>NC_140136.1:2500-1473750 GCF_964035555.1 Netta rufina | reverse complement strand
CTGGTGGCCACGCTCCGAGAGCACCCAGGGACAGGCCTCGGGGCCACCCGGGGGTCCCCAAGGCTGCCCCAGCGCCAGCCCCAAGGCAGAGCGAGGTGCTGAGCCCTGCAGCCACCCCGCAGCCCTGCCCCAAGCCAGCTGCCCGTCTCTCATCCCAATTCACCAGCGTTTTGGCAACAGCCCGGTGCCCCTATGCCCGTGTTTTCTCCCCGCTGGCACAGCAGAGAGCAGCAGGGCAGGGTTTGCAGCGCCATCGCCCCAAGCAGGCGGTGCGATGAGGGGCAGTGCCCAGAGCACGCTCCGCGGGCACCGGGCTGGCACCGATGTGCCCGGGTCGGAAAGGGGAGCATCGGGGAAGAGGGAGCTCGGGGAAGAGGGAGCTCAGAGGGCTGGGGGTTGGTTTGTTTTAAAACGAGGAGAGAAAATAATGAAAGAGCCTGGAAACTCTTCCACGTTAGGAGTCGGTGCGGCACCGAGCAGGCAGCACCGGGTGAAGCCCTGGGAGTTACCATGGCAGTTGATGCAGCTCCTCGCCCACTCCTTCAATAATGCGGGATTCTTTTCTGAATGCAATTCGACTACAAACAAGCGAACGCTGCTGAAGGGAAAAGCGCTCGTCACCCACCACTGGAAACCCTCCGCCCTTCATCTCTGCCCCAGGCAGGCGGCGGCGGAGCAGGCAGCGCGCAGCCAAGGCAAACACTCGGCGCTCGGCTTCGCTCTCGCCCTCTCCGGGGAAGGGAGGAAATTTAAGAAGCAGATTCCACATCTCAGCATCCATTTCGGCTTCCCTCCCCCTCCCGACCCGTGGCTCCCTGGGCCCCAAGCGGCTGTTCAGCTGCTCCTGAGCTCCCTCCCTCAGCCCCAGCCCAGCGAGCCTCCCTGCACGCGAGACGTGGGCCGGGAAAGCCGAGGCCTCTCCGGCTGCGCCCGGGCTCCTCGGAACCAGCCCCTCGCACAGAAGCGTTGGCTCTGGAAAGCCAAAGCCAGCAGCACCGACAGGGGCAAGTCGGAGCAAGACGAGACCCAAACAAAGGCGAGCAAACACGGGCTGCGAGGGAGGAGCAGGATACAACCGCAGTGACCTGCCCAGCTATTATTTTCGCAATCACGCCGAGGTCTGGAAACTCCTACGGCCGGAGCGGAGGCTTCAGGGCCCCAGGAGCTGCCTGCCTGGCAAAGCCAGCCCTTCCCTGCGTGCAGGCAGCACCTTAGAGCGCTCACAGGCTGGATTTGGTGGCAATTGCTTTGAGCAGCCCAAGCAGACCGTCCCCACAGCAGGCACCCCGCTCCTCCTGGGACCTGCCCGCGGCCCCGCTCGGGGCGGGTGGCACAGGGGTGGCCCCAGCGGCGCGCACACGGCTGCCTCCACCCCAACGCTGCTCCCAGCTCCTCAGCCAGCACAAATCGTTACAGCAAACGCTCACGCTACGAGCCTCCAGGCTCCACCAACAAAGCTGGGCTTGCAGGAGGGCTGTGAGAACGGGTTCCCTCCGCTGGAGAAGCCCAGGCTTCGTGGGACTGAAGGGAACGCAGCCGGTGGCGGCGTCTCCGCTCCCCCGGTCCCCTGGCTCTGCCACCAGCCAGCCCAGGGCAACCCCGACTGGGGAGAGCGTTGCCACACCGCAGGGCAAGAGGGAACAACCGCCAGGGGCTGGCACGGGGCACCCGAGCTGGGGACACACAGCGGTGCCGTGGAGGGCGGCTTTGTGGCCGTGCCATTGTTCCTTCGCTCCCCTGATCGCCGCGCTCAGCTGTGGCTCTTTGTGCCTCCCTCCGCCGCCTTCTGCTGCTGTTTGTCCTTTTGATCCCTGCCTCGCAGCCCGCGCTGCCGCCCCACCCCCTGCCTGCTTTCCACTTTTATTAGGGTGCGAGGAACAATGCCTTTCAGCTGCAGGGCTTTGAAGCTGCTCGCCTTATTTACCCAGAGATTCCCCGGCTCCCACCGAAACGCAGCCGCGCTGTACCTCCACCGAAGCGCTCGCTGTTTGTTTCCAGGTGGAAGCAATTAAAAAAAGCTGCTGGCACATTAAATGCATAAAAAGCAGGATCAGGAACAGGAGGGCAGCCCTCGGACAGACAGACAGACAGACAGCACAGTTTGCAGAAGTTATCCTGGAGCCTGGCTGTGAGGCCACCGCAGGCCAGGGTAACGCCGTGCCGGCTCCTCGTGTGCCCTCCACGAGCACGTTTTCCTGGACCAGCAATGAGGACCGACTCCTTGCTCTCCCACCTGACTTCCTCCAGCTCCACAGCAGTTCTCCAATTAACGCACGCTCCTTAAACTTTTAATTTTGAAGCTCTTTGAGCCGGGCAGCCGAGGGCAGGTGCGAGCGCACAGCCCCCAGCTGCTGCCCCGGGGCTGGGCAGCACCGCCTGGAAAGCCGGAGGTGGGGAGGGAGGTGAGAAGCAGAGCTCAGGGAAAGGGCTCTGCCAGCCCGGCACGGCCCTCTGGATCCCCCAGCATCACACCACCACCACGGGAAGGGGGCAGAGAGGCCGAGGCTGTAGGAGCTGTGTTGGGAGAGAAAGAGGGTGCCCCAGGAGCGCCCCGGCACCGCACGACCGCCCATGGGTGGCCGCCAGGGCACGGGGACGCTGGGCCAGGACCTCAAACAGTTTGAGCCCTGCTCAGGCCAAGCACACGGTCGTGTTTTGGGATGGTGGAGGATGAGCACGGAGCTCTGGGAGCTGCCCAGCAGTGACTGCAGGGGGAGGGAAGGCTCGGCACGACGCACGGCTTCCTCGGAGGGGACGGGGATTAACTGGGTAGCTCACAGCCCTCAGCATCCACCTTAATTTCCTTGCCATCGTTACACCTCGAATAATGTAAGGCAATACACAACCAGTAACAGGCCCTCATTTTAGTCAAGGAGTTTTCGTTTTTTGTTTGTTTTTCTAAGGAGAGGTTGAGCCCATACAAATACTTGCAGCCCAGGAGCTGCTTGGGAAGCTCCCGAGTCACACGTGTGTCTGCTACCGAGCAGCTACGTTAACCAGAGTTATTATAAAGACATCCTTACAGCACTCGAACAAGCAGATTTCAGAAGTTTCCGAATTGCAGCAGTGAACTTGCAGTGTGCACGCACGCTGACGACGTGCCGTGGGGCAGCAGCTCCAGGAGGGACGCCGCGAGCTGCTGTGAATCCCCCGCGCAGGAAAGCTGCAGGCTGAGTAAGCTGAAAACAGAACTGTTGGGAACTTCACGTTGTTTTTTCAGTTGCTACACCAGAAATGCTCTGGCCTTCTATTTTGAACAGAAGAGAAGACAGATCCCAGCTCGCAGCAGCCAGCACTGCTGCCGGGCCGTCCAGGCTCGAAGGGATGCAAGACACGGCCTCCTGAAGGCTCTTGAAGAGACTTTTATTCCTCTTTTTCATCACTACATGGACTTTCCCCCCAGCCCCACGCGCTGTCCACACGCCCCAATCTGTCATACAATGGGTTAGAGACCCTCAGACACGCCTGGAGCCAGCCAGCACTTGGCCACTGCCCAGAGCTCATCCTTAACACCGCAGCCAATTTCCTTTATCTCGACCTTGCTCAAGTTTTTGCTCCTACCGCTTCTCTCCTCATTATCAGTGATGCCGGGACGAGTCAAACAGCGCGGAGCCACCTGCAAATTCCTTTCCCACACAGGCTCAGCAGCCTGCCCCAAGCCTCCCCAGGCACCGAGGCTCGTTTGAGCTCCTCACGAGCAGGAGCCCACGCTGCCGAGCACAGCTCCCACACGGCTTTTTTCCCTTCTTTTTTGGCAAGGGAGGGGAAGAAAACACAAACACAAGTCGTTGGGCACGGAGCTCCCCTGAGCACAGCCACCTGCACCACCACCAGCTCAGCTCCCAGCTCCCCGGACGAGCCACCAGCCCGCAGGAAAGCTCTGCTCACAAAATGTCAGCTTTTCAAACAGCAATTACAGCTCGGCTCCAATAAACATCTCCCAATTACTCCAGGCACGTCACCAGTTTTTCCCCTCGCAGTTGTGTGCAGCCGGGTGCCAGCAATACCTGCTGACACGCTCGGCGCAGCGCTGGCCTGCCTGCTTCTCTCTCCATTTTCTCAGGCTTCCTTCCTGGCTCCCTTCCAGCGTTCCCATCTCTCACAGAGGATCCTGTTTTCCTTCATCGTCTGGGTTGTCTCCTCCTCTTCCTTCTCATCGCCACCCACTCGTTTTTTTTCTTTTTTTTTTCATCTTTCCCAAGATTGTGTTTGCTCCATCCTCTCACCGTGGCCTTCTCCCCGGCACCGCCTCCGCACGGCCCCCCCAGGGCCCGGGTACAAAAATATTTGTGTGTTTGGCATCCAGGGGCTGTCCTCACCCCCTAACGCTGCCCGGCACGAGGAGGATGCAGCACAGCCATTTTCTCCTGGCCTCCACGGGGCTGCCTCCTCCCAGCCAGCAGGACCAGCAGCCTCCTCTACCCCCCGTGCTGCCCTGCTGGGCTCCAGAGCTTTGGGGGATTGGTGTTTGGGGGATTTATTTCCCAGCTGGGTGCCCCTATGCTCTGCCAGCACCACGTGCCTTGCCCATGCAGCCAGCCTCCCCCTAAATCCTCCAGGGGCTGGAGGAGCTCCCCGAGGGCGCCTGGAAGCGAGCTGTGCACGGAGCTGAGCCTCCCCTTCCTCCTTCCTCCCCCCTAACCCGGATTCAGAAAGCCAGGCACAATTAGGAGCTCCTGCTAAGGACGCAGTGATGTGGGCAGCCTCAAACCTCCCTCGCCCAGGCACGGCCCCTGCTTTCTACAGCAGGAGCCAAAGCACCAAGGGAGCCCTCAGCCCAGGTGGCTCCCCTGCAGCAGCCGGAGCACGGAGAGGGCTCGGGGGGCTTTTTATCACCAGCCTGTGCACACAGCCCCTTGATGCAGCCTCTTCAACTCCAGGCAGCACCAGGAGAAGCTTCACACCCTCAGTCCTCCTGAGCCAAAACGCAAGCAGGGAGAAGCGTGCCGCTCGCCTCTTCTTGGGGGTTGGGGAGCTCTCCCGCTTGGTTTGGGTTTGGCACTGAAATTCGGGTCTCTGGCACAACACATTGGAGCCTGGCCTATCCCACAGCCTCTGTCAGTGCCACTGCGCACTAACAGCAAGCCACAGAGCTGATTTTACCCCATTAGAGACGATTCCTCCTGTGCTGGACAGCAGCTCACCCCCTGATGCCCATTTCCAGCCCTCGCTCGCACAGGAGCAGTGGTGGCAGCGCCCAGCTGCCTGTGCCGGGGGCACGGACAACACCGGGATTTTGGTGGCTTTCGAGGAAGGAGCCAGGGGCTCCACGGCACGGCTGGAGGAGCCCAGGCACAGCAGCACCTCCCAGCTCCCCGGGGCTGAGCACAACAGGATCCCCTGCCTGGCCCGAGGGCAGAAAGCATCAGCGGGGCTGCGCCGCCCCGTGCTTCCTCCTCCAGCAGCACCACCCGGGGACCCGGGGACCCAGGGACGTGCCCTGAGCCCCACCAGCACCCAGCGAGCCCCTTCCTTGTGGTCACAGCCCCGGGTGACCTCAGCAGCACCCTGCTGGTGGACACCAAGGCTGAAGGCTTCTGCTCGGCTCTGCACCAGGACCACCGTGGTCCAAGAGCCATCAGGGTGCCCGCCCCAGAGCTGGTAATGCCCACGGCTCCTCCGTCAGCTGCACATCACCTATTCATTCACCTCTTAGGTGCTGGATATCCTCGGGGTGAGAGCCTCCCTCACCCCTCACACGGGCAGGCTGAGCCCCCAGCTGCAGCTCCACACCAGGAATTGAAACCTGCACCGAGCTGGGGATCCCCTGCCCCACGGCAACATACCCGAGGGGCCGCAGGGTGCAAGAAAATGGGAATATTTCTCCTTCAGCCATTTCCTCATGGGGCAGCCAGCTGAATGCTATTCCTTCCTTTATCTAGAACAAGCTAGGAAGGGAGAGGTTCCTTATCTTACAAGGAGTGTTAAAATTTCACTGCAGTACCCACTGTCGGGGCCCCACCGCTCACAGACCAGCTCTGAGCACGAGGCGAGAGCCAGCAGCGAGCTCCCCAGCCGTGGTTTCCATCGCCATTTCCACCCAGAAATACCACGCTAATTAATAACGTTCTGACTACCCAAGGCATGCCAGCTTGTGCTACCGATCGTTAAGCTCTTACTTAATGAGCTTCGGAACGGCTTGTGGGAATACCTGTGCTTCTGCGGAGGCGCCGAGGACCCAGGTGGGTCTGGGCTTTGCCTCTCGTGTTCCCTCCAGCAAACGCCAAGGTCTCATTCATGTAAAGCCCTGAGCTGCACCAGCACTTGGCTGTCAGAGAACAGGGAATGCCGCGTTGCTGTGCTTCAGGACAGACGTACTGAACGTGGAAAAGCATCAGGATCTCCTCTGTTTGGTTTCCGATCACTCCCCGGTGTTACTCTGTTCCCAACAAGCCACGTGCCGGCCTCGTGGCATGTTCAGGCTGAGGAGGTCCCCATGAGGAGGGCACCCAGCAGGGAATCTCCCCAGGACAGAAACCCTGGGTGAGAACCACACGGCCACGGCCACCTGGGTGCCAGCCACCCTCGTGCCACCCCCCTGCACCGGATCAGCCCCAAAGCCACATTTCAGCATGGGCAGAGCCACCACGCGGAGAGGCAGGCACCGTGACAGAGCCCAGCAGCTCTGCAGGAGCCCCTTCTCCTCCTCACCCCATTCACACCCCTCTCCGTGCTCCACAAGGCCCTGACAGGAGCTGTTTTCCCATCCCATTTCACACGGGAAGCCCCCGGGCGAGCGGGGCCGAGCCCCAAGGCATCCACCCCGTCCCCTCCCCGCCGGGAGCCCCGCACACAAGGGGACATTGTCCCGGCTGAATGACGAGCGGCGTTGTGACGCCGAGGCTGCAAAGTGCAGCAGACAGGTGCAGGGAAGCTTACCAAATCGCCGCGCTGCTCGGGAGAAGCCGCCGGCTGCTGGGAACGCGCGCGCAGCGGCAGCCTGCCCCGCTTCCCGGAGGCACCGAGCCCCCGCACACCCCTCGGGGAGGGGGGGAAAAAGGGGAGCCTTCAGCCCCCGGGGACTCGTTTGGAGAGAGAAATCCCATGGTCCAAACGGAACAAGAGGACGCGAGGAGCGTTTGTGGGGAGGGGGGAAAGCCCTGCAGGCTGAGCGCAGACACATCCCGCGCTCGCCAGCGAGTTCCCGAGCCCAACGCTTGCTATTTCTGTCGCCGCATCCCCAGAAGCTCCTTCTGGGTTTGCTCCATTTTCCCTATAAGGGATTTTTGAGCCCAGGAGAGCCCAGCTGACCGCCAGCACGCTCCCTGCACTGCGTGCCAGCACCCTGCAGGTCACGGCTCCCGCTGCTGCCGCACCAGGGCCCCGCGTCACTGATTTCTTCTGATACCTTGGGGGTTGTTTTGTTTTTGAAAGCACGCTGCGTGAATCATTCAGCAGAAAGCAAACAGCCAAGACCTCGGCAAGCCCCAGCCGGCGTTCAGTACCTGCCCAAGAGTTAAAGCCCCTGTTAGCAAACTTCAAAGGTTCTGCCCCAAAGCGACACCTCCGAGCTCTTCTGGCCCGTCACCGACCTGCCACGCTGCAGATCACACCCAAAAAGCGCCCAAAAAGCCCCCTCCCCTTTTTCTTTCTAAAAAAGCCTGCTCTCCCCAACCCAACTCCGCCAGGCCCACGGGCAGCTGTGCCCGCACAACCCATGAGCAGCATTTCAGCCTGCGCTGCAGCAGAAAAACCAGATGGAACTGAGCTTTCTCTAAGCCTATTAAACGCTCAGACTGGTGCCAGGAACTGCAACGTGCAGAAAAGGCCTTCGCTGCCTCCACCCCGATACACGGATTTCTACAACCGCTGCTGAGGCAGGAGCAGGATCACCAAAGCTCGGCAGGTTTTGGTGCAGGGAAGCACCCACGGCCCTCGCACAGCGTTCCAGCAGCCCCGGAGCCGTTTTCTGCCAGGGACCAGGAACGTGTTGGAGCAGCTGAAGGTGACTCACGGAGAAGAGACGGGCACGGCGTGGGCTGTGCTGCCAGGAAAGCTGCCACGGGCGGCCAGGTGCGGAGGGACAGAGCCCAAGGAGTGCCCGTGCCCAGCAGGGAGCTGCACGTTGGGGCTGCTCGTCCAGCCCGGCACTCGGAGGTACGGGTTGGCTCCTGCTGAATGCACAGAAAAGCTGCTCTGCCTTTAAATATTGTGTATATATATTTACATGCATCAACAGCCATGAGAAATTCCTCGGCTTTGGCTTCCTGGACGGAGCAGGAAGCGAGCAGCTCGCCACATGCGTGGCCGTGTGCCTCCTGCTTGGAGGGGAGCCAGGACGAGCTGCACACAGCCCAGGCGCTCCCAGCAAACAGCTCAGGACCCCATTGGGATCAGGACAGCCCCAGTACAGCCAGGACACGGCACCACAGACAGGGAGAAGCACCAGGAGGAGCAGAAGCCCTCGCCCCAGCATCACCCTGCTGCACCCACTCTTTGCCCGTGCCTTCTCTGCGCTGCTTTTTCCATGAGACAAAATTACGTTCCCCCAGCAAGCAGTCCCCGTGCCTCTGCAAGGCCTGGTGCTACTTGGGATTTCAACGTGAGCTCCACAACTACACTGAGCCGACGCTTAGAGGCAGCTCCCTGCAAAGTTAACCTCAAAAAACCATTAAACCATTTCCTTCCAAGCCAGGGGTGCCTCCCCGACAGTCGCATGCCCCGGCTGTGGGCTGCGCCAGGAGCTTTGGGGCAGTTTTTGAAGATGTTGAAGACACGTCCACCAGAGCGAGCAGCACTCTTGCACCCTAACTTGGTGTTTTTTCAGTTGCAGCCCCCAACTGAGCTCTACACGAAGCAGAATTTCCACGGAAAGCCGTTCCTACGAAGGTGGCAGAGGCTGGGCACCGCGATGCCCACGGTGCCACACGAGCAGCCTCGGGCTGCGTGGGCAGAGAGCCACAGCCTTCAGAGCCCAGCAGCCCCCCACGAGACAGCCGTGGGTCACGGTCACTCCATCAGTCCTGAGATAACATCCCGATGGAGAAAATACATGAAGTTCAGCTTTATGACCCAAATGCAGAGCATTCGTGGCACTGCCCTGGAGAGCAGCAGCCCGCTCCTGGGCACAGTCCCTTACCTTCTGCCTTGAAACAGGAATAAAAGCCCTTGCTATCAGACACACAACACCCCGTGCCCATAAGAGTATTTTTTTCTGTGTTTCACCCAAAGACCAGATGGTTCAGAAACAAGGGGGCTGAAAAACCAACTCGTTTTCTCAAAGCAGCAGTTCATTTGGGAACAAACCTCTGGGCAGTTCCAGGCTGCCCTCCTTGCTGGGCGTGCTACGAGACTCTTTTGGCTAAAAGCAAGCTTTCATGTGTAAAAGGTTAACCACATTTACACCTTAAACAACGTCCTTGAAAGCATCCAGCCTAACGAGCTCCTTAGCAATGCCTCCCAGGAGGTGGGACAAGGCAACTGGTCGGGCTGGTTGCTATATAAAGCAGCAGGTTTGCTGTTTTCGGCTTTTCCATTAAAGATTAAGTCAACCAGGTTCTGCTGGGGTTTAGGAAAAGTACTGAAGGCACCAGCCCCACGACCACACCGCTTGCCAGCAGCAGCCGGGCACTGTTCTAGTGAGGGACCGAGGTCCCCAGAGCCTCCCCAGAGGAGCACCCAGTGTTGGTGCTCCTCTGCCCAGCCCCGGCACGGCGGTAGCGCCTGTTCCACCAAGGGGTGGGAATGATTTGGGGATTTTTCTTAGAAATTAGAAATTATCCTAAAATCAGCTGCGCTTGAACGTCCTGAGAACTTCTCCTGCTTGTCACGTCGGGACCCCGCGTAACAGCGCCTGGCTCTACAGCAGAGAGACGACACCGAAAGAGTCAGCGATGTTTAAGTAATCGCCCTCCTCGCAGGAAATCCACAGTGACAAGGAGATGAAACCCGCTGGAAAAAGAGAGCGCATGACCTGGTGAATGCTGAGCAGCTGGGCACTGCGAGGAGCAGAGGATGAGCAGCAAGCAGCACGGTCCCCCCGGGAGTGGGGATACCTCCCTGCTCAGGCACCAAGGTGCCGACATCTGGAAGCAGCCCCAGCATTATAAAGTGATGGGGGAAATGGCAACGAGGACAGGACTTTGTCCTCTTCGCAAGGTGCCTGCGGATGGAAGCTGGTGGTTGTGGAAGATGCTGCAAGGTATTGTTGATGGATCAGGGTGGCTCCGGGCACCACGGGGGCTCCGAGGAGGCTGCAGCACGAGGACGAGTCCCCTGGCTGGGCTGCAGCTCCGAGCACTCGAGGCGAGGAGATTTTGCACAGAAACAATTGACATTTGGAAAAGTTTAAATATCAAAATTGACTCCTCTGTAAAACCCAAAAATAATCCATACGTAGCGCATGACGTACCCCTGGCATTTCTGCAGCTTGAATCAATCTCCAGTTAGGAAGCGCCCCCCCCCGAATCCCTGCTTGATCTTAAAGACAGCTTGACTGCAACTCGGGGAGGACCCCCAGCCTCAGCATTTCGGTTGGGTTAATACATCCCATCCCAAGATCTTTGGTTTATCTTCCTTTCCACCCAATGCTTAAGCACTTTTTTTAATTTCTCAAGCTTTAATCATCGTGTATATGCATTATCAGCTACGTTTGTTTCATCCCCGGTACGGGAGCACAATGGGACTTCACTATTTGATACTTCAACCAATTCATAAGTTCAGGTTCTTTGATCAGACCAGGAGTTAGACCCCAAAGCAACACAGCCTCTACGTTGCCCCATTTTTTTTTTACATAGATCTTAAACCCTACCATCATTTATCATCCTAATGGCAGTTCAGGATATATAGCACAATAAAACTTAAAAAGAAAGACGAGCGGTGAAGTCAAACAGTTGCTTTCTGAAGGGAACACCAGCCCTATGAACAATCATTGTTTTATGGACCTCGAGCTGTTCTTCGCTGTGCTGCTGTGTTACCCTCTTAACATGCATCTGCTAAGGAAGAAACATTCTGCTTCTAATTACAAAAAAGGCTTTCAAAAAAGATGGGTTTTCAAGTTAAATATTTAATTTATTTGAAAAGAAATATTTCTAGAGGTGCCTCAAGTAAGAAATTGTTTAACATGTGTTTTACAGCCTTTCCAAGCTCTTTTTATGGTCCTGGAGCCTGTCCACATTTGTGGAAAAAATGTAATGTTTCAGCCTCAATTTGTCTACTATTTCAGTGGGATGTTTTGAAGCGCTTTAGGAAAGAACACAGCCATACTTTGGGTCATTTCTTTCAGTCAGTAATTGAAGGAAACCAAGCTTCTGCTGTTCAAAGGGGACCTTCAAATGGCCAGACGTTAACTTTCTCCAGGCGCTGCTCTCAGCCCCGCTGACTTCCACCAGGCTCGGTTCTTGGTGGCGGTGGCACCGGTGACACCGGGCCCGTGGTGGGGACGAGGGCAGCCACCGGGAGGTGACGGTGCCCAGGGACATGCCCCTGCTCCAGACTCCTACCTCAACTCCACGCTGCTTTTAGAATAAAGCAAGAGACAAACGCTTAAAAATACTTAAGGTAGCAGAAGAAAAACTGGGGGGCCAGCTGGGCTGCCTCTGCGCCACCAAGGGTCCCCAGCGTGCCACCAACCAGCCGAAGGACTTAACAACTGTGTGCCAAAACCCGGGGACTGTGCAGGGAGATTTGGGGATCAGGGGTGTGCCTGAAGGTGGGGGCTGTGCTGGAGCCCCCCACCTCGCTCCAGGGCTCCTCACGGGCACCATCCCAGCGGCTGGGGAGGGTTGGGCTCAGCACCAGCTGGAAGCAGAGCGGGGCTGGAGCTTCTTGTTGGAATGGGTTTGGCACCCACGGGTGGCTCTGGTTCTGCAGCACGGCGCTGCCCAACCGCACGCAGCTCTCTGCTGGTGATGCTCAAATCAAAGAGCAGCCCACAGCCAGCGAGGCAGGAGAAAAAAAGTGTATAATCTTCATTAAAAGATAAGCTCTTAATAGCCTGTGTCCGCTCCTCCGATTCCCGTTACAGCTTTGTGCTCCCTACAGAAAGCCCCAGATGGCCGGGATGTTCTCGTGTCACCGGCAAGAAAGCTAAAATTTGGGGCAAAGATTCCTAAAGTTTGGGGCAGGATTCACAGGGGGTTGTTTTGTGTGTGTGTTTATGAGACAGACTGATAAACACGATTCACAGGGAAAGGAACAGAGGGAATGAGAGACTGTCAGCAAGTGCCTGCACTGAACACAGCCTGAAGGATTGGCACAACACCGGGGGCAGCTGCACACAGCTGCCCTGGACAGGCACAGTGCATCATTCCCCCAAACCCACGTGCATTTTGAGCCTGGTTTCCCAAGGATCAGGGCTTGGGCATGGAGAATCCGCGGCCGCCTCGAGGCTCCCTGCAACGAGCAGCCCAAGGCCGAGCCCCGCGCCGTGAGGCGGCTCTGGTTTATTTTTAATAACTCCATATCGCTTCCTCGGGGAACTGTAAAAGCTGAAGTGCTCTCTACGCGAAACCCTGAAAGCAAGAAATCACAACACATAGCAAAGAGCTCGAGCAACTTGTCACTCTGCGCTATAAAAGAGCGGATGGGAGAAAGAGAAAGTGAGGAAAAAAAAAAAGAAGGAAAATAAAAAGCAACAGAGAAATGGGCCAGCAGAGTCCCTGGGCCAGAAGCCTCGCTGCTGGGTGCCCTCTGAGGGTCACAGGCGGGCTGAGATGAAGCATTGTGTAACGTGGCTGTGCTCAAAGGCAGGGAAACACTACTTAAAGGCAGGAACAGGACAGGGAGGGAAACGTGAGCTGAGGCAGGAGGCTGCCCTTGGAGAGGCAGGGCCGGGGGACAAGGGCACCCACCACCCTGCGAGTTCTTCTGCACTCATTGCTCATTTATGACTAGCCACTGAGAATAGGTGTAGAAAACATTCTGAGAAGTGCTGTGCCTGAAAACGGGGGCCTGAAAAGCTTCACCTGTGAGCTCCTACGAAGCACGATGAAGGCTGCCCCAGGTACATCAGCAGCTGGGCATTCGGTTACTGCCAGGAAGGAAACCCAATGTGTTTCTCTCCAGTTGGTGCATTTGAGAACGAGAAAAGAGCAAAACACCCTCATAACCACTGCCCACACGTTCATCAGCCACCTCTCCACCACAGCTGGGAGCATCAGAGATGCTCTCCCTGCCCCGATCCCTCCATGGGTCTCAGAACCATCCCCACGGGTGGTGGGACAGATCCCTCGGGGTGCTGAGCCACCCCACAGGCTGCCCTGCTCCCACGGGCACCTCCACACAGCCACCCGCCTGCCTGCCAGCGCTGCCTCCGACCAACAGGGCCATGAATGGGACTTTCAGCCTGACCTACATTTCTCCTGCCACTGCCACCGTGCTCATGGGAAACTGAAATGAAAAAAAAAAAGTTAAATGCCAAGTCACAGGCAAAACATCAGCAGGAAGGACACAAGGAAGAACAGAAGCCATCTTCTAACCCAGAAGAGCCTGGGATGCAGTTAGCACTGATACAGAGTTTCTTAAACAAAAATCCAGAATCTTCTGTGGGAAGGAAATGCCATATTAATTAGCTCAATAAAAAGATGAAAACCTAATTGTCTCCAGCTTGGGAGGGGAAGGGGGACAGCACTGGAACACGGCTTCAGCAGCACTCCTGGCGAGGAGCTGATAGAGAACTTGGCCTTGGCAGAAAGCAAGGCAGTTACCCAGCCACCGTATCAGCGCCTGCCTTGGTGTCTGCCTGCAAATAAACCCAAATTTGGGGAACCCCCACAGCCACCCCATGGCCAGGAGCCCCAAGGTGCCTCTATCTGCTGCCAGCAGCCTCTGGCACCGCTCTGCAGCCAGCCCCAGGCAGAGCCCGCACGCACCCCTGAAGGCTCCTGCGCTCCCCTGCTTTGTCACTTCCAGCAGCCCTAAAAAAATACTTGGAAAGAGAACCCAAAACATAAGGCAGGGCACACATCCTGTTTTCCTAAAGCTATACAGCCTCTAAGTGTTATAAAAAAGTGATCTGCCAGCCAGCGAGCCAACGCCAAGACAGGGGCAGTGCCCACGGTGGAGGGAAGGTGCTTTCAGCGGGCTCAGGCCACCCAGGATTAGGGTTTCGGAGCACGCTGCTCCTCTTAACCCAACAGAAGGGAACCAAGTTTAGTGACTTATTTAGGGTTTCATTTGCTAATTTGCCAAAAGGAGGAGAAGTCTTCCTCTGCTCTTCAGCATCTCCCTCGGAAAGCTCCTGCCAACGCGCGGCGCCGCTGCCAACAGCTCAACCCGACGCGACCCAAAGTCCTCCCCTCCTGCGCCACCGCGGGTTTTCTGCTGCAGGAAGACAGCTGAGGAGGGGTTTGGTGCACGCCTGACACCACATTTCTGTGAAAACGAACCCAGCAACAACACAAGATACACCAGGTGATAAGCGGGGCTTCAACCAGCCGAGGCTCAGCTAACCAAGTTGCCCCGTGATTCAAGCCTGAAAGAATTTGCACACGCGCTGCAAAAACCAAAGCAGATTAAACGCTTAAGAAGTAAGGTAGCCTATTTTCCTCCTTCCCCTCAACACAGCTAAAAATGCTACTTTAAAATGACTGTTCTCAGTTTTAGCACTGATGATAGCTAGGTCACAAGCCAGCCTTGGAAAGTTTTACTCAGCAGCAGCTTTAGAAACCATAAATTATCTTTAGACTAAGTTTACGTGCTCCCCTCCTCTCCAGAGCATGGCTGCCAACAGCATTTCTCAGGGTTTCTCTTTAAACAGCACCAAAACTTCCCCAAATTGAGGCCGAAGTCTTGCCTCAGCACACCAAACTTTGGGTTTACTTGTGTCGAGAGAAGCAGCAGCAGCAGCAGCATGTGGCTTGTCCCAGCGCAGGGCTGAGCCCACAGCCCCGCCACACACACGGTGCTGCCTGCAGGGAGCACGGGCATCTCCACCATCACCTGTGAACTGAGCTTCTGCTGCGATGGAAAAATCGAGCACGAATCAGGCACAGCAGGGCCATGCTCTGCGTGCAGACCGAGCCTGGAAAGCGTCAGGTGAACGCGACTGCTTCTGAAAACTTCTGCACCGTTCCTACAAGTCTAGAGCAACAAAACAAGAAGTCATCAAGTGTTTTGTTCCTGAAGGCTCTCTCCTCCCCTGTGGGTCTTCCATTGACTTGGCAGCAAACCTTAGTCCCTAAGGACTTCAGTTCTGGAGCTGGGACTAACACCAGCAGCCTTGCTCACCCCGCGCCACCTGGGTCCACACCGCGATGTGTTCACAGCCCAAAACACAGCCCTAAGGCAGGCCCACGGCCCTGCGCCCTGGTGTGCACAACGTGGACACATGCATGGGTCGTGAGGGTGAGCAACAGGACAAGTACCACAAAAAAACTGAAGTTTGGGGTTCTTCCTTTTACCCAAAGTTTTTGCGTATTTACACAGAAGGAAGCAGGAGGCGAATTCGGGACAGCCCTCACAGACACAAGGACAGCGATAATTCATGCAGTGACTCCAACACAAGGACGGCGATCTCACGCAGCCATTTCCAACACAAGGACTCCAACTTCCATCAGGACAAACCTACCAGGCCCAGCCACATCCCCAGCACGGGCAGTCGTGCCGTGCACGAGCTTATCTGGCTCCGACGGGCTCTCAAGCACAGCCACGGCTGGGGACAGCGGCAGCGAGGAGCCAGCTGCTCCCCCAGTAGCTGTCATGCTTGGGCTGAAGTGAGAACATCTGCAGCTTCCCTCTGAAAGCCGCTGCTCACGTCAGGAAATCCTGCATCTGAACCCAGCAGCTCCCCGTCCCCAGGGCCGCGAGGCAGCAGCGCGGAGCCACAGCACGCTGCAAGAAGCGACGGGCACGGGTGTGCTGCAGGAGCACCCCGAGGGACTCAGCTGCCCCACCGTAACCCCCAGGCGGGTGCCGAGGCCTCTGGGGTGCCCCAAGTGGGCACAGACCCCCAAAAGGTGCCGGGCTGTGCTCAGAAACTGATGCAAGGTACAGCAAAATAGACGGGGAGTAGCTGAGAAACCCCTGCCAGGAGCCCAGGGCGAGTGCCAAACGGTGACAAAAGAGATTGGCACTTGCAGAGGTATTACCACCACAAAACACCTGAAAAAAGGGAATTTTCCAAAAGTTCTCTGGAGTTATTCACAGTCATGCACGGGGGAGGATCTGACCACACTGAGCAGCGGGCAGACTTCTGCCCAGGTACGTTTAAGAGCAAAGGGCAACAGCCCCTTCCCGTGCCGTGCCACTGCTAGGCAAAAATTTAAAGGTAAAGCCAGAGACAATTCCATAGGTCATCGCCACACTCATTAAGATGCAAGAAAGTTAATTTCCAGAACGTTCCAGAAGTTCCTCTAACTGCTCTCCATGTGTCGATAGCGCCTTTGACACAGCAGAGGCCCCTCAATTTCTGAGCTCCAACAAATCCCCTTCAGGCAGGGATTTCAACAAACACTAAGTAGGATCTGTAAACTTCATTATCAAATGAGAATGCCTTTAAAAAAAAAAAAAACGAACAACTTAGAGCATTCTTTCTGCCCATTGTGAGAAAATTCGCAAGCCTTTGGCCGCATACCGCATTTCCATTTTCTTGCATGCTCTTTCGTATCTGGCTTTGACTCGGGATCTGTCCACACATTCCAGCAATAAATGACACTAACTGGAGCCATTCTTTAAAATATCTGTCAGATATAATTCTTCCACTGTTTCGATTCTCACTGACTTGCCCCACGGTGCTGGGATGAAGTCATAAATTACACGCCCCGCCACTCAAATCTCCCTGATCGTTTGGTAGAACCTCTCCACTAATAACCAGTGATCATCAGCCACCTCGTGGCTTAAGTGGTTTCCAATCATGAAAGATTTATCCACTGTGACTTCCAGTCAATCACAGACACCGAAATGGCTATCAGGCACTCATCTCGAGACCACAAGATGAGCAGACGGACTCCAGAGACTCGGGAAAGCAGCTCCGAGTGCTGACTCCAGACACCCAAAATCAGAGGGAAGCTGCCACAGCTGGGTCTAAGAACCACGTTTATCTCTGTGAGGAAGTCAAAAGCCCAGGGCCAGGGCAGAAATTCAGCTCTAAAGCAACTTGCCTGGGTCACAGCGCACACAGAGAGCCCAGGAGAGGAACAAAGCTGCCTTTGGGAGCAGGAACACACTCCTCCTGCCTGCAGCACCAGGAGAATGGGCTCCCAAGGCACAGTCCTGCAGGGAAGGCCCTGATACCCTGTGAAAAATGAAGTTTAGAAAAAGAAAGGAGAGGCAACAGGTGCTGAGCACCAGGGCACTGAGGTCCGAGGTGCAGATACATCTGCACAAGCTAAAAACCAGCTGTGCTCAGGCTGGGTTCTGTGCTCCCCGCACACAGCTGAGCATTTCGGGAGCAAGGCGTGGAAGCCTCCCTGTGGCATCGCACCCACGGCCTCCCGGTGGGCTGAAGTCACCAGGGAGCACCTGCTGCTGCTGATGGGCACGTGGAAAAGGCTCAATGAGCACAGCAAACCTGAGCACAGAAAGGCCACCACAAAAAAGACCTGATATCTTCACCGTGCTCCCTTGCTCGCATGCATCGAGCGGTCTCAAGCTCGCTAAAACCCACCAGCTGATGTTAGAACAAGCACAGGAGGTGAGTGGGGTGGCACAGATCACAGCCACCAGGTTCCCACTGCCCTCGGTGTGCCCAGGAGGGGACACCAGAGCCAGGTGAGTCGGGGCAGTGCCCGCAGGTCCGTGGACGGGCAGCACAACACAGATGATTGAGGGCCAAGCGCGCCTGCACGGTGGAACGGGGCTACGGGGATCAGCTGCTCCAGAACGAAAACTAGAAGAGTAAGCACAATTTATTTTGCCACATTCTTAAAATGAAATAAGAAAACATTTAAACACTACAGCTTATTTAGATAATACACACTGGAAGACATCTTTTACTGCTGGCAGCTTGAAAGAAAAGAACATAATTACAATTCCAAGCATGAAATGAGCTCTCTTCCACACATGCCTGAACCAAGTCTAACTGTTCCACCAGCTGTAGTGAATCAAAGCAGGCAGAATTAAACAGAAAGGACCTGGAAGCAGCAGCTCTTGCTGCCTTTAACCCAGTAATTGCATGGCACCTGGATCCGGGAGGGCCGGGGGATTTAGCAGTTTCAGATGTGCAGCCGATGCGGGGCACGGAGCATTTGATCTCCCTGGAATGCCGGACCCCGAACAATGCATCTGTGTGCTAGCCCACCACACGCCCGGGTGTGGGCCCGCGGGATATATAAAAGCTAACATTATACTGCAATCGAGAAGAAAAAAGCCACAGCATGAGCCTGACTGTTGTTTAACGAAGAGAAAAACAATAGCAGCCTTGGTCTCGAGGATCTGCCAGAATGACCACTGGCCACTTCCAGACACATTCCTTGTTCAGCGCTCCAGTGCTGCGTTGCCTCATCGGCTGCCTGAAGTCACGAAGGTGTAAAGGGGGCGACTAAACCCAAACCACGGGGACATCTGCAGCTCTGCCCTGCCCGAGAGGTTGTTAAATTGGTTCTAGCCCAGAGCTACTGGCCTTGAGTCTTTACAGAGAAAGCAGGTCCCGACTTTTCCCCGTTTTGACGGACATACACACACTGATCTCACGCTCCCCAGCGGTTTCACATCTGCTTTCTCCAAAAGGAGCAAGCCCCCATGGTGCAGGACTGAAAAATGATGAAAAAACAGCCCCTGTGAAGCTGCTTCTCCCGTGGAGCCATTGCAGGCCCCCAGCCCTGCTGTGAGCAGAGCGCGGCCGCAGGCACCGCACGTGCGGGGACACCGCCGTGCCCCGGTCACCCGTGCAGGGGAACAAAGCTGCTCTGCCTGGGGAACAAAACTAAACAGCACACAGTCAGCACTGCGAGGCTAGGAGCTCAGTCCTGCGTTTGCACAGATTCCCACAAGAACGTAATTCCTTTGAGATGACTGGCTGAGAGCGCCGCTGTCTGTGCTTCTGCTGGGGAATGCCCAACAGATGCGGACGTGACCATCGCTCCCCGGCTGCCTCACATCTAACCCGTGAGCGAGCTTCCAGGGCATGCAGAGGACACACAAAGCAGAGGGGACAGGGCCATCACAGCCCCAAAGGACACCCCTCAGCTCTGGGATGGAGCCAGGGCTGAGAACAGCCCCGGAGAGGGGGAGCCCAGCCTGAAGGGATGATGGATGCACGCTCAGCTCCAGCGCCGGCGAGGCAGCGACCTTCCCGGCACAAGAGCTGTAAGGCCGCTGTTAGCAAAGCCTTAACGTGCCCAGGAAAAAGATCAAAGACAGTTCTCCTGGCCCAAAGCAGCAGACATTTCCCTTTTCAGCCTGTGTCCGCACGCATCTATTTCCATAAACACGCCTGCTGCGGAAACAAAAGCAGAAGCACGAGCACAGCCCCGCAGAGCGCTGCCACCGAGCCCCCGGTGCTGCTGCGTTGGGGTTATTTCACCCCAAAAGCATTTCACAGGCTGCAAGCGGCTCACATCCCCTTACAGGACACCAACACCATCAGAGGTGTGCATCAGCAGCCAGCACCAGAGGTGCAGCAGCTCAGAGCTCACACGTACGGCGCTGATACGGTCTCCAAATTTCAGCCCTGCCCTCGCAGCAACGTGTGCGGAGCGGTGCCTTCGGCTCCGAGCCCTGCGAGGGCACGGGGTAATCTGGTCTGCACCCAGGCTTTCGGGCAAAAAAGCAGAGCAGCTGGTGTGAAGTTCACTTCCCTGTCCTTGCAGCTGAATTCAAATACAACGTTTACGTTTTGGTGGTTGCAATCGCTGCAGTTTTAGCTATTGCAGAGAACTCCGCATGAGAAGTTTAAACACAGGATTTTCTACAATAAACTAAAAATACGGAAAACCGACAAGAATAAGAGTTAGGGACATTCTATATTAAACTTTGGGGTGTGTATGTATAGATCTATCAACATGTCTATTGACTTCTTCTGCTTTAAATCATCTCCGTGCACATGGATCTTTCCTTCCCCGTTTTTCAACCCCGGGAGAATTACCGTTTATTTCCAGACAGGAACTCCTGCCAACATTCTGGAGGGCTGAAGTCCAAACCACACATAGTTCAACAACAGCAGAGTTTAACAAAAAGTAAAACTATAGCTTTTTTTTTTTTTTTTTTTTTAATTATACCTTGTGAAAGTATGGCTGAGTAGGAGGAAAAAAAAGTCAAAAGTCATCAATTAATTCCTGAGTAATAAAGCAGGTTTATAGCACAGCCGAATATATATTCTGCCCAGTTTATCTGATTTATCACCATCCTTTAATGTCTAAATTCAAGGTGGCTCTGCAGAAAAGCATACGCTGCTCTGCAATTCTAATTAATTTCTGGACTCTCAGCTGCTTCAGTAGATGTTTACAGGCAAGGGCTTCATAACTAGGCCAACGCAGGGAGGTGAAGCCTTCAATTCCCATTCACCTGGCAGAAAGCACCCAAATCGAGTCCCTTTCCCAGGGATCCCCAAAATTTTCAACAGGAAAAAATCCAACTTTGAGCCCTCTTCCAACACCTTTTAATTACAGCTTACATGGGACCGTGGCCTGAGCACCAACCGGGCTTCCTCCCAAGCTCCAGAGCGCAGCCCTTTATGGTCAGCACCAGAAACGCAGATTTTTAAAATAAAAACTTCTGTATCAAGGGGCAAAGC
Organism: Netta rufina; assembly: GCF_964035555.1. NCBI lineage: Eukaryota > Metazoa > Chordata > Aves > Anseriformes > Anatidae > Netta > Netta rufina. The sequence continues at coordinate 1,453,139 of NC_140136.1, read as the reverse complement.
CACAACAAACCATGGCAGAAAAGGAACTGCAACGTGCAAACGGTGACTGCAGTCACTCGAGGGTGTCTGACAGACCTCTCCAGTTTTCACCTTCGAATGCTGAAGCCATGAGCACTTATGGTTTTAACAAAAATCTATGACTTCTCTGCCCAGTACACTCTGTCCTCCTCGTTTTTATCCGAGAGTTGATCCAAAGACATTTAACGAGGGCTACACAAAAATAGCCCGGTGTTTTCCTCATTCCTCTGAGCTACTGTAAATTAAACATGGATGCGGGAACTAGTTCTGCGGAGAAGGGAGAGCTCTGCATGGGGAACACTACAACTGTGGGGGGTTTGTTGTTGTTTTAAGGGAATATTCACTGAGCAGGGCATTCCCTGCACTGACACCAGCCTCAAGCCAGCGCCGTGACCCTCTGCAAGGAGCCAGAACTTCTGCGGCCACGCTGGGAGCGGGCAGGTTGTGTGAGAGCAGCAAGAGCTCCCTCTCCTCGTAGTTTGAGCCTGGATATTTCTTTGCTGAGCACCAGCAAACACCGAGCAGGTCGGCAGCAGCACCTGGGAGGTACCCAAGCACGTGGAAGCCACCAGCAGCAGGCGACCAGCTGAGCGCCCCGCCGGCTATTTCGGCGCGCGCACGCCCAGCGAGCCGAGCTTGCTGTTCACATGATTTGCTTACTAAATTTTGCCCCAGTGCCCGGGGGCATTTGGGCACGCAAGGTTGGGAAACGCCGGCGCTGCAGCCAAGGCACGCACGTTGCACAGCTCCTCGCAAACACGTCACTGGAATTCCAGGCTGCTATTATGCACAACCCATTGCTCTAGTTATCTGTCCCGAAGATCTAATTAATCCTCTTGCTCATCACAGCCTAAGCTCACGCAGGAGTGTCTCAGAGCTTGGTGCGGTTTCGCAAGTATGAAAAATAGATTAAACAGCTCCGAGGACTGCTGTGGGAGGGGAGGTGTCAGCCCGCATTCCTCTCACCCCGGCAGACACCGAGTGCCACGCGGGACTCGGATGCAAACCTCTCTTGGTCCCCGTCCCACATTCCTTCCAGACCACGGGAATAAGCCCCAGTAACAGATATTTCGCCGCGGCTCTCAGCGCAGATGCCCTTGAAGCAGCCGTTTAAAGCCGTGTGTGCGCGCCGAGCTGCCCGTGAGTGCCTGGTGCCGTGTTTTTGAAGCCTCCCTACCTTCAGCAGATCACTGGGTCAAGGGCAGGAGGACGGGTACTGAACCTTTAACCAGACCAAAGGGCACGCCGCTGTTTTCTTTTCCCAGCATAAGCAAAATAAGCAGCATTCACGTCCGAGTCCTCCTCACATCACAGCACGGGGAACCCAAGAAGCTGGAGGAGAAAGGGAATCGCAGAGCACAGAACTGCGCTGCCCGCAGAGCTGCCGCTGCCTCCCCGCTACCAGCTCCCTTAGACACAGATCTCCCTGTAAGCAGTCTAAAAGCACCATCAAAAACTGGAGGAAAAAAAGAAAAACCTCAGCACTGGCCAGCTGCTGGGGCCAGGTGCAGTTGTAGCTGCTGCCAGGAAGACGACGCAGGATTTCTTCATCATATCTTTGTTTTCATGATTTTATTTTGTCTGATTATTTACTACCTGTTGTCATTTGGTTCTCTGGTTCCTCATAACTCTCGTACAGCATTAAATCTGTGTCATGCTGCTAATTAATATCATCTACAACACATCACCGACCGGCTTACTGTCAGCCTCTGAGGCTGGTTGCTCAAGCTAGCTCGGGAGCAGCAGAGTCGGTTCCTTCACAGTTGCCCAACAGCAAGGGAAGCCTTCATGAGAAATCTCACAGCTCCGAGCTCCAAAGCAAAGCTCTCCACCGAACGTTTTTCCACTAACTTAAAATAAATTTCTGTGAGTATTTATTTCCTACATTATCTCCAAGCAAAATGTGCATTTCTATCGCAGCACTTAACTCCAATTAAGAAAAAGTTGAGAGGCTTCCTGCACAAAACAAATACAGGATATTGGCAAGACTACAAGAATGAGGTAGAAACTACTGAAGACAACAAAATAATTTTCTTCTGACTAGGTGACACAGAAAGGAAGTCCAGCTCTTACAGGACTCCAGCAGCAAGGCTGGGACCTACAGAGAGTAACCAGAGCCCTTCCACACCGACCTTCCACATGAGCACTGCTCACGTGCTAATGCCAGAACACCGTGGGTACACGTCCCCGTGCGGCATCATACGGTGAGAGCCCACGCACAGGCATCGTGCTGAAGCTCCAGAGGCAGCTCCTGCTCCTGGAGAGCAGTCGGGATGGCTGCTGAGCAGAGGGTGCAGGGCTGGGGAACTGCACGGCTGCTGGCCAGAGCCCTCAGACAGAGGCGCTGCTGTTTGGGCAGGCAGAAGGAGCGCGCTGAATGCCAGCGATGCGGGAGGGCAGAGGGGAAAAGCCCTGAGGAGCACCTGTCCTCAGGCTGAGAAGTCCTCCGGGATTAAACACGGTGTCACCCGCCGGCCGTGGGACAGCGCTGAAGACAACCCCAGAGAGTAGGACCTCGTGTCCCAAATACCATCGTGTGACTGTTTGATGTCAGCCTGCTCTGACTGACCCTGGAAGCGAAGCCCCAGCCGTGGACACGGGGTGCAGCACATGGCCAGCTGCCCGAGACCCCTTCCCCTGTCCCCATTCTCTGGGATGGCAGCAGCCCCGGCACACTGCTGTCCCCATGACCCTCATTGCCACCAGAGCTACAAATCCAGCCCACGTGAGTTATTAATTCACTTTGACAAAAAAAAAATAAGGGAACACGAAAAGCCACCACCAGTTTTCCTTGCAAACAACGTTCATTTGCAGTGGCAATTTCCTAAAATAAGTCGTAGGCACGCCGACCGTCTCCTCGCTCTCGGGAGCGGTTACCCCAGCGAGGTGAAGTTGCACAAGAACATTCCTGTTTGATACGGGAGACCCACGCAGCGACTTAATCCGAAATAGCTATTGTGCTCTGAAGTAACCTCAAATATCGGGAACCATCTGAATTTAAATTCCAAATACATTTAGATGAGAGATTAAAGAATGCAGGTTTGCCTTTCCAGCACTGGAGACGCCGTTTTTCTGTGCTCCCTCGTCGCAAGGGACAAACGAGGGAGAGGATTTACACCCCAGCTCCTCCGAAACACAAAGAACATGAGTGATTCTTGCAGCGACTTGGCGGCAGGAACAGATGGCTACAGGCAGTGGTATTGACAACTCCGCAGGCTCCCACCCCCAAAGGTGAGCTGCTGAAGTCTGCTGCAAACTCCAGACTTGAAGCTGCTCCAGCCGAGACGTCCGCCCTGGGGTGAGCAGAGAGCTCCAGACGGTGCCACGAGGCTTCCAAACCCACCCAGCTTCACTTGTGCACCCTCGTGCTGCTGCTGCTTCCCGTGGCTGCTGCCCCAGGAGGTCCCCGGGTCAGGTGCCTGCCCACCCAGACAATGCCACCTCCAAGGACAGGAGGGACCCCAGCGAGACGCCCCCAGCCCCTGCTCCCAGTCACCTCCGCACCTGGAAGGCAGCAGCCCGGCCAGGCTGAGCCCAAGCTCAAAGCAGCAATCGCAGCCTTTGCTTGCCAGATGATCTCAGCGAAGCTTTCTTGGAGAGGTCCACGCTGCTCAAACACAGGGATAACACGCGGAGCTGGAAAAGCCGTCGGAATACCTGAGATCTCCAGCATCTAATTAAGCTAGCAATGAATTAGGCTGAGCCTGCAGGTTTCAGCCCCTGTTGTCCCATTCTTCTACAATTGGAGCTTCGTCAAGAATTTAACTATGGAACAGAAATAACGACGTTGCTTACAACAGCAGCAACCCCCCCCTTTTACGAGCAGGCAGGGCAGAGGGGCTGCACCTGCCTGTTACCCCCCGCACCCAGCCGAAGCCCCTTGCCCACGAGGCTCCCACCAGTCCCCAGCACGGCACGAGGACCCCCAGCACATCAGGGGCACGGCCGCTCTGCTCAACGTGCCCGAGTCCCTCGGCACACACACACCAACACGTAGCCCAGAACGCCAAGAATTTACAGAACGGAGGGCTTTGAATGGCAAAACCACCCGGGAAACAACTGAACTATTATTTCGAAGAGCAAAGGATGAGGGAAGGCAAACACCCCGAGCCATTATTCATTCAAGAAATACAAGAGGGAGCCCGGCCTTATCAGCCGGCCCTTGGTCTGCGGGCTCCTTAGGGGAGGAACAGATTGCGCACCTCTCGCTGCCAAACGCATCATCTGCACTTCATCACGGCGTGATGGATATCTGCTGCAAACAAGCGACTCCAGCCTGGTGTAATGCTGCTGTTCCACTCCAGAGCCCCGCAGCTCACGCCCAGAGTGTCACCTCGCAGGGCACCGACCACAACGGTGCTCCTGAAAGTGCACCAGGGCTACACCAGGCAAGCAGCAGAGGCGGCAGCGAACGCAGCAGCCGCTCCAAGCACCACACCTCGCTGCTTCAGCGAGTGCTCAGCACGGGAGGCTCCTCGGAGAGCTCCTGCTTTTGGAAGGGTTGTGCCAAGGATCATCACTTGTAGCACGACGATGGAAGTGGGGACCGGCAGCTTTGTGTGCTGAGAACCTCCCCAAAATCCTGCCGCCATGCGTCACCGGGCCCATGCACCCTGCAGGAGCTTTCCTGCGTGGAAGAAGTGGTCTCATTTCTGGAGGTAACAACTCGTGCACCCTCCCTGTTAAAAGCTTGCTGTAATGAACGTGCTCCTGAACACAGCTGTGATCCCTAAGGGTAGAGCACATCAGCTGATAAAGCTACTAAATCCTAACTTAAAAGTGTATTTCTTTTTTTTTAAAATGAGGATTATCACAGTCAGAGCACAGCCCCTTCACGAAAATAAAATTATTCAAAACCAAGTAGAGTCAAAAAAACTATTTTAATTCTCTAAGTATTTACGGCAAAGGCTTTGCCCAGCTCAAAACAGAACACGAGGAAGAAAGAAGCGTTGTATTTGGTTGTGGGTTGCTCTTGCTAGAGCCTCCTTCTGTGTCACAGCACACACAGACCTGAACTGCGCCCGAAGAACAAGTCGAGCACCGCGTTTCTCACAGAGGCTCCTGCTCGGTTCAAACCTGATCATTAAAGATGCTCTGCTACGCACGCGTGCCAGGCGAGCTTATTAGCAGTGGAAAGGTTACTGAGAGGGAATTAATGCAAGCGCTCCGCTCACCAACATCTGACACGCGAGAGAGGAGCCTCCCTACCTACACTGCTCCGAAAAGGTGCGCTCAAATTGAGGGCACGTAGGTGGCAGCTGCCAAAAATGGCATGTGAGTAACGTTCGCAATTTAACAAATCCTGATAAAACACAGGGAACTGTAACAGCAGCAATTCAAACACTCAAATCAAATGCTTGTGCTGAGATCACATCTGAAAACGCAGCTTTTTCATTGGGGCAGGGAAGGATTTCAAAGCTCCTTCCTGCGGGTCTCAGCAGCGTTGTGTGCCCAGACGCCCACCTCCCTGTGACCCACGAAGAAACCTCGGCTCACAGAAAGCCACCTCAGCTTATGACAAAGACAGGACTCCAAGCACTGAGCTTGAATTCGACTCCTGTGCATATCTCCTCGCAGTGCTGGCCATTATTGGGTGCAGGAAGGGCTGGGGGCTACAGAACCCACCCACCCCAGGCAGGGAGGTCAGCGTAGGGGAGCTCCCGGGTCCCCCAGAACTGGGAACTGTTCATCATCAAGTTGAGTTTTTTTATTTATGTTTTGAAGCAGTTAAATAAAGTCACATTCCATCTAAACAACGCTGCCATTATTGTAGCATCTGACTTTCAGAGGACAATTCAATTCTGGAAGCATGTACTGTAATTGCTTTTCCACTACCGGCCTCGGCTCTACAATTGTATCCTTCTCGGGAGGTCAGAACAAGGCAAGGCTCCAGCTCTGAAAAGCAATTCTGTTTAGCAGCACTACCTTATTCATCCTTTTAATCGCACACCTACGTATTCATTACGAACTCTGTGAAATGCCAGCGCCAGAACCGCCACCAGAAGCCCCTGCGATGTCTCTGCAGCAGCCTTGACCCTGTGCTGCCCCAGTGAAGGGAGAGTGTGAACGGCTCCAGCTGCCAGCTCCTGCGTGGGGACCGAGCCCCCGAGGTCTCCTGGTGTAATGCAGCGGGTCCTTGCTGTAAACAGGCAGCCAGAAGCTGACGTGGGGAACCTCGCTTGCTCCAAGCAGAGGAGTTCAGCAGGAAGCGCTCTGCCTCCTTGTTGGGGCTCTGATATTTTGGCTCTGTGACGCCGGCACCTCAGGCACCCAACCCAGCTCCCTTCCTCCATCTCGACGGGCTCTATCACCACAGGACGCTGAGGAAACCGAGCGTCGTTTAGAGAACTGAAGGTACCGGGTTTGCAGCAACCCCTGCGTTTTGCAATACGGAGCCGTCCACCACGATGGAGAAATCTCAGACTTTCATCACACTTCCTGCAGTGGAAGAGGCCCCCTGCCCCTCCCCGGAGGCAGCACGCTGGGCTTGCTCTCCAACTGCCCCACACAATCCCTGCAAACCTCTCTGGATGTCTGAGCAGAGTACCTCGGTGATCAGGTTAAGAGCACAACATCACAACAGCCACGGGAGCAGAGGGGAGCCCACACAACGCCCTCAGCAGCACGCGCTAGGGCACACGGTGCTTTAAGCAAAACAACCTCGTAACATTTGCTTTTGTGCCCCCTGCATTTCTATCCACAGGTGTCCCCCCAGCAGCCTTGCGGACAGAAAGAAGCCAAGCACATGGCACGAGCTCTCCTCGGGAGGCAGCAGCAGGTTATGGACTCAGAGCTCAGCACACCAGCCCCACCATCTCCCTCGTCCCAGAAGCTCAGGTCAAGAGTAGTGCGGTGAGACCCCGACCAACACATGTTTTAGGCAATGCAATCGTCTGCCTTGGCAGAGCAGCAGATAGAAGCTTGTTTTATTGTAAAAGGTCACTCAACCGTGATCTCCCAGGGCTCAGGAACCCGCACAGCAGCATCGTTCTTTGTTCCAGAAGTGGGAGAAACACCCGAGCTCGAACAACGCTCCCATTCTGCGCCGCGCGACAGCACGTCGCGACACATCGCCGGCCTTCCTCCACCGGGCTTCTCCAGCCACGGCTTCAGCAGGACCCACAAGCAACAGAGCACGGCTTTATGCCAGCAAAGCACAAACCACGCAGCGAGCAGGGGCTGAAGGTGGAGAAAAAGCTCGTGTGGCACACTTGTCTCGAGGGCAGCCACTGCATGGACGCAGCGCAGGACTCCAGTTCCCAGTAAGAACCCAAAAGCTGCTGGTGGCCAAGCAGCAGGTCGGTGATGCCAACAGAAGGCCTGAGAGGCACAGCCCAGCCCTCTCATCCATCAGGGCAAGTCATTTAGTCCATATTTGGTAAATTTAAATGAAAGTTACAGTAATTAACACTATCCTGTTGGAAAAGGATGGTTTGTGCTCCATAACCAAAACACCACTTGGGCTGAAACTCGGACCAAAAACTCTTTGCACCAAACTCTGAAATACAACGGGTAATAAGCCACCAGCGCTGGGATTCAGCTGTGTTTTCCAGGGAACTGCAGAGCACTCGTTAAATTGAGAGTGAGCACACGCTGCAGCACAGGGTCCCACACCCGATGCCCTTTAATTACTGTGCGGCAGCAGGGGACGGTCACAGTGCCTCGGCTGTTTGGTTTTGCCATGAAACACTTCTACCACTGCTAATATTCACCAAGGGATGCTAAAATAATGTCTTGTCTCCATTGGAATACCTCAGAATTATTACAGATAAACTAAATACAGTGTTTTTTCCTCAAAACCCAGGACAAAAGAAGCCTACAGCTTGTGAAGCCACCTGATGGAGCAGACCTGTACGCCTCCACAGCCTGTAGCATCGTACAGACTGCACCACCGGTAGCCCCATCACAGCACGCGCTGGGGGTTCACACAAGCACCCAAAGCACCAGGGCAGAAGCTGAGAGCCTTCTCCACCCACCACGCTTAGGACACGCACAGGACACCCTTCCAGGGAGCCCCACACCACAAGCAAGGGTGCAGGAGAGCAGGACCTGGCCCCACGCTACCAATGCAAGGACCAGAAGCAGCGCTTCCACCAGCTCGGAGGACAGCACCAAGCCCTCATCCTCTCACAGCACTCAGGCCAAACCCACAAGTTTTCCCCGAATTCCAGTCAGGGATAACCTACTCCTCCTATGTCTGCTAATGCCACCAGAAAGTGAGATCCTAACCTTGACCAAAAGGCACATCTGGAGGCTCCCCTGCCCCAAATGAAACAGACACCACCTGATTCGAGTATACTAATCGTGAGGAGACTAACATTGTTAAACTGGCATCTCTAACAGCTTTCTTTGAAACACATTTTGACCACAAAGAGAAAAAGTGGATGTGATAGACCACAAGCAGGAGGACATCCACACCGAGCAGCCCCAGCAGTGCCGAGCCCCACGGGCTGCCGCACAGCCAGCGCTGGGCTCGCCCCTGCAGGAAAGGAGCTCCTGCCTTCACTGCATCCAAAGGGAGATGTGCTACGCTCCAAATGACACAAACGAAAGGGTATCTGAGGGTATCTTACAACTAAGAGCATTTCATAAAATAATCCTGGTTAGCAGTACATGTAAGTTACTCCATGGAAGCTGCAGTATTTTGCTTCAAATCACAGAAAACACAAATTACAGACAATTAAAAAAAAACATCAGCACGGACAGAAGCACTTATTAAGTAATAAAAGAGAAGAGTTGGACAGAAACAAGGCAAATATTTACCGATTCCATAGTTGAAAGCTGTTGCTAGCAGGACATATATTAAAATCCAACAGAGGTGTGTCCCAAAAACGCTGTGCAATCTGAAAAACACAGGAATTATTTCGTTAAAAAATTAAAAAACGCAATTTAATTTCATTCAAAATACAATCACGCTACATTTGAGTACCCAAAGGCCGCTCAGTACAAATCCCTCGTCTAATCCAGAAGTAATCTGACAACAAGTCTGCACGAACAGAAGGAAAACAACCGCGGAAAGCTGCTGAGAGCACCAGCCCCGTCCCGCAGCCGCAGCCACCCCTCGGATCACACATGGCAGCTCCCTGCTCCCGAGGTTTTGGCAGCAGCCCGGGGGCCTCGTGGGGCCAAGCAGGGCCGGTCCCCACGCCGTGGGGGTGCTGGGAGCCGTGGGGCCAGCAGGACCTGCCCTGCATGCACTGGTGCTGATTCACCTCCCGGGCAGCTTCCGCGGGCTGCAGCCGCCTCTCGGAGCACACCTTTGGATCCTGCCTGCGAGGGGCAGTTAATCTGTTACAAGCTGAACCTTTTCCTTCAGCATTTTTAAACAGCTCTTGCTCGCTGCCCCCCTGAAGGATGTTTTTGTAGGGAGAATGCCTGCTGTGAGCATTGAGGGTTGGCAGCAGGGGGACGGGAGGGCTGGGGCAAAGCCCCGCGTGCAGCACGCCTCGTCCCCAACTTCTGCTCCCACCTCGGTCCGCAGCAACCAGCGTGCTCCGAGGGAAAAACACAGAGCTTCAGAGAGCACTGGGTGTGTAACAGCGCTGTCAGGGCTCCTGCTACGCTTCCACAGAGCTCAGGAAGGAACTTGGAGGAGGCAGGGAGCTGGCGGCACGCTGCAGGCTCCAACTGCTAGGGTCTGCCTCGGACAAGCAGAGCCCGAAGCCTGGGCTCTGGGCCTTCCTCCCCCAGGTTGTGCCGCTCTGCCCAGGCAGGGTAAAGGCTTCAGCACCAACTGCACACGCTGCCCTACACCAAAATCCCCCATCCCATCCCACCCCATCGCATCGCCAGGTCTCCGCGCCACGCGACTGAGCCGCCGCTCCGGCCAGCAGTGGAAAACCCGGAGTCTTTCCAAATTACCTTTCCTTCTAAAAGGAGAACTTCCAACAAGCAATTTTATGTAAGGCATGATATAAAGTTACAAATTGGGTACTACAAAGTACAAAGTGTGCTCTTTCCAATAAAAAGGCAAGGCAAAGCACCGCGTTTACTCCTTCGCTCCCATTCCTTGTGAAGGGCAGAGGGCCCCAGCCCGCGCAGCCCACCCACCCCGTACCAGGGAACGCTCAGAGAAAGGAAATCCTGCAGCAGGTGAACTGGTTCAGACAAGCCACAAGGACACACATGACAATCTTTGATGCTTTTCTGCCGGGAAAGCCCTGGAGATGAAGGAGGATGCAGCTCCCTCACGCTTTTCCCAAGGAAAGCGACTTGTGGGGCACCAACGGGGTCCCCGGCTTGGCTTTCTTTGCACAATGACAACGCTGGCCCAGCACCTTCTCCAGCACCATTACCACACTTTCTGTACTCTTGTCCACAAAAAAGTCACAGCTCTAGGCAGAGCTCTCCACTGGAACAGGTATAGAAGATAATAAACCAAAGGGGAAAAATGAAGCTCAACCTCCAGCTGCGTTATCTGGAAGATCAGCAGTGCTGTTTGCTGGTGGGTAAGGACTAATTGCGAACAGAAGGCTACAGGAATCCTATCCCACGGCACGCCAATACAGTTTTGAAGGTCTATTTACACCTGCTGCCCAGCCTACAGTGATTTTGCTCATTACATAACTGACACAAAACATACATTAGGTATTGTAACATGGAGCCAGTGACCGCATCCAAGCCGAGTAGCTTGTGCAATTAAGTGGATTTTATTTTTTTAATGAAGTCATCCAAGGCTTCAAGCTACGTGCCATGAAGTGCTGCAGACACTCCATGGGACAGTGCCCCACTTGCAGATGGATCAGGGGCAATTTCCATTTCTGAGCAACCTGTACTTCTGAAAGCTCATGATTTGCCCATCCGACTTCTCAGCCTTGGAGTGATGAAGCTGCATCCCCAAAAACACCACCAGGGCACTTGCTCTTGCTCCTGCGAGCTCACCACACGGCTGGGGCACTCGGGTGCGTGCTGAGCCAGCTGCACGAGACCTTTCCACCACGCAACACGGCCAACATTACGTCTCCCTTCATGCTGAAGTGCTGGTACAAGCACCGAGTGGTTGAGTGTGCCACGAGACCAGATTTTAGCTCCAAACCAGCCGAGCCTTTCACGGCCTGTGATGCTCTGAGATTAGCACGCAGTAATTTGGCACCTGGGTAAGAGCCAGGGCCATTAGAAACTCAGGGTGGTGGGGCCTCCCCCCAGCTCCTGCTCTTTACCACTGCCCGTGCTGTCCTCAGCAGTTTCCCCGTGATTAGTTATCGATCACCGCTGCGCTCCCAGGCAGATCAGTAACTTCACCCGCAGCACCGCTTCTGCTGGCAGTCACTGACAAAACTGGGGATCCAGTAATTCAGACTTCTTTAATAAAAGGTTATCTTGTGTCTGTACAGGAGATAAGTCGGTGTTTGAAGTTGACAAGCCCCGTGTAATCACAAGATGTGAACCCAAAGGGACCAAACACTTGGAGTACGCGGAGCTGCCTCCGAGCAGCGCCAGCAGGGCCACAAACGCTGGGCAGGAGGCGGCTTCACAGGCTGGTGGCCGCAAGGAAGAATGAAAGTACATCCCCTCCGCACTGATGCAGTCACTTAAAGGATCACTGCTCAATTTTAGTCACTTTTCATAGGTTTATAAGCCCAGTTATTCCTGAATGTGATCAACAACGCGGGAAGGTTCTCCTTGCAATCCCCATGCTGCAGGCAGTAAGAGCCGCATCCCAAAGCCTCCTCTCAAACAAACGAGGCCGACCCAGCAAGCAAGCAGGTCTGTTTCTCCATATTAGCACTTCTTTGAAGCAAAGAGGTGCATTTTGCTTTGAAAGCAGACCTGCATTAATTCAGGCTCCGTGGTGATCCAGAACTAAGCAGCGCGGCGGGATATCGGCATTAGGTTCGGATCCTGGCTTACGCCAACTTGTGAATGAAGAAATCCCCGGAGAGTAGGAGAGCCCTGCTCCACGGCTCGCAGCTGCCTCCCGCAACATAATTTACGGAAAAGACAGAATTTCAATGAGGGATCTCTCCGAGGGCTTCACTGAGAAGATACACCGGGGAATACACACGACACCGATGCGGCTGTGCTCTGAGATAAGCTCCGGTACCTGAGCTGGGGAGCACGAGGAGGAGCACATCCAACAGCTCAGCCTCCCGAGGGCCGTGTCCAGTCCAGAAACCCACGCTCCATGGGCAGGCAGAGAGCAACTCGGCCAGGCCCAGCCTTACACAGCACCCCGCCTGCAAACACCCATCCTCCTCACTGCTAGGGATGAGAAGGACTCGCTTTCAGAAGTTATAAAGGCGCCCTACAAGTCGGCAACCTGCGAGCAGGCAGCACCAAGACCCCACGCTGCTCCCAGGAACAGCCGCAGCCACCTCCTGCAGCGGGGCCGTGCTCCTGCCTGGTTGTGGCAGATGAGCCCAAGACGTGAGCTCTGGATGGAGCACCACGTGCTGAGGAAGGAGCCTCTCATGGCCACCCTGCTCTGTCCAGAGCTCACCCTGAGGGTCCCGCTGCTCCCGCAGACCTCCAGGCCCAGCAGAGCATGGCCAGGGCACTGCCAGCCCCTCGGCAGCGCTCAGAGCAGGGCAGGAGCCGATCCCAAAGAACTGGCAGGAATCAGAGATAAATGCTGTGCCCTCAACCCAACTGCCCGTGCACTATCTGCGGCTCGCAGACGAACCACCCCGAGGCAGGCTGAGCACCCCACCGTGCTCACAGGGCTCCCAGGGCCATGCACCATACACGCTGCCTTCCACCGCGACCCGCGCAGCAGCGAGCCTTTCGGCAGGCACCCAGCGATGCTCACGCAGCAGCGATTACTCAAGTGGAAAAGCAAAGCAGAGAGCATTCCACCAGCGCTTTTGTTTTTCAGAAAAAGAAAACACCCTTCAGTATGCTCAAGTGTGACAAAACGGGAAGAGCTCCAGCGTTAAGCAATCGAGTTGCGTTTTACTTTCAGAAGCTAAGCAGACGATGTATTCCTGGGCTCCAAGTTCCTCTATTTCGCTCTGCAGATAAGCACACTACATCTGCATTGCTCAAAACCCTGCCATCTTTGCCATCTGATAAAAACACAAAATAAGCTGATGTTGTCCTCAAGAGCAAAACAAGCTACCTACGTGTGGGCTGAGGAGCCTAAGGCTCAATTTATCCCATAAAAAAAAAGCATGAAGGGAAAGATGCGGTTCCTGAATCACGGCCTGTGGAACCAAGTTGTCCTTTCAGCATTTTAACTGGAAGTCTGATAGGGACAACGCCGTCCCCAAGAAATTGAGGGCTGACACCAGTCTAAATTCAGGAAGTACCGAGTTATTTACAGGCCTGCAATGAAAGGAAAACAAACAGGATTTGGGGCATCAAATAACCAGTTTTGATGTGTTTTGGGTACTCCTCAAGACCTGGGTGTTTTCAGCTCATTCAGCTGCACTACTCCCAGTATTTACGCGCTGTTACAGCCGCCTGAGTGAGCTTCCAGCACCAAATACTCCGGGGTGACCCCGAGGAGTGCCTGAGCACCACTGCTGCCTGCTTTATAAATACCTCGAGCACCACGCTCATAAGGAGAACGTGCCCAGGCGTTTGTGTACGGTACATTTCTGTGTTCCCTTTTATAGAAATAAGACTTGGGAGGTTCGAATAAAAATTCTGCAATTCATTTCAGTAGGTCAAAAGATAGTGCAGAAACGTTTCAATTTTGGGTTGAAATTGCATTAGACTAAAAAACTAATTATCAGCAAAAGGCTCCCCTAACACCTCACTGGCGTTAACCCTTGCAACCACCACACGAGCAGAGCAACAAGCTCTGGAGTTACCTGACATTTCAATTTTATTATGAAGAAACAAGACAACCAGTGTGAGACACCTGAATTCCCTACCCCTATGGGGGAACTGCTAACCCCCCAGGTTACATAACCACCCCCCAGTTCCTCCTGGAAAGATCTGTGCAAGCAGCCCGAGAGGTATTTGGCAGAGTTAAAAAAAAGTTAACTGTAAGTAACTCGTTTTTTTTTCTTGGAGTGATGTGGCAGAAGAGCAGAGCAAGCCCGAACAGTTTCCACTGGACCAGGTTTTTCAGTTCTGTGCACACAATTAAGAGCTCTGGAAACACACAAGCTCGTTCTCTCATCTCTCCTCCTTCACCCTTACCACCCTTCTGTGGCTTCTCTGATGAGTGGAAAGTATTAAGTCAAAATACAGCTCCTGCAATTTCCTTAACCAACCTTGGGCCGAAGCTCAAGGCTCCAGCTTGCCCTTCTGTACCAGCAAGCAGAGACAAGACTCGTTCCGCCGGGCTAGAGGACACGCCGCTTTCCATGCTGTGATTTCGTCTGCACAAGCGAAAAACAAACTCTGCTAGTCATAAAAGCACCGTAAAGATCATCCAGTGCCCTCAGCAAGTGCACGAAGGAGCCTTAACGCCGCTCTCCTTGGCACAGCTCTAGCTTCCAGCGAGTGATGGGGAGGTGGAGGCTGGGTGCCGGCACTGCAGCAGCCTCCCAAGCTGCAGACGTCCCAGTAGAACAACCCCAGTGCTTCCCAAAACCCCCCAGACCCTCACTGTTTTTTGTTTTTAGAGCTCCAATTTCAACTTCATAACCTGGTTGAATTTCTTCCAAAGGATGCGCAAGCGGGTTCGTTTCTTTACTAAAGGGCTGAGCCTGCTCCAGTGCCATGTGCTCAGAGAGCCTGTGCCGTGCTCTGAAGGACTTCTTAGCAGCAAGCAGAGAAATGAGCACACGCTACGCTTGTGAGCAAGCCCTTCTGGGGAAAAAAAAACACACCCAGCACTATCACATGCTGTCGTCTAACCCGGACTGGTCAGCCACCCAGACAGAACTCAACGCCGAAGCCTACGGAGCTTCCAGCTGGTTATTTCCACACGCCGCACGCTGTTAACTCCTCAGCCATCGGAGAGAGGCACGGGATGCACCACGGCGAGCCTTCTCAAAGCAGAACTGCTCCGCGATTATTTTTAGTTCGCATGAAAACGAAGAGAAGAAATTGCAACTCCCGTGTCCTACACACTTGCCGAGCCCCATCTGAAGGGTAAGTTTCCAAGCCAATTATTCTGCAGTCAGGTAATCACCAGGCTGGTATAAATAGCACTTTTTTTTTTTTTTAAAGCTTAAACACAGCTGCATACATGTGGGCAGGTAAAGCGAAGGGCATAATCATGCCGAAAAGCAAACACTGTAAAAAGCATTTCCCAGGAAGAGACTTTCAGGTCAACGCAGACACCGGCAAAAACCAAGTTCAAGTAAAAGGCAGGAGGCAAAGCCAACAAACGCTCTTCTTGGGCTCACAAACAAGAAAAAAGAAGGAAAAACAGCGCTACTACAGTCAACAGCATGAGCAATAGCACTCCCAGATGCTGACAAATTAGAAAGGTTTATGGGCAAACTAAAGAATTAATCTAGCACTAGGAAACAGCATGTAGCAGAAGGCTGCAGAAATTCAGCCCGTACCAAAGAGCGGCCAGCAGATTACTCAACCCCTGTCCACGAGTACCTACAACAGCTTCGCAACAGCTTCATCTGGCAAACAAGCCCTGGTGCCAGCTCCTCCAGCTGACGTCTGTCAGGGCCCTGGGAGCCCTACCCACCGCGTGCGGGCAGCGATAGCCCCGTGACAGGGGACCTGCTGCCACCCAAAATGTAAGCGGCGGAATAAACACGCTGACAGCCATCAGGAGGGACGCTCAAAGGAGAGTTTTGAAGCTGATGAGGAGCGCTGCCGCACGCACACAGCTCCCCGTGCTGAACTGAACCCAAGGAAGCCAAACAAAATCCTCTGGGGAGCTTTGCCTTGCCCTAGTTAAGCTCCACGACGCCGGCCTCCAACAACGCAATGAAGACAAGCGCGTTCTGTGCAATTAAACCGGCAATTTGAAGTTAGATCACCGCTGGGGCACACTTCAGGGGCATTCTCCTCTCATTCCTCTTGGACACGAGCGTGAGGCAGGACAAACACACACCTCGCCTCCTTCCTGAGCTCTCCCAGGAGCCCTTCACTCACCCACTCCACTCCCATTCCTGCTGGAAGTCCTAAGCGAAGGACAAGGCTGCCAGGGTAGGAGCACTGCCACTCTCCTCAAAAACACGAGTCTGCAATTTCTCTTCCTCCCTGCTCAGTTTTAACACGCTGAGAAGACACAGAGCATTCTCGAGGAAAAAAAAAAAAAAAAGAGCCAGCCACATTTGTCACCTTTTAGCGTCGCGTATTTGTAACCATGCAACTCGGTGGCAAATGGGATCCAGGTTGCTATTAATAACCCAACTATTTCCCTCCTGAAAGCTGATTTGTGAGAAGGATGCAGGCATGGCGTTTCTTAAAAAACACTTATTAGCCAAGGAGTCGGGGAAGTCACTGTCCTGCCTACAGGAACACACACAGAGAGAAAAAGGGAGAAAATGGGGGCAGCTTCTCCAGGACAGGTCACCCGCTCTGCCCAGCACATTGCGGCCACCCCCACAGCCTTGCACAGAGCAACACGAAAAATGTGAGCGTTAAAATGTGCTCAAAGCCCTGGGGAAGGGGTTTCGCGCCCGGAGAATGTGGACATGGCCCGCCCCGGAGCAAACAAGCCGCACGGAGGGTGGCAAGGAAAACACGCAGAGGACAAAAGGACAGAGCTGGGATTAGAGCGGAGTCCCTTGATCCCCGGCCAAGCAGCCTACCCGTGAGCCCACGCAGCCTCCAGAGCCAGCTCAGGGCCCCGAGCGCGCGGCACTAAGGTTATAAAAGCAGCCCTGGACGCACGCTTGCAGTGTTCTTTGCTCTGCTGGTGGCTAAAAACAATCCCTTTGTCATCAAATCTTGCTTCGGCGAGCTGACGTGACATTTTAACGCAGGAAATAAGATAATTATGGTTCAAGGTAAACAACTACGAGCGCGCATCACGAGCGGTTCTAATTTTAAGCCTGAGTCCCTCTCACGCCGTCCCTGTTTTAAAGGCAGTTTCCTCACAGGCTGCTCGGCGTGCCCGTGCCCTGTCCCTACCTCACACCGACACAGCCTCAGAAGCACAGGCAGTTGCAGCACACGTAGCCCCTACATTGGGAGCCGAGGTGAAGGCAGGCACGGAAGGAGACAAACACCACAAATCCCAAATAGCGTGAGGCAGGAGCTGGCATGGGGAAA
The DNA here is from genome assembly GCF_964035555.1 of Netta rufina. Classification (NCBI taxonomy): domain Eukaryota; kingdom Metazoa; phylum Chordata; class Aves; order Anseriformes; family Anatidae; genus Netta; species Netta rufina. Next base: position 1,436,039 of record NC_140136.1, on the reverse strand, counting down.
AGAGCGAGCGCTGCGCCCCACACCAGCAGCGTGTCCCACAGCCCGAGCACCCAGCGCAGCCTCCCGCTGGCAGGGGCAGGAGGGATTCAAGTCCCAGCTTGCTGCCAGGGCACCAGCCCCCGAGCTGTTCCACGCGAGGCAGTGAACTCACCAGCAGCCACCCGTGCCGTGCCCCAACTAGCCCTCGCGCTGCCGCGCAATATTCGCGGGAGTTACCTGGAAACGAAGCCTCCCCAGCACCACGCATCGCCGCCCAGGCCTCTCCGCCAGCGCCGCTGCAGCACAACATCCGAGTGTGTCTGAACTGCAGGGAGATGGCAGGGCTGCGAGCTGTCTGCCTCCCCGATGAATCACGGCGCGCAGAGGTAGCAATAACTCTAACTACTGTTTATAGGTGCTCGTCTGGTAGGCTTTCATTCTTCCTCAGCCAGAGAAAAAGGGCTAAATTACAACCAAACGAGCACGGCTGAACGAGGGAATGCAGCAGAGCGAACGCCATGGGGTGCAGACAAAGCATTCTTAATCACTTCTGCTTACGAGAGACAGAAGTGGTCAAAACTATTTCGACAGCCCGTCGCAGGAACGCTGCTGGCCGTGCAGAAGACTAAACAGCACCAGCACATCACGTGGGGACGTCTGCGCAGCTCGGGAGAGCGATCCTCGGGCACTTCGCATCGCTACGAGTCCTCAGCGCACCCCACCCCGGCTCTGCTATTGTTGTCAGAAAGGGAACTCCAGCCAGAACAACTCTTCCCACATTTTTTTTTTCCTATTTTTTTTTTTTTTGGGTTGGAAGAAGCAAAATGGCAACGCGGCTCAGCAAACGCGCGATTCCCCAAGCACCTCACACGGTCAGGCAGCTCTCCTCCTTCAAGAGGAAAGCCGAGCAGACTCTCGCAGCGCCTGCTGCACGGCAGCACGGGTATTTTTAGCTGCAGGCAGCTGAAGGCAGCAATATGGTGGCAATCTCCCAGGCTGAAGTTCGCCGGGGGAGGCTTCTCCCTCCTGCCACCCCGGAGAAGCCGGGGCTCGAGGAGCTGGAGGCCGCAGCTCGCCCTCTCCCCATCGATGTCCCGCTTCCCCTGATCTCCCCCAGCACTCCCCCCCGGCTCCAAGTCACCCCCGGTGCCCGCGAGCAGCAGGGAGCAGGGGACGGTTGGGCTTTAGGAAGCTTTATCTGCGATTAACACTTCTCCGCGGCGCTGATACGGTAACGGACGAGCTGTCAGGCCCGAACCGAGCGCAAACAAGTGGACCTGAAAATATTTCCAGCTTCAAAGCGAGGCTTCAGGAAGTCAAATACTCGCTGCCACCGAAGCCATTCCGCTCTCTCGGGTAAGGAATGAATGTTTAACAGAGTAATCAGCTAAGAGCCTATCCACAGAGCCCACAGCAGGTAACTCAGCCACCACACGCTCCGGTTATACACAGGGCTGTGCTCACAGTGCAATTCATCACGCAGCCCTTCAGCACTGCACCTTTGGGAAAAAAAACACCATGAAGATTTGTTCGGATACCAGCCCCAGAGCTGGGCAGGAGTCGAGGAAAGCAGCTGCCTTCGTGCTCAAGGTTTCTGGCTGGAAGCAGCTCCTGAGAGCCCTGGGCAGGCCGACACCGCAGAGCCAGCCCCAGCAGACAGCTCAGCTCAGCACCAGCTCGCAGTTCCCTTCCTAGCATTTCCCTGTGTTATTATTTCATTGCTCAACTCTCGAGTAAAATAATCGCAAGTTACGAAGCATTTGGTGTGGAACAGTCGCTTTTTGAGTAGCTGAAGTTGAACAAAATTGGAGCAGAGTTCACCATGGAGCCTCCGTGAGATCCCAGGGAACAGCCCTGCTCACAGCCACGTCGCTGCCAGCCCTTCCACTCCACGGGGACTGCCCTTTGACCATGCTTCACTCCTGCCTCCGGCACGCAGCAGGAAGCGCCGGCACGGCACAAGGCAGGGAAGCGAGTGGCGGGGCGGAGGTGAGACGGCCAGCAGAGCCCGCAGGCTGCAGCCGGGGCAGCAGCAGCTCCACCAGCACCACGGGTCCCCCATCCCCACCTCCAGCTCCCCGAGCAGCCCAGGCCCCTCGGCAGCTCCTTTGGAACTCGCTCGCCCTCCCTGACAGCTGCGAGCCGTGCTGCGAGCTGGCGTGTAGGACTGAGCAAAACAGGGACTGATTCAGCCCTGCCTCCCCTCCTCAGCCCTACCTCCTCCGAAGGCTTTAAATAGGATGTTATCACTACTTGTTTATACGCCATTACAGAAAAATGCTCGGTTTCTTCATACTGCATTACAGAACAAAATGTTACTCAATTCTTTCCGTAAAGCACCAAGAACCGACTGTGAGCCCATATGCATCCGAGCGCATCCACGTGCCGGGATAATCTGCCGTTACGTATGGGACAATTGGCGCCTGCCCACGAAGGGGAGGAAGGAAAGGGCCAACGTACAAATCTTCCTTAAGACCTAAATCCCAACCGAACATGCATTTGGGTGAATCTGATTCTGGAGGCAAGCGAAATTGATGTTCCCGAGTCACCATTTCGGGGTTCGGCCATGGGAGCGCAGACACAAGGAACTCCCAGGTGGCTGATCCCCTCTCCTTTAGCTCATCCCAGTGAGCAAAAATGAATCGTGAGCAGAACGGCGAGCTCCATTTGAGCCAATCCCAATGCCACCAAGAGGACAGGCAGAGTCCAGAGGAACAGCAACTGCAGCATGGGACAGACACAAGGAGGCCAAACAGAGGGGTGCTGAACCCAAACCCCACAACAGCCGAACTAAGTCTGCCTCTGCCCCGTTTATCCACGCTTAGCCAAAGCGTGTGTCCCTGCAGGCAGGGCTAAGTGCTCGGGGATAACCCTGCAGGCTGAGCTCCCCGACCTTCCCCACGGGCGTGGGGTGGAGGAATGGGTGCCTGTGGGGCTGCAGCCAGCAGAAGGACCCGCGTTGTTACCAGGAGCCCGTCTTTACGCGCAGTAAGGCTAACGAACATCTCCTCGCGGCGTTTCAATGCTGAAGGTCTGGAGCTGAACCAGGTGCCACAGAAAGCACATCGCTAACCAGGCTGTGACAGCAAACAAAATGAAAATTGAAAACGAAGCCTAGCTGATGCGAGAGCAGCAAATATCAATTCCGGTCTTCTGAACACCCAGGCGGTCCTCACGACAAAACTTCTGCGGCACAGAGCAGCACCCTGGGTCGCTCCGAATTTGGGGCCGAGGTACCCCAGGCACCTCCCAGCTCACCCAAACCAAGAGCCTCCTGCACGTAACCGCGGGTCCTTGGGCGCGATGAGCAGAGGTCCATTATACAGGCACCGCATAACCCAGCTCCTGGCAGTCGGCACTGCCACATCGGCCTGCGTTTCTATAGCAACCGGGGAGGAAAATATAAAGCAAATTACGGTTAAATGAAAATTATTCTCCATGACAATATATGTTAATGCAGGGAGATTTGCAAAGCCATTCTGGATAAGAGTGTTTACATTCACACATGTGTTTACAGAAATAAATAAAGGGGAGATGTAACAGCTAATGGATCTCCCAGAGACGGGGATTGCAGCCAGCCCTTTTTTTTCAAGTTTTCACGTATTTAGAATAAAATCCTTGCTGCTAACAAAGCGAGCCACCTTAATGCAGGTATGTGTGCACTTGGACACGGGGCAGGTCCTGAGAGCAGCAGTTTTCCAGCAGATAGAACTGCCTCCGAGCGTGGCGATCCTTCCGTTCCCGGGCTGCAAACAAAGGGCGCGTTTGTGCCTCCTCATCCCAGGAGAGGAGGTTTGAAACGAGCGGCTAAGCCCCTCGGAATATTTATAGAGATCTGACTGGGACTGGAATAGTGACTTGTTTTAATCAGCTCTAACTTCCTGACGGAGCGCTGAAGGGGGTTTTATACCCCGGGATTCGCAGCGCTCGCACCCTGCCGCGGTTCAGAGGCAGCCCAGGGCACGGGAGCGCGCTGCCAGCCCTCGGTTTTCAGCATTAAGGCTCAGAAAGGTGACCCCACGCTCCTCCACAGCCCTTCTTGCCGGGGAACCTATCTGAGACTTTGGGCATCTTCTGAAGCATGAGCAAAGTTCACTGGCAGCCGTTTATTTATTTTTTAATTCCCTTGGCTCGTGCCCAAAGAAGAGCCCGAGGAAGGCAACCAGGCTAGGGACTGGTGCACGGTGTCCCCCACGCCACGGGGACTGCTCGGGGCTCTGCACTGGGACAAAGCCCTGGGAGGAAGGCAAACACCGGGTCCTCGGGGACAGGCAGAGGAACACAAGGTGCTGCTTGCACCACACAGCGAGCTGGGACCACGGCAGGCAGCGTCCCCTGCATGGGCACGTCCAACCTCACTCCACGCGCGCTGCCTCTGACCTCGCAGCCTGTCTCCTGCCTCCACCTCCAGCACAATGCCTGAATCATGAGGATCATAACTTTTTATGACGGTGGGAAAACTGCAATATTCTCCGTGAGCTCGCTCCACCCTGCGCATAAAACTGCTCAGAGGTTCAGCCATAAAGCAAACTCCCTCCTTTGAAGTCCGGCTCCGGGCCCCGTGCGGATCATGACGCTGATGCAAAGCGAGGCAGCGCGTTAACGTTTCACACAGCCACGCCGGGGGAGCAGCGCGTTCATCACTCGCTGCCACTGCTGACAGCACTGAGGCAGGTCAGGAAGTAGCCGGGTAAGGAGAATCCTTCCAGGTGAGCTTGGTGACCCACAGACCCCGCACACAGCCAGGTGTATTCCGGTCATGCTCTGCTCTCCCCGAGGACCATTTGGTGCAGAGCACACGGCAGCACTGCTGCTCTCCTTTCGGCTCATTCAGCCACTGATCCCAGCCCGGACACGCTGCCCAGCCCAGCAAGGCACGCAGCTCTCCCCACACGCCGCAGAGAACAGCCGCCAGCCTCAGCCCGGAGAAATCTGCAGCTCACAGCACAGCAGCAGTTGCTAGGCTCCTCCGCAAGCCTCCGGTAGCTGCTATCGCCGCGTCCCTACCCAAGCTCCTTCCTGCAGCAGCACAGGGGCTGAACGTTGCTTTCAAAGTACTTTAAAGCAGGCCACACGTCTGCCCCAGCACGAGGTTGCATTCTGCACCCGTTATGTGCACAAGCAGCATGCCCGCAGGGTGCTGAGCCCCCCAGGCCACCAGCACCATCGGGCCGGGCACCACAGCCCCGTGCAGAGCAGCCTTTGCCCCTTACTGTGCACAGCAGCAGCCCCCCCAGCCCCCAGACCCCTCTCCCCTCACCCCCTGGGCTGCCCACCCTGTTTTGGAGCCGTTTCCTCCCACCACGCCAAGGCCCAGCCCAGATCTCGACAGGGAGACGGCGACGCACGATGAGCTCAGAGAAGCAGAAAGGCAGGAAGAGGAGCGAGGAGACATCAAAAGGCAGACTGGCTAAAATTAGAGCCGAGGGCTCTGGCTGAGGAGGGCCAGAGGAGGCAGCGCAGCAGCTCTGAGAGGAGATCCCAGGAGAGGGAGAGGCAGAAGGGAGATGGCGAGGGAAGCAGGAGAAGCCAGCAGAAGGAACGGGCTGCAGAAGTACATTCAGCATTTTAAGACTCTAACCTAGGGCTTTCGAACCAACCAGCACTGCTCAGCACGCCTGGAAAAAGCCACAGAGCTGCCTTCTTCCCCAACCCCTCCTCCCTTGCACGAGGGAGGGCTGAAAGGCAACTCGGCTCACCACAGAACACGTTTAACACCCCAGCACCAGCACTAATCACAGGGAAGGCACTTGAATTCAGCCATCCCCCACAGCAGAGCAGCTCGGGCAGCGCAGGGCACCCCAAGCCCGGGCAGAAGAGCAGAGCAGCAGGGGCCAGGAGGTCTCTGTGCAGCCCCTAGCACGCCAGGAGCCTCTGATGAGGAAGGAAAGCGGAGACACAGCAGCTCTCAGCTGCCCTCCTCCTCCCAGCCTGTTCTCAGATGTCCTTTCCGAGCAGGCAGGACAAGCAGCCGCACGAGCTGGAGTCAAAGGCGAGCCTCCAAGGCGCGCAGGGTTTATGTTTCCAAACCCAGCTCGCGCCTTTGGCTCCAGGCCTGCCGACACACAGCGGGGCAGGACGGGTCCTCACGCACCCAGCACCCACCCCAGGGCACCAAATGGCACAGTGGCGTTTCCACAGCTATATGCACCAGCAGGATGTGCTCCCCCAGAGCACCCCGCACACCAGCAGCAGGACTGGGAAGGGGCGGCCTCATCACCGTGTCCCCAAGCCAGCAGCACTCAGTGCTGAGTGATCCCACACACCTGGGATCTATCAGCAGCAGCCACCAGCTCACAGAGCAGAGGGCAGCCCGAGGGGTTAAAGTCCAGCAGGGAATTCCTGCTCCTCGTAGGACCCCCGTGCCAGCGGGACATCGGGGCCGCAGCCCCCGGGACCCCACCTCGCCGCCTCCCCCCGGCTCCAGCCGGCCTGCAGAAAGGCAGCGAGCGCCGCGGGGCTCCTGGCACAGCTTGTTTACACAGAGCAGGTCACAGGATAGGCTGGAAGGTGCAAGCAGGATATGGTTTTTACGGCTCTGAACTCCTGCCCAGATAAGCTGATAAGGCTGGGTGCACTGCTCACCCGGGGGCAGGGGGCACCTTCGTGTCTGCTCTGCTGAAGGCGAAGATGGACCACGAACTGCAATTAAGGAATTTAGCATTGATAGCAACGTCTCCATTCACCTCGTTTTCCTTCAGAGCCATTCTATGGTGTTTTTTTTTCTAATAGTGCTCCTGACTGCACTCTCACTTCCCTGGGAGGTGCCCCAAGCAGCACAGCACCGCCAGCACCCAGCCCCTTGCTGCGCAGGGGTGGCAGCTCCCCAGCACCCGCTGCCTCCAAATCAGAGCTCTTTTTTTTTTTTTTTTTTTGAGGGTAACACCTTCCTACCTTGCCATGTTTGTGCCACAACATGAACAGCTTCACGTTGTTGTTGGGGAGCTGATTTTGGGCCCTCATACAGCTGCTGGTCTCCCCTAGTTCCTCCAGCACTGCTCTCCAGGCAGGGACGCGCACAGAACTTGTCTTGCACAAGGCAAAGCCAACGCAAGAGGAGAGCAGAGGCCTCCTCGCTGCTCACACCTAACAAAAACATCAGCTTCCTCCCAGCCTCGTGGAGACAAGGCTGCGTTCACACACGCTGACGAGTGCTCGACCCTTCCCTTTCCACGCTCTTCTCCAGGCTCTGGTCACCGCACAAGGAGCGGGCGCCGTGTCTCACGCAGCACGGCTGACACCTCAACGCTCCCACAAGGTGTCTGATGCCGTCAGCTCAGGTTTACCAGCACAGACCAGGTGCACAACCCGTAGCTTTGTGAAACTACGAACGGGCTAAGTTTGGTTTTCTTCGAGTCTGCCTGGAGATTTGGGGCAGATAAATAATTCAGCGCAGGAACGCCGGCACCGCACGCGTCCATATGGCCGGGCGACGCAGACGGCACGGCGCGCTCCATCACCGCCCCGACAGCGCCTTCAACCCTGACCCAGAAAAACACCAATGGCTTCTGGCTACCCCAGCCAGTTGCTCGTGCTGGGGCAGGGTCTCTCCTCCACAGACCACGGTTTCGGCCTCTGTAGGCAGCAGCAGAACCACAAGGAGCACAAGAGCTCATCCACACGGCGATGGGATCCCACAGCCCCACTCTGGGGCCACCCCACAGCTCCCTGCACCCGACCACTCAGCTCACGGGGCACCCGGGAACGAGGGGAAGCCCCCACCAGACCCAAACGGGCCCTCGAACAGGCCTGCTTCCTTTGCTGACCCCAATTATTCCCCCAGTTTATTAAAGAACTCACACACGCAGGAACGTTAACACCCCGAAGAGCCGTATAAACACAGCGAGTCCGAGGGCAGCGCTATAAACAGAGCTAATGGAACGCGGCGACTGGAAATGGATCCTGAGAGCTGCCAGATCAAAGCGCCATCCTTCTCCTGGAAGGGCTGCACTGCCCTTGGAGCCACGGCGCTAATGCCGTCTATAAAAATATTTTGCTGAAATAAGGGAAGAAACGGCAGCGTTTCATCTGGCCAAAGGTGCGAGGCTTTTATGGGATTAGCCATTCCACACGCGGCATCAAAATTAGAGCAGATTTTTGAAAGCCCTCAGCCCGGCTGACGGAGGCTACGCGGCGCGGCGCGTGCGCCCGCTTCCTCCACACACGCTGCATGCCGAACAGATTTTTCGCTGCTCTTAGCATTTAAGCTCCTTTTTTGCTTTTATTTTTCAGGCACTCGCGAAGGATTACAAATTGGCATCACCTACAACGAGTCACAGACGAAGCCAGCACCGCCGCCCAGACTCCGACAAATTAAGCTGCTGAAGAAGCCACCCCACAGCACCCGTCCTCACGTGGGAAAGGCAGAAAATCGCAGGTGCAGAGGGGCGCAGAGAAGCAGCCTCCGGCCCACGGGCACCGAGCGCTTCCTACCCCGCGTCACAGCGGGGCACCGGGACAGCGCCGAGCTCAAGCGGGCTTTATTGAGGCTGGAGCTGCACAAACCCGCACTGTTCGGGGCGCTGCCGTTGCGGAGAGCTGGCCACAAGGCTCCCCTTTCACGTTCACGCGAGTATTTTCTTCTCACGGCGCATCAGCGGCATACAAATTACATAAGACTTGGCTGGGAAGCGAAGGGCTTCGTGCCCTCGGCGAAGGCAGCTCCTCGCCTCTCATCTCTCTCGCGGGGAAGAGAAAATATTTAAAGGCCGCATACAAATCATTCCTGCCAAGCGTCGTGCAGACTGTTTAAATTAGACGGGGTAAAAATACACGCAAGTTTATCACGAAACACCGAGACCTTCGCCATGGAGACACCGCTTTCTCCCGGCAGCCTTCTCCAACGGAGACGCGCGCAGCTCCCGGTCACGGCGGAGGCAGCAGACACAGCGCCCTGCCAGGGCAACGCGATGAGAAGAGGCACCAAAAGGCACCGGGGAAACGCTCCCAGGTATCGTTTACCCGGCCCCGCTGTGAAGCGCCGGTACCTGCCCCTACTTGCCGCGGGCCTCCCCGCGTGAAGCCTTCGCGGCAGGGCAGGGTTGCGGTGCGAGCGCAGACTGCCGAGCCGGAAATTCAGGTACTCGAGACGTGGGGCCAGCCTCGCAAGAAAGCTGCCACTCGTTAATTTCATGAAACATAATTAAGCAGCTCTGGTCCCGCCAACCGCCTGCCTCTCCTTGCAGGAGGAGTTGAGCGAGCCACCACGAGGCCGGCCCAGCCGCCACTCACGCCGCCCCCGACGTTTCCCCCAAGGCCGCTGAGGGCAGCAGGCGCCCTTTCGAAATAAATACCGCCATTTCCTCCCGGAGACTCGGCGCTCTTCCTCCTCCTCCTCCTCTTACTCACGGCGAGGATCCACACCGCGAGCCCCCAGGAAGCAGCCACCCTGCTCACATCCCCTCGCCCCAGCCACCTCCTCATTACAGGGCAGGGCTTTCCCCTAACGTTCCAAAAAAGCAGGAGGGTGAAAACCTGGTAGTGCTTCAAACGTGTGTCCGAAAGCCACAACACCCAGACAAAGAGCGCGGATTAAACGCCGCCAAGATAGACTCGTCAGGAACCTGGCTTTGAAGTATCTGCAGGAAACGCTGTCAGCGCGCAGCCATGTTACAATTACACAGTTAAAATAATCAGCGCCAGTTGTAGGCAGCCCATCTGGTTCACCCGGAGCGCTGCTGGTGCAGTATTGATTAACACGACCGGTCTGCACTGACCCCAGAGAAATACATTTGTCTGCTCTGCTGAGCAGAGAGCGCGCCGCACGGCACCGCGATACGCTCCGCTTTGTTCCACGGCGTTGGGAGGGGGGGGTTAGTCAATTAAAACAAAAGTAGAAAATGAAATAAGCTTAACTGCCACACAGGAAGGAAGAACCAAAGGCCAGCACTTTGATCAAGGGGGTTTTGTTTGGGGGGTTTTTTGGTGATCTTTTTTTGGCTTGAGTGTTCTTCCCCCCCCAAACCCAATCCCCACATTGAAGAGCCCATATGTTTAACCCTGAGAAAACGCTGTTACAACGTCGTAAAACCAAAAAGCAGCACGTAAAAAAAAAAATCAATTCACCCTGAGCCACATTTTCATGAAATGGAGACGGGGACAAGAGTTCACTTCTAAGAGCAGCGCTGGATGGCAGAACCAGTTGGGGAACGCTTCGCTCCACACCTCCAGCTCCCAGCCTGCAGGGCCAGGCCTCCGCGGCCACCACGGAGAGGAGGCACAAGCACACACACAGCTGGGAAGGGAGCGAGTCGGGGGCAGAAACCACAGGGCTCACACGCCAGCCACGCTCTAACAGCACTCGCTGCAGAGGCGACCCAGGCTGCTGCGAGCCGGAGCCTCGCCACGCACCCAGACGGGGCTGGGGGTGATGCAAGCCCCAGCCAGCCCGACGGCACGGGCTCGCAGCAAACTTCGCTGAAACCCAGCAAAGATGCGCCCTGGCAAGTCCCAAAGCTCCTGAGCTCTCCTAGAGGCAAGTCCCAAACCTCCCCGGTTCTCCCAGCACCTGGCAGGGAGGAGGCACGCAGCAGCCATGTGCTGGAAGAGCCGAGCCCCCAGCTTGGGGATGGAGGCACAAAGAGCCCTGAGCGTGTGCCCATGTGCAGGGACCACCCCATGGGGCTGGGGGCAGCACCAACGCTCCCCCCCCGGCTCACAGAAGCCCCCGTGGAGCTCGGCCCCAATTCCACACCACGGTTTCCCAGCCCTTGTCCCACCACGGCCTGGAGAAGTGCTCCAGGAGGCACCCTGAACGTGCTGCTGAAGCCGTGCTGCACGAGCGCCAACTTTTCCTTTTTAAGTTAATCAAGGCAAATATTTAGCTCCTGGTGGAGCACGCACAAAAGAGCGCACCGAGGCCGTCCCAAAGCGCGCGGGAGTGAATCGCCCTCCCCAAAAAAAAAAAAAAAAAAAAAAGGCTGGAATTGTGATTACATAAAGCCCTTCGGTCTTGGGAAGGGACCAAGAGAAGGCCAAAGCCGCACAGCTCCGGGCTCCTTCCATTTGCCCCCAGCTCAGCCCCTCGAGGAGCCGTGCTGGGGGGATTGGGGGGGGCCTGGAGCTCCCCCAGCCCTGCCTGGAATTCGCTCCCCCGGCGCTGAGAGAGCACTTTGTGCGGGGAGCCGGCCGGGGGGAGGATCCCAGCCCTGCAACCGGAGAGCAAAACACACCCGGGGGCCGCCGGCCCGAGCCAATCCTCGCACATGCGGCCCCCGGAGCCTCCGCGGGGAGGGAGGGGAAGGGAGAACGGGGGGGAGGGCCCGGCCCCACCGCGGGGCAGCTGCTGGGGGCGGCGGCAGCACCGGGAGGGGGAGGCGAGGGTTAGGGCCGGGGGGCACAAAGGCTGGATGAAGCTAGTAGGGGGGGGGGGGGGGGGTTAAATAAATAAGTAAATAAATAGATAAATAATAAAAATAGATAAATAATTAAATAATGCAATAGATAAATAAATAAATGACCGGGCCCGGCCGGCTGGCGGCGGCTCAGCCCGGGCTGCACGCACACGCGCGGGGCTCTGACGCCTCCCCGGGCTGATGAAATGGGAAGCGGAAATTACCGAGAGGGGCGGCCCGGGGCATTGTTTTCCCCCCCCCTCCCCCGTTTCTCCTCCCGGTGCTGCCCCCCCCCCTCCCCGCAGCACGACGCCCCCCGAGGTAACGGGGGGAAGGGGGGGGGGCAGGGAACGGCCGCGGCTCCCGGCCCCGAGCAGCCCCCGGTGGCGGCCCCCTCCCTGCCCCCCTCCCGGCAACCCCCGGGATCACCGGGGACCCCCCTGGCCTACCGATGAGCCCCCCCCCCCCCCCGGTACCGGTAACCCCCGGTATCACCGGGGATCCCCCGCATGTTATCGGTAACCCCCCCGCATTACCGATAACCCCCCCGTATTACCGATAACCGCCCGTTATTACCGATAACCCCCCCCCCGTTACCGATAACCCCCCGGTATTACCGACACCCCCCCACACCACCGGGCACCCCCCGGTATTACCGGAGACCCCCCCAATCACCCCCTCCCCCCTTCCCAACCCCCCCCCCTCACCCCTTAACCCCCCCCCTTAACCCCAAAACCCCCTCCCGGTTCCCTTTTCCCCCCCCCCCCCGCCCCTTACCGGCTCTCAGCGGCCTGAGGCAGCCCGGCGCGGGGGGGAGCGCGGCCTGGCGGCGGCTCCGCCGGCCCCGCCGCATAGAGGAGAGAGAAAGAGGCGGCTGAAAGGGGCGCAGGGGGGCGGCGGGGGGCTAATGCTGTGGCGGGGGGGGGCAGCAGCGGCCGCACGTCCCGGTGGCGGTGCCGGTGGCGGTGCCGGCCCCGCGCTCCATGGCCCCGCTGCGCTCCGCTCGGCCCGGCCCCGCTCGCAGCGCTGCCGCCCGCTCGAGCCGCTGGCTGAGACGCCGCCGCTCATTGGCCCGCCGCGTCGCCGCCGCCCATTGGCCGAGCCGCGCGCGCCCGACGTCAGCGCGTCGGTGGGGTTGGGGGGGGTGAGGGGGGGGGGGGAAGGGGAGGGAGGGGCGCAGCGCGGCCGCCATTGGCTGACGTGGCTCGGCGGCGGCGGTGCTCATTGGTGGGGGGCTGTGAGTGACAGGTGGATGGGAGGGACCGGGGGGCAGCGCCGTGAGGTGGCGACGCCTCAGAGCCCCCCCCCCCCTGCGCCCCGTGTAGTGGCGTGAGGGGGATTCGCCCTCAGCCCCCTCAGCCCCGTTTATCAGTGCCCAGAAATCACAAAAATCCAAATTTTTGATGCAAAAATAAAGGTTTTGGGGCTTTTGGGGCTCTCGTTTCCCTTTGTCAGCCTCCCTTTCGCTGGGTTTCTCGTCACGCCTCACCCAAAGCACTGCAAACAACCTCCCTGTGGCCTCCGAGCTCAAAGCTGAGGGGAAATAGGATTCTCGCTTCCCCAATATTGGTGCTGCCTTTGGGCGGCAGCAGCTGGAGCCCTCCCTGCGCCCTCCTGACCTGCAGCACAGGACAGGCCTCTGCAGGGCCCCTTCCTCATGGTTCTGCTCCCTGTGGCTTATTTGTGATATTTAGGAGGGAAATAAAAGCCCGTAGTTAGCTGTGGGGTGCTTTCAGCCTTCGCTGGCAGCTCAGAGCCCTCCGTTCCCAACAGCAAAGCGATGCAGCACCTGTATGGCAAGGCAAGGAGCCCGTCTGTGCTACCGTGGGTGCAGCTCTCTGCTGATTCAGCGCCTACCAGGATGGGAAAAGATGGGCATTTATTTTTAATAGGTTATAGAAGTGATTGAGGACTACTACGGTCAAACATCAGGGTAAATCCTGCGTGAGCAGTCAAGCGCCAAGATCAAAGAGGCCAAGAGAAAAAGCTTCGGGAGAACGTTGATTAGAAGAACCCGCACTTTAAGCTTGGCTCGTGGTTTAGTTGATGTCACCTATTAGCACTCGGCAGAGAGATGGGCTTGGCAAACGAGACAGTGTTTAGAGGCGGCTGTTTGGGAGGCCAGCGAGGAGTCCTGCTGCTGCTCCCAGCAGCACAGCTCCGACCTCCCGACCTCCACTCACCACCCTCAATAAAACGGCCTCGTGCCCGTGTGGCTGGCAAGGGGGAGCACCAGGCCTCCTGCGTCCCCAGACGAGGAAGATTTCCGAGGGCGGCGGTCCCCTGCTGCTGCGTAAATGCCTCGTATTGATGGTCTGGGCGTGAACTCGTGCCGCTCTGCTCTAATTGCTGTTTTTATGATTCCTAATGACAGGCTTTAGGCTTCCAGCTTGCCGCTGGATTTGAGCAGCACGGAGTGACGGCTGCTCGCACAGAGCTTCCTGAGCGGTCCGTGGGGCTTGGAGCTGACTTCAGGCACCCCCTGCACACCGATGGATGCCTGGCCTGAGCTCTGCGTGCTTCAGCAGCTCTCCAGGAGCATTCCCATGGAGCAGTCTGCTCCTTCATGGCCTCCAACAGCTCTGGTTCCTACTGAGCAAGTCCCCTCTTCCTGCTCTGCCCCTGCAAGCTCAGCGAGGTGCCCGTGTTCCTGTCACAGCCTCGGACCTTGCCTGTCCTAGAGCTTCCCAAGCCCCAACGGGCAGCTGTCCTGACGCTGCTGCCATACTGCTGATTCCCTCTGATCCCCTGCCTGTAGCCATCTGTCACCTACCTGTCTAAAACTGCCTGCTCCTCAGCAGTGACTCACAGCCACAAGCCTGTGCCCCAGCAGCGTGTCCTGGCCAGGCCTGAAGCCCGTGGCTGCCTGACGGGCTGGGGTGCCTTCCTTGCCCCCAGTGGAATTTCAGGCCCCGTGCTGCTCCACGTGCAACATTTCACTTCTTTTAAAAGTCTGAGTTTCCCCTCTGGTTGCTTCAGCTCTGCATTTAATCCCTTGATTCATTATTGATGTGACGTCTGCGGATGGCGCAGTGGATACCTGACTCCAGGTATCCGTTCACTCTGCTTGCAAAGTGCTGTGAGATGAGTCCGAGCTAAGAGGGGGGGGGGCACCCCGCAAGGAGCTCCCCGAGACTCAGGTGGCAAGAACATCCCACGGGGAGCGTGAAAATAGGAGATGTGAGTTCTCAAACAGCAGGGCTGAGGGCTGTGCTGGCTGCAGAACCTGATTCCTCTTTGCCTGAAGAACACCCGGCTGGGGCTGCTAATGCTGCTTCCTGTCCCTAACCTGCTCAGGGGATAAAGCAGGGATTTCAGGCTCCAATCCCGCACCTTCCCCCAGTAGTAAATACACGTAGCATTACCGGGTGATGTCATGGCTGGAGCACGTCCCAGTGAGGCCAAGCCTGGATCAGGTTAGATCTGTCTGCTCAGAGCCTTGGCTCGCTCCCAGCAGAGCATATTGCCAGGCCGGGGCCGGTGACTGAAGCCACCTTCCCCAAGGTCACCTCTCGCACACGCAGGGAGGACAGCGCTCGCCTTCCCCTACACAGCCCAGCCTGAGCCGCCCACGCAGGACTCGCAGGGCAGCCACCGTGGCTGCTGGCCGCAAAACTCCTCGCCTCTCCCTCCTGGCACTGCTTCGTGTTGGCACGAGCGAGGCACGGACCCCAGCACCCCCTTTCCTGGTGGCTCGTCATCTGCTCGCCTCGGAGGCACAGTGTGAGAGGAGGAATGGGAATTGTGTCACCTGCCGCGACGTGGTGTGTCTGTAAATAACCCGTCCTGGCAGATCGGTCGCATCCAGGCTGGCGTCTTCTGGCTCAGAGGGTCCCAGCAAGAGCCCCGCAGCCCTCAAACGCTGTTTGTGGCAGTCAGCGAGCCCACCAGGCTCAGCCTGTGCTGGAGCTTGGGTCCATCCAGCTTCCAGCGCCCTGCATCATTCAGTGGGTGCGAGTTTGCTCCCCTGAAGCTGCAGCAGAACCGTAAGGCAGGCAGGGTGAGGCACGTTTGGGTCCCCGTCGGGTCAGCCTGGTAGAAGGCAGTGGAGCCCTGTCTAAGCAAACTGCACTGCGTCGCTTCCAGTTGGGCTCTAAGTCTATTTAAGTGATGCAACTCCTTTAAAAATAGAGCGTGCTTAATTAGCAACAGGTCTAATCGCAGAATCGGCGGAGGCAGTGTGACACGCCTTGAGGGAAGCTGAGGTGCGGGAGGTGCAGGGCGCTGCGACCCCAGTGCTGGGGCCCTCGGCCCCTTGGTTCCTGGTGCACTTCGCTGCGGTCGCACTGTGCCCGCGCTGGAAATCCCGTGCCTGTCGCCTCTGTGGGCACAGCCCGAGCTAGAGGAAGCCTCCCCCCTCAGTCAGCATTTCCAGAGGAACCATTTCCTCCTCCAAATGTAGCTGGAGTGTAAAATACCTCCCACCACGGGTCCCTCTGCGTGCTGGGTGAGGACATGACGCTCATCTCTGCGAGCGAAGGATGGTGCTGGTGAGGGCTGGCGTGGCTTGCACGGGGCTGGTGTTTGTGCTCAGCTCGAGCTATGACCGGCCCGTAGAGATTAATTGCAACCAGTTTAATTTTGTGTCTGTAAATTAAGCTGTTTGACGATTAAGCCAGTGATACAGAGAGACTTCCAGGAGCGAGGAGGACATTAACATGCTAATAGACCTTGCTGGTAGAAGGTTTGCTTAGATACATCCCAGGGGGCAGATGACAATTAACATCCTAAGAGACTCTTCTAGAAAGAGGATGCTAATTCAGACCTGCTGGGAAGGGAGAGATCCTTCTTACAGATAATTATTTATTATTATTTTATGTAGCCCTGCAACCTCCCTTTCAAGAACACCTGAGATACGTTAGGACAGGTTAGCTGGGAGAACCAACCACACCGACAGTCACTAAAGTTGTCCCAGAGCCACCAGAGGGGAGGGAGAAACACCTGCAGAAACCATCCTGGTCAGAAAAACAGGAGAAGGAAGAAATGTGACTTGAGTTCTTGAAAGGGAGTAAAATGGCACGTCAAAGGAAGCGGGCAGGAGGCTGGAGATAGACCTGCAGGCCTGGCAAAGGGAACGTACATGGGAGCAGGGCGAGAAGGGTGTAACTGCGGCAGGAGGGAGGGGATGTTTGGGAGGAGACAGTTTACTCCGAACGTTGTCATAACAGAGCAGGAGGGCACCACGGTGCAGTGAGGGCTGTTCAGGGCCAAACTCCTGGTGTGATCGCAGAGCAGGAGGGCCCAGGCAGGGCTTGTGGGGCCAGAAGCAATGGAAAGCTCGCCCTAGCCGGGTCAGGAAGATGGGCACGGTTAGACAGAAGCTGGCAAAGGGCTTGGCAGAGCCTGTCCTCGGGGGGCTGCAGCTCCTGAAGGACTTGTGTTGATTTATGGATTAAACCAGCCATTATTGGAGTACAACCTGTGCACCTCTCCAGCTCCTGGGCCACCCTTAGCGCAGGCTCCTGGGGAAAGCCATGGATCTGTGTTCGCTGGGCAGGTGCAGGGGGAACTCTGCAGGCTGCCATGGGCCCACAGGCCGAAAAATCTGGAGGCTCCGCACCTGAACTTGCTTCCCTGGAAGCTTGAGCAAAAGATTGCCCCTAAGATCTTCCACCTTACTGCTTTTACTGGTGTTCTGGGTGAGCTAGGGGGAAGGCTTCTCACAGTCTTGACTGGCACAGCATTGTGCGCAAAACTTGCATTTTTGACCCTGAATTGGAAGGAAGGCAGAATCACTGGAAACGTGAGGAGACAAATCGTTCAGGCTGTGCTCTGAAATGCCTTCCTGCCCCACAGAAACATTCGCTGGGGGACGTCAGGCCTGCCAGCTCCGCCGGGCACAGCTAGGGCAATATGGAAGAGATTACACAAGATTCGGGATCAGGGACTTAAGATGCGCTGACCGTTTTGCTATCCATACTGGGGGCTGTAACACCGCTCACACTTTGGTTTCAGTGTAAGGCGTGAGGAGATTTTTGTACCACCCGCCTGCACTGCCCAGCGGTGCCAGGAGCTGCCACACGCACCGGGGGGGCTCCTCCTCAGAAAACAGAGCCAACACACCTGCCCGACAAACAGCGTGTGGCTGGAAACACGCACTAAATATTTAGATTTATTCCATGGCTAAACACGTCCGAGCTCGTCCCACTTCGAGGATCCCTGGCGGTGCCTCAGGCGGTGCCTCAGGCGCGGCCGCCACCCCCCGCTCCCCTCAGACCGCACCGTGAGCCCCAGCAGGGCCGTTCTCCCTCAGCAGCGCCTGCCGAGGCCGGGCAGAGCCCGGTTCCCCTCAGCCCCCCCCGGGCCGGGCTCCCGGTGCCCTCCATCCCCGGGCCGGTACCGGCCGCCCCCCCCGTTCCCTCCCGCGCCGCCATGATGGGGGCGGAGCCAAGCTGCGGCCGCCATCTTGCGGCATGGCAGCCCCGCCGCTGCCCGCCCGCCTCCAAGATGGCCGCCCGGCCTTCACCGCCCGCTTCCGGCCCCGCTGAGGCCTCCTCCCGGTAGCCCGGCGCTCCCCTCAGCGGGCCCTCAGCGGCGGAGCGAGGCCGGGCCCGGGGCCGGGCCATGGCGCTGCTGCGGTTGCTGCTGCTCCGGGGGCGCTGCGCCTGGCCGCGGCCCGCCCCGCCGCCAGCCCCGGCTTGGGCACGGCCTCGCCCGCAGCCCCGGGGCCTGCAGGTAACGGGAGGGCGGCGGCGGCGGGGCCGGGGGGGGGGGGGGGGCTCGGTGGGACCCCGGTGCCGTGTGGCGGGTGAAGCGTTAGCAGCGTGCAGGAGGGGCCGGTGCGGCCTGAGGGCGCCGGGGCTGGCACCGCCGAGGCTCCTTTCCCCCGCCCCGGTCCCGGTACCGGCCCCGGTACCCCCCCCAGCGGCTGTGGGGCCGTCCCGCTGCCCCCCCCCCTGCGGCTCGGTGCCCTCAATGCGCTCCCACCCTGCTGCTGGGCACCGCGGGTGGGTTCTCCCTGCCCTGCTGTGCTGCTGGTGGTGCAAACAAACGCCCTGAAATCGTGCAGAAGGGAAGGATCCTGCTTAAAGCGGGCCTGCGGCGTGATTTAACTCCGTTTTCTGCCTCAGCGCAGCGAACGGGAACGGGCAGACCAAGGAGGTGAAGGAAGAACGGTTCTGAGACCACTCCGTGAAATATGTCAAGGGTTTCTACCACCACAGCTCTGTCATCGCTGTGCTGTTCCAAAAAGTACTGATCCCGGGAGGCTGCCCTCTCAGGCAGACACAACCAGTTGTGCTGCTCACTGCCAGAGGGAAAAATAGAGGGATTTCGGCCCGGTCAGCGCTCCTGTCCCACCTCTGCTGCACAGAAATTTGCCTCTGTGCATGAGAGGGACAGCGAGACAGGGAGCCCCATCTGAGGAAGAGGAAGGTGTGTTCAGTGAGGGTATTAGTTCGTGTCAATTCTCAGATGCTAAGAAATTGCCCTTAAATGTGGCTATAAGCTGTAGGATTGCTGCTGAATGACCGTGGGGAAAACAGCTGTGTTATCCTCACCCCTGTGCAGCAGGGTTACAGAGCAGTAGTTGTTCACATTCCCTGCTGTGGGAGGGTATGTTTGCATTCTAGGAGTTGATTTCTAGCATATCTTTAGTGAGGAGCAGCAGTACAGTGAGGAAAAAGATTCCAAGCATTTTGAATGTATGTTTCTATTTATACATGCGCTTACTTTAAACTGGGTTATAAACAACATCTTCAGAATCATGTGGCAAGTTCACAGCACACAATCAGGAATAATATTTGGGGCTTACACCTGCTGGTCCTGCAACTTCGCCACAATATTTTGATGTTTTGGAATTTCTGCCTCATGGGATACAGAAACGAGAAGCAGTCACAGAACTTTAACAATAGCTGTCTTTTTTTTTTTTTTTTTTCTCCTTTATCTCCCTCTTCAGAGCCTTCTGTCACAAACACTTTCCCCCACATCTCAAGGTCTCAGTGGAGTCCTACTGAAACAACAAATAATTCGAGATCCAGTCAGGCTTTGGAATCTCTTAGGTGAGTCCCAAAGAGCAACTCAGATGAGAAACTTGGAGGGGGAAAAAGGTCTTACTAAGTAAGAGTGTTGACTTTTGCTTACTTTTAATTCCTGAAACTGAAATAAAGCTGTCCAGTTCTTGGCTTTGGGAGCAGAGTGCCGTTTGCAGGGGTTCTAGTTTTTTTGGTGGCAGAGATGAGCAATGGCATCTTTCCGCAAGGAGCTCGGTGTGATTAAGTAAGCACTTGAGTCATTAGATCTAAAAGCTAATTTAAAAACAGCAGACTTCAAACTAGAGAGTCTTCCTGTGCCTCATTAGCAAAGCCGAAGAAGAAAATGTCATTCACCTTAGGCAGAAATCAAATCATGGAACCTTGCTAAAAGCCTCGCATTGGAGCAGGTTGGAAGTGTATGTTATGAGGTGTTATCTGAATTCCTAGAGCAAGAGCACAAAGCTGTAAAACAAAGGCAATTATTCTTCTCGCTTTTCTCTTCAAATTGGGAAGGCAGCTTTGCTGATGCTTTTGAAATTTGAACAAAAGTGGTCCCTGCTATTGTGACTGCCGCGGGCCTGATGAGAGCAAGCTGCTTTACCTTGAAGAGTTTTAGTGTTTTTTTTTGGGGGGAGGAGGAGGAGGGAATAATTTGGTTTGTTTTGCCCCCTTTTTAAAAATAAAAGAAAAAATATATGCATAATCTTTCAAATGGCTATGAATCCTCTGGTAGAAATAGCAGCTGACAAGCAGTCCAGCTTCCGGGCTTGCTACTTTCCAGAGCCTTCATGAAACGCCATGAGAAAAAGAAGCTACAGTCCTTAAGTCAGTTGCCTTGCTTCTGACATGTTTGTATTTTCCTGGCAAAAAAGCCTTCCCGTAATTGTTTTGTAGCAGCTACTGTGGGTTTTTCTGTTTGCAGCCATCCTTCCTTGGCTTTTATGAGAGTATCCTAACAGTGTTACTGAGAACCCTGCCTGAACTCCAGCAGATAATTTCCTTTAGCGTGCATTTACAGCTCTAGCGTGAGGCTGTTCTTTGCTGACCCCACCAGTGTTAACTTTGGTTATGCCTTGGGGAATGTGTAAATGTGTCAGTACCGAAGGAATTTCTCCAAATGATTTTTTGCTCTATTAAAACAATGTCTGAGCAAACTCATATTTTGATTGGATTGTCGAGAAGTATATATTGTATAAGGAAGCTGAAGGAGCCTGTCCCTCCCAGTACTCCCTCTTGTGAGGCTGTTTCATTTCCGTGGCACACAAATGAAGCTGTGCACTTGGGTGGGTGTGGAACCGAGGTTTTTGTGCATTGGGAGCTCTCATGGATTTGTGCCATCCTTGTTCCACCTCTCTCACTGCCACCTGAGGTCTTTGGTGGTAACTGCTGCACTCTGCTTGCCTGCAGGTAGCACTTACTATTTCAGTACTTCAAGCTCTCGAGGGAGTAACCATAAGAATGGAGGATTCAAGAAGAAATCTCCAAAGGAGGATGAGGGTACGTATGTGCCAAAAATGTATTTAATGGCATGAATCGTGTGTGTGTGAAGGACACGGGTGGAGAGTGTGGAAGATCAGCCTTAATGCTCATCTCTGGATACTGCAAACTTCCTGTAACTTACCGACTGTATGAGCCCATGGCTATGAACGAGTTGGAAGAGAGATTTTGTCTTAGCTGATGGTAGAATAAAGCTTAATCGGGCCATTAAATTGATTCTCTTTATGTGCTCCTTTGCATCCTGTACAAATAATTTCATTGTCTTCTGCTTTAATTTTGCCACTGTACAAAGGGGAATGGTATTTACTGAGTTTCGGTTTGGGGGTTTTGGTATAGAGCACTGACTTCATTAAGAACTAAATGTTAATATAAATTGAAGCTGGAAGCTGTTTATTTCTTATTTCGTTTACCTTCTTGGTGGAAGTGTCTGCTTGTAGTGATTTACAGAGCTCAAATTTAAAAATAGATTCTTGAAGAGTTCTTAGCTGTGTTAATAAGGGCACTTGCTCAGAAATTTTATTAAGTTGGTCTTCCTAGACACTGGTTTTTGGTGGTTCTTTTTTTTTGCATATCTTTCACTGTCTAAATCCCAGGCATCCCAACATACAGAACTTCTTGAATTTTATCTCTCTAAATGTGTTCTGATACCTAGGGAGTTACGTGGCGTGCCAGATGCTGCTGAGAAGTCAGTGGCCACTCCATATCTTAAGCTTGTTGGGGGAAGGGGAGAGAGGAATTCCAGGGTGCTAAAAAGGAGCAGGGACATGAAGGAGAACATCTGCTGTGTACGAGACAAAAACCTTGCGTAACTTCTGACAGGCCAGTGTTTTGATCCTTGTATCTTCTACCAGTAGGTTTTCATCAAAGACTTTTCAAATTTGAGCTGATTTGTGGGTGTCCCTGCAAGTCTTGGTATTGTCAGCAACATTTTGCTATTTGTAGATTGACAACAGCTGCATTCCATTTTAAAAGTGTAATTTGATTCTTCCTTTCCACTTCTGTAAGGAAAATTCTTTGCTCATTCGTGAGTACATTTCTTTCCCTCCAGTCTCCCAAGAACTGAAGTGTGTGCAGCGTTTCTAGGATCTGGGTTAGGCGTGTTTTCAGACTCTGTGGTGCAGATTTCGAGCTGTGAAATCCCCCAGCTGAGGCCACGTCTTGCATCTACTGGCCTGGGGATTTTTTTTTAAGAAAGGAGTCAGAAGTGCTCCGGATGGAAGGCCTCGTTCTTCTGTCTTGTCAGTGATACCAGAAGCATAACAAAGACCTAAATGTTTTATTCATTTTATGGCACTTGTTGATGCTTGCAGGGGCTGGTGATGATTCAAGGGGCTTTATATGGATATCTGCTGCTTTCTGGACTTCTGAGTGAGGGCTGAGCTGGAGGGCTCCAGACCTTTGCAGTTAGCATCACGCTGCTTTTGTAGATTATGTGATAAACTTTTACCTTGGTGCATCTGATCCGGATGCGAGCGCAGGTATCGCCGAGTCCTCGCTGAGGAAGCTGGAGCTCAGAGGCTGGGGTGCTTGTGGTCTGCGAGACCACACAGGGTGATTGTGAGCACAGCGCCTTGAGGTATTGTAGCTGTTAAAATTAGTAAACAGTAACATGCTGTGTTCTGCGGCCTCTTTTCTCCGGTGATTAATGGATAGCTTGACTTTGGGAGGTGGAATGCTACCCCATGTCTCCGGGGGAATGCTCATCTCTGCAGTAATTATTAAAAAGAACTCTTCAAACTGTCAGTGCAGCCCTTGCAAGATTTTAATCAGAGAGTTCAGATTTGGGGTTAATGGCAAATCATTGCTTCATGGAGGCTTTTGGAGACTAAAGAGCTGGAAGTATTCCCACAGCTGTTGCTCGCAAGTGTCACATCCAGTTCCTGGTTCTCATTTACTGAGTGTTGTGGGGTGGCTTATGGTGCAATATGAATGTTGTACTGTAAAGGCGGTCATATTTTACATAAACTTAGGATTAGATTAATTTTGTCCTTAATTAAATGCAGGGTGGAAGAAAGCCTTGTGTTGTCTTCGAGCTTTCTAGAAATTTCTGAAATTATTCAGCTGTAGGTTAAAGATCTGAGACAAGTCTTGTGTCCCAGACACTGCTTGTCTCGAGCTATCTAATGGCTAGCTATAACCCTGTGGTGATCTCTCTTTGTGATAACGTCCTCAGTGAATGCGTGCTTTACAACATATTACATGCACGCTGACTTTGTCTGAAATTTAACACAAAGAAGTGCTTTAGCAATAGTTCATTCAGATCTCCAAGCAAGGAACTTGCATAGCAGGAGCTGGACACTTTCTGTAAGTCAGAACTCCTCTTTCTAGTCGCTCCTTTTTCCTATCAACTTACTCAGAACTTGCTCAGTAGTTAAGGATAATGCCCAGGCTAAGGTCTCTACAATGCTACATTTAAATTTTCTTAATAAAACTACTGGATGTTAGCCTGCAGTTTTGTGACGGATTGCTTTGTTCTAATGAGGCTGGATCTAGCAGATAACGCAGGAGTGAGGAGATGGCATCAGAGAACAAAGTGGATGGGCTGGACGCAGCGTCTGAGCTTGTCACCGTGTTTTGAAATTGCGACCTTATCTGAAAAGCTGCATTGTTTCTATTTAGGAACAAGCCTTTCCTGTTAGATGTGGAGCAGAGCGAGGAAACGAGTGAAAAATGACGCTGTGTATCTGAAGGACAGAGTACTTTTTTTAGCATCTGACTGGGTCATATGTTTGTCCCTCGGTTTTGTTGCAGTGTGTATAAGGGTCTAATTGGTGGCTAGTGATAAATGCTGGTGTCAGAACTCTTGTTATGAATTCGCAAATAAATCTAATCTGGGCTGCAGCAGGCAGAGGCACTAGCAGTCCAGTGGTACGGAATTAATTTATTTCTGGGGGTAGAATAGTATTTATGTATGCCATCTTGCTGTTGATGTTAAATTGTATATCAAGAAGGAGCAGTAAATTATATATTGAGAAGTTCCACATAGAACTGGAAAGAGGAAGATATTCGTTGTCAGCTTAACAACTCGACTGCTTGCTGGCGGCTGACATTGAACTGTGCCACCACAGAATTCAGAATTTGCCTATGCAGTACAAAAAATGTTGGGAGCCTGAAAGAAAAGGTTTGGTGGCAAGTACTGCAAACCAGCCGTCCCTTTTTCTTGTGTCACCACTTCCTATGTCACTGGTACAGTAAAGGTGGGAAAGCACTTCTAGTATGTAATGCTGATACAGATCCTTAACGTGGACGAGTTACCAAGCCTGTTTAAATATTAAGGTGGTTACATAGCAGGGGAGAAAACGTGCAGCAAACAATGAGATTGCTTTGCAGTATATTTTGATTCAGAGGTAAGCTGCATTCCCCTCTTCCTGTGCGGCGTTCGATTTGTTGCAAGCACTGATTCTCTCTTAGGCAGTGGAGCTGTTGTTGGTCTCGTGGTGCAGAGCGCCAGCAGATCAGTTCACCAGGAAGCAATTATCCCTCAGCACCGTGCTACATGATTTAACAGTGAAACTAAGACTGGTTTTACTCACTCCTAATATTCTTTTCAGTGGATACGTTAGCAACAGCCCGAGGACTAGGCAGCGTAGAGGCGTGTTAATTAGAACTGGGCTGTAGTCATACTTGAGTGATGTTTTTTAGCAGCAAAGGTCTGGTGGCTTTATTATTTTATCCATCCATGTTAGGCCAGGCAAGTGGGCCCTTCATTTTCAAGCAGAATGGTACTTGGGGTCACCGCAATGGGGGCAGTGGGCTACGACCATCTGAAGTCTCCTGGAGCACAGTCGGACTGCCCCGAAACACAGAACGCTGGTCAGAGCTTTTCAAAATGTTAGAGATGGGTGTTGGTCTTCGTGCATGACAAATTCTGGAAGTAAGGGACTTTCTTTGGCTCGCTGATGCTTCAGTTCCTCCTCTTACTGAAGCACCGCTTAAAATGAAGAGGCAATCCTCCATTACCTCTGCAACGTGTGTACGCAGTGCCTCCCCGCGTGGCTTTTGGGGCTTTGGGGAGCAGCTGAATGTAGATGTGGTACAACAGCCTCGATTGGAAAAGCAGCAACGTGATGCAAGCAGATGATTGCTGGCTATCAGGATGCAAAATGTGTCTCCTTCCAGGCAACCACTAGGATTACACGTGACTGCTCGTGCTTTCGTAACCAGGCTTTTGCCCTGCTGCTGTTCCGTATGCACAGCTGGGGCCCTGTGGCTTGACAGCCTAGAAGCCAGGAAGGCCTGGAAGTGAAACGTAACCCAGAAAACCAACTCCCTTGTGTAACCTTGGGCAAGTCACACAGCCTCCTGTTACCTTTGTGAGCCAAGCTAGGAAATGGCCTGTGCAGAGCGAGTCAGGTCCTGCCTCTGAGTATAGTGCCTCCAGAGAACCATGCAACAGAAGCATTAAAGGTTCCGTCGTGTTAGGCTTTGTCACTTAGATGTCCCTTCTTTTGGTCAGAAAGCTGTGCAGTTACGTGCTCATGTCTCTTTTCCTGATCTTTTTTCTTTTTTAGAGGAAGAGAAACGGAGGAAAAGGGAGAATCAGATGCACCTTGAACGCTTGCGGGCACTCCTCATCATAACGTTAATAGTGCTGATGTTCCGATTCACCGTCAGTGAGAACAGAGAAGGGACCAACATTTCCTGGAATTATTTCATCAATGAGATGCTGTCAAAGGGGGAGGTCCAGAGAATCGAAGTGGTTCCAGAAAGTGATATTGTAGAAATTTATCTGCACCCTGGAGGAACTCCGCATGGACAAGTCGTGAGTGGCTTTCTCTGGTTGGAGTCGATGATCTTAGATTATACTGTTGGAAAGAATTGAATTAATGAATTATATGTTCAGTAAAACTCTAGCTGGTAAATTTGCTTTTCATTAATTTTTGCTTCCTGTTGTTTGTACTTCAGGGGGCTTTTATTACTCCTACCAACCTGGACACTGGGATTTTTATTTTAAACTGTAAGAATAATTAATAGTGACATGGAAGGAAACATTACGAATGTTTAAAAAGCTGGGGAAATTCAATAGTTCGTTTTTCCCAGCTCAGACTAAAATGTCAGAAGGTATCTAGATGATGATTGTAAATTCTTAATTCTAGATCCAGTTTTAAAAATTATCTCCTGTTTTGGATTTTAGCTTCAATTGCTCTGTCAAGTTCCATCAGACTTCCTTCTTAAATCTTCCAAAATGGGGAAAAAAAGCAAAGTTTGATCACATGCTTGCTTTATTTCCAAGAGTTGCCACCAAGAATCATTACCAACTAGCCTCAGAGATTAAAATATTGTTCTTGGGTACATCCCATTTAGTTCATCGATTTATGATCCATTTTGCAAACTTCTGGATGAAATTAATTACTGAGAGGGATACAGAAACAATATGCAGAAGGCTTCCTGCCCAGTGATGTAGTTTTCCAGATGCATTGTAAAACTTTGACTGGACCCAAGCTATCATTACAGTTAGGTTTATAATACTAACCTCATCCTCCAGTCTGCCTACAAAGTCATTGCACCTCCTTGTTTCTAGAGAGCTGAGACTCAGTTCTTGGCTTTTATGCTTTCAATAAGGTGCCAGAAAGCCATGAGGTGCTCCTGACTTGATTTGGAGGCCCAGCATCAGTTACCTGCTCATGAGTTCATTGCTGTAGCAAACAAAGGATGTAACAATGCTAACTTTTGTCTGACTTCTCCATTTCGTGCACCTCTTCTGCTCATTGTTGTGTCTTTATACCACACTTAAAATTTCTTTTTGCTGCTTTTGATTGCATGTCCCCAGAACGTTACCCTGCTGTACACAATGCGGGTGGCAAACATTGACAAATTTGAAGAGAAGCTGAGAGCTGCGGAGGATGAGCTGAATATTGATGAGAAGGAGAGAATCCCTGTTTCCTACAAACACCCTGGCTTTTATGGAAAGTATGATATAAACTCGTGCTCACTGTTGATCTTATGTTGGCAACAGCATCCTTCACTTGAAGAGCAAAGTTCCTTCCAGCTACATGTTATGTAAATGCAGAACAAAAAGAAGTGGTCCCTGTTTTGGAGCACTTAGGCAGTCTTTGAAAAATGCTCTAGATGTGTGTTAGCGGCTCAGACATGAGGGTCTCAAGGAGATGTCTGGAACTGCAGCACGTAGTGAACCAAAATATTTGGGGTCAGTGTCAGCAGGTCTGAGCAAAGTCTGTCAGTTGCTGCTGTCCTTGCAATAATCCATTATTCAAGTGCAACGTGAGATAGAAATCCTGACTCAACAAGTGTGATGTTGTGCCCTGGTTTGTGGAGAATGTCGGTGGTGCAGTAAGCTGTCCCCTGTTAGAATGCTTCAAGGAAGGCCTGTGGTGGTGGTTCAGTCTGTAAAAATAAACACCTAATTCTGGCCTGTTTCTCCAGCAGCTGTAGATCAGAGGACAGCCTGTGCTGGTGCTCGCTCCAGCTGTGAGCCACATACTGAGCAGAGCAGCTTTGATGCTAAGATAGAAAATCTCACTGAGGGAGGAGTACTCCTATTAAATTTGCAGCCCCTTTCTGTTACCTGAAAGGATCTCGGGATCCTTTGCTTTTAAAAATAATAATTAAAATGTCAGTGCTCAAAGGTTTTAATTCTGAAATAAACTGCAATGAGCAAGAAGTAAAAATGTGACGGAAGATTACAGAGCACTGGCTAGGCTTTGTTCTGTGCTTTCATTTTATATTTTGTGGTCATTTGCTGCTCACAAGGTTTATTTGCCCTTCTGTTAAGGCTGGCAGCTTATTTTTGCTAGATAGGATTTATGGGGCGCAGAGAACAAGAGACCTGTGAAGCTCACTCACTGGGCTATTGAACAAGTCCACCTCCATCACTGAGGGCTGTGCTGATGCAGAAAGATGCTCTCTGGAAGTCTGCAGAGGGACTGGCCTTTGGAGAGCTCTCAACCAGTATTTTGTTCTAGAGTCCTAGAGATGGAGATGCAGCACAGTAGCTTTGTCTGCTAAGAAGGAAATCCCATGCCCTAACAACCAAGAAGGATAGCTCTGTGCTGCTGCTGTTACCTGCCGAGATGGCCTGGGCACCTGCTTGTGCACCACGCTAAGCAGAGGTGCACAGCGTTGGGTTCTAGTAGCTCGTGGGGTTTGGAGCACGGTGTCTTTCCTGGATGTCTTACCAAAACGTGAAATAAATGTCATGTTTGTATGTGAGAAAATACCCTTGCAGGATTTTGACCAGTTGGTTGTCCTCTGAGTGACATTTTTTACACTTTGAATGCGTGATTTGTGTGAAGACAAACTTCTTAAATAGATCACGCAGCATGGAATTTTCTGTTGGGATTCATAACTTGCTAATTTTTGTCAGTTTGTGTAATGGGACGAGTACACTGACCAGCTAGTCAGCTAGCAGCACGGGCTGCTTCCCCTGTGTCTGAAAATACTGTTTTTTAAAGAGATACTTTAGGGTCTGAAGACTCAGGAGACTTCAGAGTCTGAAGTTTGAAGCAGCTGTGAGGTGCAGAGCACTTAGAGCTTGCACTCAGTTTGCTGTCAGGTACGGGCCCTTGATGCGTTTCAGAATGAATCTCCTGTTTGCACAGTTGCCAAACTGTAGGTGATTTTCAGTTTCCAGTGTTGCCTAGGAGCCCTCGCTCGGGGGAGACAAATGCAGCTAGGTATACAGCACGTGCTGCTCCCATTGCTTCAGTAAATCATCTGTTCCTGAGAGGTGGAACGCATGCTCCTAGTTTAAAGATAAGAAACAGAAGTGTGGGGAGGCAAGAGCATTTCACAGGGTCAAGCAGGGCACGTGGAGCAGAACAAGGAGCTTAGTTAGGGTACCTCCAGTCCCAGCCTGCCTTCTGATAGTCCGATCAGTCTTCCTCTTATTAGAAGTATTCCCTGTTCAGAGCTCACAGGGTATTTTGTCCTCAGCACATTTGTCTTGTAACTGCATTAGACCTGCCCTGTCAGCTCTGCTCCGTGGCTCCCCTCTAACCCAAGAGGTACTGAAAGGATCCAGAAAATTCATTGTGCTGGTTGCTGCAGGAGCTCCTTGTGAGGGACTTCTGGGAGACTTGAGCAGGGGCAGCCAACCCGTCTTGCCTAATGGGAGAGCTGCAGTGGGATTTCTGCCAGGTTTGGGGGAGCTGGAACCTTCGTAGCATCGCAGGGCACAGGTCTTCTGCAGTGAGCTCCTGTGGGAAGGGCTGCCAGTGTCCCCAGCTCCTGCTCTGGCTGTGATCTGGCTGCCCGAAGGTCTGTCGGCTTTATAAGTAGAAATGCCTCTGCAGGGAATGGTGAAGAGGAATTTCTTCCACAGCTGTGAGCAGTATGTGCCAGTGTCCTCTGTTTAACTTCTCGGGTTACGTAATTGTTGGGGTTTTGGTTTTGTATAGAAAATTTCAAGGTGCCGTTTTCTTAGTCATAGATGCTCATGGCTGCCGAAAATGTCAGGACCTTTAAAATACTGAAAATAGTGAGTGACATTTACTGAGTTGTGGCTGAAGGCTTCAATTCTGACCTGTCCTGCTTTTGTCCTTTCAGCGATGTCATTTCCCTGATAGTGACACTTGTGGCTGTCTCCATGTTGTGGAGCATCTTCCGCCTTATTAGGGTCGCAGGCAGGGCAGGAGGATTCAATGCTTTTGTAAGTATCCTGCATCTTTACGTTGCTTTGCAGCCTGTGAGTAGTCTTGCCTTCTGCTGGCCTAATCTCCTCCCCTTTCCCCAGCAAAGTCAACACAGATTGAGAATAAACCGATGCCAGGGACTCCTCAGTCTTGACACATCTTGCATCTTTTCCTGTCCTGATCATCTGACTCGCTTGTACAGTAACTGGCCTTAGCTGAGGCCCTTTCTTTCCCCCAATGGCAGGAAGGGCTGAGCTCAGTGAATTTGCAGTCCAGTTTGCTCTGCTATTTTCAAAGCTTGTTAATGAGTTGCAGCTGCAGATGGTGTTTTTCTCTGGGTCCTGCCAATATGCCTCCCATACAGCCAGGAGTAGGAATTGCTGCTTTCTGCAAAATGAATTCTCAATTTATAAAATATGTTCAGATTCTGGATTTCATTACGTGTTGGCCTGTTCCCCTCACGCCACATGCCTCGCTTGCAACATCAGTTAAATCTCCTGCTATCCTCCACCCTTGCCTGGATCAGCTGATGAAACTCTGTAGAAATCAGCTCTGGGTGCACTGGTACTGACCGCAGGGATCTGGGGATGAAAACAGTGGTGAATTCAGTCCCTTGTTAGGTTTCCCACTCGCTCTCCTCTGTAGTTCTCTTCTGGCTTTGGGATTCTCTTTATACAAAGGGGCGCAGCTGCCTGGGAGAAAAGAGTAGTTTAAAGAAGTGTTAAGTAATGAGGGCCTTGAGGACTGGTTTCTGCCCTTGCATAAGTGGGGACAGCTAGGCCCAGCGTGTTTAACTCTTTGTTTGGATAAACTGCTGCTTCTAAGGCATGAGAAGTTATAAACTTTCTTCTCAGAAAAAAGTCCTGAGTAGCTGTTTTCAGAGGAACATGGTGAGCAGTTACAAGTAGGACATTTAACTAAATCCTTGTTTTGGCTGTCACTCTGGCTTAACACACACCAGAAGGCTGAAATGTGGTGCCTGTTAAATTCGAGAGCCCATATTCTGTCCCCGGGTTGTGTTGTTGTAGGAGCTGGTGGCAGCGTTGGACAGTGGTCCAAAGTGTATGTTTGCATACGTTTACAAGGCAATATTGGTAATTTATTTACCGCTGATATTTGCCATCCATACATGTTCCTTAAAGCTACACCTATCCCGAGTGTGTTAAGGATCAGTGAATTTAAAAATCAGGGAGAAGATCCCAAATAAGGTTTTGGGCATTCTATATGGTTTTAATAAATGTCTCTGCCTGGCCTACAGGGACTTGAGCTGGGTTGGGGGGATTATTGCAGGTTTACTTTCTTTTCCCAACAAAATGTGGGTGAATAAGGCTTGAGACAGCAGTCCTGCAGCCTGGCTGTGAAGTATCCAAAGCAGCAGTTGGTAAAACAATGATGTACTGGTGGGCATTGTAATGTTCTTTGTTGGGGATGGCTATGCCTGCGCTGTGCTGTGTAGCAAACTGCCTTTCCAGGCTGTTGCCTTGTCCAGAGTCAGAGCACATCTTCAGCATTTGTGTTGCCTCCCACAGAACCAGCTGAAGATGGCTCGTTTCACCATTGTGGACGGAAAATCCGGAAAAGGGATTGGTTTCAAAGACGTAGCAGGAATGCATGAGGCCAAAATGGAAGTCAAAGAATTTGTGGACTACTTAAAGGTATTTAAGAGCAGACCACAAGAAGTGCTTGCTGCCCATCTTCTGGGTTAGAATTAACCTGGGGAGGAGGGTCTGTTCTCTTCATCCTGCACGATACTGAGCAGCCTCTGTCTAAATAAGCTGAAAACTTTTGTGCTGTGATCACCATGACTCAGTGTCTATTTCCAGTTCTGTAACAGGCTGCAGATGTGGCTGCTCCCATTAGGAGCTCAGGGTTGCTCAGGATGAGAACAGCGTCGAGGAGCTCTGGGAGACCGTATCCTTGTGCAGATGCCTCGTGTTGGCTGTGGATCTGACCCAGCTGTGCTGCTCTTACAGAATCCCGATCGCTACCTTCAGCTTGGAGCCAAAGTGCCCAAGGGTGCCTTACTGCTTGGGCCGCCGGGCTGTGGGAAGACCTTGCTGGCAAAGGCTGTGGCTACGGAGGCACAAGTACCGTTCCTGGCCATGGCAGGCTCTGAGTTCGTGGAGGTGATAGGAGGTAAGCGTGGTGGGAAGAAGGGAGTGGGGGTTACTTGGGGAGCGTTGGTTGGGCCTCGTAAAGGACAGAGATTTTGTGTTGCTTTGCTGGATATTGCTGCTGAAAATATAAAAAGTTTTTAGCATTATTGGATAGATAATAATGTGGTACCTAAAACATTTTCTTTGAATAGCTAGTTGCTTCTTTCTGACGATGGGAAACCATGGTTCTTCACCTGGAAGCATCATCTCTGACTTGCCTCTACTTACTAAAGCCATTGACTGAGGCTTCCTTCCTTATATTGAGAATGCTGATGGATTTTCTGCTGCTCCCTGCTGATGGGAGGAAGTATGGTCTCTCTGTGCTCAGGGATTTCAGTCTTCTTCCTTCCTTCCTACGTCTCTTGAGACCCAACGAGGGTCTGTGTGTGGAAATGTGCTGAATATTTTTGCTCCTAACCTGTGGAAGGACCAGGAGCTCATGTCTGGAGCTGGGAGCAGAGCTCCTCTTACAGCAGCTCTGAAGAGTCCTTGCAGTTCTGGGAGCTCAGTTAAAAGCCAGCACGATTCAGGACAAGCAGTGTTTAAGGGCTAAAGAGATGAGTTCTTGACTAATTCTTCATGTCTGGAGTGTTGCGAGAGGGACTGTCACACACTGAGGGTTTGCCTGGGTCAGATATCTAATAGGGGGCTGGTAATGCTCTACAGCTATGGCTGTGAAGCTCATTTCTTCTTCCCTTCCCCTACAGGTCTTGGAGCTGCCCGAGTTCGGAGCCTCTTCAGAGAAGCCCAGGCTCGTGCGCCCTGCATCGTGTACATTGATGAAATCGATGCCGTGGGCAAGAAGCGCTCAACCAACATATCGGGTTTTGCCAATGCTGAGGAGGAGCAGACCTTGAACCAGCTGCTGGTAGAAATGGATGGTCAGTATTTCTGTCCCTGAGCAGTTGGGCCCTTACCACCTCGGAGATCTGGGCTGCTGTCCTGTTTGAACTTGCAGTGCCTCTTTGGTGTTTTCTTCATGGGGGAGTATTTACCATTGCAGTGAAACAAACCTCACTTCCCTCTTTCCTGGGACAAGGCTAGCTGGCATTTCACAGCATTTCCAGGACTAAGCCCAGTGTTATGATTTGGTCATGTCATTGTTAAAAACCTCTCTGTATGACAAGTGATAACTGGGGCTTGAACTGCAGCTTAGGGACTTTCACACCTGAAAATCTTTTTTTTTTGTGATTTTTTTTTTTTCCTATTTGCACACCATTGTGGCAGTGGCTGGCCTTGTTCTGTTTCTGGAGGTTGTCATATTACTCAGCTGAAGTGGGTCCTTTCTCTGCTCTTTCTCCCCTTCACCAGCTGCTGCAGTGAGTACGGAGGAAGAGCAGCAGCTGTTGTTCAGCGCAGGGTTTTTGGAAGCTGTGTGTCCAGTAATTGCTTCACACTGAATTACGCTTTTCTGCAGATCTCCCAGGACTCTCCCCAAGCACTAGGCTGAATCAGTGTCCCATTGTTAGTCCCTGTTTCTGAAGGCTTTATATTGCGTCTCTTCGTCTGTCACTGGAGAGCTGGGCAGGACTCCTCCAGAGCTGACGGTGCCTAGCAAGTCATTGAGCTAAGGAGAGATGTTTGAGAGTGTGGTGTGAATAAGCTGTGGAAAAAAAAAAAAAAAAAAAAAACTATATAAATGTCTAGATTTCAAAAGGATTAAAGGTCAATATCTAGTAGACTTAAAACCCTGGAGCCAGCTGTTTTTGTGACTGCACTCCAAAGATTGAGTCAGAATTGTAGTGTCACATTCAGGGTGAATGTGCACCAACACCAGGAGAGCATCCACCTGCGAACAAAACCGGTGGATAACATGCATTAGAGATCCTGGCTGGCAGAGGGCAGCAACCCCAAAGACTCTTCCTACAGTAAGTGGCTTCAGTTCAGGAGTATGTTTTCCTACTGGCAGCTGGAGAGGAATTTTTTTACAATACCGGGAAACCAAAAGAGAACGAATTGGCAGCAAGGACACTACTGTCCATAGCTGGTAGCATTTAGGTCCAGCTGACCATTAAATGTTGAATACTTGCTATGTTCTGAGACAGGAGGTGTTTTAATGTCTGATAAGGTTTAAAGTTTAGTTGTCCCAGAGGGACATTAGGACTGGAAAATATTCATTCTCCCGTCCCTTGACCTGTTCTCATGTCTCTTGCCTGGCTGTAAGATGCCTATCTAAGCTGGGAGAGGGAAGCTTTGCAGACAAGTCCCGGTTTGATGCCACGCTTCTGGATGGTTGCTGGCTGTGCCACATATGGAATCAACCCTTTGCTCAGACGCTTTCATGCAAGTGCCAAAAAGAACAGTCCTTTGTCTGGTGTTAGTCATAACTCTGTCAGAGCCTGCCGCCCTGACCCAACTTGCACTGCTGCTGTTGCTAAATCCTTGTGTTGCAGGGTGAGGTGTAGGATGGCTACTTGTCCATCAGGGCATGTTTGTATCAGTCTGCTGTTCTGTGGGACAGGGCTGCCTTTTGCCTCGACTATAAACGTGACACTTAGCTCATCAGACTCTTTATGTGAGAAGTTAAAAGTCCTGCACTGAAAGCATCCCTCTTTCTCCAGACCTCAGGGCTGAAAGGTGCTTGCTCCTGTTTCTGGATGCTCAGAGGGGAGCAGGGGGTGCAGCCCTGCTGAAGCAGAGCTCTTCCTGCAGCTCGGCAGTAAGGCTGCCTCCTGGAGCTTGCTGTGTGGTCAACCTTAGGCTCTCAAGGAGAGAAGCTGACTTGTGTTTTCAGGAAGGGGTAGGTGTTCCTCCATGCTGCACGCAGGATGATCTGTAATTCTGGATCTTTGCCTGTGCTGCAGAAAGAGGAGAAATTATAGGCTGGGGCACAGCATGGTACAAGCAGGGTGGAGTGGTCCTTCTGAGCAGAAATCCTCCAGGCCTCTCTCTGCTTTCGCCCAGGTGCCGTGAAGTTTTTGAAGGAGAGGAACGAGCTTTAAGCGGGTCCTAAATAACCAGACACAAACCTGGTTATCAGAGGAACCTCCCTGAAGCCCACAGTGCTGTGTAGTTACCAGAAATCACCAGAAATGGGGATGTGATTCCATGGGACTTCGCACAGGCACTAACTCAGGCATCTTGGCCAAGCACATAGCTGCTCGTGGAGCAAACAGAACTGTTTCCAGCTGTGGCTGTGTAACGCTGTCTCCATGGAAAGGCCATTACTGACACAGAATGCCAGTGCCAGCTTGGTTGTTTTTTTCCTCTTGGTGGTTGCAAGGTGAACTGGCAACAGGTTAACGCTGACTCAGATGGGGGCCATCTGTTCAGGAATACGTGGTCAGTGCAGCCTACATCTCAGTGCTGGAAATGACAATGGCTGATTTTCTGTGGGCTGTAGAAATCAGGTGCTGTTTCCAGAGTGGTGCTGCTTTGGTGAGTCTCAGTTCAGAAATCAGGGAACAAATCCGTTTAGAAGGTAAATATTGTCCTCAGTGTATGCTTTAAAAGCCCTAGGAAAAAAAAAAAAAAGCTTCTTTGTTCTGTGCTGCCTGGCTTATTTTTAAATTTATATTGCTTCGTGATTATTTATTTGTGTCTCATACAGATCACGGACTAAGCCCCTCGTTGAGCTAAGTGCTTTATCAAACACACTAAAAAAAAAATAGCCCAAGGAGTTTATAATGCCAAACGAGAGACAGCTGGCATGGACCGGCGGGGTAGTACAAGAAGCACGGGCTTACTGTTGGGTGTACTCATGAGCGCGGATCTTGGCTCGTGTTACTGAAATGCTCTCTGGCTGCATGGTACCGAAATGAATGCTGAAGTGCTGTGTCCGTCCTTACAGAAGAGTTTTCAGGAGGACAGTGAATATTTTTCTGTTTTTTAAGGAGGTTGACAGCTTACCCAGGCATAAGCGGAGGAGTCATATGTTTCTAATGAGGAACCTTGAAAGGGGAGGTTGAGAGCTGTTTTAGCTGCTTTTAGCTTAAATTGGTGGTTGAATTTCTGCAAGGCAACACCACGGCACTGAGTCGAGCTATTCGTTTGAAAAAAAAAATAAAAATCAAGTGCAGAAGTAGATCTGTGAATCATCAGCTTAGCAGCGGTTGTGGAATGCGTGTGCTGGAACGAGATGACTCCTAGGTGAGGTGGGGAAGGACGAGAAGGGTCAGAGCCTCGTGGATCCCCCTCTGCCAGCTGTGGGAAGGACGAGGGCCCCAAGAGCTGTTACAGGATGCAGTTTGCTCTAACGCTGGCGTGTGGATTTTAGAGCAATTGGAGGCTCTTCCTGCGAGCTACCTTGGTTTCATGGCTCTGATGGTTCTGGAAGCCCCAGGAATGGGGTGGGAGAGGGACAGGGATGGAGCCTGTGTGTACAGAAGCTGTTTTAAAAGCAGGGCAGCTCGTACTCCAGCCTTTGTCGGAACAGGTGCCTGCTCTGAACAGTGAATCTCCCCTCACAAGCCACAAACAAGCAGAAGAGGAACGTGACCCAAATATCTCCCCCGTTCTGAGTGCATCCGAGAGGAGCCCAACAGGCCTGGGCTGATTCCTGGCTTTCTGAACAAAAACGCAGACCTGCTTCTGGTGGCAGCCGGAGGTCCTCAGATGAGACCTCAGCCCTGGCTTGTGCCACATGCAGGTTTGTGACCCTGTTTGAGGGGCACTGCACACAGATGAGGGCCAAAATTCTTACAACGAGTGGCTGGGGAAGGACGGTGTAGTACCACAGATGGGATGCCCATCAGGGCAGTGGGGAGGGAGAGCCCTTCGCAATTCAAGTGCCCCCTTCTCCTTTCCTTTTGAAGTGGGTTAAGTTGTAAGCTTCATAGATACGAAGGCTCTTTTCGGGCTAAATGTTCAGAACCGCTTTGAATTTGTTGCTGTGGCTGAGGTGGTGTTTTCGTAGCCTGTTCCTGTGGCTGATGGCTGCCTGTGGAAGCCAAGGCCTGTCACATGCCAGGTGCCACGGCGCTGGGAGCTGTGATGGGACTCAGGAGCTGCTGGTGTAGGTTTACTGGGGCTGCTCTGCACCGCTGGGCTGCGGGCTGGAGAGCAAGTGGGGCAGAAGCTGATGTGAGGAGGATGCACTCAGCGGTTCTGTTTTTATTATGCTTGTTCCAGCAGTCAGACCTATTTTAAGGCCGCGTCCTCGCAGCTGCAAAGCTGATAATGTACTGTAGCATCTAATCCCACCCTGTGAAGGCAGCTTGCTATCCCCCAAGTGCCTGCCAGTCTCTCTGCTTGTTTATCACCCTCCAGAGCGCGGCGTAACGCCTGCCTGAAGAGTGGTCGGCTTCATCCTCGCCGGGAGCTTATTCAGACAGCATCCTGCAGGGAGGAAGAACGGAGGTTCGCTGCGGTGCGAGCTGACGGAGCCAGTCCTCTGCCTTACCTGTAACCTTAATCTCTCTGCTGAGCTCTTGTACGCTGACACATTTGGCAGCTCCTCGGCAAAGCTGCAGAGAGCTGAAACCCACCCAGCTTACGTGCAGAAAGCCGCTTGCTGCAGCGTGTGACTTGGCAGCGAGGGAAGCACGCAGGGCGAACGCGGCCGTTCCCTGGGAAGGCTGCTGCGTGCCAGGGCGGCTGAATCGGCTCGGAGCAGGTGACTCACACCAGGGCCCTCTGGGCACCCGGTGGAATGCAATAAATAAGCAGCGTGCTTCGGTGATTCAACATCATCCCTGGCTCCCCACCCAAGCAGCGCAACCACCTGCCCCGCTCTGCCCTCCTCCAGCTGTTAGTGCTCCGGCTTCCCCAGGAAGTCCTGTCTGCCTTTGATGCCTCCGTGCTGCTCTGGCAAAGCCTGTAAATCCTGATGCTCCCTTCATCTTTAAGACCCGGAGACAAAACCTTGTGGCTGTGGCTCGAGCTGGTGTCTGCTAATAATCGCTGCGGAGCTGCTGGGGCACATTCTGCCCCTGCCTACGTGGTGTCTGTGGGAAGTTCTGCAGGGCTGGTCTCTGCACGGCTCTGCAGGATGCCTGGGTGCCTTCGGAGCGATAAAAGGCGAGTGAAAAGACGCAGATCAACTCATGCTAATATGCCACTTGCTGGGTGGCAAGGCTACGTCTTCTATTTCTACGTTAACATGAGCTGGTCGGAAGGAAGCCTGTCCCTTCCCTGGTGATCTGTCTGTGACTGAGGGCTAAAAGTAAATGAAAGCTGAACGGGCTTTCCGCAGAAATACTGGGGAGGAAAATGCTATTTCAGCTAAAAAGAATTGTTTGTACAACTGGAGCTAAAGAAGCGGGAGTTGACTTAGGGCTGGGGGTGAGAAGGCACATCCCAGCTCATCTGAACACAACGGTTCTGTTCTGCCTTCCAGTTGGAGCAACTTCAACATGTGGCCAAAAAAAAGTTTTAGGCTGGGGTTTAAGTAACTGAAAAGGGAATTTCAGAGTGTCCACAAGGAGCAGAGACTGGCCTGGGTGACCTGGGAGGTTCCTTCCTGCCTCGTGCTCCTAGTGAACAGGACACTTTCTCAGCCTCAGCTGCCCCAAAGGATGTTGTAAATACATCCTTTGTGATAAAGATGTGTAAGATGTTCTCTGCATCCTGCCCTGCCTCGTCCCGTTGTGTGCTTGCTCTTTGTGGTGGTGGAAACCTTCACGTTTGTTTTTGCTTGTTTTGCTACAGGAATGGGGACCGCAGATCACGTTATAGTGCTGGCTTCCACCAACCGTGCTGATGTCTTGGATAGTGCCTTGATGAGACCTGGGAGGCTTGACAGGCACATCTTTATCGATCTTCCAACGCTCCAGGTATTTTCCACGCGCTGCCCTGTCCTTCCCGTAATGCTGATGACAAAAGTGTCCCAGTCCTTTGCCTGCTGATGATTCACGGGCCTGGCAAAGGCTGAGCTTGGAGGAGATAGAGATAGTACGCCTTTCTGTGTGCCTTCCTTCTTATTTATGTGCCCTAAATCAGAGATTTGACATGCTAATATAGCTGCCTGTTTCAGTGAAATGACAGCTCGCTGGTTTTAAGCGTATCTGTTCCTATAGGAGCTTTGGCAGAAGATTCTCCTGTGAGGTTCTTTGCCGTGCAGATGCAGAACGTTATATATAGTCTTCTCCCCAGGAAATTGGGAACCACCTAATTGGCAAGTTGGCTTGTGGGGGAGAGCTCAAATTGTCGTGTGCTTTGAGCATCATTTGCCTCGCAGGTTTTATTGTCCTCGCTATCCTCCTCAGGCTCTTTGTTTTCCTTCAGACAGCCCGCTAAGTGACTTTCCTTCTGAATGCTTGTTAAATCCATTTACTAGGGGAGTCTTCCACGGCTGCTGTGTTGACGTTTGTAGCAGAGCTTTGGAAACAGGCTCAGCTGCAGCAAAGGTCTGTCCGCTCTGCCAGCACAGCCTCTTCTTCTTCCATCTGTGCTTTACTGTCGTCCTCCGAGTTTTCACTTAAAATACCTTAAATGCCTGATACAATCTGGCACCGGAAGCATGAACCGTGCAGCTGCCCTGAAGGAGGAAGGGGAAAAACCCTGGCAACTGAGCCCATTGTTTTAATCAGGATCTCCTGGACCAGCTGAATGAGTCACTCCCTGGCTGCCCGCCAGCCATCATCTCACCCCCACCTTTGTCTGGGAAATGGTTGCAGGCTAAGTAACTAGTAGATGGGGCTTTCGTTTGCAGTGTAGGAGGGAGCAGGTAGAGGCACTCCGAGCTCCTTCCTGCAAGTGCTTTTATGGGAAGAGAAAAGTTAAAAGACAGATCAGAGTGAAAGTTTGGAGGAGAGTGGCCCTGAGAGAGAAAGCAGTGACTCACGGTAAGCCTTCGTACATCTGTTCTGAATTTGAGAGCTGGGTGTTTATCGGGGCTCCCGTGGAACCGAAGTGCTGTAAGGACAGCCCTGCCCTCTGGTGGCAGTGCTCCTGTCCCCGCTGCCAGAGGTCTGGCTCCTCCTCTGCTCCCTGGGATGGAGAGCAGGCAAGCTGCCATGTCGCAAAGGTCTGCTGGGCTCGGGTGTTCGCTGTCGTGTGAGTGCTCCGTGTTCTTCGCAGGAGAGAAGAGAGATCTTTGAGCAGCACCTGAAGGGCCTCAAACTGATCCAAGATGCCAGCTTCTACTCGCAGCACCTTGCAGAACTGACTCCAGGCTTCAGCGGTATGACATGCTGTGTCCCTGTGGGGCTGTTCTGCCTCCCTCCTTGCTAATTCCATTGTTCAACCTGAAGCTTCTCAGTTGCTTAGTTTAAAGAGGGTATTTTGGTCCAAAAGGCTTTTTTTTTTTTTCTTACCCTTCAAATCTTCCCCACTGAAATAGTGGGAACCTAACCAGCTCCCTGGTGAATGGAGTTGCAATGAGCAATTGTTTGTGGCTATTTTCAATCTTCTGAAGTTTCTGGCAGGGTGTGGAGGTTGGAGGAAAGCACACTTTTACAGGGCCTGAATCCTGATTCCGAAGGGGAGGAACCGCTGTTCATTCTCTGCTCCAAAGCTGGTGTCAAGGATGAGGTGTTGCGCTTCACGCTGAGATGTGGAAAGACTCTTAAGTTGATACGTGTTAGCAGGAAAATGATGGGAGGAATGAATAGCAGTTCCTTCGTCGGTCAGGGTAGAAATTGGACAGCTCTGGCTCCTGCACTGAGCCTGTTTCCAGGGTAGGTCCCTGGGATTTTGAAACAGTGCTGAGCAAGGGGCTCCAGAGTTCCTGTTTATGTGGAGTTCCTGGAATATCCTTTCTGGGTTTCCCCTCTAACAGGCCCCAGCACAGTGCCTCTTCGTGACTTCTTTCGGCAGCCCCCCACCACCATCACCCACCCACACAAACTCAGAACAGATGTTCTTTCTCTTCTGCACAGAGGTTTGTGCGGTTGCTGCATGAACAGCGCGGCGGCCCATGCCAATCCAGGCTGCCCACGCCACTCCCCTGTTGTTGAGAGCCAGCCTTGGCTTCAGCCTGTTAATTGATTGCTGAACTCTGTCCTCTGTGTGGCAACGCGGCGTTCACTGCCAAGGCAGTTGTATTGTTCAAGTCCAACATAAACACCATGGATTAGGTTTGCTCTCTGTTCCCAAGGAACAAAGAGGAGCTTGCAGTGCAGCTATTTGACTTCCTTAGGTCCCTCTCTAGATCTGTTCCTGCCTTTTTTGTCCCCTAAAATGTGCCGGTCACATAAAACACAACATAATTCTTGTAAACTCTTTGCTACAGGAGCTGACATAGCAAATATATGCAATGAAGCTGCTCTTCATGCTGCTAGAGAAGGTCACAAATCCATCGATACTTCCAACTTCGAGTATGCCGTGGAAAGAGTGATTGCAGGTAAGTGACCCGGCCGTTTCCGCTGTTGTCTCGCTAATCTGTGTCAGCTCCTGGAGGGAAAGAAGGATCAGGTGATTGCGTTATGTTCCAGGAAGACAATTGGGTCTTAACTGGTTCCTCTTGTAGAGAGAGCTGTCTGGAAAATCTTGAATGCCATAGCTGGAGAAAGATTTTATGAATGAGCCCCTAAATGGACCTGTTTTTCTGACTCTGCAGGCAACCTGAGCCAGTAGCTCAGGGCAAATGACCAGTAGCAAAATAGTAAAGAAGGGAATTCAAAGCTGGATGGTTGGTGGTTGGTTTGTTTTTTCATTAGAATAAATAAAGTGGAAGTATCTCTGGGTTTTTGTTGCTGCTCTGGACACCTGCTACATCAACATGAATAGCAAAAGCAAACGGGCTACCCCATCCTCAACAGCAACAGGAAGAAATTAGAGATTTTTCTTTTTGGCCTCAAAGCCCAGGCTTTGATGAATTGGCAGAAAAAACTGAAAGACAGTAGAGTACTGTTCTCCCTCTGAGAACATCCTGTCAGCCTTTCCCTGTCACTTGTGCAAGTGCCAGCAGAGGAACCTCTGGAGATTACCCTGTAGCAGTATATTAGAGGGAGGGGGGGAAAAGAGTTCCCAGAACGCTTGACTTCACCTGAGGGATTTGAATCTGGTCGGTTTTGATCTGAAGTGCCCTCTAGGCAAGCTTTGGTTTTCATAATCTGACACTTAACTGCTTCCAGGCTGCAGCAGCATTACTGGCGGGTGAGCCTGGGCAAACGGAGAGGCGTTCTGTGCTCTTCTTAGTAGAGCGTGTGAAACAGGATGTTTGTACTGGGTCAGTTATTTCCTAATATAGAAATTAGGTTTTCACTATTTGTTTTTTTAAATCAGAAAATGCCTAAATAATTCCTCATCTAAGAGAAGATTTTTTGAGAATTCCTGACAGTTTCACCTGCCTCTTAAAAACGACTTCTGGAGTGCTTTGGGTGCCTGTGACCCCGTTTCCACGAAGCCCAAACTGTGCTCAGCAGCTCCCAGGAGTGGACAGTGAGACGGCTCTAGCTGCAGTGCAGAAATCCTAATCAGCTGTAGCAAATAGGTGCTTTACTTTCACATCTGCAGTAGAGAAAGCACTGAACTCAGAGGGATTCCCTTAACTTTTCACTCTGAATTCCACCATAGCCTTAGTTCCCCAGACATGGAAGACAGGGCAAGAAGCAAGGAAGACCACAGGGCCGTGTAGCAGAAGGGATATCTTGTTTTAATGTGGTGGATGTTAGAGGGCATGGGCTTCAGCAGTTTCACTGCTGACAGGCAGGCTCGCTTCACTGAGGCTTTGTGGCATTTGAGAGGCAATAACATCTTTTTGTTGCTTAATCGGATTTTTTTCATATTAGCAGGACTTGGCTATTTTTTGTAGGACACCCTAAACACCCCTCCAGGCCCTTATATTAAATGTACCCTTGCCATGTAATAGGAATGCTTCTGAGTTTCACAATTCAGAGGGTATTTCAGTTGCTATAAAAGCTTTTCTTGAAGAAAACAAGATATTACTGTGCTTTCCATTATAGGCTGCTGGTTTTAATAAGGGTGGTGCGGAATCAAAAGAGAACTTTGCAAGTCCAGAGGCCCTGTCAGCCTTACAGCTTTGTGTTGCAGTGAGGGAGGAGTAAGAACTCTTCTCTGTGGTAGTCTCCATTGTGTTTTCAGTTTGGGAACAGAAAGTAGGCAGTAAGTCATGTCTCCTGGGAGCGATGGAGGAAACCTGCTGAGCACACAGGGGCAGTTAGGGGCTGTCTTTGGAACTGTCTGTGGAAGATGGAGCGGAGCCTGTGCTCTGGTGGGGTTTGTGTACGCAGTGTAAGACCAGCGGAGATGCACCCGAGTTGCTTCCTGGCTTATTTCTCTCGTAAATGTGATAAGTGCAGGCCTTCAGAGAACTCTCCTGGAGCCTGGAGCTTGCTTTCTGTAGGGGAAGAAACAATCGCTGTGGGCACACTGTGTGCTATTGTGAAGAGCACAGTCCCTCCCTTCTTGGTGGGCTGGCAGAGGGATGCTTCCAGAGTATAAAAAAAAATTAAATAGATTATATATAGCACATACATGCGTCTTTCTATAGAAAGATCCATACAGGGAATGCACACACACTGCTGAAGGCGAGGTAAGGGACTGACTAACGAAAATGAAGGCTGTTGCAATTAATCTGCTGTTCCATCACCATCATGCCTTGCAGGGCACAGTGCTTTCCAGCATCCCCGAGCAGTAATTTTACAAGATCTGCCACGCTCATTTTGCTGTTTCCTTGTTTAATAAAGCTCTTGACTTTGTTTAAAAATTAATGTTAATAGAATGTTGTTTTCCAAGGCATCAGGCAACCTTGGTATAATGCTGCTCTTGACTGTGCC
Organism: Netta rufina; assembly: GCF_964035555.1. NCBI lineage: Eukaryota > Metazoa > Chordata > Aves > Anseriformes > Anatidae > Netta > Netta rufina. Next base: position 1,392,889 of record NC_140136.1, on the reverse strand, counting down.
TGCTCTACCCCCTGTTGCTGCTGGCACTGTGCAGAAACATCCACTTTAAAGCACTGGTACCTCCTTGCGCTCGATACGCGGGGCAGTAATGAGTGCTCGGTGTGCAGTGTGTTCTGTAGTTAACGTATTTTCTGCGTGCTGGAAGCTTTACTCCCATTCAGCATTTTTTGAAATCCTAATTGGACTTATTCTGTGTTACGGACTATTGGGTTGGAAAATAGACACTTTCAAAAATCACCTTTCTGGAGAAAGTATTAAATGTGAGTTATGGCTTAATTTGCTCGTTCTCAGGAGCCTGGGAATAAGCTCATACGGAGCATGCCATGTGTAATCAGAGATTCCTTGGGTCTGGAGAAAGATTTTGGGTAGATATTTGTGGTTTTCTTTTCTGACTTGAAGACTTCTGATGCACAGGAATCTCAGCTGGGACCTCTCTGCTACATATAATGGAACATCTCGGTTCCCTCGTGTCCCTCAGTTCCCTAAGGGACTGAAAGATCTTACAGCAGACTAAATATGCTCTTCCAGACAGACTTTTTTTTTGGTGGTGGGTTTTTTGGGGGTTAGATTTTTCCTTTATTTTGAAATAGTACTGCCTTGTTGCAGCTCTGTCCCTCGGCAGAGATGTAGCGTACCTTTGGCAGAGCTGGGAACAGAACAGAGCCTTGCGTTCTAGAGCTGTGATTTCATTGAGCATTAAATTATTTGTGTGATGATTACGTCTGTTGTAAGGGGAAAAAGTCTGTGCCAAGCATGGGTTGCCTTCAACTGCAGGGACAGAGAGCACCTCTTGCACAGCGTGTAACTGGAGGGTGTTTTACTGCCTCTCCCAAAACGGAGTGCAATGGCAACTTTGCTGGCAGTGCAGCCACAGACTGCTCTAGCTCGTGTGCTGCTCTTTACAAGGTGATGCCTGTTGGTTACATTTACTGCCACTTTATTGTCTTATCTCGTCTGTGTTCCGATAGGCACTGCCAAAAGAAGCAAGATCTTGTCACCAGAGGAGAGGAAGGTTGTGGCGTTCCATGAATCAGGGCACGCGTTGGTTGGCTGGCTGCTGGAGCACACGGAGGCAGTGATGAAGGTAACCCCACCGCTGGCTGTTGTGGAGTTCAGTGCTGGGTGGGAAGAGAATCCTTTGGGATCCTCTGTCCAAGACGTGTTGATTGTTTTGCAGCGCTTGTGTTAGATTCTGCTACGTTACCCTGGTTTCCATGAGCTTGGAGCTGTGAATGCTGCAGCAACACAAACAGCACAGAATCACAGAAGGGTTTGGGTTGGAAGGGATCTTAAAGATTACCCAATTTCAACCCCCCTGCCATGGGCAGGGACACCTCCCACTAGATCAGGCTGCCCGAAGCACCCAGCCTGGCCTTAAATGATTCCAGGGATGGGGCATCCACAGCTTCTCTGGGCAGCCTGTGCCAGTGCCTCACCACCCTCTGAGTGAAGAATTTCCTCTGTTTATCTAATCTAAGCCTATCCTCTTTTTGTTTAAAGCCCTGTGTCCTGTCACTGCACCCCTGACACAAAGTCCCTCCCCAGCTTTCCTGTAGCCCCCTGTAGGTACTGGAAGGCCACTGTAAGGTCTCCCTGGAGCCTTTGCTTCTCCAGGCTGAACAACCCCAACTCCCTCAGCCTGTCTTTGTAGGAGATGTGCTCTAGCCCCTTGATTATCTTTGTGGACCTCCTCTGGACTTGTTCTAATACATCCATGGCCTTCTTGTGCTGGGGTCCCCAGAGCTGAGTGCAGTACCACAGGTGGGGGCTCACGAGAGCAGAGACCTGTCTTTGCTCTCAAGATACGCTGTCAAGAAGTCTGTTATCGGGCTCCAGTCATGACAGTGGTGGTGCAAAGCTTAACCAGCCACAGGAAAAATCTTGCCTTCACAAGCCAACTGTAAAGCACTCCCAGTGTGCCTGCTGGCCACCCTGGTGCTGGGCACATTTGGAGCAAGTGAGCGTCCTGCTGCTGCTGCTCAGCTCGTGCGCCTCCTCCAGGCACAGCGCTGCGCTGTGTGCGTGCCTGCACAGTCTCTTTCCCTGCCAGCACGTTGCAGCTACCAGTCAGGCCATTGCAGGAGCTGCTCTGATACTGATGGGAAGAGATGTGTTTTTCAGATCGGCACGCTTGAGATTTGGTGTGCCCGAAGCCCTTCTCTGTAGGGAAGGGCCTCCCTTTGCACCCCGGGGTGCCTTCTGTCCCACGCACGTCTCCTCAAAGAGCCTTGACGCAGGGGAGAGGTGGAGGGGTGGGAATGACAAGGATGACAGCTTCTTGGCCTGCCACCAGCAGCAAATTCACTCTGAATGACCTATTGTATAAGCTGAACTGTTGTTAATTACTCTCAATGAGATGTGGCTGGATGGGGGAAATGGCTCTTATTTTTCTGAAGACATCCTGTGTTTCTCCAGGTAGTCCTGATGATTCTGGAACATGGTAAAGCAAGCTCTGGTTGGCTTATATGCTTCAGAGGTGCTCTGAACTCCTAGAATTTAATTTACTTGCTGTTAAGGACAGCTTCCTTTTTATTTTTTGACCTGGAATGGCAGAAAGTGCATGTCTGCAGCTGCAGAGGCTTCGGTATGGGAATGGCAACATACTGCAGTTTCAGCTGTGTGTCTGTAGGTCAGCCTGCACCATCGCTTTCAACAGATCTCACTGGGAGTGCAGGCCCTTCCTTTCTTCTCTCTGTTGTTAGAGTTGGTTCTTTTTGTTTTCTGCCCTGACGGAGCTGCCCTGTGTTGCAGGTTTCCATAGCCCCTCGAACAAACGCAGCACTTGGATTCGCTCAGATCCTTCCAAGAGAGCAGTATCTCTTCACCAAGGAGCAGCTGCTGGAGAGGATGTGCATGGCTCTGGGCGGGAGAGTGTCCGAGGCCATCACCTTTAACAAAGTCACTACAGGTGAGGAGTCAGACCCTGCTGCAGGCAAGTGGAAATGGTGTAAATAGTCTGAACTTCTGTACTTGTTGCTCTGTCCGAGAGTGATCTTAGAATTTTCCCACTCTGGACAGTGGGAAAGGGAAATGCCAAATTACTTGTTTTGATCTTCGAGTTGTTTTTGTAAGAATGAAGGTCTCATTGTGGGATGCAACTGTGTTGTCTTAGACTTTGTCCCAAAGCCTAAGGCCACGGGTGCAATTACCCAGCGAGACTCTTGGCCGGTGGAAGAGCCTGGACCTTCTGTGCCTTGCTTCCACTTAGTTCCAGCTAGTTATAGGCAAATGTGGTAAGAGAAGGCAGTGGCTGCTGAGCAATCCATACACTTTAGCTACCAGTGTGTTTATTCAGGGTCATGCACGGGTCTTGCAGTACAGGAGGAAAGGTCCATCAGCAGCCAGTGATCACCTGCCTGGGTTCCTGCAGGTCCTCTAGTCCCTCGACTAGTCAAATGTGTGCTTGTGTAGGACCTGCTTCTCCTGCGCTCCACTCAGAGCTGGAAAATATCACGTCTCTTTCATGCAGGAGCCCAGGATGACCTGAAGAAGGTGACCAAGATCGCCTACTCCATGGTGAAGCAGTACGGGATGGTGCCCAGCATCGGGCAGCTCTCCTTCCCAGATGTGGAGAGTGCCCCTGGAATTGGTCGGCGCCCTTTCAGCCAGGGACTTCAGCAAATGATGGACCACGTAAGGCTGCCCCTGAGCACACCTTCCTGTTTGTTCTTTACTGTCTGCAGCTCGCTGAAAAATGCAAGTCAAATAGCTGAAAACCAAACAAGCTCTGGTTCCGAAGCACTCTAGCTGTGCTTCCTTGGGCTTTGTACTGAGCTGTGTCTTTTGCTACTGGGTGGCTTCCTTAGACTTATTTGCCATCAGCAGGGACTCTCTTTGAGAGATTTGCTAGCACAAAAGTTTACTGTTTCTTATCAGAAGCACTCTTGTGGCTTTTTTCAAAAGGCTTATCTGTATTTTCTGTTAGTGGTAGCTGCTTTCTGCCTGCTCGGTTTGCACATCCTTTCTCTAGGTGCTCTCTTGTTTGTCCACATGTTGTGTGTTGCCACTTGCACTGCAAGTCTCTTCTTGTTACTGTCTTCTAGGAAGCAAAAGTGCTGGTGGCTCAGGCTTACAGACGCACAGAAAAACTCCTGCTGGACAACCGGGATAAGCTGCAGACAGTAAGTTGGAGCTGTCTGAGGTTTCTTTCACTGTTGCTTTTGACCTTGATACTTTCTGTGCTCTGCAGCTTGGTTGCTGCAGCGTCTCTGTGGCCCTAGAATATCTGGTAGTGGAGATATTAATGTGCTGGGAATCAGAGGCTGTTCACTGCATATCCCCTAGATTAGAAGCAGGCACAGGGAGGATGTGTGCCTCCTCCAGCAGTGAGTAGTTCACCTCCTGACACCAGCTGGTATTTGCAGGGGAGGGGAGGAGTGCTCTGTGCTGGATGGGAGCAATCAAACCCCAAACTTGGCTCCCTCACCTGTACTTCTGTGCTAGCCTCTAGGAAATACAGCTTCCTGGAAAGCAGCGACCATTCTTGTGAAGCCTGTGAAGGCGAGAGCAGCTCGTCCTTACAGGCTCTGTAGGCATAAAAGAATTGGGTGAACGGTTTCTGAGGGTGGTGAAAGGACACGGGACCTGTCACAGGCTGACTGGTGACTCCAGGCAGCTTGCACCAGTTACCTGCTTCATACCTGATATATCAAGGAGAACTTGTTGCAGAGGCAGAGCTCTGCCTCCTCTAATTTGTGTCCTGGGAGCCCCTAGCCAGCCCCCCCTCACTGCCAGGACCTCTGCCCCCATCCCTTGGTGCTTGCAGCACCCCGTGTCCCTCCTTGACCTTCCCTTCAGGCTCCTGGTCCGTAACATGCAAACTAGCCAGGAGAACAACCTAATGTCGCATGTTTTGCAAATGAAACAATCCTTAAATCTTTTTAAACAACAACAAAACCCAAAATGCTTCCCTCTGCCCAGCAGCAAGCCTCCTGTGCGTGGTAAGGTGGCCAGAACTCGCTCGGACACCCTGCTGCTCCCCGCTCTGTCCCCGGGACCGTGCCCCAGCAGTGCTCTGAGAGCGGGCGTTGTCGGGGGCTCTCCTCTCCGCAGGGCTCCTCCGTTCCGATACTTTCATTTCACAGCAATCAGATGTTTAGATGTTTGCTAGAGGGTCAGCAGAGAGAAAGCTTTTCAAGTCAAGCCAAAGTGCCTACAGAGCGTCCCGTTTGCCAGGCCGCTGCGTCGCCTCTCGTCAGCAGAACGGAGCGGTTCGTGGGGACAGCCACCCGCTGCTGCTGCTCACAGAGGGGCTGGGGAGCTGACGTTCCCAGGGAGGACCTTCCTGGTGACCCCCAGCCTGCAGGGGCAGCTGTGCTGTGTGTGACACGGTCTGTGCACATAGGAGGGCTCTGGCTCTGGCTCCAGCCTCAGCTGCTGCCTCTCTGCCTCCTCAGGCAGGGCCCCGGGCACTGTGACAGCGGCAGTAAGGGCACTTCCCCACTGTCCCCGGGGTTCTGCCTTGCCGAATCACTTCCTAACGCAAGCTTTATTGCCTCCAGTCATATTTGATGTTTCTGGCCAAAATCACGCTTGCAGAAGGTGCCGGCTGCCCGGGGAGCTTTGTACTGGCTCAGCGGGCGCTGGGGTCCCGCCGGCTGCAGCGTGCTGCCTGGGGCCCCGTTCCTCGTGGGCTCCAGCACGTGCTGAGTCCAGATGTGGAGGTCCGAGTTGAGCTGGCAGGGAGAGGTCAGATCGGTTCAGAGGGGCTGTTTTCAAACCCCTGTGCCTCATTATGCCTTGTTTATTCTTTCTAGCTGTCCAATGCCCTCCTGGAGAAAGAAGTGATAAATTACGACGACATCGAAGCTTTGATTGGGCCCCCGCCCTACGGGCCAAAGAAAATGATAGCTCCTCAGAGCTGGCTTCAAGCAGAGAGAGACAAGCAGGACACGAGAGACGAAGAAATGCCCCAGCAGCCACCAAACCACGAGGAGGAGGAAGAACCACGCCTGAGACCAGTGTGAAGCCCCTCTCTGTGTGCAATGGGAGGACTCCAGAGGTTTCTTTTGAATGCAGACCCTGTCCCTCTTCAGCTCCGGAATCAAAGATACCGAGCAGGGAACCTCTGTGATGCCATTCCCCAAAAACGAAGGGATGGCTCCGCTGCCTCTTGCAACAAGCTTTTCCCTGCGGGAAGGAGAACTCCTTAGGGCTTGGAAATTGCTTCTCAGCAGGGCAGTAGTGGTTAGCAGTTGGGTAAGTCTCATCTGCTGGAAGGATTTCTCCTACACGGGGCTGTTGTGTGCACGTTCTTCGGGATGAGATGTGCTGTGGGGTGCTCCTCAGCCACCTCTGGCTGTGCTGTGTGTGGGGTGCTGGGTGCAGCGCTGCCGTTACGCGACTCCACCGTAACCTGTGAGTGTCTTTGCTGCTGGACATGAACTAAAAGCTGAAAACCAGACTGCACCAGAATAAAATCTTGAACGTGCTGTCGTTTGTGCCATGTGTGGAGGGGTGGCTGTGTCCTGCAGGTACCTATCAGCAGGGGGTGCGGGGCCCTTTAAGGCGCCGCCATCTTGAGTGCGGGCACGCTGAAGCCGCCCTGAGCCCTTTCCGGCGCCGCCATCTTCCCGGAGCCGCCTCTGCACTTCCGGCGCGCGCCGCGGCCGCCTTTCCCTTTTCCGGTCGGCCATCTTCGCAGGCGGGAGGTGAGTGGCGGCTCCGCGGGGCTCCATCGGGCTCCATCCGCCGCCATCCGGCCGGGGCGGCGCCGGGCGGCGCTCGGGGCGAGGCGGGGGAGCGGGGCAGGACCCGAGGGACGCCGCGGAGGGGTTTTGGGTCGGTCGATGGCGCGGGATCCCAGCCCAGCCCTGTCCGTGTCCGCAGGCCGCAGCCGCCATGGCGCCCAGCCGCAATGGCATGATCCTGAAGCCGCACTTCCACAAGGACTGGCAGCGCCGCGTCGCCACCTGGTTCAACCAACCCGCCCGCAAGATCCGCAGGTGAGCGGGGAGCGAGGGGAGAGGAGCGGGGCTGGCTCCGGCTGCGGTCAAATGATGTGGAACATCCGGAATCGCTGTAGCGCCGTGATGAAAGCTCAACCCTGTCTGACTGATGACCGCTGGAGCCGCCTTGGGGGGGGGTTCGGGGATCCCCCTGGGTCGGGGGTTGCGGTTTAGGAGCCCCGGGGGTGGCTGGAGGGCTCTGTCAGTGACAGCTCGCTGCCCCCCGCTCCAGGAGGAAGGCTCGCCAGGCAAAGGCTCGCCGAATTGCGCCTCGGCCCGTGGCTGGGCCCGTCCGGCCCATCGTGAGGTGTCCGACCATCAGGTATCACAAAAAAGTCCGTGCCGGCAGAGGTTTCAGCCTAGAGGAGCTGAAGGTAAGTACGGAGGAGCTGTCCCGGCTCGGGAAGGCCAGCTCTTGGGTTTGGGCTCTGTTGTCCTGTTATTTTGTGTAAAATTTACTCACGAATGGCTGTGGTGTATGGAAGTGTCAGCGTCTGCTTGCACTGGCTGAGCCAGCACGTAGCCAGGGACAGGCTGCTGCTGTCACTGGAGAAGCACACAAAACGTTAGTGTATTTTTTCCTTTTTTTTTTTCTTTTTTTTTTTTTTTTGTAATTGTGGCATGGGGAAGCAGTAACACGACAGAGCAATATGTTAATTTGAGGAGTAAATACTGGTGTGCCTGGTCAGACTATCACTTAAAACATTAAAATCACGTTCTGGTAGAGCGTGAATTGAGTCTCCTGAACTCAATTTAAGTAAAAGGACTGGCAGGTTTTGTTGTTAAATGGCTCTTTGTTTGTAAAACACATTACTGCAGACCCTGCAAGATGCAGCTGGTGCAAACCTGTTTGTGCTGTGGAACGGGTTGGTTGCGGTCACCACAAGGACTGGGGGAAGCTGCCAGCTCCCTCGCCTTGCTGCAGGAGAAGGTCCTGCATCATCCTCCCAGGTGGCTCTCAGCTGATGAGCTGCTGGCCGGGAGCCGAGAGGGAGGTGGGCTGCAGAAAGCCCCACGAGCCTGGTCCCACACAGCAGGAGTAAATGTTAGTGACTGCTGGCAGCATCCCCAGCCTCTCGCGTGTTGTTTAGTGTTTAATTAAAGCATTTATAACAGTGAAATCAGTGCACTGAAGCTGTTAAGCTGCACTTCTGAATGCCAAATGCTTCATTACTTTGTTTTTCTTTAATTTTCAGATAATATTGGGATGTAAATTGATACGCAGATGTTTGCTTTTAAACAGAAATTGAGGTTATTGCTTAAGGGTGTTACCGAAAGTATTTCTTGAGTGGAGCTGTCACTGTTCAGCAAACCAGTTCCCAGGTGCTGGCTCCATAAATTTGTCCAGCACCTCTCAGAGTCTAAATGGTGGCACCACTGATCCCTCTGGCCAGACCCCAGTGCCGGTGGGGGCTCCAGACAGGTGACGAGGCTGGTGGCAGTGCGGTGTTGTCACACGTTGTCACACGCTGGCACTGCACGCTGTGTCTCTCTGCAGCTGGCCGGCATTAACAAAAGGTTTGCCCGGACCATCGGAATCTCGGTGGATCCCAGGCGGCGGAACAAGTCCACGGAGTCGCTGCAGGCCAACGTGCAGAGGCTGAAGGAGTACCGCTCCAAGCTCATCCTCTTCCCGAGGAAGCCCTCTGCGCCCAAGAAAGGAGACAGCTCTGTAAGTACTTGGCACGGTCTGTTTGTGGTGACTTCAGCGGGGGTTTGGTTGTCAGTCCTCCCTCCTGGTGCTCTGGAGGCTGGAGCACAGCCGCTGGTGGGGGGGGGGCTGGGGCTGGGGCTGGGGCTGGCTGTTCCGCTGCAGCTGGCCCAATTTCAGCCTGAGGCTCACCTGTCACCGCCTGCAGCGCCTCTCCTGATGGCACCGGGAAGGCGAGGGTGTGCTCTGCACCGCAGAGTAGTTCAGGGAAAGGAGTGGTGGTGGTGGAAGTCTCGAGAAGGGTGTTGCTGCTGACGTTTAAAAACAACACTTTTTCGGAAGAATCTCACTGAGATCCAAAGGGGAGTTGGCTTTTCCCGTCTGGTCTTGGCTCTGCGCATGAAAAATACATGCTTCCCGTGGGGAGGTGCAGGCAGTGAAACACGATGCCATGCTCAAGCTGCCTTCAGTCTCTGGGAGAGCCTGTGAGCCCCGAGCTGCTTAGCCATGGTGCTGCTTGCTGAGCTGGGCCGTGCTCAGGCAGCTTTCAGAAGAGACAGGAGTGTCTCTGGCATCTTTCACTGCCTGGTTGAGCACAAGTTCTGCTGAACGTGTCAGCTTCACGGTTTTTAAGTCAGGAGGGTGCTGCTCTCCACCTTGGCTTGTGGACTGGCAAAGGTGTGGACGTGAGGATCATGAGATTGAAACTTTCTGAATCTTGGATGCATCTGAATAAAGTGGATTTTTCCAAGGTGCTGTGAGTAGCACACAGACTGCCAAACCCAGTCTGTTCCAGCTGTAAACTGGCTAGCAGCACAGACTGGGAGCTTTCTAAATTCAGCCCAGCTTTCAGGTTGTCCACTGCAGCCTGTTTCCAATCCCAGAACGTAAAGGTAGTTGTGTCTGGAATCATGTTTCAAATTAGTTCAATCAGCTATCTGAAATAAAGTTTAATGATCGTTGTTGATGCAGTAGCTGCACAAGGAGCTGCAGTTAGCTGTGGAAGGAACTGCTGAAGAACACGCTGAGCAGCCAAACTAAAAATGGCTCAGTGGACCTCACCTTTTTTTCCAGCTGGCAGAGCTCTGAGAGGCCACAGCTCTGCTGGCCGGATCCAGCCTCCCTGGTAGCCAGGCAGAGCTCACCGGTGCGGCGTGTGGGTGCCAAGAGCTCCTGCAGCTGCACGGGTGAAGTGCTGAACTCGCTACCATCGCTGCTAAGCCTGCAGTCAGAGTCGTCATCAGCGTGTTTGGGCTGGGAGCTCATGTTAAAAACATGTTTTGGATGCAGGCACCAGGCTGGGAAGCGTACGTACCCGGTTCTAAATGATGTTTTTTCCCTCTCTTGTTATGCAGGCTGAGGAACTCAAGATGGCGACTCAGCTGTCTGGACCAGTTATGCCAATTAGGAACGTAAGTGAAGCCCTAAATCGTGTTCTTTGTGTGAGGGAATTCATGCTGGGATTTAGGGGGGAGGATTCTTGTCATAGTTACGGGTTGCTGGCTTCAGACACTTCCCCTCCTGGATGCACAAACAAAAACCCAGCAGGTCCAGCTCTGCCCTTGTTTATTTTTTAATCAACTGAGAGAAGTCCTTAGGTGTGAGCTGTGTAGAGGAGAGCTCAGGGCACCAAGCCCAGAACTTGCTCGTTAGCCCCCAAATGGCAGCGCTCTGTGGGGACAGGGTCAGAACCACGCCTTGAGGACGTGCAACGAGCTTGTGCTCAGCACTGCCCTCCTGGCAGGGGGCTGCTTGTGCCCTGCTGTCTTCGAGGGAGCCTGTGCCCCCGGCACGTTTGGGGCGTGTGTTGGCTTTCGGGGCCGGGCAGGTTGCGAGGTCACTGTCTTTAAAACCCTCGCTAATTGTGAGATTGTTGATAGCGTGCCACGAACCTGACTCAGATTTCGTTTTGCGCTTGTTTTTCCCTGGTATTTGCTGCTCGTCTGCTGATGTGCGCTGGCAAATTAGGAGCTGGTTGAAATGAGGTGTCTGGTGGAGTGATGATAAGGGCAGGGCCTGCAGATTGCACAAATTCTGTATTCTTAACAGCGTCCTGGAGCCAGTGGTAAAAATGTAGCGAGATTAATTGCGTTAAGCCTTAAATACCGTCTTCTCTGGCAGCCTCTGATGTGCGGTCTGACTGCCGGGCTCTCTCCCACCAGGTTTTCAAGCGGGAGAAGGCCCGCGTTATCACCGAGGAGGAGAAGAACTTCAAGGCCTTCGCCAGCCTGCGCATGGCCCGGGCCAACGCTCGCCTCTTCGGGATTCGGGCAAAACGCGCCAAAGAAGCGGCAGAGCAGGACGTGGAGAAGAAGAAATGAACTGTTCTCAGCAGAACTGCCAATAAAAAACGTAGAAACGGAGCCGTGTGGTGTCTTCTTAGGGCAGACGCAGCATGGAGCTGCCCTGGAGCTTCTCCTGGTGCCGGTACCAGTGGTGGGCAGCGTGGAGGAGCTCGGCCCGGGGCAGGCTCCTCTCTGATCAGAACCTCCGAGCTTCCTGGCAGCGAGGGAAGGAGGCACCCAGCCTCTGTGCTGGAGGGTGATTTGTTTTGTCGTCAGGAACGGGACCAGAGCTTGCTCCTGCCTGGAGCCTGCCCCAGCCCTGCCCTGCTGCTGCCTGTGCCGGGGGGGCGAGCCCAGGGCCGCTCCCTGGGAAGCCCTGGCCCTGCCCCAAGCTTTCCCTGCGGCCTTCGCGTTCGTGTTCCCTTGCAGCGAGCTGTCAAACCCTGGGGCTGTGTGCAGGAGGAAGCTGAGGCTCAGAAGTGGGGTCCCTGTGGGGTCCCTGCTCCCACATTTGGGGTGTGTGGGGCTGTGCTTGCTGCCGCTGGCCGCTGGGTGGAGCCGGGCCCCAGCCCCGTCCTGCTCGCTGTCACCCGGCCCTGCAGCTGCCCGCGGCTCCCTGCCTCACCCCAGCGCCTCGCACTCACCCCCAAAACCTTTTTAAACCACTTCTCTAGGGCAATCCCTCGCTGACCTCCCTGAGCAGCCTGCTGCTGGGGCTCTGCCCCATCCCTGCAGCTCCCGGGGGCTCTGCCAGCCGTGTCCCCTCCGCCTGCTGCAGTCACGGGGCCGTGGGCTCCGTCCCGCTCCGGGGAGCGCTCGCTGGCTGCGGGCTGGCTAAGCACTTCTGGGGCCGTGCTGCACCCGTGCCGGGATAATTGAACCATTCCTATTCATTAACGGGGTGATGACAAACTCAGGGCTCCAGCAGCAGAGGGCTCGGGCGCAGGGCCTTGGGGTGCTGCAGCGGGACGGCGCGGGGAGGGGGTGTCCTACTTCTGCCAGGCAGGCTGGGGATTAGCTCCCGGAGCCCGGGCCCTGCAGTGCCCTCCCGCTCGTTAGCCCTCCCTGCAATTAATCCCTCCGAACGCCGGCTAATTACATCATCCCTCACGCAGCCGAGCTGACAGCGCTGCAGTGCTCGAGGGACGGGTGGGGGGTGTGGGGGCAACCCCAGCCAGGGATGGGGGCTCCGGCACTGGGGGCTTGGGCACGCCACGACCCCCCTGTTGGGGCAGGGACAGCTCCAGTGGGGGACACAGGGGGACAGGGACACACAGGGGATGGGACAGGCCTCGGGCACCCCATGGGGAGTGATGAGGGGGCCATGGGGTGCGTGGAGTGAGGGCTGTGCCAGGTAGGGCGCAGGGGGGCTGGACGGAGGTGCCCCCAGCGCTGTGCCGTGCGCCCTGGCGTGGCCGGCTGTACCGGGGACCCCCGAGGCACCACGGAGCCCCCGTGCCCGCAGGCGGGCTCTGCTCCGGTGCCGGCAGCGAGGCAGTTAACGGAGATTGTAGTCTCGTCTCCCTCTTAGGGCTCCGCTCCCGAACTGCAGCTTGAGTCAGTTGTGTGGAGGTGGCAGCGGCGGCAGCTCCGGCTGGCACACCGGCTCCGGCTGGCACACCGGCTCCGGTAGCCACGCCAGCCCTCGGCCGGCCCTGCACGGCTCCTGGGCCACCAGCACCCAGGTGAGGGGGGCGGCTGGGCAGGGCAGGGGCTCTGCACCCCTTTGCCGGGGGATGCTGAGCGGTGCCGCGGTGCCGGGGAGGGGACGGTGCCCACCGGAGCCGTGTGCCGGGGAGGGCAGGGCCCCGCGTGACTTCGCCGGGAAACTTCGGTCAGGAGGCACCAGCTCCGGGCACCGGGTGGGGGGCGGCTCTGCCCCAGCCTCGGCGTGTACTGGGCACAACTGGGGGCTGTGGATGGGGGCAAAGAACCCGGGGATGGGATGGGATGGGAACGGGGATGGGGATGGGGATGGGGTGGGGATGGGGTGGGGATGGAGCGGCAGAGCCAGCGTTGCAGCATCGCCTGGCCGAGCCCTGCCAGCACCCTGGTGGAGCACGGCAGCTCTGTGTCCCCAGCACTGGGAGCAGCAGGGCGGAGGGTGTCCCCGTGTCCCCCGCGGGCAGTGATCACCCCGTCACCCCAGGGTGCAGGGGCTGGGCGGGGAGGTTCTGTTCTGCACAAGGAGCGGGCTTGGGGCTGGGGCTGCCGGCGCTGCCCCTGCTCCTGCTCAGCCTCCCCGCCTCATCCCCCTGCCCAGCGGGCACCTCGTGGGGTGAGGCTGGGGGCAGAGCTGGGCACGGCCCCACAAAATCCACCCCGGGGCTCCAGCGAGTGCACAGGGGCAGAGCCGTGCCCGAGGGGCTGCCTGTCCGGGGGTGCCCCAGCTCCAGCTCACCCCGCGGTGCTCTGACACCTCGCAGGGCCACCACCGGGGCTGGAATCCACCACCGCACCTCCGAGAGGGTCCCTCAGGTCCCCAGCACCCACCGGGCCATCTCAGCCCTCTCTCCTCCTGCGCCCCTGCTCCGTGAGCCCCCCAAACCTCTGCCAGCGCCCTCCACCACCAGGGACCTGCACCCGGGCTCCAGCCCCACTCCTGGCACCGTGGGGCCCCGTGCCCTGGGCATGAGGGTCACCAGCCCGCTGCGCTGACAGCGAGGAAGGCAGCGGCCGCCCCGTCCCCCCCGCATGCCCTTCACCCACGGTGCCGCCTGCCCCCCGTCACGCCTGGCAGCCCCCCGTGCCGCTGCCACCATGGGCGAAGCGCCCGAGCCCTCCTCCCAGGCGCCGCTGGCCGTGCTCTCCAAGGTGGAGCTGCGGGTGAGCTGCAAGCACCTCCTGGACCGCGACACCCTCAACAAGTCGGACCCCTGCGTCCTGCTGCTCATGCAGTCCCAGGGGCAGTGGGTGGAGGTAGGCAGGGAAGGGGCCGGGCAGGGTGCTGGGCGCAAGGACGGGGGCACCGGGATGGGGACGGGAGTGGAGACAGCCCCAGGGTGGCCACGATGTCCGGCGGGGCCGAGGGCAGGGCAGGAGCTGGCAGCAGAGCGGGGAGCGAGGTGCAAGGTGCAGGAACTGACTTAGGGTGGGGTGTAGGGTGCAGGGATGGTGCAGGGCTGGGCACAGGCGCAGGCTGCGGGGTGCAAGGTGCAGGGCTCGAGGTGGAGTGAAGTGAAGGACGCGGGGTGTGAGGGACACGGGGTGTGAAGGGCAGGGCCCGGAGCTCCGGGTGCTGTGGGATGCTCGGGTGGTGCATGGGGACGGTGCAGAGCCCTGGCTTGGAGTGAGTCCCCCGGGACCCAGTGGCTCTGGCAGCATCAGGGGACGGGGTGCTCACGGTGTGGGGGTCCACACGGGCCCGGCCACCCCATGCCAGGGCCGTTTGATGCGCTGGCCGCCCCTGGAGTGCATCAGGGTTTGGGGGCTGCTGTGTCCCTGCTGGGGCTGAGGCTGGCTCCATCCCAGGGCTGCCCCCAGCTCAGCTTCTGCCTGGCTCCAGCAGCTCCGCGCTCGCTAATCACCGCTGCTCAGCCGGCAGATTTAGCGCTAAATCCCTCTGCGTGTAATTGACTCTGCTCGCCCGGGCTGGAGCCAGAACCGGAGCCAGGGCGGGCGGCGAGGGGCCCCGTGCCAGCTCGGGGATGCAGCACCCCCAGGCTGTGCCGTGCCATCGGGGCCGTGCTGGGCGAGGGCCACGTCCCAAGGGCAAGAGGACCCCTCCTGGGCTGCGTTTTGGTCCCCACCCGTGGCAGCGGGCAGGGCTGGTGGGCACTCACCCCTTGCTCAAAGAGAGCCATGGAAAAGGTGGGCCAGAGCCCGAGCATCGCCTCGATGCAGCCCCCGGTGATGTGGGGTCTGCCCCAGAGGGAGAGGTGCCTCAGCACCCAGGGGTGGCACCCAGGGGCACCTCTCCCTCCTGCGCCAGCACTGCCACCAGCCCCAAATCCGCCCCCGAGCTGGCTCCCGCCCCGGGTACAATCCCACCACAGCGACGCAGTGAGCCAGGGGCTTGAGCTGATTTAAGGATGAATTTCAGTGAGATGAGCATGGACCAGTTCTGCTTCTAAGGGCTAAATCCCCGTTTGTTCGGGGGGAAGGCATGGCCGGAGCTCCCACGGGCACGGTTTGAGGCGGTGCAGCCAGCGCCCGCCCGCCGGGACCCGGGGGCAGCCCCTTGGTGGTGCCGAGCGGCGGGGCTGGCGGAGCCCCCTCTGCCCCGCAGGTGGACCGCAGCGAGGTGATCAAGAGCAACCTGAACCCCGTCTTCGCCAAGATCTTCACGGTGGATTACTACTTCGAGGAGGTGCAGAAGCTGCGCTTCGAGGTGTACGACAGCCACGGGCACGCCGGCGTGGGCACGCACGACGATGACTTCTTGGGGGGCATGGAGTGCACCGTGGGGCAGGTGAGCCCCCCGCCGGGACCTCCCGCTCGCCCGCGGGCTGATGTCCCCTCCCCGAGCCCATCGTTTTTTGCAGATCGTGGCGCAGAAGCGGGTGACGAAGCCGCTGTTCCTCAAGTATGGGAAATTCGCAGGGAAATCCACCATCACGGTGAGCGGCCGGGCTGGGCTGAGGGTGGCAGCGGGACGGGATGCTGCAGTGGGATGAGCCGGGGGCAGCGGGGTGGCACTGAGCAGGGCACATGTGTGGGGGGACCCCAGTGACCCTCCTCCCATCCCGGCCATATATGCAGTTGCCCCACACATCCCAGATGGATTGGGGTCTCCCCGACAGCTGCTAACCACCCTGGGGGTCCCCGCGGTGCCAGGAGGCGCGTGGAGGATGGGAGGGAAGGAGGGCAGGGGGACAACACCACACCGGGTGCTGAGCACCCCACGGCCACCTCTCCCGGCAGGTCATCTCCGAGGAGATCTCGGGGAACAACGGCTACGTGGAGCTGGCATTTCGGGCCAAGAAGCTGGATGACAAGGTGGGATGGGGATGGGATGGGATGGGATGGGATGGGATGGGATGGGATGGGATGGGACGGGACGGGACGGGACGGGACGGGATGGGATGGGACAGCCTGTTCTCTGCTCTGTCCTGTCCCACCCTCTCCCCTCCAGGACCTCTTCAGCAAGTCCGACCCCTTCCTGGAGATCTACCGCATCGATGACGACCGCAGTGAGCAGCTGGTGTACCGCACCGAGGTGAGGCTTGGCTGGATCCCACCTGGGACCAACCCACGGGTCCCCAGCCCCACTGAGCCCCCTCTCGCCCCCCAGGTGGTGAAGAACAACCTGAGCCCCATCTGGGAGCCCTTCAAGGTCTCCCTGAACTCGCTCTGCAGCTGCGAGGAGAAGAGGAAGCTGAGGGTGAGGAAGGGCGATGGGGATCCCGTCCCCGGGATGGGGCGGGGGGGGGGGACACGCACCCAGCCGGGGCTGAGCCGTGTCCCCCGCAGTGCGTGGTGTGGGACTACGACTCGCGGGGCAAGCACGACTTCATCGGCGAGTTCTTCACCACCTTCGAGGAGATGCAGAAGGCGATGGGGGAAAACAAGGTGGAGAGGGGACGGGGGGCGTGGGGGTGTCCCCTGCGGGGCTGGGGGAGGCTCCGTGGGGAGGGGATGGCCGGGATGGGCTCCTCTGGGGACACCAGCCCCGGGTGGGTCATGGGGCTGTGGGGCTGGGGGGGCTGTCACGTTATGGGGCTGGGGGCTGTGGGGCTGGCCCCAGGCAGCGCGGGTGCCGCGTGCCGCAGGTGCAGTGGGAGTGCATGAACCCCAAGTACAAAATCAAGAAGCGCAACTACAAGAACTCGGGGGTGGTGGTGCTGCTGGACCTGAAGGTGAGTGCCTGCGTGCCGAGCCGTGCCGGGACAGGCTGCCGCGGGGCGGTGCAGGCTGGCAGCGGCTGAGGCACGTCGCCCCGGCAGATCCACAGGGTCTACTCCTTCCTGGACTACATCATGGGCGGCTGCCAGATCCACTTCACGGTGAGCAGCATCCCCCGGGGGGGCCGGGGCTGTGCCGTGGTGCCCCGGTGAGCAGGGACGGCAGCTCCTGGCCCTTGGGGACGTGGGGAGCTCACCGGCCCCCCCCCACTGTGCCAGGTGGCCATCGACTTCACGGCCTCCAACGGGGACCCCCGCAACAGCTGCTCCCTGCACTACATCAACCCCTACCAGCCCAACGAGTACCTCAAGGCTCTCGTAGCTGTGGGTGAGATCTGCCAGGACTACGACAGGTTGGTGGCTGCGGGGGGGGCCCTGGGGCTGGGACACCTTGGTGACAGCCACCCCAGGGCCAGGACGCCTTGGTCACGGCCACCCCGGTGCCGGCACACCCCCCCCGCCGTGCCGGGGCTCCTTGCACCCTTCCTTTGCAGCGATAAAAAATTCTCTGCTCTGGGCTTTGGTGCACGGATCCCCCCAAAATACGAGGTACGGGGGCGGCCGGGACCCCCCCGGGCCATGCCCATCCCTGCCAGCTCCCTGGCTGCCCCTCGCCCCTCTCCCCCCCAGGTCTCCCACGACTTCGCCATCAACTTCAACCCCGACAACGACGAGTGTGAGGGTGAGCCCGGCCCCGCTGCACGGCTGCCAGCCCCCGTCCCTGTGACCCCAGGGTGCAGCCGGGCCGCCCCCACACCCTGCACTCCCCCAGGCATCCAGGGCGTCGTGGAGTCCTACCAGAGCTGCCTGCCCAAAATCCAGCTCTACGGCCCCACCAACGTGGCCCCCATCATCTCCAAGGTGGCCCGCGTGGCGGCCGACGAGGAGCGGACCAAGGAGGCATCGGTAGGTCCCCGCGGGGCTCCGGCACGCCTTGGGGGCACTTACCTACAAGTGCATGGGGAGGGGGGGCTAATTAAAAGCCCGACAATTATTTACACTTGCTGACGAGAAGGGATTTAGGAAGATGCCAGCCTCTCCTGGACCTCGTGGGTGGTTTGGGGTGGAATCATTGATAATGTCATCCCACCCTGTGCGCACGGGGGGAGTGTGGCAGCAGTGCCCTGGTCTGGGCAGCCCCTCCAGAGCTTCCCTCCCCCCCCAGCAATACTTCATCCTGCTGATCCTGACGGATGGCGTGGTGACGGACATGGCAGACACACGGGAGGCCATCGTCCGCGCCTCCTACCTGCCCATGTCCATCATCATCGTGGGCGTGGGCAACGCCGACTTCACCGACATGCAGATCCTGGACGGGGACGACGGCGTCCTGCGCTCCCCCAGGGGCGAGCCCGTCCTGCGTGACATCGTCCAGTTCGTCCCCTTCCGGGAGTTCAAGAACGTGAGTGGGGGACGGTGGTGATCCCGTTCTTATCCCCTCTGGTCCCTGCAGGGGGCTGAGCATCACCAGCCCCCTGAGCCCCCCCGTCACCCGTCCCGCTCCATCCCGCAGGCGTCCCCGACGGCGCTGGCCAAGTGCGTGCTGGCTGAGGTGCCCAAGCAGGTGGTGGAGTACTACAGCTACAAGGCCTTCCCGCCCCGCTGCCCCCAGCCCGACACCCCCGACTCCAGCCTCAGCTCACCCCAGTGAGGGTGCCCGCATGGGGACTGGCACCGTGCCCCCACTGCACCCGGCCGGGGACACGGGGACAGCCCCGGTGCCCCGGTGCAGGGCGCCACGCCGTGCTGCACGGGGGCGGCCGGGTCCCCAGAGGGCACTGCCCGCTGCCGGTGGCCCGTGCCTGTGGCCCATCCCCGCTCCCTTTCCCTGTGCCCGCTGTCCTCGTGGCCCCCTGTGGTCCGTGCTTGTCTGTCGCTGTGATGCCGTTTCGGGGCTGCATGACGAACCCGTCCTCGGTGCGCGGGAGGCACCAGCCAATAAAGCAACCTGCCCCTTCCCTGCGCCGCGTGCTCTCTGGGGGACAGGGCCCCGTGGCAGTGCTGCCACATCCCGTGAAATCCCAAAGCATGGGCGCTCAATGGGGCAGAGGGATGGGCTCTGCTCCCCCCAAGTGCCCAAGCCCACGAGCACAGCCCCGTCCCGCAGCGAGGGGTCCCAAGGACGTAAGCGAGCAAAAGCTGAACGCACACACACCTGCCCAGCACTGCGCTGCCGCCTGACCACCTCGGCTACGTCACTCATTAGCAGGGATTTGTCACTTGAAAGCCACCGGCAGGTGAAAGAAGCAGTAGTGCTTTGTAGCTGCTGTGCTTTGGAGCAGCCACGGCTTTAAAGTTGTGCCGGAGCCGCCCCGCCACAGGGCTCCCACCCCGCTGCGCTGCCGGCCTGAAAATCCAGGGCAGCGGAGGCAGAGACAGAGCCGTGCTCCTGCCCCTGCCCAGCACAGTGCCTCTGCCACGTGCCGTGAGCCGTGTGCCATGAACCATGTGCCATGTGCTGTGTGCCATGAGCCCCGTGCCATGTGCCGTGAGCTATGAGCCCTGTGCCATGGGCCATGTGCTGTGCCACGCGTGCTGTGCCATGCGCTCCATGATGTATGTTGCTTGGTGTGTGCCGTGTGCCGTGTGCTGTGTGCTCTGTGCCGTGTGCCGTGCTGCTGCCATGTGCTGCACAGCGCTCTGAGGCTGGCTGTGCCAAGCCCCACGTGCTGCTCTCGGCGTGCCAGCTGCCTCACGCCGTGTGCTGTGTGACACCGCGTGCCACGTGCCGTGTGCCATCCAACGTGCGCCATGCACCGTGCGCCATTCACCGTGTGCCATGTGCCATGGGTCTTTTGCCATGTGCCACGCACTGTGCCGTTCACCATGTGCCGTGTGCCA
Source organism: Netta rufina (assembly GCF_964035555.1). Classification (NCBI taxonomy): domain Eukaryota; kingdom Metazoa; phylum Chordata; class Aves; order Anseriformes; family Anatidae; genus Netta; species Netta rufina. The sequence continues at coordinate 1,373,322 of NC_140136.1, read as the reverse complement.
CCATCCTGCCACCTGCAGCTGCTCATGGGGAGGTGACATCTGCCCTGGGAGAGGGGGGGGAAACCCCAAGGCCACCACGGGGCTGCAGCTGTGGCCTGGGGCAGCAGTCATGGGGCAGGAGCCACCCCAGATCCTGCTCCCCGTGCTCCCCCCCAGGGACACCGCTGTCAACTTGTCAGGGTGCTGGCACAGGGCTCACAGCCCGGCCCCATCCACGCGGCCGTGGCTGCACGGAGCTGCCCGTGCCCCTCTCCATGGGGCTGCTGTGGGGCTGCCAGCTGCGGGCAGAGCGCGGTGCCCGCAGCGCCCCGATCCGTCGCGTATTTATAGCGCCTGAATCATCCCCCTATAAAGCAGGATAATGGACGTCACCATGGAAACCCAGCGCCTGATGAGGCTGCGGCTGCGTTCGGCCCTCAACGCAGGCAGGGGGTGCCCGGGCCCCCTCCAGCACTGCCCCACTCACACAGGGGCGCAGGGGTCCCCTTGGGCTGGGGGTGCCGGTGTCCCCAGGGGGGTCCCGCTGCCCGTCCCCGCTCAGCTGAGCCCCGACCAGGCAGGGTGGGTGGTGGGTGCCCCGCCGGTCCTCGCACCTCCCTGGAGCACTTTGCCATGCTGAGCGAGCAGGAGATGTTTAGTTCACGGGGTTAATTATTCACTTTTCCTGCATTTTATGAGCATTTTATAAGGCAATTGCCTGGAATGCATCAGGATGAGGCAGGGCCCATGGGCATGCTGCTGGGGGGCATGAGCCTTCAGGGCAAAAAACCCACGAGGGGATGGGGCAGGTGGGTGCCAGTGGCTGCTCAGGGCACTGCGGCCAGCACAGGGCTTCAGGAGGGGCACGGGCGTGCACCGGGGCAGAGAGGGGCACTGCGGGGCTGGGACCCCGAGTTCTGCTGAAGATGACACCTGGCAGCCCGCCACGGCCCCCCTGACCGTCACCCACACCCAAGATAATGTCCCTGGGGATGGGTTCCTGCCCTGATCTGTCCCTGATAACGCCTCGCACTTCCCGGCACCACCAGCACGGCACTGCCTGCCCCACACCCCTCATCCAGCATGGGAATTACAATAAATATTTATTTTTTTCCTGAGCGGGGCTCTGCTCCCTGCTGGGCCGGAGGAAGGAAGGCGTCAGGGCCACCAAGGAGCAGGATGGCCCCGAGGACGGTGGCGGTGTGTGGCCGGAAACATCCCAAAGAAGGGGCACGGAGCAGCTGCTTCCCATCGCCACCTCCGGCCCCAAGGGTCTATAAGTTACGGGGTCAGGGCCCCCGGCCCTCACACCATGGACCAGTGGACGCTGAGGTCAATGTCAGGCATTTCCTCCTGGTAGACGCGGTCGAAGAGGGCGTTTTGCCGCGGGGAGAAGTGGTCGCGCCAGTCCCCCACCACCCCTGCGGGATGGGAAGGACCCGGTGGGACCGGGGCGCGGGGCGACGCCGGCACCGCCGCGCCCGCCGCCCCCCGCGCCCCCTCACCTTTGCGCATGAATTTCCCCTGGCTGTGGTCCATGATCTCGCGGGGGATGAGGGTGTAGTTGGTCATGGCGTTGTCCCGCATGGCGGAGAAGCTGCAGTGCTGCTCCAGGGCCTCCAACGTCTCCGGCCCCAGGGGGCAGCCCAGGAAGGTGCTGAGCCGCTGCGCCGTGCCCCGCAGGTCCTGCGGCACGGGGGGGGGGTCAGCTGGGGGGGCTGGGACATGGGGCTGGGGGACACGGGGACACAGGGCTCACCCGGTGCAGCTCCTCGTAGGTGATGTAGAAGATGTCCAGGAGCTGCCGCTGGCCCAGCCAGCCCTTGACGTGGTCGAACCAGGAGCCGTAGTGCACTGCGGGGAGCCTGGGGGTGATGCGAGCCCGCGGCCGGCCCCCCCCCCCCCCCGGAGTGCCCCCCACTCACACCCCTGGGCCCCCCCAGCCCTTACCAGTGCCCTCGAGGAACTGCTGGAGGAAGGCGTCGAAGGAGACGGGGTCGGGCAGGAATTTGGCCAGGCGGTGGAAGTAGTAGAAGGAGACGACGACATCCTTGGGGTTCCTGGCCACGTAGATCACCTGGGGGGGGGGGGACACACTGCTCTCAGCGCTGCGGCAGCGAGGGGGTTTCCAGGCTCTGTCCCCACCTCTCCACTGCACCCTCAGAAAGTCCCTGGCAGCTGCCCCAGCCGGGGGAAGCCCCAGCGACATGGGGACCCCCCCCCGCCTGCCCGGCTCCCCTCACCTTGGCCTTGCTCCCCTGCAGCAGGGGGGCCAGGACGCGGGCAGGCAGGTGGCTGGTGATGAGGCGGTGCGTGGCCGTGTCCCGCAGCGCGCCCCTGAAGTGGATCTGCTCCAGCCAGGGCGCCCGCTCCCAGTTGGGGATGGTCTTGGCCGGCAGCGCGTCCCCGCGGCTGTACAGCAGCGTCAGGATCTCCTGCATCCACGTGGTGCCTGGGGAAGGGGGCGTCAGGGCACTGCCACCCCGCACGGGCACCGCCATGCACAACACCACGGCATGGCGTGGCACGGGATGGCATTGTGTGGCTTGATACACCGTGGCGTGGCACGGCATGGCACAGAGTGGCACAGAGTGGCACAGCATGGCACAGCATGGCACAGAGTGGCACAGCATGGCACAGCGTGGCACAGCATGGCACAGTGTGGCACAGCATGGCACAGAGTGGCACAGCATGGCACAGCGTGGCACGGCACGGCACGGTGTGGCACAACATGGCACAGTGAGGCACGGCGTGGCACAGTGTGGCACAGCATGGCATGGCACAGCGTGGCACAGCATGGCACAGCGTGGCACGGCACGGCATGGCACGGCACAGCACTCCATGGCTTGACTTGCCACGGCACAGCACGGTGCTGTATGCCACGTAACAGCTCAGCACAGCATGGCTCCTGGCACGGCGCGGAGCGAGGTGGCGCAGGGCAGCAGCAGCAGCAGCGTGGGATCACTGCCCCACTGAGCCCCAGAAGCCATAACCCCCCCCGGGGATGGGGCTGGGGACAGGGACAGGGACAGGAATGGGGTCGGGGCTGTGGACACAGCAGGGGTAGGTGTGGGGTGGCCGCCTCCACCCCACGGAGCAGTGGGGCTGAGCCCCCTGACATGGGGCTGTGCTGGGGGAAGGGGAGGCAGTGGCGGTGCAGGGCTGGGGCACGGAGCCCTCCGGGGCTGGCCGAGGGCCCGGCCACATTCCAGCCACGTCGGCAGCACCAGGGCCTGCCGCGAGCAGGGGCTGCACGGCAGAGCTCCCCCCATCCCCATCCCCATCCCCATCCCCATCCCCATCCCCATCCCCACCCCCATCCCCACCCTCATCCCCATCCCTCCGCCCTGGGGGTCCCCATGGCCGTCCCCGTACCCCATCCCTGTCCCCCCCTCCTCGACACCTCTCACCTGATTTGGGGTAGGTGACGATGACCACGTCGGTGTCTCGGAAGGGGAAGGTGGTGGCGAACTGCAGGGACTCCTTGGTGTGGAGGTGCCCGGGCAGGGCGATGCCAGCGAAGGTCTCCGTCACCTCCAGCCGCTCCATGGCCCGGCCGCGCGGGACGTGCCGGGGACAGCCCTTAAATAGCTGCAGAAGAGGAAGCCAGACCCGGCGGGTGCAGGGCGTGGGGCTGGGCCCCCCCGGCGCATTCCTGGCAGGGGGCCGGGGGCGGTGGCGGGGGCCGGCGCGGGGGGAAAGCTGCCGCGGGGCTGGGGGCTGCGGGGCCATCCCCAGGTTGGGGCCATGCTTGGGGGGACGCGCAGCCGGACCCACCGGGGATGTGGGGGGAGTTTGGAGGGGCTGAGAGCCCCCCAGCGGGGCCAGGGGTGCTCAGGGCCCTCGCTGGCACAGACGGTGAGCCACGTGCCGTGGGGTGCCAGCCCCACACCGTGCCCCACACGATGCAGGCCTCGGTGCCCCACAGCCAAGCTCGCCATGCTGCAGTGGGGGGGTCCAGCCCGGCCACCCCATGGTGAGGAGCTGGGGCTGGGCTTGCTCCATGTGGCTCCTCACCGCTCCCACTGCCCCACGGTGCCGCTCCTTGCCCACGGCCACCATCAGGATGCACCCCACGGTGTGTGACGGGGCGCAGGCAGGGCAGTGCCTCAGTTTCCCCCCGTGGCAGCAGCAGCAGCAGCACCGCTGCCCCACCGCCGCCCCCCAGCATGGGGCTGCCTGGGCAGGGAGCCCTGGGGCGCGCTGGAGCTCGGCCACCGCCCAGCGCCATGGCGGGGGCTGGCTCTGGGGTGGCCGGAGCCCGTTCCAGCCCCGTGCGCAGACACACGAGCCAGAAAACATTGCACAGCCGCCACAGGGAGCAGCCACCCGAACGTCCCGGGGACAGCGGTGAGCTGGGGACAGGGGGACAGGGGCAGCGGGCCCTGCTGAGACCCCTCCCGGGGGACGTGGGGCACAGGGCTGGGTGCTGGCAGCGGGGAGGCCGAGGCGCGGGTGGGACCGGCGTTTTTCCAGCAGAAAAATCTGCACTGCGTTAGAGGGGCCGGGAGAGTAACCACAGCTATGCCGAGAGGCCCCGGCGCGTCCCCGTGCCACCCGTGCCGTGCCGGGGGGAGGCCGTCGCGGTGCCCAGGCGCTGCCAGAGCACCCCGGGCACGGGGTGCAAGGGTGGGTTTATGGCCGGGGCTCCTGGTTACTGATTTACCACGGGAGGGGAAGGACGGCGAGGCCGGGCAGCTGCGAGCATTCGGCAGGCTCCCACGGCGGTGGCAGGACAGCGGGCTCGTCCCGGAGGAGCCAGAGGCGCCCGTACCCACACGGGGCGAGGATGCTGCGCTGGAGCGTGCTGCTGCTGTGCCTGCTCCTGCCCTGCTCGGAGCAGCAGTACCTGGAGCAGGCCAAGCGCATCATGGAGACCACGCCGGTCATCGATGGGTGAGCGCAGGGCCCGGGGGGGGGCTCGGTTCCTGCAAAACTCCCAGGCACAGAAAGCCCCACGGCCCTGCCGGGGGGATGCCCGTGCCGTGCACCCCGGGGACGCGTGGGGCCGGCCTCGCCGGGGGATCCCCGCACGGTGCACCCGGGGCTGCACAACCACGGGGGATCCCCGGACACCACGAAGCCGGGCCGGGAATGGGGCTGGTACTGGGAAACGGGGCCAGGCTGCCCCAGGGAAAGTCCTGCAGAGCCGTGTCCCAAGGGACATTCCCGGTCCCTTGCCAGGACGTCCCGGACGCTGTTCCTGGAGGTGGGGTCGGGTCCTTGGTGGCATCCCCACGGCTCCTTGGGGTGTGCGGCCACCTCCTGGCCCGGAACAGCCCTGGCAGAGGGAGCAGTGACAGAGGAGCAGGAGGATGTGGCAGGGCCACGATGCGGGAGGGAAGAGGTGGGAGCTGGCCCGTGCGTCTGCCCCGAGAACTTCCCCAGAAATGCCGCAGGGTACATGACGCCACGGGTACATGACGCCACGTGGTGGTGACAACCCCACAACGGTGACATCCCCACGGCGGTGACAGCAACGTCCCTGGGTGGGGATGCTGGGCTGCCTCCCCCAAGTGCAGGAGGGAGCCCTGCGGTGGGCGAGGGCTGCGTGGGGATGGGCGTGGGGGGCTGCGCAGAGGGGTCCCAGTGGGGTGACCGCCCCTGCTCTTGGTCTGAGCAGCTTGGGTGGCTCCTCCTGGAGGGCATGGATGGGTGGGAGGGGGGGAGGAGGAGGAGGAGGAGGGAGGGACATGGACGGACAGATGGACAGAGGGAGGGACAGGCGGAGGGAAGGAGAGAGGGAGGGGCAAAGGAAGGGAGGGATGGAGGGAGGGGTTATGGAGAGAGGGAGAGATGGAGAGAGGGAGAGAGGGAGGAAGGGGTGGATGGATGGATGGATGGATGGATGGATGGATGGATGGATGGATGGATGGATGGATGGATGGATGGATGGATGGAGGGATGGATGGAGGGATGGATGGAGGGATGGATGGAGGGATGGGTGGAGGGATGGGTGAGTGGATGGGCAGGCAGCCAGGGGTCCTGGGCAGGTAGCTGGGCAGCTGTCTGGCTGACTGGACAGACAGACAGACGGACAGACAGCCCCTCACTCCTCTCTCTCCCCGGCCCAGGCACAACGACCTGCCCTGGCAGCTCCTCAAAAGGTTCAACAACCGGCTGGGGCTGCCGGAGTCCAACCTCACGCAGCTGAACGGCACGCACACCAACATCCCCAAGCTGAACACCGGCCACGTGGGCGGCCAGGTGGGGGCGGCGAGTGGGGCGCGGGCACCGGGGAGACCCCAAAACGGGGTCTGGGCTCTCACCCCCTGCCTCCTTGTACAGTTCTGGTCGGTGTACGTGCCCTGCGAGACGCAGAACAAGGACGCGGTGAAGCGCACGCTGGAGCAGATCGACGTGGTGCACCGCATGTGCCAGCTCTACCCCGAGACCTTCGCCTGCGTCGTCGACAGCGCCGGTGAGCGGGTGTGGGACCGGCGGCGGGGGGCGAGGGGCTGCCGGTGCCCGTGCTCGGCTGAGTGCCCCCTGCCCGCCCGCAGGCATCGAGGAGGCTTTTCGGAACAAGAAGGTGGCCAGCCTCATCGGCGTGGAGGGCGGCCACTCCATCGACAGCAGCCTGGGCGTCCTGCGCACCTTCTACCAGCTGGGCGTCCGCTACATGACCCTCACCCACAGCTGCAACACGCCCTGGTGCGGGGGCACGGCTGGGGTTGGGGGTGGCGGGGACGGGGAGGAGGCTGGGGGGGCTTTTGGGGGGCTGCTCTGACGCTCTGCTGGCTCTGCAGGGCTGACAACTGGCTGGTGGACACGGCGGAGGAGTCGCCCGTGCACCACGGCCTCTCGGCTTTTGGGAAGGTGAGCGGGGATGGAGCTGGGGGGGGGACATGGTTTGGGGACAGCCAGCCCCTGGTGCACGGTGTCCCCCCGTGGGGCTGCCCCAGCCCTCACCCCGTCCCTGCAGACCGTGGTGGAGGAGATGAACCGCCTGGGCATGATCGTGGACCTGGCCCACGTCTCGGTGGACACCATGAGGATGGTGCTGAACATCTCCAAAGCCCCCGTCATCTTCAGCCACTCCTCCGCCTACGGCCTCTGCCCGCACCGCCGCAACGTGCCGGACGACGTGCTGGGGATGGTGGTGAGCACCCAGCACCAGCGGGGGGCACGGGGGGGTCCGGCAGGGCTGCCCAGGGGGCTCAGCACCACCTCCTCTCCCCCAGGCCGCCAAGGAAGGGCTGGTGATGGTCAACTTCTACAACGACTACGTGACCTGCAGTGACAAGGCCAACCTGACCGACGTGGCGAGTGAGGCAGCGGGCAGGGACTTCGGGGGGGGGTGAGGGGAGGGGTGCGGTGTCCCCCCACCTGCTCAACCTCCCCCCTGCACCCTCAGACCACATGGACTACGTGAAGAAGGTGGCAGGCCCCCAGTCCGTCGGCTTTGGTGGGGACTACGACGGTGTCACGAGGTAACGCGGGTGGCAGCGCGCAGGGACTGGGACGGGGTGGCCCAAAAGGTCAGGATCAGCCATGGGGTGCCCCCATGCCCTGCCTGGGGGGCTGGGGGGGGACACGGGGGTGCTGCCAGGCCAGGCTCTGAGCCTTGGGGTGCCACAGAGTCCCCACGGGCCTGGAGGACGTCTCCACCTACCCGGAGCTGGTGGCGGAGCTGCTGCGCAGGGGCTGGACGGAGCAGGAGGTGAGGGCGGCGCTGGCGGACAACCTGCTCCGTGTCTTCAGGAAGGTGGAGGAGGTGAGTGGGGCACGGGGATGTGCAGGGTGCTGGGACGTGGGGACGCACGGATAAGCGGGGCACCAGGGTGCTCGGGGACGTAGGGGGGCACAGGGACACGCGGGGCAGCACCGTGAGGGTGCCGCGGGGCGGCGCGGCACGCGGGGACCCCAACTCACCGCAGGAACCCACCTTGTCCCCCCGCAGGTGAAGGTGTCCCTGCAGGGCATGGCACCCCTGGAGGAGCCCATCGCCCTCGAGGAGCTGTCGGGGGAGTGCAGGACGAGCTACGGCTACAGCGACACCAGCGACACCAGCAACACCAGCGGGGCCGGCCCAGCCCCGCTCCTGCCGGCAGCCCTGGTGCTGGCGCTGCCCCTGCTCAGCACCCTGCTCTCCTAGCATCCTGCTGAGGGTGCTGGGCACCCCCGGCACGGCCGGATCCTGCCGCACCTTACCCCGAGCAAAATGAAGCCGTGCCAGGCAGCGCGCATCGCCCCCGAGCCCCCAGGGTTTGCGTGGTGGGGCTGGCACCTGCCCCGCTGCGGTGATGAGCCACCACGGCGTGCCACCGGCCATCCCGGCACCCTGATGGCACCCCGGCACAGCACCGGGCACCCAAGGGTGGTGGAGGCACTCGGTGGGTGCCCACCCCGGGGCAGCAGCCAGGCTGCCACCACACCAGGAGTGAGACATCACCACAACACCCGGCCAGGTGGCGGCGGGGCTGCCTCCGCAGGATGCTTCCATTAATCATTAGCGAATTAATTGGTTACTCAATCATCTTCTTAGCAATTTCCTCTCGCATTTGGGAACAGCCTGTCTTCGCAGCGGAGGCGGCTTTGGGCACCGGGGAAAACAAGCTCGCGAGGCAGAGCCACCTTCCTGTGCCATTCGCGGCTTGGCTGCGGCGCGGAGCCCGGCTGCCAGGAGGAGGGGAGGGGACGAGCCCCCAGCCCCCCCCGGCTGGCACCCACCAGCGCTGGGTGCTCGCGATGGGAAAGGGCAGAGCTCCTGGGGGGGGCAGCTCCCCCTTGGCAAGCCCAAATTTCCCCCCACGAGGTTCTGGGAGAGGTTTGGGGAAGGGCGCAGGGAGCCAGGCGGCTCCAAAACGCTGCCGGGAAAAGCAGCGGGGAGGGAGGGGGCTGCCTCGGCCCCCCAGGAGCCGGTGGTGGCTGCAGCGGGGCTGTGGCAGCTCCTGCTCGTCCCAGTTCCCCCAGCTCAGCCACAGGAAGGGAACTGGGCCCTGCTGGGAGGCGTAGGTAGGTGGCACGCAGGGTGTCCCAGCACGTCAGGGGCCTTCCCCTCTGCCGCCCCCGAGGCTGTGAGCCCCGTCCCAGGGGGCCAGGCCCAGGCTCCCCCTGCTCCCCACCCCAGCCCCACGGGACCCCCGGCTCCGTCCCCAGCTGTGGTGGGGTTCACAGCCCCCCCTCTTTGTGCCCGAGCCCCTTGCGCACGCCACGAGGGATGTTCAGGCAGTTTTTATTTAAAATAGCAGAAGGTAATCAACAGTGTGGTGGAGAAGAAAAAGGCAACGGAGACGAGCTTAAAAAAAAAAAAAAGAGAAAAACAAAACACAACAACACGAACCCAACAGGAATCAAGACAAACATCACAGGGGAAGGGGGAGCGGTTCCAGGGGCTGGGGGCACGTCCCAGCCCCCAGCCTGGTGTCGATGCAGGGCCAGGCGCTGGTGGCAGCCCCGCTCCGTGGTGCACAAGTGGCTTTGCAGCCCCAAGTGCCTCCTGCTGCCCTGGTGTCACCCCCCCACCACAGCACACGAGGGCGGAAGGCTCTCTCAGCTAGACACATGCAGCCAAGGCCACTGAACTCAGAGAAAAAAAAAAAAAAATAACCCAAACAGCACGAAGTGTTTTTGTCACGAGCACTGAGATGGCCCCAGCCTGGAGCGTGTCCTGCCCTGTGTCCGTGGCCTGAGCCGGGCTGGGTGCCAGCACCGGAGGTGTGCGGGGGCTGCCGCCCGTCCCCACGCTTCCCCTGTCCCCCGATAGCCCCCCGCTCTCAGCCCGGCCCCGTGGGGCTGCTGTGTGGGACTGAAAATCCCCGCTAAAGCTGAAGGAGGGGAGCTGCCCGTGGCAGCAGCAGCCGCGTGCCGCACAGCTCAGCGCTGCAGGCACCCGGGGCAGCTCCAGCGCTGTGGGGCTGGGTGGCTGTAGAGTCCTCGCTCATGGCCTGCAGGAAAAGGGCTGAAATTCCTCCCCCCGAGAGCCAAAGGAAGCCGAATTTCCTTCCCGCAAGCTTCCCACCCACTCGGTACCTCAGGGAGACGGGGTGCCGGGAGCCTCAGCCCCGGGCAGCCCCATTTCCCTGCCAGCCGAGCACCGTGCCTTCCACCCAGCCCCCTGCGAGCCCCCCGGGCACGGGGATGTGGCAAGGTGGGGGCAGAGGAGAGCAGAGGGCAGCAGGGGGACCCAGGGGACAGGCGGGTGAGTGCCCAGGAGGGTTTGGCACCCGCCCCGGTGCGCCCATCCGGCCGGGACGGTCACGACCCCGGTAACTCGCTGCCTGCAGCACGGGGAGGGGGCACGGGGGGGATTTACGGGGCAGGACGAGCGTTTCAAAGGCCACTTCGTGGTAGAGACGCGGGGAGGATCAGCCTGCAAGGACCAGGCGGGTGGGCAAGGCGAGGTCTGCAAGCAGGGCCAGCAGGTATGGCTACAAATCGGGCAGCTGGGGAAGGGTGCTGCTAGGCCAGAGGTGTGGCAGTGTACCCCTGCCTTCCTGCAAGGCACAAAGCCCCCCAAAAACACCACAGCCCCGCGGGGAGCGAGCCCCCAGCCCTCCTGCCGCAACGCCAAGGGCATAGCTGCTTGCTGCAGGCTCCTGCCGGGTGCTGCCCACAGCTGGGAGGCCCTGCAGCAGGTAACAGGAGTGCTACGCACGGAGGAGGCAGGCAACCAGCACCCCGGGAGCTGCCGCAACCCACCCCCAGAAGGATTCGTTTAGTGTTAAATCAGGAGTGGCACGTCGCTTCAGGGGGCGCTGCGAGAAACCAGCAGCGCCCCTCAAATGAAAAAACACCCCAAAATCACCTTAAAATCACCCTAAAATCAGAACCAGCGAAGCATCCATCGAGCCCGGAGAAGGGCTGCCCTTGCTCCATCCCCCCCCCGCCGGGATCTCTGCCTGCTCTGGTCACCGTCGCACCCCAAAAGACGTCTGCAGGGAGGCGGGCAGGGCTGGGGACGTGCTGCTGCAGGAGGGGCCGGCCCTGCCCGGCCAGCAGGTCAGAGCAAGGACGTAAGGGGCAGAGGGGAAGGAGTCCTGGGTCCCTCCGTCCCCACACACCATACAAGCAGTGTGGCAGCAGTCCGCGGGGGAGGCAGGAGGCCTTAATTCCGCAAGGCAGCCAACCTGGAAGGGAGAAAACAAGAGGGAAGCGGCATGAGAGCAGCCAGGATCAGCTGCCGAGCAGGAAGAACCTACGAGGAATCAAGCCCAGGGCACGCCTCTGCCTCCCTCCAGCGGCGGAGAGGCAAGAAATCCTGCCCCGGAGCACACAACCCTAACAGCCTGCAGGAAATGCGGATCATCTGTTGTCAGCGCAGCTATTTTGCTGCAGAAATGGGGCTCCCAGCTCCTCCCGTGGGTACCTTGTGGCTGCAGATGCCTGGTGCCCCCCCCAGAGGGCTGCACGGGGCCATCGCACGCGGGGAGGGAGCGGGGAGAGGAAGCTGATCGGCTCCTCCTGGGGCAGTTCCAGAGAGACAGCCTGTTCCCGGAGCTGGCTGCGGGTCAGCGCCAAGCCTTCCCAGCACAGCAGCAGCTGCGTGAGGGCGAGCACGGAGCAGGGCAGACGGTGTGGTGCCAGATCGAGGACAGCTTGCTGCCACGTGCCAGTGGCCACCCCCGGCCCTGAGCAGCCACCTCGCCTGCCTGCGCCCTTCCCGGGGCTGGATGGGTGCAGCGAGGGCTCACACCGTGGGGCTCCGGCTCGCCTGAGCATCACAGAGGAGCTCAGCACCCCCTCGGCCAAGCACGACGTGCTAATTAACACCTTTCGTGCTGACAGAGATCCCCGTGAAGAATTCGGGCTGCAGAGAACCAACCTCCGTGACAGCTGGTCCTCCTGGGAGCGCACCGAGCTCTCGCCCACCGCCGAAGCCCCCTCGGGGAGCTGGCTGAGCTGGTCCATGATCTCCAGGCCGTTCTCCTCGGCGATCTGCACGATGAGGCTGTCCACCTGCTCCTGCGGCGTGGTCAGGGTGGTGGCGGAGCTCATGGAGTCCTCCATGACCTGAAACAGAGACAGCCCGTCAGGCAGAGCTGCTCGGCCCAGCACGACTTCTTTCCCTCAAAAATCACCCCACAGACCCCACATCACCACTGCCCCTGCCCCAGAATGGTCCCCACGGCCTCAAGCCTGACAACAAGGCTACAGCAAAGCCTTCCCTGCTGGGCAGCAGAGCCGGGGCCTGCCCAGCCTCTCTCCTCTCACACCAGACACACAGAAGAGCTCCCAGGCCCCTCGAGGCCTCCTCCACTTACCGACGTATGAACATCCAAATTCTGGACCTGCTGCTCGAATTTATCCATCACGGCAGACACCTTCTGCAGGTCCATGGAGCTCAGAGCCTTGTCCAGAGCCTTTGTCACCTGAGCCATATTTTTTGTCACCTGCAAGAGGAGGAGATTGCTTAATGGGTACTGCCTGAAAGCAAAGTCATCGCTGCTGAGAGCAAATCCCTGGCACAGAGCCCTGGGCACAGCACAGCCGGGGGGGGCACAGCAGCCCTGCACCCCTGGGGAGGGCAGATCCCAGCCCACCCCCCTGCAGACACACACGCAGGGGGTAGCAGAGGCAGGGGAGCAGGCACAAGCCCCAAGGAGCAGCCCCTCTGCTGCAGTGCCCTCTGTGGCACTTCAGAAGCTGCACCAGACCCCAGACCAGCAGGGCCTGGGCTCAACACGAAGCTTCACGGGATCCTTGTTGGGCACAGGGGAGCCTGAGGTGATCAAGGCAGGTTCTACAGGGCGCAGACCGCCCTCAAAGCCCCCCGCTGGAGAAGAGACCCTTACCCCTTTCATCGTCACTGCCGTCTGCACTTTGGAGGCCACGGCATCCACGCGGGAAGCCATGCGGAGCCAGTTGAGCCCCTCGTTCTTCTTGCGAATGGCATTCTCCGCGTAGACACGAGCACACTCCACGTTCTTCTGCTGAAGGGCCTGGAAGAGCAGAGGACAGCCACTAGCACCAAAAACCCACTCTGTGCTCACAAACCCGCGCGATCCATCCCCGCCTGACAGGCCTCCGGCAGGAAGCAGCTTTGCTGTGACCCCGTGCCGACAGGGAGCACGCCCTCGGGATGGAATGAAATCTGAAATCCTCCTCGGCGTCACAGGGAGGCACCTGCAGAGCCGGGATCTCAGCGTGGGACTTACGATCACAGAACCCCCCTGTGCTCCCCGCCAGGGTCCTCGAGTCCAACTCGCAGCCCCCCAGCGATCAGAGCTGATGCCTGAGCAGCGCCCACACGTTTCTCAACCTCCATCAGCTCAGGGCTGGGATCACTTCCCTGGGGAGCCTGTGCCCCAGCACGCTCCCAGTGAAAAAAAAACATTCCTAAAGCATTCTGAGGCCAACTTTCTGTGACTGGTGGTGCACACAAAGCCTGGAGATGGGCACTGCCCCTCTGCCCCATCCCTCGATGCAGGGCAAGGGGGGAGGAAGGGTCCCCAGCCCCTGTGCACAGCACCCGTGGCCCCATGAGGAGCTGCCACCCACCTTTTTGACCTTTGCCTGCTCCGCCTTGGAGTCCTTCTCAGCCTTTTTAGCGAGCTTCTCCAGCTGCTTGGCCGTGAACTGGAAAGGAGGCAGGGGTTAGAGCCGGGACACCGCGGGGAAGGTGGTGGCAGCAACCCGGGGGCCTGGGGAGCGCCACCACCTCCCCGGGGAGGGCTGCTCGTGGGGGGCAGCACCCCGGGGTGCCGAGCAGAGCCAGCGTTAGAACGGGACCCACAGGGACTTTTGGGGGGGGGGTTAAAAGGGAGAGGGGATAAAAAAAAAAAAAGGGGGGTATAAATGGGGGGTTAAAAGAGGGGGAAAAAAGGAGGGGTAAAAAAAAAGGGGGTTATAAAGAGGGGGCTAAAAAAGGGGGATAAAAAGGAAGGGTTAAAGGAGGGGGGTTAAAAAAGGGGGGCACAAAGGGGAGGTTAAAAGGGGGGGCACAAAGGGAGAGGTTCAAAGGGGGGGTTAAAAACAGGGGGAATAGAGAAAAAGGGGTAAATACGAGGATGAAAAGAGGGGAAGGGTAAAAGGGGAGGGTAAAAGGGGAGGGTAAAAGGGGAGGGTAAAAGGGTCCCTGTGCCCCCCCCGCCCCCAAGGAACCCCATAACGCTCCTCACTGCCCCCCCCCCCCGCAGCACGGCCGCCGTTACCGGCCCCTAATGCGGCGGGCACGTCCCGGGGCTGCCGGTGTGGGGTCGGGGTCAGCGCCGCGCTCACCTTCAGCTGGAACAGCGTGTCTGCGGGGAGAGAGCGGCCTCAGCACCGGGACCCCCCCCCCCCGGGAATCCCCCCCCACCCCCGGGGCCTCCCCCCCCGCTCCTTACCGTCCATCCTGCCCCGCCGCCGCTTCCGGGTGCCGCCGCCGCTTCCGGGTGCCGCCGCCGCTTCCGGGTGCCGCCGCCGCTTCCGGGGTGCGCGCGCCGCCGCCCGGTGGGGGCGGCCCCCGGTGGGGCGGGGCACCGGGGCTGGAGGGGGGGTGGGGGGGCAGAACGGGGCCCCGGGGCTGGGGGCAGCCGGGCAGGGATGGACCGGGTGGAGTCCCGGGGTCGGGACCGGGGCGAGGCGAACCCGGTGCCCGGTGTCCCGGCCGTCATAAAGGGCCCCCGACCCCGGCGGCAGCCATGGGGCAGGCGCTCTGCAGGGTCCTGCGTAGGATGGGTAACGGGGGCTCGGCGGGACCGTGTGCCCTGGACGGGAACGGGGACAGGGACGGGGATAGGGACACGGATGGGAACCGGGACAGGGACACCCCCCGGGGCACAGGGAGCTGCCGCCCATCACCATCTCCACCCCGGTTGACCCCAAGAGGGAAAATTTTATTCCCAGCCCCATCTCGTGGGCAAAGATCAAGGAGCTCCGGCCCCCGGGCGGCTGCCGGTACCGTTACCGTTACCGTGCCGGTGCTCAGCCCCATAACGTGACGCCTCCAGCCTTTTTTCTGCCCCACAGAGGAGAGCGGAGACAAATCGGCCGCCTCCCGTTGTGCCGTGCTCGCAGCCAGGCGGGTTTTAATGATTAAAATATAATTAATATACATGCTGCGTAATTAGCACAGGTGCCCGGTGTCGGGAGGCGGGTGGGAAGCAGCTCCCGCGACCTGGGAACGCGGCAGCGGGGGCGGGGGGCAGGCAGGCAGCAGCCCCCCGGTGGGTGCGGGCCCCACGCAGAGCGGGGTGGTCCCGGTGCTCCCACCGAGCCGGTGCCGCTGCGGGGCTCCTCACGGTGCCCTCCCCCCCCCCCGGTTGTTTCAGGAGGCGCAGCCGACAAGAAGAGCCCCGCCCGTGCCCCCAGGATCATCGTCTCGTCGCCCTCGGAGGACACCATCCTGATGGTGGTGACGGAGCACGCGGCGAGGGCGGGCGGCCGCCACCGGCAGCGCGGCCCCGGGGCTCCCCGGGAGCCGTGTCCGGGGGCTCCCCACGATGCCGGCTGTCAGTAAACGCCAGTGCTGGGCTCACACCGCGCCGGCTGCGAGCGCTGCGGGCCGGGCCCGGGCACGGCGGGGCCCTGAGAGGGGGGGGGACAGGGCCCGGGGCCTTCACCGGGCCGGGCCGCGCCGCGCATAGCAACCGTTGCTAGGGCCCCGCGCGGGGAGGGCGGCACTGCGCATGCGTGAGGCGGCGCCGGGCGGCACTGCGCATGCGTGAAGCGGCGCCGGGGGGGAGGGCGCATGCGTGAGGCGGCCATGGCGGAGGGCGGGAGTGCTGAGGGGGAGCTGGAGCCGCTGCGCTTCCCCCGGCTGTGGGCGGATGGCTTCTTCGAGGTGCCGGCGTCCGAGAGGGTGAGGGACGGGGGTGTAAGGTCGTGGGGTGGGGACTCGGGGGGTGCCGGGTCGTGAGGAGGGGTCCCGGGCCTTGATCAGGGGGCCTGGGCCTTGAGGAGGGGTCCCGGGCCCTGAGGGGGGGCACCGGGCCTTGAGGAGGGGGCATTGGGCCCAGGCCGGGGCCGTCCCTGCAGCAGAAGGGCCTGGGGCAGCTCTGCCGTCAGGCCGTGCCTCCCTCCGCTCGTGGGAGGCCCCCCCCCGAGGCAGCTCCTGGCCGTGACCCCCGGTTTGGTTGCAGCTGGGGAGGTGCCGGAGCGTGAAGGAGTTCGAGAAGCTGAATCGCATCGGGGAGGGCACCTACGGCATAGTGTGTGAGTGCGGGGCTGGCTGCCCTCCCGGCGTGGGAGGGGGACGGTGCCTGGGCGGAAGGATGGGTGCTCAGCCTGGGAGCGAAGCGTGCTGGGCTGTGGGGCAGCGGGCCTGAGGCTGAGAGGGGGCTCAGCGGTGCCAGCGCCTCCCCAGTGATCGGGAATAAAGCCGGCGTTTGCCTCCTGGTGCTGAGCGCCTGGCTGCTCTTCCAGACCGTGCCCGGGACACCGTAACGGATGAGACCGTGGCACTGAAGAAGGTGCGGATGGACAATGAGAAAGAAGGTAATAAAGGACCAGGGACGCCGCGGCAAGGGTGGCTCCTCATGCAGACAGCAGCGCCCCTGGCCCCTGCTTGAGGCACTCGTGCAGTGCGGCTCTCGCTGTCCCCAGGAATGCCCGTCAGCAGCCTGCGGGAGATCACCCTGCTGCTGGAGCTCCACCACCCCAACATCGTGGAGCTGAAGGAAGTGGTCGTGGGGAACCACCTGGAGAGGTGAGAGTGCCCCCTCCGTCCTCCTGTCGTCTCCTGCCCTCTCGGCTCTTCAGAGGCGATGCCTTCCTGCTGCTCCAGCACAGACCGTGCCTTACCTGCCTCTGTCCCATCTCCTGCAGTATTTTTCTGGTAATGGGCTACTGTGAGCAGGACCTCGCCAGCCTTCTGGAGAACATGCAGACGCCTTTTTCCGAGGCTCAGGTAAAGGTTGGGACTGGCTTTTAGGAATGCCACCTGTGAGAGGGGGCTGCAGCTCCAGCCAAAGCACCTTGGCCACCAGTGTGGGTTCCCTGTGCCTTGCACTCCCTCCTGGGCACGCAGCGGGTGACGCCACTGTCCTCTGTCCCCAGGTGAAGTGCATCATCTTGCAAGTGCTCAAGGGCCTGCAGTACCTTCACGACAAGTACATCATCCACAGGTGGGAGCGGGGGGACAGGCGTGGTGGGGAGGAGGGGCTGCTGGGAGGCAGCCTGCAGGGCCCTCAAGCTGTGGGGTGATTCCTCAGCTCCTGCGCCCCTGCCACGGGAGCAGGGAGCGCTGTGTGGAGAAGCTCTGGGTGGGGCGTGGTGCAAACACTGGGTAGTGTAGGAGCTGTGGCAGGGATGCTGAGATGCACTTCTCTCAGTGAGCAGCCAGCTCAGGGGCTCGGTGTCTTCTGGGGAGGGGCAGGTGTGGGAGGCACCACGGCTGCAGGGCAGCGCTGACCGGCCCCTCGGTGTTCCTGGCAGGGATCTGAAGGTGTCCAACCTGCTGATGACTGACAAAGGCTGCGTGAAGATAGGTGAGCCCCTGCAGTTCCTGCTGCAGGTGTGGCTGCAGCTCTCCCTCTGCTCCACGAGCGGCCGGAGCACGGATCTCACCTCTCCCCTCACCTCGGGGCTCCTCTCTTGCAGCGGATTTCGGTCTGGCACGTACCTACGGGATGCCACCGAAGCCCATGACCCCCAAAGTCGTCACGCTGTGGTGAGTGCTGGGTGCGGGGCCCCGAGCTGTGCTGCCTCGGGGTGGCACGGGGCGAGTCCTGCAGGGGGCAGCGGGGGCTTCCTGCAGACCTGCCCCTTCCCTGCGCAGGTACCGAGCGCCTGAGCTGCTGCTGGGGACAACGACACAAACCACCAGCATTGACATGTGGTAAGGGTGGGGACAAAGGACAGGAGGGGCCGAGGCTGGCTGGGCAGTGCCTGGGGGGTTCACGGGAGCCAGGACTGCAAACACACACAGGGATTATGGGATGGCGGGGGTTCTCCTGCAACCACTGACTCTTTCTTGCACATCCTCTGCGCCGCAGGGCCGTGGGCTGCATCCTCGCCGAGCTGCTGGCTCACAAGCCGCTGCTGCCGGGCACCTCGGAGATCCACCAGATCGACCTCATCGTGCAGCTCCTGGGGACGCCCAACGAGAACATCTGGCCGGTGAGAGCCGTTCTGTGAGCGCTGCCCTCCCTCCCTGCCTGCCTGCGCCTGATTTCTCTGCGCCCCTGCCCTCAGGGTTTCTCCAAGCTGCCCCTGGTGAGTCAGTACACCCTGCGGAAGCAGCCTTACAACAACCTCAAGCACAAGTTCCCCTGGCTGTCGGAGGCCGGGCTGCGTCTGCTCAACTTCCTCTTCATGTACGATCCCAAGAAGCGGTAAGAGCCAGCTGCGTGGGCAGGGCTTGGGGCTGCTGGTGTCACCGTGCCCGCCTGGAGGGGACTGTCCCTCGTGATGTAGGGACTGTCCCTCGGGCTGGGGGCAGCTCAGCCCCGTGGGTGGGTGCTGGGGTGGAAATGAGCCCAGGGAGGAGCGTGGGCAGGCTGGGGACCGGGAGAGCAGGCCACCTGCGGGGGTGATGGGAGGCAGCAGCGTGCTTGGGCTGCAAGCAGAGCTTGCCACGTGCCCTTGCCCCCACAGGGCGACAGCGAAAGACTGCCTGGAGAGCTCCTACTTCAAGGAGAAGCCCCTCCGTAAGTAAATCCCCCACCAACCAGGGCTGCGGAGCTGGGGCCCCGCTGAGCCGCCTCTCTGCCCCCCAGCCTGCGAGCCTGAGCTCATGCCCACCTTCCCGCACCACCGCAACAAGCGGGCAGCCTCCACCAGCACGGGGACGGAGACGCAGGCGAAACGGGGCAAGCCCTGAGCCCCGTCCCGCAGCGGGAGGTAACGGGAGCTCGCCGCGGGGGCGACTGTGGGGCTGGGCGCTGGCTCCTGCCCCGCTGCTGGCCGGGCACGTGGCTCCGTCAGCCCTGAGGGGTGCCCGGCTCACCCCAAAACACCCACGGGCTGCCAGAGCCTGAGTTGTGACCCCGTCACAGCACTGATCCCCTCCTGCCCTGCCTGGGAGCGCAGCCCCCAGGTGGGTTTCAGCCCTGCGCCGCCTCCTCCCTGGGGGTGGGATGGGGGCACGGCCTGTGGGGGGGAGGATGGGGGGAGCGGGGTTTGGGACAGAGACACCTGGGGGGCTGGCGGGGCCAGCCCTGGGCTGTGCGGTGTGACCCTGACTGTGCTGTCAATAAAAGCAGCTGCAAACACAGCCGTGGTGTGAGCCGGGTCCTTGGGGCAGAACCTGGGCAGGATGCGGCCCTCACCCTCCCCCCAGCCTGAGGCGAGGCCTGGCCCAGCCGAGAGCTGCTCCTGGAGGGTGCCACCAGCACCGAGCTGACCCCAGCTGAAGCCCCCCAGGGACAAAACCACCCTGGGGACAGCGCTGTGAGCCCCATCCCTCCCATGAGGGGTTGGGGGGGGCTCTTCAGCCCTTCCTCCTCCCTGCTCCCTCCCTGTCAGACAAGACCAGCGCGCCGCGAGGCAGCCACGTTTTACTGGGACGCACGGAGCCATTTACAGCAGCAACTGGAGCAGGGGCCCGCCGCGCCCGCCCTCCTCATACCGCCCCGCTACGTCCAGGAGCTCGGCAGCCAGCAGCACCCCTGGCGTTGCCCTGCTAGGGCCGGGCGCTGGAGCTGTCGGCCAGCAGCATGTCCACCTCTGTCCGCTGCAGCCAGAGGCGCTGCTGCCTCTCGCCGCGCAGCTCCTGGCCGCGGTGCTGGCTGCGGCAGGCCCGCCCGGCGGCGCAGGAGCCGGCGTGCAGCTGCTGGCAGGTGGTGCAGCAGTAGGAGGGCAGCGCGCCCTGCCGCAGGCACGAGTGCAGCTGGTAGCAGGGCAGCTCGGGCGCTTCCTGCGGGGCACCCAGGGGCACGGCCTCGGCCTGGCTGCCGGGTGGGGGCTCCCCAGGGGGCAGCCAGGTTGGGGGGAGCATCTGGGGGCTGCCGCCGGCCCCCCTGAGCTCCTGCTCCAGGAAAAAGCAAGAGGAGGAGGAGGAAGCGTCCGGCTTGGGGATGGGGGGGAGCAGCTCCCGCCCGAGCTCGCTGTGTTCACAGAGGTCCCAGCTCCTCCCGAGCATGTCCTGGGCCTCCTGCAGCCCCGCGGGGTCCCGCCACAGCCTGGAGCTTGGCGCTGGGGGGCTGAGCTCCTGTTCCCCGCCGTCCCTGGGGTTCTCCGGCATCTCCTGGTACAGATCCATGTCATCGTCATCACAGGCGGCCACCGCCTCGCCGCCTCCTGGTGCGAGCTCCCGCAGCATCTCCACGCAGGCCTCCACATCGCGCGCGAGGCTGCGGGCCTCCAGCAGCTCCTCGGCACGCACCCGGCGGGGCCGCAGCCGCTGCAGCACCTCGGCCAGGATCTCGCACTCCAGCCGGCAGGCGAAGAAGCCGCAGGCGGCGGCGGCCAGCTCGGCACCCGGGGGCCGGCGGCACACGGCCAGGCGGTGCTCGTCCCGCCGCGCGTAGCCCAGGCGGCCGAAACTCCGCAGGAGATCAGCTTCGGGCAGCGCCGCCCGCAGCGAGTGCACGTAGGCCCCCGAGAAGGTCTGCAAGGACAGCGGGGTGACACCGGGGGTCTCGGCTTCCCTCCCCGGGCCCCCCAGCCCCCCTGCTTACCTGCACGGTGCCGAACTCCTTGCGCCAGGGGAAGAGGTAGAGGTTGAGGGCCGCCCGCTCCAGTGCCTCGAAGGCGGCCGCCAGGCCCCGCAGCGCCGGCTCCAGCTCGCGGCGGCCCCGCAGCCCCCGGGCCAGGAGGGCTCCGGCGTCGTCCTGCAGGGCCCGCAGCAGCCCCGGCTCTGCCCGCAGCCGCTGCCGCAGCCTCTCGGTGAACGAGGGGTCGGGGCAGGCGCCCGCACGGCCCCGCTCCAGGCTCCGCCGGTACTCCTGCCGCACCGCCGGGCCCGCGCACATCCTGCGGGCACCCCCGGGTCAGCGCCCCCGGTGCTCCCGGTCCCTCCCCGTGGCCCCCTACCGGCCCCGCTGCCCCCCGCTGCCCCGCCCCAGCACCGCCCCCGGCCCCGTTCCCTGCCCCGTGGCCCCCTACCGGTCCCGGTGTCCCCGGTTCCCCGCTGCAGCACCACCCCGGATCCCTCCCGGTGGCCCCCTACCGGCCCCGGTTCCTCCCGGTGCCCCCCCGGTTCCCCGCCCCAGCACCGCCCCCGGTCACCCCCCGCTCCCCCCGCCGCACTCCCCGGTCCCCGCCCGGCGGCCCCGAACCGGCCCCGGTTCCCTCCCCCCGCCCCACCCCCGGTTCCCCCCCCCCGGTGCCGGTCCCGGTCCGGTCCCGCTCCCACCTGCCTGCCCAGCCCCGCGCCCCTTCCGCTTTCCCGCGCCACGCCCACCGTGACGTCACGCCAGGGGGGGCGTGTCCCTCCCCGCAGCGCCCCCCCGCGGGCCGAGCCCCGCCACTTGCCGGGGGGGGGTCCCGGGGGGTCCCTGGGGGTCCCGGGGGCGGCTCAGGGCAGGGTCTCCAGATAGGCCAGGGCGCTCCGCAGGGAGGTCAGGCAGTACCCCTCCTCGCCCAGCAGGCACCTGCGGCACGCGGCGTCACCGCCGGGGGTCACAGCCCCCCCCGGGACCCCCCAAAACCCCCCCCCCAGAGCCCCCTACCCCTCGTGGATGAACTCCTCCAGCGCCGCGCACTCGGGGAGCAGCTGGGGCAGCCCGCTGCGCAGCGCCGCGAAGGACACGAGGGGCAGCAGGTCGTCCGCACCGCTGCCGGCGACACGACACCTCAGGGGGGCTGCTGGCACCGGCACCCGGGGGCACTGGTGCCCGTAGCCACTGGCAACTATGGCCACTGGCACCCAAGGACAGCAGCACCCATGGACACCAGCACTCGTAGCCACTGGCACCCATGGACACCGGCACTCGTGGCCACTGGCACCCAGGGTCACCGGCACCCGTGGCCACTGGTACTCAAGGATGCTGGCACCCATGGGCGCTGGCACCAATGGCCACCGGTACCCATGGCCACCAGCACCCAAGGACACCAGCACTTGGGGTCATCAGCACCCATAGCCACTGGTACCCATGGCCAATGACACCCAAGGACACCATACCCATGGTCACTGGCACCACTGGCCACTGGCACCCATGGCCACCAGCACCCATAGCCACTGGTACCCAGGGTCACCAGCACCCATGGCCACCAGTAACCACAGCAGCAACCAGCAGCCCTGCAGCACTGGGGAGCACCGACCCCGCTGCCCCCCGGGCCGGGCGCCCCCCTGGCAGCGCCGTACTCACATGGTGCCGGAGGTGGGGGCGCGGCTGTCGCGGGCGCTGCAGTACTCCTCGGCGCACTCGCAGATGCTGCGCAGGGCTCGCACTGCAGCACACAGCAGGGTGCTGAGGGGCGTCCCCGCTGCCCCCCCGTGCACCCCCACCCCCAGCACGCCCCCGGACGGCTCCGCACCGATGCAGTCCAGCTTCCTGCGGGGACACGTCTCCAGTGGGATGAGGCGCAGGTCCTCCACGGCGGCGCCGTAGGCGGGGGGCGAGCCGGGTGCGGCGGGGAAGAGCCGGGAGGGCAGCCCCAGCTCGGCGGGGCTGGCGTTGCGGTGCCGCTCCATGCTGCGGGCCAGGGCTGCCTCGCGGGGCCGGTGCACGCTCCTGGGGGCGGACAACGGGGGGCTGCTGGGGCTGGGGGGCCGGGCCGGGAGCCCCCAACCGAGCCTCGAGGCTGTGGTACCTGTAGAGGGCCAGCAGCGGGGCCCAGAGCGGGGGGAAGAAGGCCTCCTCGATGCAGGCCAGGCACTGGTCCTTGCCGGCGGCGGTGTTCAGCCCCTCGAAGGCCAGCAGGGTCAGGGACAGCAGCCTGTCTGGGAAGGAGGGAGTTACGCAGCTCGCTGGGCTGGGCACAGCGAGACCCCGTCCCCATCCTGCGTGCCCCCGTCCCCCCCTCACCGATGGCATTGTGGATGTCCCTCACCACACCCTTCAGCTGCTCCTGCAGCGACGCCGCCTGCCCGGGGCCGGCCGGGGGCTCCCCCAAGGGCCAGTCCTCGGGTGAGGCCAGGAACCGCTCCAGGTCCTCGAAGGAGCTCTCCCGGGGGGCTTGGGGGTCCCCCTCCATCCCGGGGGTGTCGGGGCTGCCGTCGGCGAGGGGCGCGCTGGAGAGGCTGTGCCGCAGCTCGGCCGGGCCGTGCTCGGGCACCGAGAACATGCAGTGCAGGCTGCGCGAGGCTCGGAGCCGCCGGCCCCCCGGCTCTGCAGGCAGCAGCCCCCCCGCATCCAGAGAGAGGAAAGCGAGGCCGGAGGGGGCCGCAGGGGCGGCCTCGGGGCTGCTCTGGCTGACAGCCGGGTACAGCCGGGTGTACACCGCGCACTGCAGCTTGCGCAGGAGCTGGGCGATGGGGTGCTCGGGGAAGCTGGAAGCAGAGGGATGGGGTGAGGGGGGGGCACCGGCAGGCGGCTGCGCCCCCCGGCTCCGAGCAGAGCCCCCTGCCAGCCCCGCAGTACCTGAGGAGGCAGGAGAAGAGCCCCGTCACCAGGGACAGGTCTGCCGGGCTCCTCTTCAGCCTGGCCTTCCACTGCCGCGGCCAGTCCTGAGGGAGAAGCCGTGGTCCATCAGCAGGGATGGGGGGACAGCGCCTCACCCTGCCCCATAGCACGTCCTCCTGCCCCATAGCACGTCCTCCTGCCCCCACAGCACCTTTGGCAGCAGCCTCCGGCGCATACTCACGTGGTCCTGCTCGTACTCGAGGATGGCAGCGTAGAGCGCTCTCTGCTCCTGCTCCTCGGGGGTGAGGGCCACGCTGCTGGAGAACCTCCTGGGGGTGCCGTGGTCCCGGGTGAGGGGGCATGCAGCGAGGCCCCTGCACCCTCACAGCCCCTTCCGTGACACCCGGTGCCCTCACCTGTTGGCCGCCTCCTGCAGCCGCAGGCGCCGCTCCTCCATTTTCCGCTGCAGCTGGGCCAGGGCAGAGTTAAGGCTCCAGAACTGAGGAAGCAGCAGCCACAAGCACGGGCTGGGTGCATGGGGTGGCACAGGGGGAGCCCCCTGAGACCCCCGTGCTGGCTGAGCGGTGCCACGGAGGCAGCTTGGATGGGCACAGGCTGCACCTCTCCAGCCTCAGCCCCCCAGAACAGCCAGGAACGGGGCAAAACTCAGCCCCCAAAGCCTGTCACAGCCCCGGCCCCTGCTCTGAGCTCTCTCCCAGCGGCAAGGATACGGTCTCCTCCCGTGCCTTGGCGATCACCAGGTTCTCCATCATCTGCCGCTGCAGGGACAGCGTCTGCAAAGCGATGCTGCGTCGGTGGCACCCCACAAAAGCCCCGGGTGGGGGTCCCACCGCCCCCAGCAGCCCCCACCCCGAGCTCCCCGCTTACCAGTGAGGTTTTCTGCACGGCCTGGCTGGGGTTGAGCCGCGCCACCCGCGCCTCGTAGGCAGCCTTCAGCTTCTGGTTCTGCAGCGACGCCTCCTCCAGCGGCGTCAGCTCCCTGCGGGGATCCAGGGCTGTAGGGGCGTCGGGGTGACCCCGAACACGAGCCAGGCACCGCAGCCAGCTCGGGGCTGCCCCGTATGGGACCCAGCAGCAGGGCTGGGCAAACGCTGACCCTGCAGCCCCTGCTGCCAGCCCACCACGTCCCCATCCCCACTCACTTGCGGGCTGCCTGCGCCTCGGCGATCTGCAGCTTCTGGAAGATCTCCGGCGGCAGGAAGGGCGAGAGCTTGCCCCCTTCATCCGAGAAGACCCTGCGGTGCCTGGAGACGGGAGCGGGCCCCCCGCCGCGCTCCTGCGGGGCCGCTTTCGCCTTGGCTTTGCCTGGGGAGGGCAGGAGGGGCTCAGCCACCCCCGCCACCGCCCCGCTGCCCCCCCCCAGGACCACCAAGGCTCACCCAGCGCGGCCGCCAGGGACTTGACCCTCTCCAGGCACTGCTCCGCCAGCTTCAGCATCTTCGGCGTGTCGGGGCCGAGCCCCTCGCCCCCAGCTGCATACAGTGGGGTGGTTGTAGGGCCGCCCCCCCACACCCCTCAGCATCCCCTTTATGGGGAGGGGGGGGCCCAGCACGGGCTGGGGGTGGGCTACCTGTCAGCGCCTCGTCCTGCAGGGCCTGCGAGATGAGGGCGATGCTCTTCAGGTACTCCACGTAGGCCTCCTGCCACAAAAAACAACGGGGGGGGGGTGGATTTTGATGCTAAAAAGCCCTTTTTTGGGGAGAGGGGGGTCACACACATGGAGGGGGAGGGCATTTTGATGCTAAAAACCCCTTTTTTGGGGAGGGGGGGTCACACACATGGAGAGGGGTGGATTTTGATGTTAAAAAGCCCTTTTTTGGGGAGGGGGGGTCACACACATGGAGAGGGGGGTGGGATTTTGATGCTAAAAAGCCCATTTTTGGGGACACACACACACACAAATGGGGGTCCGGATCCCCCCCAGCCCCCCCCCGTTGCGGTGCCCGCTGCTCACCGCCGGCCTCCCCCCGCTGTCCATCTCCAGAGCCCCGCTCGCCGCCCTCATCGCGGCCTGCAGGGCCCTGCCCGGCCCGGCCCCGGCCCCGCCACCGCCGCCCGCCGCGGCCATGGCGGCCGGAACGCCCGGTACCGGGCTGCGGGGAGGAGGGGGGGGGGGGGAACCTAAACCGGGACGGACCCCGCCGGGACCTCCCCGCCGCTGGGGGGCGCTGTGGGCACCGGGGGGGGCCCGGGAGGGGGTTGGGGGGGGGCCGGGCGGGGCGCGCCGGGCCCGCGGCGGCGGCGGGGATGAAGCGCGATCGGCGCGGGCGGTTCCTGGCGGCCTCGGCCGAGCCCCGGAGGAGGCCCGGGACAACGGCGGCCGCGGCCCGGGGGGCTGCGGAGGGAGCGGCGGGGCCCGAACCGGCCGCGGGGTGGGCCCCGGTGGTGGCGGCTCCGGTGGTGGCGGCGGCGGCGGCCTCCGCTTGGGCACGGCCCGGGGGGGCGGCGGAGGAAGGTGAGGCCCTGAGGGGGGGGTGAGGCCCTGAGGGGGGGGGGGTGAGGCCTCGGGGTCCCGGTGCCGGTACCGGGGGGGGTTTGGGGGTCCCGTCCCGTGCCCCTCAAGGCCTCCGGGGGGGGAGGAGGCGGCACCGGGATGGAGCTGGGCCCCCCCCCCCCCCCGGGGGTTGTGGCGGTGGGGACGGGGCCCGGAGGCGCCTTTTTGTGCCCCGGTGGGGGGGGTCCCCGTGTGGGGCAGGGCCGGGGGGCCCGTGGGGCTCTCCCCACACCGTGTGGGGGGGTTCTCGGGGGGCAGCAGGCTCAGCCCTGTGCCTGAGGCTGGCCTGGAGCTGAGGGGTGGTTTTTAGCCCTCCGAAAGGTTTGTGAGGGCTCTGCAGCTCCGTGGGTGCTGCTGGGGTGGCCACTGAGAGCTCCTGGGGGCTGTGGGCAGGAGCTGCAGCCCCCCAGGTGTGGGGCAGGACCCCCACCACTTGCTGTGTGCTGTCCCCATGGAAGGGGCTGGAGCCCGGCCGTGGCCCTGAGGGGGCTGTGATGAGGCAGAAGCCTTGGGGTGGCAGAGAGACGGCGTGTCCTGGAAGAGGGGGGAGAGTTGGGGCGGTTCAGGCTTGCTGAGGGCTGCGGCCGCTGTCTATAAATACTCTGGAGATAAACGCCGGGCAGGGAGGAGAGTGACTTTGCTGGAGGATGGTGCTGGCGGAAGCGTGGGTGCACGAGAGCCCTGCGAGCACCGCGGCCGGGAGGAGCTGGGTCTGCAGCAGCCTCCCCGGGGCGCAGGGCAGGGACATCGGGGGGTTTGGGGCGCAGCACAGCGGTGATGCTGCCGAGCTCCTGCTCTGTCAGGGGCTGCCCTGAGTCCTGGAGGAGGTCTCATCGTGCCTGGCCTTTCTGTGCTGGCGCTGAGGCCAGGACCTCGAAGGCAGCCTGCTGACTGGGACCGAGGGACGGGGAAAGTCTTCCTGCGTGCTCTTGGAGCAGGCACGAGCGGTTGTACCCGACCCTTCTCCCGCAGGAATTGGCAGAGCCCTGAGCACTGGATACTGTCGCCTCTGCCATGGGAAGTTCTCCTCCAGGAGCCTGCGCAACGCCTTTGGGAAGGTCCCGGTGATGGGGGAGAACTCGGAGAAGCAGCGCCGCGTGGATCAGGTCTTCTTCACGGACTTCCAGCGGCTGGTGGGGGTGGCGGTGCGCCAGGACCCCGCGCTCCCCCAGTTCGTCTGCAAGAAGTGCCATGCCCAGTTCTACAAATGCCGCAGCGTCCTCAGGACCTTCATCCAGAGGGTGAACGCGTCTCCCACGGGCCACGTCAAGTCGAAAGGAAAGTATGTTGTGTTTCTTTGCCCCTGGTAGTTACGGGGAGTAGTAAAGCACCGCGTGCCGCCGCGGTCCCGCTGTAACGCTGCCGCTGCTGTTCTGGCTCTTGCAGGAGCAGCGCTGCCCCGGCCCAGCCTGGTGTGGAGGGAGGTGCCTCCTGTCTGGGTGAGTAGCAGCTCATGGAGTTGCTTCCCTTCTCTTTCTGCAGTTTTGGTGCAGGGGGGTGGTTTTCTGGGGTGTCTGGGGCAGGGCGGTGCCCGTGTCCTTCAGCAGGGCTGTCCCTGCATGCCCCGGGTTGGGTGCTCACAGGTTGGGTGGTCACACTGCCCCGTCCTCCCTCCACCACGAGCTCTCCCCTCGTGTCCCCAGAAGGATCCTCGCTGGCACCAGCATCCCAGCATCGTGCTGGAAAGTTTCTAACTTACATTGGGAGCGCAAAGAGTGGGTTTGGGGGCAGCACCAGCCTGAGCCAGCCGCTGTCAGTGGCTCGGGAACGGGTCTGCAGCCACTGACCCTGCGCCTGCTGCTTCTCCCCTCCCTGCAGTTGACCTGATCACCTCCAGCCCGCAGTGCCTGCACAGCCTGGTGACGTGGGCGCACGCGCACGCCGGGGGCTGCCAGTCGGTGCCGAGCCTGCAGAGCGTGCTGTCCTCCGAGTACTGCGGGATCATCCGCGCCGTCTGGGGCTGCGGGGACGGGCACGACTACGTCATGGACACGGATTCCGACTGCAGCACGGTGCTCGTCGACAACGCCTTGTCTGTCAAACGGGAGTGGAGCAAGGGCACGGCGCAGCGTCTGACTGACAACGGGGCAGGGGCAGACAATGCCGAGGCTGTTCCTGCTCCCAAACCCCAGCATGCTTCAGTAAGGACGACTCCTTGCCAGCAGCCCGCAAACAAAGGGACCACATCAGTGCCACCGAACGTGGAGAATGAGCCGCCGCAGAACAGGGATTCATCTCACCCACAACTGGACAGCACGGCCTCGGTACAGGAGAAAGCCCTGCCCCAGCCCGTGTCACCGCCGAGCAGCGCCACAGGTAAGGGATTTGCCTTCTGATCTTCTCCCGGGCTGCTGGGGAAGGCTGAGGTCTGAAGAGCTGCCCCAGGGAGCGGTGTCGGGGCTGGGCTGCCCTCCTCGGGGACTGCTGCTCCTCAGGGGGACTCGGATCCCACTGGGAAGTGCAGGTTGCCTGGAGAATTGCCTCTGGTCGCAGACAGCAAACCTTGCAGAGGGAAGGGGGAGCGCAGGGCTTCGGCTGGCCGCATTGTCCTGCAGCCAGAGCCGTCCCTTGTTCCCCTCTGATGGAAGGGAGAGACTTGGCTGTTCCTCAGCTGGCCCTGCCCTCACCCAGGGACGTGAGCAGTGCAGAGCAGTCACTGGTTCTGACCATCTGCCAGGTGTAGGTTTCTGATCAGTCCTAACCCTGCCACATGTTGGCAATGGGGTGTGACCCCCCCCAGCTGCGGCTGCAGGGCGATGCTGAGCAGCAGGAGCCCCTGTTGGCGCTCCCCTCTCCCCGAAAACTTGGGGCCTCAGGCTAATCCCGAGTTCCAGAAGTCGAGATGTGTTTATCTCTAACAGCCACGTGAGACGTCTGCTGCTGGGAAGGGAGAAGGCAGCTGTGACTCACTGGGGAATGAGGCTGCCGGGTACAGAGCGGTTGTCACTGGGGAAACCGAAAGATGCTCGTGGCAGCTGCAGGGTGAGGGCTCTCCCAGTCCCTGGGGCGCAGGCAGAATGCTGCTCCTGGAGCACGCGAGGCATGGAGTTTGGCTTAAATAATCATTAACTTGTCGTGGAGCACTTTTTTTTTTTTTTCTTCCCTCCAGTATGAGCCACCATGAGTGAAGTCAGAGTGCCTTCCCGGCAGCTGTCTCTGCTGGCTTGTTCTCACTGCTTTTCCTAGTAACGCACCTTGTTCTCCTTCATTTCCTAGGACAGTTGAGTGGGAAGCAGGTTCTGTCTCCAACGTCGGATGAGCGGGTAAAAGACGAGTTCAGTGACCTTTCTGAGGGGTGAGAGAAGAGTGGGTTTAAAATAGCCTTAATGTCTTCTTTGCGAGTATGAAATGGGAGGCCTCGGAGAGCTCTTTCTCCACGAGAGACCCGGTCCCCGGAGGCCCTGGGGGCTGGCAGCCGAGGCGCAGAGCGGTTTCTCTGCGGTGGCAGCGCTCAGCTCCCTCCCTCGGCCGCAGCAGGGTGTTTGCCCATCAGTGTGTGTGTCCTGTTTGGTTGCCCCCAGCAGACCTGGCCGTGCTCTGCGCCAGCCCCTGCGCCCTGGGAAAGCAGCCGCGCGGTTCTGCGTGGGGCAGCAGGCTGCTGGTGGCTCCGTGTTGCCCCCACGCTGTTCCCCTCCGCAGCTCGGGGTGCGGGTGCACGGCCCTGAGCTCGCAGGCAGTAAGGTGGGACCCTGAGAAATTGTCCCCCGCGGGAGCGTTTGTGCAGAAGTCTGAGTGGGAGCGGGACAGTGGCAGCCTGGCGGGTTTTCTGCTCAAAGGTTTGGCCGAGTTCTCCAAACCCCGGAGTGAAGTGAGGCTGGTGCACGGCTGGTGATTGAGTGTAGGTGCTGAACGGCCGAGTGCGAGCTTAGTGCAGCATGGCAGGTAAACGTGGCCCACTGAAAGCACCCCAAGAAGTTACTGCCTGCGCCCTGGCTGTGGAGTGAATTGCCTCTTGTATAGCATAGGGTTTAAAAAAACAACAACAACAAAAAAAAATGTGGCTGCTACATATGAGGAAGCACTGAATGACCTTAACTAACCTGTGCCAGACAATTACATCACATTCTTGCTCTATAAAATTACTTTTCCGAGTATAGGAACTGATTACAACATCGGATCTTGTCAGTAACAGCCATTTTTTGTACTCCTGATAGTGGTTCAGTTAATCTTACACAGATCTAACCCTAAAAGGAGCCGATTTTGCTATTTGCTGTGTTCACCGAGGCTTTATTTGCTTTGGGAGATTGCGGGGGAGGAGAACACGTGGAGCTTCGGTTCCTGCGCTGTTCTGTGGGGGAGATGAACGTGCTGGGAGCAGAGAACGCGTGTGGCTGCTGGTGCTGGTGCATCAACCGTGTCCTGTGTCGGTAAAGGGCATCTTCTCTCTCTCTCAGAGACTTCTTGAGTGATGATGAGAATGAGAAGAGAAACGTGCAATCTTCAGATGACTCCTTCGAGCCTTACCCCGAGAAGAAGTAAGGGGCTTTCCCCCTCCGGCAGCGCGCTGTGCTTGGCAGGGGGCTGTGGCTGAGCAGGGCTGGTGCCTGCCCCTGCTCTGCTGGCTGCGGGGCAGGACCCAGCTGGGTGGATGAACTTTGTTTTCCTGCCTGGCCTCAGTTCTCCCACATCCCTGCCTTCCTGCCCCCAAGGGACCCGTTAACGCCTGGAACGTGCGTTCCCCAGGCTGCCCATCAGGTTAAAGCACGGCCGTGTTGCTCTTCCCCAGGCCCTGCAGTAAATACAGCAGCTTGGCTCGCATCTATTTATTTGATGGCACGTGTGCTCCTGTGTAGCCTGGGCTTTGCCAGGTCAGGCATCAGGCTAAGCCTTCAGGCCAAGTGTAACACGCTGGGACAGTTAGGTGGGAGGATTTAAATCAAGATCAGGTGTGAAACAGATGTCCTTCTTCCTTCCTGGAGGGTTTCTAGCAAGAAGAGTGACAGCAAAGAAGCAAAGAAGGCAGAAGAGCCCAAAGTAAGGAAGAAGCCAGGACCTAAGCCAGGCTGGAAAAAAAAAATCAAATGTGAAAGGTAATAAAAGAGCAGGGTGTGGTGGGGCGGCGGCGCTGGCTCCCAGCACGCTGGCTGACAGCAAGCCTCTGCTTTGCAGGGAGGAGCTGCCCACCATTTACAAGTGTCCTTACCAGGGCTGCACAGCTGTCTACAGAGGGGCCGACGGCATGAAGGTAGGTTCAGGGCTTGTTCCTATTCCAAACCTGCAGCTTTGGGTGTTGTAGAGCAGCGTTCGTACGAGGGGCAGGTCTGGGACTTGTGGTTCACTGTTGAGTTTTGCAGGGGGGTGAGTGCCTGGGTGAGTCACCGAAGGGAGCAATCTGTCCAGCGTCCCTGGCCTTTTTCTGTGCTTCCAAAAGGAAAAGGAGCTGCTGTGGCTCAGCGCGCTCCTCCTGTTCTGGAAGCCTGCCACTGGCTCGGCAGCAGCCCTTGGAACGAGCTGGGCTGTGTGCTGTTAAGTCCCCGCTGCCAGGGATGGATTTGGATGCAAGGCTGGTTTTTCACAGCAAAACAGTGACGGCGTGCAAGGCTGCCAGGATGGGGGTCTCATTTCTTGGGGGGTTGTTTTTTTTTTTTCCTCTGGAGAAAAAATGCAGCCTCGATCTCTGCTTTAAGGCGAGCGGTTAGAACTCTGTCCTTCCTTCCCAGAAACACATCAAAGAGCATCACGAAGAAGTTCGGGAGAGGCCCTGTCCTCATCCGGGCTGCAACAAGGTGTTCATGATTGACCGGTACCTGCAGCGGCACGTGAAACTCATTCACACAGGTGGGTCTGCACGGTTCTGATCGCGTGGGGACTGAGCAGTGCCAGCTGATTCATTGTGCGAGGCTGCTGGGCGCTGTTAGCAAGGCTCTGTGGGGGCTGCAGAGCTGGCGTCCTGACACGTAAGCCTGTAACAAGCCATCGTGTGGGGGATTTGAGGCAGGGGGAGGAATTCAGCTTCCCCCAGTAACTGTGGGCAGCTGTGTGTGTGTGTTTCATGCGCTAAGAAATCAGCAGCACCAACCACTCCTTGCTTGTTTCCATTGCAGAGGTACGGAATTATATCTGTGATGAATGCGGGCAGACCTTTAAGCAACGCAAACACCTCTCGGTCCATCAGATGCGGCACTCAGGAGCCAAGCCCCTCCAGTAAGTGCACATCATCATTTATTCAGAGCTAAAAAAGGCACAGAAGGCATCAGGAAGCTCTGTGAGCTCTTCCTGTCCTTAGCGCAGCGTAATTCCATGCCCCCAGCCCTGCCTGGGGCACTTCAAGTGTTCATCCACTTGTGCAGTGTGTGCCTCAGCTCCAGTGCATCCGTTTGTTGAACAGGTCTTAGTCCTTCTGTCCCTGCTCAGTAGGTGACTGCTCAGCTCCAGCTGTGAGGGTAAGGGCGTTGCTTGACCAGGGCAGCTTTAGGAGGTGCTACGAGCCAGCCGCTGAGGCTGTGGTGTTCATCTCATGCAGCCCCAGCTCCTGATCAGCACAGCCCCACGTGGGGGGCCTGTCCCTGTGCCAGACAGCTTGGGCTGGGTGCTGAGCCCCTGCCTTGCCTTGCAGGTGTGAAATCTGCGGGTTCCAGTGCCGGCAGCGCGCGTCGCTCAAGTACCACATGACCAAACACAAAGCCGAGACGGAGCTGGAGTTTGCCTGCGACCAGTGTGGGAAGCGCTTCGAGAAGGCCCATAACCTTAACGTCCACATGTCCATGGTGCACCCTCTGACCCAGACTCAGGACAAAACCAAGCCACTGGAGCCAGAGCCTATTCTCCTCCTAAATACTTCAGGGACTTCAGAGAGCCAGGCAGTAAAGCCAGAAGTGACTGCACAGCAGGAGCCCACCTGAGGGGGACGGGGCAGCGTTCCCAGTCCAGCCCTGTAGAAACCGTACAGCAGAGTGGAGATTTTTAATTTACATTTTAGTCTCCAAAGAACTCAGTGGAATTAGCTTCAGCTTGCTCAGAAAAAGCTTGTTATCATGCTGTGATTCTCCATGCTCACGTCTGATTCAGCAGTGTTGTACTAAGAGTCTGTCTAATCCCAGGGGAGTGGATGTTTGGCAGCACCCCTTTGTTGTCCCCCTTCTCCCCACGCACACAGTTGTAGAAGCAGAGTTGGCCCACAACTGTTACCGACCTGCACAAGCTGCTGCCTGTACAGTATTGCCCGCAGGTGGCTGTAAGGGTACCGAGGGCAGTGGAGCAACTTTGAGCAGACGTTTTGTTTTGGTTAAAAAAAAAGAAAAGATTCCCAAAGTAAGTCTAAATTGAAATTTGTAACCTACTTTTTATTGTAACAAGAGCTTCATGGTTATGCTTGTAATAAATTATTTACAAAGTAATTGGAAAGAAACAGCACTGGTGAGAAAGAGAGGTAGCAGCGGGTCTGTCCCTTGTCCCCAGTCAGCGTGGTGGCACTGCCTGGCCCTCAGAACAGGACCAGCTCCTCGTCCAGGTCCAGGGCTGCAGCCGGCCTCGAGCGATGCAGGATGGCTCCCAGCTCGGGGTCAAGTTGGTCACAGGCAGCTAGTAACTGGGGAGAGGGCAGGTGGCTGGTGTTAGGGCTGTTCCTGCTTCCTCAGAGCAAGTTACAGCAACCCCCGTGAGTTGTGCAGGCAGCTGCTGCTGGCCGCTGCAGCAATCAGGGGCTGCAGGCAGCCAGCACCGTGCGTGTGGGAATTGCAACACCAGCCCCGTAACCGTGCCTGGCACTTTCTGTAAGACCAAGCATTAAGCAAGAGTGCGTGAGGGTAATGTTTAACGGAGCTGAGACCAAACCTGCAGCAGGGGAGCGGGACGGCAGCGGCTATAGCACTGCTCCAACAGCAGGTGTCTACTGCTCCAACGCGCGGTACAGCAGCACGCTGCCTGCTGCTGGGTGAGCAAGTTAAGTGTGGCAAGAAAGGCCACACAAAGCTGGTGCTGCCCAGACACTGGGCTCTCAGACTGAGAGGAGAGAAAACACTCAACGCACCGGTCCTAGGTTCCCAAAGCTTCTGGCAGGGCAGCGAGGAATCGCAGCACGCAGGAACCGACGGGCCTTGGAGATCACCTCCACGGGATCCCCCTGAGGAACAGACGAGGTGAGGCACAGCCACGGGTGGCGTCACTCAGTGCTCAGTCCCTGCCTCCAGCAGGGGAACAGGGACCAGCAGGCTGTACTTGTGGCCTAGCCACGAGCTGAGCAGATCATTTGCTTGATGGCTCCATCCATCCTAAAGCCCTGTACAAGTGGGGCAGCCGAGGGTTCAGGCACCAGCAGCACCTGCAGCCTCTCAGCCCGGGCTGGGAACAAGCTGCCTGCCTGCAAAGGCATCTCCCTGTGAACCCACAGCTTTGTACAGGAGAGTGAGAACCAGAGGGATGCTGCAAGCAGCAGGGGGAAGGGAAAAAAGATGGGATTCAGAGTTAGGAGAGGAAAAAAAGACTGAGCTTCACTCACGTGCTCCGCAGGGTCTTGGCCTTGTCCCACCTGGTCGGTCTGGGGCAGGTCCTTCCCTTCCACAAAGAGCTGAAGCAGCTGGATGTAGAGGTCGAGCGCCACGTAGAGGAAGAGCTGCTCTCTAGCAAGCAGCTCGTGGTCAAAGCCAGGGGTGAGGCTGTGGGAAGTCACACACGTGTCCAGTCAGCACCAATTCCACCTTAGTTTCTAACAGCAAGACACGAGGTAAATCCAGGCCGTGCTCCTGCTGCCCTCTGTTTTACAAGTGCCATTGCGTGCAGGGCCACCCCCTGCCAGGAGCAATAAAGCAGCCAGGGACACTGAAGGACAAAGATGAAGGGAAACTTCTAGCAAAAGAGACAAGGGTTCTAAAACAGCAGCCCTGCCGTGATCCAGTGTTTTCTCCTGCACAGCTAACACAGAAGCTCAGCTCACCACCAGGCATGCTGCTGTGCACAGCAGCCACCAGCCACATCCTCCCTCACAAGCACCTTCCTTCTGCGCCCAGCAGGACTTTCCTTACCTGTAGAACGCAAGAGGCAAGAGCCGGCTGTGGCAGGCCGAGGCCGCGCTGTGCAGGACAAAGTATTTTCTGGAGCCTGTAACAGCCAGAGAGAAGCACTGAGCATCTGCAGCGGTCCTCACGCTACCTCGTGTACTGCTACAGCAGCGCAGGGGCTGCACAGCTTCCTTCCAGCCCACGCTAAACCCTGACACCTGGGTGTGGTGACACAGAGAAGACAGCTAGAAGACAGCTGTTCCCTCCTAGTATTGTTTCATCTGGTGGAGAAAGCCCAAGTTTCAGCCAGCTCTACCCCTCAGCCAGGTCACCGTACTGTAGGGTAGAAGCAGGATGTTCTCAGCCTTTACTGAAGCAATTTCTTTTTTTTTCCCATGCAGCTCACAAAGGCCCAACAGTTCCTCCTTACAAAGCACATTCATTAATCAAAGAGAGCAGTACTGTCCAGCACTAAACCCCAACTTTCCATCCCTCGGAGGCAGGACTCGCTCACCTTTTTCTGCTGACTGGAAGAGAAGTGGCCAGGACGCGCCCCTCTCTTCCAGGCACTGCAAAATCTCCAGGGACCATTCCAGAGAGGTCTGAAAGTCCACGCCCTCCTGGGAGTCAGAAAGGACAGATCACCTTAGGTTTTAGTTGCATCAAAGCAGAAGTCCCAGTAAGAGATCACACACATGACATGCTCTCTTAAAGGACCTTCAGGAATTTAGCCCAAGCCTTTCCCCTCGCCTGGGGGCCTGGGTTCCTTCCTGGGCCACCAGGCCCTTGTGCAACGCAGGCGCTTCATCACAACAGGGGCAGGGGAAGCAGTACGGGGGACAAGCTGGTTGCTCACTTCCTAGCTGTGCTCCGCAGAGTCCCTGCGAGTCCTGCACCTACCCCACCCTGTTGCCTGTGGCAGACTTTTCCCCTCTAACCTCTCCAGTGAGGGCAAGCCTTGGGAGGGTTTTTTTGCATTGCTCATTTTACTTGGAACAACCTCCCCTATCTGTTTGCTCAAGAGATTTCTTTCCTCAATGACTCTTCCTCCAGACTCCCCCCGTGAAAGACGATGAGATCAAATGATTATTTTTAGCTTGAATCTGCTCCCTGATCCAATCTGCTAGCTGACTACACCAATGGTTGCACTTCAAAGCTGAGAAGACAGCAAAGGGACAGAAACGCATTCATAGGCAGGAGGGTGCTTAGGGCAGAGAGCTGCTGAAAGGAACTTGTTGTTTTTGCTCTCCCATTTCATAGCACTAAATCATTCGGAAACCCGTGTTCCTCCTTGTTAGGGACTCTTCGTTGTGAAATTCCATGTGTGTTTCTGGCCTGAGGAAAAGCCTCTTACAAGAAACGTGCAATGCCACACAAACGCCAAGAGATAGATATGAGATTCCAGCACTACCTGGAGGTGTAAAGTCTGAGCAGGAAACTGAGAATAAATAGTAAGTCATTCAGAAATAAAAGCTCCTGCAGTGACAGGGCAGATAACATCAGATAGAAGGAAATACACATTCAATCTGATATGAACAGAGAGGCTTTCAGCAGGCTCTGTCTGGGACGCTGCAGATCCCTTCCTTCTGGCAGAACAAGCTACCAGCCTTCCGAGTACTGGTACAAAGCACTTCTAGGCAGCAAACCGAGCCGATCAGATGCATTTAGTGTCATGAGAATTCCCCGAGGGCTGGATTTACCTTTGGTGCTATTTTTGCTGAGATAAGGTCCATGAGCGAGAAGAACAGCAGCGAAACAAGAAGCTGCAAGGGAAAGAGAGTACCTGTTAGCTGTGTCTGCGGCGATGACTCAGAACTCAACTTTCCCATCAGGAAATAACATTTCACCGGGTACGTCCCCAGGATGGACCTGGATGAACTACAAGCACTGCTGCTCCCTCCAGGTGAAGGAAGTGCATTTGAAGAAGAGAGACTGGGGCCTGGCTTGCTTCATTGCTTCTGAGGGTAAATTCCACACTAAATTCACAGTTTTTCAAAACCAGGCTCGCTGCAGTCAGCAGTTCAGACAACAAATGGCAAATTCTACCAAATACAGGAAAAATTAAGTAAGCTACTATAGATGTAAACATGGAGGCGAGCTAATCTTGGTCCATGCACGCTACCAGCAGATGCTGTGCAGCCTCCCACCTCAGCAAGTGCATTGCAATCCTGTCCTGCCACTCTTTACTGCTTTTCCGGATCCTTACAACTGAAATCAAAGGACCCTGGGAATTTAAAGTAACACTCAATTGTGCTGCTAATTGAGCTGTAAAGCTCAACCTCCTCTCTTTTCCTGTCTCTTTCTGAGAGAAGAGAGGACAGAGCCAGACAGCAAGCTACGTGCGTGGCACAGGACTGAGTGCACATGCACAACAGTCAGGCCAAGGCAGAGAAAAGAGCAGCAAGAGACCTCACACTTAAGCTGAAAAGTTTCCAGAGGCACAGACCACTGCATGTGGATGAATCAAACAACAAGGAGTGGCACATGCAGAACAACAGGGCTCTTTGGATTCAGCACAGTGCCTCATTCCCCAGGGTGGCTGATCCCACCAAACTGCCCCTTCTGACTTAGCAAGATTTGCATTTTCACACTGCCTGTCACCTGGAGGGATTTGATTTGGCATCTGACCTCACACTAGTCCTGTTTGAGAGGCCAAGTCCCCACCACAGAAAGATCTGGGGAATTCCACCCAAACCAGAGCAGTAGCTGAGGGTCTGACCCAAAGGCTGAGCACCAGGCAGCCAGAGTGATCTGCTGAGACATGTTACACTCAGCCCTCCTGCTGCTCTCATTCTCCTGGTGCCCTCCTGATATCTTAAGGAAGATTTGAGGTGAAAGCTGTCGTTATTTCACCTGTACTAAATGCACCTATCACCTCGGTGAGATCAGTTTCTGACTAACAGCTTTTGGCTCTAGACCAGTATAAACAACAGTGGAGTCAATCCCACGGCAAGAGGAGCTGCTACCGCAACTGCTGCCCTGAGGATTAAAACTTAGCCGTAACCAGTAAGGCACGGGTTCTGCACGAACAAGATTTACCTGTGAATTTCTCAATACAGAGACACTCCCCATACGGAGCTCTGGTCCCTGCCATCCCCTCACGATCAACACACCCCTGGCAGAGCAGCAGCCCAACTTCCTTCTCAGCAGAAGGCTTCAGAGAATTGCTGTGCACAGACAGCCTGAGCCATGGTGAAACAGCAGACGTGTTCCTGGAGCACACCTGGGAATCTCCCGGGAGTCTGTCTCTAGGATTCCCAGAACACCTGCCCAGAGCCCTTAGGATGCCTGCACCCCTGTTTAACAAACACTTTCTGCATCTCCTTCGCCTTCCAACCAAGATGCCTGAACTAAAATTAACAAGGAAAGCTCCTTTGTCAAAAGGAGAAGTGATTCTAGCATGCCATGGATTGAGCTCTCAATCTCTGCAGCACTCTCTCAATCTTTGATTATTTTTTAAAGCTTTTTTAAAGCAGCAATTTAATAATCCTCCTTAACTTCACAGTGAAAACAATACATGAGTTAAATTTTAAATCTGAAAAAAAAACTGCCTCTAGGATAAATATTTAGTGTCTGGTAATCTACAGCTACATTCTATCAACTAGCCACCAGCAAGATTTCACCACAAGGCTTACAATTTCTCAGTTTAAGATATTCTACGTCTCTGTCTTCTTTAAGTGTAGAGAACAGCAGACATCTAAAATGTGCCCAGTCTTGCCTGCTCTGTGTCAGTCCCCAGTCTCTTCAGTACGTTTTTCTCTCTTCCACGTGGTGACTGCTGTTGAACGGTGCAGTGGAGGAAGGCAGCAGAAATCCAAGGAGGGCCAGAGAGAGGAAAAACCCCTCCTGAAGAAAGGAAGCTAAGAAACAAAACCAGCATGAATGACAGAGTTTTAGATAAAGAATCACAGCTGTAAATTAGGAGGTGTAAGGGCT
Organism: Netta rufina; assembly: GCF_964035555.1. NCBI lineage: Eukaryota > Metazoa > Chordata > Aves > Anseriformes > Anatidae > Netta > Netta rufina. The sequence goes on along the minus strand of NC_140136.1, from coordinate 1,334,641 downwards.
TCGGCAAAGGGCATAAATATGTGACTGGGACAAAAAAAAAAAAAAAAAAAAAAGTTTTTCTCCCCAGGTTTTTCCCCATTGTTGAATGCTACTTGGAGAGTTTGCAGAAATAAAGAGAAGTCTAGCAGCAGACAGCAGCCTTCCCAAATCTCTTTTATCACAGGCTAGGCAGGTAGGTAGCTGCATGCACTACTACAGAATCATGTGGTTGCTGCCTGCAAACATCTGCAAGGAGATTCTTACACTGAATTCCCAACTTTTAGTGAAAAGCTGCAGGACACTGAACACACAGCAGATTTACCACATGGGAGATGACACAGAGGGAAGGATACAGCAGAGAAGCAGTCAGTAGTTTCAGGACAACCAGAGATTGACCAAATCCAGGGTGTGAAACCAAATCCAGGGTGTGAAGGGTGCGGCAGCTTCAGGGAATGACTCAACACTGTGCTAAAGGCTATTGCCAGTGTTTGTCTAACAGGGACTCTGCCTTCCAATCTCCTCTAAGAAGATTCTCTTCTCTTTATGGTGAAACACTGACCCACATTACACAGAAGGCCAGACTAAATGATTATAATGACCCATTCTGAGTTTCAGCTCTACAAAGGAATCTGTACATAGCTGTCCCACAAGCCTCAGACCACACTAGCATTTCGCACTGCCTGCTGAACCCCAGCCTGTCTGAGAGAACAGACTTTCTGCGTGCTGATCCATCACAGCCAGGCTACCTCACTCCGAGCAGGTTCTCCTGCCTGCAGCTCCACATTCAGGTGCCTCATACACACCCCGTAGCCCAGGACTGGCATTCCCTCAGTCTTTCCAACTCTTCTGCAAGCGGAGCCCCGAAGAGTCTCTTCCACTGAGAGCAAAGTACTGGCTCCAACCGTGGCCACCAGAGCTAGGGAGAAAGCCAGAAACCAGCAGCATTAGTGGTGGCATACTTAGTGGCTGTTTGCAGTAAGGTGTGCAAGCTATCTCTGCCAGCTACCGAGAAAGAGTTGTGTTTTTTTTTTTTCCCTTAATAGAGAAGCCCATGATGCACATACACACATAACTAACACAAGAAGTTTCACATCCTGGCAATGCAAACTGAGCTATGTATGAAAAAAAAACATGAACAGATACCACTGCAGAGAGAAGCACAATGGGACATTTGGTTTGACACGTTGTTAGAACATCGTTGACCGCTTCTGCTGCTTCTTCACAGTCCAAGCTGGCATTCAGCAGGCCCTGGAAGAGGATATAATACAAGATGACTGCACACCTACGTCTTTGCTGCTCTGAAGTACCTCCCAAACCCAAATGTAAACTAATCAAAAGTAACTGTAGGGGTCAGCATGGCCCAGCAAAAGAAGCGTGTTCAACAGCTTCTCTTCCCGCCCCCCCCCCCCCACACACACACACTTTGCATTGTATTAAAATTAGTCTCTACCATTACTTCCTCCTGTTAATTCTTTCCACTTCCCTGAACTACTGCTCAGCTTTTTGCAATTTATACCAGCGATTCTCAAAACAGCTGTGAAGGGAGCACACCTCACTGCTAAGAACAGCGTACATAGCCAGGTATCCTCAAAAGGAACATCTGCTCTGGCTAGCAGGAACAACAGAGCAGAACAACGAAAGCAGGAGTTACCCTGAAAAAGTGGGAGGTGATGTCGTAGGGAAGCGCGTACCCTCTGGAACAGACGTTCTTCTGTGGCAAGATGAGGAGAGAAAAAGTTTCAATGCCTCAGCTTCTGCCATAAACCCATGTTTAAAGATCTTTAGCTAGCGCATTTGCCAACAAGAAGTTGTTTGGCTAGCCACACAAACCAGCTCAGAGTTTACAAAATGAAAAAAATCTTCACAGTCCAACGTTGTTTTCTTTCCTTTCCGACAAGTCATGATCAGAGCGGATGCAGGGAGCCCTACCAGAATCCTTAGGCAGGAGAGAAAAACAAAATCACAGTTGCCATCAAGAAGAGAATCTGACTCCACACTCTCAGACTTTGATATTCAGGAGAGTTTGTGAGTATGTCAGGCATGACAGAGCTCAAACATGTTGACAGGAACTGTACCAGGAATTTTTCCTGTTGTCCAGAAAGAAACCTGCATTTCAATGAGATATGTTGACCGCTTTCAAAGATATTATCAATGGATCAAAAGTGGAAACGCACTCCTAAGTTACAGCAGCAAGTAATTTAATGAGGGTTAATGCAAGTGATGGCATTAACAGTGCTGCTGGCTGTAAACAGAGTCCAGGAAGATGTGTGGTCTTTGAAATCCAGTCTACTGACAGGGGCAACATTTAGCCCACGATGGCACACAAACCCATTAAAACTATGTGGGTGCTACAGAATAAACACCCCTTGCACAGCTGCTGCCAGGACTCGGTGTCATTTTCACTTGCAGTGGGATCTGAGGGGAGGCTACCTGACTGCACAAGCACACAACGTGAACAGCACATCTGGTCAGGGTATTCCCAGCCGTTCACGTCAGCATTTACCTTCTGTGCAACAGCAGCTCCTGCTGCCTCCACAACTGCTCACCCAAAGCAGAGTCGTGCTTTCTGTCTTTCAATCTTTCCTGAAGAATCTTAAACAGGAAGTGGCTCTTGGCATCCAAACAGCCAGAAAGCGACTTTCGCCTGCAGCCCAGCTCAAGTACCAGCTCCTAAACAAGGTGGGGCAGGAAAAAACAGTGTTTATCAGGGCTACGTGTTAGTTTGCACTCAAACCCCTATGATTCTCCCAAGTAATTCAAAGAGCTCAATATCTGTCTGTTTCCACACCACTGCCCACATCTGAGAACTGAGTATCAGCCTTACTTACACTGACATTCTAGGAAAAATCTTTGCCTGAACAAATTCAAGGATTGAACACACAGATATGCATTAAAATCTGTAATCACCTGCAACTTGCAAAGAATATCAGGATTGACTGACATCTTCAACTGGCCATAGCTACCCAGGTCCAACCTGAAATAGAGACATACCAGGTGACTATCCCTTTTAGGCCAGAAAGGGAACATAATTCAAAGAAAAAAAAAAAGCAACAAATGGCTTCACATGAGCATACACATCTACTATCAACATTTCCTAAATAAACTGTAGATGTAACTCTCCTTCAGCCCTGCACCTCCTCATTTTCCAGCTTCAGCCACTTCCTCAATGGCATTGATGTTTGTCTGGCCAAACAAATTTGAATACAAATTTGACGTAAAGCCAGACAAAGCAGGAACCATCCGTGACTTCAGCCCTTAACCTCTGTCCCCCAAAGCAAGAAGCAAAGACCAGTGAATCATGCAGAGAAACCTCCCAGCTTTCACATGCAGCCAGACCTGCGAGAAGGGAATCACTTCCACTCAGGAAAACATAGCCCCATGTAAGACAAATTCACCTAGCTTCATGGTCATTAGTAGAACTATTGCTTCTGCAGACAAGCAAGTCATGAAGGGAATACCTCTGTGAGAAATCCAGAATGGTGTTGATAATAATGCCACACGCCTTTTCCAGGTCTCCATCACAGCCACCAGAAGCAGAAGGTGCCGGAAGATACCACTGATAGATAGCCCAATAATGGAAATCCTGTCTGCAGTAGTGAAAGAGAAGATAGGGAACCATTACATTGCTGTGATAGATTTCCTTTACCTTACTATAAAAGGAAGTTCAGGCACCAAGTCACGTGGAGTGACAGACACAAGTAGGCAAGAAAGTGCCAATATAGGTAAAGCCATCCACCAGACACCACATGTCCAGATGTCAGCTCTCTTGCTTCTGGAAACGGGGAGGTTTTATGAAAAGTCACGTGGAAGGACTGCATATGCAGGCCAGAGGTCATCTTGGTGAACTTCCTCAAGGTAGAACACACAGCTCACTCCAGTATTGCCTGAACTTTGCAATTCATTGCTTTAGCCTGTAGTGGACGACAGGCATGTGTGTCCCACAGCAGCTTTCTTATTTACCTTTGTTGTTAACCTCCTGGTCTTCAAGGCTTTTTTCCTAATCTGAGTGGGAAAGGCTCTTGAACTAGTCCCACTAGAATCTGGGATTAAAATGTCCCTGCACTTACCTTTCTGAAGCAGAAAGAATATCCTCTTCAGGGTACACTTCTAGTTCCAAGAGCAGCCATTCTCTGAAAGATAACTGGGAGGGGAAAAAAATAAAACACAAAAATACACAAAAACACAATTTAGATAAGAGAGCAGATCAGCAAGGTAAATAACTTGTACAGAAGAGCTGCCTTCTTTCCAAAATAAAATAAAACCTACCCTCACCCACATCCAGACACAACCCAGTGCAGATTGAGATATTAAACCGGAGGCATCAAGCCAAGGAAGTTACAGTACCATTTCCCTTGCAAGAAATCTAGACTAAAAACCTACAGGAATCTAGAAATTTACTGAAAGCAAGTGTATAGAGCATCTCGTTCACAAACACACCCTTTTGGCATTCCCCAAAATGCCCATGTTCTTAAAGTGTAGATACTAGAATGAACACAGGTTATCAGAAACACTCTAAAATGAATAAAGCAGCACAGGCAGGCTGGTGTAAATATCAGAGAAAGGTTAGAGTGCAAAGGTATTTTAGACTCATACTTTTTAGACTCGTGCTAGCAAAGCACATGGAATCATTCTAATAATATGGCAAACTCCTCTGCACAAAGACACACTAGTTTTTGTATGAACTGGTTAAAAAAAGCAATCCTGTCAAATCAGATATATTGCGAGGATGGTATAAAGAGAATATCTGATATGCTAACATGCTTCATAGCAAGGCAGAGCCAAACAATCCAAGATACGCAAGGAGAACACTGACATTTAGACAAAGCATCAAAAAAGCTAGAAAGTATTTTCAGTGCCTTGAGTCATCATCAATTTGTAGTCTGCACGCAGTGGGAAGCTGAGGTGAGGGACAGGCTTTTTCTCTACAGTTCCTGATAATTTTCTTGTTGATATACTGTATCGTGCCAAGGTTCCAAGTTTTGCCATAAACAGGACACAGATTCTTCACCCCAGGTTATCTATTTCTGCCTTTTCATCATCACCATCAAAATCTACAGATAACTCCGAGTGCATGACGTAGCACACATCACCTCTTCCCATTGTCATGTCAACTTTTCAGGTATCAGATTTTTTACACAAAGCTTGTATCAGCAAAAAGGAAATTGTAAAGGGCAGATCTGAAAAATGAGAATCCCAGCATGAACTTAAGGCATGGGAAATATTCTTACCTGGAATGCTTTTTCCTTCAGGAGCTCTTGAAACCGTGCTTGCTTCCACAAACAGAGGCTGGCTCTTCTGTAGTTTAGAGAGGGACACGACAGGGAACTCCAGCTTAGGTCAGCTTTACCTTCCTCACAAGTGATTCCCCGAGCTTCCAAGCTTAACCGTGGTACAATGTACTGCAACTGAAACAAAGGCATAAAAATTCTGCACTTTTCCACAAAATAAATAAATAAATAAATAAATGAAAATTAAAAAATAATTGCAACCTCTGTTTGTGTGAAGCTGCCAAACAAGCAAATACACCAAATGGTAAGGTAGTAGGGTGCCAAGAGGCATTTTTATGTAGCTTTCTTTGTACAAGTTATAGTTCCACGAGAGTCTGCAGCAGGAAGTTGAACTGAGACTGATTTTTCTCAGGAGCAATAGCAAAACATATATTCCTTTTACCTTTTTAACAAGGCTAGGAGGAACCAAGGCACATAAATCATCACGAGAAAAGGACGGAAACTTGCACATCAGATAAGATATGGCTGCAGTGCAAAACCTGATCAAGAGAGAGAATTCAGTTATCTGGCTGGTTCAGTCATCTCTTTTCCCATTCACAAAAGTTCAAAGTCAAAGCAAAGACTAAGTTTTAAAAATAGTTTTAACCAACACGTTCAAAACCCATTCGCTTTTAGGGTCATTTCTATTTCTGTGCTCCCAAAACCAAGTATATTAATGGCATGAATCACCAGCGAATAAACCAGAACTTTCAAGAGCACCCAGTCAGTCCTTTCTCCTGCAAGCAACAGTCATCGGGATGCTATTTCACGCAGGTTTGCCATCGGTCTGTTTCTCTGTGTAGCGCCTCTATGCAGCACCTACATGCCCTGGAAATCCTCCACAAGAACAAGGGAGCTTCCCCAGCACCCCTCCTGTGCCAAACCTAAGCCACTGCCCAGGGAAGCAAGCACGTGGGGGATGTACAACCTCACCTCGTGCAGAAGGAGAATGACTCTTTCGTCCTGCACACCAGCAAGCAGCTCCAGTACTCAGAAACGGAAAGGACCTTTTCAGCAACAGGCTGAGAAATCCCCAAATCAGCTTCCACTTCAGGAATTAAAGATCTGCATTCACTTAAATGGATCACAAAAGCAGCTAGTCCTAAAATATGAGCATCATTCAGGGAAGGACCCTGCAAGACAGACAAAGGAATTGGAGAAATAGATGAATTTCACTTGTAACAAAACAGCCAATTGCAGAAAAATCTCAGAATTAATCAAGTAGCAGAACACTGCATCTGCCCATTGAGCAATTCAGTACAATGATACCAATTCAGCAGACAAGAGGCACCAGTTAAATTAAGCATGTTCTTCCTTCCTTTTGTCAAGCTGCAGCTAAATTTGTACATTTCTGTAACAGAATAACCTGGAGCAACTAGCTCTAATTTCAGCCCAGCAGAATTTGAATCCCTCAAGACTTTTTAGCTTCCATGACAGCTAATCTGGTCTATCAGACTTTTCATTTTTCACCTTCAGTATCACTGAGTAAAGGAAAATAAAATCAACAGTTATTTAAAAGAAAGCCACGCACTGCTGCAACTCAGATTTGGAGGCCTTACTTTTATTTTTAAAAGGCGTTACTAGTGAAATATTCGATATGGAAGTTTGGGAATTAAGCATCCCACTATTTTTCTTTTGGATCCATTCTTAGCCTGGTTTATTTCAGCTTGTCTTAAAATACATCCCAAAGAATTAACCTACTACAGCAGCAGTTCCGCAGGAAAACATTTAGCTCACGTTCCTAAGATCAAGTCCAGACTACTCTTCTGAAATGAGAAATTTTGGAAGCCTAAAAACCAGTGAAGTCCCTCCACAATGCAGTCAAGACAGGTACATGCCTCACAGCTCAGGAAATGCAGCCACGCTAGCCTTTAGCACACTACAACCATAGGATTCTTGCTTGGAAAACTAACCTGATAATAAATAAGCTGACAGAGCCTGCCCAGAAGGGCAGGTATGAGCCTCCTGTGTCCACATATCATCTTCACAAACAAGGAGAGACATGGGCCCTGCCTGTAGAAAGGTAAAAACCACACGCTCATTTTACTGTTTTTCTTTTATCACCAATATAGTAAGAGGTTTTTTTCCTTCCCTTTTTTTTTTTTTTTTTTTATTAATGGTTAGACACAACGAGCCTGAGCCATACTTGTCGATAAATACAAGATAATAATTCCATTTATAGGCTCAAAGAAAGTATCATTTTTAGAGCATCTGAACTGAGGACCTCTATAAAGGCACAAACTCCACCAGTGCCCTGCATCAAATAACTGACTATATAGTCAAAGAAGAGTTCTGAAATGACATCAAGGAGAGGAGGAAACTGCGCCTGGGGCAAAGACTGCTTTTTCAGACAGAGAGCACAATGTGAGCAGAGACAGAGTAATAAACAGGAACGTAAAACAAAGCAAGTGTAGAAAAGAAGCAATATGACAAGGTCCCTGTTAAAAAACAGAGGAAGGGAAGGGCTTTCTTATGGAGCATTCCCACTTAGCTGACAGAACACAAACCATCTTCAGAGGATATTGGATGGGGGGTTGGGTTTAGAAATAACTTCCTGGAATGCTCTCGTTCATCATTGTTCCTTTTCATGTGGGTTCTCAAAGCAGATTCACCCACACTCCTGTGTCACCAGGGCAAACCAGCAGAGAGGTGAAGATGCAGTGGTTGCCGAAGCGTTCTGTGCTCCAGAGAAGCAGCCACCCAGCTCAGCACCGTCAGCAGCTGGGATCACAAGCAGTTTGTCAGTACACCGGTGTTTTCCAACAAAGCAATTTCCACTGACATGTTAACATTGACAGACTTCTGTCACATCATGAAGGAGACAGCATTAATAGAGTCCTTCCAAAGAAGGCTCTCAGTGAAAGCTGCTGCTTTTCCCTCCATGTGTAGCTCATTTAGGCCAGAATCAAACTGAGCCACTTGCAGGGGGAAGGGGAGAAGGAAGGTGGAGAGAAGGTGTATCAGGCTGCTCTTCCTGTGCCCACAGCACTTATGTCTCACTCATTTTGTATTACATACGGCATCAGGGATAAAGAGTGAGGTGCCTGGATCTGCAAAATCACTGAGTGTGCCAAAAAGACACCCCCATGAACCCTGTCAGAACACAAGCATTTTCCTTCTGATCTTTAGTGTCAGCCAGCAAGTAATTACCAGACAAAAGGAACAAAAGTTTGCTTCATTCCCCATCCCTCACCACTGAGCTCAAAGCACCAACCTAAGCACGTAGTATTTGCAGCAAGTTTTTAATGCACTGTCACAGAGAACAAAGCAGAGCCAAGTGCCACCTTTTTTCTGAAGAGATCAGTACAAAAAAGGAGAAGTAGGTTTTATTTACACTTACACATCAAAGCGCATTAGTTCTTAGATTACAGAAACTCAGAATAAAGCAGCCTGCTACTCCCAGTCTGGCACAGTAGGTATGAACAACCAGAAGTCCCTCTGGCCCCTAGACAAATGTTGGAATTACAGTGTATTAGCTAGTTTTCATTTCCCTGCTCTTTTACTTCCATCTTACCTGTCAGGAGGGTTGAAGTAGGAAGCAGCAATTAGGTTTTGGCAGAAAGATGTCAGCAGAAGATCAACAACCTGGAACAAGAGACATTGCTATTTCCTCCTTGTTGGGCTGGATACCTAGATCTAGCTTTGTGCTCTGCACTCTTTATGTTTTCCAACGTTAAAACAAAGGAGACAAATCTGTAAATGACATAAGTTTTACAGAACCACTGGCGCTAATAAGAGATAGAAAGTTAAGCCCATAACAGCCCAGGAATAATCTCAACATACAACGAATATCTAGGCAAGTCTGGTGAGGAAAGCCTAGCTCATCACAGGATTGCTCTATTAGATTCTATCTCTAGATCTCTCCACCAGACATCCAACAACTTCAAGGAGGTTAAAACACGGGTAGAGTCTGTGCAGGGCACTACAAAGCAGACAAAGGGAGAAGTGTATTTCCTGGTAGCCACAGATAAAGCAACCTGTCTCACGTACAATCCAGCTGCCTTTTTACCTACCCAGCCCTACCTATTTCTCATCCCAAGACAGATGGCACTCACACTCTGATGGCAGGGTTCCAGCTTGGGGTCAAAAACATTAACTTGGATTCGAGAATTCAAAGCAGCAGTATCGTTCTCATCACCGCTGTGACCCAAGACACTTGAGAGTCTGTCAGAAATCAAGGCAATCTGTGCTGGCACATCTGCAACGAAGGAACAGGAGAAGATGAGAGTCAGGACAGAAGGCATGAAAGATCTACAACTCCATGTAACAGGAAGAAGAACAAGTGAAATATATACTCAAATTGATCAGAACCCAAATTACACAATAAAAACCTTTAATGAACAAAAAAGGTCAGCTGGAACAGTGATCATCATCCTCATTTTAGAAGACAACATTATTTTTTCCTCGCAGTACTATTATGAACACACATCAAGAACCATTTCTCACACCAAAAAGGAAAAGCCTTTGAAAGGCAGGGGTTCAGGCCACCAGGCAAGTCCCAGGAACGAAGCTGCCAATCTTGGCAAAGATGCGTGTGATGGCAATCATCACAAAGCTGCAGACCTGAAGTTCCCAACTCAAGCACAGGAGTTATGTTAGACATGAAAAAAAATGTCTTCATAGCTGGAAGGATACAGATCTGAGAGGGCTGCACTCTTCAGGTACCAGAGGCAAGTCACTACTGCCATTGCTTGGGCTACCATTAGCCACATTTTATTAATGTAGCTTTTGTAGCAGCCAGTTATGGGTAATTATAACTTGCCTTCCTCCATACCTTCATGTTTAGCCTGGTCCACAATCAGCACCCTTAGTTCAGCCAGTTCAGCCTTCAGCTGCTCAATAGGCTCTTTGGAATGGCTGGTCTCCACTTTTGATTCATCTAGACATATAAAAGAGCAATGCAACACGTTATTCTTACCTCTGTGCATTACATCAGTTTATAAAATGTATTCAACAGCCTTTGCACACACTTGCTGCAAAAGCAGTATTTATATGCTTCTCTATAAACTGTCACAGATCCCCAAAGCATCAACCCTTCACATGCACAGCTTTGGTTTTTTACATTCCAAATATGTTACTTGATTAATCGTTTATCAGTTTATGCCTCGTTTCAGAACAGAATTCAGTTTTTAGAGACAAATGCAAAAAAAAAAGTCTCTTTTCTGAGTTTCTTTCCTACTTGCTTCAGCTCTCTGCCCCACACGGAAACATTTGTTGTCTTCCAAAGACTGGAAGCAGAATCTGAAAATACCGAAACACTGCAATGCAAATATACTATGTCATCAGCTTCTCCTCAAGCCCGACACCATCTTCAGATGTTACATCTTGCTTTATTTTGTTTGAAAGAAATGAAAGGAAATTCCTTTTACCACTAGAAAAGGAGTGCCACCAACAAGAAGCCGCCACAGCACAGCCCCAAAAACCACCCAGTGCAGTTGGTTAGACAGGAACTGCGTCTCGTCCATGGGCCAGAAATAGCTCAACCATGAACAAGAGAAGTAAATGACAAGGTTAAAATTTATAATTGTTATAAACGCATTGTAAAGCAACAATGAACGCTGAGTCACTCTTATATGAGAGAATGAGCACTAACGAACAGGGCAGGTTTAGAGCTGACCAGAACTCAATCCTGCCCTAAATCCTGTGCCAAAACCCCAGGGATGGATCAGGACACAGGGGACAGCAGGGGACATGGAAGAGGCTGGTCAGGATGCAGGGGACACGATCAGGCTGTGCCACTAGAGGTCACTGGCAATTCAGAGACTCCTGCAGAGCTCTGGCTGCCCAGCAGGATGCTGCTGATCCCATGAAGGGATTCTTCACTTCTGCCGGTTGCCAGGACAACCTCTGCAGCCAGGCTGCTGCAGTCCATGCTTCGGTCACAGCTCTTCCCAGCCACAGCATCCTCAGAAAGCTTCAAACGTCCAGAGTGCCCTGACTAGGAGCCCATTGCAGACACACCCCTGTAGGGGTGTATTTACTGCCACCGTGCTGCGGGAACAGCCCCTGTTCGCCAGCCTGACCTTTCATTTTGTACAAACCTGCACTGAGGACGTTGCCCATTTTAAGCTGCAAGGATTTGATTAAACCCACTTGCTGAAAGAGATAGGATTGTTCATTAAATAACTATTTCATACCCGTTGTGCTGCTAATGGGGCTGCAGGGATGGCATCTGAAAACGGTGGGGTCCCTCCCGCCCACAGACATGTAAACTACGAACCAAGATCCCTTTGTTGCTGGCTTCCTTCCTAGCCCCTCCTGTCCCCCCAGCTCTCAGCCACGCACAGTCATCTGTTCTTAAAAAGGCACGAGGGTGAGTTCAGACAGCTCCAGTGCCATTACACGAGGGATGGACACAGCAGGTTCACACCCCAGGCTAGCTGGGGCTGACAAGCACTCACTGCAAACGCTGATTCATGCCGATGTACTGGAGCTAGATTTAAATCAGCTAGCTCAGGCCTCATCTGCAGCCTCAGCACTGCACAGCTCCACACGGACTGCAGAAATCCCACTCAGGCAGGAAAGGCGGAGAAAATAATTATGGCAGTAACTATTTAATACCTCAAGAAGACATAAAGAACCTACACATACATATACATATCATTTCCATACAGATTAAAGACCTAATCAGCTGTAACTTTCTGAGTTTTTCACTTTATGAGAGCATCAATGGAAACATTAACATTTCTTCAAACTCATCTGGAAGTAAAATTGTTTTACCTTGTAACATTTTCTCTTTCATCGCACAACAGGCCTGTATGTACGTCGAGTACAAGTTTGAGGGTATTTTATCAGCTCTATAGTAAAAAAAAGACATTTAGTATACCAAATCAGCATATTCAAACTTCATCTTCATTACATCTAAGTATAAAGAACAGCTATGCTATGAAAAGTAATTACAGAGGCTCCAAAGCATACAGAACATCTGAATTATTTTTTTTTATAATAAATAAAAAGGGCCAGAAATTTATATCCAAGGCTTTCATAGCAAGCATCATAGAAGTGTAACACACACTACACATGGTATACACATGCATTAATACCTGTTTCATATGTAAGATATCTAAGTCACATGACTTAGATTCCTATGTGATCACAAGTATTTACACACCTAAAATGCTAATGCGAAAGAGATCGAAGTTTGACCTCCAACACTTGCTGGTAAGGAAGAATAATGTAGCAGCTTCTCTTAAAACTTTTGTTTGTTTGTTTGTTTAAGATTTTTTTTTGTCAGACTGGAATTACAGGGCAGGATTGAATGTCTCATTCGTAAAAGGCAGCGTTGAGCATTTTTTCTGCAGGTTACAGAGGAATTACTGGATGTAAACTAAAGCTGTTTCTGCAAGGCAGAAAAGCACTTTTAAACATGCATACAGGACAAGCCTGAGTTCTGAGAGGGGCTGCAAGTTCCTGAAACGTTACCCTGTTGTCCCTTAAGAACAGCTCAAGAAGCATTACAACACATTTATATGTAATTTCCATCTTCCCCTTCTCCCATATCCTCACCCATACTGGGGGGAGCTTTATACAGTGGGGCTCATCTTCCTGTTGGAATTTTGCATTCAGCATCCTCCTCCAAAGTTTGCATGAAAATTTATCTGGCCTGCAGTCAGATGGCTACACGGGACTCCTTCTAGATAATAGTTTTATCCATGGATATTGGACTAATTACAGAACTGAAGACATTCACCCATACAGATAAGCTACTGCATCCACAACCTGCAAGCCACAAATGAGTCTGGCCATGAAGCCCTGCCAAAAGGGTTAGCCAACAGGCAGCATTCCGTAAACAAGGTGTCAAAGCTTCTGGTAATCTAATAGAAAGCCAAACGTTATGAAGACAAAGTCCACAAAACAACACTGAGGAGCCTCCATACCTTTTTAAAGAATCTATAAAAGCCATGCACACATCCGGGGCTTTAGGGAGCTGCAAGAGAAAAACAGGCAGGTTAGGTGCAAATCACCTCTCTACAAACACACTTCTAGGTGGAAAGGTCAAAAAAAAAAAGTACTAACCACACGTGGCCTGAGCAAAGCGGGAAGGAACCAGGAAATGTAATATGGTCGCCTGAAAATACTGAGAAACAAAATAAAAGATAGCAAAATATTAACAACACCAGAGCTGTAACGTGCCATTGCATTACCTCAAAAATTAATCTGGTTTCTGCAAATAAAAAAATATTCAAGGTGCCATGAATAACCACACACAAATCAAGTTCAGATTAGCTAATAATTATTCATTTATTTATTTAATTATAGTATTATAGTAATTGTGGACTTCTCTTGCAGGTGTGCATAATCTTATTTATACTCTGCAGAAATAGCCTCAGTTTAGATGACTACGGAGGAAGTGAGTAACATGGGAAGAATTTCCTAAATCCTCCTTTGCCGACTTCCTCAAATTTTCTTGTTTTGTTATTTTGATTTGGACTTGGCTTTTTTTTTTTTCCTCCATTATTATTAAAAGTTAAAAGCAAGAAGAATTGAGAAGCACACAGTACCTGGCTTCTATCACAGATGTTGGGATCTTCCTTGTATTTTCAAATATCTGAAGGGCTTTTTCAACGTCACGAAGCGCCTGGCCCTGGGGCTGGCTCATAAGCAACAATGGGAGAAAAATATTGTGAGAAATCAAGGATGACAGCAATCTTCCCTGCTTGTTCATTCAGGGTTAGTAATAGCTGTCTGTGCTGCAAAGCGACTGAACAAATGCAATTGAATAACGAGAACTACCTGATAAGCAGAGTAAAACTGCAGGATAGAGAAACCCAGACCCGAAGCATCAGCCTGTCTTGGGAAGGTTGTTACGTGTAACAGCTCCTCTGGGTCAGCCCAAAGGTCCGTGTAGTTCTGTACCCGACTCCTACACTGACTGCAGCAGATATTCCTGTTTAACATCATCGTTTATTCAGTAAGCCCTCATGGGGACGGTATCTTTTCTGTTCTGAATTTGTTTTATTGTTATTCTGTATTACTTCATACACTTGGAATTAAGGCCCATAATCTTCACATCCAGCCCGCACTACCAGAACTACACTCCAGGCAGCAGGAATGCTGCCACAGGTTTCTCGTGTTTGAGCCGTGAGACATCTTAAGACTGCAGCAACCTGTGCCAATTTCTTACCTACCAAACAGACCAGTCAGTCTATCAGCAGAGATAATGCAGAGCCAATTCCTGCAAAGCTGTCTTCTGCCTCTCCCCATCTCAACAACCTCATTTCCCCACACCATACAACACCATTTAGATAGCCTTTTGTCCCTTAAATTCCCACCAACGGAATCGTCCATTATTTTCTACATCCCACAGTGCAGGATGGGCTAGAGGGAGCTGACACTTTACTGGCTTCAAACAGCACGTTGCTACCTGGGTGGCTTAACATAGGTGCTGCTTGGCTAGTAGCTGGCTGGCTAATCATTGAGCTCCTCTGCAGCCTGTCTCCAGAAATACTCAGTAGGCTCTGTTTGTCCTCTGTGCAGGTCTAATCTGGGGCAAGTTTCCATATTTATGACCTCTTGTCCAACTTTAGGACAGGAATTAGATTTGGCAGCACGCTCAAGCTTGGTAGGAATAGCAGATGGGGCTAACCTAAGCCTCCACAGGAAAAAGAGCAAAATTGATGAGAGAACTGTTGGATGGATGACCAGTACCTGCACGGCTTCATCCGTGGAAGACAAGTCTTCATAGAGCCCCATATCTTCTATAGCAACCTGTGTGGTGATACATAAAGATGGACGTTGTCACAACACGGTTAAATTTGACAGATCCAGAAAGATGTCTTTTCTAAAGGGACAATTTTTACTAACCTTGAGGTCAGCCAGTCTGGTTTTAGCCAGAGTGATATACTCCAAGAGAATAGATCGATGTTTTGATGGCACAAAAGGCGGGTACATTATATGGACCTGAAATGTAAAATTCAGAACATGCTTTACCATTTTTACAGGAGATGACTATAAAATTCTGGTTTACTTTTACACTCAATTACCTACAATACTCCCCCAAGAAGACATAACTGCTTCTTTTAAGAAAAGCCAGTTTCATGGTAACTGACATGCTAATTTTCCCCAACAACAACAAACAGACTAAATCACTGAAGTGCTTCAACATAACTCCACGGAAGGAATTCTCCTTCTTGTCAAGGAAATAAAAGAATCTTGTTCTTGTTTATTTCAGGGAGAAAAGGTTTTGAGCACTATATCAGAAGTAATGCAATTACTGTAACAACACTAATAATATGCTCAAAGGCACAGGGCAAAAATGTGTTTATTTCAGAACAGTTCTGGAGCAGTCTAAAAACTGCCTCTACCAGCAGCTTCCCACCTTCAAGTACGGGGCTACTTCAAAGGGCACCAGCTCTGACAAGAACTCAAAGAGAAAGACCAGAGCTTTCTTACTGCTCCCGTGTTGACCACCAGCACTCCCAAAGGAAGCCTGAAATAGAAAATTTAACAGTTCAGCCTTTCAGTGTGGAGAAAATCAGCATCCCAGCACTGCACTAAAAGTCAGCACGCAAACCCCAGGCATCTCTTGCAGACATCTGCTTTGCGTCAAGAGTATCCTCCTGGAGAAAAGTCTCCAGAGGAAGTTCTTAGAAGTCTCCACACAAGTTTCTTTGAGTTTCTTTTTCCAGTTTCCAGACAGCCTGCCATGTCACATGCAAAATTCCTTCTGATGCGCTACCATGGAAATCGTCAGGGGGGGGGTTAAACAAGGCAAAAAAAAAAAAAAATGAACCAAAGGATTGAGGTTGATCGAGGCAACACATTTCTAAAAGTTTATCTGGGCACTCTAAGAAAAATAAGCCAGTCAGACACTACAAAATAGAACTAGTTTACCTTTGATACATCCTAAACACTTTATCAGCAAAGGCTGAGCTTAGATTTGCAAACTCATACGAAGGAATTTAGAGGTTTAAGTTATGCAGAGATTTGCATACCTTAAATACCTACATGTTTACAACTAAAAGCTAATTAGCAATTATCTATAAGGTCAAACACATCAATTACAGCTGCACGCAAACATCCAGGAAACAGGAATGCTTCATGTGCAATAACCCACGACTTACGCAATCACAACACTGCTGGTTATCAAGATACTGAGAGACATCCAAGAATATGATTAGAATAGGAATTACGTGTCTGCGTTCCTGACAAATAACTAGAGGAGGCAAGATGGACTTGGAAGATGAAAGAAGGGAAGACCAGAGAAAGCCAAATAAATATATTCTTTGCAGACACAAAGGCTGTAATAAATATTTTTCCTAATACCAATATAATCACTTATTCCTTTGTGTTGTTTTCCTTGTTTTGTTGTTAGATCCCTGGTTATCTTGTCTGGAACTAGTTGTTTTTTTCTGTGCAGCAAAACCTTCTTTAAGTGCAGGTTTCTCACATACTTAAAACAAAGATTACCACTCAGGCCTCATTTAGTCTTACCTTAAACCATTCAGAGTACGGCATGAACACAGCAGGGCCCTCGAGGGCAGCCTGACGAGCTATCAGGAATGCAGTGATCATATTTTCCATATCATAGTTCTCAAAAGCCTTTATCAGGAGATGGCTCAGTAGATCTAGAAACATAAAACAGTAACCTCAAACTTTGCTCTTGACAATTGTGCTACAACTTTATAGTAAATGAAGACAAATATCTGATAACACCTCTGTCCTGAAGGGACATGCACTGCAGCTTAGAGAACCTTTGGGCCTCACCTATATTTTTCATGTGCTTTCAGTGGTCAAATACTTTAGGATTTCCACTTGCAAGAATCAGAGGGAGTCCAGCAATGACACAATCAGTAAGAACCCTATCAAACAAGGTCTGCTAGCTGAGGTGAGATAGAAGAACAAAGCCTCAGTAATCACTACTCCAAATAATCATAAAGGTAATTATCAAGTAATCATTCTTAGCTGTACACTAAATTATAGAAGTGTCAGACACAAGGCCTGGCATTCACATCGCAGCTGACACAGAATACTTGAATGCAGAGGGTGAGCTCCTGCTCTTTCCCCTACAGAAATCTCTGAAGGGCAGTTAGGAACTTGCTACTGCACCATTCAGGATGTTTTCTCTGTTCAGTATCTGAGAAGCAACAAGCACGTGTTATCTTGCAGGCTTGCCAATACCTACGTACCTTTGAACAACTGCTCAGCCTCAGCCTGACAGACCACCAGCACGGAAACACAGGACAGGACATGCTGCCAATTCACTTCATGTGTTTCCAGGACCTGCTGTAGCTGGCAGATCGACTCCTTTGCACTGAATGCCACAAACAGCTGGAAGAGAGTGACAGCAGTTCACTTTAGCTATGGCATGCAGCCACCTGTAAGGGTGAAATGCACTGCGAAGATTAACATGCAGATGCCTTTTGCGTAACTTTTGAAAAAGCTATCTCGTGTGCACCTTATGCATCAGCTTGCCAGACATTATTCTGGCTTGGAATCAGCACTGGCTAAAATAACAGGAACACTTCAACTCTTTCAGAAGCAACGTCATATTCTGTAACAGTGAAAATTCACATCTTCAGATATCTTTGTTCTCATTAGGAGCTTTGCACAAACAAACGTCCCCTTAGTGCTTCAGGCTTTGTCCTGCCTGCAGCTTCTGGCAGCTAGCTCAGATTCTGCGACTGTAATGCCTTATATTTAAGTAATTCCGTTTCAGATATTTCAGCGAATACAAACCCATTATAATCATGTGCTTTTTGTAAAACCAAGAAGACCTACTTTGCGATACAAGGCAGTGAGCAGTGAACAAGTCCTTGTAAAGCTCCACTCTCTCTGCATACGGATGGCATCAGACACTACACCCAGAAAAATAAAACAACAGTTACCACTTCAGCAATAGATTTTAAGATAGACCTAAAACAAAGATATTCACCACACAAGATTTCCCTTTAGCTTTCACAGCCACACACATTAAAAACTGCCTGCTGAAATCCTTTCTCTCCTATTCATCTCTGGAACACAGGCTGTGTGAACACGACTGTGCCATTTCCCTACAGCACTGTCATCCCAAAGCTGTTCTCGAGATCACACATGCATTGGCCAACATAATACAGAGAAAAACAGCAAGGAATCATCTTTTCCCTCAATGATCTCTTTCAGCTGGAAGCCAGCAACATTGCTCTCCCACACTACAGGTGAGCGGCTCTGGCTCATAGCTCAGTGTGATAATATTTCACCAGAGATTTTGCAGCCCAAATGTATTTCTTCCTAAAAACATCAAGCTTCACACAATTAACAATCATGGATTGGAAGCCTTCTTGCACTTATGTCTGATCTACCAAGACAAAATGAACATCAGACACCTAACCAGCAGAGAAAGGCTACGTTTGGCACTTAAAGAGAAACATATAGGGCCACATAATTTTAGCCCCAAGCTTTCTCTGCAATACCAGCTCTCCCACCCAGCTCCTCCTTTGGCTAAAACTACTCCCAGAGGCCACAGTTCTCCCCTGTCTGCTCCATAAAGGCTGCTAGGAGATGTTACCCAAGTACCTGCTCATGAGCCACTGGCTAAAGCTCCATCTCAAGGCCCTGATTTTCCACCTAAGGGCTTCTCTTGAACTACAGCCCTCTAAAACCCGGATGAACTTCCCATCTTTTCTGGCAACATGCAGGTAGGGAAAGAAGCAGGGAGTCAGGCAGTTGCACTGTGCTTGGTTTGCAGGCTGGATTCCCTTCAGTGAGGTCTGACTGGGACGGAGCTCCAAACCCACCACAAAAACAAACCCTCGAGGCACTTACTGCTCCCCGTGTACTCCTACCTTTCAACAAGGGGTTGTAGGTAAGAACCTCAGTCAGGGTGTGTCTAAAAAACTGCTGCAAGGAATCCGGATGAACTGCACTTCTATAAATTGACACATTGAACACGTTCAGCCTATAAACGACAAGGAAATATTCAGAAACAATGCGCAGGAAATACGATCAACCAGGCACTGATTAGGGTGAATGACTCATTTTTCTACACCTACCCTCATGAAAATGCCTGAGATACATAAACTTTTTATATGTATTTTTAAAAATCTGTCAGTTACTCAACATTATTAAGCTACCAGATTTACAAACTTGAGTCAAACGTATGCCCCTGCACAGGTCAGGACTGAAGGCTGACAAGTACAAAGCAGTCAGACAAAACGGGTCTGAAAATGGAAATGTGAGGAGTTGAAGGCACCTTCCAGGTGCTCCTGCTAAGAAGCAGAGTGAGCAAACTTGAGAGAAGAAACTCATCACATGCTAAAGTGCTCCAAGATTGGTTGTGAGACTGCCAGAATGCCCTTTCCTATCTCACACTTTTTACTTGGAATTTCACTTCTGAATATTTTATTAGAGAGAACACAGAACACGAATAGGGCTGGAGGGAGGGAATAAACATTCACTCAATTTCAGGAACAACCATAACAGTGGTTAAAGAAAACTCCTCCTGACGTTATTCAGAGCAACTGTGTTTCTTACCAGAACCTCATAGCTTGCAACGTGAAGACATCCTCCTGCTTCTCTTTACCAACAGCATCAAGCACCCCTGGCACCCCAAAGTAAAAACACAAAGGTGCAATGAGACAAATGGAAGGAGCTGTGACCCCAAACAGCTAAGAAGGTGACCCCATTAGGGAAGTGTGCCATTCAGCAGCATTAAATTCTTACAAAAACTACTCAGAAGTAACACAGAGACTCAGAAACTATTAACATCAACCTTGAACCACTTTAAAAGCACTCCCAAAAATGTGCTAATAATTAAGCCATCAAAAAACGCACATAAAGTAATGTTTAATGTCCAAATCTAATCCTAACTGTGCAGTGCATCTAAGAGTGCAAACACTGCAAGGCTGCACTAGAGAAAAGTCTGGAGATGGATTTGCACAAGCAAGCTCTGTGTTAAAGACCTCCGGAAACAGTGGTCTTCACCTTCAACAAAGAGAGCATGCTGCTGTGAAAGGCACTTATTTGTGACAGCAGAGGGACTTCACAGTTACATTGGCTTAGCAGCACTCCTTCAAAAGCGAGGCCTGCCCCAAAATGCCTGGTAGAGGTCAGGGATTGGCAGCTTGCACAACACATGGTCCTGACCAGCCTACTCAAAGCCCACATACTGAGAGATCCTCTGCTTTACAGGCTGCAGCAACAGCGGTTTTGATTCTTGTTCCATCCTACCTTCAAAAGTCTCCTCTTTAACCATGAAAAAGTTTGGTTTTCATTAGGATTTAATCATTAGGACCATCTCAGGGATGCACTCTGAAAAGGAAACTACCAAACTGAGGCAGCAAATCAGGCGTCCCTGACAGTTCTGTTGTAAGGCAGCCCACAGTGTATGGGAGGAGCGTTCTCCTCCCCTGCTGAGGAATACTTTGAGGTTAAGCAGGGGAGAACAGAGAAAAGGAGATAAACTCTACTTATCCTCAGGCACGGGAGTTCAATTTAGCACGATCATTACTATGAAGCACAGCGCTCCCAGCCTGTCCTCCTCCTGTGAACGTCTCCATTAATTGTGAATTATTTGATATAAAACACCCTAATGTTCTTCAAAGCAGCTGGCAAGCTAAGTGAAACCCCTCAAAGGTGACCCAAAAGCACACACTCACAAAAACACTTAATTCTGAACTTCCAATATAGTTTTGATCAGACTGTAAGGCAGCCAGGGGCAGCGCAGGCTGCGTGAACGTGAAGGTCGGATGAAGAGCAGGTTAGCACCGACTCCAGCCTGACTGCCAGCCACCTGCTTTGCTCCCCCCAGAATCCCTCCAGTCCTGTGTTTATGAGGGTTATTTTTCAAGTGCCAACACCATTAAAGGGTCACCTGAGATGGGAGTCATACATACTAAATAATAAAGCACTTCTCTTACAGCTTTCCCTTTTTAGCACTGCTCAGCGAGGTCTGTAAGGCAGCTCTGTCTCCAGACACTTTCTGCCAGATGTGGGTAAGGGATCAGGCTGGCGATACCCACACGGAGAGATGCAGGAGGGCAGGGGGGGACAGATCTCTTGCTGTGTCCTGGTTTTCAGTCATTTTACAACAGGCAAAAAGCGCTGATTTCTGCAACAGCACTGAGCATGCTGCTGAAACACGCCAGCAAGGAAAGAGGTAAAGCGCTGTCACTAAGGAGACAGAGAAGTAAGAACACCCACACAGCCAGATTAGATGAATACAATGGCCTAGAGCACGTGAGGAGGTGTAAGTGAATGCTTCCTCTGCAGACAAAACAGCACAGCAGAACCAGCAGCTTACTGCGAAGATCGTCTGTGACACAAGGCAAAAAAAAGCCTTCTCGTGTGTTCAGTCTTTCTGCAATAGGATTTGTAATGCACATCAGGCACTGCTACACTTGAGCTCTAAGAAGCAGCATAACTGCCCAGGCCTAAACAGGCACGCTGTGCATGGGACAGCTGAACACTGTTTTTTTTAAAGACTAAGCATGCACATTAGAAGTCTTTGCTCCACATTAAAAAAAAAAAAAAAAAAAAAAAAAAAATCAGGTTTCACAAGCCATTATTCTGCAAACCCAAACAG
The DNA here is from genome assembly GCF_964035555.1 of Netta rufina. NCBI lineage: Eukaryota > Metazoa > Chordata > Aves > Anseriformes > Anatidae > Netta > Netta rufina. The sequence continues at coordinate 1,312,894 of NC_140136.1, read as the reverse complement.
CAAGTCAGCAAAATAGCTTGCTTGCACTTAACTTGGTAAATTCAAAGTTGAATTTAATAAGCAGAAAAAAAATTATCCTAGTTTAACCTCTGTGCTACAACACATTGGATTGTTTCCAACCAAACTTGTTAAAAATCAGCTCAGGTATCTTTACCTGATGCTACAGCTGGGAGGATCAAAAATGAACTAGCAAAAAAGCAAGAAATTATCGTTGGTGTTAGAAGACACTCGCTTTACAAGAGCAAAGGAAAAAACAGAAGCACAAAGAATCAGTGACATAAATACAACACAGGCAAAGCATCCCAGAGAGGACTGCTCCAAGTCCTTCAGAGATTCAGTAACGAGCAAGGAACTAAAGCCTAGCAAACAGCAGTGACTGCACAAAGTTACAAATCACAAGAACACTTACATGTCAACATTCTTTGTAAAACAGCACGACAGATCTGTTCAAAAATGACAAATTAAGAATTTTGTGTTTAAAACAGCTACAATTATATGCAGGAAAAGTGAACTGAGTCAAATAACAAGGTTTTGTCTCTCCGAAATTAAAGCTTAATTTTTACCTCAGGCTCTAATGCAGAACAGATACAACAGGCAGACAGGCAAGCATTTTCCATGCTTCATATACAAACGGAAAAAAAGGGCAATCGAGGTGAACCCAAGGAAGCTAAAAAGCCTCTGACAAGTCACCTAGGAGAAAGTCTCTTTACAAAGGTCTCTGGTTTCACCATTTCTTCCTTAGACACTCCAGTAAATGGACCATTGCCTTTTCTTTGTTGCTCTAAGCTCAGATTTAAATAAATCACTCATAAATGCAGAGACATATAAAATGCAAGTACTTTTTTTAAACAGTTATCTTTAAAGTTTCATTTTGTCCTTACATTGGGGACCTTCTTGAATTCACACGTCCTTCCCAGCTCTGACGTTTGCTGAAAGCCATTCTGAAGAAACGTGATCGCAAAGTCTGCAAGTCAAGAAGGAATGAGTGTTTCAGCATCCCCTTATGATAAAAACCTCTTGCCCTTCTGCCTTCCCGTCTCAGTCCCCCAGGGGGACTGGTGGCTGAAAGACATCACCCGCTGAACAGCACAGTCAGCAAGACTGCCAACACTCTGTTTTTTTCTTGGACTAAAATTGCTCTCGGGCAAAAAGGACTGAGGACAATCAATGACAAGCAGCACAGAAATGTCAAGGATTGTAAAGACCACGCTGCTTACAGGTGTCACACCCTTTTACCATCGCAGAGCTCAGGTGAATTGTACCTGAGCCACTGCACTGGCCCAAAGGCCAGGCTACAGCACTCCAAGCAATCTTTTTCAGGAAAGAATTGGTAAATTCACCAAATATACTTCCCTCATTGAAAGAAGGTGAGAAAATGCAAAGCACAGTCCCCATCCTCACACCCCCAGCTTCTGGCCCGTGCTGCAGGCCAGCAGTGGGACCCCGCTTCGCAGCACCCAGCTCAGTGCCTTGCCTGAGAGAACGCTCCCAGCGAGCTCCGCGTCCTGAGAGGGCTCCTCCGCCTGCTCACACAGAGCACAAAGGCTGCTGCACAGCCACTCCACCACAGCAGCGGCATCAGGATTGCTGAGAACAAACAAAAGCACGTTCAGTTCAATCCCCTCTACGCTTTGCGATGTTTGGTTTTTGCCCCACCATCCCCTTGGACTTAGGCAAGAGACATCTGCGTGGGACTCGGCACTACATGAGGCAGTTCACTTCTTTTCATTGTAAAAGTCAACAAGAACTCTATTTGCTTCATAGTAAGATAAGAAACAATACACGTGGAATTGTGTATTGAAGTATGAGTATTAATCATATCTGACATAAAGGTATTTCAATTTAAAGACTTCTTTTACAAGATTTTAGTTCTGATTTCTAAGATACTTGGGTAAAAATGCTTTAAAAAAAAAAAAAATATATATATATATATAAAAAACAAGCTCTATCTCTTTGGTTTCCTTAAAGCACAGGAAGCACTGAAGGCTTTTCTTCCTGTCTCATTAACAGACAAGTAAATCGGCATCAAAGGCTGTATCAAAGATCGTTGTAATATTCCTTTGACACCATAAGAAAACATCCTGAGGTTCTGGAAGAGTAAGCTCTGTATTGGGAAAAATAAATAAATTCTTAGAACAACTATTCCCCAGAGATTAACTCTGCCTCACTTTATTGCAACACTGGCGTTGAGATGACAGAAGCACGCAGTCTATGTGCAGCAAGACCTCTCACCAAGAGCAGCACTAATTTTCACTGGCTGCACAAGAGTTTCCAAAGCAGCTCTCACGGCATGGCCAGATGATCCTAAAGAGCTGGGTTACCACGTCCTTCCCCACACGGTGTGGTACCTGCCCTCTGTGCCAGTGAAACGGTGAAATAAACATCAGGCAGCACGGGCTGCAGTGGTGCTTCTCACCCAACCGTTTGCTTCGCACCCCAACTGCCTGGGCAGCCATCAGACAAGCAGCCACCGTGGCCTGAACTGTGCTAATTAACCCAGAGTAACCTCTCAAACCCTGGGTAACTTCTTAAATCCTGCTAATCTGATCACCTGCAAGCATCTGACTATATTCATAGTCCAGAATACTCATGTCTAATCCCCGATTAGATTTCAATAGGCTTTAAGAGATTAAATATATCTGCAAACCTATAAACCTCTGCTCACCTCTCCAGCAGCTCTCCCAGTCCAATGATGTTGCCTCTGTGCAGGTGCCACACAGCTTCCAGCACTGGAAGGTCCTAGCAGGAATGGCACAATTAGGTCCCAGTGCACATTTCACACTTAACAACAACGTTTTGATAAGATAACCTATTAACCTATACAGATAAAAGGAAACTAAACTTCGTTCATTCAGAGTTATCAATTCTGTGTTCCATTCATAAATTCACCCACCTTTGTCCCCCTGGAATAATCCTGATTTTGCATATCCAAAGGAGCAGTGGCTATCCCATAAAACAGGGGGTAGTATTACATTTTGAGCCCTGTTAATTCAGAACCATCTTGGAGAATTATCACTCAGTCTCGTAACTCTTTGGTAGTTTCTGTGGAGCAGGTTTGCTGCTCTCAAATCCAATTCCCAAGAGGAGACTGCAGAAAGAGATTCTGCAGCTGGACAAGAAGACGGGCCCATGGGCATGGAGGAAAACCAAGCACAACCTGAGCAGTCTTTGAGCACACAAGGCATTCGGAAGACAAATCCCACTAGCCTTCTGCAGAGACTGGTAGCTGCTTCTTAGCATGACCCCCAACTCGCCCACATAGTTTGTCTTCAACAGCCTAATCCTTTACTGTAACGATCTCAATTACATAGCAGCACTTGGTCTCCATGTCTACCTGAGAACACGGAGATTTTAATCAGCCCATAAAATTCACAGGATTCTATTTTCAGCCCGTGAACGGATATTTGAGACTAGAGCATGCCTCTTTATCCAGGGGGATCAGTCTCTTCCTTCTTTCCCAGCAGAGCAGCAAGCAACCAAGATTGTCCTGCTCACAAAAAGTCCCTTACTCTATTTAGAGCACCATTTATCTTCACGAAACAAACCACACAAATGAAATCAAGCCAACACATTTGTGAAGCAATGCAACCTGTTATCTGCTCTCGTATTTCTCTCAAGCCATTTGCTGCACAAACTCACTCAGGCTTATCACAATTCCCAGACAAACAGAACAGAGAACCAGAATGCCAGAGACCCACTGAGCACCGCTGGCAAAGTGCACAAAGGACCCCTGGGGCTGTGACACCCCACAGCCAGCTGCGAGTCTGCAGTGACCTGGGCAGCAAACCTATGCACCACCTGATGGAGAGTTATCAGCAGATTTCACTGAAAACAGTAAGGAGTGAAGCTAAATAAGAGAGAGAATGATCCCTCCAAAGCTTGTATTAACTGCAGTGTCACCCCGGACAAGTCTAATCCCAATACCTGTGCTGTAACTCCAGATGCCACATTTGCCATGCCCTTCCTTGCTTCTAAAAGCTACAGAAACCCAGAAGTGCTCTGTACAAATGGAAACGGATTAAAATCTCCTTCAGAGAGGCAACCTGCCTGCCTGGCTCCCCAAAAAGCTCGATCACCAAGACGCTGCCAACTTTCTTGTGTGGCAGTTTCTCAGCAGAACTCAGCACACAGTTTTAAAGATTCTTCCAAACCTCTGTAAAGCCCTCGTCAAAAATAAAGCAAATCTTGCCACAGAGGTAAATAAGCAGAACAGACAACAACACAGACGTTCTTAGGAGAAATTCAAGACCACAGCTGACCACAAGCAGGGACAAGCAATGGCAAGGCTACCATAGATTACAAGAAACACCAAAGAAAATGGAACACAGATCAGAGCATCACTCCAGGTTACAGCTATCCCTGCCCTTTGCTGGAAAAGAGGGTTGCAAGCACACTACCTGATTCCACAGATGAAATCTAAATGGCTTGTGACAGCAACCTTTCTTTGTGAGTTCTTACCTGCATTTTCCATATTTCTTGACAGAAGTGTGAGCGACTGAACACGTTGTTCACCAACAAATCCTTGACTGTTTGAAGCAAACAAGACAGTCTCTCCTGGAATCACCCAAAAAAATAAGCAGAAATTATTTCCCTCGTAAATAACACATTCTTACAAAAATAACTTTTTTTTTTTCCTCCCTTGCTTTCTGTTTTTCAAAGATTTGAATGGTGGAGAGAATTCTTGGGGACGGCCCACACCTTTCATCTCAAGGCTGAGTCAAAGGCAGCTGAGCTGACAGCACTGGCACCTGACAGCTACTCAGAGGCGAGGTGAGCCAGCAGTCCTGGCACAGATTTTGTACAGAAGACCATCACCATACCTCGCTACGCTGCAAACTGAGACTGATAAAGATGGAACTACGGATAAAAGAGACCAAGCCACACCAGGGAACACACTAGAGGTGACAATATAGGGCCTGCTTAGAGATACTCTAGTAACAGACAGGAAACTTCACTTCCAAGGTGTCAAAAAGTAGCTCCTTTCCTGTACAGAAGAGTGCCATATTTCTATGAGCATTTCAGACACACAAATACTGATTTCTTAATAAGCTACATGTAAGGCTTTTTGCTTACTCTCTGGTCCAAGTTCAGCAGTGGTACTTGAGAGGGGCTTGCAGAAGGCTGACAGATCTGCTCAATGTTGGTAACAGCGTTTTTGGCTGCCAAGACTGCTGCAGGGACACCCAATCTTGAGGCCTGTTCCTGCAGAACAGAGACTAAAACCAAAACCCCACAATGCAGAAACCTGACATCATGCAGTATAAATCAGTGCATGAATACATGACTGTGAACAGAGAAATCCCAGGTCTTAAAACTCCTTCCAGCACCAATATCATTTGTTGTACTGGGCAAGTCATTTATATTTCCATGCATCATTCCTTTACCACACATAAAATGATGGCATAACAAGCATAGAAATGGAAAATCCCTGCTAAGTAGAATTTTGTATTTTAATCTTGCAAGACTCACAGGAACACTTTAAAATAATCAAAATATTTGAAAATCAGACCTTGCCAAGGGTGTCATTCACTGAATGAGTAAGATACAAGCAGCTGAATGGGAGACCAGAACAGTGCGAAGGAAGTAAAATCAGGATTGCATTTAACAGACAAATTTATAAGTGAAGTTCTTTTCCATGTCTGCAACCAATGTTATTTCGCTCACCAATAAACGATTCTGACAATGCTTCCTGGTGCTCTTTGCCACTCTCTCCAGCTGGCTTGACTAAATCTTCCACCTGCACACAAAACAAAAACATTAACAGTCTCGGATGTCTGTTACACACTTTTACAAATATATTCCCTCCAAAGCATATTTAGCAGCTCTGGCATTCTATGGGGCTGGAGCAATTGACATGAAATTAACACCATGCTCCTGCACAGTCATGGTAAACCATGGATTTTAAGGCACCTTCCAAGATATAAATACGTTCCTTTTATTCAGAGAAAGTGAGATACAGGTTAAAGTTCCTTGTCCATAGTTTCCCAACAGATCAGCACCAGAAATCTTGTCTGTGCAGTTACAGTGTCATAAATATTTGATGAACACAGCAAAACTTTGCATCCTTTTATAGCTAAATCACCCCTCCCCTTATTATCTGCTTTTAAATAATTACACACATTCTCTAGAGAAAGAAACATTCTTGTGGCTGAACCATGGGAAGTATTGGAATTGCCTACTCCAGTTACCAAAATCAAAAACTTTCTCTAGTGTGGGAGGAGATGGTAGAACATGGCCAAGATAGAATCTTGGCTTAAGCACGTATGCAGACAAACATGTCTTCATAAAGAAAGTCACGTTAGTCAGAAATGGTTGGTAATTCAGAAAATCTAATAGCCTCTCCAGCTTTTTCTTCCCCCTATACACACAAAAAGGCAATTCTGGCACCCAGACAGGTGCTGGATTTCCATTTATCCATTTGTCCCACGCTTGACCATTTTTAGCCTATAACAATAACAAAAAAAGGTCTAATTTCTGCAAAGCAGACCTCTAAGCTTCAGCTTACTTCCACAGTGCTGTTTTTTCCTTTTCACTTATCATGAAAAATGCGTTCCTGGGACATTTCACAGCTGCCCTGGGAATGACCCTGATGGAAATCCCTCTCCAGCAGGCATCTCCCGAGGTCCCTGCCCCGCTCCTACCTCCAGGAGGAGGTCGTTCAGGTTCTGATGGCGGTCCAGAAGCCGCAGAGCTGCTTGACAGAGCTCTGCTCCGCTCCCAAAGGTGCTTCTTCGTTTCCTGGCTCTCCCTGCTGAGAAGTTTGGGTTTATTTTAAAACCAAAGCGTGCTCTGGCCCCCGCTGATGAGGCAATCTCCCTCTCCCACCCCGCTGCCCCACCACACATCACTGACAGCGCCGAGAGGGCCCTGGGCAGACCCTCAGTGGGCAGAAACCAAGCAGGTCATTTCACACACAGCACAGGGCAGCGAGGCCCATGAAGCCCGCGGCCTTCAGCACACATTGGCATGAGGAGCCCAGTGCAGCCAAGGCTGCCAGGCACTGCACCGTTGGCCTTGGCCTTGCCCAAGCCAAATTTTACCAGACACCCCCACCTCAGGACACCTCCACCTCAGGGCTCTGCGAGCAGCTCCTGAGGGGAGCAGACAGCACCTGAAGGGCTGGGGACACCCGAGGGGCTAGGACAGGGCTGCCTGGAGCCCCAAACCAGATGAGGGCCGAGCTGTCGGGCACAGAGGACGCCCCCAGCCCTCTCCCCCGAGCGCCAGGGCGGCCCCGGCCCGCACCCACCCAGCAGCGACCTCAGCTCGCTCCCGCCCGCGCCCGCCATCATGGCGGCGCCCAGCCGCTGCCCGCCAAACCAACCCACCCGCTCCGCGCCGCCATTGGCTGCCCGCCCAGGCGCTCCCTTCGCCTATTGGCTGGAAGAGGCGTGGTCCCGCCCGCCCTCCCGCCCGCCATCTTGGTAGTGGCGGCGGCAGGAGGCCGCCATGTTGGGGAGGGCGGGGTGGCGTGAGGTGGTGGGTGCTTTAGGGTCCTGTGTGGGACTGTCACTGCTGCCATGGGTACCTGTGGCTGCCGAGGGTACAGAGCAGGGGGTGGCAGCTCACTGTGTGTGGAACAAAAACATCTCACTGTGTGTGGAACACAAGCATTGCCCAGGGAAGGTGGAAATTCACCCCGGGGTGTCACCCACTGGCTGCAGGCATTCAGCGCCCTGTGCTGGAATCAGCCCTGGGATGCTTTTAGGGCAGCACTGGTCCCACGAGGGACTGACCCCACAGTCCTCATCACCAGAGCTGAAATCCCTTCCCGGCAGCGCTGGGGCTGTGGCCCTGTGCTTGCTGTGCCAGCCCCAGCCCGCCAGCCTCTCCTTCCCCCTGCCACAGTGCAGGAGGTGGCACAATGTCTGTCCCTGTCACGCTCCCGGTCAGGGAGGTCGTCCCCAATGTGTGACAGTCAAACAGAAAACTTCTCCCTTACCAGCATCCCTGGCAGGCTGCTGCAGCCTCGCGGGTTTGCCAGCCTGCGAAGAGTGGCTCTCGCTATATTTAATCCCTCGGCGCACTATCTGTGAGGTATCCTGAGTTAATGCGGTCTGCTCGGAGGATTGGTTTTAATTGAAATATTAATGAAGAAGAGTCTAGAAAGGAAATGGAGCCTTAACAAGCGTGCCGTGATTCAACATCCCTGCCTTTGCAGCGCTGTCAGCCAGACCCTGCCGAGGGAGCATCCCTGTCCAGGCTCTCCTCCTGCCCCAGGGCACATCCCGCTGCGGTGCTGGGCCATGTCAAGCTGCTCCAAGGGCATGGATCCCACCCAGGGACCTGCCTCTGTGGGGAGGTCTTCCTCAGCTGCAGGGCGAGCAGCTTGGGGGCCTCATGTCCACCCCTTGGTTGTGTCCAGGCAAGGGGAAGGTGAAACTCAGTCGTACTGGAGACCTCTGTGATAAAACTGCCCCTGCGGGTGGGAGCTTTGTGGAATCCGTCCCGATCTGTTCAGCATCATGCCTGTGAGCCATGCTTGCCCAGGGCAACAGGCTCATCCATCCACTCCTCGGTGGTGCCTGGGGACAGGACTGGCCTCCAGTGCTCACAGCCCCTGGCTGCTTTGATCAGGAGTGAGGACTGGGATTCAGTAAGGGGCTGGCATGGGAATTTTGGGGTGCCAGAATGCCTGAGAGCAGTCAGCAGGCCACTACATCCTGCACTGTCAGGAAACTGGGCAAAAACACCACATCAAAGGGCCAAAGTGACGAGAAACCTCCTAAAAAGGTGAGAGGAGGTGCAGCCAAGGGTTGTACTTGAGGTGGCAACGCCAGGGAGCTCCCCTTGAGCTCAGGCATGTCCAAGTTCGGCCACATCTGAGGCCAGCATGCAGCACACCCCAAGAGCACAGCACCTCGCCAAGCACTCCCTCCCTTCACAGTCCTGAGCCCAGTGCAGCAGCCAAGGAAGCTGAATACGTGCATCCAGCCCCACAGGAGCTGTGCGCAGTCATCTCGACTTCCTGGGGCTGTTCAAGGAAATTTTTTGCATACGACAAAGGAAGCCCAGGCAGTGTATTACCTGAAAACAAACACTGTGCACAGCTCTGCCCCGTGTCCCAGCCCCGCCACACTGCCACTCGTCACGCTTCGACGCGCAGGGGGATGGGAAGTGGGGAAATCTGACGCTCCTGCAGTGATTTGCAACCTTTTCCCAACCTGTTCATTTTTTTTCCCCTATTTCTTTCATTTTTAATTAAATGTCCCCTATGCACATACACGCTTGGCTTTTGTTTGATTTTTTTCCAAGGCGGTAGCTTTTAATTATATCTTGATTTCACATTAATTACAGTTTCACCCAAAGCGAAGGGCTGTGAGCTTTATAATTCAAATGCGCTCCCACGAATCCTGCCGGCTGGGTTATCGCTGCCTCCAAAGGCCTGCACCCGGCCCCGGCGGTGCCGCCCTGGCTGTGTCCGGAGGCAGCAGCAGGTCCTGGGGAGCAGGAGAGCCAGCAGCTGGCTTGGCCCACGCCGGGCAGCTCGCTTGGGTTTCCTCCCTCTGCCATCGCTGCCAAAGCAGGCTACAAAGCCGGCTGATGACAGGGTGAATGTCACATTCAAATCGCACTCGTTTGAGCAGAAAGCGAGACGCAGACACAGGCATCACAGCCAAGATCTGCTGCATTTTCCTTCCTGATGCAGCTGGAGCTCCGTCCTGCCTCGGCTCCCCGTCCCCGTGGCTCCTGGGGCTTTGTGGCCGAGCTGCAGGGGCAGTCGGGATGGCAGCGAGCGTGGTGGCCCCAGGGGGGAGGCAGCCACCACCGTGCTCCCCAAATCCTGGCCCAGCTGATGGTGCATTTGGGCAATCCCAGGGGTGCACAGATGATCTGCATCCATCCTCCTGCCTCCCCGGCCCCAGGGCACTGCAGCAGGCAGGACTGCACTTCCCAGCCGTGCCTTCCTCAACAGCTCAGCTCTGCCATTTCCTTACCCAAAAGATGGAGCTGATGCTGCTCGGGGAGTCCAGGAGGGAATTCTCCCCTAGCTGGAAGCCTCTCGCTCAGCCAAGCCATGGCACTGCAGGCACAGTCCCATCCACGGTGCCCCAGGGCAGCCCTTTGGCCATGAGGGACAGACGGGTGGCCCCAGTGGCCACAGTTCCTGCTCATGGCTTAATGGAGCTGAGGTGGGTTTTGTGCATCATGCAAACGGGAAGCTCGTAATGACAAGCTTCATTTTGCTGCCTGACCTTTCATGGCAGGCCATCTGCTCCCTGCTCTGCTGCGGGCACCGAGCCATGCCAGCCTCTGTGGGTGCCCCCCCTGCCACGCTCCCATGGGACATCAGCTCAGTGAGACACCCCAAGGCCACACCTCAGTGCCTTCAGCTGGCTTCTGCTGCTCCTGGCCATGCCAAAACAGCAGTGCACCATGCTGCCGGCTGCTGGCGCGCTGCCTGCCTTTGCCCCCAGGCCTCTTCCAGAGGATGCAGCCCGCAGACACCCCAGAAATGCTGCCTCTGGTCCTCCCTGCTCCGGTGCTTGGGTTGCTGGTTTTCAGCCTCAGCCCCGTACGCTGGCGGGGTCCCTGCTCCTCCTCCGCAGGCGATGCAGGGCTGCACAGAGCCCACGGGGACACTTCCCCAGGAGACCTCCTGGCTCTGAGTGCTCCCAGGGGCTCCGTGTGTCCTTGCAGCCACCTTCCTAGCTCGCTGCGCATCGTGATGTGGGATGGCCCCCGAGGAGCTCGTGGCTTCCATGCCTCGGGTCTGAGACTGAGCCCTGAGTCGTGGCCGTGCCTGACCTCTGAGGTGGCCCCAGCAGACCTTCCAGGCGGCAGGAATCATTCCATACCACCCAGCCCCGTGGTGGGGCTGTCCCACAGCTCTGCTCCACACCCTGCACCCCGCTGCGGGCCCCGCAGCCTGCACAAAGCCACATGCTCTGCACCCTGCACCCTTCCCCATGCACCCTGCCTGCACTCACGCACCCTGCACCCTACACCCCACTGTGTCCTGCACCCTGTGTGCAGCTGTGCCATGCACCCTGCGCCCTGCACCCAGCTGTGCCCTGCACCCTGCATGCAGCTGCATCCTCTGCACCCTGCGTCCTGCCTGCACTCCTCTGCATGCAACTGTGTGCTCTGCACTGTGCTGTGCACCCTGCACCCTGCACCCTGCATGCCCCCTGCACCCAGCTGTGCCCCTCACCAAGCACGGAGCCGCATGCTGTGCACCCTGCGCCCAGCACCCTGCATGCAGCTGCATCCTCTGCACTGTGCTGTGCACCCAGCTGCGCCCCGCATCCACCCCGCACCCCGCATGCTGCGCACCCTGCGTGCGCCCTGCGCCCTTGCGCACCCTGCGCGCTCCGCGCCGCGCACCCTGCGCCCTTGCACCTTGCACGCACCCTGCGCCCAGCCCCGCCTCTCGCCGCCGATCCTTGCACCCCGGCAGCTTGCGGGGCCGTGCCGAGCCGTACCGAGCCGTGCTGAACCGAGCCGCACCGAACCGAACCGCACCGAGCCCCCGCAGCACCGCGCGCCCCGGGCGGTGGCGACGAGGGAGGAGCCGGCAACGGGGGCGGCGCAGCTCCGAGCCGAGCGGGGCCGAGCCGAGCCGCTCCCCCCCCCCACCCCCCAAACACCTCCGCCCCTCCCGCCCCGCCCGTGCGGCGGAGGTCGGCGGCGGCGGCGGCGGCGGCGGCGGGGGCGCGGGGATGGGGCGATGGCGCGGGCCGGTGGCGGGGCCCCGCGGGAGCTGTCCCTGGAGGAGGTGCTGAAGTGCTACGAGCAGCCGCTGAACGAGGAGCAGGCGTGGGCGCTCTGCTTCCAGGGCTGCCGCGCCGCCGCCGCCGCCCCCGCCGCGCCCCCCCGCACCGCAGACATCCGCCTCCGAGCCGACGGGACCGTGGGGCTCCCGGCACCGCCGCCCGGTGAGAAGGGAACGAGGGGAGGGAGCCCCGGGACCGGTAGGGGGTGCTGCGGGGAAGGGGGGGGAGGACCGAGCCCCGTTGGAAGCTTGGGGGGGGGGGGGAACGGGAGCGGGGAGAGGGAACCGGCAGCGGGAGGCAGGGAGGGGGTGGGGAGAGGGATGGGGAGAGGGATGGCACCGCTGCGGGACCCGGTGGGCTCCGTGGGAGGCGGGGGGTTGGAGGGCACCCCGAGGGTGGGGGGCTGGCAACCGGTAAACCGGGACCAACAGGCCCCGGTGAGGCGGGGGGTGGAGAGGGGCGCGCACCCCAAGCCTCTGTCCCGGCACCGGGTCGGTTCCAGCATCGGCACCGCGGGTACCGGCACCGGCAGAGGGTCGGTGGCTCGGGGATCCAGGCCCGGTGCGGCACCGGCACCGGCACCGGCAGCACCTTGCCCTGGGAGGAGGCTGCTGGGGCACGGGGCGTGCGTGGCACAGCGGGTAGGGGCACTGGGGTGCAGAGTGCCCGCGGTGCAGGGCCCGGGACACGGAGCCCTTCAGGGCAGGCAGGACACACGGCAGGGACAGGCGTGGGGACAAACCTGCAGGCACACGGGCACTCAGCACACACGCAGCACACCCACGGGATGGGATGCATGCTCAGACCCCACTCTCCCTCCATCCTGGGCACCCGGAAGGGGCATTTTGGGGCAGCACCGTTCCTGACCTTTGGACTCATGGCCGTGCCCTCCCTGCGGGCGGTTGGCGCTGCTGGGCAGGGCCGGCTGTGTTTATGGTCTGTAATTAGGCACCGCCGGGTGCCAGCAGCACTGCGAGGTGGCTCGGCGCGGGGCTGAGCACCGTGTGCCTAATGACAGAGCTGGGGCAGGGCTGAGCCCCCGCCTCGCCCCGCGTGGGGACAGCGTGGGGACAGCCCCGCACCCAGCCCCGGACCAGCGGCTGCGTGCCCCAAGATGGATTTTGGTGCTCGGCGTTTGTGGGGTCTCCCAGGAGCCTTGCAGCCCCACAGGGACACTTCATTGTCACCCCGTGCCCTTGCTCACGGCCGGCTGAGGCTGCGGCACCGCTGTGCGTCCCCGCTGCTGGCAGCGGGCAGGGATGCTGCGGTGTCGCTGCGTGTCCTTGCTGCTGGCAGCCGGGCAGGGAAAATCCCAGGGGAACAGGGAATGAAGGGGGATGGAGCTGGGCCCTTCACTGCTGCAGGGTGCTCGAGGGGCTGTGGGTGAGTCCCAGCACCACCGCAGGTAGGGCACGGACACCGGCACGTGGCTTGGCAGCTGCTCCCGGTTGTGGGGCCAGAATGGGCCGGGTGAGCTGGCAGCAGCTGCCTGAGCAGCTCCAGGTCCCCGTCCCACGGGATGCCCGGCCCCAACCCCGACAGCCCGAGGGAGCAGCCGGCACGTGAGCGCTGCGCAAACACCACCCAAGCGGCCCCGTTTGCCATGGCAGCAGCAGGTGCTGCCGTTCCAGGTGTGGCCGTCCCGCCACAGCCGCGGGCGCTTCGTCCCTGATTTACATCCTGGAAAAGATTTTCTGTTTCCTCCCCGTGGCCGGCTCGGCCGGCTCCTCCGCCACCATGCGGGATGTGATGCCGTCCCCTGCAGGGCTGCCAGCGGGGCTTGGGGATGGACACAGAATCCCACGGTGTTTGATGTGGTCCAGATGGGGCACGGGGTCCCGTGGGATGTTCTCCCATCCCAGCTGGCCTCACCCTGCCCTATGAGTGCTGGGCTGGGCATCTGGCCACGGCCGGCACGTGGCCTGAGCCACCTCTCCCCTGGGCTGCTGCATTGATCAGCTAAATGGAGAGGTAATGGACAAGTGCAGGGGTGGCCTGCAGTCTCCTGGGCCTGGGAAGTGGCTCTGCTCCACAGCTGCTGCTGGGGAAAGCTGAGCCGGGGGCATCTGGGCACTTCCCTCCCTCGGGGTCGGTGCAAAAGCCACTGCTGCTGCGCGTCCTGTGGCCACCGTGCTCCCCCGGGGGGTCTGAGCTGCCTGCGAGGTTATGGCCCGGACCTGTGCGTGTGTGAGTGTGCACGGGGCTTGTGTATGCACGGGGCTTGTGTATGCGTGGTGCTGTGTGTGCACGGTGCCGTGTGTGTGCACAGCGCCCCAGCCATGCCGCCTCTGCAGTGAAAGGAGCGCCGTTAGCGCCGTCAGCTGAGCACAGCCCGTCACCACAGCGCACCGCACGCAGGGCGCACTCTGTGGGTGCTCCGCCGGTCCCTCCGCACCCCGCTGGGGCCTGGGGCCATGCAGGGGGTGCAGAGCATGCTGCTCCCCTGGCCCTAGTGCTAATGGGGTGATGATGCTACCCAACGTGCCACCCAAAATGCCACCTCTCCCTCCCGGCTCCAGCTGTTGGCAGGCAGGGCATCGGCTGGTGCTGGGGGCCAGGGCAGGGGGCTCAGCACCCTGAGGCTGTGCCAGCCATGGGGTCAGCTCGGGATGGGAGTGGGGGTCCCAGCTCAGGTGTGGTGGGGAGCACAAAGTGATGTGGGGTGGCCCCAGCCTGGGAGCCCTGCAGTGACTGAACCTTTCTCTCCCCCAGAGCTGCCCCTGCTGCTGACACCCGCTGCTGAAGCACAGGTACGTGGGGGCCTGGGGTGCTCGCCAGGCTCCACATCTCCTCGCTGGCCCCAGCAGGGTGAGCTGGCCTTCTGCCACCGCTCCCCATCGGTGCCATGGCTCGGCCATGCCTTTCCTCTGCGCGTGCCCTCCCGTGGGCACCCGCTCCCCTCGCCCTGCAGTAATGGGGTCCTGGGTGCACCGGGGGGGTCAGAGCCAGCCCCGGCAGATGGGGTGTCATGCACAGGGGCTCGGTGGCTCGGGAGGTGCCAGGGATTGCGGTGGCACAGGCACTGCCATCTCCTTGCAGATGGTGCAGTCCTTGGGCTTCGCCATCTACCGGGCGCTGGACTGGGGGCTGGACGAGAACGAGGAGCGGGAGCTGAGCCCGCAGCTGGAGCAGCTCATCGACCTGATGACCAACAGCGACTCGGAGGACAGCGGCTGCGGCACGGCCGATGAGGGCTATGGGGGGCAGGAGGAGGAGGAGGAGGGCGGCGAGGGGCCGCCGCGGGCCGTGCGCACCTTCGGCCAGGCCATGCGGTGCTGTGCCGCGCGCCTCGCCGACCCTGCCGAAGCCCAGGCTCACTACCAGGCCGTGTGCCGGGCTCTCTTCGCCGAGACGGTGGAGCTCAAAGCTTTCCTGGCCAAGATCCGCGATGCCAAGGAGGTGAGCGCTGGCAGGGAACCCCCCCCAAAATGCTGGGGTGAGCGCGGTGCTTTGCTGCTGCCTGCCCGCAGAGCCGGGGAGGCGCCGGTGCTGCCGTGCACGGGGCTGTGCCAACCTGGGGGCTGCGTGCCGGGCACCCCTTGTGCTGGGTGCTGTGGTAAGGTGACGGTGTCCCCCTGCCGTGGCAGATGCTGCAGAAGCTGAACGAGGATGAGGAGGCAAAGGAGAGGCCGTCTGCAGAGCTGGGCAGCCTGCGCAACACAGACTGGGTACGGCGGTGTGGCAGGAGCTGCATTGAGGGCCGGGGCTGTGGTGGGGCTGGTGCTGACCCCCCCAACTCCCACCAGGCCCGGCTGTGGGTGCAGCTGATGCGGGAGCTGCGGCACGGCGTGAAGCTGAAGAAGGTGCAGGAGAAGCAGTTCAACCCGCTGCCCACCGAGTACCAGCTCACCCCCTTCGAGATGCTCATGCAGGACATCCGCGCGCGCAACTACAAGCTCCGCAAGGTCATGGTGAGCGCAGCAGGGACGTCCCCACAGCCTGCCAGGTGCTGTGCCGTGGGCCAGCCCGGGCGCTGACACCACCCACGGCCCCTCTGCCCTCTCCCAGGTGGATGGCGACATCCCGCCCCGGGTGAAGAAGGACGCCCACGAGCTCATCCTGGACTTCATCCGCTCCCGGCCCCCGCTCAAGCAGGTGGGTGCCAGCCCCGTGGTGCTGCAGTGCCCCCGTGGCCGGCAGCACCCAGGCTGGGCTCACCGTGAGCCCTGAGGGACCCCGTCCCCAAGCTGCAGCACCCTGGCTCTGTGTCCCCCAGGCGTCAGAGCGACGGCTGCGGCCCCTGCCCCAGAAGCAGAGGACGCTGCACGAGAAGATTTTGGAGGAGATCAAGCAGGAGAGGAAGCTCCGGCCCGTGGAGACGCAGTACCGGGGCCAGAAAGGTACCGGCAGCGCCTCCCCTGTGCTGCGGGCGATGCTCTGGAGCTGGGGCAGGTCCCCAGTGCCACATCGGGTCCCCGCAGAGAGGCACTGAGCTCTGGTCCCCTCTGCAGGCTACAGCTCCCTGCCCTGCATCCCCCACGCCTGCTCCAGCCACCTCACCTCCAGCTCCTGCATCGACCTCTCCGCGCCGGAGGCCAGCACCGTGCCCCCGCGCCCGCGGCCCCGCGTCCTGCTCAAGGCGCCCACGCTGGCCGAGATGGAGGAGATGAACATCTCCGAGGCAAGAGAGGGCATGCGGTGGGGACGCTGTGGGGCGCATGCCAGGAGGGCAGAGGACGGGGACACGGGGTTCTCCGTGTGACGCCGTCCCTGTGGCCTTGCAGGAGGAGGACTCACCAGGTGCAGAGCCCGGCTTGGGGCTGCCCATGAAGCGGGACCGCTCCTTCTCGGAGCAAGACCTGGCCCAGTTCCAGAGCGAGCTCAGCAGCAGCCAGGCTGCACCCGAGGTGCTGGGGCCACTGGAGCCCGAGCCTCGACCCCGCTCAGGTACCTGCACCCCGTGGCCACCCCAGAAGCCCAGCCCCGCACCGGGATCTCCATCCCGTTGCAGTCAGTGCCCCCAGCCCCCCAGCCCACCCCATACGCTGCGTGCCCTGTGGCACCTCTGTCCCCATGTCACCAAGGGTGGCTTTGCCGTGCCCTCCAGCAGGCGCCTGCTGGAGGGGTCTCCTGCAGCAGCGTGTCCTTAGTGTCCCTCCCATGTCCTCACTGTGTCCCACTCGTGCAGGCTCGGTCCCCGCCAGCTACCACCCGATGCCGTACGGCTCTGCACCGCCCCGTGCTGCCCTGGGCTCCGTGGAGGAGAGGCCAGAGGATGGACCCAGCGCTGCCCCCAGCAGCAGCTCCAAGCACCTCTGGCTGGTGGGTGCCTGCAGTGGGGCTGGGGCTGCGAGCACAGCTTGGCACGGGGTGCACGCTGCGTGGGGACCCCCTGGGGCACACCACGCTGGGCGCCCTGTGCCCGTGCCGGGGTGACGGCCCCTCTGTGCCCGCAGGAGTTCAGCCACCCTGTGGAAAGCCTGGCCCTCACGGTGGAGGAGATGATCAACGTGCGCAGGGTGCTGGTCAAGGCCGAGATGGAGAAGTTCCAGCAGAGCAAGGAGCTCTACAACAGCCTGAAGAAGGGGAAGGTGGGAGCCGGGGCTGGAGGGGGCCGGGTTGTCCCCACGCTGCCCTCCTGGTGCTCACCCTGCCTGTGCCCGCAGGTCTGCTGCTGCTGCCGCACCAAGTTCCCCCTCTTCTCCTGGCCCTCAGCCTGCCTCTTCTGCAAGCGGTGAGCACCGTGCTGTGCCGTGCCGTGCTGTGCCGTGCCACATAACAGTGCTGGGAGGGTGGTGGGAGGGTGCCGCGGTGCTGGCCTTGCTCAGCAGCCTCTCTCCATGTCCCCAGGTCTGTCTGCACCTCCTGCAGCCTGAAGGTAAGAGACCTGCCCGGCTCAGTGCCACCAGCCCCTGTCCCCGTCCCTGTCCTGTTGGTAGGGGTGACACCAGGACAGAGGCACCGGGCATGGTCGGCTGGGCTGAGCCCACCCAGCCGGGCCCTAGGGCAGAGGGGGCACCCATGGGTGCTGTCCCTGACGCCTGCACGCCCCGGCAGATGAAGATGCCTTCCAAGAAGCTGGCTCACATCCCCGTCTACGCACTGGGCTTCGAGAGCCTCCCGGGATCACTGCTGGCCAAAGCCCTGCCGCTGCGCAGGAGGGAAACCTTCCAGTGAGTCCCGAACCCCACGAGGGCCCCGCGCCCTCCGCTGCCTTCCTCCCATCCTCCTCCTCCTCCTCCTCCTTTTGGGGGCTGACCACACGCTCTGCGCCCACAGCTCGCTGCAGGGCCCGGGCTGGCGCCGCGTGGAAGAGGAATTCCCCCACATCTACGCCCAGGGCTCGGTCCTGCGCGACGTCTGCAGCGACTGCAGCGGCTTCGTCACCGACGTCGTCTGCTCCAGCCGCCGCAGCGTGGCCGTCCTCAACGCCGCGCCGCGCCGCGCCGCCCGCTGCGAGTCCTGGTACAAGTGAGGGCCCGGCGCCGGCCCCGCCGGGATGTACATATATATATATATATAGGGACAGACACACGGACGGACACACAGCCTCTATATTTATATACCTGACGGACCACGGGGGCGCGGGGCCTGTGGCAGGCCGGCCCCGCATCCCCCAGCCCACGTCCCCCGGGGAGCCGCCCGTCCCCGCCGCTGAGGGGACGCTGGCACGGCCCTTTGGGGACGGGGACCCTCTCCCCGGGGCACCCTCAGCCCCCCCAGCCCTGCTGCAGTGCCAAGGCCTGGCGGGGCTGGGATGCCTTATGGCCCCGCAGCGCTCTGTACATAGCGGCCCCGATAATAAACCATCCCGGGCTGCCCCTCGGGGCCTCAGCGGCGGCTCCTGTGCTGGGGGGGTCGGGGAAAGGGGTGTTGGGGGGGATGTGGGGTGGTCCTGTGTCTTGTGGCCACAAGGCTGGATGTCCCATGGCCCTGCTCCACACCACCACGGCCCCGTGGGTCCTGGGGCAACCCCAGCTGGGGGTGGCCGCCCCCCTGTGATGCTCAGCACCCCCTGGGATGGGCTGCACACCTTGGGGGCACTGGGGGGAAACCCCACAGCCCCTTCCCAGAGCCCAGTGCCCCGTCCCCAGACACCCCCATGTCCCCAGACACCCCTATACCTATACCCAGACACCCTCATGTCCCCAGGCACCCCCTATGTCCCCCATGTCCCCAGACACCCCCATACCTATACCCAGACACCCCCTGTCCCCAGATACTTCTGTCCCCAGACACCCCCTATCCCTAGGCACCCCCATGTCCCCAGACACCCCCATCCCGACACCCCCCCGTCCCAAGACACCCCCATCCCCAGATATCCCCATCCCCAGACACCCCCATGCCCCCAGACACCCCCCTGTCCCCAGACACCCCCACGTGTGTGTGTCCCAGCCCCATGCCCCCCCCGTGTCCCCATTGCCCCCCCCCCCCCCCCCGGGACATATTTCACGCTGGTGCCCCGCGGGGGGGGGGCGCGAAACAAGTCCCGGGGGCGCGCACTGCGCCTGCGCGGGATCGGGGAGGGGAGGGGGAGCCGCGCGCATGCGCACTGCGGGCGGCGCAGGCGCGGTGCGGGACGGGCCGGGGGCTCCATGTCGCGGCGGGCCCTGCGGCGGCTGCGGGGCGAGCAGCGGGGCCAGCAGGAGCCGGGCCTGGGCGAGCTGGGCCCGGACGACGGCCCCGAGAGCGGGCAGCAGAGGCCGGAGGGGGTCGTGAGGGGACGGAGAGGCGTCAGCAACCGCTTCGAGCTGGTGAGGGGCTGAGGGGGGCTGGGGGGGACGTGGAGAGGCCTGTGGGGGTCTGGGGGGGCCTGGGGGGGTCTGGGGGGGTCTTGGGGGCGCTGACGGGGCTCGGGGGGGGAGAGGCCGGGGCAGGGCACTGGGGAGGGTGCTGGGGGGCTATGGGGAAGGAGCTGGGGGCAATGGGAGGGGGTGAGGGGGGTCCTAGAGGCCTGGGGTGGGAGTGGGGGGGCTCGAGGGGGGAGGTGGGGGGCTCAGGGGTGGGCTCGGGGCTGGGTGGAACCTGGGGGTGGTGGGGATGTGGGTCTGGGGGCATGGGGCAGGGCTGGGCTGTGCTGGGGCAGTCAGACAGTGGTGAGGGTTTTGGTGGGAGTGTTGCTGCCCCCGCCCTGCCAGCCCTGTGGTGTCCCGTTGCTGCTGATCTGATGGCACTGACGGCTCCCCGGGGTGACGGAGCTCGGTGTTTCCCTTCTGGGCACCTTGGCCAGCCCCAGCGCTTCCCTGAGGCTTGGTTGTGTGAGCATGCACAAGGCTGGCTTTGGAGGCTCTTCCAAGAGGCTAGATGGGCTGTGTGTGTTCTGCCCGTTGTGCTGTGTAGCAGGCACGTGGTCGTGGTCCTGTGCTTCCCTCTGGCTGGGCAGCAGGTGCTGGGCAGCCCCAGCTGGGTGCTGTGCTTTAAACAAGTGTCTGTGCCCGGTCTGTGTGCTGGAGAGGCAGCTGGGAAGCTGAGCCCTCTGCGCCTGCAGTGCTCTCTGTGCTTTGCAGGTGTGAGTAGAACGGATGCCTGTGCCATCCTGACCTTGTGGGTGTGGGAGAGGGCAGAGCACAGCCGCGTGCCGCCTGCTGCTGCAGCTCCTTCTTCTCTCTGCACAGATCACCAGTGAAGAGCTGGAGGATGACCTCCCATCCAAAGAGGAGCGAGCGGATACCAGGCTCAAAGAGCATGACGTGGCAGAGAGGAACGATGAAGAGTCCGTACCTGAGGAGAGAGAAGGCGATGGGCAGAGGAACGGGGAAGAGGCAGAGCGGCCGGACCAAATGGTAACGCAGCTGCAGGTACCTCGTAGTGACAGTAGTTGCCCCACGAGGAGCAGAGAGGTGTTGCATGTTCCTGCCTCCGCTCGAGCTGAGCGGCTGTGTCAGTGATAGACAAACGTGCTTCTTGTGCGTGGGCTTTGTCAGAGGCTGAGAACGCAGGTGTCGGAGCAGGTATGCACACGCAGGGCGTGAAACCAAATCGTAAGCAGGAACCAGTTAACGTCTGGTTAGAAGTGAATCTGTCTGCACTCACCGTGTTCACTAGCTGGTAACTTGCTGAGCTCCTGTGCCAGGTTTTTAGCAGGGGAGGTGAGGAGCCTGCGCCCTAGAGCTCCTTCAGAGGGCAAGAGCAAGGCGCCTGCCTGCCTGCAGCTCCCGCTTGTCCCAGTCCTCGTGTTGCTGCGGGGTGCATGGCATCTCTGCGTGGGGCCTGGGGGATATTTCACGGTTTCAGAGGGCAGGCTCCTACGATGTTTTCCTGAGGAAGACCTTGTGCTACGTTCCTGTGGGTGCTGAGGTTACATAGAGCACACGGGAAGGAAAGCACCCCTAGGGTTCAGGATCAGAGGCTGCTTCTCTGTGCTCTTCGTTGCAGTTACCATAATGTTGTACAGTAGATGGTGCTAGGCTGTTGGGTGAATGCTCAGTGAGCGTTTGTTTTGGGGCAAATGATGTAAACACTCCAAACATTGAGCTTCTTTCTTTCCTATAGTATTTTGTTGTCACTCTCTGTTAAGAGTTTCTCCTCCAGTCTGTATCAGCTGTTAAGCACCTCCTTGTATGACAGGTACAGAACTACATAAGGAAAGGGACGTTTTAAGCAACAATTTGGCACTGCAACCCTAGTCCATATCTTACTGGAGGTGAGGGAAGGGAGCGTAAGAGGGAATTAACCCCTTGGTCTCATCCATTAGGACCCTGCTTGTGGTGCCTGTGTGCCCTCAGCCAGTCCAGTGGCTTGGGAGCACGCTGGATGTGCAGGGTGAGCTTTGCTCAGCCCATCCCCACGTGAGCAGTGGCTCCAGCGTGACCCTGGGAATTTGCTGCGTAAACACCGGGAGCACACCTGGTGCTGCCTCCAGAGCTGGGTGGAAACGTGGGAGCCCTCAGCGTGTGTGGAGCTGGACTGGGGCTGCCTGTGGCCCTGGCTCTGAGAGGGGCTGGGGAGTTGTGGAGCAGTTCTGTGGTGCTGATACTTGGGGGTGTTACCTGCGGAGAGCTGGCGGTCCTGGGAAAGTGCATCTTAGCTCTGCGTGCCTCGGGAAAGAGCCAGCACTGGTAGAAGTGTGTGCGTTGGGTTGGGGAATGCTGTGCAGCATCGTCAGCTTAGGCAGCTGCATCTTAATCGAGAGGAGCCTGCAGCACGTGGTGCTTTCGGCAGCTGTTGGTTTCTGTGGTAATCAGAGTGGCTGGTGAAACCATCCTGCTTACTAGAAAGACAGGAATACACTTTTTTTATTTTCTAGGGAGTAAAGGAGGGCTGAAACATTTCTTCCAAACGTGGTGTATCTAAATTGTCTTGCCTGAGTTTGTGATCTCGGATGTTAAAATGAAAGTGAGATGAGATTTAACCCTTGCATTTGTAAACCTTTGGTGCTTGCTTCTATTTCCTGCTTGTGTTTCAATTTCTGCTTTCTGACAGACTTGGAGGGATAAATATTGGTTTCACCTGGGGAACCTTCCGATGTGCTGATCCCTATCGGAAACGCTGTTCTCCCCCACGGAGCCTTCCTCCCTGCAGTCGTTGGGTATGCTCTGACGGCTGTTTCGTTTATCTTCGCAGCCCGTGTTAAGTAACAAGCCACGAAAGAAAAAAAAGAAAAGGAAAACGAAGAAAGCTTCAGCAGGAGAGGCTCTGGTATGTCTGCTTGTGCTCTGAGAGATGGTGGCTGTGCTGATTTCTGCCTTGGGGTTGACAAAGCGGTGACACTGGTAGTGGCAGGAAAGATCTTGAGGCAAAAATGCTCCATCTTGTGTTGTCCTCATTTAAAGTCATCAAAGGGCAACAACAGCTTTAGACTGCGGTCCTTGAAGCGGCCGGGGCTAGCGCAGCTCTGCTGCAGACATCTAGAGCTGAAATCCTCACAGCAGCGTCTCCTTTCATCTCTGCTTTGAGGCTCTGCACAGGAGGAGGTACTGCAGGACCTGTGAGGATTTCTGCATTTTCATGATTATTTCCTTTGCCCTACTTAGGGAGCTCTGCAGAGCTGTAGGAAGCTCGTGCTGCCAGCACAGACTCGTGTTACCTTTGCCTGCTTCTCCGTGCACCTTGTCTGTAGCTCGCCGTGGCACAGCTAAATGCTGACAGGAGCACCCACTAGTGCCAAGAGCGTTATCAGCAAACACGTGGCCAAGTGCCCTGCCAGAGGGAGGTGCTTCTGTCTTCTCAGGGATGAAGGGAACGAGGGGACAGTGATTCTCTCTGACTGGGTTGTCTACCCCTAAGTAAACGTGCTTCAAGAGGAGGGAGAACTTTATCCAGCATCTGTGTGTTGTGGATAAAGCTTGGAGAATCTTTATCTATATCCATCTGTTACACTTGGGTACTGTCACTGCCCGAGAGGCTGTGTAGACTAATGACTAATCCATATTTAACAGAAATGAAGTTCAAGTGAGGAACTATTTTTTTTTATTTTTTTTTTGGCTAAAGCTTTTAAAGTCTTAACTCGAGGGAGATCCTTGGCTAAACACAGCAAGCCACAGCGTGCTGGGGTGCTGGTCAAGCTGTCACGAGCAGTGCCTCCCAGGGAGGTGCAGGCTGGCTGCTGGCTCCCAGGAGTTCAGCTGGGGACGCGGGGGTGAGTCACTAAGGCAGAGAACCCCATCAGAGAGCCTGCTTCCTCCCCAGTCCGAGGATAACAAGCAAGAGGGTGACATCTGCCAGCCCTAAGCTTTAGGGAGACTTAATTCCTAGATCAAACAGGCACTTTGATTTACCAGCTAGTGATAAAGCTATCTTTGTTTGATTGCTAAAACGCAGAGCATTATAAACTTTTCATGTGTGCTCTCCGCACAGCGTAGCTATATTTAGCTAAAAAGGCAACCTTGGGATGTTATTTGGGTGTCGTGAATGGGATCCTGCCTTCCGCCCACATGCATCGGGAGGAGGCATGAAATGGCCACTTAGAAATGCCCCACTTGCTGTTTGTGGGAAAAATTGAGGGCAGTTGGGGTAAAAGTGTTATCCAGCAGCACACATCCAACAGTTGTGTGTATTCTGGTGGTTAAAAGACTGGGAAGTGGCTGTGTGGTACATCAGAGCTGGGTTACAAGCGTGCACGTGTTTGCTATCGTCTCACAAGGATCACAGCAGTAAATCAGTGTTTTCACGGAAAGCAGGCAGCAAAGGCTGACTATTTAAGTCTTTACCATTAAAATCAGCACCCCAGCTTTTCATGATATTTTAGGAAGTTAGGGTGCAATAAATAAACCAGATAAAGCGCAGCAAATGCTTTGTAGCAGGGGGCAAACCAGAGACCAGACACGTAAATTGTGAGCTCTGTGCTGGAAGGGACGACTGTGGCTGGCTGGTTTGGGCTCAGAGCACAAGGCCAGCAGGAAGCCTGCCAGATATGCTTGTGCCAGATATATTCAGTATGAGAGTACGTGTGCTCCCCAGGTGGGGTAGCAGCAGGGTGGATAGTGGGGCTGCACCAGTCACAGCGTGGAGTTTGGGGTGAGCCAGAGGGCCTGGAGGCGGCTGGGTGACCCCTGTGCCTGCGGGACGTGTCCTGTAATTATTGCCTTATCTCTGCGTGTGCCTGTCTTAAGGAAGACAATGACCTGGAAGACATCGACAGCTTACTGGAGAAGATTGAGGATACCAATGGGATACTGCAAGAGACCCAGAGTGGAGTAATTGCTGACAGCAGGCCTCTGCTCTACGTAGAGCACAGGTAGTGCTTGTTTTCCTTCCTGACTTTGGGTGGGACAGAGGTCTTCATCCCCTGAGGAAGGGAGAAGGGAGCCTGTGTCATCTGGCCGTAACTCCAGGATCTTACTTGACAGGGGCTATGGTAATGGTTGTACACAGCTCAATTTCTGACCGTAGCTCTTAAAGCTGCATTCAGTTTTTAGTAACTGGTATTCTCTACTGTCCCACCCGGTTTGAGTGGACGTCTGGACCAGGCCGACCTCCAGAGGTGCCTTCTAGACTAAAATGTTTGGTGACTGTTGAAAAATCTCTGCAGAGCTGCTGAGAGCCACAGCACTTTAAGCTTTGAAACCAGCCTAGTTTGGCCACTCGACTGGCTGCGTTCAGGTTGGGTGCTGCAAGCAGCCAGCTCCAGCACAGCAAGTGCTGTGCTCCAGGGAGGGCTAAACAGTACCAGCAGCTAATTTCACCAGGAAAGCTAATTAGACTCATTTAACCTTTCCCCCATGTGACCATCAACAAAGTGGACTAAGTGCTGAGCGTGTCTGAGAGCTGGGGGATGAGTTGGCCTCACGCTAGACATCTGTAGCATCTAAGCCTGTGTCACGCTGTGCAACTTGTCACAGATGGGCCAGCTGCTGTGTCCAGCTTGATTCAGAGCCCTGGGCTGGTGCAGATACTGGCAGCTCTTTGTGTTTCTGTAGGAGAAAAAGCATTTTAACCTGTAGGGTGGAACAATTTACCAGTCGGGTTTTGAAACCTGTAAACACTGCCTCAAACAGAGTGGGTGCTCTTCACTCGTTTAGCTTGTTCAGGGACATTTCAGTAAAGGGAGAAATGTTTGTTTACCTACAGATGTGTTCAGGCTTCAGTGACTTCTCTGGTCAGGCGAGCGTTATTCAGACACCTCTGAGAGCTGGATAACCTCCAAGTGGCTGCGGGTTGGCAGTGCTGGGTCTCAGCCTTCCCACTCCCTCTTCAATTCTTGCTCACTGGATGGCAGAGAGAAATCCCTCCTAAATACGCCTCCCTTCTCTGGGCCAAACGTTAGATCAAGAAAACTGTAGGTGTTGTCGTGCCTTGATATAAGATGTTTGTATTAAAAGAATGTATTTTAAGCCTTGCCAGCCTCCCTGCAGTGGTTGGGGTGCTTGCCCTGAATTGCAGACTGCCACTGCTAGATTCAGCAGAGGGCAGCTCCTGTTTTCCAGGCACAAATCTGCTGAGTGCGCTGAGGCAGTGCCTGGGAGTATCCAGGCGAGGGCCCAGGCTGCCCTGGAGAGGGCAGCAGCAGTATTCCCCAGCTCATGGTCCTTGGAGCTGAGCACAAAGGAAGCGTGCCTCTGATTGAAGAGCTGTTTGGATGCCTCCTGCTCTGGCCAGTGACCAGTCTTGCCCTGGTGTGTGTGTGTGTGAAAGTTCTGGGGTTTGAGCAGGGACAGTTCATGGTACAGAATACTTGGCCCTGCTGGAAAGGGCAGGAGTGCAAGACTTTGTTTAACCTTTTTTTAAATTTTTGTCTTGTTTCAACCTTCTCAGAAACTTGAATCCAGAGAATGAGTTGAAGAGATACTTTGGGGCTCGTGCTGTTCTTGGTGATCAGAGGTTAGTCCAAAATGTCATAGTAAACGCTTTCAAAGTCTGAGCTGGTGTGTCTGTCCTTCCCAGGGCCCTGCTTCCTGAGCCTGTGCTGGGAACCCAGGGCACCCCGATGTGATCAGGGCATCTTATTTCTTCAGACTATACCTAGTACTTCCTTTTCCTTCTGTTGTTCCCCCCCTTCACTGCCAAATGCCCTTCTAAAAGTCCTTTTGCTCAAATGTTTAAGCTAGTGACTCTTAGATTTTTATTTTTTTCTCCAACATTCATGTTTGTTACTATTCCGAAGTCTCTGTCTTACAGACTGGACCCTGAATATTTTCCAGGTAGTCTCACGTATTTGCTTACAGGGGCTCAGGGAGCCAGCTGCTGCTTAGGTGTAAATCTCTGTGCACTTACCCACTGCACTGTGGTCAGCTATCCAGAAAATTCTTCCTTTCAGGAGCCAGTTGGAAAACGTGCACATAGAAGGGTATAAGCTCAGGGCAGTGACGGTGGAAGGGGAAACCTGAGAGAGTCTGGAAGAATTACACTCCTTCAAGGAGAGGTTAAAACAAAAGGTGGTGTTTAGTGCTTGAGGAAAAGAAACAATTTCCTTACTCAGGAGCTTCGTTAGAGTAGCTGTGACTTCTGAAGTCCTCTTGCCCTGAACCAATACATTGGTTGCACTTAGGAGTGCAGCATAAACTGAGTCAGTGCTTAAAGGCCCTGCTGGGAAGAGAGAGATGAGTCAGAGGGATACAAGGCTCTCTTAATTGGGCCTGGGAAGGTGTTTGAAGCAAACAGGCAGCTGAGAACTTGGCAGGAATGAAAACAGGGAAAGAAGCTATTGAAGTGGAAACGCTGGAGGCACTGGCTGGCCCAAAGAGGAATGGTTAAAGTGAGGAAGAGCCAGAGTGAAGGTATGTTGTGTCTCGAAGGCAAGCAGGTTAAAGCTCTGGGCAAAAGCTCTGTGGCAGGGCTGCAGCTGGGGAAGAAGTTGGATCTTTTTTCCCTGAATCATCCTTCTTCTGGCTGTTTTTAGCCCTCCTTATTCTGCTCGTGCAGGGAAGCTGTGACCTGCTGTGTTTTTCTTCCTCAGGCCAAGGCAAAGGCAGCGCCAGTATGTCCGCAGCACGTGGCTGACGGTTCCCAAAAACACCTGGCCACGTTACAGCAAAACAGGTGAGGCTTTCAGTGCTGCTTCCCAAAACACTTCACTGCTGTTGGCTGACAGAGCAGCAGCAGTACCCTTGTGTCCCACGTGCTCTCCAGGTATTGCCATGCAGCTGGTAGAGACCAGGAGGGGGGTGCAGTACTTCACGTTCGAGCACCACCGTGAGTACCAGCAAGTGCAGTTCAAGTTCCTGGATGCCGTGGAGTCCATGGACCCCAACAACATTGTGGTATGTTGTGAAATTGGGTTGTTTGTGCTGTTTGTTCCTGCTTTCCTGCAACCCCCTTCTCTGGCCGGGGAGCAGGGCGATGTGCTCCAGCGCTCATCTTCTGCCAGTGCCGTCTGAGCGGGGTGAGGCAGCATTGCTTGCTGAGCTCTGCTTTTGCCTCATAAATGAGAAAGTGACCAGCTCGGTGACAAGGAAGTCCAGTCCCTGGTGGCCAGGCTGGGTTGTGCTGCTTGGAGCATGCCAGGTGGCTGGCACGGGAGCCTGCAGGAGCTGGCCGTTGGCTGAAGGGGTAGGAATAAAGCTCCCTTGTCTCCTCTCTTCAGCTGGGAAAGGGAAAATATTGTATAAGCCCATTTTTAAACGGGACTCTAAACCAACAGTTGTTCTATTTATAAACCCTTGCATGGGTGAAAAAAGCGTGTTTTCCTGGTATTGCAGTAAAACAAGTCTTTGTGCTGAAGCTCTTCATGCATGTTCAAGCTCATTAAAGTCTATGGTAACGCTTGGAGTTCGTAATGATAAGCAACAGAAAAATTTCTCTGCACCCTACTGGACCATAACCGAGGTATTTTTGCTCTGAAAAGTGGCCATGTGAGGGCGGATACATGCCCTGGCGAAGTTTCTGAGAGGCCACTGTCTTTTGAAGACAAAGGCCCTTAAAGAGGCCAGCGTTTAGTTCCTTCTGCTTTCCCACCCTCTGCTCCTAGCCACTGCTCTCTGCAGCTCATCAGTTCTGCTTGCTAACTAGGCTGAGGGACTCACAGTAAAAGATGCAAAGTAGTTGCTGGTCAAGTTTTAGTGAATTAAGAGTATTT
Source organism: Netta rufina (assembly GCF_964035555.1). Taxonomy (NCBI): domain Eukaryota; kingdom Metazoa; phylum Chordata; class Aves; order Anseriformes; family Anatidae; genus Netta; species Netta rufina. The sequence continues at coordinate 1,284,784 of NC_140136.1, read as the reverse complement.
TTCCCTCTCACTATGACCCCAGATGTTCCATATCTTCCAAAATGAAGGACTAGAAAGGATCTTAAAGAAGACAAGGAGAGGGAAAAATGTCAGGCAGAAGGCACTGGGCTGGGACAGCCTAGGGTGGGAAGGCTTTACCCTGTAGGTTAGGTGGGAATGTTGCCCGCCACCCTGCAGATGTACCACTTCTGCAGCCTTTGAAGCTGTAGAAGCTGTACCATTTTTTTAATTCTGGGAGAAACTTGAGGAGATTTGAAGCAGCTTCACTATTTTCATGTTGAAACTGAGATTTCCTTAGAAAAAGTAGTCCATTTATAATTACTGATGCAGAGTTCTTTGCGGTATGGTTCAACTTATACTTGTATTCAGAAGCCTGGAAATCTTTTTTTTTTTTTTTCTGTCCATTCCAATTCAGGAGCTGGGTCCTGGGATTGTAGTAGGTGTTTGAAATTACCCTCGCAGTGCCTAGAGGAAGCAAAAGCCTGATCGAACGTTCAGACTCTTTTTTTAAAAGGGCTAGAGAAGGAAACAAAAATGTCACTGAGAGAACAAATTCCCAGTTAATTAAGGACTATTAATATAAGGTGGCATCTTTGACAATGAGGGACCCTGAACCCCTGTAGGATGGAAGTTTAGAGTATGCCGGGAGTCAACTCTTGCTGCCCTTCCCAGACATCTGCTTTTGAAGGTATGGCAAGATGGACCTTTTAAGTGTATGAATGTCCTTATGTTCTTTTAATCCCTGGTTTTGGCCTTTCACATGAGGTGCGTCTCAGCCTTGCATTACAGTCTTAGCATTGTTTGTGATGGTGTGGGACAGGATTGCTTCACATTCAGACCCGGGGCAAGAACAGCCCCTTTCTCTTATGTGCTGTGTCAGGACATTTGCCTTCCTGCCACGCTTACAGAGCTTGCCTCGTAGGCAAAGTGCACAAGAAAGCAGTGATTCGTGCCATCGTGTAATCAAGCTCATGCTCTTCTGTAGCTGCTGCTTCAGATGAACCCGTACCACGTGGACTCCCTTCTGCAGCTCAGCGATGTCTGCCGGATGCAGGAGGATCAGGAGATGGCCCGTGACCTGATAGGTAGGTGCTGAGGTGGGGAGCGGGCGTGCTCAGCAGAGTTGGTGAGAGCTTGTGAAGGGTGCAGATGGAAAACATCAGCCTGAACGCCCAGCAGGAGCTGTGGAGCAGCGTGGCCTCACGCTGCAGGGCAAGGCTTTGCCCAGGTGCTGGGAGGGAGAGGAAGGAAGAGGTGCTGCTGTGGCACCACTCTGCAGATGTGCACCCGTACCCAGTGCTGAGCAAGTCCCTGCTGAAAGTCGCAGCTGAGCAGTTGCTGTGAATTAGCAATCAAAGGCTTCTGGTTTGGCTTGGTTTTTATTTCAGCAAAGGAGCAGCAAACCAGAAGGGTTTGTTTGGCTCCGTGTTTGTGACTTTGTGGCCGCGGGCGCTCGGCCTCGTGTTACCCTTCAGGCTTGAAGCTTTTGCTGGAGGCTTTTGAGCAGAGCTGGACATGCTTGTCTGTGGCAAAGCACATTAGCTTTCACCTTTAGAAAGAATGAGAGGATTGTCTGGACACGATGGGTGTCACCTGTAGGAAGTCCCTTGCAGGAGGAGAGTCTGATTTAGCAGCTACCCTGTACTGCAGTGCAAGGGGATGCTGCAGGAAGCCCACCTCATCCACAGGGAGTGTGTGTGGCTCTCCAGGCCAGCTGGCTTTGCTGTGTCATGTCACGTCAGGCTCTTCTTCAAGCAGTGCAGGCTGGCGTGGTGGGCAGGAGGCATCCTGGGGGACAGCAGTCCCTCAGACTGCCGGGAGTCTGCGATGAGCTGTTTGGTAACAGGGACATGTGCTCCTCAGCATGATAGGAGGGCCCAGAGGCTAAGTGAGGACAGGATCTTTGGCTTGCACACGTGAGGACAGTTGTGGCAGAGGCAGCTGTACCAGCCTCAGTCCCAGGCTTCTTCCAGAAGAGTTGCATTTTGCCACCACAGCTTGATGTAAAGCTTGCAAATGGGAGCAGGGCTCGATTGCCTGGGTATCTGCTGGAACCACATACTCGGAAGTAGCTTTGCACCTTTCTAGGGTGTGAATAAGCTTTTTTTCACGGCCTGTGGGTGCCAGAGCTCTCACTTATCAGTGTTTTCTTGGCCAAACTGCCCCCTACTTTGTGAACACTGGGGAAGCCCCCTGTGTGGAGATGATGATGTGCCCTGATGATGTCTGTGCTGTCTGCAGAGCGGGTGCTGTACAGCCTGGAGTGCGCCTTCCACCCCGTCTTCAGCCTCACCAGTGGGAGCTGCAGGCTGGACTACCGGCGGCCGGAGAACAGGTAGGTGGCTGCCTGCCTCCCACACACCAGCCCGAGGGTGCCTGCAGCATCCCCTGGCCTACTTTGGGCACAGAGACCCAGATTCACCACCTCTGCTGCACCAGCCAGTCCTGCAGGTGGTGATGGCTGGGGACTTCGAATGTCCCTTTCTGTCAGGGAAGCTTTGCTGCTCCACAATTAATGGCAACGGCCCTTAACGAGGTGAGAGCAGGCAGTGCTTGTGAGGGGGCACTGGAGTACCAGCAGCTCCTGTTCTGCCAGGTCGCCTGTACTGAAATAGGCTAAGTTTTTTTTTGCAAAGTATCTTCTTTCCCAAGGGATTTGTTATTGGAGCATTACCTGTTTCTCCCTGTCACGTCCCTCTTGTGCAATTAGCATCCGTTAGCCCAAAGCAGCACTTATTTTTGTCATAAAAATCTTGATGGTGTGTTTAAGTCTGTGCTTGGTCACTGGTGTGCCGGCTGCTCGGCTGCTGCTCCCAGCACTTGCTCTCTTCGAGGCCTGGCTGCTTATGTAATATTGCCAGCTCTGCAGCTGCAGGGAAAGGTGACTTTATTCTGGGAATTTTCCAGTCAGCTGACCTAAGTAATCTCTCCCAAATTGCTCTACCTGGAGATTGCTCAGGTTTCCAGCGCCCACTCGCTGACAGACTTTGTGCTGTCCGTGACCTGAGTGCTGTGATCTGCATCTCACCCAATTTGGATGCTAGTCCCACCCCACACGTGTCACACGTGCTGTGTCACCGTCCTCGTGCAGTGCTGGGACAGTGGCAGAGGCACAGCTGTGCTAAGCCTGCAGGATGCAGAGCTCAGGGATTTCCTTCTTGTTGTTGTCCTGAGTTGTTAGCCCTGGGTTGTGTGTGCACAAAGGCAGTGGAGGTGGAATGGGCTGTGGGTTTGCTGTCCCTATGCTTGCACAAAGGTAGCAAGGGAGAAAAAAAAAAAAAAAAAGTAATAATAAAAACCAAGTCACAATGAAGATTTGGGCTGATTTGGAGTCCCCAGTCTTGAATGAAGCATTCTGCTCTCCCAGTCTGGCTTCTAAAACCCATTTCTGCTCTCCACACAGGGCTTTCTTCCTGGCTCTCTTCAAACACCTGATGTTCCTGGAGAAGAGGGGCTGTCCCCGGACAGCTCTGGAGTTCTGCAAGCTGATTCTGAGGTAGGTGCCCCATGGAGGGCTGCACCCCCTCTCCTACATCTGGGAGTCGTGGTGCCCACAGGGAATACGCTTTGAGCAACACGTGTAACCCTCGTATGCCCAGGCTGGACAGAAAAAAATTGGAGGAGGTTATGATACTGTTCCCAGCCTCAGTAAGGGCTTGTTGCACTCCTTAAGGATGCAGTCCCACAGGTTAGTTTGGGGCATGTGCTCTTATCTGTATCCTGCTTTGAAGAGAGAGGTGATTGTTTAGGAGGAGGCTTAATCAGCTGGAACCTGATTGTCCTTTGCATTTGGCTACCTAGCTGTGGGCCTGGCTGATAATTACAGCAGAGCCTGGAGTCTCTGTGGAGCAGATGCACAACAGTGGCTTCAGCCTGCTGGGTTTGTGTGGCCATTGATCTTCCTCCCGTGTGGCCTCGTGGCAGGCCTGTCACCCCTCTGCAGGGAGTGGAATGGGTGAGGTGTTGCACCCCCTCCCAGCTGAGTGGGGCTATTTGTGTCCCCATTATCTCCGCTTGCTGAGTCACATCATGACTCTGAGTGCTAGTGGGAAAGTCTTGTTTGACTGAGAAATTGGGGCAGGCACTTCAGCTTTTGTGACGCTTATTTTGGTTCCTCTTGTTGTGCTCGCTTCCCTCTGAAGCCTTGATCCAGAGAACGACCCGCTGTGCGTGCTGCTGATGATTGATTTTCTGTCCCTGCGAGCTAGAGAGTACACCTTCCTGACACGCATGTTCGAGGAGTGGGAGGTGAGTTGCCAGCATGCCACGCCAGTGTGAGGGATGAGGCAGAGCTCAGGGACACCTTGCTCCTGGGACTCTCCCCACCCAGCTGGGCTGGAGGGAGGCAGCTGTGCCACAGAGCGTGGGGCTTCTGTAACTGGCTCAGCCCTTTGGGTCTGTCTCACAGACAGGCTGGCATCTGGAGATTGTCAGAACAACCCCTGGAGGCTGAGGTGTTCAGTGTTAGGTCCTGTTGTAATCCTGGTACCCTACAAACAATTCTACAAACTCAAAGTTGCTTACTCAGTTGTAGGGGCACCAAGCCAGCAGCTGGAAAGTAACAGAACCTACCAAGCAATAAACCCCTCCCTGTGTGCAGCCCAGCCACGCTGAGATCACTGCATAGCATCACTTCTCGATAAATCTCTCTCTCTCATCCTGCAGAGTCACCGGAATTTGTCCCAGCTCCCCAATTTTGCCTTCTCAGTGCCGTTGGCCTATTTCTTCCTGAGCCAGCAGGAGGAGCACTCGGAGATGGAGTCAAGCCAAACCCGGGAGAGAGCTGCCCAGCTCATCCAGCTTGCGCTGATCATGTTCCCAAGCGGTAAGTCTGTCCCCACCGGTAAGTCTGTCCCCGCAGGCTTTGTCGCTCTCCTCATCTGTGAGAGCAAACACTGGATTCCAAGTAGTCAAATGCAGAAGCAGCAGTTTGCCTACGGGCTGCGAATGGCCTTGGCCTCTGTCCATGTGGGACAGGAGCCCTGACTCAGAGGGGTGACACAGGTTGGCAGCTGGAGCCCAGGCAGAACCCACCGCCGGGGCTCAGCCTGCCCTGCACCATGGCAGGGAGAGAGCGACGGAGCCAGGGTGGGTACAGACAGCCATGAGTGCTCCACGTGTTGGGAGGAGATCAGCAACTGCGCTCTGTGCTGCTTGTCCTCCTCTTGGAGCAGCTGATGGCCCCTCACTGAAGGGAGTCACAGGCATGCAGGCTGGGGGAGGGTGAGAACGGAGTTCTTGGAGCGGGAACATGTTTTACCCTGGGGTTGCCAAGAACAGACAAGTAGTCTCTCTTAGCTTTCTCTCCGAGGCACTGCTCTGCTTTAGATGTCCTTTCCATGGGTGCCCATCACTCTTGCTTTTATCCATTTGGTGCTCGTGTTCCTGAAAGGAGATACACAGCCCCTCCAGGCCCAGAGGGGACACAGAATGCCAAGGAGGGTGTGTCTTTTAAAGCCAGGAATAACCAGCTTTCGAACAGAGGTTTAGTTTGTGTTGGTTGAAACCTTATTTTTTGCTGCTTGTCACGGTGACTGAAATAAAACCTTTGTTCAAGTTCAAAGGCCAACAGCATTAAGTGCATGAAATTGCACCTTATATTACTGAGGGGGAAAAATCGTTCTTTTTTATTTACTGTGGATCTGTTTCCATCATCCATCCTGAGATCAAAACACTGCATAACCTCCAGCTGTGAAGCTGACAGCATCCTTGCATCCTCCTTGTGTCGGTTCTTGTTCAGCGCTCCAGCCTGCAGGGGTGCTTGGCCCCAGGGGTGGGGCTGTCTCCCTGCAGCCCTGCTGGTGGTGACTGCCCGCTCCCAGGCGCTTATCAGCAGTCTGAGAGCGAGCTGTGTGACTTTCTCCTGCAGTTCTTATGCCGCTGTTGGATCACTGCAGTGTGCAGCCCGATGCCAGGGTCGCCTCCCATTCCTTTTTTGGGCTGAATGCTCAGATAAGGTAAGACCTGGAGATGTTCTCAGCAAGAGAAAGGAATCGATTTTCCTGGTATTGGGGATTTTGCTTGCTCAGGCCGTTAATGGAGTTAAAACGCTGTAGAGGACAATATTTGCTTCTCATGCTGAGAGGCTGTTAGATGCATTGATAATGGATTCCCATAAAGGCTACCAGATCACTCTAATAGGCCTGCCTCACCTTAATGCGGATGGGTCAGAAGTTCACACTGCAGCTTGTTGGTACATGTAGGCAGAGCGATGCTCTCAGGGCAGGCTGTCTCCTGCCAGTCTGGATTTCCCTGACACGTGGTCCTCCTGAACACGTGAATGGTCTCTCTCCCCCTCGGGTAAAGGCAGAGCAACTTTCATCTCATGGCTCTGCTTATCCCAAAAATAGGAGGAGGCGGAAAAACTGGTGAAGGTAGATGTAAACAGCAGGGCTGGGAGCCTGTGATCCCCCTCCGTGTTCTCACGCTGAAGCACGGTGCAGAGATGAGCTCTTTCCAGACAGCACGGGGACCTGCAGGCAGGAGGAGAGTGCCCTGAATAACAACTGTGTCCTTTAGCCAGCCTCCCGCCTTGAACCAGCTGACGTCTCTCTACGTGGGAAGGACTCACTCCCTGTGGAAGGACCCAGCTGTCATGGCTTGGCTGGAGACAAACGTCCACGAGGTGTTACACCTGGTAGACATCAAAGACCCGCTGGTGGAGGAGTGTGAGCTCAAGTGAGTGCAGCAGGCAGAGGTGATGGGCTCTCATAAGGGATCTGGGTGCTGAAACACAGGGACAGGTCAGGCTGGGGGGCCCAGAAGATGAGAGAGCAGCTCTGTCCTGGGCAGCAGTGATGCTGGGGCTTGTTCAAAGGGCTTAGAAACATTTTCCATCTCTGAGAAGTGGGAGAGGGAGGCGTTAGTTCTTGTCCTAAACTGATGTTAGTTTGCTCTGCTGCCCTGCGGAGGTAAGAGGCTGGTGAGTGAGCTGTGCAGTGTCCCTGAGCTGCTCTGCTCTTCTGTCTGGGATTAGCAGCTGCCAAGTGAGTTTGGCTTCTCCTTTGGCCAGCTCAGTCTGACCCGGTGGGTCCCGGCAGAGCCAGGGATGAAGCTGACGTTACACCTAGAGAAATGGAGATGAAATGCTGGCTGTGCTGAGCTGTGCTCTGTGCCGTCAGCTGTTCCCGCTCCCGCTTTAGGAGGAAGATGAGATACCAGAGTGCCCCCAGGAATATCTACCGGCATGTCATCCTCTCGGAGATGAAGGAGGCCACGGCAGCTCTGCCTCTGGTGAGGGCCCCGTGGGGGTGCAGATGCTGCTGCTGTCTGCGGAGTGGTGGCACTTGTGTCCTTGCTACGCATGCAGATGCCGGGCATGTCTCAGACCACAGCCACCAGAAAGGAAACATCTGCATGACCTCGAAGCATCCTCCCTCTGCGTGCAGCTTCCTGGGTGTCCTCAGGATAAGGCACGCAGCGGCGTGTGCGGGCAGGCTGGGCTGTGGCTGCTGCTTTTCCCAAGACCGGGGCCTGCCCAGCAGGTCCAACCATCTCCGTGCCTCGGCATTTGGCCCTGGTGGTGCGCAGCCTTCACCTCTCTCTTCTTCCTCTCTGCAGGAGGTGACATCGCAGCCTGTGATGGGGTTTGACCCTCTTCCTCCTCTGGACTCCATCATCTCCTACACCAGACCAGAAAGGTACTTCCCAGCCCCTGTGCAGGCACAGCTCGCCTCCTCCCAGCATCGACACCTGGCTGCCTCGGCCGGGGTGCACGTGGGTGCTCAGCACTGGCATCTCCTCCCTCCGAGGGAGAGAGCAGCCTGGCTTGGGTGCTCGCCAGCAGGCTCAGCGAACAGGCAGGGCTGGTCCTGCTGCCTCTGCGTGGGGCTGCTGGTGGCCATCGCAGGCAGCAGCTAGTCACAGCTGCGGAGGCAAAGCCTGTTGGAAAATAATGGCTGTTTCTTAACTGGGGTGGGTTGGGGTAAACACAGATACGATCGCAGCTGGCTGTGGTGTGCAGACTGCTCAGGTGAGGCTCATACATGTCTCACACGTCGGCCCAGGTCAGAGGACGCAGGGCAGTGCTTTTAATGGTTGTTCTGCCCAGGGGCTGGCCAGCTGCTGGCTGCCTGGGGTAAGAAGTGCTCATGAATTCCCCAGTACCTCGCTTTGGGAGAGCATGACTGGCTCAGGGAGGGGCCCTGTGTTGTGTGGAAGCGTGGTTACTGCTCCTCTGCCCTGTCTCAGCCCGGGTCAGCACTGGCAGGTCAAGCACAAGCTACTCCCTTAACCGTGGTGTGCAACTTGTGTCTTTCAGAACGAATCACCCATCCAACGAAAGCACTTTATCTCTCTTCTTCCGATCACTGTTGCCAAATTTTAACTTGCAGGTACGTGCAGTCAGCTGCTGCAGGCGAATCAGAGCCCACTTTTGCTTTCAGTACACAAGTTCCTACTGCACAGTGTTTCTGCAAAGGGAGTGGCTCTTGGCATATGCAGTGTGTAAACGTCAGGTTGCAGAGCAGCCTGATGCTTTTTGGCAGGCGGCATTGTCTGTCCCTGCCTGCTGCAGCCAGGCAGCGAGCTCCCTGCCGGGGCCCTCCAGCTCTGCTCTCTTGCAGGGGGACATCAGGCACGATGGAGACGACGAGGCCGGAGCAGGGCAGGACCTCAACCAGGGGGTGAACAGGCTCATGGCAGCCATGCGGGACATGCTGGCGAACATCCAGTTCCAGGAACCCCCCCGGGACGACAATCCTGAAGGCGACGGGGACTGGGACTGAGCTGAGAGCACGCGTCTCCCACCCTGCCCCTGTGTTAATTGTACCCCAACCCTTTCCCACTCCAATAAAGTCATAGAAACCAGAGGTGCTGGCTGTCATTGTGGGGAAGGGGCTGCATCGAGGGGAGGCTGCTGCGGCTGCGTGAGGCTGAGCGCTGTCTGAAAAGGGCAGGGCTAATAATCTGCTGCAGTTTAGGCCCCTTCTGGGCCCCTGCAAACACAGTTAATGCCCAATTCCCTGGGCTTGCTCTTCTGCCCTGTGCTTAATGGTCGCAGCCTTTTCTTCCTGCTGTCTCCTTGTCCTTTGTGCTTCCTCCAGGCTGAAGGCGCCTTCCCTGTGGCGGGGTGGGGGCGGCTGCCCTGCAAGCTCCCTCGGGGCCGGGAGGGACTGGGCTGTGTCCTTGCTCCTCACAGTTCCCTGTGATCTGCCCTGGAGCTGGAGCTCTCCCGGTGTCTGCTGGGGGTGGGTGGGGAGCGGCTCCTCTTGTGCTGCAGCCATTGATGCTGCTGGGAGCGGAGACAATCCCCCTCCCCTCTTTTTTTTTTTTTTTTAATCTTTTTCCCCACCAGCTTCCCTTGCTTCCCCACCTTCGAGTGGGGCACAAAGCAGCGCAGAGCCAGGAATAATGAGGTCAGCGGCACCACGAAAGCCTTGGCTCACCGCTGCTGCCCACAAAGCTTTTTCATTTCTGCTGTGTAACGGTGTGTGCGGCTCCAGTGCTGAGCCAGGCTGCGCTGCCCGGAACAAATCCCCCTCCTCCCACCCTGGCCGTGCTGCAGCCGGGCTCCCTGCGGGCCCCACTTCCCACCAGCCCCATCCTGCCCCTGGCACAGCCCTGCAGGAGCCGAGCCCCGGCTGCGCCCCGCGCTGCTCGGAGCTGCAGCCTCGGCGTTTTGCGGCTCTGCTCCCGAAGCCTGTGTTGACAAAGCCAGAATTCACCGCATGTACCGGGCGGGGAAGCCGGTGTCTGCTGGTCCAGATTCCTCCCGCTCACGTTTCCCCGCGGCCTGGGCTGATCCTGCCCGCGAGGCGTGGGAGGCGCTGGGGACGCCGGGGACGCCGTCTGCCTGGGCGGCTGGCGCCGGGCGCTGCTGCGGGTGCTCGACCCCAACCTGTGCCAGGGATCAGGGCTGGGGCTCGTGGGCTGTGAGCACCCATCCTGAGTGGCCCCAGGACATGGCCTCGATAGTGGGAGCAGGCTCCAGGCTCCCAGCCCAGCGCCGGGGATGTGTGCGTACCGACCTCGGCTCAGCGGGCGGTTCTCATTAGCCAGGGTGTTAAAATGTCTCCTGCTCCCTGCTGAGCACGGGCACCAGCCCTGCACGCAGCCGCTTCCACGCACACGGGACCGGGGGCAGCTCTGAGCCCCGGGGAGGCCCCGGCACCCCGCGGGAAGGAGCGGAAGCATCGGGTGTGAACGGCCTGTTCATGGAGCCCTGAATGGCTCTTTGGTGGCTGAGCAGCTCCAGGCATCAACAGCGAGCCAAAGGCACATGATGGTCAGATGCGTCCCGCATCCCCCAGCCTGCCCAGGCTTGCTGTGGCACTGGGCTGTGGGAGACGCCGCGAGCCGGTCACGGAGTGGGACCGTGCTCAATTCTGCCTTTGACAGTCTCCGGGGGACACATCACTGCTCCGCAATGCAACACCTGGGTGCAACGGGGGGGACACGTCCATGGCCGCGGGCAAGATCTGCCCCTCGTGGTGTCCCTGCCACAGGGATGGTCCCACTGGGGTCCCCAAGGCACGTGGAAGCCCCGGGGGCATGCAGGACCCCAGGGAGCATGGGAACCCCAATGTGCACAGTCCCCCAGCGCACTTGGCACCCGCAGGGTGCAGAGCACCCCTCTGGCACACGGAGGCCATGGCGTGTGGCCCCCAGGGTGCGCAGGAGCCCCAGTGCACGCGGTGCCCCGGGGCAGTGCTGGGGTCCGGCAGCCCCAGCCTCGGTGACGGCTGCCCCAGCTGCTGGGGCACAGGCTGTCATGTGCGTGCCCACCCTCCTCGGGAGGAGGAGCTGAGGGAGACAGCTTTAAAGTGGTGCAGAGAAAGGGCCCTTTCTTCCCCATAACCGCCGCCGAGCCCTTGCTGAGCTCTGAGGACGCCGGGCAGGGCTGGCGAGGAGGGCGGCTGCAACACCAGTGGGACGCTGGTGGGGCGGGGGGGCCTTTCCCCATCTCCCCCGCACTCGGGGCGCCGCGGTGCCCATGTCCTCTTGACCTCGCAGCTGGGTGCTGCGGGAGCACTGGCGGGGCCAGCCGGGCACTCAGGGGGCCTGCAGGTGCTGTGGGGGGCCCTGGGGCCACGGCCGCCATCCAGGGAGCCCCCGGGGCTGAGGTCGGGGCCATGTCAACATTGGCCCCCCTGCGCCTGCTCCGTGAGCCCTGGAATGCCAGCGAGGGCAACCAGAGCAACGCCACGGCCGGGGCTGGAGGCACCTGGTGCCAGGGGCTCGACGTGCCCAACGAACTCTTCCTCACGCTGGGGCTGGTGAGCCTGGTGGAGAACCTGCTGGTGGTGGCCGCCATCCTGAAGAACAGGAACCTGCACTCGCCCATGTACTACTTCATCTGCTGCCTGGCCGTCTCCGACATGCTGGTGAGCGTCAGCAACCTGGTGGAGACGCTCTTCATGCTGCTGATGGAGCATGGCGTGCTGGTGATCCACGCCAGCATCATCCGCCACATGGACAACATCATCGACATGCTCATCTGCAGCTCCGTCGTGTCCTCCCTCTCCTTCCTAGGGGTGATCGCCGTGGACCGCTACATCACCATCTTCTACGCCCTGCGCTACCACAGCATCATGACGCTGCAGCGGGCCGTGGTCACCATGGCCAGCGTCTGGCTGGCCAGCACCGTCTCCAGCACCGTCTTCATCACCTACTACCGCAACAACGCCATCCTCCTCTGCCTCATCGGCTTCTTCCTCTTCATGCTGATCCTCATGCTGGTGCTCTACATCCACATGTTCGCCCTGGCCCGCCACCACCTGCGCAGCATCTCCAGCCAGCAGAAGCACCCCACCGTCTACCGCACCAGCAGCCTGAAGGGAGCCGTGACGCTCACCATCCTGCTGGGCGTCTTCTTCATCTGCTGGGGGCCCTTCTTCTTCCACCTCATCCTCATCGTCACCTGCCCCACCAACCCCTTCTGCACCTGCTTCTTCGGCTACTTCAACCTCTTCCTCATCCTCATCATCTGCAACTCGGTGGTCGACCCCCTCATCTACGCCTTCCGGAGCCAGGAGCTCCGGCGGACGCTGCGGGAGGTGGTGCTGTGCTCCTGGTAGGCACCGGGACGGACAGATGGACAGACGGACGGACAGACAGACGGACGGACAGACGGACGGACGGACGCCCCGTGGCGCGTCCCTCCCCAACCCGGCCGGGTGCCGGGGGGCTGCTCGGCCTCGCGGTACCGAATAAAGGCTCTTTGCAGTGACGCTCTGCCTGGCATCGCCGTGCGGCCCCGAGCGCCGCGGGGCACCGGGAGCCTCCGTGCGGGCCGCCCCCGCCCTTTATCCGCGGAACGATCGCTTCCCGTTACCGGCACCGGCGGGGCTGGGGGGGTCCCGGCCGGCCCGGGGGGCGTTGGAGCGGGGGGCTGCGGGGCGCGGCCGCCCCCGGGGGGACAAAGGCAGCCCCGCGCCGCCGCCGCCTTTGTTCTGCGGCCGCGCACGCTGCCGGCCCGCGGGGGGGGCCCGGCGCCGGGACAGAGACCCCGGCCCCGACGGAGCCCCCCGGGCAGCACCGGGCCGGGCCCCGCTGCCCCGAGGATGCTCGGACCGGGTCCGGGAGCCGGTGTGTCCCCAATCCCCGTGGGGTCGGGCGGGGCCCGTGCTCCCCCCGCGGGGGCCGGGGTCCCCCCACGCGTGTCCGTGGGTGGGCGTGCCGCCTCCCCTCCCCCACAGCGGCTGCGGGGCCCCCTCCCCACCCTCCCCGTGCGTGTCCGTGTCTGGGTGGGGGGGTGCTCGTGTGGCAACGACCCCCGGTACCGGGGATGCTCCGGTTGGGCGGTGCCGCGGCACCGGGAGCGGGCTGAGCGCGGAGCAGCCGGGCCGGGCCATACAGGGCCGTACCGGACCATGCCGGACCGGGCCATCCCGGGCTACCCCGGGCCGTGCCGGTGCCGGTGCCGGTGCCGGTGCCGCAGGGCTGTTGCAGGGCTGCGGCGGCGGGCGCTGATTGGCCACGGCGCGGCGGTGACGTCAGCGCCCGGCCCGGTGCGGCGCGCGGCCCCTATAAAGGCGGCGGCGGCGGCGGGGCCGCCCCCCGCGCTGCCGGTGCCGCTCCGCTCCCGCTCCCGCTCCCGGTCCCGCTCCCGCTCCCGGTTCCGCTCCCGCTGCGCTCCCGGCCCGGCCGCACCATGAGGGAGATCGTCCACATCCAGGCGGGGCAGTGCGGCAACCAGATCGGCGCCAAGGTAACGGCACCGCCACGGCACCGACACCGCCCCGGCGCTGCGGAGCGGCGGACAAAGACCCCCCCGCAACCTCCCCCCCCACTCTGCCATCCCCCCCCCCCCCCCCTCCTTTCTCTCCTTCCGCCGCACCGGGCGGACAAAGGGCCCCGCCCCGCTCCTTTGTCCGCCGCCGCCGCCCTTCAGCACCGCGGACAGCGCCCGCCCCCGCGGCGGACCCGGTACCGGGAGGGGCCCCGCCGCCCCCTGCCCCCCCCCCCCTCCACCAACACCCCCCATGGGGCACCCCGGGGTGCGGGGCGGGGGCGGGATCCCCCCCACCCGGTGCTTCCCCACCCACCGCCCCCGGGGCTTCCCCGCCCAGCCCCGGTGCTGAGCGCCCCTCCCGGGGTGTCGGGGGAGGGGGGGGTCCCGGGTTGCGGCAGCCCCGGTGCCGGTCCCGGGGGTGGTGGTGGTGGGGGACACGGTTCCGGCACGGGGCCGCCGCCCACGTTAAGGCCGTTCCCCCCCCCCCCCCCCCCCCCCCCCAGTTTTGGGAGGTGATCAGCGATGAGCACGGCATAGACCCCAGCGGCAACTACGTGGGCGACTCGGACCTGCAGCTGGAGCGCATCAGCGTCTACTACAATGAGGCCTCCTGTAAGCCCCCGGGGACCGGGGCACCGATGCCCCCCCCTTTGTCCCCCCCCCCCGCATCCCTGCAGGGTGGGGTGGGGACAGATACGTGCCCCCAGCCCCTGGGGACCCGGCGGTTTGGGGGAGGAAAAGGGGAAAATGAGCTCCATGAGACCCTGTGTTTTGGGTGGGCTGGGCGCGTGCACCCAGCTGTGTTGCACCCTGTGGGTTGTTTTTTTTTTTTGGGGGGGGTGGCAGGGGTGTACCCAGCCCCATGGGACCCTGGGGAGGGTTCTGGGAGGGAGGTGTGGATATATGCAGCCGACCCAGTGGGGAGCCTTTTGTCTGGGGGAGCAGCACGTGCACCCAGCCCCGTGAGCCCCTGTGGTTTGAGGACAATGCATGCGACCCCGGGAGGGGGTTCGGGGGGGCGCTGGGTCCCCTCCAGCACGAGGTCTCTCTGCAGCTCACAAGTACGTGCCTCGCGCCATCCTGGTGGACCTGGAGCCGGGGACGATGGACAGCGTGCGCTCGGGTGCCTTCGGGCACCTCTTCCGCCCCGACAACTTCATTTTCGGTAGGCGGCCGCGCCCTGTGCCGCGGGCTGGGGGGGGGGGGCAGTGCCGGTGGGGCCGCGTCCCTCACCCGTCCGGCCCCGGGGCCGTCTGTGGGTGCGTCCTCACGGCGCTGAGCCCCAGCAGCTCCCGCTCCCCACCCTGTCCCAGAATCAGATCTCGGTGCCGTGTCGCCCCCCAGCACCCATCATGTCTTTTGTTCTTTTTTTTCCTCCCCCCTCATTTCCCTCGCAGGTCAGAGTGGGGCCGGCAATAACTGGGCCAAGGGGCACTACACAGAAGGGGCTGAGCTGGTGGACTCGGTGCTGGACGTGGTGCGGAAGGAGTGCGAGAACTGCGACTGCCTGCAGGGCTTCCAGCTCACCCACTCGCTGGGCGGCGGCACGGGCTCGGGCATGGGCACCCTGCTGATCAGCAAGGTGCGCGAGGAGTACCCCGACCGCATCATGAACACTTTCAGCGTGGTGCCGTCCCCCAAGGTGTCGGACACGGTGGTGGAGCCCTACAACGCCACCCTCTCCATCCACCAGCTGGTGGAGAACACGGACGAGACCTACTGCATCGACAACGAGGCCCTCTACGACATCTGCTTCCGCACGCTCAAGCTGGCCACCCCCACCTACGGCGACCTCAACCACCTCGTCTCGGCCACCATGAGCGGCGTCACCACCTCCCTGCGCTTCCCCGGCCAGCTCAACGCCGACCTGCGCAAGCTGGCGGTCAACATGGTGCCCTTCCCTCGCCTCCACTTCTTCATGCCCGGCTTCGCCCCGCTGACGGCCCGCGGGTCCCAGCAGTACCGCGCCCTCACCGTCCCCGAGCTCACCCAGCAGATGTTTGATGCCAAGAACATGATGGCCGCTTGCGACCCGCGCCACGGCCGCTACCTCACCGTGGCCACCGTCTTCCGCGGCCGCATGTCCATGAAGGAGGTGGACGAGCAGATGCTGGCCATCCAGAGCAAGAACAGCTCCTACTTCGTGGAGTGGATCCCCAACAACGTCAAGGTGGCCGTCTGCGACATCCCGCCCCGGGGGCTGAAGATGTCCTCCACCTTCATCGGCAACAGCACGGCCATCCAGGAGCTCTTCAAGCGCATCTCGGAGCAGTTCACGGCCATGTTCCGCCGCAAGGCCTTCCTCCACTGGTACACGGGCGAGGGCATGGACGAGATGGAGTTCACCGAGGCCGAGAGCAACATGAACGACCTGGTGTCCGAGTACCAGCAGTACCAGGACGCCACGGCCGAGGAGGAGGGCGAGATGTACGAGGACGACGAGGAGGAGTCGGAGGCGCAGGGCGCCAAGTGATGCCGGCCCCGCTCGCCATCGCCCGCCGGCCCCGCTGCTTCCCGGGGGGGGCCCCGTCCTCGCCCCTTCAGTGTCTGCTCCCCCCCCTCCCCTGCCCTCCCCTCCCCCGGCCTGCGTTAGCTCGGCCCCTCCCGTGACCCCCCCGGCCTCCCCCCTCCCCCCTTTTCGTTTTTTACTGGTTCGTGTCTAATATTTTTTTTGGAATACTCAATAAATTTATTGCTGTCCTGTTCCTTCCCTGTCTGTGTCTGCTGGGGGGGGGGTGGGTGGAGGCCCGGGCTGGTGGTGGGAGGGGGGTGCTCAGTGACACGTGGGGGGGGGGGTTAGGGACCACCAGCACCCATCGGGGCCGTGCCCCAGCCATTGTCACCCCCCGGACAACGCTCGGGGGGCGCCCCCTGCTGCCCCTTTTGTCCCAGCTGATGGCGGGGGGGGGTGCACAGCCCTGGAGGGGGGGGGGAATAATGCCCGGCTGGGGGGCAGCGAGGCGCAAAGCTCGCTCCACCCCCTCGAAGGGGGTCCCCATGGGGCGAGGGGGCCGGGGTGGGGCTGGGGGCTCGCTTATGGGGCCGGCTCGCCCCGTGCCCCCCCCCCGGGCGCTGCGCACTCCGCCGGCCGCCAGGGGGGGCAGAACGGGGGGGGAGTGGCGATGATGGGGGGGGGGTGGGACCCGCCCCGGCGTTGCGGGAGGGGCCGGTACCGGGGGCGGCGCAGAGCCGGTGCTGCGCGGTGCCGGTCCCGGTGCCGGTGCCGGTACCGGGGCGGCGATGGCGTACGACGAGAAGCTGGCCCGGTTCCGCCAGGCTCACCTCAACCCCTTCAACAAGGGTCCCGAACCTCCAGCCGGGGGGGGAGGACCCGAGGAGCCGCCCCCCGGTGCTGCCCCCCCGTCGGTTGCCCGGCGGCCGGAGCCGTGCCCGGGGGACGCCGAGAGCCCGGAGCCCCCCATGGACCTGGGGCTGGCCGAGGACCACTTCTCGCGGCCCGTGGTGAGTGCGGGGAGCGGGAGCTGGGGGTGGGGGGACACCGGGGACCGGGATCTGAAGCCGCCCCCCCCGTCCCGTCCCGTCCCGTAGGGCCTGATCCTGGCACCCGACGTGCGGCAGCTGCGCCGCGCCATCGAGGAGTGCAAGCGGGCCATCCTGGCGCTGCCCGAGCACTCGGAGCGCCAGAAGGACGCCGTGGTGCGCCTCATCCACCTCCGCCTCAAGCTGCAGGAGCTGCAGGTGCGGCCGGGGAGGGGATTGGGGGGGGGTTGAAGGGGGGGAATGGGGGTTTTGGGGGGGTCCTGAGGGTCTTGAGGGCAATGGAGAGGGATTCTGAGGGTCCTGGGGGCCCTGGAGAGGGGGTCCTGAGGGTCCGGGGGGGGGGTTCTGAGGGTCCTGGGGGCCATGGAGAGTGGGTTGGAAGGTCCTTGGGGGACTCTGAGGGCCCAAGGGGGGTCCTGGGGGCCATGGGGGCAGTCCTGAGGGTCCTGGGGCCATGGAGAGGGATTCTGAGGGTCCTGGGGGAGGTCCTGAGGGGGTCCTGGGGGCTCTGGAGAGGGGTTCTGAGGGTCCTGGGGGGTTCTGGGGGCCCTGGAGCGGGGGTCCTGGGGAGTTCTGAGAGTCCTGGGGGCCCTGGAGAGGGGTCCTGCGGGTCCTAGGGGCGCTAGAGAGGGGGTTCTGAGGGTCCTGAGGGCCCTGGAGAAGGGGGTTCTGAGGGTCCTGGGGGGGTCCTGAGAGTCTCAGGGTGGGAGTCTGTGGCTCTGGGGGGGCCCACGCTGACCCCCACCACCCACAGGACCCCGACGAGGAGGAGCCCAACATCCGCGTGGTGCTGGAGCACCGCTTCTACAAGGAGAAGAGCAAGAGCGTCAAGCAGACGTGCGACAAGTGCAGCACCATCATCTGGGGGCTCATCCAGACCTGGTACACCTGCACAGGTGGGTCTGGGGGCCCGACACCCCCCCCCATATCCCCTCCCCGGCCCCGTGCTGACGGCCGCCCGCCCGCAGGGTGCTACTACCGGTGCCACAGCAAGTGCCTGCCCCTGGTCACCAAACCCTGCGTCAGGTCCAAGGTGAGCCACCAGGCCGAGTACCAGCTCAGCATCTGCCCCGAGAGCGGGCTGGACAGCCAGGACTACCGCTGCGCCGAGTGCCGGGCACCCATCGCCCTCCGTGAGGCACCGGGGGGGCTGTGGGGGGGTGGGTGCGGGACCCCAGCATCGCCCTGCGGCGGTGCCGGGGTGGCTGCGGGTGCCGGTACCGACGGGTGTGCTGCCGCAGGGGGGGTGCCCAGCGAGGCGCGGCAGTGCGACTACACCGGCCTCTACTACTGCAGCAGCTGCCACTGGAACGACCTGGCCGTCGTCCCCGCCCGCGCCATCCACAACTGGGACTTTGAGCCCCGCAAGGTGCCCGTGCTGCTGGGGGGGGCTGCGGGGGTCCAAGGGGGGGTCATTTGGGAAGGCACGGCCCCGGGTGAGGGGTCCCTGGGGGTTGTGTCTGTGGGTGGAGGTGACTTGGGGGGCTGTGGCTTTGTTATGGGGTCCTGGGGGGGCAGTACCTGGGGCTGTGGGGTCCCTGGGTGCAGGGTGACGGTGGCGGGCACGCAGGTGTCGCGCTGCAGCATGCGGTACCTGGCGCTGATGGTGTCGCGGCCCGTGCTGAAGCTGCGGGAGATCAACCCCCTGCTCTTCAACTACGTGGAGGAGCTGGTGGAGATCCGGGTGAGTGCAGTGGGGCCGCGGGTGGGCAGGGGCTGGGGGGAAGAATGGGGGAAATGGGGACCCCTGGATGGGGCTGGGGGGAGGGATGGCGTTAAGCGGGGAGGGGGCTGGGAAGGGGGAGCAGGGTGGGGTGGGGGGGCCCTGAAGGGCTGCAGGGCTGGGACTGACCCAGCAGGGCCTCGTCCCTGTCCCCAACCCGTTCCTGTCCCCATCCCGTGTCCATCTTTACCCTCTCCCACTCCCACACCCTCACCAATCTCACCCTGTCCCTGTCCCCGTCCTGTCCCCGTCTCCTCCCTGCCCCGTCCACCCCCGCAGAAGCTGCGCCAGGACATCCTGCTGATGAAGCCCTACTTCATCACCTGCAAGGAGGCGATGGAGGCGCGGCTGCTGCTGCAGGTCAGGGCGAGAGGGAGGGAGGGAAGGAAGGAGGGAGGCCGAGGCCAGGGAGGCCCCGGGCGCGCGGTGACGGGCACAGCGCTGACGTCCGCCCGCCCACAGCTGCAGGACCGGCAGCACTTCGTGGAGAACGACGAGATGTACTCGCTGCAGGACCTCATCGACATCGAGGCCGGGCGCCTGAGCTGCTCCCTGACCGAGATCCACACCCTCTTCGCCAAGCACATCAAGCTGGACTGCGAGGTGAGCGGGGCCGTGCCGCGGGGTGGCTTTGGGCACGGCCACATGGGGCCAGAGCCACGTGGAGGGCGTGCGTGGGGGTCTTTGGGGGTCCCTGCCAAGCATCCGGGTACCGGAGCCCCCTCTGCCCCTTCTCGCCGCAGCGCTGCCAGGCGAAAGGCTTCGTGTGCGAGCTGTGCAAGGAGGGCGACGTGCTTTTCCCCTTCGACAGCCACACCTCGGTGTGCACCGACTGCTCCGCCGTCTTCCACAGGTACGCCGGGTGCCGGTGCCTCGCCGCGTTCCCCTCGGGTCCCGTGGTGGTGGTGGGGGGGGTCCAGGCAGCTCCGGGGCCCTCCCCGGCGTTCCCTGACGCGTCCCATCCCTGCAGGGACTGCTACTACGACAACTCCACCACGTGCCCCAAGTGCGCCCGGCTCAGCCTGCGGAAGCAGTCCCTCTTCCAGGACTCGGTGGCCGAGGCAGAGCCCTAGGGAGGTCCCAACCCCAGGCGTGGGCTCTGCGAGCTCCCAGCCCGTGGCCTCGGCTCTGTGCCAGCGGAGCAGGAGGAATGGGCTCTGCCAGGAAGGGCGAGGGTGCCAGGACGGGGCTGAGGCTGCCCTGGATTTCTCTCTGTCTCCGCGCGCTCCCAAAGGGCCGGGCAGGGGGCGCGGGGGGAAAAGCCGGGAGCTGGGGGGTGCTTCCTGCCCTGGGGGGGCTGCCGGCAGCCACCGTGCATGGCCCTGCCTGGGTGAACACTACCTGCTTGGATGCTGCTGGTTTGGGGGAAATACCACTTGGTTTTGTGCCCCCTGCACCGCGGGGGACACGTTAACACAGTAAAGGACTGGGCTGAGGGGTTGGGGGGCATGGGGAGGGGGAGTTAAGGGTGTGACACTACGGCAGGGGTCCTGCACGCTGCTGGCCCCCCCCCCGTTGCTCGCTGCTGCTCGTGGAAGCCCCCACTGCGCGTGGCCCCCACCCGTGTCCTGTCCCCCAACACCGCTCCTGCAACACTCGCCCGGTCTCTGTCGCAGCAGCGTGGCCTCTTTGCACAGCGCCGCCGTCCTGACCCCGGCTGGGGGCTGCTTCTGGCAGAGCGGGGGGGGTCACCGGCTGGGGGGGGCTTCGGTGGGCTCAGGGGGAGCACCGGGGGGGCCCTCACACACGGGGTCAGGCTGTCCTGCCACGCAGGCTGCCCTGCACCCCCCCCATCGCCTGCCCCATGCCCGGTGCTGTTCCCTGCTCCTCTGTGCTCCCCCCGCAGGCAGCACAGGCTCCTTTTTACGCCGCCCCCACCTCTGGCAGCTCCCCCCCCCCAATCTGGGGGTCGCACCCCCCCTTTTTCCCAGTGACGGGGCAGAGCCGTGGCCATGGGTCTGTCGGTTTTACCAGTACACACAGCTGCTACGTGGTGGCGGGTGGCACAGCGCGGGCACCGCGCGGCTCCCGGCCCCGCCAAGCCGGGGCTCCCGGGGAACGGGAGCACGGCAGGGGGGGGAAGGTGGGGGCCGGGCAGCGCGGCCCCCTTTGTGCTACAGGGCCGGGAGGGGCCGCTTCCCCCTCCCCAGCAGGCCACCGGCTTTGGCATCGCTTGGTACCCGCGGGCTGGGGCCACCCCGAGCACCCCAGCAGCGAGTCCTTCGCCCCGCACGGCTTTTCCCGGGCAGGGCGTGGGGAATGCGGTCAGAGAACGGCGGCGTGGAGCCCGTCCCCGGGGCTGTCCCCACCTCCTGGGGCAGCTCCTACTCCTGCTGCGGCCGCTCCACCGCCAGGAAGGCGTCCACGGCGCCCGGCTGCAGCTCCGAGTCGCTGAGGTGCTTCTTGTCCCGGCCCTGCTCCCGCGCGCGGGTCCAGGAGGGCGAGCGCAGGTACCCTGCCCGCGGCACGGCCTGCGGGTGCAGCCCTGCGGGGACAGCAGGCTCGGCCCGCGCCCCCCCGTGAGGACGGCAGCGTGACGGGGGGGGTTCGAAATCACCGCTGGGCGATTCGCCGGCCGCGTTCTCCTCGTCGGAGTCGGCGAAGACCTCGGCCAGCTCCTGGTCCGACATGTCGGTCAGCTCCGTCAGGTCCAGCAGGTCGAAGTGCACCTCCAGCGAGGACACGCTGCTCAGAGGCTCTGCGGGCGGCGGGACGGGGGTGGGCACGGCCGGGCACCGCGGGGATGGGGGCCCGGGGGGGACCCAAGGGTGCTGGGAGGGGACCCGAGGAGGGACAAGGGGCTGAGAGGGGCGCGGGGGCTGCACTCACGTCTCCGCTCGGTGACCTGCAGCAGGCTGGCGGTGGGGATGGGGATGCCGCCCTGCTCCTCCACGGGGACGTCAGGGGTCTCCTCAGCCGTCCCGGGGATGGGGGTCCCTGCCGTTCGCTCCGGGGCCAGCGTCTCCTTGCCCAGCTCTGCAGAACCGGCACCTGCCACGTCGGTGCGGGGCCGGGGCAGTGCGGGCAGCTCCCTCCTGCAGCCCCGCCGCCCACCCGGGGGCTCCCCAGCTGAGGGGGCTGCGGGTCCCCAGCCCCGGGACCCCCGCGGAACAGGCAGCGCTCCGAGGCAGCTGCCGTGGGCCCCGGCAGCCCCCCGCCCCTCGCAGCCCCTTTGTGTCGGCGAGACAAAAGCGCAGCCTGTTCGGAGGCCGGAGCCCAGACAAGAGGCGTTTTGTCTCCTGGGGAGAGCTGGCGGGGCCGGGCAGACACGGCACGGTGCGTGCCGGGGGGGCTGGGCTGGCTCCGAGCGGGGCCGAGAGCCCCCCGTGTGTGGGGCAGCCCCCCCAGCCCACCCGGTGTCACGGCTGCACCCGGGCAGCCCCAGCCTCGTGCCGCTGGGCCCCGCCACCGGTTTGCTGCTGGGGGAGATGGCACGGGGCACGGGGACGGGCTCGGCGGGGCAGGGGGTCACCTCCGCCCCCCCCGAGGTGGGGCAAGGGGCAAAATGCCCCTGCACCAAGGAGCCAGCGCAGGGAATGGGGAATTTCAGGGAGATTTGGCAGCAGGCAGCCTGTGCACCTGCCCCGACACCAGGTGCACCGTGCCCTGGCCCCACACGGTGGCACGGGGCGCCCACCACTGCCACCACCTTCCCTGCAGCGGGGAAAACGGGTCCCCACCCCGCTCCTCGTCCAGGAGGAACCCCATACGCACCCATCCCCATCCCCAGGGAGGTGTGGGGCTGCCCCCAGCCACCACCCCGTGCACCACAACCCCCCTGAGGGTGACGCGGGGGTGTCACCGCCCGGAGCGAGGTGGCAGCGTCCCCGCTCCCCCCGGCACCACCCAGCTGCTCCCTGCTGCAGCGATCCCCCCGTGCCCCCCGCCTGATGCTGCCAGCCCCCAGCTCGGGCTCACGGGCGAGGAGCGGGGCCGGCGGCGGGGCTGGGTGTGCTGCTGACTCACGTCAACCGCAGAGTGAGCCAGCACCGGGCTCCGGCCACCCCAACCGGGGGGGCTGTGGCCACCTCCACGGGACCCCAACCCCGCTAAAGAGCCCGGTGTGGCCGGAGGGCACAGCGGGGTCGTGGTGGGGGCGGTGGCAGCGCCGCGTGCGGGGCACACACAGGAGGGCCGGGTGGGCGCGGGTGCTGCTCGATGCCACCTGCGTGCCCCCCGCTGTGGCACCGGGGACCCCCCCGGCTGCACCCCATGGCCACCCCCCCCCCTTCCCAGGCGCTGCAGGCGGGCGGCAGCCCCCCAGCACCCCCTGTGCGAGGGGCACACCGCGCCCCCTGCCCTAGGTGAACCCCCCCACCCCATAACGGGGGGCTGAGGGGTTAAAATGTGCCCCCCACGAGTCCCCCACCCCACAGACACCCCCTACACCCCCCGGTGCACGCATGCACCCCCTGACACCCCCCCTGCACCCCCCCTTGCACACCCACCCCCCCTTTTCACACACCCCCTTCCCCTCCCCACCCCTCCCGAGCCCCTCCGCCCCCCGCTACCCCTCCCGGTGCCCCGGTGCTGGGCTCTTCGCTGCTTTTCCCCCCCCCCCCCCCAGGCCCATCCCCGCTCACCTGCGGTGCCGCCCGCTCCCGGAGCCTCCATGGGCCGGGCCGGGCCGGTGCCGGTGCCGGTGCCGGTGCTGGGCGGGGCGGGCCCGGTGCCAGCCCGCAGCCCGCACGCTCCTGCCCGCCGCGGCGGGGGCGGGGATGGGGGCGGTGCGGGGGCGGGGGCCGGGCCCGGGGCCGGGGGGGGGGGCGGCTCATCCTGCCCGGTGGGGGGGGGGCCGGGGGGCACCGGGAGCTGCGGGGGGGGCACACCGGGGACCGGGGGGGGGCACCGGGAGCGAGGCGGGGGCCTCGGGTAGCGGGGGGGGGCCTGCTGCAGGCTGTGGGGCCGGGGGTGCTGAGGGGCACCGGGGATGCACCGGGGGGCGCGGCGCGCACCGGAGCGGGGGGGACCGGGGGGGCGGAGGGGGGATCCCGGAGGACCGAGGGGCCCCGCAGGCCGCAGGGTGACGGCTCTGGGTCGCGGGGGGCTGGGGGGCAGCGGGGCCGTGGGCACGGCCGGGTCCCGGAGCGGCGGCGGCGGCCGGGGCTGGGCCGGGCCCCGAGCGGGCCCCGACGCCGTTACCGGGGCCGGGCCCGCGTTGCTAAGGGGCGGGGCCTCCGCCGCGCAACTCTCGCGAGACTTCCACCGCGCGTTGCCAAGGAGACGGCGCCGCGGCCTGGCCGCCATGGTGGGCACCGGGGCCTGCACCGGGGGGTGGGGGGGCACCGGGACCGGGATCCGGATCGGGATTGGGATCCGGATTCGGATCCCTGGAGGGACCCCGAGGGCTCTTGGGAGGCCGGGGCCCGGTGGTGGGGGAGCCCCGGCGGGTCCGGGCGCGGCGCTGAGGGGCCCCCGGGCCCTCCCAGCCGGGCCCGGGCCCGGGCCCGGGCGCTGCCCCAGGAGCTTCCCCCCCCTCGTAACGCGGCCCTGCTCCTTCTCCTTCTCCTTCTCCTTCTCCTTCTCCTTCTCCTTCTCCTTCCTCAGGCGCCCAAAAAGGCCGTGAAGAAGGGGAAGGGCGGCAAGGCCCCGGCCGTGGTGGACGCCTCGGCCCCTGAGGAGATGAGCAGGGAACAGGTGAGCGCGGCCCGGCCGTGGGGCTGCTGCCTGTGGGGCCGCGGGGGGGGGTGGAGGGGTCGTGGGGGTACTCCCGGTGCTCGGTGCAGTCGGTGCTGGGCCTGCGGCCCTCACGCAGCCTGCCCGGAGCTTCTGCCAGGAGCAGCCCCCTCGTCCCGTCTCTGCTTCTGCTGTTTTATAGTGTGCTGCTCCCCTCCTTGGGCTCTCACCGTCTTTGCCCTCGTCCCTTAGCCCTGGAGCCCTGTTCTCTCGTGTCAGTGACCTGCTGGTGTGGAAATGTCCTGGGAAAGGTGCCTGTGATGGGAATCTGTCATCTGGCAAGTGTTTTGTGGTGTTTCCTTTAGAAAGTAACCTGGCTGACCAATTCTGCTGGAATCAGTTTCTCTTTGCATCCGATGCCTTGCTGGGGTGAGCAGGCCCATCTCCACAGGTGGCTGCACTTGCACTCAGCCGTGTGATCCTGCAGCTTCGTAATTCGCAGCCTGCAGCACTCTCAGCACATCCCAGATCATGCTGTGCTGGGTGCCTAAAAACCAGGAGGAGATGGTCCTGACCTGGGCAATCTCGCTCCCAGGATAAGATCTTGCATGTCTCAGTGCTATCTAGCATCTGAGAACATGTTACTGGCCCCTGGGAGACAGAATGCCCAAGCCCTGGCTGCTTAGAGTAGGAGGAGGTTTTGTCACTCCTTTTCCAGAGACCAGTGGGTCACTGTCATGTCCTGGGCTCTCCCTGCCCCATCCCCACTTTTCGTCCTCCCCTCCTCTGTCCCAGCAGAGGCTACCGTGTTCTGCAGGTTTACAACAGAGCTCACCACGGGTATCTTGAGAAGAGCCACCTGTCCCAGGCCCCCTTTTCCCACTACCTGCCTCCTTCTCTTGGCCTTGCAGCTGGGGCAGCACATTGTGCGTCTCCGGGAGGAGCTGGATCGGGAACGGGAAGAGCGCAACTACTTCCAGCTGGAGCGCGACAAGATTCACACCTTCTGGGAGATCACCCGCCGGCAGCTGGAGGAGAAGAAAGCCGAGCTGCGTCACAAGGACCGTGAGATGGAGGAGGCGGAGGAGCGGCACCAAGTGGAGATCAAGGTGGGAGGATGAAACGGCTGGGACGTGTGCGTGCCCTGAGCCCTGCGTGAGGAGGGGCTGGGCAGGATGCGAGCCAGGAGCATCTCTGCCGATATCCCAGCTTCAGGTGTTTTCCTGCTGATGCCCGTCACCTGCTCTCTGGCTTGTCTCCAGGTTTACAAGCAGAAGGTGAAGCACTTGCTGTACGAGCACCAGGAAAACCTCACCGAGCTGAAGGCGGAGGGCACCGTGTCCATGAGGCGGGCCCAGAAGGATCACTGGGCCCAGGAGATGGAGCTGCGCAAAGACATGCGCTCCTTAAAGGTGGAGCTGAAGGAGCAAGAGCTGGCCAACGAGGTGGTGGTGAAAAACATGCGCCTGGTAGGTGCCTGGCAGGGCAGCGGGGGCTGGAGCCACGTGTGAGGAGCCTCTGCCTCAGAGGGAAATGGTGGAGCTGCCGTCTGAGCCCTCCCAGCCATGGTGTGTGAGCAGGAGACTGGCTCCTCTGCTGTCTTGGCGAGGTGGGAATGGGGTTTCCTGCAGACCCCGGTGTCAAATGTACTGATAGGCACTGGAAAGACAGCACAGGATCAGGGAGGAGGGCTTTCTGGGGCAATTTCTGTGAAATCCCTCCTACAGCAGGGCTCCAGCTGTGGCTCAAAGCCCCTGAGAACAGCTGGAGAACTTAACATGCCACTCTGCTCAGATAACGTGGGGTTCATGCCATGGTGGGAGCCTTTCCCAGGGAGCAGGACGGGTTTTGGCTGCTTGCTGAGGTGGCTCCTGGCTGCTGGAACCCGGCCCCATGGTTGGGCCTGGCCTGGAGGCCTGTGTGAACCTCAGGGACTGCGTTGTGTAGCGGTGCAGTGACCTCAGGATTGGGTTGTCTGCCTCTAACACGAAACTTCTCCCTCACAGAAACAAGAGGAAGAGATCACGCGGCTGTGCAACGACTTCGAGAGACAAGTGAAAGGTCAGGCCGTGTGTCAGCACTCTGGGGAAGGCTCCTCCGAGCTCCACTGCACTCCTGGTTCCGTGGAGCAGAAAGGGGCTGCTCCCCCCCCCCCAGTGCTTGCTCCCCGTGCCCACGGGCTGCCAGGCTGCGTGGCCAGCAGCTCTCTGAGCTGAACTCCCAGCTTGGTGGGGTCGTGCCGTGGAAATGGGGCTGGGATGGCCTCCTGTCGTGCGAGCTGGGGGTGGAGGCAGGGCTCTTACTGCTGCCAGCCTGCATCGCTGAGCACTGCTGGCTGGAGGAGCCCTTGCGGATGGAAGCCCTGGCTCCCCACCCCTCTCAGGGGACGCTTCAGGTTCTCACGGGCTGACTTGGAGCTTTTCCATGTCCTGTTTCCAGAATGCTATTTCTGGGCTCTACTCAGCCTGGTCCCAGTGTAACCGCTCTGCGTGCTGGTGGGGCTGGTAGCGAGCGCCTTGTCCTCGAGCGATGCTGCAGTGGGACGCGCTGGGCTGGTGCTCGCTGTCCTTACCCAGCCCCCTTTGTGCTTCCCCAGAGATCGAGGCCAAGTACAACAAGAAGATGCAAATGCTGCGGGACGAGCTTGACTTGCGCCGGAAGACCGAGATCCATGAGGTAGAGGAGAGGAAAAACAACCAGATCAGTGAGCTGATGAAGAACCACGAGAAGGCCTTCAGTGAGATCAAGAACTACTACAACGATATCACCATCAAAAACCTGGCACTCATCAACTTGCTCAAGGTACTGCCTGCCTGCTGCCGCAGCCCTGGCTTGTGGTGGGGCTGGGCCTGTAAGGACTTCACCCAGACCTGGCCAGCTCCCTGGTGGAGGTGCTGGTGCTGCTGTTCTGTACACCATTAACACACAAAGCCCTCGTGCACAAGGAGATGTGGCTTGCTGGGCCGGCAGTGGGAGGGTGTCCTGGGAGCGTGAGGAGCTGGGCAGACCCTGCTGCACAGCCCCTCCAGGAACCAGTGCTCCTCTTCCCAAGAACAGGAGCAGATGGAGGAGAGGAAGAAGAGAGAGAATCAGCTGGAAAAGGAGAAGGCAGATTTGCTGCTCCACAAGAAGCAACAGCAGGAGACCCTGCAGCAGACCCAGGAGCAGGTGTTTGAGATGCAGAAGAAGTTGGCCCACTATGACATGGACAAGGAGGCTCTGACGGTGAGTCTCCAGCCCTGCTGGGAGCCCCCTTCTCTTCTCCCCTGAGTCACTGTGGCTGTTCCCTGGAGTGGAGTCGCTCAGCAGTGACCTCTGCCGCTCAGCAGAGGGCTGGTTGGCCAGGTTGCAGAGAAAATGCCTCCGAGTCCCGTTCAGCTTAGTTGTGTGCAAGATCTCAGGTGGGACTCCAGGATTCTGTCAGGAAGAGAGAGGAGCAGCCCCTGCTGCAGAGAGGGGAGGGAGTTGTGGGCGCAGCCTGTGTTTTCTCACCCCTCTCCCTTGGCTGGTCTCTCTCCTCCCTTGCCAGATCACATACCATCCCCTGGAGAAGCTTGCACTCTTTAACTGTCCCTTCCCACTTGCAGAACACAAAAGCCCGTCTGAAAGTCATCCAGAAGGAACTGAAAGACCTGCAGTGGGAACACGAGGTGCTGGAGCAGCGGTTCAGTAAGGTGAGAGCTGCAGGTGGCTCTGGGCGTCCACTCTCTCTCTTTACACAGGGTTAGGCACCGGGACTTAGCAGCGCTGCCTACGCTGCGCTTAGCAAAGGGCTTTCCAAAGCCCTGATCTGGAGCCGCGTGTTAGCTGCCGCTTCCAGCAGAGCTTATCGCGGCTTTGGCATCTCCCGTGCTCAGCAGACAGGCCCGGCCTTGTACTTCGCTGAGCAGTCATGCATGTGCTGATGGTCCCCTCCTGGCCCGCTGGTGACAGGCTGGGTCACGAGAGGATCCGCGTGGAGGGGCTCCCGCTGCAGTGGGGAGAGCCGGGGGCGGTGGCTCCCTCGTCCTGCTGGTGCGTGGGTGTCGCTTCCCCTCTCGCCGTGCAGCCTCTTCAAGGGATGTTGTTGTCTGAATATCCCCCCAGCCTCAGCCTCTCCCTTCCAGCTAACCCAGATAAACGTATTGAGGCAGAACGGAGCTCATTTGCAAGTCGTAGAAATCCCCAGGAATATGAACATTGATCTGGGGCCTCGTTAACAATCCATCATTAAGGCAGCAACGTATTCAGTGCAGTCAGAAATAGGCTTTGGAGGAGAAATCCTAATTAGGACACTTATTAACTAGCTGTGAGCCAGGGACTCCTGCCAGCTGCAGGAAGGGGAGGAGGAGAGACCCCTGCATGCCGCGGGCCCTCTCTGAGCTCTGAAGCAGTGCCTGGGGGCAGAGCACTGAGGAGCCTGGATTTGGGGCCAGGCCAATGAAGCGGGGATCCTGTGCTGCTGGGGGGGGGACAGTGGGGACCAATTCTCTCCCTGCAGGGGCCCAGGAAGGGGGAGGTTTGGGGGGAGCCGAGCTGTTTGGAGGAGAGGTAGCTGGGCTATGTCAGGATTTGAATAACAGGGGCTGTACTGGGGCCGGTGCTGAGGGATGGGGTCCCTGCTGCTGGGGGTGTCCCGTGCCAGGGGACAGAGGAAGCAGAGCTGCAGGTGCCGAGGTGGTGCCAGCACAGCAGAGGGGGGGAGATGTGCTCCAGCACCTGCATTCCCCACGGGGTGCAGGTGCTGTGGGGAGCAGCCCGGCTCTCGCTGGAGCAGGCAGGGCTGAGCGGCACGGCCTGTTTGCTCCCAGCCCCGGGTGGCTGCCGGGGGGGGTCCCGGGGGCGGTGTGAAGCCGTGCCATGTTCTCGGAGCAGGTGCAGGCGGAGCGAGATGAGCTCTACCAGAAGTTCACCAAAGCCATTAACGAGGTGCAGCAGAAGACGGGCTTCAAGAACCTGCTCCTGGAGCGCAAGCTGAAAGGACTCCTTGACGTCCTGGAGAAGAAGGAGGTGGAGCTCAGCGAGGTCTTTGCAGCCTCCAACCTCGACCCGGGCGCCCTCTCCTTGGTCTCACAGAAGCTGGAGGTACTGTGCGCTGCTGCAGGGCCCCGTGGAGGCTGTTCTCCCAGCAGGGCTGGCTCTTGAGGGGCAGAGCCTGCTCTGGGGCAGATCCTGGAGTGCGTGAGCGTGGCCAGGTGCCTGAGGGGCTTCGTTCCAGGCAGAGCCAGGGCAGACCCAGGCTGTGTGGCCCGAAACAGAGTCCCTGTCCTCCCTGCACTGTGGATATCTGCCCGGGCAGCCAGTCCACAGCCCTGGGACGCTGCAGCAAGCACCTCAGCCTGCTCGGGTGCTGAAAGCCCCGTGTGAAGGGCCTGTAACTGTCGTGTCAGTTCGTTCCCGACACTCCCAGCGCTGTGCACGGTGCCGCAGGGCACCCCGGCTCTCCCTCGAGAGCGAGGCATGTGGGCGTAGGCGTTTGGCGCTGATCTCTCCCTCAGGTGGAGTCTGTTTGAAGGAGGATGGCCCCGGGCAGAGCGCTGCTCACCAGGGCTCTGTGCTGGCAGGTGGCTCCCGATGCGGCGCTGAGCAGCAGGCTGCGTGCGGGGCCTGGGAGCGACCCAGGGCGCCCTGACTGCGGGGAGCCACCGCTGCTGAGCTTTGCCCGTGCTCCTCTCCCGGCCTCTCTGGCTGCAGAGGCGGTGCAGACCGGATCCCAGAGGCTCTGCGATGTCTGGCGTGCTAAAAATACCAACGCAGAAAGCCTCAGCACGGTGCGGCGGCTCGGAGACCCACATTCCTGGAGCGTGCAGCAGCAGTAACTGGAGAAGCAGCATTTGTTTCAGGCGGGCTGCAGACGGGACGCAGGTTCCCAACCCAGCTTGGCCTCTGCTTCCCTGGCGCCCTCCTGCTCACACCGTGCCACCTGCCCCATCCAGGGCCCTCTGTGCTGGGTGCTGGTGGTGCTCCTGGACCTCCCCTGTGCCAGGGCACCTTAGGGATGAGCGCGGCAGCAGCCCCAGGCTCCCAGTGGGTATGACAGCACAGCAGATGTGCCACCTACCAGCAGGTGCCACAGCAGCACGTTGGGAAACATTCCTGGGAAGGCGTCAAGGCGCCGCTGTCTCCCTCAGCTGCTGGGGTCCCTGAATTCCTTTGCTCAGCTGCCTCCAGCCACCGGCGCCCTCCTGGGGAGGCTCTCCCTGTAATTCCCTCGGTGCCGTGGCGGCGGGGAGGTGCTGCGGGAGCAGGTGCTGCCGTCCACCCCCGCTTGCAGCAGGGCAGGAGATGCTGGTGGCGGGGCTGAGCTGGCGTTCGTGCTCTTGGTCTGGCAGCTCCCTGGGCCTTGCCTGTGCCCGGGGCTGGCTGTCCCTGGCAGCGCTGGCCCTGCGGGGACGTGGTGGTGGCCGTCTGCCCGGCTGTGCCGCGAGCTGCCCTGCTTCAGCCGTGTCCCGCTGCCAACCTGGCCGCATCACAGCAGCTGCTCCGTGCTCCAGCCTGCAGCACGGCCCCAGCTCGATGTGCCCTCGGTGCCAGGCAGCCGAAGCCTAACGCACTGTTTCCCTTGCAGGATGTGCTCAGTTCCAAGAACACCACCATCGAGGACCTGCAGTTCCAGCTGGCCCGAGCCTGCAAGGTGAGCAAGGGGTCTGGGCACGCGGTGTAAGCCCTGGGGCTGGCCTCGCTCCGAGGGAAGGGAACTCGCAGCAGGCCAGCTGAGCTGCTTCATGCCCTGCAGTGCTGGCTCAGGCTGCGTTGCTCCCGATTCCCCGACTTTCCCCTGCAAAGCAAGGCTGGTTTGGGGGTCCCCACCATTTAGGGGGCTGCGGGGACCCTGGCAAGGAGGGGCTGGGCTGGGATTTGGGCTGGCAGAGCAGAACGTGGAGCGTTTCTCTTCCAGGCACACAACGACATGCTGCAGACGCTGGAGGCGAAGCTGACCGCCTTTGGGATCCCGCTGGACAACCTGGGCTTCAAGCCCCTGGAGAGCCCTGTGCTGGGCCAGGCGTTGGGGCAGGGCCCCGCGGGACTCGTGGCAGTGCCCACGTGACACCAGGCAGCACCCATGGGTGCTGGCTGTGCTCGGGTGCTCCTGGGGCAGGGAGCAGGGCTGCGCCTGCCTTACACCACCAGCATCCCACCCCAAGGAAGGTGATTTTTTTTAATTATTTTTTTTTTGAGACTAGTGGTGCTGTTTGAATCCTTTAATGGTGTCAGTCGTGTAGTGGTGGCCCTGCGGGGAGGTTGTGCCCTGCCCTAGCTGCCCCGGTACGTTGTGTAGGAGTAGGGGCTGATCAGCAGCGGGATGTGCAGCTTCTGGGTTGGGTCGGTGATGGTGAAGACGACCTAGGGGAGAGCAAAAAGGGGGTGAGGGGGAGAAAGCCCCAGCCACAAGCAGCCCCTGCCCCTCTCCCTGTCATCTGGGGCCACTCCGAGCAGCAGCGCAGCAGGAGGTGGCTGGGGGGAGGGAGCTCCTGCATGCATGGACACCGCCTCCAGCCCCCCTGCAGCTCCGGCAGTGACCGGGGCTGGCTCCCAGAGGCACCAGGCGCCCCCCCCTCTCTGCCCTTCAGCCAGGTACCTCCACGAAGGGGTAGAAGCTGCTGTACCCCAGGCTCTCCCAGTACTCCGCCGTCTCAAAGTGCAGCTTGTAGGTGCCAGCCTTAGCCTGCCCCGGAGGCAGGAGGGGCAGGCAGCGCCCGTCCTCATCCGTCCACCTAAAAACACAAGGAGGCACAAGATGATGGCCCTAAAAGCCTCCCCCCGTAGCTCTCTCAGCTGGGGGTCTCGGCGGGGGGGGGGGGACGGGGCTGGGTGGTGTCACCTCCCCTACCTCTGTGCCAGCTCCCTCCACTGCGCCCCCGGCTCCTGCAGCTGGGCCAGGCGGAGGGCGAGGCGGGCGGCGGGCAGCCCCGTGGCCGTGTTCAGCACGTGGGTGGTCAGGGAGCCCTGCGGCCTCTCCATGCCTCCAACCTGCAGCGGGGGAGCAGCGAGGGCTGGGGGGCTCCCCAGAAGCACTGTCCCGCTCCCCCCAGCACCACCACCCGAGCGCTCCACCCCCAGGAGTAATTATTTGGGATGGGTAGCGGGGGGCTGAGGGGAACCCAGGGTGGGCAGGGCCCCGTGCTGGTGTCAGTGCAGCCGGGTCCCTCCGGGAACTTCTCCATCCCCAGCACCCTGCTGTGCCTGCCAGGTCCCAGGGGTGCACCCCAACACCCCCAGCAGCTGCCTGTGTGCCCAGGGCACCGCCGCTGTGCATGGTGTGGGCACCCTGCCCGCCTTTCTGCCTGGAAGGAGGGCTGCCGGGCTTCCCGTTCAGCCCCGTGTTGGTGTGCACCGACAGGCCACCCCCGGGGAGGAAGCGGCCATGTCCCTGTCACCTTCCCAGCCTGCACCGATCGCGGTGTCACCACATCACGTGCAGCACACGTTAACCCTGCAAGTGCTCCGGCGCTGCCTGGGGCAGGCAGCCAGCTTGGGGCCAGGGCGCTGCCCCTTCCCCCACAGCAGCTCCTGGCTGTGCTCGGTGGGGTGGGACCCCCAAAACCACCCCAACTGCTCCTCTGGGGCTGCCCCAAGTGCCTGCCCCTAGCCCAGGGCTGGCTGCGGGCTTTGGCTTCCCCGATCTTCAGGAAGCACAACAGCAAGCGAGGGCTCGCGGTGGCTTACCTGCCTCTCCTCCGTCCCGCTCTGCCAGGTCCCCGCACCCGGTGCCACCCTGCAGGCTGCCATCCCCTGTCCCAGACACCTTCCCCAGGGAGCTGCTGGGACCGGGGGCCGCTATCCCGGCACGCTCCTCCCCGGCTGGGCCGGCCCGTGCAGGCGGCTCCCCAGCAGCCGGCACACCCCGGTGAGCCCCGACGGAACCTGTGCTCTGGCGGCACCGCAGCCCCGGGGCTGACGGCCCCAAGTCCGGCTGGATTTTGGGGCGACCGGGACTGGTTGAGCCACAGTGGAGCTGCCGGCCCAGCCTCCCCCTGCAAAGAGCTCGGAGCGCGTGAGCGGGGCCGGGCACGTGGAGGCTGCGAGGAGCAGTCAGCGGGATCACCGCGGGCAAGCCCTGCTCGTCCGACCTGCCTGCCTCCCCTCCTGCGCCACCGGGAGGGCCCGGCGCCTCATCTGCGTGCTGATAGCAGTGGTGGTGGTGGCTGGGAGCCTGCGTCCGTCCCCGTCGGCAGCTTCAGGGGGTGTTTGGGGACCACCTGCTGCGCACACGGTGTCTGGGTGGGCGGTGAGAGCCAGGGGAGCGCAGAGGCTGAGCGCCTGGGGCAGGGGGGCTGTGCCCAGGACAAGGCTCATCTGCACCTCCAGCCTGCTGCGGCCGTGGGGATCACCCAGGTGAGGGGGACAGGGACGGTCACCCCAATGTGGGGGAGAGGGGAAAATGACTCCCTGGAGCCGGCTCGAGTAGGGGAGACAGGTACCATGGTGAAGCTGAAGACGGGAACATTGCTGATGGCATCCCTGATGTCGACGATGGCAGTGGCAGTGAATGCTCTCTGCTCGCAGTTTTCGGCTGCCCCTTCGCAATCGCACACCCGGGCTTTGACTTCTGTGATTTGTGCCTTGCCCTGGCTGTCCGTCAGCCTCAGGAAGATGCTGTACTCCCCGGGCTCCAGCTCCTTATTCAGTCTCAGGAGCAGCGAGTCTTGTGCGGGAGAGAGGGCATTCAGGGTGGCTCGGGGGATCTGGCTAGGATGCGGCCCTTGCTCGGTGTCCCCCCACTGCCCTGTGCCACAGGTGGGTGGCTGGCACGGACCCCACGGCACCTACCTTGGCCAGACATTATGACACTCCAGTTGGTGCTGGAGCCGTGCTCCAGCGCTGCCTGGAACGGGTAGGTGTTTGGGGGCAGGTCCTTGTCGACGATGGTCAGCGTCTGCTCCTCGGGCTGCCGGCTGCAGATGTCGAAGATGCGGGGCTCCGGCGTGGGCCCGTTGTCGTTCACGTCCTGGAGGAGCAGCAGCAGCGTCCCCGTGCCCGTTGCGTCCGGCACCCCTGCGGAGCTGGGCGTTAGCGAGGTGCCTGCAGCCTGTCCCCGCGCCCTGCACGGCCACCCCGTGTCCCTGCAGCCCCCGCTGCCCGCGGCGCGTCCTCACCGTTGTCCATGGCCAGGACGATGGCCTTGTAGGTGCTGTTGATGGTGTGCACCGACTCGCGGTCCAGCGGCTGGGCGGCCGTGACGATGCCGTTCTCGGGGTCGATGGCCAGCCACCCCGCGGGGTCGCTGCCCATGCGGTACCTGGGCAAGCGAGGGTCAGCGGGGGGCTCGGTGCCCAGCCTGGCCCCTCTGGCCGGGCGGGACGGGGCACGCAGCCCTCGCGCCCCCAGCATCGCCCCCACTCACGTGATCCTGTTCCTCTGGTTCTTGTCGGGGTCCTGGGCCGTGTAGGAGGTGACCTCGTGCCCCACCGGCAGGTCCTCCGACACCTCCACCCTCTTGACGGGGGGCACGAAGACGGGGGGCTCGTTCACATCCCTGACGAGCACCAGCACGCTGGCCGAGGAGAGCCCGAGGGACACGGAGAGGGGGACCACGTTCTCCACCGTCACCACGAGGTCGTAGCGGTTCCTGGTCTCGTAGTCCAGGCCCTGGAGGCGGCACAGAGGAGCTGGGCTGGGAGCGGTGCTGGGGGGGACGTGGCCCGCTCGGGGCAGCCCCGGGAGCCCCCAGACCCA
This sequence comes from Netta rufina, assembly GCF_964035555.1. Lineage (NCBI taxonomy): Eukaryota > Metazoa > Chordata > Aves > Anseriformes > Anatidae > Netta > Netta rufina. Next base: position 1,250,114 of record NC_140136.1, on the reverse strand, counting down.
CCTTGGCGGTCCTCAGGATGCCGTCGTTGGTGTTGGGGTCGGTGGCGATGCTGAAGGCGCCGTCCTGGTCCCCGCTCTTGATGCGGTAGACGGCTTGCCAGGCCGGGGAGCCCGGCATGTCCTGGTCCGTCACGTGCAGCCTGGCCACCTCCAGCCCCACCTCGTTCTCGGGCACCGTCCCCTCGTACTGCGGGAGGGGCGCAGGGACGGTCAGCGCGGTGTGGGGCTGGGGGCAGCGGCTCGCGGGAGCCGGCATGGGGGGGAGCTCGGTACCATGGTGGGGTCGAAGATGGGGATGTTGTCGTTGGCATCCGTGACCTCGATGACGGCCGTGGCGGTGGTGGACAGCCCCCTGCCCTCCTGGTCCGTGGCCCGGACGATCAGCGTGTAGTTGGGGGTGGTCTGCGAGCGGAGAGCAGCGCGGTCAGGGGCGCCCCGCGGCCGCTCCTACCATGGGGGTGCCGGGACGCGGCCGGGCGCCCACCTCGCGGTCCAGCCCCGTGCCGAGGACGCTGATGACGCCCTTCTGGGGGTCGATGGTGAACATCTGGGGGTGCGGGCGCGCCGGCTCCTGGCTGACGATGGAGTAGCTGACGATGCCGTTGTCCACGGTCACCGCGTCGTCCGCGTCCGTGGCGTTCACGGTCATCACGGAGGTGCCTGGTGCGGGGACGGGACAGGACGAGGAGACGTCACTCACGGGACGAGCCCCACGGGCGCCGACGTTGGCCTGGCACAGCTCTGTCCCGGGGCCCCGAGGCCCCCCCACCCCCACCCCACACACCCGGCTTCGCGTTCTCCTCGATGTAGCCGACGAAGACCTGCTTGGTGAAGACGGGCTTGTTGTCGTTCTGGTCCATCACCGTGATGATGATCTCCATGGGGTCCTCCACGGGCTGCCCGTTGGCCGACACGGCGTGGGAGAAGATCTGCGGGGGTACTGTCAGTGGCGTGGCCCCCTCGAGACCCCCCGGCGCCCCCAGCCCCGGCCCCCACTCACGACGTATTTCTCGATCTCCTCGCGGTCCAGCGGCTGCGTCACCTCCAGCCACCCCGTCTCACGCTCGATGGTGAAGACGCCCACGGGGGGGCTGTCCGCCCCCTGCCCCGTGATGCTGTAGAAAACCTTGGTCTCCTTGTCCTTGTTGGATTTGATCTGGGGGCGAGGTGGGGGGCTGTTAGAGGGGCCTGGCGCTCCGCAGAGGTACCCGCGTCCCCCCTGGGGCTGCTCAGCCCGGCCGCAGGGCCCGGCGCTGGCTCAGCCCTCGTCCCCACACCGTGGGGGCCACGTACCTGCACCAGCTTCATTGGGAAGGGCCCCTGGTGATTCTCGGGGCAGCTGATGGGGGGGATGACCCAGTCCCTCTTCTGCCTTCGGAGGCCGTGGCCAGACGCGGGGAAGGCCACGTCATCTACCTGGGTGCTGAGCACCGTGACCTGCGGGATGGAGAGCAGCGGGAGGGCAGCGGGGCTGTGCCGTGCGGGTTTCCTCTCCCCTCCTCGTCACCCCTCACCTCACCGCAGCAGCGCCCAGAGCGCCCTACCTGCAGGAGGAGGAGGAGAAGGAGGAGGATGAGGGTGCAGGGTGCCATGGCTCCGGCCACTCCGGGCGCTCCGAGCGCTGACCGGGGCCAGCTCCGTGCCCTTGGACTGTGCCCCTGGCAAAGCTCCCAGCAATGCCCACGTGGGTGCCAGCGCAGGGGGTGCCAAACCCCGGCCCCACTGTGGCCCCCCGGCCCCACAGGGTGCCTGGGGAGGGTCAGGGTGCGGGGTCTTGCACGCGGGTGCTGTTCCATGCCCGGGGGGTGCCCAGGCACCGGCAGCCCCCGTTGGGACGACGGCTCCGTGCTGCGCCTCACCGCTCAGCCCCCTGGAGCTGGGGGGGGGTCGCGGCTCTCCACCTCCCCCCCCCGGGCACCGGCTGCCGCTGCCCCAACCGGGTGCGCGAGGAGAGCCCGGGGGGGGCGCACGGAGGTAGCGGCGAAACGGAGGCACCGGGGGGGGCGCGGCGGAACCGGGGAGGACCTGGGGAGGGCGGGGAACACCCCGGGAGGGGCGCACGGGGGGACCGGGAACGGCTCGGCGGGAGGGGGGGGGGCGGAACCGGGGCGGGACCGGGCGGGGCGGGGCGGGACCGGACCGGGCGGGGCGGGGCGGGGGGGGCCGGTCGGTACCTGCGCGGCCGCGGCCTCACCTGGAGCCGCGCGGAGCAGCGGGCGGGGGCGCGGCGCTCGGTAGCGGCGGGGCCATGCGGGGGTCGCGCTCCGGGCTCTGCCCGCTCCTCCTGCTCCTGCTCCTACCGCCTGCCGCCGCCCCGGCCCGGCCGTGCGCTCCCCCGGGGCCAGGTAAGCGGCGCCGTCGGGGCGCGGGGAGCATCACCGAGGGGGCGGAGGGGGCTCTGGGGCGCCGCCACGCCGGGAGGCACCGGCACCGGGGCGGCGGGGGCAGGTGGGCTGCCCCGGGATGGGCTGGGGGCGGTGGAGAGCCCCCCCCTTGCTGCGGTGCTCGGCCCGGTTCTTCCCCCCTCGCCCTCCAACTTGGGGGCCCGGTGCTAGCTGCGGTGCGGAGCTGGTTGGTGCCCTCGGGGTGCGGGGCTGCTGTGCCCCCCCCCCGGGCCGTGGGCTCGCTCCTTTGCCCCCCGGCCGTGCCCCCGGCATCGCGGGGCGACCCCTTGCAGGCTGTGGGCTGGTCGTGAACCCCCCTTTCCTGGCCAGGGGGGGCTCTGGCGGTGCCGTTCGGGCCCCGTCGGCTGATGCCGGCGCCTCCGGTCGGCGGAGAGCGGCCGGGAGCCGCCGGGCAGGGCGGGACCCCGCGGGTCGGTGCCAGGCGCCGGGCTGCCGCTGGGACCGGTCGCCCCGGGGCCACCTTCTCCGGTACGGGCGGGGGGCTCGGGGGCACGGCGGGGCGGCAGGGGCCGGTTCCCGATGCCGGCTCCCGGTGCCGGCGGGGCCGCCCGCCGTGTTTACTCGTCGGCATCCCCGGGGAACGGGGCTGCTCGGGAACCACGACCGCAGGCAGCGCTCCCCTAATGGCTGCGGAGCACTGAAAGCTCTGGCCCTGAGAGCTCTCGCCGTGCCAGCCCTGACCTCAGCCCGCCCGGCTGCCGAGAGCCGCGGGCAGCTCCCGCCAGGCTGGGGCCGTGGGCAGGGGCTGGGGCTGGCCGGGGGGCTGCAGCCCCTCCGTGGGAGCCCGTGGCCGGGAGCCCACCCGGGCTCGGCTCCATCACCAGGGCAGGGTGCCCAGGCTGCGTGGTGCCGAGGAACCTTGGGGGCACGGGGGGAGCCTGGTGCTGGAGCGGGGCTGCAGACCCCGACCCCACGGTGAGGGCTGGCTCCTCGTGCTCTGGTGTGGCCGTGGCCCTCGTGGTGTGGCCATGGCCATTGCGTCCCCAGCACCATCCCTGATTGCTGGCAAGAGTTGCCCTCCAGGCACCAGCTCTGCCCCAGCGCGGGGTCCAAGGGGCCCCCTGGGGACCTGCTCCTGCTCCCCCAGCCCAGGACCTGCTACGCCCGCGGGGCACGGCTCTCCTCGCCCTGCTTCCATCGCTCTCCCTGCTCCTGGCAGCCTCTCGGCCAGTGCGGCTGGAGCAGGCTTAGCACTGCTAATCCCCTAATCCTGCGGGGTGCTGGGGCTGGGCCCGGCATGGCGCGGGGGCGCAGCGTGGCTTTGGGTGCAGGGCCCTGCTGCAGTGCGGGTCCCAGCCTGGGGTGGTGGTGGTGGGGGGGGGGGGGGGGGAGGGAGCAGGCGGTGACACACAGAGGTGGGAGGCGCGGGGCAGGGCCCTGCGTGCCCAGGAATTTCCCCGTCATCTCCGAAACAAAGCCAAAGCCGAGCTCCTGCCCGCCCCCAGTGCCGGGAACCACTCCGGCCTCCCCCTCCTGATCCTAATCCCCAGGGCTCAGCCGGGCTGGCCGGGAGCTCCCAGGGCCACGCAGGGGGCACGTGGAGTTTAGGGGCAGCCCCCAGCATGGCTGGGGTGGGGGCAGCAGGTTGTGTCCCCTCCGTGGCCGCCCTGACCCCTGCCCCTCACAACAGGCGATGGCACGGTACAGTACGAGGACGAGGAGCCCCACATGGGAGCGGTGGCACTGAGGCCCCCAGGGTGGCTGCCTGTGACTCCCCAGGATGCCACCATCCAGCCAGGCCCTGTGCGGAGCCGGCGCTCCCTGCAGGTAATGCTCCTGGGGAGCCCCCCCCCAGGCAAACACCCCCGTCCCCCAGACCTTTCCTCGTGTGGCTGCTCCCTCACCCCGCTCTCCTTCCCACCAGGAGGTCCCCGATGTCCCCAGGGCTCTGAGGAGGCGGAAGAGGGACTGGGTGATCCCTCCCATCAAGGTCCCTGAAAATGAGAGGGGTCCCTTCCCCAAAAAGCTGGTTCAGGTATGGAGGGGGCCCGGAGGCGTGGGTGCATGCCCTGGGGTGGGGTGATGCTCTGGCTGTGCCTGTCACCGTCGCATCTGGGCAGGCATCTGGAGCTGGGCATGGATGTGTGCGCCCAGGGCAGCGGAGGTGCCGGCCACGGGCATGGGTGGGTGCCAGGACGGGGTGCGGTGCCGTGGGGGGGCTGCCGAGCCCCAGCACTGAGCGCTGCTGCGCATCCCTCCAGATCAAATCCAACCGGGACCGGGAGGCGAAGATCTTCTACAGCATCACGGGGCAGGGGGCGGACACCCACCCCGAGGGCATCTTCACCATCGAGAAGGAGACGGGCTGGATGAAGGTGACGCAGCCGCTGGACCGGGAGCACATGGACAAGTACCACGTAGGTGCCGGCTGGGGGACGGGGCGCTGGGGCAGGCGCTGTGCCAGCTCCCTGCTCACCCCTCTGCCTCGCAGCTCTTCTCCCACGCCGTGTCCGAGAACGGCAAGCCCGTGGAGGAGCCGATGGAGATCATAGTGACGGTGACGGACCAGAACGACAACAAGCCCCAGTTCACGCAGGAGGTGTTCAGGGGCTCCGTGCCCGAGGGTGCTTTGCCAGGTAGGACCGGTGCCACGGTGGTTTGGGTGTGGCATGGCCCCATGGGGAAACTCTGCCTCCTGCTGGATGTGTCCTTGGAGAGCCCCAGGACTGCCCCTCCTGGGGACATGGGTGCCCTGTCCCTCCCTCACACGGACGCCCCATCCCACAGGCACCTCGGTGATGCAGGTGAACGCCACGGATGCAGATGATGCCGTGGAAACCTACAACGGTGTCCTTGCCTACTCCATCCTCAGCCAGGAGCCACGGGAGCCCCATCCCCACATGTTCACCGTCAACAGGGCCACCGGCACCCTCAGCGTCATTGCCAGCGGCCTCGACCGCGAGGTGGGACCTGCGGCACCGTGGGGGTGGCGCTGGCACCGGGCGGGCTGCGGGGTGCTGACGGGTGTCTGTCTGTCTGTCTGTCTGTCTGCCCCCCGCAGCGCGTGCGGGAGTACACGCTGACCGTGCAGGCGGCCGACCTGGATGGCGAGGGGCTGACCACCACAGCGCTGGCCGTGATTGAGATCACGGATGTGAACGACAACGCCCCCGAGTTTGACCCCAAAACGGTAACGTGGCTGTCGGGCGGGCAGGGTGGGCCGGGCACGGCGGGCTCGGTGCTGACGGTCCCCAATGCACAGTACGAGGCGGCTGTGCCGGAGAACGAGGCCGGGCTGGAGGTGGCCCGGCTGCACACCACGGACCTGGACGAGCCCCAGACGCCGGCGTGGCGCGCCGTCTACTCCATCGTGCGCGGCAACGAGGGCGGCGCCTTCACCATCACCACCGACCCTGCCAGCAACGAGGGCGTCCTGCGGACAGCCAAGGTGCGTGTCCCGTGCCTGTCCCCGCGGTGCGGCCACTCGCCCTGCGTGGTGCTGCCCGTCCCGTCCCCTCCTGCAGGCTCTGGACTACGAGGCCAAGCGGCAGTTTGTGCTCCACGTGGCCGTGGCGAACGAGGCCCCCTTCGCCGTCAAGCTGCCTACGGCCACAGCCACGGTGACGGTCAGCGTGGAGGATGTGAACGAGGCACCCGTCTTCGACCCCCCGGTGCGGCTCGCCCAGGTGGCGGAGGACGCGCCGCTGGGGCAGCCCCTGGCCTCCTACACGGCCCAGGACCCCGACAAAGCCCAGCGGCAGCGCATCAAGTGAGCGGGGCTGGGGTTGGGGTTGGGGCCGGGGGGGTCCTGCTGCCATGCCCTTGTGGAACCAGCACCCTCTGTCCCCCAGGTACGTGGTGGGCAGCGACCCAGCGGGCTGGCTGTCGGTGCACCTGGAGAACGGGCTCATCACGGCGCGGGACCACCTGGACCGCGAGTCGCCCTTCGCCAAGAACAGCACCTACGTGGCCGTGCTGCTGGCCGTGGATGACGGTGAGGCGCGGTGGCCATGAAAGGAGCCCTTGTTCCTGCCGGGTGCTGTCCCACGTGAGGGACACGTGCTCCTGGTGTCACGGGGGTGCTGCATCCCAGCTCGCTCCCTTGGGCAGGGAGCGGTGCCCGCGCGGTCTGGTCCTTAGGGGTGGGAGGGAGGCCCTGCTCTCGGGGTGCCCCGCCAGCCCGGCTCCTCTCGGCAGGTTCTCCACCCGCCACGGGCACTGGCACCCTGCTCCTCACCCTGCTGGATGTGAACGACCACGGCCCTGAGCCTGAGCCCCGCAACATCGTCGTCTGCAACCGCAGCCCCGTGCCCCAGGTCCTCACCATCATCGACAGGGACCTGCCCCCCAACACGGGTCCCTTCCGTGCCGAGCTCAGCCACGGCTCGGGGGACAGCTGGGCGGTGGAGGTCGGGGACACCGGTAAGGCAGGGGCTCGGCGCGATGGGTGCCTCAGCTGCCACGGGGGTAGGCACCTCAGGTCACCCACGTCACTCCTCTCACGCAGGGGACACCGTCACCTTGCGGCTGACAGAGCCGCTGGAGCAGGAGGAGTACAGCGTCTACCTGCGGCTCTTCGACCACCAGGGCAAGGACCAGGTCACCGTCATCAAGGCACAAGTGTGCGACTGCCAGGGCCGGGTGGAGAGCTGCGCCTACGAGCCGCAGGTGGCCACCGGTGTGCCCATCATCCTCGCCGTCCTGGGCGCCCTCCTGGCTTTTCTGAGTGAGTTGGGGGGGTTTGAAGGGGCTGCGCCCCACCCGTGGGTGCTGGGGTGCCCACACTGATGCCGCTCCTCTCCCGCAGTCATCCTGCTGCTGCTGCTGCTCTTTGTGAGGAGGAGGAAGGTGGTGAAGGAGCCGCTGCTGCTGCCGGAGGACGACACGCGGGACAACGTCTTCTACTACGGGGAGGAGGGCGGGGGCGAGGAGGACCAGGTGGGTGCCGGGGATGGGGGTGTCCCCGTGTCACCGCGGGCTGGCCTGACCCCGTGCTGTCCCCACACAGGACTACGACCTGAGCCAGCTGCACCGCGGCCTGGATGCCCGCCCCGAGGTGATCCGCAACGACGTGGCCCCCCCGCTGATGGCGGCCCCCCAGTACCGGCCCCGGCCCGCCAACCCCGAGGACATCGGTACCTTCATCGATGAGGTGAGCCCCTTCCCCTGCCAGGGGGGGCTTGGGGCATCTCCAGCTCCCCGCTGAGCTCCTCTTCTGCCCCCCCCCAGAACCTGAAGGCGGCTGACACGGACCCCACGGCCCCCCCCTACGACTCCCTGCTGGTGTTCGACTACGAGGGCAGCGGTTCGGAGGCCGCCTCGCTCAGCTCCCTCAACTCCTCCGACTCCGACCAGGACCAGGACTACGACTACCTCAACGAGTGGGGCAACCGCTTCAAGAAGCTGGCCGAGCTCTACGGCGGCGGGGAGGACGATGAGTAGGGCCCCCCCCCCCCGGCCCCTCCTGTGCTGCTGCTCCTGCTGCCCAAAGCCTTACCCCTGCTGTGCCTTGGGGCCGGCGCTGCCCCCCCCCCCCAGTCCTTCTGATGCCTTCTGCTGAAGCGGCCTCGGCTTCCTCCTGTGTATTTTTTAATGAAATAAATGTAGTGTGATGATACAGACGGGCTAAGCTGGGTTATGTAGAAGTTTTAATAAAGGATGTGGATTTCTTTTTTTTTTTTTTAAGATCCTCCTGTTTCTGTGCGCTTCTGTGGGCCTGGAGGTGTGTGTGGGGGGGGGCCACAGAAACACTGCTTGGCTGGGGACCTGCAGCATCACCAGGGGGGTGTCGAGGCAGTGGGATCTCTCCCCAGGGCTGTCCCCGTCCTCATGCAGAAGGGGGAGGATAAGGTGGATGCCAGGGAAGCAGCTGGTGGTGCTGGTGTGCATGGGCAGGACTGGTCCCAGAGCTCCCCATCCCCAGCAGCCCCCCCGCTGCCCACACTAAGCACTGATAGCGCTGCATTAACACAGCCCAGAGCTCCCCCCGGGGCAGGGGGGGCTGTGGGGGTGCTGCCTGCTTCCCTACAGGGGGGGCTCAGCCCCTGACCCCGCTCCTGGGGCCAGCGCTGGGTGCTCCGTGGGGCAGGAGGAGGCGGTGGCACCAGGGGGTTCCCCCCTGCTTGGGGGTGCCGTAAGGTCCCCGGGGGGGGGTCCCTGGGGGGCTTCTTGCCTGGGTTTCACCGGAGCCACCCCCTCGAGGCTCCCCCGGGGCTCCGGGACCGGAGGGGGCCGGGGCCGGGGCCGCTCCCCGGGGCCTTGGGGGAAGGACCGGGAGGGGTTGGGGGGACCGGGGCTGGACCGGGGGGGGGCCGCCTCCCGGTGGGGCGGGGCGGGGCGGGGTCGCAGCACCTGCGGGCGGTGCCGCTTTCACCTGCGGCTCGGCGGCGGCAGCGCTCGGCAGCTCCGTCCCGTCCCGTCCCGCACCGTCCAGCACCGGCACCGAGCTATGGGGCGGCAGCGGGGCTCCATGGGCCCCCTCTGCTTCCCCCTGCTGCTGCTGCTGCTCCAGGTGAGGGGGACGGGACAGGAGGGGACTGGAAGGGACTGGAGGGGATGGGGTGGCGGTGGCCACGCTGACACCTCTGTCCGGGCAGGTGGGCGGCCGGCGGTGCGACGAGGCAGCCCCCTGCCAGCCCGGCTTCGCCGCGGAGACCTTCACCTTCACCGTGCCCCGGGACAGCGTGGCGGCCGGCGAGGTGCTGGGACGAGGTAGGGTCCTACAGGGGTGGAGGGGGCCCACGGGGGTGGGAATGCAGCCCCACAACCCGCTGCTGGCGTGGCATGGGGCTGCGATTGTGGGGACAAGCGGGTGTGCCGGGGGGTCGTGGAGGTGTGGGGTTGGGTTTGGTGCCTGGCACCAAGGGTGGCAATGGGGCTGGCGGAGTGCCCGTGGGGTTGGGCTCGGTGCACGGCGAGGTGGCGCAGGGCCGTGGTCGCAGGGATGGGTGCCCAGGGTGGCAAAACGAGGCACAAAGCCGTGGCTGCATGGGGCCGGGGCCGTGCCTACGTGTCGGTGCACGGCGAGGAGCTGGGGTGCTGCAGGTGCCGGGGCCGGCAGCACCGGGGCGAGGGCGTGCGGGGGCAGCGGGCGCCTTTCCCGGCAGCGCTGACTCAGGCGCAGACCTGTCGGGGCCGGCAGGCCTGGGCGTGGGGTGCGGAGCCCCACCGCCACGCGTGGCCTCCCCACGGGCTGGCGGTGCCTCTGCGTGGGGCACCAAGCACTCGGCTCGATGCGGAGCCACGCACGGGTGGAGGTGGTTCTGGAGGTGCCGAAGGGGTGGCTGTGAAATTGGGGTGCTGAGGAGCTGTTGCTTTGGGGTGTTTGTGTCCCCACTATGCTCTTTCTCTCCCAGCACCGAGGTCCTGCTGGCTCCCAGCACTGCGGGGCAGCGGCTTGGCTGCAATTTGCTGGGGTCAGTGGCTGGCAGCGATGCCAGAGGGGGCCGAGGGGCGCTGAGCACTGAGGCAGGGCCCCTGTGCCTTCAGTTTCAGGCTGAGTTTCACCTGCGCTGGCAGTTTCAGTGCAGGGAGCTGGACCCTGCACTGCACAGAACGCATTCCATACATGTTTGCTTTCTGGTTGATCATTAACAAAAGCGCTCAGCACCAGGAGCCTGCGTCTGCTCGGGCTGTGCCTGATGGCAGGGTGACGGGCAGTTGCGTGGCCCTCTGCACCCCCGGGATGCACAGGGCTGGTTTCTGCAGCGGGGCCAGCTGGAAATCCCCTGCGTCCCAGTTCGGGGCTTGGGACAGAGGAGGAAGGAAGCGGACGGGTGCCTGTGTCAGCCCGTGCGTGCCAGTGGTGCTGTGGTGATGCCTGGCTGTGCCACGGTGATGCCCAGCCGCTCAGGGGGACACTCAGTGGGGCAGGATGCTGCCCTCTGTGCCACACAGCGCTTCAAAGGCCTCGGCCGGGCTGCGGTGCGGCAGGCTGACGAGCTGGCCTGTAATTAAGCTGATGAGTCGAGCGCTGTGTTGTGCCTCAGACAGGTCTGGATAGGCCCCGCGCGGCGCTGGGGCGGCAAGAGGCGGCGTGGGGCCCTGCCTCTCCGAGCGCTCCAGGGGCTGGGCCGGCTGCTGCTGCGGCTCCGAGCCTCCCGACGGCGGTGCAGCCGCCCTGGCACGCTGATGAAAAAGCTCGGTGGAGGAAGGAGCAATTTCCTCCACGTTAATGCGGGCAGCAGGAGCTCTGCCCAGTGCCTCGGTTTCCGGTGGGTGCTGGGGCTGCGGCTGTCCCACGCCCCGAGGGAAGGATGGCAGCACCCGCCTGGTGGCCCTGGGCTGGGACCGGGACCTTGTGTCCGCGCTCAGCCTCGTGTGCTGCTTTGCCCATGGGCGAGGGGTCCCGGGCAGGGCACAGGGTGGCAGAACCCCAGGGAGGAGCCCTGAGGGAGCCCCCAGCTCTGTGGGACGTGAGCGTATGGCCCCATTTGGGGGGGAAGGGGGATGTGGGTCTCCGGCGGGGGCGGATGATGCCCAACTACGCAGGTCCTGAATCAGCCCCGGGTGGGAGAAACCTCGAGACTCTGAAGTCACGGCGAAACTCGGTGACGTCAGGGGGAGCGCCTGGGCGGGACGTGCGGCTCACGGCGCCTTCGCCCGCGCTGCCCGGAGCTGGTGTTTGTCCCCCCCCCCCCCTCCCCGCCACCGCTGGCTTCTGTCCCAGTGCAGCCACCGCGCTTGCGCAACCGTGTGGGGACACGGGGTGGTGGCACCCGGTTGTCCTGGGGTGGTGGCACTTGGCTGGGCCCGTGACTCACCCTGTGCCCAGCCCTGGCGAGACACCTTCCTGTGTCACAGCGGGTTGTGGGGTGGCTTGGGGGCTGCCAGGCACCACGGTCCCCAGATCCCAATCTGGGGGGTGCGGGGTGCTCCCCCCCGCCCCGTCCAGCAGCCAGTAATTCGGTGATTTTGGCCCCGTGGGTAGTGGCAGGTGAGGGTCCATGAAGGCGTGGAGCGCCCTGCGCTTCAGCAGCCCCCCAAACTTGCCCCCAGCCCCACCGCCTCCCCCTGCCCCACGCCTTGCTGAGGCCCCATGGCTGCATGCCCCCGGGGAGGACGGGGCGGGGAGGGGTTGGCTTTTCAAGTGCTGAGCTGGAAAAACAGGTTGAGCACAGCCATGGGGAGCGCGCGCTCGGCACGGCGCGCTCCCTGCGTTCACCGCGCTCCCTGCACACAGCCGGTGCGGGGCTGGGTGCTGAGCTGCACCCTGGGTGCTCGCTGCACCCGGCCGGCTCCGTGCCAGGTCCCGGGTGCCCGCGGGGGCCGCGGCACCTCCCCGCTGCCAGCCCCCGGTGCGGGAGTGCCCGGCCTGCCCCGGCGTGTCCCTGCACAGCCGGCCTCACCGGCTGCCCCGGCCTGGCTGCGGGACCCACCTGGGGGCCGGGCTGGCATCGCACCCGCTGGGTCGGGGGCACGGTGGCAGCCCCCAGCCCAGCTCTGCTATCGCCTTCCACTCACCGTCGGCTCTGAATTGCTGGGCTGCACGTGGGCTGATGTGCCGAGGGATGGTGGAAAGGGCGCAGCAGTAAGGGCTGCCCCAGCTCCATGCATCCCACCCCGGGCACGTCGCCATCCCACGGCACCACCGAGTGCCTCCTGCCCAAGCTGCGGTCGTGCCGGGGCTGGGGGTGGCTCTGCCGGTGGGGGGGACCCAGCCTGGGTGCTGCTGGCTCAAACAAAACATCCCCCAGACAAAGGAGCGTTTGTTCAGGGAGCTCCCGGCTGCGCGGCCCCGCTCATGTGATGCCTGCTGATCGCTGCCGTGCTGCGCGCTGCCCCCCCCCTCGGGCTGTCCTTGTCTCCAGCACGCCAGCCCCAGCTGTGACCAGTACCAGACCAGTGCCAGACCAGTGTGAGGGCTCATACTGTGGCCCCAGCAGGGTGCCATCTCCCTGCTCTATCCCCAAGGATCCCCCTGGGTGCACCGGGGGCAGCACCTTCCCCGTCACGCAGGCTGATGCCCCTGTCCTGCAGCGGGTCACAAGCCCACTGCAGATGCATACCCCAGATCCCCGGCCACGCAGGAGGCTCGGTGACCCCCAGAGGTCCCCAAGCACTGGTGCACTGCCACCCCCCTGCCTGCAGTGCAGGATCCTGCGCTGGCAGCCCCTGTGCCCCAGCCCTGGTGGTTACTGGGGTGTGCAGCAGGGACACAGCACGCGGGGGGGCTGTTCCCCATGGCAGGGGTGTGCCAGGCACGGTGCCATGCAGCCCACCCGCTCCTCCTGTCCCCAGTGCTGTTTTCGGGCTGTGCTGGGCAGCCGCAGGCCGTGCCCGTCCCAGCCGACCCGCGCTTCGAGGTGGACGAGGACGGCATCCTCCAGACGAGGCAGCCGCTGCAGCTCCGCGGGCAGAAGATCCGCTTCAATGTCTCCGCCCTGGATGCCACGGGCCAGAGGCACTCGGCCTGGGTGACCGTGGAGAAGCACAGGTCGAGGCAACAGCGCCGCAGCAACCAGGTGAAGCGTGGTCCCCGTGCCTGTGCTCACCACAGCCCCTCTGCGGGGTGGGCAGTGGGTGCCGCCGGCTGCCTGGCGCTCCTGTGGGCACAGGGACAAATCGCTGTTCCTGCAGGGTGACGAGCCCTACATGATCTTGTTCCCCGAGTCCGGCCCCGGCCTCCGAAGGCAGAAGAGGGACTGGGTCATCCCCCCCATCAGCTGCCCCGAGAACCACCGGGGGCCCTTCCCCATGAAGCTGGTGCAGGTACGTGGCCCCCACGGTGCGGGGACGAGGGCTGAGCCAGCGCCAGGTCCTGCAGCCGGGCTGAGCAGCGCCGGGGGGGACGCGGGTACCTCTGCGGAGCGCCAGGCCCCTCTAACAGCCCCCCGCCTCGCCCCCAGATCAAATCCAACAAGGACAAGGAGACCAAGGTTTTCTACAGCATCACGGGGCAGGGGGCGGACAGCCCCCCCGTGGGCGTCTTCACCATCGAGCGTGAGACGGGGTGGCTGGAGGTGACGCAGCCGCTGGACCGCGAGGAGATCGAGAAATACGTCGTGAGTGGGGGCCGGGGCTGGGGGTGCCGGGGGGGCCCGAGGGGGCCACGCCACTGACAGTACCCCCGCAGCTCTTCTCCCACGCCGTGTCAGCCAACGGGCAGCCCGTGGAGGACCCCATGGAGATCATCATCACGGTGATGGACCAGAACGACAACAAGCCCGTCTTCACCAAGCAGGTCTTCGTCGGCTACATCGAGGAGAACGCGAAGCCGGGTGTGTGGGGTGGGGGTGGGGGGGCCACGGGGTCCCGGGCCGGAGCTGTGCCGGGCCAACGGTGGCACCCATGGGGCTCGTCCCGTGAGTGACGTCTCCTCGTCCCGTCCTGTCCCTGCACCAGGCACCTCCGTGATGACCGTGAACGCCACGGACGCGGACGACGCGGTGACCGTGGACAACGGCATCGTCAGCTACTCCATCGTCAGCCAGGAGCCGGCGCGCCCGCACCCCCAGATGTTCACCATCGACCCCCAGAAGGGCGTCATCAGCGTCCTCGGCACGGGGCTGGACCGCGAGGTGGGCACCCAGCTGCATCCCGGCACCCCCATGGTAGGAGCGGCCGCGGGGCGCCCCTGACCGCGCTGCTCTCCGCTCGCAGACCACCCCCAACTACACGCTGATCGTCCGGGCCACGGACCAGGAGGGCAAGGGGCTGTCCACCACCGCCACGGCCGTCATCAAGGTCACGGATGCCAACGACAACATCCCCATCTTCGACCCCACCATGGTACCGAGCTCCCCCCCATGCCGGCTCCCGCGAGCCGCTGCCCCCAGCCCCACACCGCGCTGACCGTCCCTGCGCCCCTCCCGCAGTACGAGGGGACGGTGCCCGAGAACGAGGTGGGGCTGGAGGTGGCCAGGCTGCACGTGACGGACCAGGACATGCCGGGCTCCCCGGCCTGGCAAGCCGTCTACCGCATCAAGAGCGGGGACCAGGACGGCGCCTTCAGCATCGCCACCGACCCCAACACCAACGACGGCATCCTGAGGACCGCCAAGGTGGGTCTGGGGGTTCCCGGGGCTGCCCTGTGCGGGCCACGTCCCCCCCAGCACCGCTCCCAGCCCAGCTCCTCTGTGCCACCTCCAGGGCCTGGACTACGAGACCAGGAACCGCTACGACCTCGTGGTGACGGTGGAGAACGTGGTCCCCCTCTCCGTGTCCCTCGGGCTCTCCTCGGCCAGCGTGCTGGTGCTCGTCAGGGATGTGAACGAGCCCCCCGTCTTCGTGCCCCCCGTCAAGAGGGTGGAGGTGTCGGAGGACCTGCCGGTGGGGCACGAGGTCACCTCCTACACGGCCCAGGACCCCGACAAGAACCAGAGGAACAGGATCACGTGAGTGGGGGCGATGCTGGGGGCGCGAGGGCTGCGTGCCCCGTCCCGCCCGGCCGGAGGGGCCAGGCTGGGCACCGAGCCCCCCGCTGACCCTCGCTTGCCCAGGTACCGCATGGGCAGCGACCCCGCGGGGTGGCTGGCCATCGACCCCGAGAACGGCATCGTCACGGCCACCCAGCCGCTGGACCGCGAGTCGGTGCACGCCATCAACAGCACCTACAAGGCCATCGTCCTGGCCGTGGATAACGGTGAGGACGCGCCGCGGGCAGCGGGGGCTGCGGGGACATGGGGTGGACACGGGGTGGGCTGCAGGCACCTCGCTAACGCCCAGCTCCGCAGGGGTGCCGGACGCAACGGGCACGGGGACGCTGCTGCTGCTCCTCCAGGACGTGAACGACAACGGGCCCACGCCGGAGCCCCGCATCTTCGACATCTGCAGCCGGCAGCCCGAGGAGCAGACGCTGACCATCGTCGACAAGGACCTGCCCCCAAACACCTACCCGTTCCAGGCAGCGCTGGAGCACGGCTCCAGCACCAACTGGAGTGTCATAATGTCTGGCCAAGGTAGGTGCCGTGGGGTCCGTGCCAGCCACCCACCTGTGGTGCAGGGCAGTGGGGGGACACCGAGCAAGGGCCGCATCCTAGCCAGATCCCCCTGAGCCACCCTGAATGCCCCTGGAGCTCCTACCGGTCCCCATGGTGGCACTGCCACGCGGCAAAGCCCTGTGGGTGCTGAGGGTGTCCCCAGATGTGGGAGCTGGGACACACCTTGACCCCAAGCCCTGTCTTTCCCGCACAAGACTCGCTGCTCCTGAAACTGAATAAGGAGCTGGAGCCTGGGGAGTACAGCGTCTTCCTGAGGCTGACGGACAGCCAGGGCAAGGCGCAAGTCACAGAAGTCAAAGCCCAGGTGTGCGATTGCGAAGGTGCAACCAAAAACTGTGAGCGGAGAGCATTCATCGCCACTGGCCTGGGTGTCCCCGCAATCCTGGGCATCCTGGGTGGCATCCTGGCGCTGCTGAGTGAGTACTGTGGGGTGGGGACAGGGATGGGGCCGCTTTCACCCCATGGCGCTGATGCCATGCCCTCTGCTCGCAGTCCTGCTGCTGCTGCTGCTGCTCTTTGTGAGGAGGAGGAAGGTGGTGAAGGAGCCGCTGCTGCCGCCCGAGGACGACATGCGGGACAATGTCTACCACTACGACGAGGAGGGTGGCGGCGAGGAGGACCAGGTGGGACGGGGTGCTGGGCCACAGTCCTGCCCATGGGGTTCTTTCTCCACAGCACCGTCCCCACAGCGGGTGGCAGCATGGCTCCCCAGTTGGTTACCCAGTCCCCCGCAAGCCCCTGGTCCTTCCAGCACTGCCTGAGGCCATCCCTTGAGCGTAGTCTTGCTGTCTCCTCATGCCCCCCGTCTCCGTCCCCACACAGGACTACGACCTGAGCCAGCTGCACCGCGGCCTGGATGCCCGCCCTGAGGTGATCCGCAACGACGTGGCCCCCCCGCTGATGGCGGCCCCCCAGTACCGGCCCCGGCCCGCCAACCCCGATGAGATCGGAAACTTCATCGATGAGGTGAGCCCGGCCCCGTGCCCTGCCCTGGGGCGGGGGTGCAGTGCACATTGCCACAGCTCCCTCCGTCTGTGCCAGCACCCCTGGGCTGCACGCATTCCCATCCTGCGGGGCGGCAGCGGGGACAAGTACCCATCGGTGGGGGACGGTGGAGCCCCTGGCCAGAGGTTGGGCGCTGAGCTCCTCTTCTGCCCCCCCAGAACCTGAAGGCGGCTGACACGGACCCCACGGCCCCCCCCTACGACTCCCTGCTGGTGTTCGACTATGAGGGCAGCGGTTCGGAGGCCGCCTCGCTCAGCTCCCTCAACTCCTCCGACTCCGACCAGGACCAGGACTACGACTACCTCAACGAGTGGGGCAACCGCTTCAAGAAGCTCGCTGAGCTCTATGGTGGCGGGGAGGATGACGACTAGGCTGCCCTGGCCCTCCTGCTGGCCTGCAGCCACGCAGCGAAAGCAGCTCTTGCCATTTCTTGGACATGCACTGGCCCTCGCCAGCAGTGTGGTGAGTGGCCAAAGCCCCCTCTGACATCCCTGGATCCATCACTCACATCCCTCTCCTTCAGTGCAGATAAAGCTCAGGATTGCTGGGGCTTGAGTGTTTTGGGGAGCCCGTGTGTTTCCTGGTCCCCCTCAGCTCCATGCAGGCTATGGTGCCATTTGGGGCTCCCTGGGGGGACGCGGGAGGCTGGCAGTAGGCACTCCTTGTCCCGAAGCTGAGGTGCTCCTGGATCAGCTCCGGGTTCAGCTCCCAGCCTCCCCATGCCCAAATCCTGCAGTGGCCCTCGGCTGGTGCTCAGCACTTCTCCTTCATCGAGGAGAGGCCCCCACCGCCTCTCCCCCTCTGCTGCGGAAGGAAAGGGTTTCTGTGGCGCTCTCCAAAATACCTCGCGCTCCCAGACCTGAAATCATGGCCATGCTGGCAGCCAGCCACGCTCAGGGAACGGGATGGCCCCACGTCCAGCTTTTGTGTGGAGCTGCTCAAGCATGTGCCGATGCCGGGTGGATGATCTATAAACACTGATTAATGATGTGCCATTGTCTTTCTGTGATACATGAGGGAATTATATTTGATATAGTACTTGCAGGCAGATTTCTATTTTTCTGTATACCAGATTATATTATTTCCTTTTGTGTCATATTATGTGTAATTATTGTGCTGTTAATAGAAGGCGCTTTCTGAAATCAAACAGCTTTACTTAAATTCTGAACTGTGTTTAGCTGTTGTCACGTTTTGTATTTTGAAAACGGGAAAAGGGTCTGATGCAGGCTGGGAGTCCAGCCATCGTCTAGTTTTAATTGATTGTACATTTTTTATATAAAACTGAAATAATACGTTGTTTTAATAAAATGAGAAGCCCATTTCTTTGTGTGTAGCTCTGCCAGCTGCCCTGCCTGTGGCCGTGCTGAGAGGCAGGTCTGCCCTGCCGTGACTTCTTCTTATGGCCACGGCCGCTGCTGCCTCCCAAGTGCAGAAAGCGAGCGCTTGCTGAAGCCCCTGCTCTTCATAACAATCTTACCCGGGGAGGGAGGGATCCATTACAGAGCACGTGTTTTCTCAGCACCGGGGCTGATAAGAGCTGTGGCTGGCAGCTCGCGGCACCGCAAGGTTTTACCTTACTGCCCATCTGCCTGGACGGGCCCTGGGGAGAGGGGGAGCAGGACGCAGGGTGAAAGCTGCGCTTGCACTTCGTGCCTTATCGCGGTGGCTGCACCCTGCGTGCCCAGCCTAACGCCCGACCCACGCGGGCCCAGCAGCGCAGGCGAGGCTGTTATCGGTAATGTTTGCCCGGCCCTGTAATTATTGCTGTGTTTTCTCCAGAGCAGCCCTGCCCTTTAAAGGAAGCAGAAGGCAGAGGAATAACGTGCCCCACAGTGCCTGCGTGCCTCTCTGCAACCACAGGGGCAGGTACAGGAGTTGCAACCACCCTGGTTACAGTCTGGGCCAAGTGAAGTGCTGATGTGCGTGCTTTGTAACGTGTTTACTGCTTGGTGTTCCTCTCCTTTCACACAAAATGCTGATTTCTCTCCACAAGCTGCTGGCTGCAGCCAGAACCTGTGCTCTGTGTATGGACGAGGCTCAGCCCCAGCCATCCCCAGCCGGCTGCGGGGATGCGGTGGCACACAGGGCGGCAGCTTTTCTCAACCACCTGCCCCGCCGGGGCTCCCGGTGCTCCGGGCACCCACACCGAGCCCCGGTATCGCCCCGGTACCGCCCCGCCGGGCCGGGCCCTCCATGGCGCCGCGACCTGCCCAAGATGGCGGCGGGCGGGGCCGCCCTGCCCATCCCTCCGCCATCCCCCCAAGATGGCGGCGGGCGGCAGCGCCCCTCCCCTTCCCCCGACCTCCCCAAGATGGCGGCGGGGAGCCGCGCGCCCCTCCCTTCCCCGGCACGGCGGCCCCAAGATGGCGGGCGGCGGGGAGCCGGCCCCGGGGCGGGTGCTGGAGGCGCTGGAGCTGCTGCTGGGGCAGCCCGCGGGGCCCGGTGAGCGGGGCGGCGCGGCCGGGCCCGGCCCGGAGGGCGCCCTGCGGCTGGAGACGGTGCTCAGCAACGCGGCGGAGCTGAACGAGAGGCTGCGGCGAGAGCCGGGCTGGGCGGCGCTGCGCGGCCTCCGCTCCGCCGTGCTGGCCCGGGCACCGGAGCTGGCGGCCGGGGCGGAGGAGGGCGAAGGCGAACCGGGCTGGGCCGCCGCCTGCGCGGTGCTGGCGCTGCTGCTGTGCCTCAAGGAGCGGCTGCTGGCGCTGGCCGCCCTCCCCGCCGCCCCCGCCGCCGTGCCCGGTGCCCCGCCGCCGCCCGCCGCCGATACACTGAGCGCCGCGCAGGGCCGGGCGCTGCGGAGGGCGCTGGGGGCCGCCGTGGGGCTGGGGCTGGCGCCCTACCTGCCCCCGGGTGTGGGGCAGCGCCCCGGGCCGCCCCTGCCTCCGCCACCCCCGGGGGTGACCCGTGGGGCCCGGCTCCGTGCCGCCACCGGAGCCCTGGTGGAGCTGTGCCAGCACCCTGCGCTGGGCGGCCCGCTGCTCGCGCACCACCTCGGCCTCCTCCTCGCCGGGCTCTGCCTGCTGGGACACGGCCCCGCTGCCCACAATGAGGTCGGTGGGCTTGAGCCTCGCGCTCCCCTACGCCTGTCCTGATGCTTCGGTGCTGCCTCGTGGGGTGGCCGGTGCAGGGGGTGCCCTCGGAGCACCCGTTCAGCTGCCCTCTGTGGTGGCTGGTGCTGAGCCACGTCGGTCTGAGTGTGAAATAAGAGGTTAAAGCATTGTATATATACAGTCTGGGAAGGAGGGCTCGAGGGGCACCAGCACCACGCCGCCGGCAGCACCGTGCCACAGGGAGCTGGGTGCCAGCCCGTGTGTGGGTGCAGCACCCCCGGCCGGGCTGCCCTCACCACCTCAGGGCTTGTTTTTTCCAGGGCCTTTCGGAAGCGGAGCGAGCACAGAGCCGGGAGGCCCTGCAGCACATCCTGGACCGTGTCTACCAGCCCCTGGCAGTGCGGGAGCTGCTCGTCCTGCAGGGCGGCCCCAAGCAGGTACTGGCTGCAGCGGAACCGTCCCGATGCGGGGCAGCCACGGATCCCGCGTCCCAGCAGGAATACGATGGCCCAGCAAAGCACCTGCTGTCCCCTGGGCTGCCTGTTTGCATGGCATGGAGGGTCAGCACGCAGTCTGCAGGGTGATGTGCTGCTGCCTCAGCACCGGCTGCTGTTCATGGTCTGTTCAAAGGCTGCCTCACGGCGGTGGGGAGAAGGAAATGGGAAATAGGTGCTGTGCTGTCTGCAGAGGCGGCTGCTGGATTGCACTCAGAGCAGCCTGTGGCACATCCTCTATCCTCTGGCTGGGACTGAAGGCGATTCCTGGGCAGGCAGAATCTGCCATCCTATGTGCAAGTGCTGCAGAGGTGCTGCATGAGGAGCTCACGGGGGTCAGCACCCTCAGTAGATGCTGTGGCTCACCCCAAAGCCAGGGTTTCCTGGTCAGACCAGAGTCAAGCTAATGTCCTGCTGCAGTGTGACATTGCCAGCCTTGCTCCATGTGTCCTACCTAGCGAGTGCACACATTCAAATTGCTCAATTTGTGGATTTGCAGCCTCTGAACAGCGTTGCTGTTTGTACCTGTGCCTGTGCAGTGCTCTGCTTGAGCCCTGGTGCTGCCTCCCCACTACTACGCTGTGTCTAGTGCAGCAGGAGTCACCACTGCTGTCCCCTTACGTGCATTAAGTCTGGCTTGTCCCCTGAGCTGCCCCTTGCCCCATTTCAGTAATGAGACGGTCAGAGCTGCTGCCTGACCCTGGGAGACTTTAATTAAAGGAGGGAAGCTCTGCATGAGAGGATGTTCCCGGCAAGGTTAGTCTCTCATTAAACCCTAATTTGCTTTGTGCCACTGGATGAAGTGATTTAAAACGTTTCTGTGTCCTCTGCTCCTATCTGGTCTCCAGTCCTCCAGGGCAGGGTGCAGGCCTGTTAGCGAGGGTTTGCCGGGAGCGTGCACTGGGGAGAATACCCTACTTAGCCTGCTCCTTTGTTTCCTTTCAGAGTCGTCCCTCTCCTGGGGAAGAAACAAAGCCAGCGCTTGTACGGGCTCCAGCATGGCTGCGGCGCCTTTGTGGCCAGCTGCTCTCAGAAAGGCTGATGAGACCCAGCGGGGTTCAGGCTGTGGTTCGGGGCATCATGGAGGGAACCGGCGGTGAGTAGGGTGCTTGGGCGCTGCGGTTGGTTTCCAGGGTTGCAGATTAAAAGAGGCTGTGATGATGTGTCTGAGACGTTTCATCCCATGGGAAGCCCAGAAAACCTCGCACCAGTCGAGCCCTGAAATGGGGAACGCTTTTGTTAGGCTAAGCTGACTTCTGTAACGCTCACGCAGGTTTTGCTTCTGAGTAAGGCAAGGCTGTTGGACTCCTGAAACGTGAACACCTTTAGCTTGGGGTATGCCATCCATTTTTAGGGATGAGAGCAGGGGTAACTCTCCAGCCAGCTTTTAGCATCACGGCCCCTTGTGCTGGTTGGGTTTTGGTGCAGCAGTGCTCGGTGTTAGGCTGTTGGCAGCCGCAGTGGAGTGGGCCCCCTGCTCTGTTTCCTGCCAGTTGGGTTAAGCATTAAGCATTGCTCTTTAAAAGATGAATCCCACAGCACCAAAGCCTCTTCCAGCCAGTGCAACCTGAAGGCAGCATCCAAGCATAGCTTCCCTCCACTTTCTGGCTTGCACACCTATTTATAGGCGTTGTTTTCTAGTGCCAAAGGCCTTGGATAATATTTTTCCCTTTCCTTCATTAAGCCCAGGCATTTTCTGAAAGATGATTGGTTTAAGGAGATTAATAAAAGCTAAAAATCTAAAAATCCATTATTATTTTTTTTTTCCAGACACAATGGGTTCAGCCAAAAATGTCCCTGCTGTTTTCTGTCTGGCTGAGCTCTTTCTTTTCCTCTTTCTGTGCGTGGAGCAGGTGGCACCGATGCTGAAGCAGCAGCTGTGGACTGGAGAAAATGTGATGCGGTTGCAAAGATCCTGGCTTCCTGCCCTCAGCAGTGCCTTTCCCTCGAGGACTACTACAAACGTGTGTGCCCTCAGGTGGGTGCTTCCCTCCTCCCTCCCCACGGCATGCTGGCTCTGCCTGCAAATGTGAAAATGGGAGCACTCTTAGGTTCCCAGCTTGGCAAGCGTCTGCTGTCGATACCACCTGCACGTTGCCTTGCTTGAGGCTGCCCCAGTGTGGAGATGAGTTTTCCTGCAGCTCTGTCAGTGGGATGTGCTCCCACCACGCTCTTGAATTTTCTGTATTTTATTGAAATGCTGAGCAACGCTTCCTGGCCACGAGGCCACTCGCTTTAAGGAGCTTTGTGCTGGGGGGCTCTGGCTCCCAGCCTTCAGCGGTGGGCATGGTGCAGGGTCAGTGCCCAGAAACACCTCCTGCCTTACCTCGTGCACGAGACAGAGCTGCTCCTCTGCCCGGCCTGTTGTGCCCAGTGTCCTGTAAAGCAGCACCACGGAGGCTCCTCCGCTGTTGGCTGCGAGGAGTCATTTGCAAAGCTTTGTTCTGCTATCACGGACTTTTCCTTCCAGATTCTGGGCTTACTGCACATCCAGGACAAGCTGACAGCACGCCAGTTCCAGAGAGTGGCCACCACAACGCTGCTCACCATGGCGAAAGAGCACCCTCAGCTGGCAGAGAAATACCTGCTCCAGCCTCTGCTGGCACCGCTCCTCCGCTGCTCGGACGCAGCAGGTAATGGCAGGCGAGGCACTGTGTCGAGCCCCGGGGTGAGGAAGGGTCTGATTCCTCTTTCCAGTGGTCTTTGTCTTCCCACCAGAATTTTCCCATGTTGGTGATTTGGCTGCTGAGGGTGCCAGCGCAAAGCTGCTGGTTGTGGATCCGTCTGTGTGCGGATGTGCACCATGTTTGTTAGCATTAAGGCAAATTAGTGTTAGAGTCAAGTAGTGGGGCTTCTGCCGTCCCCTCTGGGAGCCTCTCCCAGTCTGACAGTCCTGTGCTGGGCTCCTGGATGGGAGCCATCGGTTCCCCACACCGACCGAGCAGCTCTCCAGGGAGCAATCCCTCAGAAACTCGTGGTCTGCTTTGATTTGCTTGGAGCCTTGCAGAGGTTCCACCACTTCGGGGATATTTCCCACAGCTAACAAGGGCTCGGTGGTTC
Organism: Netta rufina; assembly: GCF_964035555.1. Taxonomy (NCBI): domain Eukaryota; kingdom Metazoa; phylum Chordata; class Aves; order Anseriformes; family Anatidae; genus Netta; species Netta rufina. Next base: position 1,227,222 of record NC_140136.1, on the reverse strand, counting down.
CCATGCTGCCCTTGTGGGGGAAAGCCAGAGGGCTCTCCGTGGGCTTTTTGGTGCTGGGCATGAAGGGTTGCCATTTTGCTGAAGCCTCCTCGGTGCCCGGAGGTGCTGATATTTCTCCTCTTTGTTTTCAGAGATAGCAGCGGAAGATTTGTCAGCAGGGACGGTGCTGGTGACGGAGGCAGAGCTCAGCAGCTGTGTGGAAGATGTGCTCAAGGTAGAGTGTCTGTTGTGGTGTGTGAGGAGGTGAGGACACTGCTCTGGGAAAGAGCTGGTTTGAGACTTCCTCAGCAGTTCAGTGTGTGTGTGTGTGTTTTAGGCCACGACAAAAGCAGCCTCTCAGGCAATTGTGGTGCTGCAGCAAGGCCTCGAATTGCTCTGAGTAACCTTGAACAAAGCACTGTGCTGGAGGGAGTGCAGCTCCTTGATGGATACCAGAGGCACTGCCTTAACCCTTTCAAACATTCTCACCTGAAAATGTTCTACAGAGTGGCACTGAGCCCTTGCTGGTTGTTTTTCCCCACGTCTTGCTGGTGTGGCGATGAAAGTAAGGAGAGAGTCGGAGCAGTGGGCTGGGGGCCAGGATTCCCCATGGTGCTGTCACATTCTCTTCCTCCTTGAGCTGCAGCAAGAATTTCTGAGCACTGCCAGCATTGACTGCTTCCTGCAGGGTAGCTGTGCTGTCAGAACAGCCTCAGGACCCGGGCTGGGGTTGCAGACCAGGTAACATTAGAGCAGGTGGAGTGACACACAGGAGGTGCTGCTGGCCTGGCACATGTTGCTTTGGGTGATCAGTCCCTGTCAAAAATAGCATTTCTCTCCTGTCAGCCTCCATCAGAGACATGCAGATGATCAGGGGGAAGCAAAGACCCCAGGGAGTTCTGTGAGGGCTGAGTTTTCAGAGGATGCCCGAGGTCTCCTCCCAGGCTGTCGCTGGTTCACCCTCCTCTTAGTGCCTCCGTGCCTCAGTTTCCTGGCTGTGAAACACGCATCGTGGGGCTGATTTACCTGCGGGAGGGAGAGCCTGCTGCCCTCTGCTGCTGCTCAGCAGTACCTTCATGCCTCCCGAGGGCTGCAGAGGGCAGCCTGAGCCCGAGTCTGAAGGGAAGCAGCTGGAGCTGGGAGCTTTCCTGCAGCTCCCGCAGTACGTGGTTGAGGGAATTACGGTGCACCCAGCCCCCTTGGACGAGCTAAAATCATGAGGTTAAGTAAAGGAAAACGAGTAGCCTGTTTTGCAGGGACCTTTCTGAGCCTAACCTCGTGACACGTGGATTTCCGTGTGCGTGATGTTAATTTTAAAACCTGTGGGTGGGTAATCCCTCAGCAGCAGGTGCTGGGTGTCCAGCAGTTGCTGATCTGCCCCCAGGAGCTGCTCATGGGACAGGACACAGCCTGGAGGAGCTGGTCAGACTTCAGGGCAGTGAGGCAGGAGAGGCTGCAGGAGCTCAGCACCTTTCCTGCCTGGCATCCAGACCCCAGTTGGGTTCAGGGGCATGGAGAGGGTTCAGCAAAATGGGCAGAAACCCAGTTCTTGGAGAAAGGCTGCAGCCTGGTTGTGTGAGTAACCCACCTTCTGTGTACAACTCACCTTCTGAGGACATCTTGTGGGCAGGACAATGCATGTTTAGAGTCTGGAGCTCCTTCCAGCAAGGATTTTTGTCCTAGTGGTGTAGGCAGGGAGCCTTTCCACCCCTGTGGATCAGTCTGTTCCCCACTGGAAAATGCCCCTGCTCTTGTAGGACTCCTTTGCAGCGGGGTGCTTAGCAGTGCAGGGCTTGGCTCTGGCACTGGAGGGGGAGGTGGGGTCCGTGCTTGTGCTCCCCGTGAGGGAACAGGGCTGTTGTGTGGGGCCTCTCTTCTGAAACCTTCCCTTGTGCCTCGTTTTCCCACCAGTATCACCAGTACCACGCTGCAGGCTTCACCCCTGCCTGGTAGCAGCCGAGCTTTCTGTTGTGTCCCAGCCAAGGAGGACATCTCAAGCCCAGGAATTCAGCTTCAAGAAGCTGGTGACTGGCTTCCTGGCATGCCCCTAGGCAGCCTAAGCTCTTAAATGCTGTGATTGTTGTAGTATTTTGCGTACTAATGATCTGTTGCAACTAGCTGGCAGGCAGAGACCAGTCTGGAGGGCTGCTCTGTGGCTGCTGCGCACAATGGGAATGCTGCAGGAGTTTGGGGCGGATCCCGCCCTAATGGCACAGCGCTCGGGGCCTGACAGCAGCCAGATTAGGGACGGAGACTCCAGCCTGCCATTTGTGGGGTTTTCTTGCCTAGCAAGTGTCATTTGATGCTGAGTGGGAAACCATCCTTGGGGCTTCATCAGGGAGGCTTTGTGTACAAAAGGTTCTGGTTAGGAAGAACGGCTCCACGGGGATTAGAGCAAGCAAAACATCGGTTTGCATCAATGCAGCAGGCCAAGACACTGTCAAGAAGATCTTCCTGGGGCTCCTACCTGGCTGTCACCCTGCCTCTGGCAGGCAAAAGCTCCTTTGCTTTGTCCCGAGGGCACTTGTAGCCCTTGGAGCAGGGACTTGCTTGCCATGTGGGCAGGTCGGAGGTGTGGGGAGCATCCCAGTTTGAAGGAACAGCAGCTTCTGGGCAGATCATTCACCAGCCTACACAGCTAGAAGTCCTTTGGAGAACTTGTCTGTTTTTTCCCCTTTTCTTTAAGCTAAAACCTATGGAAGGAGATGGACTCTGGAAACAAAAATAATCAAGGACCTAAACATAACAAACCCTGAGTCCAGCCAGACAAAGCTCCGTATTTATCCGTTTCCTAAACCAAACTTTCCCATTATGGCTTTCACTGTAAGTGTCTTACCTGGCTTTTAGATTTGGACAATTTCTTTAAAAGGATTCAAAAGGAAGCCTGATGTCATAAGACTTCTGTGCTCCGTGGGCAGTGGCAGGGCTTGGTTACAGTGCCCTGGTAATAGTAGCTGGAGTGGGTAGAGGGTGCTGGCTCTGAGGAAGGGCTGCTTGGGGCAGAGGACAGGAACAGGGTCCTGCAGCCTCCTCAAAGCCAGGTCAGCTCAGCACACATCTGCCCTGCTAGGGACTGATCTGCCTATTTAGGATTTGGCTTTGAATGCAATTTCCATACAGATTTGCTAATTTAGCGGTGCGTAATGCGTCTCTCTGTATCTTCAGACCTTACCCCCCAGCAGCAGACTTCCCAAGCAGCTCGCTGCAGTGTTCCTGTAGCTTGGAGCCCTGCTGTGGTTAAGCAAATGCTGGGAGAAAGGTGGTGCTGACGGCTGCTTTTAACACAGAACGTGGCATAATCGGGGAGATCAGGCTCCAGGCTGAAAGGAGCAGAGGCTGTAAATGCTCTGCCAGCCTCTCTGGTGGCAGCTGTCCTGCGTGCACGCACCTTCTGGCCTCCCTCGGCCTTCCCTCTGCTCCACGCAGGTGTTTGACTCTTCTCCATGTGCCCTTCTCTCTCTGTAGGTGTACGTGGTTGGAAATGACAGCTCCAGCCTGCTGCTGGGATCCCTGCAGTCAGTCCTGGGAGTGGTTTTCTGCCTCTATTCCTTCGCCAAGCAGAATGTGTCATACTTACGGTAAGGAAGGACTGCACTGCTTCTTCTGGGGTTTTGTTTCTCTGCGCTGCCTGGCTCCAAAGCACATGCTTTACATGGACATGCAGAGAAGACCAATTTTCTTACCCTGAAGAGCTCATTAAAAGCAGGCAGCAACCACAGGCATAGGCCAGGTACGTGACCTTACTGCCTGACCTGTGCACAGGGAAGCAGTTCCCTCCTTAGTTTGTGTCAGGAGGATTAGAAATGGTAAAAAGCCGCAGCTGGAGCTCTGACTGAAGAAAAAGATAATCTTTTCCCTGTCTGGGATCATTTTTCGGGTGTGTGCACAACCTGCCTCTCAGCAGCTGTTTCTTGCACTGCACGCAGCTCCCCCACAACTGACACGGTGCTGAGCATGACGTGCATCAGTCGTGGTGGCAGTGACAGCAGTGACCAGGTGTGACTGTCCTCTCCCCATTCTCCTCCCAGGCTTTCCCTGGGCTGCCCTGAGTTTGGGCCAGCCTAGTATGTACGTACGCTCCCGGTGGGTTTATACTAATGCCTTGGTGTTACTGGCACGTGGGTACTGGAGGTTTCCCCTAAAAGGGCTGTGCTATTATTAACGACTTGGTGAATCACTTCAAGGAGTAGCGAGCACTGGGGCACGTTCTTAGAACACGCCAAGTTAACACTGCTGCTGAGTGAGCGCAGTCACTGCTAGCTGCTCTCTTGACACAGGAATTTGGCAGGGGTAACAAAAACCACAGCTGCCTGGAAGTGTTCAGGTTCCCAGACCCCTGGCACAGCACCGCTGCTCGATCTCATTAACCTGCTTTGTTCCTTGGCAGGGCTTTCCGTGCCACCTTTCGGTGCTCCCCGTCTCCTTCCTCTTTCTTGGCACGGCCGGCAGCTCTGTGCTTTGTCAGATGGGCACGAAGCGGCAGGCGCTGCGTGCTGAGGCTGCGTGCAAGTGGCTGTCCTTGCACAAACACGCTGCTCGCTCAGCGCACCGGGCTGCAGTCTTGAAGGACCCAGCTCCTTCCAGCTGTGGCCGCTAGAAGGACAGGCTGTTCTGCTCAGCTCCTTCTGACCTGACACAAATGCCTTCAGCTAGCCCGAGCTCTCAGCCCAGAGCATCCCAGAGTGTCCGTGGTGACTGCAGAGCATCCGTGCCTTGCCCCTCTCCTTGGGCCGCGCTGTCACGCTGCGGCACTGCGCACAGGGCTCCAGCGGGCAGAGCAAGGTCACTGTTGATGTCTCTCTCTCTCTCTCTCCTGCCAGCTCCCCGTGCCAGGAGGTCCTGCTGTGGTTCCTGGAGAAGTCGGAGAGGGAGACGTCGCTGTCCGTGCTGGAGGGCTGTGCGGGGCTGGAGGGCAGCGTGCGCCGCCTCCACCCGCGGTGCTGCTTCCGCGTGGGCAGCGAGGGAGGCGCCGTGGTTGCGGTGGAGGAGCCCATCAGGTGAGAGCTGCTGGAGCACTGCGGGCACGGGGGCAGCCCCCAGGCATCACCCCCAGTGCCTGGGGCCCTTCGTGGTGAGCTGGCGATGCTGTCCCTGCCTGTCTTGTCCCCCAGGCAGCTGGGTGGCTGAGTGGTGTGCACTGGGGCAGTGGTGCCTCCACGCTGCCTCTGGGCTCCCCATCTGTAGTGCAGAGCTTTCGGCCCTGAAAACCAGCACGCTGTGAGCATTGCATGCCCTGCGTGTCCTGAGTCCCAGGACTGGCCTCTGGGGTGTCTGGGGACAGGACACGCGCCGCCAGTCCCAGTGCTCCCCGAGTGCAGCTTCCACCTCCAGCCAGGGGCTCTATTGGCTGACCATGACTGCGTGGAGCGGGTGGAATCCCTCGGGCACAGGTGGCACCGTTGCAGCAAGGACTTGGCGGTGCCAAAGTAGCCGAGCCAGGCACTGAACCCCCCTCCTGCTCTTGCAGATGGCCTCTGCAAGTAGAGGCAGTGCGTGGCCCTGTGGGAAATAAACTGCAGCCATTAGACTCCAGCCGTGCAACCTAGCGCTGTTCAGCAGCAAGGTTTTTGGTTTAAAGAGAGGCAGCTACGTTATTTGGCACGTCACGAGCACAGCCCAGCACTGTCCAGCAGGCAGAGCACACGGCTCCTGCCCAGCAGGGAGCTCTGCATGGGTGCGTCGGGAGCTGCGGGCACCCATTTCCTTCCCAGCGTAACAAAACCCCGTACAAATACCCTCATTCTGGTTTCATTTCAATCTGTTCCTGACCTGAATTAGAAGAAGGTCTGCCCTGGGGTTTGCACTGGTTAAACTGAATGTAATTTAAAATTATTCCTTAATGGCCATGCCTCTGCCTCTGTCTGCCCTGCTTTTATGGTTATGACTGCTGCATGAATTAGCTAGTGCTAGGATAGAATGGGTGGACTGAATGTGTGTTTTGTGCTGATGGTTTCTGTTAGTTCTTTCTTAAACGAATGCAGGTTAATTAATAAGCTGACTGCTTGATCATGTAGACCAAATTAACTGAGCAATAGCTTGGCTCAGCTGCCTCCGGGCTCCTGTGTTCTGGCTGTGCTCTGCAGGCTGGTGCTGGGAGCCGGGAGCCAGCCCCCTGCAGAGCCCTGAAACCCTGGGGTCTGCCTGGGGAGAGGGGCTGGGGTGATGGGACCCTCTGGGTGCCCCTTGGGGTGGTGTCTGCAGGACTTGTTCTCCCCACCTCCTGTGACATGACAGACTCAGCTTGCACTGCTGCTGGCTTTCACGAGAACAGAAATCTTAATTTCAGTGTCCGAGCAAATTGCACCTTGAAGTACAAAACCCCTATAAAGTGCCTCTGGTTCCTGCAGGCTGCCGTGTTCAGACAGTGCGTGCTGAATGTTCCCCCTGGCAGAGGGGCAGCAGGAGCCACGGAGCTGCTGCGTGCTGCCGGGCTGGGAGCCAGGGGCCTGGAGAAGCACTGGGGACGAGGGATTTTAGCAGGAGGCAGCAGCAGGATTTCACCTCGCTGCTTGGCTGCTCAGAGCCAGCCCTGGCGAGGCTCCGGGTGTGTTTGTGGTGGTGACACAGTGACTTGTTTCAGCGATGAAGATGAGGCCCTTTACCAGAAGGTTTCCTCGGAGCAGTGCTACGTGGAGAGCTTAGTGGAGCTGCTGTCTCACTGCCAGAAGAGTGGCCTGGCTGGAGACTTCTTCATCCACTGCCTGAAGGTGAGGTCTCTGGGGCACACCGTGGGGATGGTTTTCCTGGGACAGGCAGGTGGCAAAGGGGCCTGGGCATCAGTTGTGTTACTGGGAGCAGCGGGCACAGCGCGGTGGAGCACTCCTGCCACGTGCTGGGCAGGCAGAGGGGAGGTGTGGGCGATGTGGATGTGCTGCACACAGGACTGTCAGCCCGTGGGGAAGGAGGTGGCTCCTGCAGCATCGATAGCGTGGTTCATGGTGACCCTGGAACTGGTTTTGCTGTGCCCAACCAGTGCCTCCCTGTGCTTCCTTTCCGGCAGGCGCTGACACAAGTGGCTGCAGAAGACGAGGCAGAGGTGAGCCCCGGTGCTGCAGCTGGAGGGAGTCTGCTGGAGCTGGAGCAGCACCACGCCAGGCAGGGGAGGAAGCTTCTGGTCCTGCAGCTGGTGGCCACGCTGTGTGAGAGTGTCTCGGACACCGTGTTCACAGACATTGCTCAGGTGGGTCACGGCAGGGCCCATGGGGAGCAGCAGCTGGGGTGCTCTTTGCCAGTGGGCCCTAGGTGCACGATTACTAAGAAGCAGCTGGAGAAAACCAGAACGTCCTCAGGAAAAGCAGTTTATTAAGTCAGTCACGAGTGTCTGAAAAAGACACCATCCTGTGCAGTATCAACAGGGCTGGCATAACTGTTCATGCACTCACAGATGTCTTCATGAGTTTGCATCTGCGAAATCTATTAACCACAGTAATTTCAAGGGCTTGTGGAACCTGGTACCAAGCAGGATTGTTAAAATGTGCTGCTTCTGTCCCCCCTGAACCCACACTGCCACAGCACTGAAGGAAATTCCTGTCCTGTCTTCGTTGCACGCTCAGGGCAGTGCTGTGTTCACCGGCCGTTTTGCATGTTTAACTTCCTCATCTTCTTCTTCTTAACTCAGTGACCTGGTTGTGCTAGTTACCTGTGACTTGCTGAACCCAAAGCAGGTCACTTCTTGCGCAGGTTTTCTTATTTTTCCTCTTTGGGACAGTGGCATCTCCTGTGCTGTGCTCTGCAGTGGCAGCGCAGTGACACCAACGGTCACCAGCGGGTCTGGCTCTGCTGCCCGGGTCAAAAAGTCAGGAGTGGGAAATGAGGAAGGAGTTTGAATTTTTGGGTCTAGCGTGTCTGGTGTAAAAAGAAACACACACAAAGAAAAAAAAGGCAGACAAAAAAGCCATTATACTTCAGCCTACAAGTAAACACCAGGGGTCATATTTCAAGGAGCGATCCCTCAGGTTTAAACAAGCATCTGCATAGCTGTGTTTTTAAGCATTTTCTGCAGCCAACGGTTCCTCCAGGGGGTTTGTTCTTGCTGCAGCCACTCTGCAGCGGGTGTGTGTATAACAGGGGTGGAACAAGCAGGAGCTGTCTGCCTGAAGCCTGAGCCAAGGAGTGGCAGCAGCTGAGGACCTCCTCAGTGGCACGATATATTTTATCTGCATTTTCCTGCTCACAGTTGAGTTTTATGAGATTCACCTGATTCCCTTGGTGTTGCAGTACACTCTTCTGCATAAGACAGAGACATCACTCAGAGTTTTATCTTTCAAGCTTTTTATTCCTCGTGGATATTAGTGTTTCTTTAATTTTTGGTATCTGCTATCTGCTGGTTGTTGTGACGTTTCTGTTTTTGCACCAAGTGTAATTTCAACCCATTCAGCTTTTGTGTCACTGTTTTGTGAGAGGAGCTGCTCTGAGCTTGTTTGTACTCTGCATTCTTGCTGTTTAATATCACTTTTTTTTTTCTTGGTCTTAGTAGTCCAGAAAGTACCTGCATCCTTTCTGCAGCCCCTTGGAGCCCGTCTCCTGCTCCCTGCTGCAGTCGGGGGGCGTTTAATGAAGCTGGCAGCAGTCCGCTCGCTTGCCTGCGGTGCCTTGAGTGATGGCAGGAGGCTGGAAGCGTGGGGAGCTGGTGCAATAGGACCTTTTGCTTTGTTTTCCAAAAGAGGAGCTGTTCCAAAGGGTTCCTCTTATTTTGCAACAAGCATGTGAAGTGGCAAGGGCTGCTATTCATTCCTTTCCCACCATGAATGAGTGCCCGGCTCCTGCCACACTCAGTGAGCTGGCCCAGAGCAGCGCTCGCCAGCGCAGTGAGCAGACAAAGGAGCGGAGGGAAAGAAGTATTAATTTCAAGCTCCATTAGAAACACAGGAAGCCTGTGGGATCAAAGATCTTGGTGCCAAGTGTCAAGCAGGCCAGAGCCAGCCGAGCGGGATCGTTACTGGCTTGGAAGAAAAATTCAGAGGAAATGACAAACGGCGGGGTGTGCACGCAGCGAGTGGCCTGTGTCGAGGGTCGGCTGCCCGGGGAGCACGTGGTGCCTGGTCCCTGGCTTTGTCTTCCTGCACTCGGGGACCCCTCTGAGCTGGCACGTCGGGGTAGTTGCTGGGAGTCCTGCAGAGCTCGTCAGCGAAGGGGTTTGGCTGTGAAATGCCCAAATGCGCTCGGTGCCTGCGGGCGTCAGGACGCTGTGCTGGCCTGGGGGGCTCGCAGAGGGGTGCAGGCAGGCCTTGTTTTGTTAGGGGGAAGTTTATCAGAGCTGTGATAATCCCTGCTCAGCTCCATGTCTTGCTGCTGTGCCTGGTGCTGCTGGTGACTTTGGTCCATGACAGCAGTCGGCAGAGTTGATGCTTTCCCAGAGCTGCCAGGTCTTCATCTTCTGCTATTGTCTAATTTCATTTTTTGAGCCCAAACCTTTCTTCAGCACAATCTTGTAGGGACCCTCCGTGTTCCTCCCTGGTTGCCACCGCCCCCTTTGCTCCCTCTGAGCAACATCTTAGCTCTCTGCTTCCCTATGTGCTCCCAATGCGACCTTGCTTGTCCCAGAGCTGCAGGGAGGTGCCGGGGGAACACGTGGGCTCCTCCAGCCCTGCAGCAGGGGCCGGGCTGGCTGCACCTTCCTGGGTCAGCTTTGTCTGCTGTGACTAGAGGGGATGTTAGCTTTGGGTTGGAGGTATTGTGTTTCACAAACACTGCTTTTCTCCCTCGGAGGGGAGGGCTGCAGGGGGGAGAGAAGGGGAGCTCCTGGCTTGGCCACTGCCCCCCCTGCAGCTCAGCTCCCCGGCACCTCCTCGGCTGCTTTGGACAGCAAGGTGCGGGGTTTGCTGCCAGGAACAGCAAATGCCCCAGGGACGGGGATGGGCAGCAGTTCAGGACCTCCATCACCACCACCACATCGTCCTGCACCCTCAGTGCATTCACAGCTGGGCTTCACCGGGGTCCCAGCTGCCCCCCAGCTCCCCAGCAGGGCTTGTGACGGCCGAGGGACCCACAGCAGCTCCTGGTGGGCTGCTCAGGGCATCTCCTTCCCTCCTCCCTCCGTTCCTAACCTCTCTCCCCTCCGCTGGCAGGTGGAGGAGTTCGTGGCCGCCACGCTGCAGCGGGCATGCATCAGCCTGGCACGGGGCCGCGGCGCGGCGGTGGAGGCGCAGACGCTGAGCATGGCCATGGGGCTGGTGGCTGCTGCACTCGGCGGGGCCGTGCAGGTGAGCGGGCACGGGGCGAGCCTCAGGGCCAGGGGGGGCTTCATCGTGGGGCTGGGGGAGGCAGCACCGTCCCTGCAGGGGGACGTCGGGGTCCCTGGGTGTCCCCCAGCCGCGGTGTGTTGGTGTTCGCTTATTGTCTTGTTCCTGGGAGCACAGCCAAGGGCGCCTTCCCCGCGGGGTGCTCGCCAGAGCCCGCTTGATGCAAGGGCCGGGCTCTGCGGCCGTGCTCTCTGGTCCCAGTTCTGTCTCTGGGAAGCGCCGGCCTGCCTGCACACGCGTGTGCTGCTCTGCTTCCCGCTGGCATTCACAAGCCACTTCCTCCTGTTTGTTCTGTCCCTTTAATCGAGCTCTCTTGACAATGCCATGTGTTCCCAATAACAAAGCAGCCAGGCACAGAAGGCTGCACCCTCCCAGCCAGGAGGAGGAGGAGGAGGAGGTGAGGTGGAAACCTCTTTGTGTGCCCTGCAGGCGTGCCCGCGGCTGCTGGGCTGCCCGTGGGATCTGGTGGCTGTCACCGGGCTGGGTGGGCTCCACGTCCTGCTGCCCGGAGGTCCCGAAATCTTCGGGTGCCACCAGCTCACGCAGACGGTGCCGCCTCTGGCAGAAGTGCTTCAGTGCAGAAGGCAGCAGAGAAAAGCTCTGCTAGCTCACAAAATGTTGGCGAATTCATTCATAATCCAAAATCTGCTTCCGAGAAGGCAATGACGGAGCAGCAGTCTCTTTATATACCACACCCTGCACCCTGTACATTCAGGAGCTCCCCCTCCAGAGCGTGCCAAACCTCTCCACGGAGTCTGTACCATTCTTGGAGATCTGTAACAGCAGAACTCGCTCAGTGGCACAGTGTCGGCTAAATGCCACTGGAGAGTGACAATGTGTCCTAGTGCTGTGAAATCACTTCTGGTTACATCACCGAGCAGTCAGTTGCTTCATGCCCAAAGGAAAATTCAGCCATTAATGGGAAAAGATAATTCATTGTGTCTTATGTGCCAAATTCCTAGCATGGGGAAGAGAGACATTTAGTTAAAAAAGAAATAAGTAATAGTGGGGCATGTTCACAGACGAGGAGATAACAGGCAGTGTCCTCCAATTAAAACAGCAGAAACTGCCAGTTCTCATGTAATTAATGACCAGTTCCCATGTAATTAATGACCGTATTGTGGCAGTCGATGTGCAGGAAGAGGAGGTGCAAAGTTCCCCATCAGGTGCCAGCTCGGGGCATTGCTGGGGCTTGTCCCTCGGAGATGCCTTTTCATGCACACGCCTGGGGCTAAATCTGGTGCTCAGCGTGGGGCTGGAGGGGCTGTGCCTGGGGCCGAGCAGTGGGGCTGGGGCTGCTCTCACCTCCACAGTGCCCCAGCACCCCGTGCTCCACTGGTCCTGCATGGAAATAAATGCACAGCCTGGGACCTGGAGCAGCTTCGGGTCCTGGTCCTGGCAGCCCAGCCCCTGCCATGGTGGGCGCAGGGCAGTGTTAATGCCCCCCCTGCCAGGAGAGCCCCTGCTCCCTCTCCTTGTTAATGGAAATCAACAGCACCAGGCTGCAGATTGAATGAAAAAGGCTTCGTGGGGCAGCTGGTGCGGGAAGCAGCAGGAGAGGCTGCAAAGCTGCTTGGTTTTGAATGGCCAAGTGGGTTTTACATAATCATCCAAATGCTCCCCTGAAACCTCTGGGAAAGCTTTGCTTTTCAGGCCTTAGCTGCCCTGAGTTTGCTCCTGGGACCTAGCAATTAAATCCCAAACCCAGGTTAGGGCAGGAGCTGCCCCCACCATGGGATGCAGGTGCCCTGCGGGGTGCTTCCTTTGGGGATCCCGTGGGATCTGGCAGGGCAGCGAGCTCCGTGCTGCTGCCATTCCCACCTGCTCCTACCACACTGGGTTTAACACAGGGATTGGCATCAGGGCTAAGTGCCTCCATCTCTGCAAGGTGCTTGTGGCTCTGGAGTCACGGCCTTCAGGGTGCTCGAGGCCAGAGGCTCTGCACCAGGGCACGAGGAGGTGCCCTTGGGAGGTGCCCTTGGGAGTTCCTGCAGCCCTGGCTGCCTGCCCTGGGCTGCTCCTTTCCCAGCTTCTCCCCTGACACACGCTGCCTGTCCTCAACCCAGAAAGCTCCTGCGTTCCTTTGTGGTGCACAAAGCCTTTTATTTCCCAAATGAGGTCTCCAGGTTGTTGGAGCTCTTCACAATGAGCCTATTGAGGTAGGAGCAGGCAGGGGCAGTGCTGCAACTGATTACATTCGCTGCTAACCTGGCATTTCACTAACCTGGCGTTTCACTTTGCAAGCACTTCGAGCCAGGGCAGAGCACCACAGAGGGGCCCTTACCCTGTTGTGTGCCCCAAGATGTGATGTTCTGCTGGCCTGACTGTGGGGTGCTCAGCAGCAGGGTGCCCTGCAGCAGCTGGTACCACTGGGGCAGCCCTCGGTGTTCCTGCAGTCCTGCTCCTGCCTGCTCTGTGCTCCCTCTACCCCACAGGGACTCGTGGGGTTTTGGCCACCAATGCCATACAGTTCCCCTGCCCTAATCCCAGAGTATTTCTCCTGCTTCTGGCACGAGGGAGCGGCCCCGTGGCAGAGGAAGCCTCCCACTGCTCCTCTCCTCCCCGCAGCTGAAGTCGAGTGACTTTGCCGTCCTGAAGCGCCTGCTGCCCTTGCTGGAGGAGGTGTCCTGCGCCCACCCCGACCCCGTCATCCAGGAGCTGGCCGCGGACCTGCGCATCGCCATCTGCACTCACGGCGCCTTCTCTGCCCAGACGGTTGGCACCGCGGCCGAGACCTTGCTGGGGAAAAAGCTTGGGCCGAGCAGGACAGGAGGGGAGAGCCCCACAGGCCCCCCAGTCACGGCCCCCTGCCAAAGCCCCGGGGCTGGTGGGGCACCCACGCAGCGTGGCCGTGGCTGCGGCCGCCCCGCGGCTCCCAAGGAGGGTGAAGAGCAGAGCGTGCACGAAGAGCCCGGTGCCACGGGTCCTGCTGCAGCCCCAAGCACTGAGAGCCCGGCCCCAGCTCAGCTCCAGGAGCTCCTCTTATCAGCCTACGACCCCCAGGTCCCTGTCCGGGCAGCTGCTGTGCGTGCTCTTTCCAGCCTGATATCGCAGAGGGACCCGGAGGCGCTGCAGATGCAAGAAAAAATCCTCCAGGTACAGGGCCCCGTGCTGCCACCGTCCCTGTGACAATGGTGTGAGGCAGTGCCCCTCTCGTGTCCTCAGAAACTGCTGGTAACGAGCCCCTCTCTTCATCCTTACAGGTTTTCCTAGAAAATGTGCAGCACGAGGACTCCTTTGTGTACCTGTCTGCCATCCAAGGTGAGCGGTGCCTGACCTGACGGCTGCACGGTCCCGGGCCCTGCAGGGTGCTGTGCCCTCGAGCCCCGCTGTCAGCAGCGATGCTCCTGCCTGCAAACTGGCCTGCCATGCAGCCCGTGGTCTTTGTGGGGGCTTAGGGAGTGCCACCCCCGTACGGTGCATTCCCCACGGCCTTAGAGCATCCCAGGAGCGTCCCTGGGAGCAGCCAGATGGAGCTTGGCAGCTCAGGATGTGCCTCGAGCCAGCGCCTGGGCCGTGCTCCTCGTTCCTCGGGCTGGTGAGCGTTGTCTCCTGGGCCTCGTCGAGCTGAAGCTCTCCTTGTGCTTACTCAATGGGTAATTAGTTGATTTACTGCCTGATTTAACTGCTAATGCGCACAGCCCACAAGCGTGCAGCCCCGGCGCGGAGGCGAGGGTGCCCTGCGTGGGTTCACAGCTGGGGGCTGTCCCCCAGGCAGTGACACTGGGAGCTGGTCACCGTCCCTGCCCCGACCTCCTGGGGGCTGTGCTGATGTGGGGCGAGCCAGCCCCCTAACCCTGCTCCTGCACAGCCCCCTGTGTGGTCCCTTGGGAAAGTGGAGCAAAAACCGGCTTCGTTTACCCCACAGCCGGGCTGCGAGGGTCTTTAAGGACCCGTGGATCTTTAAAGGATCCAAGAACCCAAGGATCCCCAAAGGATTTAACCCAAAGGATTTAACCCAAGGATCTTTAAAGCTGTTGCAGCTCACTGGTCGGTTCCCAGCAGTGATTTTGGGGAAACTGGGTGGGTGGGGATTGGGAAGGGGCTCTGCCCCCCTGGGCAGGCTGTTCGCCCCCGCAGCTGGGGGCTCCCTTTCCTGCTTCCCAGGAAACGCGTGGGACTTCTCCTGCTCCAGCACGTTCAGCTCATCCCCTTCCTGCTGCGTGTGGCACCGGGCTGGTGCAGCAATTTGCATGCAGGTGCCTCCAAATCCGGGCATGGCTTGGGCATCTTGCACAACGGACTGCCCGTGCCTATCGGTCTCCTGTGTGCGTGTGAGAAAGCAGAGGGGAGGTGTTCCTGGAGACCTTGGGAGACCCCTGCATAGCAAGCCATTATTTTAGGGCTGCCAAACAGGAGAAGAAACTGTTTGGGGGGACTGGGGTTCCCCTGGATGCCCGCAGAGCTGGTGGCCAGGCGGTGCATGGGGTTTGGTGGCTTTAGGGAGCTGGGGACAGGGCGAGGAAGCGCCGTCCTCAGCATCTGCCCTGCGTGCAGCACTTGAGCAGGTAACCTTCATACCCAGCTGGAAAACCAGCTTATCAATATGCTTCCCTCTCTCTGCCTGTACGGTCTTGAGTGGGACGGGTTTGTCCTTGCCCTGCAGGTGAAATAGAAACGCACGCTTAACTATTCCCCGAGTGATTAATATCCAGCGTGCAGCTGCCTCCGTGTTTCGCAGCCCCGCTACCGCTGTGATTAACCCTGACGCAGTTCCCTGTGGGGGTGACTCACCCCTGGGTGCTGCTCGGGCTGCTGAGCCGTGCCGAGCCACGCGTGGGGCCCGAGGGCAGCAGGAGAGGCTGCTCCGAGGGGCTCCAGCTCCCCCGGCAGGGCTCCCCTCCAGCTCCTCGTGCCGCCGTTGGGCGCAGGAGGGAGCCGCAGCGCCGGGCGCGTGCGGGGTGATGCCAGGGGAGAGGTCGCTGCCCCCTGTGGATGCGCCTGGGCTTGTGGATGGTAACCCACAGCGGGCGCCGAGCGATAACTGGGGAACTGGGTTGGAGGTGAAGGCTCCTGGAGGGCAGGGGAGAGCTGGAGCCGTCCTCTCCCAGCCCCGGTGCTGACTCAGTGCTTGGCACAGCCAGGGCAGCGCTCTGCCACTTGCATTTCCCTGGAGAGTGGCTGCCTTTTGCCACCCCCGTGCCCCAGCCAGAAACGTGCCCAGGTCTGGGAGCCCTGGAGCTGGGAGAGCCCTGCCCGGGGGGTGCAAGCAGGGACCCCCCGGCCTCCAGAAACAGCCCCCACACTCTGCTGGAGCCAGCGAGCTGCCCGGGAGCTGCACCCAGCCAGTGCTCGCCGTGGCAGCATCTCCTGGTGTCTGACGTCTGGCTCGTTATGTAGACACGGGGTCAATGAATATTAACCAGCAGTAATTAGCGGACACCTGCTGCCAACTGCTCAATAATTTCTCTCTCAGCTTGGCACCCAACCCCAGGCCACGCTGGGTACGGGGGCGGTTTGGCTTTGCGCGGAGGGGCGACGTGATGTGCTTGGCTGAGCAGGCGGGGGGTGACACTCGTCTGTGCAGAATTAATTCCAGCCCGGGTGTACCTGCTGCCTGGAACTCGGCAGTGTTGAGCGAACAATGGGAGAATTTGGGGGTGATTTCCCCAATTACGCCCTCAAGACAAGCAAACCCCCGTGCCATGATGTCCTCTGCCTTTCCAAAAGTGCGCTGGGGAGCAGGAGGGGGCAGCTGGGGTCTGTGCGTGCTGCTTTCCCCCCATGGCTCTGTCAGTTTGGCTTTGACACCCGGGGATGGAGCAGCCCTCGCGTGGTGCCCAGCAGCCCTTGGGGGAGTGGTGTCCCCATGGAACTGGCTGTCACACCGGCTCCAATGGCACGGACACCACTTGGCTTCCTGCCTCTGCTGGAACGCTTACCCCCCTTCCTGGCCATCGCCGTGACACCTGTAATGGATTTTGGGTCCTTGCCTTTCTGAGAGTGCAGTCCCAGAGTTTTCCCCTCTCCGTCCTGCCCAGTGAGGAGCTCTGGTGCTGGCCATGCTGTGGAGGTGGGACCTGCTGTCTGTGTGCCCTGCTGCTCGCTGTAACACGGGGCCCAGCGGGTGCTGTCCGCTCCAGCACAGCCCTCGCTGAGCATAGGTGAGACTTGAGAGCCTGTGTCTGACCCAAAACTGCTGCTGGAGTTGGGTCACGATGCCAACCACCACCATTTCCCATCTCCTCGGTTAGGGAGGCGATGCAGAGTGCTGCCCACCTGTGTGCCATCCTCATGTCCGAGCCTGACCCGTGTTTTCTTTCCCCTTTCCCTCCAGGCGTTGCCCTGCTGTCCAGCGAGTACCCGGAGCAGATCCTGCCCACCCTGCTGGCCCGCTACGGGCACCCCATGCAGGGCACCGAGGACGCCCCGGCTGCTGTGAGCAGGATGAAGCTGGGCGAGGTGCTGATGCGCGTGACCCGGGCGCTGGGTGAGTGGTGCCTGGGCACAGGGTGGTGTTGGGACATTTTGGAGATGAAGGCCAGTGAAATCCCAGGCTTTGTAGGGCTGGGGGTTCCTGCCGTGCCCACTCGGGATCACGGGGGTGCGAGCAGATGGGGCCAAGCCCCCCGTGGGCAGGGGGAAGCCGAGGGGACCCCCACGGTGCAGGGATGTGAGTGGTGCCGGAGCAAAGAGGTGAGCAGGAAAATGCTGCCGGGAAAACCAAGCCTGAGGCTCGAGTGTGTTGCACAAGGGCCTGCGGTTCCCTGGAAAACCCCATCCTCCTGCCTGCGGGACAGAGGGGAGCTGGCTCCCGGGGCCTTCCAGGCTTCGCCCTGCGTGGGGGGACTGGCCCCGTGGGACCGGGATCCTGCCCCGCCACCCGGCAGCTTCCCAGCTGAAGCCCAGGGGCAGGAGCGGGGGCGCGGATCCCGCAGCCGGCCCCCCTCACCCTCGGCAGCCCTGGCTGGGTTGAGAGGACGCCGGGAAGCGCCTGGACATGCAGGGCTGAGGGATGAAAGCTGTGCGAGGCCTTTCCGGCAGCTGCTGTTGGGACATGTCCTAAAACGCCTCCTGCTTTCTCCTGGTAGAGGCAAGGCTGACGAGAGCAGGCATTCGGTGTTTCCAGGACACCAAGGGAAGGAGGAAGCCGCTCTCCCCGGTGCTGTCCATCCCAAGGGGCTGAGCTGAGCTGGGACCTCCAAGGGCAGCGCCTGGCAGCCTGTCCTCCTGGCCCACGAGCTCTCCCTTCAGTGTCTGATCTCGCTGGGGCATGAGAGGAGCACAACGAGCCCTGGTGCCACAGCCAGGCCCCCAGCTTGGCATCCGGCCCTCAAATTGTTCCCACCAGTGCCAAGCGGCAGCTCTGTGCCACCCTCTTTCCTGGAAACCCCGTGGCAAGGTGCGACCTGCCCAGCCTTCACGCAGGTAACCGCAGCCTATTGTTCGTAACAGTCGTGCAGTGCAAAAGGGCTCCTCTTCCTGGGCACAGCAGACACGGGGAGCCCAAAAAAATGCTGTGTGCTGCACCCTGAGCCCCCCCCATGCTGGCAGCTCAGGCATCACCCTCGGTCCCCATCCATGTGGGATGCAGCACGCTGCATCGCCCAGCACAGCCCGGCTGCTTGGGACAGCAGCAGCACGGCTTGTTCAGGCAGGAAGGTGACTGTATGCCCCGCAGTCCTGCTTCCAAAAAAACGGGCAGAGAAATGCTCCCATGTGGGGAATCGCTGCCTCCTGTGGGGTCGGTGTGGGCTTGGGGACACTTCACGTGGTGCTGTGCTGCCCGGCTGGGTGACAGCGGCCGGCCCCGTGCTTCCTGGCTCTGCCTGCACTCGAGGCACGCTGAGCTTAGCTCGGTGTTAAGGCAGCAGCTGTTCCAGATGGGGAAACATCTGTGCACGTCTCCTGCGTGCCGAGGAGTGACGTGGCAGCGCTGGGCTGCTCGTAGGAGCTCTTGGCCAAGGCTCCAGCGCTCCCCGTGAGCGCTCCCCGCTCTGCAGCAGCTGCAGCTCAGCGTCGTGGGCCGGCCCCACGGGCCCTGCAGCGTGGCCACTCGGGCTGCCCGGGTCCTGTGGCTGCAGGGGCAGCTCCTTGTGCTGCATCCCGTAGGGTTGGTGCTGCCTCGGTCACATTTTGGCCCCTGGGATGGGGACAGGGATGGAGGGTTCACGTGCTGCGCCCTGTGCGGTGCTGGTTGTTTGTCAGCAATCACACCGCTCCACGTGGCAGCTCCCTGCCTGCCACACGGCTGCAGAGCGGGGTCACCCCTGCACTGCCACCTCCCGGGTCCCCACAGACCCTCGGTGACAGCCCTGCTCTGAGCCCTGCCCCAGGGAGCATCGCAGCTCCTGGCAGCAGCTCCCCGTCCTCCCTCCTCGCTGCGGGAAAAGTCTCTTGGCTCTAGGCGTGAGCAGCAATTGGCAAGGGGCCCTTTCTTTAAAGATAATAACATAATTGCACTGCAGTGTGTCAGTGTTTTATTCAGCTCCCCGGTACTTTGGATCCTTCAAAGGCGCTTTATCCTTTAACGACACCTCCTCTCGCCTCCCAGGCGGGCGGGAGCTGTGCTTGCAGGTACGGGGATGGCCGGGCAGGCTCTGGGCCAGGCTTTCAGGTGCGAGGAGGAGCGGGCGGACGGAGGGCTGCGTCGCCCACGAGTGGAGCCCCGAGGGGAGGGCCGGGCGAGGGGCACGCTCGGGGTTTGCACGTGGCAGGGCTGAGCCCTGGCGCTGAGCGCCGCAGCCGTGCCCGTCCCAAACGCGGCCCCGTGCCCTTCGGTCCAGCTCCGTGCCAGGGCTCGGCGGTGCTGGGCCGGGACCCAGCACGGGCACGGGACGTGCTGGGGCTCCCCGGGGTGCTGCTGGGGGGGGTGCTGGCAGCAGCAGGGTGGGCACGGCCCCCGCGGGGGCTCTCCTCCCCGCTGCGGAGCCTCTGCTGCGGGCAGCGACTGCGGCGTGTCCTGGCGCGCCTGCGTATTTATAGAACACGCTGCGCCGGGTTGTTTTTGTTGCAAGGCTTTGGTCCTCCAGACAAAGGACTTCTCCGGTGCTTCCAGAAAGGCTTTGCTCCCTGCAGCAGCACCCCTGTGATTTGGAGCTCTCCTGCTGCTGCCCTGCACCTTGGGGCTGCCGTGCCGCCTTCCCCTGCTTGCCTCATCCTGCTGGAGCCGTGCCTGTGCGCGAGGGGCTGCTCCAGGGAGCAGGGCCGTGGGGAGAGCTGCCCGACTGGCTGCAGGCAGGGCTGAAGGCAGCGATGGGGAAACGATCCCTGCCCTGCTGCCCTCCTGCTGGAGCAGAGCTGAGGATGCTCCTCCCGCAGCCCTGCAGGAGCCGTGCACGGTCCCCTGCCACCAGCGGGGTCCTTGTCAGCCCCTTGAGGAAGCGTTTTGGTTCCTGGCACCTGGCAGGAGAGAGCTGAGGACAAGTTGGGATCTGCTCAGTGTTGGGACAAGGACAGGAGCACACGGGGCTCTGCAACCTGACACAGCGGGGGCTGTGTGTGGCTGCCCCGCCAGGGCTGGGGGGGAGCTTTGCTCTCCCCCCTCCCAGGGTCTGTGAGGAATTTGCATCGTCCCTATGGACGTTAGCTGCAAACCCATTAAATCCACTCCAAGTGCCAAGGCAGCCCTTCTCCCTTCTCCCTTCTCCACTGGGGCGTTTGTCTTGCTGCAAGCGAGCTCCGAGAGATCCCTGCAGCTTTTTTTCCCCTGCTCTCCCCACCCAAACACCTCCCCAGGTTAGCCTGTGTCCAGCAGCCCGTGCTGCACAGGATCTGCTGCTGCAGGAGAGTGCCTCCGCCTCGGGGGCACTCCTGGCCAGCATTTGGGTCGTGCAGGACCCGGGTGTCCTTGTGAGCGGGGTAATTGTGCATGCAGGTCACTGCCTGCGCACACGCAGCTCTAATTAGCTGGCTCGCACATCCCCGGTGCCTGCCCGCGCTAATTGGCCGTGGGCTCTGGGCGCTGAATGATGTGAGAATTTGGGCCTTCGCACTTGGGATTGTTTATTTGCAGCACGTCACCTACCTGAAAGGCCCAACAGAAGACTGAGGGAATACGTGATGATGCACCCAGCGGCCCCAGACAAAGCTCTGTGCTCGGGGCTGCGTGACACGAATCTTACCCGAGCGGGGGGTGCCCGGTCCCCAGCAGTGCAGGGGGTCACGGTGAGGGATGTGGCTGCTCTGTGCTCCAAATATTGCACCCAGCTGTTCTGCAGGACACAGATTGGGCCCGAGCTTCTGTCTCGTGGCTGTGCTGGAACCCTGTGGGGTGTCCTGGCACCCAGCCGTGCTGTGCCATCCGCCCGGCACTGCGGTGAGCGCTGTGCTCTCTCTTCTCTTGCAGGGGACATGGTGGTCAAGCACCGAGAGCCCCTGATCCACGCCTTCCTGCGGGGCTCCCGGGACCCGGACAGCGTGCTGCGTGCCAGCAGCCTCTCCAACCTGGGGGAGCTGTGCCAGAGGCTCGGCTTCCAGCTGGGCTCCATTGTCCACGAGGTACCGAACCCCCCGACAGCCGCCGTCACCTCCCCTCCTGCCACTGCCTGGGGCTGGGGGCCGTGGGATGGGGATGCTTCAGCTGGGCACAAAGTCCTGGGCTGTGCCGCCCCAGGGGCCTGGGCTAAGGTCTTTTGGGGGCAGGTAGTGGGGACGGGAGCTTGGCATGGCACCAAAGCCCCCAAAGCCCCCGGGGGAGCCCCCAGCTGCGCTGTAGCGGGGCTGGCTCTGGTTAATGAGGCTGCTTCGTCACCTGCCGGCAGGGTCGCTGCCGGGGGCACAGCAGCACGGTTCCTTTCACAGCTTACTCCGGGAGAGGACGTGAATGATGCTTGCAGATATTAGAGCGTAAAAAAAGTCATTCAGTCTGAAGCAAACGCTCGGGTGATTCTAGCGCTGAGTTTCAGGGCTGAGAGCTTCGGCAGCAGCTAAAAATGTCTCAGTGATGGGAAGTGACAGACAGCCCCAAGGAAGCGCAGCGGGATCTGCTCCGCCCATCCTCGTTTCCCTAGAGCAGGAGACCTCAAGGCATATTCTGTACCTGCCAAAGGCACCTCCTCCCCCTTAACGAAACCTCCTTATCCTCCACGCTACCACTGACGGGGAGCACTCGGTGCCCACGGGAGCGCCGTGGCAGCGGTGCTCAGCCCTCACCCGGGTGGGTGCCCGGGGTGGGGATGCACAGAGGTGCCCCGGCTGTGCTCCTGCGAGGGGCAGCCAGGCTTTGGGCACGTTTCTGCCCCGGCTGTCCGGGTGTCCAGCACCCAGCCTGGGAGCCAGGGCTCTGGTCGGGCTGTGGATGTTGCAGCGGGGCGAGGAGCACAGCGTTGGGTGTGGGAGCTGCAGCCCAGGCTCGAACGGGGCCAATCTGCATCTGCTCAGCTGGCGAGCACCGTGCTCAGCTCGAGGGGTTTGGCCGTTTGGGGAGCTGCGAGCATCAAACCCCCAGCGCCGTGCTGGTGTGGGCAGCTGGAGAGGTTCAGGGCTGGAGGGAGGCAGCGGCATCGGCGCGGCACGCCGGCTTTTCTCCCTGGGTTCCCTCTCGCTGCTGCTCACGCATCAATGGGGTAATGACAGCGTTTGATGAGATGCCAATGCACCACACATGCAGCTATTTCGGGAACGCGCTAGCTCTGCTAATTCTTCCTGCTGTCACTGGGTGTTTAATTAGGTTCCTTCAACTCTGCTTTTTTTTTTTTTTGAAGCTCTCAAAGACATCCGCGCAGCGCTCAGCCCCTGGCAGGGAGGTGCTCGGTGCCCCGCGAGCACCGGTGCTTGAAGGAGGCACGGCCCCGTGGCAGCAGCGTTCCTGTGGGGGCTTTTAAGGACACTGCGTGACACCAGGAGCACTCTGCAGCCTCAGCTGGGCTCGGTGCCCCGATGAAGGCGAGCTTTGCAGCGGGGCCAGCGCTGCCTCCCTCACCTGCTCATGCTCATGGTGCAGCCGCTGTCCCCTCGCCCCACTTGCTTCCCAGCTGCTCAGGTCACACCAGCTGCTTCACCCAGCATCGCTGCCACCACTGGCTCTGCAGGACTTGCAGCAGTCACGATTTCTGCTGCAGGAGCCCACCCCCTGGCTGGGCGCTCTGCGGCGTTGCAGAGGGACGCAGGGCTCGCGAGGCAGCGCCGGGCTGCAGCTCCAGGGCTGGCAGGAGAAGGGCGCAGGGACACGTCCCCTTCCTGGCGTAGGGAAAGCCTTTGTGTGTAATTACTGATGGTGAAATCCTTTCCTGAGCACGCTGCTCGGCACCGCTCTGCGCTGCAGCTGCTGGCCGTGGCGGTGCCCTGGGCTTCCCCAGGCAAATTGCCCTGGCTGCTGCCCGGGTGAGCGGCTGCTGGGCTCTGCTGCTCCAGGGAGATCAGGGCAGCACGGCGAGAGCCCGAGGTGCCAGGAGGGTTTTCCATCCCCCAGCCTCAGGCCCCACGGTGCTGTGGCTGCCTCTGCACCGAGTGGGACCTCCCTGCACGTAGCCGAGTGCCAGAGCCCCACGCCGTCCCTGCCAGGTCACCTTGTGTCCCCTGATGGGGACTCTGAGCCCCTGCCCACGGGTTGGCCATGGGTGGTGGCACGCGTCCTGCTGATGTCCTCCCCGTGCTGCCCCCCCAGGTGACCTCCTGTGTGACGGCCATCGCCAAGACGGACCCCGAGGCGGAGGTGCGCCGAGCTGCCGTGCACGTGGTGGTGCTGCTGCTGCGGGGGCTCAGCGAGAAGGCTACCGAGGTGGGTCACCCCCTGCTGCCCCCCGGGACAGCGAGACCCTGTCCTGGAGCATGGTGCTCCAGGGGTTGTCCCTGCCCTGGGGTGGCAGGTCCCGGTGCTGCAGGGCCAGGCTGGCAGTGGCAGCGAGTGCTCTCGACACGTCCCCGCCTGGTGACGGCTGCAGTCACCCCAAGCTGGCGTTGTGGCTCCGGCATGTGCGGCAGCTGCAGGGAGTTAGGAGAAAATTAACTGAGCTATAATTACCTGAGCAGCTGCAGGCTTCCTCTGCCTAAATTACTGCTGATTCTGGTGCAGGCGGGTGCTGTGTGCCCTGCTCCCGCTGGGAACGGCCGGGAGAGGGCTGGGCTGGGTGCAGCAGGGACGGAGTCATCCTCACAGCTCCGATGCAGGCAGCAGCTTGGAGAGCCTGGCATGGTGACAGCCCTGCCAGCTCCTTGCTGCAATCACTTCAGTTTCTCTCTCTCGGCTTTCTTTAAGCCAGAGCTGCCCTTTTCCTATCTCTCTGTCCCTCCATTCTCGCCCTCCCCGCAGCTCAGACCCAGCATGTGGCCTTTTGGGGACAGCCTGGTCCCCGATACGTTCCTCTGTGAATGCAGACACGCAGCACGTCCTGGCCCCAGCCTCGAGCAGAGCAGCCCCTCAGCGTGGGGCTGTGCCTCTTGCCCTCTGCCCGAGCTGGCCCCGTGGCCACCCAGCCTCGTGCACAGCCCGGGGGTGACCCCTTGCAGGGTCCCTGCCCTGGGGACGCACGCAGACGGGTGCTTGCGAGGGCACCGCGGCAGAAGCAGCCGTGCAGGAGCTCTCCCTGTGTGTGCTTTGTGCTCCGTGCACGCCTGCTCTTTGTTTCTTTGTGGAGGCTTCAGGGAAGGCTGCCGGTGTCACTGCCGGTGTCACTGCCGGTGTCACTGCCGGTGTCACTGCCGGTGTCACTGCCGGTGTTCCCCTCCAAGGCTCGTTGCTCCCCCAGGTCGAAGTTTCTCCTCTCTGCCTCCACCCCCACACCCCCAAAAAAGACAGCCTGACTGTGTTTCCTCCTGAAGGCAATCCCAGTCCCCACAGCTCTCTTTCTGCTTCCCATTTTGTCCCCCAGCCCGTGCAGGAGGGCCGGCTCCTGCAGCACTCAGCCCCGCGTCCTGCCCGGTGCTGGGGCACCGACATCTCCCCCGGGCAGCAGCACCGTGCAGCCACAGAGGTTTTGTTTCCCTGGCTCGGAGCAGCAGCAGGGGATGAGCCATCCTCACCTCACGGCTTCCTAGAAGGGGCAGGGCTCCTTGCTGCAGGGAGCCCCACGAGGCTGGGGGCCCGGACGCGGATCCGCATCTCCCTCTGAGCTCGCTCCAGCTCCCTGCGCTCCTCTCGAGCTCTCTCCCTCCTCAGGGCTCTGCCCTTCAGAGCACCCCGCTCTGGGAAGGGCCTGGCTCCTTTCTCAGCACTCGCAGGAATCTGCCCCTGAAGCCATCGGCGCTTGGCACCTCTTCCTCCTGGCACCCACTGCTGCAGGCGGCCGAGCTGCGCCCTCCTCACGGGCCCTGCAGCACAGGGCTGAGCCCGGGGACAGCTCTGTGGGGCGGCTGTCACCCAGGGGTGGCTGTCACCCAGGGGCTGCTGCCAGCACTCAGCCACCACGGGGGCTCTGCCCAGCCCCAACCCCCATTTTGGGGTATGTTAGGGCACAGCTGAGTGGCACGGTGACGTTTTTGCATTGCAGCCGTGAATTACTTTGTCTTCCCCAAACCACACGGAGCACCTCCTGCTCGTGGCCCAGCCTGAACCCATGTCTGTTGGTCCTGGCGAGCCCAGCAGCTGCGGGGCCTCTGCCAGGTGCTGCCCACAGCAGCTTGGGGCTGCTCTCTGCGTGCCCCCTGCTCGACCCACAGCTCGTGGCCCTGCACTGAAGGGCCACCACGCAGGGCCCTCCTTCCTGGGGCAGGGGGCCGTGGAGGTGCATCCCTTGGGGCAGTTCCAGGTTCTGGGAAGCCGTGGGTGTTGCCCTGAGGGCCCCGATGATCGATTATTTGGCTTGGGAAGGACCAGGCTTGCCAAGGTCATCACCTCACTTCCCGGCAGTGTGCTGGGACTCAGTTCCTAGGAAGGAAGCAGCCGGTTCCCTGCGGGAATCCCCAGCGGGCAGCTCCAGGGTGCCCCTCCGCAGGTAGCTGGGGCTGGGCACGGGCCTCATCCTGCAGAGGGGCTGCGGGTGCTGCCCCCTCGCCGGGCTCAGTGTGGCAGCACTGCACGTGAGCAGTGCCAATGGTCATCACCCGTAGCTGCCCTCGTGCGCTGCGCCCACCACGGCTGCTGCCAGGGCTGCCCAGCTCACGTCCATCTCCCCCAGCCCTGCGGGTTTGGGGGCCTGGGGAGAGCCGGCAGCACCACGAGTGTGTGGGGAAACTGAGTCACGGGAGGGGAGGGCAGTGAGTCAGTGCAGCAATGGTGGTGGGGCTGTGTCCTGGCGCTGCCCGGGTGGAAGGGGCACAGCCTGCCGGGGCACGCCGGGTGCTGCGCTGGGTGCCGGCGGGGCTCCGGCGGGTGCTGACCACGGCTCTGCCCACGGCTCTGCCCTCTGCTCTGCCCAGGTGCTGCGGGACGTGCTGCGGGACCTGTACCGCCTGCTGAAGCACGTGGTGGCGGCCGAGCCCGACGGCGCGGCCGTGCTGCACGCCCAGCTGGCGCTGGAGGAGCTGGGCCAGGCGGTGCGGGGCGGCCTCTTCCCCCCGCAGGTGCTGGAGAAGAAGATCGTGGTGCTGCCCTAGCAGGTGCTTCCCTACGGAAAGAGACTTTTCCTGCTCGATTTTGCTCCCTGCAGGGGACGGGTTTGCTGCGCCCTCGGGCCGCCTGCAGCAGGTGCCGGCCGTGGTGGAAGCGCGGCGGTGCCGGGGGCAAGCAGCCTCCCCAGCCCCCCTCGGCCGGGGCAGCACGGGCCTCACCGGTTCAGGGATGTTGGATTAAACGGAGAAACCCTCTGCAACGTGTGTGTGTGTGATGTTTTTGGGACCCACACGAAGCCCCTGGGTGCTCTCAGCTGTGCTCATTCTTGCACGGTTGGGATGGTGACAACAGCACGGGCCGTGGAGCCCCCGGGTCCTGGGGGGGGGTTTGGGGCATCAGCCCCCTGGAGCAGCCCTTCATGGGGGGGTGCCCAGCTTGGAGCCACAGCACTGATGCTTGGGCTGTTGGGGCTGGAGGCAGCACGGGTGCTGCGGCTTCCCCTGAGACCATGGAGGGAGCCAGGAGGGAGAGGGGGCTTCGGCTGTGACCGTGCCAAGCTGGCTGGTGGCACTCGCCCAGCCCAGCCCCTGGGGTGCCCGTGGGCATTGAGGGGCATCGAGGGGCACCAGCCCCAGGTGCGGGCCAGGGAAGAAGATCCCTGGAAGCAGTGGCTGAAACAGATCCAAAATGTTGTGATTTTAGCCAAATTGGAGTGATTTCCCCAGTGGGGAAGAGAGAAATGGAGCTGGTGTTTCCAAGCCCCTGCCCCACTGGCACCGGGGCCCCCTACTGCCTTTTTGGCAGCTCCTAGGGCTGGGTCTGCGGGGTCCTGCGGGGCACCTCTGTGCCTGGGGACATCCCAGCAGCAGGGTCACTCCTCTCCCTCCATCAAGGCAGCCCCCACCTCACCGAGGGGGACACCCCAAACCCACAGAGCACCGTGCACCCCGCTGTGGGCCAGGAGCTGCCCTGCACCCACAGGACAGGGAGGGAGCGGGGACGTGCGGGGTTGCACCAGGGTACCCAGGGGTCCTGCAGCCCTGAGCCCCCCCAGCACCTGCAGCAAATCCGTGCCCCAGCCCCCCCGCCCTGTGCTGGGCCGAGGGATTGTGTGGGGTCAGTGCGCTTCTGCCCTGCAGGGTTGGGGTGCCGGGATGCAGCACAAGCCCAACAAAGCCACCCGTGCCGTGCCGTGCCGTGCCGTGGGTGCAGGCAGGGTGGGTGGCCAGGAGCACGCTGTCCTTGATGGAGCACAGCAGCAGCCGGGCGCTCCCCCTTGCTCTCGCTGCTGCCGGTGCCGGTGCCGGGCTGCGGGATGCTGCCGTGCCGGCACTGCCTTGCCAGGGCCTGGAGCAGGCAGCCAGAGGAAGGGTTTTGAACGAGAAGTCTGCATTCGTGCTGCTTTCTGGGCGTCTGGCTGCAGTTCTGCCGCTGTGAACAAGGAGATTTCTGTGCCGGAGGAGGAGGAAATTTTATTTGTGCCTTGGGAAGCGCTCGTGTGGAGAGAGCAGGGCGAGCAGCGGGGAGCTGGGATCGCACTGAAAGGTAACGGGGCCAGGGGGTGACCCCGCTGCTGGGCACCTGCACTGGGGTGGGGACACGCACCCTCCTGTCCCTGTCCCTGTCCCCTCCCTGCCTCCTGCAGCTCGGCACCCACAGCCCTGGGGCACCTCTGTGCACCCCTGCGCTGGGGACAGGACCACGCTGGGTGTCACCCCACCACGCAGTGCCAGGGTCCCAGCTCGTCCCTGCCCTGCTGTGGGCAGGGGGACACCCCCGGGGAGCCCCTCTGGGTGAGGGACCTGAGCGTGGGGGGTCTGAGCCCGTGGCAGCGGCTGCAGCTCGGGGGGCTCAGCGGGCACGGAGCACCCCGGGGCGGGCAGGGACCCCCCCACCAGCCCGGCACCGACACCTCGTGCGTGAGGGGCGCGGGGCTCCTGTCCCCGGAGTGGCCCCGTTCCTGCGTGGGGACCGCGGGGACGCCACGAGGTGGGCTCCGGGTGCCCCCAGGTGGGCGGCTGATGGGCACGGGGGGGGCACGGCCGGCGGCCGAGAACGGCCCCGGGGGCACACGGGGACAGGGGGGTGGCCCCGGTGGGTGGCGCGGGGGTGACCGCGGCGTCCCCGGGGTGTCCCGGAGCCGCGGCCGGTGCCCGGTGCCGGGGGATCCCGGCGCGGTGCCGGTGCCGGTGCCGGTTGCGCTCCCGCAGTGCGGGGCCGGGCGGGTCCCGCGGGCGGGGCGGGGGCCGGGGCCGGCGGGGCCGGGGCCGGGGGTGGTGCCGGGGGTGCCGGTGCCGGGGGTGCCGGTGCCGGTGCCGGGCGGGGACCCCGCGGGCTGCGGGCGGTGCCGGCCCCGCCGCGGTATAAAGCGGCCGCGCGGGCCGGGCCGGGCGCACAGCGGCGGCGGCGGCGGCCGGGGCGAGCGGCACCACCGGCACCGGCACCGGCACGGTGAGTCCCGGCCCCGCTCCTTCTCCTCCCCTCCCCTCCCTCCCTCCCGCCCCGCCGGTGCCGGTACCGGCTCGGGGCTCCCCCGCGGCGCCGCGGGACCGGCCGCGCCCCCCCCACCCCGCACCGCGGAGCCGGCACCGGGGGCGGCGGGGCCGAGGGGAGCCGGGGGCGCTGCTGGCAGCCCCCCCTTCAGCCTCTCCCCCAAACCTGCGCCCCTCCCTGCGCTGCCCGTACCCCCCCCGCCCGCCGGCGATGCCCCGGGGCGCAGCTCCGGTACCTGCTGCCCGCTGCCTGGTGCCCGGTGCCCGTCCCGCAGCCCGGATAAAGGGGGGGGGGCTCCGGGTGCTGCTGGTCTCGCCGCGGGGGGGGCTGCCGGGTCCTGCCGTGGGAGGGCCGGGGGGCTCGGGGGGGCTGTGTCCACGCAGAGCTTCTCCCCTGGGGACCCCCCCGGTGCCAGGGCTCCGCTGTCCCCGTGCCCTTCCCTGTCCTCCAGGCCCTGCAGGGCTGCGGTGGGGGCACTGGGATGCGCCCCCCTCACAGACCGCAGACGGATGGGGCTCGTGTGGGGTGGGAGACAACCGGGGCCCCCCCCGTGTGCCCGCGTTCCCCTGTCCCCCCCCGGTGGTGGCTGTGCCCTGACTGCCCCCATCCCACCCAGATGCCAGTGAGCCTCTCCACGGCCCTGCGAGTTGTGGGGACCAGCCTCTTCGCCTTGGCGGTGCTGGGGGGCATCCTGGCCGCCTACGTCACGGGGTACCAGTTCATCCACACGGAGAAGCACTACCTCTCCTTCGGGCTCTACGGGGCCATCCTGGGGCTGCACCTCTTCATCCAGAGCCTCTTCGCCTTCCTGGAGCACCGGCGCATGCGGGGCGAGGGGCGGCCGGTGCGGCTGGGGCGCTCGGTGGCCCTCTGCATCGCCGCCTACCAGGAGGACCCTGACTACCTGAAGAAGTGCCTGCGCTCCGTCAAGCGCATCGCCTTCCCCGACCTCAAAGTGGTGATGGTGGTGGACGGCAACGGCCCCGACGACACCTACATGCTGGACATCTTCCACGACGTGATGGGCTCCGAGCGGGCGGGCAGCTACGTCTGGAGGAGCAACTTCCACGCGTGGGGCGAGGGCGAGACGGAGGCCGGGCTGCGGGAAGGGCTGGCCCGCGTCCAGGCGCTGGTGCGCGGCACCACCTACTCCTGCATCCTGCAGAAGTGGGGCGGGAAGCGCGAGGTGATGTACACGGCCTTCCGGGCGCTCGGAGACTCCGTGGACTACATCCAGGTGGCCGTGGGGGCTGGGCGGGGGGCCGTGGGCACACCGCGAGCAGTGGGGTGGCTGTGGGGACCCTGTGGGTGCAGCTCTGCCCGCGAGGGCCTTGCGCCACCTCCTCGGTGCATCCCGTGCCATGGGTAGACATCACCGGGGGGATGCCACGGGGCGGCACTGCGTGGGGCTCCGGACCCCCGTGGCCTGGTTGGGGGTTGGCGAGGGCAGGTCCCACCGTGGGGCAGTGGCTCGGGGCCGGTCTGTGGGGCTGGGAGTCCCGGGGCAGCGGTGGCCGGGCACCGCGGGGCGCTCCGCTCCCTGCCACCGCCTGCCGGTCGGCGGGGCCCTGCCTCGTCTCGCCGGCCGCGGCTCGGGCTTGCCCGGCTGGGGCTGGGCCGTCTGCCGGGCGCGCGTGGGTGGCAGGAGCGGGGCTCGACGTTGCCTCTGCCCCCAGGTGTGTGACTCAGACACGGTGCTGGACCCCGCCTGCACCGCCGAGATGCTCCGCATCCTGGAGGCAGACCCCCGCGTCGGCGGCGTCGGCGGCGACGTGCAGGTAGCGCGGGCAGGGAGGGCGGCACAGGGCACGTGGGGGCACCGCGAGGCCGGTGCCGGGCCCGGCGGTGCCGGCGCTGATGCCGTCCCCTCCCCAGATCCTGAACAAGTACGACTCGTGGATCTCCTTCCTGAGCAGCGTGCGGTACTGGATGGCCTTCAACGTGGAGCGCGCCTGCCAGTCCTACTTCGGCTGCGTGCAGTGCATCAGCGGGCCCCTGGGCATGTACCGCAACGCCCTGCTGCAGCAGTTCCTGGAGGACTGGTACCACCAGACCTTCCTGGGCAGCAAGTGCAGCTTCGGGGACGACCGGCACCTCACGAACCGCGTGCTCAGCCTGGGCTACCAGACCAAGTACACGGCCCGCTCCAAGTGCCTGACGGAGACGCCCACCCGCTACCTGCGCTGGCTCAACCAGCAGACCCGCTGGAGCAAGTCCTACTTCCGCGAGTGGCTCTACAACGCGCTCTGGTTCCACAAGCACCACCTCTGGATGACCTACGAGTCGGTGGTCACCGGCTTCTTCCCCTTCTTCCTCATCGCCACCGTCATCCAGCTCTTCTACCGCGGCCGCATCTGGAACATCCTCCTCTTCCTGCTGACGGTGCAGCTGGTGGGCATCATCAAGGCCACCTACGCCTGCTTCCTGCGGGGCAGCGCCGAGATGATCTTCGTGTCCCTCTACTCCCTGCTCTACATGTCCAGCCTGCTGCCCGCCAAGATGTTCGCCATCGCCACCATCAACAAGTCGGGCTGGGGCACGTCGGGGCGCCGCACCATCGTGGTCAACTTCGTGGGGCTGCTGCCGGTGTCGGTGTGGGTGGCCGTGCTGCTGGGCGGGCTGGCCTACACCGCCTACAGCCAGGACCTGCTCAGCGAGACCGAGGTGGCCTTCCTCGTCTCGGGAGCCATCCTCTACGCCTGCTACTGGGTGGCCCTGCTCACGCTCTACCTGGCCATCGTCGCCCGGCGCTGCGGCAAGCGGCAGGAGCAGTGCGGGCTGGCCTTCGCCGAGGTGTGAGCGGGGTGCCGGGGGACGGGGACACCGCCACCGTCCCCTCCCGGCCCCAGGGGCAGCCCGAGGCAGCGTTCGTGATCAAGTCTTGTTTGTTTTTTTCCTTTTTTTTTTTTTCCCTTTTTTGATTTGATTTTGTTTCTGTCAGACTCAGCCCGGTGGGTGCTGGCGGCCAGGGAGCGGCCGCGCCGGGGCTGCCTGGAGCTGTGCTCGGCACAGCCTTGGTGCTGCAGGGGCAGTGCCAGGCCCCCCCCCCCTGTGCCACGCCGAGCGTTTGGGCGCTGTGGGAGCTCCGCTGGCTGGGCTCCCCCCGCCCTGCCGGGGCCGCCGTCCTTCGGTGCTTTCCCCGGGGACCCCGAGGTCGTCCCCACGGTGCTATGGAGAGAGGACCCCACGCGTCCGGCCGGGTGCTGAGCTGTGATGCTCCGTCCCACGGTGTCCCCCAACCCGTCCCCAAAAATCCCCGTGCAGCCCCTGCGCGAGCAGGAGCCGGCTGCAGGTTCAGCCCCGCTCCGTGCCGCGGGTCAGGGACACGAGTGGGATTTCACCAGTATTGGCACCGCTTCCCCTGGTGCTGCCAGCTGGGGCCACCCCCCCCCCCGGGGCCTCAGCACCCCCCTGCTCCGTCCCCACGCAGCTCCGGCGGCTCACGAATGTCCCCGAGGGCCACCACGTCCTCGCCCCAGGGCTGTGTATGTGCGGGCACGTACCCACAGCTCCCCCCGACCCCTTTTGGGGGGCCCGGCTGCCCCAGGAGGGCGGCACCCCCGTTGTGCTGTGCCAAAGAGCTCGGGGGGGCCCCTGGCTCCTGCTTTTGTGCCCGCAGCTCGGGCAGGAGCAGGCAAAGCGGGGCCGTGGGCTGCTTGGAGCGGCACCCACGCGGGGCTGCGGTGCAGCTCCGGCCAGCCCACGGCCCTACAGAGCTGAGTGCGTCCCAGCTGCCTCCCCGCAGCCCCTCCTCTGCCCCCCAGCTCTGGAAGCGAGGAGGGAGCCTGGCATCTGTCTAGACAGCGGGAGGAGGCGCTGGGTTTTGGGCCCGGACACGCAGAGGAGGGCGGGGAAAGGCAGTTCCCAGCCCTTCCCTGCCCACCGGGTCCCCCCGGGTGCTTACCCACAGCCGTCTCCCCTGGGCCCTCTTTTTTCAGGGCTAGAACCTTTCTACAGTCGAGCAACTTGGGTTTTTTATTTAAGACGAGGTTTTTTAGGAGACTTTTGTAGCTCTTTTCGTATTTACACTTATTGCTGATGGTTTGTAAATCTATTTATTTTTTAACCCGTGTTTTTTTCACATTTTGAGAGGTCTGTTTTTTATATCCCGCTGGATTTGTCACAATAAAGACTTGCACAGAGAAACGCCAGCGTCTCGGCCCCGCTCTCCCCCTGCCCCAAATCCACAAAGTGCCCCCTGGGCGGGGGGGAGACTCGAGGGGAGTGGGTGCTGGGGCAGGGGTGAGGCAGACCTGCCCCCTGTGAGCTGCAGGGGTGCGTTTTGGGGGGGCAGATGCTGATGGGCTGGGCTGATTGAGCCAAAGCCCCCACGGGCACAGCCTGGCCCTGCAGCTGGGCTCCCCCGGGTGCTTCTCACCCCGGAGGGGCACTGGGTTTGTGTCCTGGCTCTCCCCCAGTGTCACCGAGGGAGGACAGGGGACCTGGGACAGGCCTGTGGTGGCAGCAGGTCCGTGTCCTTGTGTCTTGGACACGTTGGTGGTGCTGGCAACAGGCAGCAGGTCCCTGTCCTCATGTTTTGGGCACGCTGGTGGTGCCGGCAGCGGGTCGGTGCCCTCACACCTTGCGGGGCACGTTGGTGATGATGGGCTTGGGGCGCGTTTTGAAGAGCAGCTTGGTCTTGATGAGGGCGGTGACGGCGTAGCGGGCGTGCGGCTCTGCGGGGCCGGCCGCCTCCTTCACCAGCACGGCGAACGGCTTCTCCAGCGGCACCACCTTCCCGTACAGCACGTGGTGGCCCACCACCAGCACCGGGACGCCCTGCGGAGGGGGACGAACGGGAGCTGAGAGCCGTGAGCGGCCCGGTGGCGGGGCGTCCCCGCGGCGGGGGGTTCGGGGGGGGTCTCCGTGCCTGGCGGGTGTAGTGCAGGTCTCCCAGCAGGCTCCCGGGCAGCGCGCCGCCGCTCCGCGCCTCCACCTCGCCCTGCAGCTCCAGCAGCACCCAGCGGGGCAGGTTGCCCCCGCTACCGGGAGACAGAGGGGGTAAGCGGAGGGCACCGCCGGGCTCGGGGTGCTCGGTGTAACCGGCACCGGGACCGGTCAGGGCTCACCTGGACACGATGAGCTGCACCATGGCACGGCCTGAGGAGCCGCGGGCACTGCGGGCACGGCTGGGATGGGACCGGTGGGGACCCCCTGGGACCTCACCGGGACCTCCTAAAGACCCCGGGGACCACCCCAAAACTCCCGGGACCACCCTAGGACCTACCTGAGACCCCCGGGACCACCCCAAAACCCCCGGGACCCCTCTCGGGACCACCCTGGGACCTCCCCGAGACCCCCGGGACCTCCCCGAAACCCCCTGGACCCCTCCCGGGACCTCACTGGGACCCTCGGGACCTCCCCGGTATCCCCGGGACCCCTCCCGGGACCCCCCAAGACCCACAGGGACCTCCCCAAAACCCCCGGGACCTCCCTGGGACCTCCCCGGTATCCTCGGGACCCCCCTGGGACCCTCCGGCTGCCCCCGTGCCCCTCACCCCCAGCCCCGGTGCCCCTCCCGGGCCCGGTTGCGCCCCCCCGGTTCCCCCCGGTTCCTCCCGGTTCCCCTCCGGTGTCCCCGTTTCCCCCCGGTTCCCCCCAGCCCCGTTTCCCCGCAGCGGTCCCGTTGAGGCGGTTCCGGACGGGGTCTCCCCGCTCCCCCCCCCCCCCACTCCCGGTTCCCGGTGCCGGTCCCTCCAACCACACCCGAATCTCCCGCCGCTCCGCGCCGCGCTTCCGCTTCCGGCCCCGCCCCCTTTCTCCCGGTACACTTCCGCTTCCGGGAGCGCGGCGCGCACGTGTTCCCGGTGGCGGCGGGGCGGGTCCGGGGCCGGGTCCGGGTCCCGGTGCCGGGATGGGGCCGCTCGAGGTGCACCGCGTGCGCTTCTTCGGGCTGGTGCCCGCCGGGGTGCGCTGCCTCGCCTACCTGCCCCGCCGCCGCCGCCTCGCGCTCGCCCGCACCGACGGCGCCGTGGAGGTGTACGGGCTGGAGGAGGGCTGCTTCCAGGAGAAGGTGGCGGGGGGGGAGCGGGGGGAACGGGGGGAGAACGGGGACACCGCGGGGGAACGGGGAAAGCGGGGGCACCGGGGGTGACCGGGTGCTGGGGGGCACCGGGGGTAACGGGGGGACCGGGGGGTACCCGGGGGAACCGGGCACTGGGGGGGGCAATGGGGGACCCGGGGGGGCGGTGGGCAGTGGTAACCGGGTACCTGGAGGAGTGGGGGCACCGGGGGTAACTGGTTACCGGGGGACCGGGGGTGGTCGGTGGTCCAGGGGGACCGGGGGAGAAACAGGGCACCGGGGGGAACCGGGAACCGGGGTGGGCAAGGGGAGCAGGGAAATAGGGGACTGGGGAGAACCGGGCACTGGGGAGACTGGGGGGGGACAGGGACACTGGGCTGGGGGGAGTGGGGTAACCGGGGGAGACCGGGGGTCCAGGGGCACCGGGGGGAAACCGGGGTACCGGGGGAGAAAACGGGGTGCCGGGGGGAACCGGGCACCGGGGGGAGCAGGGCAATGGGAACTGGGGGCACCGGGGGCAATTGGGCACCAGGGGGGCAATGGGGGACCGGGGGGGTGGTGGTAACTGGGTACCAACAGGACAAGGGGCACTGGGGGTAACCCAGCACCAGGAGGAGCTGGGCAATGGGAGACTGGGGATACTGGGGGCACCGGGGGTAACCAGGCACCGTGGGGAGCGTCCCGGTGCTGAGCGTGTCCCCCCCGTGTCCCCCCGCAGGCCATCCCGGGGCACCAGACCCGCTCGGTGGAGGCTCTGTGCTGGGCGGCCGGGGAGCGGCTCTTCGGGGCCGGGCTCAGCGGGGACATCACCGAGTACGACCTGCAGCGCCTGCGCCCCGCGCGCACCGTCGACGGCTTCGGGGGGCCCATCTGGAGCATGGTGGCCAACGGCGGCGGTACGCGGCTGGCGGTGAGTGCGGGGACCGGGACGGGATGGGGACGGGGCCGGGACCCCGCTGCCACCACCCTCCCGGAGCTGACCCCGGTCCCCGCAGATCGGCTGCGAGGACGGCTCGGTGAAGCTCTTCCAGGTGGTGCCTGGGGGCATCCAGTTTGAGAAGAACCTGGACCGGCAGAAAGGTGAGCGGGGGGCTCGGCGTGGTGGCCCTGTGCCCCCCCACAAGCCGCCCTGGCCCCACTCACCGAGGGGCTGCGGGGCCCGGCGGTGTTCCTGGAGCTTTGTCCTCCGCAGGGCGCGTGCTGTGCCTCTCCTGGCACCCCTCGGGGACACACATCGCGGCCGGCTCCATCGACTTCATCCGTGTGCTTGATGTCCGCTCAGGTAACGGGCTGCCCTGCCGACGGGGCGCTGCTCTTTGGGGTAGTCCCTGGGCCCCAGGATGAGCCTGGGGTGTCCCCAGCCCCGGGGCAGCAGCAGCAGCTGCGTGGCCCTGCTTTGGGGCGTCTGCACGGCTCTGCTGCAGCTCCCAGCCCACGAGTCCTGCAGCGAGCTGGGCACGGGGAAAAAAAACAAGCGAGGGGCCCGAGGTTGCTCTGCACCAGGCAGGGAGGGCACCAGTCCCACCCCGCTCCCTTTCCCACCCCACTGATCCCTCCTATACCCACGCCTCAGGCCGGACGGTGCAGAGAATCATGGTGAACTACCACGTGCCGAAGCCCAAGAAGCGCGAGTGCGTGGTGTGGGGCATCGCCTTCCTGTCCGACGGCACCGTGGTGAGCTCGGACTCGTTCGGGAGGGTGCAGTTCTGGGACTGGGAGCGGGGCACGCTGCTGGAGTCCCACACCGTCAGCACCTCGGCCGTCCTCTCGCTGGCCGTCTCCGAGGTAGGGCTCGCCCCCGCTCCATGCAACAGCACCCTTGGGCCCGTCCCCTGCGAGCTGCAGCCTTCTTTTCCTCGCAGAAGGAGGACAGCATCGTCGTGGGCACCTCCACGGGGGCCACCTACCAGCTCCAGCTGCTTCCCGTGAAGGCGGGCAGCCAGGAGAAGCGCTGGGTGCGGACGAAGCCCTTCCAGTACCACACGCACGACGTGCGAGCCGTGGCGCACAGCCCCACAGCCCTCATCTCCGGAGGTAGGGCCCGCGGGGCGCCCACCAGGCAGGCTTGGGGGGGCGGCGGCCCCCTCCCCGACGCCTCCTCACCGCGCTCTGCCTGGCTTCCAGGCCTGGACGCCCAGCTGGTGATCCGCCCGCTCATGGAGAAGATGCAGAGGAAGGGCTACGAGGCGGTGCTGCGCAAATTCACTTTCCCCCACGTGAGTGGGTGCTGAGCGGGGTCCTGGGGCGGGATCTGTGGGGCCCTGCAGGGTCCCCTCCCCAGCCCTGGCACCCGGAGGCTCCCACGATGGGGCTGGGAGCTGGCGAGCCTGCCCTGCTGGTCCCGCTGGGGCTCCCATCCTCTCTGGGTTCCCATCCCACGGCACCCGAGCCGTTCCCTGCTGGTCCCCCGGGGCATTTTGGCTCGCCCCAGCCCTTTTCTCCCCGGCTGCGGGCTCCTGACAGCGCACCCGTTTCTGCCCGCAGCGCCGCCTCGTCTCCTGCGCCAGGAAGGCTCGGCTCCTCCTCTTCCAGTTCTCCCAGCACCTGGAGCTCTGGAGGCTCGGCTCCACCAATGAGACCGGTGAGCTGTCAGGTCCAAATGTCTGCGTTTTACCTCGGGGCAGATCCCGCA
This sequence comes from Netta rufina, assembly GCF_964035555.1. Classification (NCBI taxonomy): domain Eukaryota; kingdom Metazoa; phylum Chordata; class Aves; order Anseriformes; family Anatidae; genus Netta; species Netta rufina. The sequence goes on along the minus strand of NC_140136.1, from coordinate 1,190,485 downwards.
GCGCCCGGGGCGCTTCAGGGTGCGAGCAGCCCTGCTGCTGGGGCAGCATCTCCACGCAGCTCTGCTCACAGCTGAGCTACTGCTGAGAACACGCTCTTCCCCCTGGGCTGGATGGTTCCCGGGGAGCTCAGGCTTGGGATAAGGGTCTGGGGTGTCCCCTGGTGCCCCTCGTCTGGCATCACTCCCTCGGGACCCCAGCTGCTCACTGGGACCTGTCTGGTTTCTGTGTTTGCTGACGTGCTGCCTGCTTGGTTGTCCCCCCAGGGAAGGACGGCGAGGTCCTCCCCGTCTGCCGCATGCCTGAGCACCTCCTGCAGCTCAAGAGCAAGGTAGGGCTGGGCCGGGGCTGCGGGAGGGGGCTGGGGGGGGGCTCTGCGGGCCCTGCTCAGCACCTCCACGTCCCCCCCAGGGTCCCGAGCACATCTACTGCAGCTGCGTCTCGCCCTGCGGCAGCTGGGTGGCCTACAGCACGGCCTCCCGCTTCCACCTCTACCGCGTGCAGCACGAGGGCGACGGCGTCAGCGTCAAGAAGGTGGGCACGGGACGGAGGGGAGGGCGGCGGGGGGAGCCCCCGGGGGGCCGCGGGGTGACGGCCGGTGCTGCCTTCCTCCTCAGGTCCCCGGCGTGCCCAAGCTGCTGCTGCCGGCGTACCAGCTGCAGTGCGCCTCCGACGCGGGCCGGCTGTTTGTGGGCTCTGAGCGAGGCTCCGTCCACGTCCTGCAGCTGCTGGAGCCAGGGGGCTGCAAGCACCTGCACACGCTGCGCCCCCCCGCAGGTGGGCAGCGGGCACCGGGGGGTGCTGGGGGTGTTGGGGGTGCGGGGCTGGGGGCTCAGCACCTTGCCCACGCCGGGTTTTGTGCGTCCATGCCCTGTCTGGGCTCTGTGGCAGCCCTGTGGGGTGCTGGCGGGGAGGGATGAGCCCAGGTTGGGGGGGGTCACAGGTCTGGGACAGCTCGGGGGGAGGCTCGGTGGCTCCTTGTGCTGTTAGTGCCCACTGGGGGGGGTGTGTGGTGTTCCCCCAGGCACGGCCGAGGCTGTTTACCTGCTGGCATCGAGCGCTGATGGGAACTGGCTGGCGGCAGTCAGCGGGGACTGGGAAATCCACGTCTACAGCCTGAAACACTTCAAGGTAGGAGAAGGCGCTGGGTGCACGGCACCCCTGGGGCAGGGAGAGAGAGGTCCCACCAGGCACAGGGGAATGTCTGCGGGGCAGAGACTGTCCCCGTGTGCCCCCAGCTCTGTCCCCTCCCTTTCAGCACCACTGCACGGTGCCCACGTATAGCCGTGCGGTGACAGCCCTCGCCATCCACCCGGCCACCAACAACCTCGTCATCGCCTACGCGGACCAGCAGGTAGGGGCTGTCCCCACACAGCACTCAGCCCGGCTGGGGGTGCTGTGTGCTGGCACGGGGGGTGCTGCCGGCTGGCTGTGGGGCCACCCCCATCCCCTGTCCTGCCCCGCAGCTCTTCGAGTTCAGCATCCCCGAGAAGCAGTACACAGCCTGGAGCCGCACGGTGCAGAACTGGGGGCTGCACAAGGCCTGGCTGGAGAGGGACTCGCCCATCACCCACATCGCCTTCAACCCCCAGAACCCCGCGCACATCCTGCTGCACGACGTCTACATGTTCTGCGTCCTCGACAAGTCCCTGGTGAGCGGGGCTGGGGGCTCCGGGGGGCTGCTCACGCTGCACTGTGCTGGGCAGGGGGGTGCTGGGGAGAGCAGGGGGACACGGGGGGGCCAGGATTTGCACCCAGGGCCCTGAGGGGCTCAGGCAGCTGATGCTGTGCCCCCACAGCCCCTGCCCGATGCCAGCACCCCCCTGCTGAACCAGAGCACCCTGAAGCAGCTCCCGGAGCACGCCCGGCAGCGGCAGCTTCACGCCTTCAAGATCTGCAAGAAGTTCCAGGTGGGCTCAGCCCTAACCCCAGGGCAGGAGGGGGGTCCCAGTGCCCCGGGTCGCAGCCGGGGGGGCTGTGTTGGGGCTGGGGGCACCCCGGCTGCCCGCTGACCCCCCCCTCCTGTGCCCACAGCCGCTGCTGTTCGCCGAGCTGCTGGAGGAGAACCGCCTGGTGCTGGTGGAGCGGCCCCTGGCCGATATCCGTGCCCAGCTCCCACCGCCTGTGCAGCAGCAGCCGTTCGGCACCTAGAGCCCTGCAATAAAGCACTGCCACCGACACCACCGCATCCTGGCCGTCTGGGGGGGGGGAACGGGGGGGGAACCGGTACCGGGAGGGGGCAGCGGTACCGGGCCAGTACTGGGGGAGGAGGTGGCACCGGGACCAGGGGTTGGGGGGGGTGGTGCTGGTACCGGGGGGGGCAGCACCGGTACCGGGGGGCAGGGGATGTGCAGGTACGGGCCTGGGTATGGGGGGGGGGGAGGCAGTGCTGGGCTGGGGGGGGTGGTGCCGGTAGCGGGTAACGGGGGGGGGACAGGGGTGGGGTGTGGGTGCCGGTACGGGTACGGGTATGGGGAGGGGGCACCGGTACCGGGCTGGGCAGGGGTGTGGGGGGGGGGCACCGGTACCGGAGGGGGTCAGGGCGGTCCCGAGGTGCCGGTACCGGGCCGGGTACGGGGAGGGGGCGCCGCTCCCGGGCCGGTCCCGGATCGGTCCCGGAGCGGAGGGGGGGGCGCCGGTGCCGCGGCGGAGCGCCCTCCCTCCTCCCTCCTCGACCCCGCCTCCTCCCCCTTTCCACCAATCACAGCGGCGCCCCCTCCTTTCGCCCCGCCCCCTCGGTCTCACCGGCCCAATGGCGCGGCGCCATGCGGGCGGGGGGCGTGTCCGCGGCCCTCCCCGCCCCTCCCCTCCCCTCCCCTCCGTCCCCGCCGCCCTGCCCGGCGCCCGGCGGCATGGCCGTGTGGACGCGCGCCGCCAAGGCGGGGCTGCTGGAGCTGCTGCTGCGGGAGCGCTGGGTGCGGGTGGCGGCCGAGCTGAGCGGCGAGGCGCTGAGCCTCACGGCGGAGCCCCCCGAGCCGCCGGCCGAGCAGCTCAACGGGCTGCCCAACGGCGGGGGTGGTGGAGGAGGAGCGGCGGAACCGGCCGGTGGGAGCGGCGGCGGCGGCGGCGTGCGGAGGGTGCGGGTGGTGAAGGCGGAGGCGGGCGGGCTCGGCATCAGCATCAAGGGCGGCCGCGAGAACCGCATGCCCGTGCTCATCTCCCGCATCTTCCCCGGGCTGGCGGCGGAGCGCAGCGGGGAGCTGCGCCTGGGCGACGCCATCCTCGCCGTTAACGGCGTCGATCTCCGCGACGCCACCCACGACCAGGCCGTGCAGGCGCTGAAGCGAGCCGGGAGGGAGGTCGTCCTGGAAGGTACCCGCACCCCCCGGCCACGGTGGCCCCCCCCCGGGTTCCCCTCCTGTCCCCGGGGCACCCCCCCGTGGTCCCTTCCCGGTCCCCGGTGTCCCCCCCCACCCCCCATGTCCCCACTCGGTGTCCCCTCCTGACCCCCGGTGTCCCCTCCCCACCTCCGGTGTCCCCTCCCATCCCCGTTTCTCTCTCCCCAGCCCCCCTCGTTCCCCGGTCCCATTCGTGGCCTCCCCGCCTGTCCCACCCCCGCTCACCGTGGGGACCCCGGTCACGTCCCCGCTACTGGCACAGGACGGGGCTGTCCCCCTCCTGGGCTAGGGACGGGGACGGGGACACCCCCCTGGCAGAGCCGGTCCCCCCAGCTGCCGTGCCACCCGCTGCCCCCAGGCTCGGCGGCGGTGCCCTGGGGGCTCCCGGTGGTGCCCAGCCCCGGGCTCGGTGCCTGCGGTGCAGCGGGCACGGGGCTGGCCCGGCACAGCACGGCTCCTGCCCGACCTGTTCCCCGGCAAGCTGGGGCAGGACCTGCCCGGTGCGGCACTGCCGGTGCCACCGGTGCCTGCACGGGTCCCCGGTGCCCCGTGCACCCTCCCGTCCTGGCACCCACCGGGGCCGCGTGCTGGTGCGAGGGCGTGCGGGGATTTACACGGCTCAGCTGCCCCCGGGGGCACCGGGGGACGAGGAGGGGGCGAGGAGGGGCGGCCGTGCCTCGGCACAGCTCCCAGCTCGCCTCGCAGCCCGCGGCCACCCGCTGTTGTTTTTGGCAGAGCTGACGCAGGCTTGTCGCCTCAGTTCCCCTCTGGTGCCCCGTGCCGGATTTGCTGCCTCCCCTCTGCCTCCGGCACCGTGCCCCTCCGCTCCCGTCCGGCACCGAGCTCCTCGGCCCCATCCCGTAGGAGCCCTGCACGTGTCCGTGCCTCGCTTCCCAGCTGGGCACGGCTGCCCCTTCCCATCCCGTGGGACAATCCCACCCCGGGGGCACGTGGGGCTGCTCAGAGCCAGGGCAGGGACCCAGCAGCGTCCCTCCAAAAAGGGGTTGGAGACTTTGGTGCTGGCTGCACCGTCCTTGGGAAGCCCCAACAGTGCTGGTGGGGGCCGTGGTGCCCAGGAGGAGCAGCACCGAGCCCTGCACCCGCTCCCCAGCACTGGGCTTGATCGTGGGGACCTGCACGTGGCCCGGTGTGACCCGGTGTGCTCGTGGCACGGTGGCGAGGAGCCCTGCTGCGTTTCGGCAGGAGCTGGGGGCCGAGCCCTGGGCCTTTGGGCCCTGCTGGCCGGGGAGGTTGGCAAAGGGGAAGAAGGGTTGTGAGAGCAAACCCGCACCCATGGGTGGGGAAACCGCTGCGGTGCCGGCGGGAGGGGGCTGCGTGGGGCCGGGGTCAGCGGTGCCGGGGAGCCCCTGGGGAGCCGGCGGGGGTCTCAGCCCCGCTGCCAGTGGCCCGAGCCCATGGGTGCAGGCAGGGAGCGCCGCCGCCTTCCTGCAGCAGGCTGTGTGAGGGTGCAGCAGCGCTGGGTTTCCTTTGCGGTGAGCACGTAGGCGGGCCGTGCCGTGCCGTGCCGTGCCGTGCAGGGCCAGGCCGTGCCGTGCCAGGACGGGGCTCTTGCAGGTGCCGTGCCCCCTGCACCCCAAAAGAACGGGGGGCTCCCTGCCTGCACCGTGCAGGAGCACAGCCTGGTGGTGTCCCCGGGGCAGAGGCTGGCTGCAGACACCCCCCTTGCTACCGGCCACCCCGGGGCTGGGGCGCGCTTCCTGTGGTGGCCGGGGCTCGGCTGCTGCAGGAGGCAAACTGCTGGGGCTGTTTTACCATCCCCGGCCACCCGCAGCCGTGGTTTGCTGTGGTTGCACGGCCACTGCGTGCTCTGCTCCCTGTCTCCAGCCTGGGCTGGAGGCCACCAACATCTGGCCGCCAGCTGCCGAGCAGCCCCCGGGGGGGGGGGACGCTGCCCCCTGAGCCCCCTGCCCGCACCCGGCCACCTTGGGCGCTGCGCTGCCTGCTGGGGATTAAAGGTGCGTGGGGAAGGCGTAATCCGGGGATCAGCGCGGCAGGAGGCTAATATTAACTCCTTGGCTGCCCGCAGCAAGGGCAGGCGGCTCGTGGCAGCGCGTGTCCCCCCCCTGCTGCCCAGGGTCTGCAGCCTCGTGCCCCCCCCATTGCACTGCCCGGCACGGGCACCACAGCGGCACTGCTGCCGGTGCTTCCCCCACGGCCACGCGTGGCCTACTTGGCCGTGGGGAGCTGCGTTTCGCAGCTGTATTTCACAGCAGATTAGAGCTTATTTGCTTTTTTTTTCTCCCGATTTTAATTCCCTGCTGCCCTGTGGCGTGCCGGGGCTGCTGCTCCCAGCGCGGCTCCTTCTCCCTCGCAGCCAGACCAGGGCGGCAGCTGCAGAGAGAGGCAGGGAAGCCCCGGCCCTGGCCGTGCGTGCGGCTTTCCTGCTCGTCCTCAGCCCTGCTCTGGCACACCGCGCCGCACGCTCGCTGGCGCCGACGCTCCCTGACATCTTGAACGAGTTGGAGTTCCCCGAGCGTGACAGCAGGGAGCAGGGCCCCGTGTGGGGCCGCCTGTTCTGGCGAGCCCGAGGAGCTCGGCCGGCCGGGGGCTGCGTGGGGGCCGTGGGGACGGCACCCGGTGAGCAGTGGGTGTCAGCGAGCCGCGTCCTGGCGCGCTGCTGCCTGTTTGGGGAGGGACGGGTCCGTGGGGAGACGGAGCCGGTGCCTCCTTCCTTCCTCCCAGCCTGGAGAGGAGCACGGAGCCGGGGACATCCTGGCTGGAAAGTCCTCGTCCTCCTCCCGCTCCCGGGGGCCTCAAGTGCCTGTGGTGCTGGAAACTTGGACAGTGGTGTCCTGCAGGGCGGGCCAGGATGGGCTGCAGCCTGACCTCCCGCCCGGCCCATTGTGCTGCGCCGCCGGCCCCTTCCGATCCCCACACCCTGACGGTACCGGGACGAGCCCCCCCTGGCGCCCCTCGTGCCGCCGGCTCCCACCCAGGGGTCACAGCTCCCCAGCCCTGGGGGGCATCCCCATCCCTCTGCGCTCCGGTCCCCGCGGGCTCCCCCATCCCTAACGCTGCCCGTTGTTGCTCCATCCCCAGTGAAGTTCATGCGGGAGGTGACTCCCTACATCAAGAAGCCGTCGCTGGTGTCGGACCTGCCCTGGGAGGGGGCCGCCCCGCAGTCCCCCAGCCTGAGCGGCAGCGAGGACTCGGGCTCGCCCAAGCACCACGGCGCCCGGGACCGCAAGGTCATCCCGCTCAAGATGTGCTTCGCCGCCAGGAACCTCAGCATGCCCGACCTGGAGAACCGGTGAGGGGGAGGCAGGGGGGGTTCCCGGGACGCGTCGCGGCGGCGCTCAGGAAATGCTCGGCGGTTTGGCCGGGGCCCAGGGCTGCGCCGTGCCCCCTCCCCGGGCCCCCGCGGCGCTGGCAGCCCGCCCCGAGCCCCGCGCCCGGCTGCGCTCGCAGGCGTCGCTCCAGGCACTGCTTGGCCGGGCGGCCCCGCTGTGCGCGGCTGGGTGGTATTTTGGGGACACGCACCCCGCTGCACCCCGTCCCAGCGCCCTGTGCCCCGCAGGCTGATCGAGCTGCACTCGCCGGACAGCAGGAACACGCTGATCCTGCGCTGCAAGGACACAGCCACGGCGCACTCGTGGTTCACGGCGCTGCACGCCAACATCACCGCCCTGCTGCCGCAGGTGCTGGCCGAGCTCAACGCCACGCTGGGCGGCGGCGCGGGCGGCCGCGAGGTGAAGCACATCGCCTGGCTGGCCGAGCAGGTACGAGGGCGCTCAGGGGACGCGGTCCCTGTGCTGGCACCGGGTGGCGGTGCCCTCACCCCTCGTACATGGCCGGGGGCTGTGGCTGCCCCTCACCCCGACCCCGTCTCCATCAGGCTCGCCTGGACGGCGGGCGGCAGCAGTGGCGGCCGGTGCTGATGGCGGTGACGGAGAAGGACCTGCTGCTCTACGATGCCATGCCCTGGACGCGCGACGCCTGGGCCTCGCCGTGCCACAGCTACCCGCTGGTGGCCACCAGGTGGGCTGGGAACGGGGGGCCACAGCTGCATGCGTGGGGCACGGCGCTGTCCCCACGCCCCTGATGTCCCCCCCCCCGTGTGTCCCCAGGCTGGTGCACTCGGGCTCGGGTCGCCGCTCGCCCTCGTTGGGCTCCGACCTGACCTTCGCCACCCGGACGGGCTCGCGCCAGGGCATCGAGATGCACGTCTTCCGCGTGGAGACGCACCGGGACCTGTCCTGCTGGACGCGGGTGCTGGTGCAGGGCTGCCACGCTGCGGCCGAGCTCATCAAGGAGGTGTCCGTGGGTGAGTGCGCGCTGGCACTGGGGGGCTGTGCCCATAGGGAATGGGATGGGGCTGGGAAGCAGCAGCCACCGCGTCCCCAAAGCACTGCTGGCAGCACTGGGGGCACGCAGTGTGACTGCCTCCCTGCCTCCTCCACCGCCCCGGGGCAGTGCTGGGGTGGGTGAGGCAGGGCCCCCACAACCTGGGGACACTCGTTGCCCAAACCAAGGACTCAGCCCCCCTGGGTTCACATCCCCAAGGCCACCAGAGTGGGAATGGCACAAGGGCAGTGCCGAGGCTGCCTCGGGTGCGTGCGGGGACCCAGAGGTGTGCCTGTGCCCGCAGGCTGCACGCTGGGCGGGCAGGAGGTGAAGCTCTGCATCCACTACGAGGGCGGCTTCACCGTGTGCCGCGAGGAGGGGGGCGGCAGCGTCCTGTTCCGCTACCCCTACGAGAAGCTGAAGATGTCGGCGGACGACGGCATCAGGACCCTCTACCTGGACTTCGGGGGCCCCGAGGGGGAGCTGGTGAGGACGGGACCCCCCCCCCTGGGCTCTGAGGCACCCACGCTGGGGTCGTGGTGCCAGGGGTGCCCCCGTGCCCTGACTCCGCTCTCGCCTTCCCTCCGCAGGCGCTGGACCTGCACTCCTGCCCCAAGCCCATCGTCTTCATCTTGCACACCTTCCTCTCGGCCAAAGTCACCCGCATGGGGCTGCTGGTGTAGGCGACGGCCCCGGAGCCCCCGACCCCAACCCCGCAGCACGAAGCAGCCGGAGGAAGCACAGAGCCCCCGCGCCCCCCTCCTGCCGCACCAGTGCCTTGGGGCCGGGTCTGCCCCTGCTGCGGCACGGGGGGGGGCTCCAGCAGCACCCCCCGGCCCCGAAGCCATCTCCCATCTCACCGCCTGTGCCTTGGAGCGGGGCCGCTGCTCCCCATGCCCCACGGGACGGGGCTGGGTGCTGCGTGCCACCACTCATCCCCCCCCCCAGGGGTCTTGTCTTAACGATTTGGGCACTCAGGGGAACGCCGGGACCCGGTCCCACGGTGCTGCTGCGGGCGGGGGGCTTGGGCCCCCTCCGTGCTGCTCCCAAACTCTAAGAGCCAGAAAACAAACGCCGTCTCCTTCCTGGGGACGGGGTCGCCCCGGGCTGGGGGCTGCGGGGCCCCTGGGGAGGGGAGGGGGGGGGGGGCACCCCGCGGCTTTGGGGAGGGAGGCGCAGATTTATGCACTTTCGCTTTTTGTACTTTACCTCTGACCCTCGCGTGGGGACAGGCGCTGGGGGCCGGGGGTGTCCCCGTCGCGCCCCCGGCCAAACTCCTCCGCAAACGTTTCTGCTTCCCGTGGGGCTCCGCGGGCCCTGGGGTGCCCCCTCCCCACGGCACCGGGCCGCGCAGCCCCTTCTATTTTTGTACTCTTTGTAAATCGCTATTTATACAAAAACCTCCCTGCCTGGGCTCTCACTCTTGCTCCTGGGACTGCAGGGTATGGCACAGCACAGCCGGGTGCTGGAGCCCTTGCAGGTGCTGTGCTGGTGTCTGCACACCCAGCGTGCTGCACACGCACGCTGCGTGCTGGGGGGTGCTCGGGGGGTGCACTGTGGGGGGGGGGGGGGGGGGGGGTGTGCAGGGGGTGGGCATTGTGCATGGGGGGGGCAGCGGGTGTGGGCTGGGGGTGCACTGGGTGTGTGCATGGTGTGGGGTAGGGGCTGTGGATATGTATGGGGGTGTGCACGGTGTGTGTGTGCTGTGCACAGTGTGTAAGGTGTGTGTGCTGTGTAAGGTGTGTGCAAGGGATGCGCTGTGTGTAAGGGATGCACACTGTGAAGGGTGTGCACTGTGTGTGCAAGGGATGCACTGTGTTTATATGGTGTGTGCACACTGTGTAGGGCATGCACGCTGTGTGCGTGCTGTGCACGCTGTGTATGTGGTGTGTGCACACTGTACGGCACACGCTGTGTAAGGCGTGCACACTGTGTGTAAGGTGTGTGCATGCTGTGTGTAAGGGCTGCACACTGTGTAAGGGCTGCACACTGTATATGGCTTGTGCATACTAAGGTACACGATGTAAGGGCTGCACACTGTGTAAGGTGTGTGCAGGCTGTGTAAGGTGTGTGCACACTGTGTGTAAGGGCTGCACACTGTGTGTAAGGTGTGTGTAAGGGCTGCTCACTGGCTGTGCTGTGCACGCTGTGTAAGGCACGCACACTGTGAGCACTGTGAGGGCTGCAGGCCGTGTTCCACACGCTGCAAGGCCCGTGCAGGCTGTGCAAGGTGTGTGCAAGCCGTGCCCGCCGTGTAACACACCCCGAGCCCCCCCGCTGCTCGCACAGCGCCGTGCCCGCGCCCCGTGCCCGCGCCCCGCGCTGGGGCGGGGCGGAGCAGCAGAGGGGCGTGGCTAAGTCGAGGGGGCGTGGCTACATCGATGGGAGTTGTTATGAGAGGGGAGGCGTGGCTACCCGAGGGGGCGTGTCCTTATCGGCCCCGCCCCGCAGTGCCGGCGGGTGCCAGCAGGGGGCGCTGCCGCCGCCGCCGCCTCCCAGAGCCGCAGTCGCGGGCGGTCCCGGCAGGGCCCCGCCGCCCAGAGCCGCGCCGGGCCGGGCCGTACCGGGCCGGGGCCGTACCGGGCCGGGCCTCGCCGGGCCGGGCAGCGCCGTTCGGAGCCGGGCAGGGCCGCGCCGCTCCGAGGGCGGCCGCCACCGTGCGATGCGATGACCACGTCCACCCTGCAGGTACCTCCCGGCCCTCCCGGCCCAGGCCCCGGCCCCGCCGCAGGCCCCGGCTGACGGCCGCTCCCCCCCCCCCTCCCCCCCCCCCCCCCGGCAGAAAGCCATCGACCTGGTGACCAAGGCCACGGAGGAGGACAAGGCCAAGAACTACGAGGAGGCGCTGCGGCTGTACCAGCACGCCGTGGAGTACTTCCTGCACGCCATCAAATGTGAGCACCCCCCCCCCCCCGGCAAGGCACGGCCCCGCCACGGCCCCCCCAGGCCGCGGGGTGACGGCTCCGGGTCCCCCCAGATGAGGCGCAGAGCGACAAGGCCAAGGAGAGCATCCGCGCCAAGTGCGTGCAGTACCTGGACCGCGCCGAGAAGCTGAAGGACTACCTGCGCAGCAAGGAGCGGCAGGGCAGGAAGCCCGTCAAGGAGGCGCAGAACGACAACAAGGGGTGCGTGGGGGGCTCCCGCAGCCGCCCTCCCCGCGGCACGGCCTCCCCTCACCTCCTCCCCTCTCCCCAGGAGCGACAGCGACAGCGAGGGAGAGAACCCGGAGAAGAAGAAGCTGCAGGAGCAGCTGATGGGTAGGGGGCCGGCTGGCTGCGGTGGGCGCTGCTGGGTGCAGCACCTGAAGCCATCGCGGGGGGGGGGGGGTGGTGGTTTAGGGCTCGGTGCCCGGAGGGGTCGGGTGGGGCTGGCTGCTTGGGGTTGTGGGGGGGATGTGGGGGGGACAGGGGGGCTCTCACCGCCACCTCGCAGGTGCCATCATGATGGAGAAGCCCAACGTGCGGTGGAGTGACGTGGCCGGCCTGGAGGGAGCCAAGGAGGCCCTGAAGGAAGCCGTGATCCTGCCCATCAAGTTCCCACACCTGTTTACTGGTGAGAGTCACCGGCAGCGCCGTGGCTGCTGCTCACCCGTGGAGAAGGGCCTCGAGCCCCGCAGCAAGGGGCAGCAGCTGGGGCATGTGCACACGGGGAGGTGACCCAGCACAGCGGGGACATTTGTCCCTGCGGGCCCCAAGGTCCCTGCACAGAAGTTTTGACGCCGGGCTCTGTCGCAGGGAAGCGCACGCCCTGGCGAGGGATTCTGCTCTTTGGGCCCCCTGGCACTGGCAAGTCCTACCTGGCCAAGGCCGTGGCCACCGAAGCCAACAACTCCACCTTCTTCTCTGTGTCGTCCTCAGACCTGATGTCGAAGTGGCTGGGAGAGAGCGAGAAGTAAGCTGTGCCGGAGGGGTGCTGCCAGGGCGGGCAGGGGCAGGAGGGGCTCGCACCCCTGGGCAGCAGGTGGGGGGCGTGGGGCCCTGGCCCCTCGCCCAGCGCTTGGAGACCCACCCCCTGCCTCTGTGGCCAGGCTGGTGAAGAACCTCTTTGAGCTGGCGAGGCAGCACAAGCCCTCCATCATCTTCATCGACGAGGTGGACTCGCTGTGCGGCTCCCGCAACGAGAACGAGAGCGAGGCGGCGCGGCGCATCAAGACGGAGTTCCTGGTGCAGATGCAGGGTGCGTGGGGCTCCCCCGGCGGGTGCACTACGGGGTGGGGGAGCACGGGGCAGGGGGGGTTTGGTGGAGCCAACCCTTCAGGGCTCCCTCTCAAGTGTCCGCCTTCTGTTTCCCCGGGCAGGTGTGGGCAACAGCAGCGATGGGATCCTGGTGCTCGGCGCCACCAACATCCCCTGGGTGCTGGACTCGGCCATCAGGAGGAGGTGAGCGGCATGAAATTCCCCCTCAGTGCCCCAAAACGTGGCACCACGCGGGGCTGCCAGCTCCGGCAGCAGTGTGTGCGCACCCCCTGACCCCCCCCTGTGCCGCGCTCAGGTTCGAGAAGCGCATTTACATCCCGCTGCCCGAGGAGGCGGCGCGTGCCCAGATGTTCAAGCTGCACCTGGGCAACACGCCGCACTCGCTGACGGACGCCAACATTCACGAGCTGGCCCGCAAGACCGAGGGCTACTCGGGGGCCGACATCAGCATCATCGTGCGGGACGCCCTGATGCAGCCCGTGCGCAAGGTGCAGTCGGCCATGCACTTCAAGAAGGTGAGCGGGGGGCCGGGGGCTGCTCCCTGCTGGGGGGGTGGGCGCCGGGTGCCCCCTTCCCAACGCCTCCGTCCTCGGCGCCAGGTCCGCGGTCCCTCCCGCACCAACCCCAACCTCATCGTGGATGATCTCCTCACGCCGTGCTCGCCCGGGGACCCGGGGGCCATCGAGATGACCTGGATGGAGGTGCCCAGCGACAAGCTGATGGAGCCCATCGTCTGCATGGTGAGTGTGGCCCCGGCACGGCCCCGGCACCCAGCACCCGGCCCAGCAATGCTGCAGCCCCGGCCCTACCGGTTCCTCCTCCCGAGCCACCGCCTGCCTGCGGGCCTGGCGGAGGCGCACGGTGGCTGGAGCAGGCTCAGCACCTCACGCGCTGCAGCAGGAAGCCCCAGGTCCCCCCGTCTGCACCCTGCTGCCCGGTGGGGACGGGGGCACGGCCTCAACACGCTGCCACCCCCCCTGAGCGGCCACCCCCCCTCCCTGTGTTGCAGTCGGACATGCTGCGCTCCCTGGCCACCACCCGCCCCACGGTGAACGCCGAGGACCTCCTGAAGGTGAAGAAATTCACAGAGGACTTTGGGCAGGAGGGATAAGGGCCGCGGCGGCGGGCGGTGGGGCTGGGGCACCCTAGTGTCCCCCCCCTCTCCCCGCAGCCCGGCAGGCGGCCGTGCCAAACAGGCTCACCCGCAGCTCACAGCTCAACCCCGCGCACTGCAGCACCCGGCGGGGCGGGGGGAGCGCTGCCCGGGGGGGGGCTGACACTACTGTGGGGGGGCCCAGTGCAGCCGGGCGCTCCTCCTACCGCTCCCCTCTCTTCTTCCTGCTCTTTTTTTATTTTTTAAATTAATGCTGCTTCGGGTTCTGTCTTGTTTATATGAAAATAAAAACAATCCAAAAGCTTCAGACGGTGCCCAGCTGCAGGACACCCCCCTCCCCTATATCCCAGCAGCCTGTACCCCAGCCCCTTCCCTCCTCCCAGGCTGTGGGTGCTGTGGGAGGGGGACGAAGCCCAGCACCCCGCAGTTTGCAGGCAGGACAGGAGGCAGGGGCTGCCCCACACGCTGTATTGCCGCGATGGAGCCGTGCTGGGGGCACCCGGTGCTGGCATCACCCCGCTGCCGTGCGGCATCAGTCGAGGAGCTGGCTCCAGGCGGTGTTGGTGAAGGTGCGGCTGTCCATGCGGTCGATGAAGAGCACGCCGTCCAGGTGGTCCAGCTCGTGCTGGATAACACGGGCGGCCCAGCCCCACGCCTCCCAGCTCACCGGCTGCCCGCTCTCGTCCACGCCTGGGGTGGGAGAGCGGGGTCGGACTGGGATCAAACTGGGAAGGGGTTCGGGGATTCAGGGGGGGGGTACCGGGGGAGCCGTACCAGTGACGTGCACGGCCCAGTGCCTTGGCACGCAGGCGGAGAAGCCGCGGAGGCTGGCGCAGCCCTCGGGCGCGGTGACGAGGCGGGCGTCGAGCACGCGGAGCGCGGGGTTGACGAGGACGCGCAGCGGGAAGGGCTCAATGAGCTGGGCACCGCGCAGCGCCGCGGGGTAGCGGCTGCAGCGGGCGGGGGGCAGCTCGGCGGCGAAGACCCGCAGGGGCACACCGAGCTGCGGGGCGCTCAGCCCCACGCACGGGCCCCGCCGCAGCCCCGCCGCCAACGCCGCCGCCAGCGCCCGCAGCTCGGGGCTGCCCAGGCTCTCCGCGGGCACGGCGGCGGCGGGGGCGCGCAGCACCGGCGCGCCCACCTGGCACGGCTCCGAGAAGGGCGGCACCGGGGGGCCCAGCAGCCGTCTCCGCAGCGCCCGCCAGTACGAGCGCTCCCGGGCCCCCCAGGCGGTGGCCCCGCAGCACCGGGAGCCCCCCGGGGCCGGTCCCGGGAGCAGCCGCCGCAGCGCCACCGCCATCTTCAGGACGGACGTGACGCGCGGGGCGGGGAGGGGGCGGCACCGGGAGAACCGGGGAGGAGGCACCGAGAGGAGGGGGGGGACGCGGCGCGGCCCCGCGGAGCACCAGGAGCAGCGCCAGGCACGGCGGTGGTGGCACGGGTTTATTGCTGCGGGGACACAGCGGGACCGGGGGCACGGACCCCAAAACGCGTCCCCGTGGAGCAAGCGGGGCTGTGCCCCCCCCCCCCCCCGCTGTCCCTTTTCAGCTGTCCCCGGGGCAGCCTCACGCAGGGACAGACGTGGCACTGTGGCACCGTGTCACCATGCAGCTGTCCCTTCCCCGCTAGCTCACGGCTGGCGGCGCATCCGGCAGCAGAGCCCCCACCACGGGGTCTGTGGGGTCCTCCTGGCCCTGTGCTGCTGGGGGCTCCCCCGGCACAGCCCCCTCCTCCTCCTCCTCCTCCTCCTTCTTCTCCTTCTCCTCCTCCTGCGGTGGGCACGGGGCTGCTGCGGGCACAGGGCTCTGCAGCACCGGCTCCTCCTCGCCCGGCAGCGGCTCTGCCTCCCGTGCCGGCAGGACGGGGCCCAGCAGCTCCTTGATGGCAGCCACGTCGACGCAGCCCAGGCGGCCGAAGCGCTGCAGCTGGGCAGGGGGAACGCCTGCGGGACACAGAGAGAGGGCTGGGCACGGTCCTGCGGCACTGCCACCATGTCCCCGCCGTGACACCTCCCCCAGCAGGGCCTTACCCAGCGCCTGCGCGATCTGGGCCGGAGGGAAGAGAAGCTGGAGGCAGCGGTTGAGGTAGGGGAGCAGATCTTCCAGGAACGCCGTGCAGAACTGCACGAAGAGCTCCTGCTCGCGCCCGCTGAACGCCGCCTCCTCTGCCCGGTGGAAAGCCAGGATTAGTTTGGTCACCTGAAGGAGGAAGACAGAGCCGTTAATCCTGTTAATCTCTGAGAGCCCAGAAAACCCCCACAGGAAAACAGCCGCTTCTCTTCCACAGCGACCCAACCACGTGGACAAAGGCAGTATTTCGGGCACACAGAGACCGCCCTCGCTTTCTGCTGCTCTGCCGAGACACAGCAGGAGCTGGGCACAGCCCCGAGCCCCAGCACCTCACACCTCACCTTGCCGAGGGCGTCCTGCAGGCAGGCGGCCACGTCCTGGGCCAGGGCGATGGGACAGCAGAGCCGCAGGTCGTTGAAGGCGACCAGGAGGCTGTTGAGGAAGCAGGCGAGGGGCGGGAAGTCCAGCAGCACCATGGGCGGCTGCAGCGTCCCCGGCTGGGCCGTGGGCACCGGCACGGCCGCGGCGCTGCCCAGCACGGCCGGGGCGGAGATGAGCGTGTAGGAATTCATCTCCTCCTGGAACTTCTCCACCGCCTCCTCCACTGCCTTGCTGAAGGTGGCGGCGGCGACGCGCTGGAAGATGGGGGCCAGCTGCCCGCGGAAATCAGCCCCCACCCTGCTGAAGGAGAGCCCGAAGTACATGCACTGCCCCAGCAGCGAGTCCAGGCGGCCGCCCACCCCTCGCTGCAGGTCGCGCTCCAGCACCTGCAGGAACTCAGAGACCTTCTGCAGCACCCAGCCGTGGAAGATGGCCCCCTCGTTGAGGGCGGGCTGCTCGGGGGCCAGGAGCGGCTCCTCGTCGGAGAAGATGGCGCGATACTGGGTGACGATGTCGAAGAGGTGGACGCGGCACGCCTCGACCGTCTTGGTGAGGTGGAAGTAGGGGTCGTCCTCGGGGATGGAGGCCTGGATGGAGCGCAGCCAGGCGTCCCGCGCCTGCAGGAACTTGATGCGCAGCTCGGCCTCCGTGAAGACGTCCATGCGGCGCAGGTAGCCGATGACCCGCAGGCAGGCGGGCAGCGGGATGTTGGTGCGGAGCTGCTGGATGAGCTCAGTCAGCATCAGCTGCGTGGACTGGCGCACCTCGGCCACGATGCCCTGGGGAGGGAGAGAGTCACAGAGCTGTGGGGGTCGGAAGGGACCTCAGCAGATCATCGGGTGCAGCCCCCCTGCCAAAGCAGGATCCTCAGGGCAGGCTCAGAGGGAACTCAGCCACGGGGAGCGGGCGTACCTGGATGACGGGGATGCTGCTGTGCTTCTTCTCCAGCCGCCGCACGTAGGCGGCCAGCTCCAGCGCCTCCTCGTAGTAGCGGTTGCGGACGCAGGTGTCCATGAGCTGCGGGATCTCCAGGATCTCCAGGATCTCCGTGTGCCGGTTCAGGGTCAGGCTGTTCATCCGCCGGCTGCAGGCGATGGCCTCGGCGTCGCGCACGAAGTTCCTGCGGGGCCGGGACGGGATCAGAGCGGGCTCAGAGCCCTGCCCAGGCCCCCCCCCATCCCTCCCCCGACCCCCGGTGCCCCCCGGTGCCTCACCGGCAGGCGTCCTGCAGGGCGGGCAGGCGGTCCAGCAGGCTGCCGAGGCGGCTCTCGATGCCGCCGAAGCCGCGGCCGGCGCGGCCGGTGCACTCAGCGGAGCGGATGAAGGCCCGGTAGTGCTCGAAGGCCAAGCGCCGCGTCTCCGCCCCGACCCGCGCCCGCTCCGCCGCCAGCCGCGCCGGCTCCCGGCCCAGCTCCGCCAGCCCCAGCGCCGCCAGCTCGGCCACGTAGGCGGACAGCTCGGCCCCCCCGGGCCCCGCCGCCGCCGGGCCGCGCAGCCAGGCCAGCAGCCGCGCCTCCTCCGCCGCCGCCGCCGCCGCCGCCGCCATCGCTTCCTCCCCCGAGCGTCGCCCGCCGCCGCCGGTTCCGCTTCCGGCCCCGCCGGTTCCGCTTCCGGCTCGGCCCCGCGTGCGCCGCGCGGGGAGATGAGGCCGCTCACCGAGGCGGAGACACGGGCGGTGTTCGAGAAGCTCGGGAGATAGTGAGCGGGAACCGGAACGGGAACGGGACGGGACGGGGGGCACCGGGAACGGGACGGGGGGCACCGGGACCGGGGAGGGCACCGGGACCAGAATGGGGGGTACCGGGACCGGGGGTACCGGGACCGGGGCAGGGTACCGGGACTGAGGGGTTCTACCGGGAATGAGGGGGTTACCGGGACGGGGACGGGCACTGGGACCGGGAGGGTACCGGGAGCGGGGGGCGCACCGTGGGGAGTACCGGGAGAGGAGGTACTGGGGGGGGCACCGGGATGGGGGTTACCGGAGGGGGGTGAGGCACTGGGATGGATGGGACACCGGGAGGGGGTACCGGGGAGGGGGAGCACCGGGGAGAACCGGGATGGGGGCTACCGGGATGGCACCGGGATGGGGAGGGGCACCGGGGGAGGGGAGGCACCGGGATGAGGTTACTGGGTGGGAGGCACCAGTAGGGTACCGGGGGGCACCGGGGTTGGGGCACCGGGACCAGGGGAGGGCACCGGGATGGGGGCGAGGGCCTTGGGGGGGGGATCCTTGGGGGGCACACCGGGACCGGGACCGGGTCTGGGCCGGTGTCCACGGACGCTGCCCGCCCCGCAGCATCGGTGAGAACATCCAGCTGCTGGTGGAGCGCCCCGACGGCACCTACTGCTTCCGCCTGCACCGCGACCGCGTCTACTACGTCAGGTGAGCCGGGGGCCGCGGCCAGGAGGGGGTCCGTCCCGTCCCTGCCGCCTCGCCGCCCCCTCAGCCCCACGTGTGTCCCTGTCCCCGCAGCGAGAAGCTGCTGAAGGGGGCGGCCAGCATCCCCCGGGGCAGCCTGGTGGCGCTGGGCACCTGTTTCGGCAAATTCACCAAGACGCAGAAGTTCCGGCTCAACGTCACGGCGCTGGATTTCCTCGCGCCCTACGCCAAGGTAGGGGCACGCTCCCCCGGCCGGCTCGGCCCCTCAGCACCCCCCCCGGTGCTCAGTGCGGTGCCTCTCTCGCAGTACAAGGTGTGGGTGAAGCCCGGCTCCGAGCAGTCCTTCCTCTACGGCAACCACGTGCTGAAGTCGGGCCTGGGCCGCATCACGGAGAACACGGCGCAGTACCAGGGCGTGGTGGTGTACTCCATGGCCGACGTCCCGCTGGTGAGCCCCGCGCCTCCTGCTGCCAGGCACGGGAGCCAGGCTGCAGAAACCACCCTTTTCTCTCTCTTTTTGTCTTCCCCAGGGGTTTGGGGTAGCCGCCAAGTCGACGCAGGACTGCCGGAAGGTGGACCCCATGGCGATCGTGGTGTTCCACCAGGCCGACGTGGGGGAGTACGTGCGGAGCGAGGACACGCTGACCTAGGGGAGCACGGGCACTCGGGAGCCGGGAGCGTTTCTGGGCAGCACGGACTCGTCCTGCCCCCTGCGTGGCAGCAGCACGTGGCACAGCCAGGAGCTCACCCCGGGCAGGGGGTGGCTGCTGCTACCACGTGTGTGAGGAGGCACCAGAGCTGGTGCTGCGGTTGCATAAAGCCTGTTCCTTCCCCAAAGCGCTGTTGTCTCGTGTCACTTCTCAGCCTTGATGCCTGCCCCAAGCAGCACAGCACCGCGGGAGGCTAAGGAGATGGAGCCAGAGCAGGGGCAGCCCTGCTGCAGGTTGAGCTGTCATAAATTGATGGCTCTGTTATGGGAGGGACAGAGGAAGGGGGCAGGCAGCTGCCTGCAGGGCAGGGCTCACCCCCAGCTGGTACAGAGGGAGAGCAGCCAGTGCTCCCCCATTCCTCACCACAGCAAACATGTTAGAAGCCTTTTTTTATTGGGTTTATCAGCAAAAAAGGCAGGTTGAGGCACTGCCTGAAGGCTGGTAGACACAGAACAAACCGCTGTACAGATACCAAGGGTGTTTCGTTCATTTTATTTAAGAGGTGATTTGAGGTAAGGCTGGGTGAGCTCTGCTTCCCCCCCAGCGCAGGATCCAGGCTCTCTCCCCGCTCTGCCCGCAGCAGGAGGGGCTGATGCAGCTCGGTGCCGGTGCCGTGGTCGCTGTCAGCACCTGGGCTTGCTGGAGCCCTGCACGTTGAAGAGGCGCTTCAAGAAGTAAAGCTGCAGCACCCCCGAGAGGACAATGACGCAGCTCTGCGCCATCGACCAGCAGTTGACGTAGTGGTAGTTGGACTCGAGCAGGAAGGAGTCGGCCCCTTTCCTCATCCGGGCGAAGTTGTAGAAGCGCCACATGTGGAAGATGTGGAGCTGCAGCTTGCGAATGCTGACCTGCAGGCAGCGCAGCGGGAGGGGAGAGGAGGCGCTGCCGCAGGGGGCTCCCGTAACCAGCCCCCTCGCTACCACCCAACCTGGATCCCGGCAGCCAAAGCTGAGCACCGCTGGGATCCTCCACTCCCAGGCAGCCTGGCTGTGCTATTTCCAGCCCGTCTGGGGTCTGCCTGCCACGTGCTGCTTCACAGCACTCTGTGCTGGCAGTGGCACTCACCCCGATGGCCTCCAAGGTGTCGTTCAGCTGCCTCCTCTCTTCTGGCTGCTCCCTCTCCTCGTTGAAGCTGTCGTAGTAGACCCCAAAGTTGAGGTACACCTGCATGAAGCCGAAGTGGTTGTGCTGGTTGTCCAGGCACAGCTGGTAGAAACCTGCAGGGAGAAGCAGGGGGTTTTGTTCCCTGGGTGGAAGAGCTGCAGCTGCTTCAAGCCAACGCTGCAGGGAGGGTGCTCGGGGAGCTCACAGCCCCCAAACAGCAGCCCCCTGCCCCTGGGGGGACCAGGGCAGTGGGGACCTGTCTCCCTGATGGGAAAGTTGATCTGTCCTCGTGTGTCCTGGGAAGCGCCGATCTGGAAGCCGTTGGGGTCGCTCGCTGTGGCCAGGATGATCCTGCTGTTGGCGAAGCCTGTCGCCCGCTGGACCTGCAGGCAGGGGATAGCAAACAGTGCCCTGCCCCATGGGGATCCCGGCCTCGCCCCACAGGGCGCTGCCTAAGGGTGTTTGTGTGCCCAGGGAAGCAGGGAGTGGAGTGAGCAGGGCAGGAGCCCAGCAGGGCCATCGCTGGGGAAATGAGGGTGCCGGCTGTGCCCCAAGGCGAGGAACAAAAATGCCTGTGTGAGCTGCCAGCTACACAAAATGACGAGAAAAACAAAAGCCAAAGACGTGGCACTGGGAAATTTAACCCTAGGGTTGCTGTGGGTCCCAGGCGTTTGCCAGCAAGGCTCCACGCGCACCATCAGCCCCGCAGAGCAGCTCCTGGCACAGCTCCTGCTGCCCACAGCCACTGGTGTCAGCGCTCTGGGCTGGGTGAGCACACGTTTGGGGACAAAGCTGGGCTCGTGCTAAGTCCCTGCCTGGCACAGGGTGCTGGCTCTGCCCCGCTCCCCTTCAGCCAGGGCAGTGTAAACAGGAGATAAAAGGGCTGGAGTTTCCATCGTGGGAAGGAGACCAAGCACAGGGCAAGGAGATATGGCTGTGCGGGGACCTTCAGCGCTCCGAGGAAAGCCGAGGTCTCCTGCAAGGGCAGTGCTCCCGAAGAGCCAGCTGCTCGTAAACCTGAGCTCCTCGGGGTACGCAGGCACCACAGCTGGAGCACTCAGCACCTGCTTGCTCTGCACCTACTTAGGGTTTTAGAGCAGGTATTTGAGGGAAAAAAAAAGGATTGACAATGAGAACAAAACTGCCTCAAAAAAAAAGGAGTCCGTAAGAGCAGCCATTCCCCACGCAGGACAAACCACCCCTGCCCTGAGGCCAGCACATCTGGAGCTCAGCCGGCACGTGGCCGTCACCCTGCGAGGTAAGGTCCCTGTCCTCCCTTCCTTCCTTCCTGGTGCCAGCCTGGCTGCAGGAGCAGGCAGGGGGAGAAGTGCCTGCCGCAGGACCCGCCAGCTGCTGCTGGCCGTGGAGGGGCTGTGGGACTGACCTGGCGCCCCGTTCCCGACCCCGTTAGCAGTCTTACAGCCTCGCAGAGCCCATCCCGCAGCTCTCACCTCGTAGCTGAAGAAGAAGTTGCCGCTCCGGTGTGCAAACTGCCAGAAGCACTCGGAGGTGCCGGCGGGGACGATGACGGCGAAGTCGTAGCGATCCGCACCACGGAACAGGGGCTCGTCGCTGGAGCCGCTCAGGGGCTCGGTCCTGGGGCACCCGGCAGGGCCCAGCAGCAGCAGCAGGAGAGCCAGCAGCAGCAGCATGCTGCCTGCAGCCGGGGCAGGAGCAGGGAGCCTGGGGGGTAATCATTAACGGCGCCTGCGCTGCCGCTCGCTCCCCGCTGTCACCTGGCAGCAGCACGGAGCAGGCTCCGCTCCTCGAGGTGCTCCCCATGCACGGCGGGGTCAGGCTGCTGCTTCCACGCCGGAGCTCACCCGGCTGAACCCTCCTGCTGAGGATGAGGGATGCTGTGAGGAAGCGCCACGGTCACCAGCAGCAGCTCCTGGCACACGGCGCTGCTCCTCCTGTCCCCAGCCAGCCTCGCGCCTCTTGCAGAGCCCCAGTCCTTGTGGGCGAGGTGCTTCAGCACAAACGTTTCACTCCAAGGAGCACCCAGAGCCCTGCGCAGCTGAGCAGGGCACGCTGCTCCCCTGCTGCTCTCCTCTGGCACTCCGGGTGTTTGCCTGGGGCAGCTGGGGCAGAAGCCCAGAGCAGGGGAGGGGAGAGAACATGGAGAAAATGCTCTGCCCCCGCCTTGTCTTCTTCCTCCTGGGCACACTGGAAGCTCTTCCTCACACTGGCGATTCCTCACCCAGTGCTCGTTTCTTCTCACCAAGCCTGGAGTGAGCCCTACAAGGATCTGCAGGAGTGGCAGGGCAGGGAAACGCACAGCCACCACCAGCTGATGGGGGAAGCTCGTGCCAGCAGCTGCCGAAGGGCAGGGACAAGCAGGTGTTTCCAAACAGAAACCTACCCAGCACCAGCTCCAAAGGAACATGGCCACGAAGCCACCCGCAGCTCAGTCCGTGCTGCTGATTTTGTATCTCTGCAGAGCCAACCTCGTAGCTGCCGCAGGTTCCATCTGCCACGCTGGCACACGGCCACCATCCCCGTGGCACCTCCGTTCCCTCGCAGGTCCGTGCAGAGCTGTTGGGCTCTCAGGCAGCAGAGCTGCCCGCACCTCAGCTGGCAGTGCAGGAAAAAGCTCCAGTGCTACGTGAAAACAGCACAGGGTAATCAGAAGAGTAACAAGAAGAGTGAGAAGCTTCCCCGGGCTTCCCCAACTCTTCTGGAGCTGCCGTTTCACTGATGCTTCACCTGGAGCCAGCAGGGGTTGCTTTTAGGACACGCCTGCCCCTCTGCCCTTTGACTTCAAGGGAAGCTCAGCCCAGGTGATGCTTCACGTCCGTGCCTCACTTTGCACCCTCAGGGCATCCCTGTTCCACCCCACACAGCTGCTGGTGCACCACTCGCAGGAAGCAGACTGGGAACCCCCCACTTCTGGGGCTGCGCACGCCCAGGGCCCAGTGAGCAGCCGGTGCCCCAAACCGCCCCGCTCCCCTCGGGGCAGCACAAGCTCACACAGTGCGACTCCGGTACTCAACAGGAAAGGAACTTTATTTTACAGAAGACCATTCAGACCTGGACTCCAGCCCAGGGCCCTGACGGCAAGGAACAGCGCTCAGAGCTCACGTGCGTGCAGGAACCGCACACGGAGGATGTTACCAGGAAGGAGACACGCCGGTAAGAGAGGATCTAGGTCATTAAACACTGGCCTGTTTTACATGGAACTAATCAACATTTAAAGTACTGTAAAAGATGTCGTCAACGCCTCAGGAAGCAGAGAGATTCTCGCTTGCAGACTAGACATTTACAAAGCAAAGAGCTGTGTGAGTAGAACAGTAACTCACCTTGCCTACAGCTCCCCAGCCCAGAAGCTTTGGGGCTGTGCTGCCTCTCCCACAAGGGAGAGACGAAAACAAAATTCCAACAGTTAGACAAATTACAACACTAATAGCCACTGATAAAATTCTCCTGTCACTTGACAGTATCTGAACAGAGAACTCCTTTCAGCAGCCCATCAGGCTGGTACTCATTCTGCAAAGGCTGCAGCTGTCAGGTGAAGGAAGTCCTGACACAGGCCATGTCCCAGCACCCACAGTCAAGCTGTGCAGGTTCTACCAGCCGCAGAAGACCTAAACCTGCTACCTACAACTCAAGAAACAAGACTCTTCGGTTCTTGCCACACATGGTTCTATCTGCTGCAGCAGTCTCTGGTACCAAAAGCCAAAATCCCAAAGCTGCTGTGCATCAGGGAAGAGCACTGCAGCCTCACTGCTGCTATTGCTCTGGTCAATCTTTCAAAACAAAACAAAACCAAAAAAAACAAAACAAAACCAGTTCTGCACTGAAGATCCCGTGGCCCCCAGCTTCAGAGCATCCCCAGCCTTTTCATGGTCCGCCAGCGATCCTTGATCATCACCGACGTGCGGTTCTGGAAGGGGTATTTCTGGCAGATGGACTTCCACCTCCCTTCTCCGTACTTCTTCACTCCAGCTTTGATCCACTCACTTTCCTGGGCCGTCCATTTCTACAAAAGAGCAGGCAAGCAGCGTTCTGTGAGTGACGTGCAGCTGCAGGAAGGAGCTGCATTTTGCTGGGACTTCACTGCGTTTCCTTCCTAGGGGTTAGCTGTGCCTCATCACCTGTGCTAGGGACATGGAAGAAGGGCAGAGCTGTTCTGACAGCACATGCAACACCCAAAATTTGCCTCATTGCAGATGTGCTCTCATTTCTAGCTGAGAATCACCGAGCGCCAGCACAAGCTCAATAGCTGTGCTTCCCAAACATACTGCTGATCACACAATCGAGGAATGACTCCCTCACAGCAGCACGGATTCAGTGCTAGAACTGCAAGTTCAGCTCTGCAGGTCCCCTGGTTTCTGTATGGGAGGCAAATCAAGACCTGCAGAAAGCAGTCACGGGGAACGAGGCGCTGCACTGCGTGGGGCAGCACAGCAGCCAGCTGACATCACCTCCAGGTAAGGCCTGGAAGCTCCTGGAAGCTCCTGGAAGGTGACAGCAGGCACAGCGAGCCTACTTCTGAGGGGCACACGGGAAGGAAAAGGGACTTTGCTCCAACACCCGATGCCTGGCACGTGGGAGGCACACAGCTCTAGCCAGCTACCAAACCAGGCTGCTTTAGCACTGAAACTCAAACCAGCTTGAGGGACGTGAAGATCTGCACAAGGCTGACAGAGGCCAGGCACTGCAGCACCGGCCTCAGCACGGATCGCCCCCCAGCCCAGCCCCCTGGGCTTGGTTTGAAGCAGGGCAGCAGCTTGCCCTGCTGAGCTGAACTGCACCAGAGCCCCCTCACCAACACGCAGTGCAGATCACTGACAGTTTGCTTCTCTGTCAAGACACGTTCTCATTTCAGACCTTACAGGAAGGATTTAAGGGCTCCACATTACCTGTTTCTTGGAACCAATGACTCCAGAGTTGTGGCCATTTTGCTCAAGTTGTGCTGGAAAACAGGACAGGAGGGTTACATTTCACAATAGCTCAGGGCACAGACGCTCCCAGGAGACTGCCTTTGGCTTAACTGCTGAACTCTGCAGTTAGCCTACAATAAGAGCGTCCCATGACAGGCAATAAAAACAAATTCCTTTGTCCCTCACTTCTCTGCAGCCCGTTTCGAGCCCCAGTTGCTTTATGGGAAGCCTCCCAGTAAGATCTGCTTTGTTTTGAACTAGCCAATATGTCAAGAACAGGGGCAACCATCCAGGATGCAGCCACGCCATATGCTGAGGCTGGAATTAGGCGGCCTGGAACCAAGCCCACCCCTTCTCACCAGCAGTGCCAGCTGAACTGTGCATATACGAGGAAAGGTAACTGGACTGGAAAACCAATCTGGCTGATAAAGGTAAACTTAACCCTTACTTCATGGCAGTAAAAGCACGAACAGGAAAGAAGCTGTACTGCCAGTATCTACACCCTGTAGTTTAAGCATTATTAGTCTGAAACCTGAACGTGTTCCTGGCACTTGTTTCAGGTTAGAGGTACAGAAACCCAGTGCCTCAGCGTTGGCTATCTGGCCATTTTGTTGGGCTCCTACAATTTCTGGTTTCAAAACCCACACAGAGGGTAGCACAGCCCCACGAACACACCACAAAGCCAGGATTAGCCTCAATTAGCACCTGTGACAGCAGCTCTGTACCTACCCGCATCTGAGAAGAGCTCGTCCTCATCACTCCAGCTGTCCTTTTGTTCTTCAGCGTATAAACTGCTCCACTTTCCTTCGCCGGACCTGAAAGCAGGCAAGCATTTACGTCAGCTACCAGCCAGAAGCAGTTTGGGGGCGGGGTGCAGGGCCAGCAGCAGCACAGCAGGCAAGCTCGCAGTCAGCATGCAGGGCAGAGAAGCGTCCCAGGAAGCAAGGAACAAGGCAGGCGCCCCCTCCACTCCCCTCGGCGTGGGGACGAGGTAGGAGCCCCTGCAGAAAGGCGGCGCACGCCACGCACCCAGCCACGAGCAGCAGCCTGTACTCTGTGACCAGCGTTTCCAAGAACAAGCGACCAGGTGTTGGCAAACACAGCAAGCAAGCTCACACCGCGCGGCCCAGGCCATCACCGACGGCTCAAAATAAAGACCTGTCCTAGGGAGCTGCAGGGTACCAAAACAAACCAACGAAACCCAGCCACAACAACAAAAAAAACACGGAGAGAGAAAGTGCCACCACTTGCAAGTCTTTGAAATGGGAAAGTGGAAATTCCCAGATGAGCCTAGACGTGGACGAGGTGCCTGTGGGGTCATCTCCTCTCAGGGACATCTCTGACAAGCTCAGCGCCGAGCAGCACAGGGCACGGGAGGTCTCACGCTGCCACATCAGCGCGCGCCACAGCTCTGCCTGCAGCCACTCCTCCCCTGTGCCTCAGAGCAGGGCAGCCCGCCTGCGAGGCCAAGCTCCACAGCACACCACGATCTGCACTGCTCTCCCTTCAAAGCCAAACTTCAGGTTCTGAACTCTTCATCCAGAAGACCAGGGGAAGGCGTTTCTCCTTTCTGAGCACTTCCAGCTACCTTCACGCAAGCCTCCCAGCTTTGCTGCTGGGGATCCGAGCGTTACCGCTGCCTGCTGCGCACCCTCACTAGCCAGAGAACAGCAACGTGAGCAGGAAGCCCTGAGCCCTGCTATGCCTCTCCACAGCTTGCCAAGGGAAATACTCATTTTTTCCTGAAGTCTCTTCGCAGCATGAATTTCAGACCTCTGCCAGTAAGCGTACTTTGCTGTTTTCTGTAGGAAACCCTCATACAAATGAAAGCCCTCAAACACCCCTACCACCTACAGCAGTCGCTTCAGCTACAAGCTAAGAGGAGAGCTGCAACGAGGGGGTTCTTATCCAGCAGAGCTTTCAGGAAAAAGAGCACGAGCTCAGCGCTGTGCTCTCGGGGGGGCGGTGACCCAGCTGTGCCTGCCGGGATTGCCACCAGCACTGACTGCACCAAGTGACTCGCTGCCTGCGAAGCTGGGGGAGTTTCTCACCTCCAGTACACGAACAAAGAGCCCTAAGGACAGCTTACTTCACCTAGCTCCACATACGCTAGTGGGCAAGGATGGGCACTACGGGCATCCTGAATTAAAGGTTTTTGCCGTTCGCTTCACTAAAGGCAGCTGCAAGTCAGAATGCTGGGTGCAATTAGGCTATACCAGAAGAGACAGGCTCCGTACTTGGCACTTTCGGTAGACTCATGCTGGTTGGGCAATTTCTGAGCGGATTTAGAGGCAGAAGATACAACTGGCTCCTGGGAAGAGTCTGGGCTTCCACTCGACTCGTTGCTGTGGCTGTCGTCATCCATGACAAGTTTACTTATGGTCAAGCGTTTGACCTTATGGGGAACCTCAGGAGGGTCTGAGATCTCAGAATCTTGATTTTCCTCTTCCTTCCGTCTCTTGTTTCTGTGGGATACAGAAGGAGACAGTTGCTTGGGGAAAGAAAAGTCTGTTTCATCCAGTTTGGTGAAGAGAGCATCTGCGTCCCGGGAGTCTGACAGGATCTTGAAAGCTTCTCTCAGAACAGAAATCCCATACGTGGTTACAGTTCCAGGCGGCTGCCTACAAAATAAACAGAACTGAGCAGCTTGTAGACGTCTCACCGCAACGGCTCCAACATCGCTGACGTCAGGCTTTTCTCCTCTGCTGTGACCCTCAACAACTCACCCTGACCCCAGGGCGCTAACGTCTGCTGAGGGCACTCCCAGCCCTCCCACTTACCAACACCCCCCAGATTTCTCTGCCCACCTTTCTGAGTCCCTGGAAGGCATTTCTGCAAGCTCTGGAGCTGCTGCCGCTGGCTGCTCGGATATTTCCATACGTTCTGAAACGTCTTCCAGGTTCTTAACCGCCGCTATTATGTGCTCAGGAGCTGCTGCAGGGCAACCGCTTGCTTCCATGGGCTCAAGAGCTCCTGCTGGGCCCTCTGCCCTCTCCGCGGGGCTGGGAGGTACCACCGTGTCTTCTGCAGTTTCTGCAGGCTTTGGAGCTCCCGCCGGCTCCTGTTCCATTCCTACGGGCTTGGGAGCTGCTGCCTTGTCCTTGGCCCCACTCGCAGATCTAGGAGCTGCCAATGAGTGTTTTGGTTCTTCAGCACGTTCTGAATTCAAAGTCTTCATCATCTTCAACAGGGAAAAAAGCAGGTAATCATTACAACAGTGACTCCCCACAGCACCATTCAGCTTTTACCTTCTCCCTAAGGCATTTTAAGCCGTTACTTGCAGCTAGGCACTAGGCACAGAGTTCACGTCTGCCAATTAGAGCCTGCAATGTGGTTTGAAAAACGGGCTCAGCTGTATAAACCTTGTAGGAACTGACAGCGTTCAGTACTTTGGGCTTAACCCATTGTTAACGAGGTGTCTGAACTCTGCAACTCACGACTGCAGTGAAGGCAGGGACAGGCCCAGCCCCTGGATTTCCCTGTCCCACGGGAAAGGAAGCGTCAGCTCCCCCCGACCTCCCTCCCACGGCAGCGCCCCGCAGGAGCAGACACACACCGTCACCAGCACCGGCTCCGAGCTGTCCACGTAGGTCTTCATGAACTGGAACATGTCCTGCTGGAAGTCCTTGTAGGAGAAGTCTCTGATCGTGGGATGAGCGTGGTTCTTCTCCCGGATGATGGCCTGCAACTCTGCCTTCTTTTTCTAGAGAAAAGGCAAGAACATTCTGCACAGTTACCAGGGGGGTAAATGAGAGCTTCGGGAGCTTGGCTCTGGGCAAAGATCAGAGCCCTTCGGCCACCCTGTGCGCCCCGCTCGTTTACACTGCCACAAGTCTGGGAACAGGCTGCAGGCCCAGGAGACCCAGCCTGAGGATTCACCTTTTGAGGACCCCTTCCATTTCATCCCCTCCCACTCTCATTTACCCCAGAGGCTGGCTTCTCAGGGAAGCCTTTTAGGCCTGCAACGAGAGTCAGAAGCCCCGTGACATCCCGTAGGACGTACCTGACGGTCCTCACCCGCCTTACAGTCAGATGGGGGCTCACCTGGATCCTGGGATCCTTCCCCATGTGCCTCTTTAAAATTAATGAAGCTTTGTCAAACTCTCTGTTCCTGATGCAAACGATAACGGCCTGCAGAAGAAAAAGCATCAGTTTCTCTGTTACACTGCTTTAGCCATACAATTAACCAGTTTTAGGAAAACACATGTAATAATCAGCCAGGGCACGTGGGTCTTAGCTTAGTGCTGGCTCACGCGAAGAACCAAGCTCTGCCGTGACACCAGGACATGTCTGCAGCCCACTCGCTGCTACCCTGGTCCGTTAGCGCTGCCAACTCCTACTGCCGTTTGTTTGAGAGCACAACTGAGCCAAGAGCGAGCAGAGAACCTATTAAACAAGCCAGAAGTCTTACAGCCTCCTTCAGCATTCTCTGGACAGGTTCCACCTTCTTCTCAGGGATGCTGAATTCTTTCTGAAACAGCTGCAGGATGCCCATTGCCGACTCCAGGGGAGTGAGATCCATCTCTCTGTCGAAGCTGCACTCTAGAGAGAAGGCACAGATTGTTGAATGGACACGGACGCACTCGGTCTGAGCTCAGACATTACAGCTACGGCGGAGGAGGGGAGGCTGCCGGGCTGCCAGAGGTGCTCCCAGGGGTGCTGCAGAGCCCGTCCTGGCGCCGAGCGACCCACCTAGGTTCTCGCCTTCCTCGATGCGGGACAGGAACTGCATCACACGCAGCAGCTGCACCACGGGCGGCTGCTTGTCCAGGGGCCGCACCAGCAGCGCTGGGGGGTGAGACGGGGGGCGGGGGGTCACTGGGGGGCTGTTACCGGGGGGGGGGGGGGGGGGGGTTACCGGAGGAAAGTTAACGGGGGGGGGGGGATTACCGGGAGGGGGGGTGTTACTGGGAGGTGTTACTGAGGGGACAGGTTACCGGGGATGGGGGCTGTTATTGAGGTGTGGGGGGGGGCTGTTATCGGGGGGGGTATTACCGGAGGAGAGTTAATGGGAGGGGTGAAGGGGGGGGTTACCGGGAGGGGTGGTGTTACTGGGAGGTGTTACCGGGAGGTGTTACCGGGAGGTGTTAGCAGGGGAGGGGTGGGGGTGGGTACCGGTGTGTGTGCGTGTGGGTGTTACCGGGGGGGCGTTACCGGGGGTGTAGCTGGGGCCGTTACCAGGGGGCGTTACCGGGGGATGACCGGAGCCGTTACCGGGGGCGGCTGCCGGGAGGTAGAACTGGGGGCGTTACCGGGGCCCTTACCGAGGCCGTGACCCGGGGCTGTAACTGGGGCCGTTACCGGGCGGTGTGACCGGCAGCGTGGTCGCGGCCTGGCCTGGCCTCCCGCCGTCCCGCCCGCCGTCCCGGCGTACCTTGCATGACGTCGCGCAGTTGCCGGAAGTCGCGGTTCCTTCCGGCGCGGTAGGCCGCCACGGCCTGGTGGAAATAGAACTGCAGCACCCAGCGGTTCATCGCCTCCTCGCCCCGCGCCGCCGCCGCCTTCTCCCGCCGCCCGCCAGCGCCCCGCTCCCGCTCGCCCGCCATCGCGCCGGAAACGGACCGCGGACACACCGGAAATAACGACAGAGCCCCGCCGCCGCGCCTACAACTCCCGGCGTGCCTCGCGGCGCCCCCCCGCTGTGCCTATGACTCCCGGCGTGCCCCGCGGCACACCCCCCCTCGCTGTGCCTACAACTCCCAGCGTGCCTCGCGGCCGCGCTGCCGCCCTCTGGCGGCCTCCCCCCGCTCCGGGGCCTGGTCCGGGGCCTGGGCCTGGTCCGGGGCCTGGGCCTGGTCCGGGGCCTGGGCCTGGTCTGGGGCCTGTTCCGTCGTGGCTCGGGATGGAGGAGCCGTGCGGGTGCCGTGCCCATCGCGGGGTTGCTGTGTTTCTGTCACAGCACATAAGGGCGGGCAGCGAGGCCGGGAGTCCCGAGCCTCACCGTCCTCCCCGGCCCAAGGAGAGCCCAAGCAGGCCCAGCAGGAGCACGAGGTCACTTCCCCGCACGGCACGGCCTCTGCTCTCCTGGCGAGAAATCTCTGTGGTTTCTGAGAAGTTTGGTGGCTGCTGTGCCCGTGACACACGCTGCCCCCGTGAGATGCTTCCCGGAGTGAGCACAGAACTGCACAGAACTGCGGCCCCTTGTTGGGCTCTGAATCCTCTGCGAGGAATGGAAAGGAAACGGGGGCTGTGGGAGCAGGCGGTGGGCGAGGAATGTCCACCATCAGTTCCCCTTCAGGAAAAGGTTTGGTGTTGTGCGTGCCAAAAGAAACACCGGGCAGGAAGGCACAAATTACAGTCACGTTTGTGCTTTTTGGTCGTAGCTGGCTGATTTATGGCTTTCGATGAAGTGATTACGGATGAAAGAAAACATTTAATGGAACAGGGCCCACACGTTGCTGCGGTCTCGTGGCTCTGCCCTGCCCAAGTTACAGCGGAAAACAAAACAGGGAAAGGACAAGGGGCATCCTGGTCACCGCACACTCCCCTCTCCCGGGTCGCAGCGCGCCAGCTGGCTCCTGTTGGATGCTGGTGGTGAGGAGCAGCGCCTGGATCCTGCCCCTCGATGAATGCACACGGGCGGTGTTTGCTGCCACCACTGCTGTTTGTGCTGCTGAGCTGCCCGGGAAGCCTGCCCGCGGTCAGGGGGCCGCCGGGCTGTGTCTGAGCACGGGGCGCTGCGTGGGGCAGCCGTGAAGGAGCGGGAATGGGGCACTTATCACAGCAGAAACGGGAGCTGGCGGGGAGGATACCGGGATTGCCTTGCACAATACGTGGAGAAACCCCCCCAGCAGGGAGAGTGCAGAGGAAGGGGCACAAAAGCGTTTATTTGGCGTTTATTTGGCGTTTATTTGGGGTTTTATCGAGTACAAACGCGCGCCAGCTGCAGCGAGCAGCCCTGCCCTTACTCTGCCCTCACCCCGCCCGCCGCGCGCGCCCTCACGCGTCCCGCCCCCTCCCTCTCGCCGCTCGCTATTGGCCCGCGCCTCTCCCCGCGCCCTTCCCATTGGTCGTTTCGTGTGCCTGGAGTCACCCCACCGCCTCGTCCTCTCGCTCCTCATTGGTCGGTCAGCCAACCGCGCGGCTACGGCGGCCGCGGCGGGCCAATCCCCCGCGCTGCGCGAAGCTGCCGGCGGCCAGCATGGAGGCCGGGAAGCGGGCGGAGGGCGGCGGCGAGGCGGCGGCGGGGCCGGTGTTCACCCTGCAGGAGGTGGCGAGGCGAAACTGCAGCCGCGAGGCCTGGCTCGTCATCCACGGCCGCGTGTACGACGTCACCCGCTTCCTGGAGGAGGTGCGGGGCCGGGGCCTCAGCGAGCGGGGCCGGGGCCTGGCGGGGCTCTGAGGAGGCCGCCCCGGGGCCTGGCGGGGCCTGGCGGGGCCTGGCGGGGCCTGGCGGGGCCTGCGGGCTGCCAGCACGGCAGTGGGGGCGGACACAGCTGCTGCTGGGGGGCTGGCAGCCGGGGGGGGAAGGGGGGGGTCCTGCGGGGCTGGACTCCAGCTTGGGAAGCAGCTAAACGCGGCTACAGGCACGGTGATCCCACTCGGATCCCTGGCCAGGGGTCAGTGCACAACACCAGGAGTTTCCCCCTGGTACGGGAGGGTTGCTCAGCAGCTGCCTGCCCCCTCTGCATGCACGCCCCCTCCGGTGCTTGGGTTCCCCAGCAGTAGCCCAAAGTGGACATCCAGCGCCTGCCAAATCCTTGAGAGCTGTGGGGACAGCCAGCTCTGCTTGAGTTTTTGAATATTTTGAAGAGCGTTTGCTGGTCCACAAGCTTCCAAGAGCCTTCGTGCCTGCCTGCGTCTGACCGCCGAGCACAAGAAGCAGGGGACGTCAAGGAGGCTGGCTGGAGCCTGTTTCAACGCAAAGAAATGGTGTTTCTTCGCACAACGGGAGCAGCCCATCTGTGCCAAAGGATGTCACAGATGCAAGAAGGTTAGGTAGAGTCAGAGGAAGACAGAAAAGAAGTGCGTGCCTTGTCTCACCTTGCCTCAATGTTCCGTTACAGTCGCTGCTTATTTTTCAGACTTAAGAGGCAGAAAAATCTTCAAAGCCTTTCTTCTTCACAAATCCCATTTCTGAGGTGTTTGCCCCCAGGCCCGTGGTGCGAATGATGCCGTGTTTCCAAGCATGGCTGCTGCGTGCTGGTCCCAGCAGTCTCTGTGTAGGATGGCACCTGGGGAGCCCTTTATCTCATTTCTGGCTTTATGGCATAAAGATTTACCCGGGTTGGGGAAGGGAAGCAGCAAGGCTGCGCTGGTAACTGGCAGCATGGCTAGCACAGCAGTCAGCTATGTGCACCCCTCGCCGACGTGGTGAAGTTTGTGAGCACAGATCAAGGCCTGATTTATCGGCAGAAATGTGCTTTATATCTGCTACCCCCCTGCAATCAGTGCGGTGACAGCAGAGCAATGTGTGGCTGATCAGAACCAGGAATGTTTGCCTTGTTTAAAGGTTACAGTTGCCTGATAAACCGTGCTGCCTTAGAGCTCTGAGTTGTCACCGCAGCTCTCAGGGTTTCAGCGGGGAGTACATTTCCCCCTGGTCCCGTGTAGTCACTGAAGCAGCGTCTGGTTGTTGCCTTTCCTGGCCTTTGGCCATGGGTTATTTGAACAGGATTGCCGAATTCCACTGGAGTTGCCTCGGAGTGGCCGTGTTATCTCTAGGAAGCCTCGCTGCCGAAATGCTGCCGAATGTTGCTGCGTGTCCCTGCGGGCTGGGAGCAGCAGGCAGCTGTTAGCCAGCCGCCCCAAAAGCTGGGTGTTCCCTGAAATACAGGGGGGTTTAAACTGCCAGCGTACAGTTGGCCATTTCCTGTGTGAGAGGCACCAAGTTAAGACGTTTGGCACATAGCAAAAGTCTCCTGAATTATGCGGGCGTGAACAGAACGGAGAATGCAGAGACAGCAACCAAAATCTCAGTGTTTGTGAGAGGTGGCGTGCTCCAGAGAGCCTGCAAGTGCCTGAAGGGAGGTGGGATTACCTGAAATCCGAGGCAGTCTTATAGGAATTGTCTCATTTTCTTCCAAATCTGGGTAACCGGACCACTGGCATCCACATCATTGCTCCTGTTGGCAGCAGGCTAGGAAAGCAAGTGCAGACTTGCTGGAGCAAGAAGGGCTGGCTCGGCAGGGAGCTGTGAGTGATCAGCAAGGAACAGGAGAAAGGCAGGCAAGTCTCCCTGGCAGGTCTGTGAGGGCTGGTGCTGCTCACACGTGCCCTCAGCACACCGCTGCTACCAGCTGTGGCTTTCCACCTGTGCACCAGCTGTAGTGTTCTGATTTTCACCAGCTTTCCTGTGACAGAGGGATTTGTTCCACCTCCGTGTGCACAGAAGAGTCGGGATGTGTGTTGCTTCAGAACATCACTGGGTTGTGAGCCCACCACCACTTAGATGTGAGACTTTTCATCTGAGCCAAAAGTAAAGTGGGACAGACAGGGAGGTGTCAGATGGTCGCTCACACCAAGGAGGCAGCAAGGTTTTAAATTCTTACCTGCGTGTTGCACCAGCAGGAGGAAAACAATATCGAATATCTTCCTTTGTCTTTCTGCGTTTAATTCCTGTGTGCTCGGGTGTGTCTGCAGCCAGAGCTCCGTGCGGAAGGAGGAGGAGGGATGGCAGAGACCTGGTTTTGCTCACGCTGACTTGCAGAGCTGCAGAGCTCTCTGGGAAGCCCGTTCCGTGTCATCCAACGAGCCCTGAAGGACGTGTGCTGGATGAGCACCGTGTGTCTGGGTGCTCGTCCTTGTCTGGTCCTGGTGCTGATGTCGAGGGGGATCCCTGCGGGCTGGTGCTCGGGCCCACCTCTGGTCCCTGTTTGCTCGTGTCCGTTCCTGTCCAGGAGGAGGAAGGCTTCACCTCAGCCCTTATTTCCTCTGGAAGTACATTTCGTTTTCGGAGCTCGCTGCGCTTCTCGCAGTTCTCATGTTTTTCTGCAGGAGCTGTGGCTTTTGGAAGCTTTGTGGCAGGGTGAATGACTTCTTGTGGAACCAGACTATTTATACATGTGCGCGGGTACGGCAAGGTAGGAGCTGTCTGGCTGCAGCTGTGGCTGTCTAGACTAAAGAGGCCTTTCAGAAACACGACGTCCCACAAGCTTTTTGATATTTTTTTTTATTATTTTTTTCTTTTGGCTTGGAGATTACAATTAAGGATGATCGTACACGAGTAAATAATTCTTACTTCTGGGTTTAGCAAAGCTTCAGAGCAAACACATAAAGAGCAGTAAAATTTCACATTCTTCTCTCTTGTACTTTGCTGTTTTTCTCATCCCTTGAGCGTGCAGTGACCGGCTGCCCCTGGAAGCCGAGAGCAGCTCCGTGTGCCCTGTTACTGCAGGGTTTTGTCGGCCCTTTGAGGATGGCTGGGTAGGAAGTCAAGGTTATCTCTTCAAAATCTGAGTTCTGACGTTTTTCCACGTGAAATGAGATTTCTGAGGAGCCGTCCCTAAGGACTTCCTGCAGAGGGCTTAAAGTAAATGGTCAGCCCTTCTTCCCCTAATTCCTGTGGATCTCTGTGAGCGTGCTTATAAAGGAGCTGAACATTGAATTGCTGCCTGTGTCTGTTGCACAGAACAAGTACAGCACCCTCCTGCTGCAGCCAGGTCCCAAAGCGTGAGCCAAGGGGTGGCGAGGTGAGCTGGGGGTGCTGCTGCCTGCGGGAACAGGGACAGGCACCCGCGGCTGTAGGGAGCTCGTTGGTGGCTGCCAGCAGGACATCGCCTCCTCTCCTCTTCTGCCGGGTTGGATTCTGCCGGGGCAGTCCCTGCCTGACTCCCTCGGAGATCCAAGCAGCCCTGGCAGGAGAAGAGGCAGCAGAGCGGAGCCTGGCTTGGGGTCACTGCGAAGGCGACCTCACAACTGGAGTGCTACCCTGCTGCCTGCTGGGCTGAGACTTTGCCCTTCGTGGCTGCTGGGAAAGCGCCGCCTCGAAGATGTTGCGTGCCTGGACAGTGCAGGGGCTTACTCAGAACGAAGAGCTGTGATGTGGGCTTGCAGAGCTGGCAGCACCTCCCTGCAGGACACAGCCGGGCTGCTTTGGTGTCCGCACGAGGAGGTTTGGTGTGAGGGTGAGAGCCAAGTGAGAATATTTTGACTTTTGGCAGCAAAAACAAACGAGCTGGAGGAAGAGGGGCGATGACAACTGGTCTGTGTCTGTGGGAAGGAGAGGATATTACAGAGAAAAACAGGTGCTTCAGTCCTTTGATCTGAGGTGTAGCCTGACATCTCTTCTCCAGTCCCAGGCTTGTAGCTGTCAGAGGAATCTCGGGCAGCAGTGAGCACGTCCCCTCTGCTCGAGCAGCGAGTCTCGTGCTTGCTGCCTGCTGCCCTGCAGAACGGGGCTGGTCTCGGTGTGTGCTCCGCAGCCTGATCGCTTTATTGGTTTAACTGGATTAGCTGGGAGTTCAAACTGAACTGTTTGTTCCCATACACACCGTAAAGAGATTGCACTTTGCTGGCCTCGTGCTCAGTGCCTCCTATTGCCAGGCTGTTCCGGGAATCCTGGTATTGACATGCTAGGGGAGAGCCCGGCCCGTGAAGGAGCAGAGAATTGCTCCAGGTATTTTGGGGAACTGCCCGTGGCCGTCTGCTCCCCGCAGCAACACCGGTGTCAGTGGGGAGCGACTTCTGTTGTTAACACTTCTGGATTTCTGAAAGCAGAACGTGATGTCGAGCAGCAGCGTGTTCTGTTGGTTCTTTTGTGCTTTCTCCTGTGGTTGTTGAGTGGTTGTAGCTCCACCAGCACTGGGCTCTATCCAGCATTCATCATGGTTGTGGCTTCTTAGGCCACTAGGAAACGTGATGTGCTTCTGCTTTGTGCTTCTCCACTCCTCGTAGTACAGTTGTGTGCAGAGAGAGGCTGTCTGCCAAATACTGCTGGGTTTTGCAGTATCTGAAGAAGCAGAACATCATTTCTTCTGCTGGTCTCCGTGAAGGCAGCGTTCTCTCGTGCTTTGCTGGCAGTGGGGTTGTCGCACAGGA
Organism: Netta rufina; assembly: GCF_964035555.1. Lineage (NCBI taxonomy): Eukaryota > Metazoa > Chordata > Aves > Anseriformes > Anatidae > Netta > Netta rufina. The sequence goes on along the minus strand of NC_140136.1, from coordinate 1,154,028 downwards.
GAGGCTCCTCTGCAAGTGAGTCTGATTCGTGCAGTGAAGCCCATGAAAAGCCACATGAGGATACACCTCCTGTGTTATTTTCTTGCCCAAATCAGTTGCAGAATCAAGAAAAGATGGCTTGGCTGTGGGGGTCAAAGCTGGGCTTCCATTTATAAGTTGGGGGTTTGCCTCGTTGGAAGGATTTCTGTTTTATGCAAGGCGTTTCCCAGGCTGTGCAGCACTTTCTGTGCCCTGAAGGAGGGAGGTTGGGCAGTTGGGTCTCTGGTAGCTCTGACTGATCATCCTGAGACATCCATAACGCCTGCAAAGGGCTCGAAGGGCTGCCCAGGCTCTTTGGAACCCATCTGCTCACTCACCTGAAGTCTTCTCTTGCAGCACCCAGGTGGAGAAGAGGTCCTGCTCGAGCAAGCTGGTAAAGATGCCACGGAGAGCTTTGAAGACGTCGGGCATTCCACGGACGCCCGGGAGATGCTCAAGCAGTACTACATCGGGGAGGTCCACCCGGTAAGGCCCCGCTGGGTGGGACAGCCCTCTCAGACACGGGATGGGGTGGACAAATCATGATTCTCCTTTTTGCAACCCAGTAAACGCACACCAAGATCCGTTTTTACCCAGTCTCTGTATCGGCCAGGATTTCTAATGAGGAAAGAAGGCCTCTGCTGAGGAAACAAAACCAGCTCGGTCTTCTCTTTCCACCATTTAGAACAGATTTCTCCCTACGGTTAAATCCATGGCACTTAAGGCAGCTCATCTAAGCCATGCCTTCCTTAGCTGGTGAGACCACAACTTCCCCTTGCCTTAAGATTTAGAACTCAGGAGGGGGAGAGATCACAGGGGCACGGCACACACCGGGTTCCTGCCTGCTGCAAAGTCGGTGCTTTTTGGTGTTTTAAGTCCGCCTGCTTTGAAAACGAGTCCAGGCAATTGGCCGTGTGGTGAGGACTGTGTACAGAACAATTCCCGCATAATGACTTTGGGTTTCGCTTATCTTTTTCTTTCTTCTTTTTTTCCCCTTGACAGCATGATCGTAAAAAGGAAGGTTCTAAGGTAAGCTGTTAGTGTTTTACTATCCCATTTCATTTAATGCTGAGGAAACTATTTTATGTTCACAAAACGAACAAAGAAGTCTTCAAACACCTTTTATTTTGCATTCTTTTTTTCCTTATGGAGCTTGTGGCTTTATGTTTACAGAGTCCATAAGGAATAGATCTCCTAGGCAAATTATTCCTTTTTTATTTTTTCTTGTTGTTGTTCAGAAGCTTGGCAGGCACCTCGGTGAAATCTGAAGTGTTTTTTTGTGCCCTCTCTTCCCCGACATCAGCGATGCTATTTCTACACCGCAAGCCACAGAGCGTTTTTTGCAGTACTTGCTGTGTCCTGGTCACTGAACTGTTCGTGTTGTTCCGTCCGAGCCAGCAGACAGCCACCACGGGGCTGGCTGCAGAACAAGAATTCTCTGTTAACTGCCCTAGAAATCAGCGGTGTTGGTTAAAAGTCAGGTACTCCTGGATTAGAACGGGACCCAGGGTTGCAGAAATGCCTTTGAAACAGATGGGGAGAGGGAAATGGTAATAAATAGAATGCAGTTTGAGAGGTAAACATGTGCCTTGCAACTGGCTTCTCTTCTTGCCTGGCTCGAAGGCTTGGACCAGGCACAGCTCTGCCTTCAACAGCGCTTTCATTTAGCTGTCGCTTGAAGCAGGGCCACTCGCAGAGCACCGGGAATCAATAAGGAAGCTGTCAACAGAGAGCAGTAACTGAAGCCCTTGGGAGTGTTTGCTTGTTATAGCCAGCCATAGAAAGAGCCACTTGGGATAGATAAAGGCAAATCTTAGTTATAAAGTGGGGCTGCGTGATTCTGCGTACATTCACCTTCAAATGTATTGTTCAGTGTGTAAAGTTCAGTGGTTTATGTACAGCTGAGGTTTTTCTAGTGTGCAACATCTGTTTTTAAGCTAGTCCGAAATATAAAGTCAGCAGCAAGAGATAGACATCAGTAATGCGGATCCCCCTATTTATTTTTTTTATTTTTATTTTTTTTAAAGTAGTGACGTTATACTCTTAGAATTCAGCCTAGAGGTAACTCCCTATGGATAAGTGTCAATGTTTAACAGCCACTGAAGGTACTGTGGCAGAAAAGAAAGTGCTAAGATGCCCAAGGAGTGGAGGTAATACTGTTTAGGAGGGGCAGGAAAGGTGACTTTTTTGGCTGGTAGATACTGCAGAGCAGCAACAGTGATTGAGGAAGAGGCTGCAGAGTTGATAAAAATCTAAATAAGAATTTCAGTTGGTTGGGAAACGTACTTAAATTCTCAGAGTTCCATGAAAAATTAAATACGAAAGTTTGGAAGCAGGTTGTAGGCAAAGGAAGAATTGAAAACCATGAACCTTCACGGTTTTATGCTTCGGTGGCCAGGCAGTAGGACAGCAAATGGGGATGTGGACAGAAGGCTTTGGGGAAGTGATCATGGGGAAACAATTATCTGCCTCAGATCATCAGTCGTCGTCCGTATCGTATGAAATGGACGGACCAGTTTGCAAGGCGATGAGCAAGACCATATTTTGAGAGAGGTTAAAGTGCCAGTGTGAAGCTGAAGGTGGGAGGGATTGGGCTGATGAAATAATGTGGAGGTTTGGAGGAAGGCAAACGCCCCCAGAAACAGCCGTGCCCGTGATGGAGAGGATGTTTGGGAAAGGAGGGGGAGTGTTGTTTTTCCTCTGTTTGTAAGCACATGTCCGGTCTTGCAGTCTCCTTTATTAGCACCACATGTGTGATGGTTCTTTTTTGCCCTGCTAACTCCCTCTTTCTTCTTTCAGGATCAAAATGTGACATCCTCCGGCCAGGCAAGGTATCGTACAAAGTAATCGTAACAATAAATAAATAGAGTAAGAGGTTGAGGGGCTGGGAGTCTCCGTTCACAGAACTGCAGACCAACACTAATGGGCAGGAAAAAACCCCACAGGCTGTTCCTGCGCTGTGCTGCCGGCAAGCAGGTGCTCCAAAAGAAGCTGCCCAACTGCATCGCACCGAGTCAGCTGCCAGGGCGTGCACCTCCCTCGGTGGAGGCAGTGAGAGGTCCCCAGCTCCTCGCAGGGCAGAGCAGGCGTCCTGGTGCAGTGCAGCTCGAATCCTCTGGCCCACGTGTTCGTATTACACAACGCTGGCTGCGCTCCCTTTTCACTGCAGTGGTTATTTGGGTGGTCGCTGCAGGCCAGGCATGATGCAACGCAGCCATGTGTGGGTTTTCGGAAGGTCTTACCGCGACCAGCACAGCTTAGTTGAAAATGCAGCAGTGCTCACAACCAGAAGAGGGTCCTGGTCTTTCACAGCCGATGCAGAAGTTTTTAGCTTTTAATTTATTTGTTGCTAAGGAGGCTGCTGAAGGTGAGCCTGTGGCCTCAGGTTTATGCGCGAGGATGATTTATTGTGGGATAGCTGTAGCAATTTCCATGCTTGAGTCAACGCAGCTGTTTGTATAGCACAAATTACAGTCTGGCTTATTTAAGAAAAGAAAAAACAACAACAGAAAACCCCAATTGGTTTCTGTATGTGCCAGGCTGGAAAGTTCAGCAACCCAGCTGCTATTTTATAAGCAACCAAGCCATCCTTGCAGTCACAGGGGCCTCTCGCAGGGAACAGGAGAGCACTGAGCACAGGATTGTGCTCTGCGAGCTGGTGGGAGATGGGTCTCGAGAGCTCCCTGGGGGAAAACAGACGTGTAGCGAGTGTCGAACATCTCGAATGATTTATTAACTTGATACTTTCTTCTCTTTTATGTTGTCCATGGGTGGTGTCTTTTTTTTTGTTGTTGTTTTCCCCTCCCCGTAGCTTCTGGTCAACATGGCTAATCCCCATCTTCGGAGCACTGGTCATAGGTTTGATGTATCGCTATTACATGCTGGAAGGGAGATCGTCGTGAGCTCACCTTGCTGGGACCTCAGAAAGCCTGAAAGAGCATGTGTGAGAGAGAGTGCATGCATGCAGCACGCGGGATTCCAGTTCCCTCCGCCTTTCATGCCTCGCTTTTAGCTTTGGGTTTGTCAAGTGGTGTTGATATCCATGGGACCAAGCTGATACCAAACCGTCTGCCCGAACTCTGGGACCCACGGCCCTTCCATGACTTCCTCTGGCTGGGGCAGGGCAGGCCCAGCATCCTGTTATTCTGTTACGTGTGTGTGGTCTCCCCAGCGTGTGCGTGCTTGTGCTCTCTCTCTCTCTCTCTCTCTCGCTCTCTGAAGTAAATCACAGATAACCTTTTTCTTTCGATGCCTTTTTGTTAAGCCAGACAACGTGAAACAGCTGCTAGTGAGCCTGTGGATTTGCCTCAGTACTTCACGTAGCATTGTCAGAAATAAACTGCGAGTTGTCTACAGTCCTTTCCAGAAAAGATTTTGAGAGATTCGGTTCCACTGTAACTTTCCAAGTGCATGCAGGCTACACTAATTGGAACAGCAGGAAATTGTTAGCTTTGCTACCTCTTTCTGTCTGTTTTTAACGGTTAAACAAATATAAGTATTTTAAAAGTGATTCTGTTCATTTTGTAATGTTTGTACTTGTCCCTTTAACATGTATATTCTGTGAAACAATTTTTGCCTTGGATTCTGGTTTGTCTGGGTGCTTTTGTGCTGCGTGTGGCAACGCCAGAAATGGGAACTGACATGTGGCTTCTTGAAAGGGAGATTTTTTTTCTCCCTGGGGTCTTGATCCAACACATGTGTTGGATACAAAACTTGTTCTTACTGCCTGTGAATTTGCACCAGATGGGGGAAAAAAAAAAAAAAAAAAACAAAACAAAAGAAATAAATCCTGCCTCTTCTTCCTAAATAAAAAGCGAAAAGAAATCCAGTTGGGATTTGTGCATAGTGCTGTTTTTGTCTTGGAATAGGGGAGGACGTTTCTCCTTTCTTCTCTTTTTGTGCGTCCTGCAGCCAGCCTCCAGCAGCACGCAGGAGAGGTCAGGCATGCCTCGTGTGTTGTGAGGCACGGATGTCTGCAGCTCTTCCAGCACGCTGCTCTGTGGTTTCAGGATCTGCTAACAAAAGGAAACTCATCCTGTGGTGTCCGATACCCTGCAGTGGTCTGACGCCGGTTCCTAGTCCAAAGCATATCGGCTTTCTGAACTGCAGCAAAAGGGAAGCAATGTGCTGCGGTCCCGGCTGTGAAAACCTCCTGTCGGTTGTGGTTTTCTCGCTTCTCTCTTTCATGAAATTGCCGTGCTCCTTGGAAGGCTGCTCAGAAGAGTTTCTCACTTGGAGTTACACTCCACCTTTTAAAAATGTTCTGATGTCTGTTTATTCTATCCTAACGAGAGCAGAGCAAGAGTATAAATTTGAGCCAAGGAAAAAACAGTGGGAAAGGTCTGATAAATTCCATTTAGGTATATTTTTAAAGGATAAAGGTGACAGACCACATAGTCGTACAGGTCTTAAAGCAAGCAGTGGGGCAGTCAATCGAAGTCTGTGGAAAATAGATCTCAACAGCCTAACGTGAGATTTTTATATCCAAGATCAGTTGAGCTGCTTGGGTTTTTGGAAGGCTTTGGAATTGATCCCGCAAGGTCTGTTGCTTGATTTAATAGAATTAACACAAACAAACAGACATGAGGACAAAGCGAGAAGGGAGAGATCGGCTTTAACAGTGAAAAGGGACAGTCACCGCACGGAGCAGGCTGTGCTGAGGGTGAGCTGCTGGCACCAGGCTGTTGGGGCTGTTGGCACGTTTGCTGCAGGGCTGCGTCCTGGGACGTGTGGGATCCGCGCTGTGTCCTGGGGAGTGTGCAGGCAGCATCGCATCGGGGTGCCACGGGGTGAAGGTGGAGCGTGCTCCTCCTGCGGGAGCTCTCGTGTGCGTTTGGTGTTGCTGTTGCAGTGAATTAACGCCGTGGCTGTGCCGTACACCAAATGCCTTTGGCTTTTACAAATCCCTAGAAAAGCCACGTAAATGATTAAAAGTCTGGAAAGCATTATGGTGAGGGAGTTGAGCTCGGTGTAGCTTATCGAAGAAAAGGTTACAAAATCATAGTGTGGCAGTGCTTGCATGTGGAATAGAAACTTTGGCGTGGGGCTTTTGATCAGGAAGGGCTGTTTTTCAAATGTTATTTTGTTCTGGAGGGGTGAGTTCAGGGGAGCCCAGAGCCCTCTGCAGCAGTCGGATGGGTTGCTTTTAGGAACCCGAGGCTGGCCTGAGGAAAGGGGCCCCTGGGATGGTGCTCACGAGTTTGGATTCTCCATGGACATCATTTTACTGTTTGCAGGAGCTGCGTTGAGGCCTTCTGTGAAATGTACAGGCCTGGTGTCAGCATTACTGCTCTGCAGCTCCCTCCTGGGCTCTGGGGATGGAGCCAGGCTGGGCTGAAGGATGCAGGAGCACGGGACCCGCTGGCCCCGCACGCTGCCCAGGGAGCAGCCCCATCCTCCCCGCTTTCCTCCAAGCGATGGGTCCAGTGGGGGGGAAAGCACTCCGGGCACAAAGGAGGCTTTAACAAAATTGTTTACCCGTTTCATCTGGGGATTAAAGAAGGAGGCTTCCCAGGCTTTGTCCTGGCACGGAACTCCTGCACAGCTGGTGCTGCCTCGGCTCCGGCCCTGCCAGGAAAGTTCCTGGGATGGGAGCTGGGCGTGTGGTGAGGGCTCCTTCAGGTGTCTCCGAGGAGAGGTTGAGAGGTGGAGAAGTGCAGACACGAGTACGGAGGCAGCGTTTGTGGTCAGCCGCTGCAGGAACACCTGCGGAGCTCAGCACTGAGGGTGCTGCCCCTTCCCAAACCCCAATTCCTGCACAGTACGGAGCGTCGCTGCTCACCGGCTCGAGGGCACACAGGGCAGAGCTGGGAGCTCCAAATACAGCCTGGTTTTGCTGGAATTTGCTGATAAAGGGAAGGACTTGGGGACAATAATGCATAGAGTTCTCTGGTGCTCTGCAGCCGCTGCAGGCTGTGGGGACGGGGACACCGGTGGCAGCAGCACCGCGTCGGAGGGAGGGAGCTGCAGCCCTACCCAGCCCAGGGAAAGAAGCATTTGGTTGTGCCAATTGTTCTGCTTATAACTAATAATGAGTTAAAGCTGAGAAAATGTTGAGCTATTGCAGACGTGGGATTTGTCTTCCTGTCAGAGGAAGGAGCCCTCGGATGGCAGCAGCTGAGCAGCCTCTGCCAAAGGGCTCGCTCAGAGCACGGGCACGGCGCAAGGTACGTCAGGGAGCGGCGAGCCGTGCAGCCCAGATTTTGAGGGGTAAAATGGATTTTCTGCAGAATCCATTCCGTAGTGATCTAAACACGGATCGTTTTCAAGCTCGCAGCTGACAAACATCGTGCAGTCGTTCTCCTTCTGCTCTGAACTTGCTCACTTGTCCAGAAGATCTCAGGGAGCCGCGGCGCGTTGACGTGGCTGAGCACTCCCTGGCTTTCCCAGTTTTGTGAGCTCTCCGGTCAGCAGCTGCTGATTCAGCACAATGTTTAATGCTGTCACGATAATAATGGCACTTTTTATAATCGCAGCAGGGGCGCAGGGAGAGCCCCATCTGTAATCCTGATAAGTTCCAGTCACCTGCTCAGGAAGTGTGATAAGCGAGCAGCAAAGAAGCTATGGAAGCAAATTCTGCCAGATAAGAACCTGAAGTCTGTTCCCGTGCAGGGGAGCAGCCTCCCGTGCTCTGGGCCACGGCCTGGGCAGCAGAAGCCTCCCGGTGCCACCAGACCCTTGGCTCTGGCAGCCCAGACCTTCGTCACCACCTCTGTGGGAGGGTGGTTTTCAGTGGAAAAATGAAACAGCGGCTGTGAAATGCAGCTTTCATCGCCACACATCCTTCTGGAGGAGTATACCTTCCCCTCCCACAGCTGTCAGCAGAATCTAGCTCTACAAATTTGCCTAATTGTAGCTTTCACGGGAGCTGCAGCAGCTTCAAGGAGGCAGCAGCCGGCTGGGGCATCCCGGGAGCAAGGAGAACTTCGGCAGGGGCACGAACCAGCAGCTGCTGATGGGGTAACTGGGTGGGAAAGCCAGGGGGAACTGCCTGCTTGGGTCCTGGGATTTAGCAGACTTAAATCAGGGACCCGTGGAAGTGGTAGCACCAGTCAGCTGCGAGGTGAAGCTGCCGTGTGGCTCTAAAACTCTTCGTGGACAGCATGTGGGCAAAGCAAGGCATCAAAACGTGGGTGTGGATGAAATGCCTGGGGAAAAAAGGACATTAATTGGGCTGGAAGTGGGGGGTCGTAGCTGGGGGAAGCAGGGGGCACTTTGTAACCAGTGCTGGATAATTCATGAAGCCAACTGCGCATCCCTCGTGAGGTCCTGGTACTAAAACATTCAGCGGTCCAGGAAGCAGAGCCTGGTCACAGGACAGGACATCCTCAGAGCGCGCTTGGTAAAGGAAAAATGGATTCACAACACAGAGGAAAGTTGTGAATTATTTTCTTGGCAAGCGCTCCTTCACTGTAAACTTCATCTTTGATCGAGAGGAATTGAATCCAAAATCCACAGAAATACAGAGGTTTCGGAACGATGCTTAGACCTGCTGCCAAGTGTGCAGGGTTAACAGCACCGGGCACTGGGGGAATCCATGGGGCATCCTGCGCAGAGATGAGTCCTCAGCAGCAGCTGAGCCATCCTGGGGGCTGTGTTGGCCCCAGTGCTGCCGTCCTGCACCGCGTGCTCCCTGAGCCAGGAGCTGCTGAAAATTGAGAAGCGTCCCTAATAGCCAGAGTCAATTATTAAAGCTCTTTACTGCAACAAAATGAGCTTGTTTTGCTGAGACAGCTCAAGTGACACAACAAGCACTGAAGGAATTAATCCTTCGTGGCCATGACAATGTATAAAACGCTCCTGACAAAGCTGTCCCCCAACCTCCTACCCCAAAGTACCAATTTCTCCAGCCACATGAGTTACGTTGCCTGTTGCATCCCACACAGGCCTTTAACAAAGATGCTGCACCACCGGCCAAGCCTCCTCGTGACTGCCTGGAGCAGTTGTTTCCTCTGTCGCTGCTCCCAGCTACCAGGGCAATAATTTATAGCAGAAACCTCTCCGGTTCTTCGCTTTGTGACTTTTTGCTGCTCAGCTGCACGTCACTTCCACTACCCCGCTCTCTGGGATCATAACATAATTTTTGAATGCTGCCCTGCCTGCCCTGCACAGCCGTTGTGCTGAGCTGCTTCTGCTCACGAGCGCTGCCCTTCCCGTTGTATCCTCCTGCAGCACTCGGGGCCCCGGGGTGCCGGCATTCCCTGCTGTGAGTGGTGCAGGACATTAAATGACTGACCACGGCCTCTGAGAAGAATATTTCCCTTGGGAAATATTGCAGTAAGTGTGGGGAAAAAGCCCGATATACCTGAGCACTAATGGCCAAGGCGCCACTGATGCGTACTAACCCTAAATACACACCAAGCGGTCAGGAAATCGGTGAATCGTGCTCACCAGGCTAGCGCCCAGCCTGCAGCCCAGGAGCCACGGCCAGCACTGGAGTGGGAAGCTGCAAACCGCTGCTCAGGGCAGCAGCAGCACTCATGGCACAACGAGAGGCCGGGCATCCCGACAGCCTCCCGCGGCCCCGCGCCTCCATCACGAGGCTGAAGTGGACACCGGTGTCACAGGCGCAGCGCTGCCCCATCTCCAGGGACGCTGCTAGCAGAAATTACTATAAAACAAGTTTCCTGCCAAGCTCAGCAGCGCTAATGAGTCAGGAAGCAGTAATCTGGGAATAGGGGAGCTGTTGACAGAGCCTAATTATTTTCTGACAGCCTTCTAGCGCAGCTAGAAAATACAACACCTACGTGGCTTCAGGGCTTGCAGCGGGGCCAGCGGCACCGCACACACCTGTAGTGTGCACACGCGTGTGGCTCAGCCTGCCTCCCGCTCCCACCTGCCACCATCTGACCTCGCACCGAGGGGAAGGGCTCAATCACAAAATGAGAAAATACGTTAATTCAACAGAGCACGTAACTTTTCATGGGAAGTCTCCCACTTCAGTGCCTGGAGTTAGTTGGCCAGGGTTTTTGTGTGTTCCAGCTACGTTGATTCCATACACTAATGGTGAGACCCAGGGTGCAGGAGGAGCGGGCAGCACCGCATGCTGCTCACGGGCACGGCTATGATGCTGGCACTAGGATGGAGCTGCCCGTCCTGGTGCCAGGGGCTGCTGGCAGGGCTCGCTCCGAGCGGGTGTGGATCGGGGAAGGACAGGGCTGAGCATCTCCACGTGCCGAGGGCAGCATCCCCAAATTGAGCCCATCCTTCTGTCAATCTCTGCTGCACTGACTGGGAAAAAATGGATCAGTGTGTTCTCCCAGCTGTGGGCCCTCCGGCCCCAAACAGGGCCAGGTTTCCTTTCCCTTGTTGTTTGAACTTCCCTTGTTTGTGTAGTTTGCACAGTTATGACCCTGCTCACAGTTTCCACTACAGTCACCATTTGCAGCTCGCCCTTTTGGGACGTGAAAGATCTTTGTCCATCAGCCAAGCCGACTTTGGGAAGGTCCCACGAAGCACCAGGCACCCATAGCGAACCTGAGGCTGGATGTTCAACCACAGCCAGAGGCACAAAATGTTCAAAAATCATAAAAGCATAGGAAAATGTACAAGAAGGTCTCTGGTGACCTCCAGCCCTCACGAGTAACTGGTCTGAATTCCCCCTGCGCCATCCCCAAATTTTCTGGGCAGGAACACGCGCTGGGTTTCACTGGCTGCCCACACAGCCCAGCAGCGCAGCCCAGGCTGGTGGAACAGGCAGCAGGAAGGTTTGGTTACACGCTATAGCTGCCCTCGTGCTTAAAGCTCAGCCAGGTCTTGGGCACGGCTGGAGGCTGGGGGCAAAGGTCCCGGCTCCGCTTGGGGTTGGCAGCAGCGACCAGGAAGCCTCTTGCTGTGCCTCCCCATGCCCTGTTGGTCTGTCTTGCTCTGCTGCCCTTCATTGCTCCGTCCTTCACTGCTTCCCCCTCCAGCAGCAGGACCTGCGACCACCTCCCTGCAGCACCTCCTCAGAAAACCTTCCCTTCCCCTCCCTGCCTCCACAGGAGGCGATTAGATGGCAGCCTGGCATTTTTCCTGGGATGCTTCATTTGGTTTTCATGTCTCAGTGCCATCCCCAGGGCAGCTCTCTCGCCCCTCGTTGGCAGCCGCGTTCGTGCCGCCCCAGGCCCGAGCGGGGACGATCTCGGCCTCTCCCTTCTCCTCTCCCGAACACGACCACTCCGCAGCTTTTCTCCCTCCCTTTAAACCTCCCATGGTAAAAGGAATCGCCAGGCGCTCGGTAGATTCATCAGCTAATCCCTGTTAATCCACAGCCACAAATTTGCGTGGCCCTGTGCATGTCCGGCCCCGTCCCCCTGCTCCTGGCGGCTTCTGGGGCCGAGGCCCGGGGCGGCTGGGCCAGGGTCTGGGGGGCTGCTCCCACCACAACCCCTGTGGGACCCTCACCGTGTGCCCGGCCCAGCACCGAGCGCCACAGCTGGGCCCACGGCCCCTTTGTATCTGATTTTTTATCATTTTTTGGTGATGAGGCAGACGTTTTTGGGGACAAGATGGATGTTTTGGGGGACAAAGTGGACTATTTTTAGAGACAAGGTGGACATTTTTTGAGGACAATGCAGATTTTTTGGGGGACAATGTAGACATTTCTTGGGGACGAGATGGATTTTTTTGGGAACAAGGCAGACTATTTTTGAGGACAAGGCAGACTTCTTTGGGGACAATGCAGTTTTGGGGACAATGCAGATGTTTTTTGGGGACAAGATGGATGTTTTTGGGGGACAAGGTGGACTTTTTTGGGGACAACGCAGATTTTTTGGGGACAATGTAGATATTTTTGGGGGACAAGATAGAAATGTTTTGGGGACAAGATGGACATTTTTGGGGGACAAAGCAGACTATATTTAGGGACAAGGCAGACATTTTTTGGGAACAATGCAGACTGTTTGGGGGACAATACAGATTTTTTTGTGGATAACGTAGACGTTTTTGGGTGCAAGTTGCACGATTTCTGAGGACGATGCCGACGTTTCCCGGGACGAGGCAGCCGTGAGCCCGCCGCCGCCTCCCCTCCCCTCACGGCCCCGCTCGGGGCCCCTCACTCCCCCCCCCCCCCCCGTTCTAGACGTTTCCTCGCCCCCCGCCCGCGCGCGGCCCCCCCCTCCCTCCTCTCTCGCCCGCCTCGCCCCGCCCCTCCCCACGCGGCCCCGCGCACGCGCGCTGCGACTCCGCCGCCGCCAGCCGGAGAGCGAGGACAGCGCCGCGAACCGCTCGGCGCATGCGCGCGGGGCCCGGCCGGGGGGGGCGGCCGTTCCTCCCCCCGCCCCTCCCGGTGCGCATGCGCGGGCCGGCGGCGCCGGGGTTCCTGGCGCGCGCCCCCTCCCCGCGGGCCGCGCAGGCGCAGAGCGGCAGCGGAGGGGGCGGGCGGGCGCGTTCCGTTGGCAGCGGCCGGCTCCTGTCAGCGGCGGGTGGCGGCGCCCGGTCCCCACGGCGAGCGGAGCCCCCGGCCCGGCCCGGCCCCAGCCCACCCGAGCGGACCCGACCCGAGCGCACCCGACCCGACCTGGCCTGACGCGCGGCCCCGGCCCCGGCCCCGTCCCACCGCCGCCGCCGCCGCCGCCCCCCCCCCCGCCCGCCGCTCCCCCCCCCCCCCCCCCCCCAACCCTTCAGGCCCGGCCCGGCCCCGCTGCCGCCGCCCCTCGCCCCGCCGGGCCGCGGAGCTGCGATGCCCTCGGACTTCATCTCTCTGCTCAGCGCCGACCTCGACCTCGAGTCCCCCAAGTCGCTGTACTCCAAGGGTGAGCGGGGCCCCGGGACCGGGCCGCGGGGCCGACCCCCCCCCCCCCCACCTCAATCCCCTCCCCTCACAATTTACCCCCCCCCCCCCCCCCCCCGGGCTCGGGCCGGGCTCCCCCGGGCGCATTCCAGGCCGTTTCCCGCAGGAATGTGTCCCGACGGGTTCCGGCGGCGGCGGGGGGCTCGCGGCTGCCGCCTCCCGACCGGGCCGCGGCCGGGAACGCGGATGCGGCCCCGTTCACCCCGGGAGGCCGCGGCCCGGCCCCCCCCCAGCCTCGGGGCTCGGCCTGGCGGGGCCCTGCGGGGTCCCCGGGGCTGGGGGGCAGCGCCCGGAGGGTGCAGGGCGGGGGGGGGGGGGGGGGGAGGGGGCCGTGGGTAACACCGGAGCAAAGATTAAAGTTTTTTTTTTTTATACATTTTTTTTTTTTTATGAAGCTGCTCGCAAGGCGCTTATTAACCGTGAGTCATGTGTCATTAGTGCCAAAGCTGAAAGAAAGAAAAGCGCGGCCACGAATGAAAGTGCAAGTCCGGAGCTCGCGGGCTGCCCGCGGCCAGCGCCTCGCTGCGGGGCCTGCAGCTGTCAGGGGGTGGGGGGGGTTCTGGGGGGTCACTGGGAGCCTGGGGCTGCCGGGGGCTGCGGCCTCCTGCTGTCTGATGTGCTCCGGTTGGCTTCGGTTCTGGTGAGGACAATGGAAGGGAGAAGCGTTTTGAGCCAGGGCGGATCTAGTAAAATAAACCAAAAATACAGCTGTTAAAAACCCATCAAATGGGTCTTCCAAATTCCCAATTCAATCAATAAAAAATGTAGGTTATTAAATAAGGAGGAAAGCGTCTGAAATAAAAGCCTTCCGTGTAAGGCACGGAACTTCTTCGAGGACTCACGCTTAATTGAGCAGAACTTGTGAGCTCACCGCTCCTACTGTGAATGCTCCAAAATCGTAATTTGTTTCTGGTTAACAGGATGGCTGAGTGGCTGGGTCAGGTAGGAAGAGCTGCTCGGAAGGGTTGATTAAGAGCACATTTTCCCTCTGGCAGCGCTGATGTGGGGTCAGAGCTAGCAGGGGTCTGCAGAAGGACGTCTCAGGCTTCGAGTGGCCGTAACGAGCCTCCTGGTGCGAGCGAGAGGGCGCGTGATAGGGGCGTGCAGCGCAGTGAGTGGCCATAAAGAGGCCGAGGCAAGGATTGCTCTTTATGTTTTGTCATAACAAGAGATCAAGGAGATGTTAATTGAAAAGCATTTTAATTTAAATTGAAATTTAGAATGAATGAATACGCTTTTACAGCAATAATTAATCTGTTCTCTTTGCTGCAAGGTATGTTTGTACGACTTCAGCGGGATTTAGGAAAAGGTATTAGCGGTTATCTGATTAATCAGAACACGCTCGGTTGCTTTTTTATTTAGTTTTATAGATAGAGACAGATAAACTTATCCTGTGGACTTACACTCTGGATAAACTTACCCCGTCAACTTATCCTTTGGATCAGAGCATAGGTGCACCTGATGAGATAAGGGAGAGGCCTGAACGCCGCGAGGGAGCCACAACTATGCATCCGTGATGAGGGCGTGCGAGGAGCTCCTCGGCAGTGCGCTCCCAGAGCTGCAGCTGAACTGGGGCCAGTAACTTCTCGGCTGGGCCCTAGCTGCGGGCCTGGCAGCGTGAGCGGGGTGACAGAGCGATGCTCTTGGCCCGGCAGGCTCAGGGCTGCTCGCTGGCATGGACGTGGGCCAAGCTGTGAGGTTGGGGTCTTCGTGGCAGCCCCGAGGCTTTCTGGTGTTTGTACTTGAGTTTCTTGGAGCTCAGGTAGAAGAACATCAGTGTGCGGGTTGAAATGTGCTTGTCTGCTCTTTAAGAAAAGAGAAAACCTGCAGTTAGATTTGAAGCTGCAGTGACTCGAGACGTGGCTCATGGTAGCGCAATTTTTGTGGTATCGTTTGGCCCGTTCCCTGGAGGGGCCGAGTTATGTCATCAGGGCACGCTGTCGCTACGCATTAATGTTTTTGCTTGTGTGGTCCTTTCAGATCAGATTTTTGTTTTCATCTTCCTGTCAAAATGTTCAGCAAAACTTCAGAAAACACATAGACTGAGGTGAAACGGCGATACAAAGCGAGCATCAGTAACTTAAAATTTGATCCGATTATTCATCTGATTTTTTTTTTCCTGTTATATTTACCTTGGGAAAGAGAATATTTTCCTCTGAGTATCCAAGTACTTTCTCTCCCGGTTTATGCTGTTGCGTAGTTCCGTGAGCCGTTCCAGCCAGCACGAATCCACGCTTGCCGAGCTCAAAACACTCTCGTCCCCTTTTCCCTCGCTGCTCTGCTCGTGCCAACGTTTCTGTAGCCATGCAGTGAGCTGGGCCGGGGAACCAATGCTATCAAAATTAACTCTGCTCTGCCCTTCTTCCTTCTCACCGTCCCCCGCCCCCAGAAAAGAAGGGGAAGAGAAGCTGTGCTTTGACCTAGATGAGTCTCCTGCCCGTGTTTGCTGTGGGCCCTCATGAATGACTTAGGCTGACTCAAGGACGGGACATGTGAGAACTGGCTGTGGGGAAGGGTGGGACCACTCCTCCAGCGGCCGTGCCAGCTTGTGTTGGCTGAAAATGATAGTGAAACAGCCCAAATTGCAGGCCTCTGCAACCTGACCGGTTATGGCTGTTAAAAATAAAATAAACGCGGAGTGTTGGTGCCCAGGCCTGCTGCCGGGGCTCATCCCCGCGCCATCTGAAGAACTGGCTTGTGCTGAGGACTAGAAATCCAGCTTCCTAAATACTGCTGGTATTTCTAAAATGTGAATGCTTGGTGGCTCTTGCAGAAGGATGGGAGCTGCTGGTGAGATGCCTGAGATGACCAGAAATCGCAGCCTTCCCATCTTTACGTAACGCGCTGTCCTTCTTGAAATAAAACAACCAAAATGTGCATACAAATTAGTAATGGAGTAGAAAAATCACTGGAGCGTAAAACCGAAAACCTTGAGGCCAGTTGTGCTGTGGTCGAGCATCACACGCAGCATTCAAGCCTAACAAAGTTAGCTATTCATGACGAACGGGCAGAGGGAAAAAATGTGATGAAAGCAGTTCATCCAGCGTCAGGTACTGAATGTGAGCCGATGAAATGTGCTGCTTTAACGCGCTCATTGTAAGCAACTAAAAAGTAACGTGTGTACTGAAAGGTGCGTTTTTTTTCACTGGAGCAAGTAAGATCAGAAGTTTTTAGCCCCCCTACTCCCCCCCTCTGTTTTTGCTTCACATATCTGAGCAACTGTGAAGCTGCGAGACTTTCTGGAACTGGAAGCAACACGAAAAATGTTCGCAGTGTCCTAAATAGCTCCCTTGCCCTGGAAACGTCACACAGGCACAACTCCGTTTCCTTCCCTGCTTCAGTGACTGTAGCCTACTTGTGCTCGCCGAGCCGCCGATGCAGGACACGTGCTGCTTGGCGATGTTTTTTCTACTAGAACCGAGAGGTAACTCCGGCAAGACAGTGAGTGAATTATCTCCAGGAGGTGGAACAGACGCTTTACACAAATCTTAAGGCTCTGCTTTTAGTTTTGAAGTTTAGAACTAATTCCAGCAGTTTGGTAATAGAAATAACACGTGGATTTTAGCTGCTTTTTGTACCTCCCAGAAGGTGCCAGGGCAGACAAACCGTGCCGAGTGGCGCCGATGGGGACGGCCTGCACGCGGCCGGGGTTGGGGCATAAGGCAGCTGGACGTGGATTCTGCCAGAGTTCCTGAAGCTCTGTCAGCCTTGCAGATCTCTGCTTCGCTTTTGAAGCTTTCTAGCTACTTGGCTTTAAAATCAGAGCTCTGGAGTGTGTTGCTGCAGGATGATCACGTCAGGATTTGGGGCAGGGGGAGGACGTGGAGTCCCCATCTCTCGTGCTGTAACTCGAAGAGTGTGGGGACGGTGCTGTGTGAGCAGCCCCATGCTGCTGCCTGTTCCCACCCATGGGCTGTTCTCCAAATTGTGCCAGCTCGATTGTTTTCTCGTGTCTGCGAGCTGAATGGGATTGGGAAACCAACCTAGAACGAGTGCGTTGTGCTTTTGATCGGGTTTTCTGACGTCGTTCTGCCCCCTGCTCTAATTTACTGTGCAGCTGCACAAGCGGCGGTGTCGAGACAAGACCGGGCATCTCGAGGGCTGGGATTAGCGGCCGGGGAAGTAGCAGATGAGGTGGAACTGCCAAACCGGCTCTGTGCAGGAGGGGATGCTCCTCGAGGTGTGCCTCCTGCTGCCCAAAGGCTGCCAGCCTAGGGGCCGTGTGGGGCTCTCTGCGGCACAGCGCCTCCCTCTGCCCCTGAGCTGCTCCTTGCGGTGGGTGCTGCTGGCTCTGGGGGTGTGCACAGTGCGTCGATGTGCCACCCTGCATCCCTTGTGCTTTGTTTCGCTCTGGAAAGTTCTGTCTGCGTTCTCCAGGCTTACTCCAACAGCTCTGGGCTGTTCAGTTCAGGACCTGAACTGAAATCCATCGAAGCTGCTCGTGAGGGGAAGCTATAGCTTGTTGCTCCTCAGCATAGTCAAGAATCTTTTATTTTGTCCTTTGTTTCCCAGATCGTAGGTTAAGACCATCCAATTTTTATAAGGCACCTGATCTTTCTTGGCTTATTTATAAGCTTTCAACAGAATATTTGATGACTCTTGGGGTCTGTTGATTAATAAAAACAATTACCAGACTTCATATAGTCATATGGAGTCTTGATCTGATTGATCACATTGATACACAGATTAGTTAGATTTAGGTGGAAATTACTTCGAATTGGAGAAAACGAGGGAAGAGAAATGATTTCTTTTGCAAAGAAGACAGCAGCCTGGCCTGGCTTTGCAGTTCAGATACGCCGGTAAGCCGTGCAGAAATTGATGAGTGGCCAAAGTGCAGGTGGAGTAAGGTATGTGCTCATCTCCGTGCGGTTATCACGTGTGTTATCTCCCCTGTGTTTATGTAAAGAGTAAACCGATGAGGTTGAAAATACTGAGCCCGGCTGGGGCTTTCCCATCACGAAGTGCAGCGATTGTCTCGGCACCAACTGCCATGAGCTCGGGTCGAGCTGAGCTGTGTTTAGCAGCGGGGTTGTGCTGGGCGCATAAATCCCGCACTGACTGCTCTTTGCAGAAGGCGCGGCGCTCTAGCAGCATTTGAAATGCAGGTGCCTCACGTCCCTTCTGCTACGGGGCTCGCTTGGGTGCTTCTTGGTGAGCTGGGTGCCGAGCATCGCGGCGAGGCTGGGAGGAGGAGAGGTTTCTCTGGTTACAGAAACGCGCTGAAGAATCGCTCTCCCAGCCCTGTCGATCTGTTGTCCCTGCAGCGGCTGGAAAGGCTTTACGGTTGTTTTGTAAACAGTTGGGAGGGATTTCCGATCATCTTACAGAGCTTGTAAAACAAATGCAAAATGCCGAAGTAACACAAAGTTCTGTTGTTAAAAGCAGATTTGAGTTGTGGTAAAGTTCAGGCTGTTTGGTGAGCAAACAAAGATGCTAACGCCCAGCAAGGGGAAGCCTACAGAGAAGAGGCTTAAAGACAGGAATGAAAAGTTTTTGTGCGGGGGAGCTTCACTCCGGTTCAGGCACACGGACACCTCCAGGCCAGCTGCTTCAGTCTCATGGTTTGCAGGCCTGACTTTGTACGGATTTGCTGAGCAGCAGAATCTGCAAGTTTTGATAGCAGCACTCCGGAGCGATGGGAAAAGAATAAGCCTGGGAGCAGTAACTGCTGGCTGTTTGTTCCCTTGCACGTGGGGGAACACCGTCTACTCGCACGGCTGTTAACTGATGGTGGCTGTGCAGGCTGCTTTGTAAAACAGGGCAGGGAGAGGCGAGTTGTGCGTGCCAACCCGTCCCATTGAGGTTCTGCTCCGCTCCCGTCCCCGTGCTGCTGGTGGCAGTGGCAGAGATTGTGCCGGGCAGCCCCTGCCTTCGTGTGTGCAGTTGTGTCGGGGTGCAGCAGCAGCATCAGGACCTCTCTGTGCCTGTTTCCAGCTAAAATTCGTCTCAGTTTAGTATTAGGAATGAGGTCTCCCATTTTTTTTAATTTTTAAGTAGTTTGGTATTTTTTAGGGGAAAAAAGTGTCTTGGTTTAGAACATGCATTCCAATTAATGTGACAAATAATTGCCCTGGTTTTGTCTTGTAAGTAAATGTTGCAGACCCCAGGAACTGGATTGAGGCTTATGGCAGCAGTGGGGGTACTGGTTGTGCAGGGGCAGGACAGGAGCCGTGTGTGTTGTGCTGCTGCCGAGGCTTGCTGGGGACTGCGGCCGCTGGGGTCTGAGCATCTCTGCGGGTGGAGACTCTGCCACCGCTCTGGGCAACCTGTGGCAGTGTCTGACCAGCCTCAGGGGTTAAAAATAACTCAATAGATCTGGTCTGTAAGTATATCTGAGTGAGCGTGGTCAGGGCCCTTCCTTTGCCCGTGCGCAGATTTCATCCGGGTATCAAACTTTTGTTTTTCTTCTAGGGCATCTGAGTTGCGGACAGAGCCACCTGCCGCTCCTTGAAACTTGAGCCCTGCCTGGAGTGGAATTGCTTTTTAATTGGGTGGGGAGATCTTTTTATTTATTTATTTATTGTTTTGTGGCCTGAAAGGATTCAGTTCAAGCTTCGGTACTTCAAGTTCTGTGCTCTCACTTAAGGAGGAAAAAAAAAAGTGCTTTTAGAGGTGTGGTAGCAGGGAAGGGATTAGGTTGTTCAGGGTAAAATGAAGAACTGCTCGTTGTGCAGGTATGCCAGCACATTAGTACAATAGCAAAAGAATTCATTTGGTAAGATTACCTCTCTGCCCCTCAGCCAGGGAATCTGTGGGGCTTTATTTTTACGGAATTAAGCTTTCAGGCATGGATGAAAGCACGTTGAAGTACTGGGAGTTTGAAGCAGACACTTAGTGTAGTGGGCTACTAATTACCTGTTGAAGAAGCTCTGAGAGCGAGGTTCCCCTCGTGGAATTTGAGGAGGGGAACGTTAACTGACGGGGGAGATGTGAGGTGTAACGCGGTGTGCTGTGCTTTCTGAGGGCTGTGGCAGCGTACTGTAAGCGTGCTGGGGCAGAGACATGAGGAGTCCCCAGCAGCTTTTGACAGGGATGCTATATCGGTCCGGATAGGATCATTATCAGCGTGCTAGCTGATTATCTCCATGACCTCTAACCCTCAGCGGGCTTACCCTCTGTTACGGTGCCTTGCCTTCAATCCACGTCAAGCCTGAGCGTCCCCAGTGCTGTGTGTACAGAACTGAAGGAGAATTGAGCGGAGCGGGTGGGAGAAGAGCCTGAAAGGCATGGACGGGACACCGCAGACAGACAGTGCCTATTTGTTATTTTTCATTGCTTCAGAGATAAAAGGCATCCAGTGCAATGACCCGGCAGCAGTTTAAAACAAGATAGGCCGATATTTTGGTACGCTGTTTGATTATAGAAACAGCTGATAAATGCTCTGGGTAGAAAAAGTATGAATGAGTCGGGAGCTGTTAGGTTTGTAGGGGATGCAGCCGCTCAGGGCAGCCCGTAAGCCATGGACTAGTCTGTAGCTGGTTGTTAGAACCTGGAAGCTATTCTGTTCTAAGCTTCCTGGTGGAAAAAAGAAAGCTTTCTTGTGAGCTTTACTTTGCAGCTTGCTGCTGTCAGAGAAGAGAGATGGCCTAATCAATACTCAGTTTGATTTGGTATCACCATCCTTGTGTTTTATGTGTCTTGGCAATTCCAGACCAGTTACTCCACTCATTCTTTCACTGCTGTTCTCCTTCTGATTCCATTGGGATTTTAGCTCTGCAGTACAGAAAATAACTTTTTATCCACGTTTTGCCATTAAATATTTGGCTTCGCTTCCTACTGGTCTCCTGAGAGTGATCTGCGAACATGTTTGAGAACTTGCTTAACGCTTTCCATACCTGATTTTACAAACAGCTGGCATCTGGGTTTCCGTGAGGAGCTCCTTCCAGGTGCTGTGTTGGTCACAAACACAGCCTGGGGGTTTGGCGTGCCTCTCGCCGCTGCCTCCCAGCCTGGTGCACATCAGCAGCGCTGCTCCTCAGATGGTGTGGGGCCAGGAGAAGGGAGCCCTGGGACCTCGTGCTCTGCAGGGTGTGCTTCGTACGAATCCTCTTCAACATGTGAGTCTGCTGCGGCATTCCAGCTCACTAGGAAGGATTTTGTGCCCAATCTTTTTTTTTTTTTTTTTTAATTTTTCCTGTTTTCCTGTTCCAGCCTGAGCACGTTCAGAGCAGCCCGCAGAGGCTGTCGGTGTGCTGAGCGGGTGGCCCAGAGGTGCCGTGTTTGAGGTGCCTTGGGCACCGAGGCAGCATCCAGGTGGCCTCCCTTTGCTTCAGCACTGGGGCAGTTTTACCCCCTCACACGGGATCTTGTAATAGAAGGGGAAGCTGCTGAGATACAGGAACCTCGCGTGTGGTTTGTGGGCTCCAGGTGGTTGGTGTGCTAGGGAGCATGTCGAGGCTCAGGAGCACAGTTCCTAACCCCGTGTTTATTATAAAATACTGAATCCGAGAGGTGGCTGCAATGCAGTGAAAGGCTGTCTGCTCCCCAGGGCAGGGGGCACGGCACCGAGCTGCTGGAGTTTGGGGCGTTTGGACACGGCTCTCAGACACGGGCTGGGATTTGGGTGCTCCTGAGGAGAGCCTGGAGTGGGGCTCGGTGATCCTGGTGGGTCCCCTCCAGCTCAGGGTATTCAATTCTGCTGCTCTGTGACTCTGGTTCAGGTGCCGCGTGGCACCTACAGGACTGGCATTGCTGGCGGGAGCACCTCCGTGTTTCCAGGGAATTTTGATTTTGAAATAATAGCAGCGTTTTAAAGTGGGTGATAGATAGATAGGGCTGATCTTTGTTCTTTGGATATCGTGTGGTGGTGGGTTTGAGCATTTGAAAATGTCAGGGTGGTGACAGAGTGTGAAGATGGGAGAAAACCAATTAGCCTTAAAATTCAGTTTAGTGTAGAATCCCAAATGAAGAAATGTCCTTGTTACAGCATTTCCTATAGTTGTTACATGGCAAAATGGAGTTGTTTGAGTTGCTAATTGAATTGTCACACCTGGCATGTTCGGAGCCTTTCCTAAGGGTAAGCGCAGCTCAGCTTCCAGTGTGCTGGAGGATCAAAGCATGGCAGCACTGGACTGCTTTCTTCTAACTCTTAAGGTATTGCCAACAGGTGGTTTTTTTTTCTTCCCATTCTGGGCTATGCGAGATGTGCACCTTTAAGCACTCCTCGTGTGTAACCGAGTCTTTCAGCCGTGGCTGAGAGGTTTAAGGGGTTTGTGGAGCGGTGCCCCGTGGTGTTCAAGGACTTGGGGTTCTGTCGTTCCTCGGTTCTCTGCCTTGTCCCTCGTGGTGCTTTATTGGGTTCTTGGAGTTCTTGGGGTTTGCTCTGGAATTTACAACTGCATGGGGCAGATGCTTCACTAAGTCATTACCGGGCCGTTTCTTGAAGGGACGCTCGGTAAATAAAGTCGTTCTCTCTCTGAGATTTGTAAAATTGGATGCAAACAAGACCCAGGATTTATGCTGTCTGTCTGCATTTATAAAGTCCTCTTTGAGCTGTGAATGGGGATGACTGAAACACAGCCAGGAAAGCTTTATTTGATATTTGGATGTATGCCATAAATAGAGTTCAGCTAACACATGCCTTTGTCAGTTGCTGAAATTCAACTTTAAAGGGATTAATTTCTCAACCCTACCCTGCTGTGCAGAATCGTGAATATTAACAGCTTTTCTGGAGGTTGGTGGCGATCTGCAGTAACCGGGTTGTGCTTGGTTATGGGTTGGTTGCAAGATTACCCTTCTCATAGCAGCATTTTGGTACGAATTCTTGCTTCTTTAAAAATTAAAAAAAAAAAAGGGAAGGAAAAACTTTTCAGATTTCATTTATTTATTTTTAAATACGAGAGGCAATGATCCTGCTGTTGTGATAAAAAGTTAATGACTTTGCTGGTTAATAATGTATTACTGATCATCGTTGTTTAAAATAGAAGTGTGCATCCCTCAGCAAGCTCTTCTCTCCTCGTTGCTAACACTCGTGGCGCGTTTCTGTGTCGGAGCAGCGATGCTTGCAGGCAGGATTTGGACTTTACAGCGTCTGGTGCTGCATCATCAGCACAGAGCCTCGGCTGCGACTTGGGAGTGGGGTTGCAGCAGCACAAACTTTGTAATCAAAGTTTTCTAGGGCAGGCAGAGTGATGGCATCTGCCTCTCCCTGCGTGCTCATGAATCATGTTGATTTAGGGTTCGCTTCTTTTGTCTGAAGCCAGAGGGGACTGGAAGGAAGATTTTATGTTTGGCTGTGTAAAACATCCTTGTATACACTGCAGTTTCTTTGAAAACCTGCCACTGTTGCTGTAGCAATCCAGTTCTGCCAGCGAGAGGAGCGCTGGCGGGCGGCCTGGCTGCTCTCCGCGGTGTGAGCGGGGGCCCGCGGCTCATCCCGGCTCATCCCGGCGCTGCGAGGTGTGATGGGGCTCGTGGGAGTGCCAGAGCAGGAGAGTTCGGCTTGTAGGGTGCTCCAAGGGGCGTGCATCAAGGCCAGTCGGTGGGATGTTAGGAGAAACAACAAAAAAAATAGGAACACACCAGTCCTTCGTGGTCACAGCCTGATCCTGCCCCTGTCCTGCCTTGGTGTGGCAGCGCCGTCCCCTCTCACCGCCCTCTGCAGACCCCCAGCGCCTCCATGGAGCTCTGGGGTGCTCCTGCCATCCAGCCATCATCCCGCACTGCTGTAGTGAACTTGCTCAGAGCTCCTCTCCTGGCACCCCTGGGAGGATCAGGGTGCCCATGGTGGGTGTCTGGAGGGAGCTGGGGGTGGGCAGAGAACGGGGCAATCGGATGCTCCTGTGGGTTCTTCCTGACAGCCCGCGCGCTGCCTTGGAAGTGCTCCCACACCCAGGCTTTGTGTACAGCGAGTCCGTGAGGGTCACAGGACGCCAACGTTTGGCAACAAAGCAAGGCTTTGCTTGTGCGCCGAGTGTTTCGGGCTGCTGGAACTCTCCCACCCCTCCGTCATTCTTTGAAACCCTTTTGTGAGCGGAGCTATTGTGGCGGAGCTGTTGGCATCCAGCGCGCTCAGCCACCACACCGTATTGTTGGGCCTGGGCTCTGCGCTGCTGGGTAGAGCCAAACTTCGTATTTAAAAATAAAAGAAAATGCATAGCATCCTCGGACAGAATCAGAGCCCTTGGTTTTTCAGGTGTAGCATAGATTTGGGGTTCAGTGCCTTTTCCAAAAGGATCCAGAAGCCCCTGACTTGCACGTGTAGCTGTACTAAATCACAGCAGCCTTCCGAGCGAGGAGTGCCAGGCCTGTGGCTTTAAAACTCACACTTTAACATGAACTGTTGGAGTTGCAGAATCTGTGTGCACGCATGGGTACTCTGAACCTGATTTTTTATGCTTACCTGGGGATGTGGTGGAACATGGGCACTGCTTTTTCTTCCTAGGGTCTCTTTCATTGGCAGAGTACATCTGCTCCGTTGGACTTTTCTCACAGCCTGCATAGCTGAAGCTATTGCAGGTTCACGTGCTTCTAATTGCTGTTTTTTTTTTATATAAATGTAGTTCTTATAAGTAGCTCTCTTTGCCTATTTGCTGTCTGATCAGCTTGGAGTACGTCCTGAGAAGGGGTTTCTGCTAGCACGCTGCCAGCCGATGAGGAGAGTGCACCAAGGTTTTGGCTAATCTCTGGTGTGACCGTCATGTGCTGCGGCAAGGAAATGGCCTGGGAAGAAGCAGCCAGGGCTGTGTGGGTATTAGAGCATGCTGAGGAGGCGAACAGCGCTAGGGATCAAGTGGGCGGCCGCTCGGTGCGGAGAGCTTATTAAAACACAGGGATTATCTTTGCTGTTGTTCAGGAGGCCAGAGGAGCGGGGAGAGATTTCCAGGATGTGCGCCTAAGGGCCAGGCACTGCCACGACCTGTGGAAAACGCCCCGGCTCCGCGCCCCCTGCAGCAGCTTCGTGAACCAGTCCCGGCACAGGGAGAGCTACCGGGGCACTAAGTTGTTGGAGATCTCAGTTCTGAGGCTGGACAGCTGAGATTCCTGCGTGGCTGCAGCTGGGAATCACCGGGGCCGCTCAGCGTGGGGAGCTGCAGGGAAGTCCTGCGAGCACCGCGAGCGAGGGAGCGCGGGCGCTGCGCCTTGGGTTTGCTGCCTTAGTGCTGAGCTGATGGTTTGCAGCTGCTTCCATTAGCTGTCCTGGGGAAACTCCTTCGCTTTCCTCTCCCCACCTCCCATCTAGTTGAAGTGCCAGCGTCTGTCTCCATTCCAGTGTGAAGCTGAGCAAGGAGCGACCCGGTCTCAGTGGTGTGCAGCTCCCCAGGTGCTGCAGGTCCAGCAGTGCATGGCACTGGGTGAGTGCTGCTGGCGGCCCTGCCTCGTGTCCAGGCTGCTGCTGCTGCTGTGCTGGTGCTGAGCATCTCTGCTACCATATTGCTTTAATTGGTTTTCATTAATATTTCGACTCTGAGTGCTTTGTGCAGTTCCAAGCAGCACGCTGGCAGAACCTTGTGCTCCCCAGGTGTCAGACTTTGCCGCGTGGGGTGCTGGCTCGGTATGTGGGGCTGTGCTGGTCGGTACAGCCACGTGAAATGCAGTTTTCTGACCTGGCAGCATAACTGGCAGGCACATCAAAGTTCCAGGCAGCTGATCGGAGAGATTACGCTGGCAGCATAATCGGATAAAGGGCAGTTGAAGAAACTTGACACTTAGAGGTCTTTTTTGTAAATCTGCCCTTCCCCGGGTGTCCTTGATTTCAGTACCGGGATTTGCGAGGCCTGGGCTCACCCAGCTCGTCCAGCGAGGCATTTGGAGGGATGGTGTGAGATTTGGAAGCTCCCTGCGAGGAGGGCGTGTGATAGCCGATGGCACGGATGCATGGCACAGAAACTGGTGAGGGTTTGTGGGGGGGGCTGAGCATGAGCCTCTTGGCTGCTGCCGAGCATTTGTTAGCTTTATTCTGCTTGTGTGTGGATCCTGTTTATACCTCATGATAACAATAACCCTGAAAAAGAGATTCCTTTTTTCCTATATGGAGAAAGAAAGTGTATTTATGGAGATTGTTGGGTGTAAATGGAGCTGCTGCTAGACTAGAACGGGATCTCAGCATCAACGGATATGTTCTTCAAGGGGATTCAAAAGAAGCAATGCATTACAAGGCACTTGTGCTGTCAGCTGCCTGAATCCTGACTCCTTTATTCACCGCAGTGGCTGCTGAGGACAGGAATTTTGTTTACATATTTTTCCTGCTAATTAGATAGAAATATGTAATGATGCTAATTTATTTTTTTTTCTTTCCTTCAAAAGCAATACTGGGTTTAGATAACAACAGCTTTTTCTTTTTGTGGATGTCTTCCATGTGAATAAATGCAAAGTTCTAGCAGAAGTAGTGTGTGTGTGTGTGTGTGTGTGTGTGTGTGTGTGTGTGTGTTCAAAACCAAACAGAAACCCAAACAGAAACCCCAAAGCGGTGATGGAGGTGAGCTGAGCAACGGGGAAGGGACTCAGCTATTTGGGAGCGACAGCAGGCACGGAGAGAAGCTGTATCCTCTGGGAAGAGTTGGTTTCCTTGCAGCAACTCTAATCTTTCTGGAATTTGTCAGTTTTTGCTTTAATGCTATTTATAGCGCAGCATATGTAAACATTGGCCTGTGTTTAGGTGAAAACACAAAGTTTCATTTGAAGTCTGATCAGTTCAGAGCAGGTTTGATGTGGCAAGCTTTCTTAAAGGCACCGGCACAACTCGGATCCCTGAGGAAGGTTTGGGAATGGCAGGTCCTATAGCCTGGGTCACTGGGGGTGTGTGTTAGCCCGTGCCCTCTGGAAGACAACCTGGGACGTTTTCCACGGGCTGGGCTTAGGGCGGCTGCTCGCTGGTGCTGGGTGCCATCCCCCAGTGCCTCAGGATGGGGCTGGCCGCGCGGTGCAGGCACAGCAGGGTTTGGCTTGTAATGGTCTGAGGGAAAGTCCTTCAGTTCTAATGCTTGCTCCTCCTGCCCTCCCTCTCCTTATCGTGTCGATAGGGTTATTCACAGAGATCGTGCTTGTGCTTGTGGTAGGTAAAATTACCGGTTCCCTGAGAAATGACACGCTTTGGGAGCTCTGGATCTGAGCATCCCTTTAAAGAGGCAGATTTGACCGAATCTTTGTCACTTTTGAGAAGTAAATATTTAAAACACACACACAAAAAACACAAAATCAAACCCTAAAGCTCAGTCCTACCTCATTACTTCATCGGCCTCCTGAATCAAGATGCTCGTCTTGAAGAAAACTTGTAATTCAGCAGGAAATAGACCAGCGCACACCTTGTGGTTTCCAAATGCCACGTTCTATTTGGAGGCATTTTTGACGCATTGACAGCAGTGCCAGTGGCCGAGCTTATAGGGGCCTTTCAGCATGGAAATAAGTAGACGTTGTCTCTGAAAGCTGCTGGGATTTTGTGGTTCACAAAGTATGCTGCCAGGCTGTGTCACTGATGCTTTTTGGACGGAAGCAGGTTGGTGTGAATGACACTTGCTGCTAAGTTTTACTGCCCAGCTGGGAAGCTGAGCGACAGTGACATTAAAAATCTGCCTTGAGCTTTCCATACCTGTCTCAGGCATGCAAATAATATTTATAAGGGATTTTCCTAGAGTTCCGTGGTGCAGAGCTGTGGATTCAGCTCGCATCTGTTCAGCTGGGTTGTTTGCATCCCCGCCTTGGGCGTTTAAAGCAGCCGTGCATCTTCCATGGGTCCCCTTGAAGAGGTGCGCTCAGAGCTGCGTGCCCGTGGCCGTAATTATCTCAGGTAACCTAACGATGTGCTGGGAGGTGTTCGTGCAGAGCCCTGCCCAGCCGGGTGACCTGCTGCCAGCCTGTGTGCCTGGGCTGCTGCACCGTGCGGCTCTGCGACCCGAGTCACAAATCCCCTCTCAGGGGTCAGAGAGCTGCCGTGAATGCCGGTTGGGGCCAGCAGGCTGCTTGCCTAGGGGTGCCTGTGGCGCTTTATCAAAAAGCTTAAGGCAAGAAAAATGGAAATAAGGGATCTTAGGTAAGGAGCTGATGCTTTCCTGGGAGGGCTTTGTAAATGTTCTGCAGGTGATGGTGCTAGGTGAGTCTCTGAAATGCAGTTGCACAGGTTGGGCTCTGGCAGCGGGTTTGTCTTTGGTTCTCACGTGGTTCTTGGTATATGCCGGCAGCTCTGTCATTCGAAATGAGTACAGCTTCTGTGGAAGGTCATGAATTATTTCTTTGTTTGAACAAATTGGTGTTTTTGTTTCACTCTTGAGAACGTGTATCTTCGTGTTTCCGTGGTTTGTCTTCTGAAATAACTTTATTCCATAACGTTAGGGTCTCTGAGTACCTGATGTAACTTTTTAGGAAGCTTCTGAGAACGTCACATCATAGGTCATATCTTTTTAGACAAAACCAGTATTTCTTCTTTCTTACAGAGCATGATTTTTTTCTTAATAAACCCTTTTCCTTTTTGTTTTCCATTTGTTCAACAGAATCTGTCTATGACCTTCTCCCAAAGGAGCTGCAGTTACCACCTTCCAGAGAAACATCTGTAGCATCCATGAGCCAAACAAGCGGTGGCGAGGCAGGTTCGCCTCCTCCAGCTGTAGTCGCTGCTGGTAAGCATTCTCATTTATTCAGCGCTTTGTTAAGGTTTGTAACGTTCTGGCCAACATGAACAGTGCTGGCAAAGTTTTGATTGTAAAAAGTTCATGGAGAAGTAGCCAAGTTCATTCTAGGAGAACTTAGGTAGTATAAATCAAGCTAAACTAGGTGATCTAAACTACCAGCTCTTCTAAATTACTGGTTACTGTATTTCAGGGAGGATGTATCTGTAAGAAACAAGTTATCTGTTTTGCTGTTCTTTATTACTCTCAGCACAGGCCTGTTAATTCCTAGAGTGCATTCTGGCTTCAGGGGTATACCTACCTGTTTGGAACTGAGTCAGAATGCTGACCGACTGTGTAACAATTCTAGCAAGCATCAAAAATGGGAGATTACGTTTTGGGCCGTGAAGGTTTTCGAGCTGTAGGGAGGAAGAGAGGTCATGCTTTCTTTTCAGAGGCCTGAGAAAGCTTAGTATTTAAACTCGATTCCAGCACAGCTCTACTGTAATGTATTACAAAATTTACATGTGCGTGAGAATGTAAAACATTAGTCAGGGTGGCACATTTGTAAGACTGAGAAATTGGTTATCTTTCTGAGAGCGTATAAAAATGAGACATGACCTTTTTGTCTTTGTTTTCTGCTCCAGCTTACTCCTAGTCATGTTCTAGACTTTAGTCTAAAGACTCTGTCATTGGTCTTCATTGAAAATAAAGTCTGGATTTAAGGGCAAAGCTCTCATTTGTGAGGTTAGTCTTAGTGCTGGTTTGCATCTGGAATTCTTGTCAGTAACCTCTATAGATTACTAAACATCTATGCGATGAGGAAAAAAGGAAAACTGATCGATGCATCTTTCTTCATTGGATGAGGGTTTTTGTTTTTTTTTTTTTGCATAATTGGATCCCCGTGTGTCTTACAAGGTCATGTTCCACTTCCTGATTTGGTCTTAAGTTGTTGCTTGATTAAAATGTATATATTTAAGGAGAGGATTCTAATAGCTGCATTGTTTCTTTTCCTCTGAGCTCATGTGCATTAAATATTTGTGTAAGAATGTTTCCCAGATTTGCATGGCACAGGAATCCCGGTCAGAACTAAAACGATATTATTAGACTTGTTGGAGAAACTTTACAGCACTGCTCACCATTCATGTTTTGCCAGACCTCTTCTGAGAGAACCTGTGGATTTAACTGTGTGCAGTGGAACTTCAGTTGCTACATTGGGGGAAAAATGATGTTTTTATGTTTTTATTAATAATGTTGAAAGGATTTGATACGTTTGTATCACTTATTCAAAAATATTTGGGGCGTGTATTTCTAAAATCAACATATTTAATGATTGGTTTTGTTCAAAGATACAGCAGTGACCAAATCCTGTAGAAACCTAGATCTTAAAAACAAAACAAACAAAAACAAAGAAACAAAAAAAACACAAACCCTGTTACACTCTAAATCCACAGATGGACGCAAACTGCTAATTAATTCTGTATCTAACAGAGGAAATTAAACACTCGAGATGAATGGAACTAAATGTCTGTTTCCTGCAGGTATTTAGTGTCTGCTAGCAGCCAGTCCGGTTCCTTCTAAAAAACTAAGAATGTGTTAGCTGTGTTTGGGCTAAGCTGCAGCAAGATTTTCTTTAATGAAAAAGTACAAAAAAATAGTGTAGAGATTTCTTTGCAAACACTGGAAGGGGGAGACACTCATTTTCAATCAAGAACACTTTTCAATGTCAGAGATGGTGGGTTCACAAAGACTTCAGGCTGGCAGTCCTGCCAGAGAAGAGGGCTTTGTCTGCGTGCTGCGCAGCGTGCTGGCCGAAGGACCTGCTCCAGGTGCAGGCTCCCTTGGCTCACAGCCAGTCTGCAGGAATGCTTCTGGTGCCCTGGGGCAGGGAGCGCTGCAGGGGGAGGAAGGAGCAGCGAGACGAGGTGGAGCCTCAGAGCTTCTCCCAGCGCCTGTCAGTTGGTGAGGGGTTCAGTTGTTTGCAGGGCTGGGGCTGTGGAGACCTTCCACGAGCATTGAGAGGAGACAGTTAAGGGTCTGGGTGCCACGAAAGCTCGGATCAGAAGTATTAGGTGTGCAAGAAATGACAGTTCTCCAAGTTGTTAAAAAAAAATGGTATGAAAACAGAGCAAAGCCTAGTTTGTTTTCATTGGTTATGTCACTTTCCACTACAGTGAGGGCAAGAACAATTGATTCTTGGTCTTTTATAAACATATAATTGTGATGACCAGGATAATTCCACAGCCAGTTGTGCTGTGTACACATGTAGGCAGAGATAAGCCCCGGCCCAAAGCAGCGTGGTTGCTGCTTGGAGAGGGAAGTGGCTGCCTGACTCCCCGTGGCTCTAGGCAGACTCTGCCAGGGAGTGATAGCAGATAGTTTTTGTGTAGTGTCTTAGTGGTTTGTTTCCCTCTCCTCCACCACACACTTGAAAGAAAATAGTGCATCTTAGAGAGGTGTTTACCTGGAAAGCAGGACTGCAGGCTGCGCTCCAAACCAAGCAAGAGGAAAATCAGCCCGTGTATATTTATATGTCTGCACGGGACAACATATATTTTAAATTTAATGTTAAAGTCTGAGATTAGACAATTCGTTTGTCTATTTCAAGTCCTTAATGTTTTCAGGTAGTTGACTCTGCACAGGTTGAGAGGGTGAAGAAGAAAAACGGCTTCGGTAAGCAATGCTCCTGTGGTGTACACCAGTTTGTTCTGAAATCTCCCCCTTGTTTAGTCTTTTATTTGTTGGTGGGTTTTGTCAGCTTTTACTTGCTCCAGAACCTCACTTTTGTTGGAAATGATAAGGAAATGCTAGTTCAGCCTCCGTAGCATTGTAGGTAATCTCACTTACTCTCACTTTTAAAGGAAGGGCTAATTTGAAATGCTGCTAGCACAGTGTATCTAGAAGTCAATAACACATATGCTTACTCTTCATAATGAGAGGATTACCTTAGAGGGAGTGATATCAAGTGATGAGGCACTTGCTTTTTTTTTTTTTTTTTTTTAACTACTCCTGTAAGAGTTAACGCAGTTTGTTCTCTGCTTCCCAGGACACAGAATAAGGTAGCGTCTGGCTGAAATTCAACATACTTGAGGCTTTTCTGTCAGGTGCTTTGCTGTGGGGCTTTGTTCCATAAAAATACAATCATGGTTGAGATATATATATTGCTGCAGTTAACTTCTTAGTTTTTTGGAGGACCAGGATGGGCTGTTTTTAAGCTATGATGGCCTTGCAGGGGCAGACTTCTAGTTCTTACATTTTGAAATGTCTTGCAATTTACAGAACATCTTTACAAGTATTAAAATGGAATGTTGCTGATTGGATTCATTAACTTGTTAATAAATGTGTATCTCATATTCATTAATCCAGACAAAGGGGCTATTACCCACCCTCTGAATAACAACCAGGCAAGTATAATTTAATAGAACTCTAGGATTTTGAGCTGTGATGTTCGCAACCTAGGCTGCTATCTCAAGCTTCAATTCCGTTATACTTCTGGAAAGTGGAGAGGAGGGAAAGGATTTGGTTTTACTCCTAGAAACTGTTCTCTCTGCTTGCTGTTTACATGACAAATGTCTTTGTTCAGGGGACAGGAAAAAGAGGACTTTGCCTGGTGCAGTTCCATGAACACATTAAATATGAATCATCTTACAGACTCCTGAACTACATGAAGGTGTCCTGTTGAGAAATACCATTGTAAGCTGTGGCTGGAGACTTCTTACATGAAATAAGCATGGCTGAGGCTTTAATAATGCCTTCTGCACAGTATTTTAAGCTCCAGTTGTAAGGAGGGATGCCTGATTCTTTTCAGTTGCTTGTAAAGGCTGAATGATTTTTTTCCCCACCCGTTGATCAGGGCACACTGAACAATTGCTTCAAATGCTTCAAATTCAAACTGCTAATTCAAGTCCTTCCTCAAAGGTGTCTTACTAGTTAGTAGGTCAGCACCTTGTTCTTGTCTCTTGGGGATGATTCCAAAGCATTTTCAGCCATGTACTTTAAAAAAAGTGTTGCATATTCATCTTTTATTTCCAGTGACAAGAATGCTCAAACCTTCAGAGCCTCAGTGAAGAAAACTGTCGCATCTTCTTATCATCTGCTCCTTCTTTCTGTAGCAGAGTTTTGGAATGAGCTGCTTCAGCTTGTTGACGATCTCTTATGCTGCTCCCCATTTACCAGAGGCAAATATATCCTTCCATATTTTTGTACTGCTCTTCAGGATATTATTTCCTGTGTCGTTTCCATTCTGACATTTTCCAGTTCTTATCTGAAATTGAATTCACAAAGAGTGGTGGCGGTGTAACAAAAGGGGAAAAGATTTTTTGCTGTTGAAATGAGTTTACTGAACACTTTTTGCATTCTTCACATTTAGATACAGTTAATCTGTTACGAACTGAATTTTTCTGTTTGTACATGTACAAATGTACCCTACATTTTTCTGTTTGTACCCTAGGAAAATACTAAATAATGAAATTTTACCTTTTTTTTTTTTTTCCCCAATTTTGTACCTTTTTTTTAAGTAAAGGGACAAACTGCTTGTCCCAAATGGAATTTGCTTTTTTGGTCAAAGATCTGTAGTTGAAATACTTGTTATGAGTGTTTCTGTTAATTTTAATTATGAAAATAAAGCTTTGCTTCTAGATCGCTACTGTAGCAAAATGGATCAAAAATATTTGGATTACCTGCAGGGTCGAGACCAAGTGCTAAGGATATGGCTCATTTTCCCCTGCGAAGATAAAGCTTTTTACATCATTTCCAAGCTAAATATTCTAATACAGCTTCAAAATGAAGATGTTTTGGTTTTGAACAGTTAGGCTTCTTAATTTTTATTTTTAATGAAAATATTTTCTTGGTTTGTCATCCTTCCTAGTGTCATTAGTCAGTTTTTCCTGTTGATACAGAAATAATTACCAGAAATTTCAAAGGGGGCTACGAGTGCCACTACGAATTCTGTTTTCCTGGGCTTATAATTACACGATGTAAACAAATGATCAGGAAAAGAAAGATTCCTCTTTGTAGTCGATCTCCAATGACTGTAAAAACTTCCATTTCTTTGTAGGCCGTTCCCTTCCCCTTCCCACCCCGTCCCGGCTGGAAGCGCCTTCCTGTCACCTCCTGGAGGACGTCTTCCAGGGCCGGCCGGCCGCCGCGCGCTTGTCTCGCTCGTGCCAAACGCTTCTTTCTTGGGGAATGAATCTGAGCCAGACCATAATGCTCTAATAGTGCACGTTCCTGCTGCCGTGTCCTGCTGCAGTGCCCCAGCCGCTCTGGTTGTCGGCACTGCTGCCTCCCAACCAGTTTGTTTTCAGCAGCCTGCGGGCCCCGAGGGGCTGCCACAGGGGCTGGGGGAGGCTCCTTCATCACCATGGGTGAGCATTCATCCCTGGGGAATGCTGAGGAAGGAGGTTTTTCTGATCGTTTCCGTTTTGTGGAAACCTTTTAGGTGTGCTCCCTGTAACTTCAGTTAAAGCCCTGCAGTCCTGCGGGGCTGTGTGCGCACTGAGCGCGTCTGCTGCTCTGCGTGGAGCACAGCCTGCTGCTAACTGCACGTGAGGACTGCATAGATGCATCCCAGATCTTCTTTTTTTCTAATTAAAGTTTGTTTTCAGTCTTCCTGAGTCTTACAGAGCCTGTAAGCCCCATTTTTCCAGAATACTGACTCAGACACAAGCTGTTCTATTGTTCTGAGAGATTTTGGATGGCAAATTCTTACACTGAGTGGCTCCTATTCTTACGCCAAAAAGGCTCGAGAAATGCTTGTGACAGGAGAATTTCTTGTTCCTTAATAAATAATGAAAAAAAAAAAAAAGTAAGAAAAAGGGCAAAAGGAGAACAACCTCAATGTGCTCCTGTTTGGGCACTTGCAGTACCGGCATCGAAAACTTCCTGAAGGCCAAGAGGAGTTCTTAAGTTGTTAGAAAAAAACAGCCATGGACCTAAAGAACAAGAGAGGCCATTTCCTAACGTGAAGCGTTCTTTGTTGGACCCATCAGTCGTGATATCATTGTACAGTCACTCTTTTAGGGCAGTGGGCTGTGGAGGGAGCTGAGGGACAGACAGGTGAGAGCTTGCAGAGAGCAGCTGAGGGGGCCTAGAGTTCTGCCTTGCCTGGCTCCGAGCTAAATGGGACTGCTGGGTCCGAGCTGCTCCCAGAGGTTCTGCTGAGATACCTGAACTTGGTGCTAATTTAACAATGGATGTCATTGGGAATAAAAACAGATTGATGTATTCACCCAAATTACAATGCACTGCTTGGTTCAGCATGTGAATGTAAGGGGAATTTACACTGTTGGGCTTAATGTAAATTAAATTAACCTACCTATCTTGAATCTGAGTGTTTTTTAATAACTGGTGAATTGGATTGCTTTATTATATTTGCTGGGATGCTAGTTTTTTTTCTCTATTAATACACTTAACTTGCATTCTAGCTTCGCCATTCAGAGACAGGCATCGTGTGGTGGGTTGTGTGACAGTGTCTGTCAATAGTGAAGACAAATAGTGCCAGAGACACTTAACCCATCCAATCTCACCCAGGGTATAGGTCGGTCTTGTTTTCAGACTTCTTCATAAGTCTCTTTTCTTTCTTTCTTTTTTCCTTTTTTTCCTTTTTTTTTTCCTTCTTTTTTTGTTTTGTTTCTAAATAGTGGATTGATACTGATTTGAAACTAAACTCTTTTTGGAAAGTTTTTGACTTTACATCAGTAATACAAGAAGAAGAAATGTAGAACCCCAAGTTTGGCATGTGAGGTGTTGAAAGCAGGTTTGCAGCCACTTTGTAAGTTCTGGTTTTTACCTGTAAAGCCTTTGGCAATGCAAGGGTTGATGCTGGAAATTTTGAACATAGGATCCTTTATCCTTCTGGTTTTGTTCTGAAATTTTTCTCCTGTATCCAGTGGTTCTGTGAATAAACAAATTAAGACAGAAAATTCTTATAAAAAGCACGACACGTTACATAAATTAACAAATTCAATAAAGAGGTATATTCCACATAGTAGGCTTATAAATGACTCAGACCACACCATGTGTGGTGAGGTTTTTGATGCTTAATTGTTCCCTGAAATACCGTAGTGGATCGCATAGGATGCAGGCTAGAAAAAGGCAAGTCCTTTAATGGCCCTTTGCTAGTCCTGGCTGTTTGTGCACAGGTGGCAGGAAGACTTGTAAAGCCCAAAATATCTCCAGTTTGTTTGCATTAATTTGCAATCTTGAGCTTTCCAGTCTGGGAAATGACTTGCTTTGCACTCTAGCTGCAATCAAAAACAGACGTCATGAGGACACTGCTTCTTTGGGAAGATTGGGTAATCCCTGTTGTATGGAAGGATCTCTTTGGAAAGACTGAGCAAGGATTTCAAGATTGGCTCCGCGTGAGTTTTAGCCAAAGACAAGACTCCCTCAATGCCAAGTAGTGTTTTTTTTCTCCGTTTCAGACGTTTTTTAAAAGGCTGAATGCCTTGTTTGACTTCACAAGATAATAGGATGTAGAAATATATGTCACTGCCTTAGCTGGCAATTCAGGAGGTAATAAATTTTCTTTATACAATAGCTTGTTATTGGAAAGAAAAAGAATGCGCTGATTTGCTGATGGGGATGCTCTGCTCTGTGTTCCCTTAGTCTCATGCTTAACTAGCCTGTGATTCTTGGCAGCATGCATTCGTGCCACATGCGTGTTGCATCCCTTCTGCCACTGCCTGCTTTTTGTTTTCAGAAAGAAACTTGAATTATTCAATCTCTTGGTTGTGAATATAATTTTGTTCACTGCCTCAAAACAAAGGAAATGTATGGGAGCAGAAGGCCCCTTTTTAGGCTTTCTGGGAAGTGAACGTACAAATGACTGGTATGGTGAACAACTGAAGCTTCTTTGCAACTTGGCCTTCCTAGGAGTAGTGTGGAGTCATGAGTTCTTTGTTTGCATGCTCAACTCCCACGCTGGCCAGTTAGTTTGTTAACTCTTGGTTATTTTGTCTTTCATTTACATATTGCAGAATTACTTATTAATGATGTGCAAATTATGATATCCAAAACAGAATGAGAAATTCCTTATATTGAGCTATTTGATATCATTCTACCTAGCTGAGATAAGAAAAACTTGTAAGACAAGCAACAAACTCTGAAACAGTTATTTCAGCTGTCTTACATGGCTTAGAGGTGGCAAGCAGTGGATTCGGGAGGTTTAGTTTCCACAGTGATCAAGGTTGATTTAACAGGGCAGCAGTTTTCTTTTTTCTCTCTCACTTTCTATTAAAGAATAAATAAAAATAAACAAACCTACAGCCTTGTGAGCTGGTGTGTATTTCATTTACAGTACCGGGCTGCGTCCTGGCCATAACCTGCACTTGGTGCACATTCAGTGCTGCTGCTCTGAAAGCGATTTTTATTTTGAAATTGTGTTAAAACATGATATCAATCTTAATTTTCAAATTGTGTGTGCTCATTCAAGCTGTGTTTGTCACTGCAAGCACTGTTAAACTGCAAGCGAAAGAGCCACCTGTCACAGTCCCTGAGGTGCCTCAAAGCGAAAGGCAGCGTGCGAGGTGTGCTCGCCTGCCCTGCAGCCAGGTGCAGCCAGCAGCCCCAGTGCCTGCGGGTTACATTTGGGTTATTTTCTGTGTGTTGGGGAAAAATTCCTTCCTCAAAAACAGGAAAAGCAAAACGCTTTCACCTTTTAAAGCAATGCCAGTCAAAGTGAACTACTGAAAACTAGAATAAACTTCTTTGGACTGTAGCACATTCAACCAAGAGATCTCCTTGGGGTGTCAGGTACGCATGTGTAGCCACAGGCTTTGAATAAACTGATAGAACAACATGGGAGCCGTGTAGAAGATGGATTTTTTTTTTTCAGTATAGTAACTTTTCTGAATTCTTACTTGGTTGATCCCATTTATTTATTTAGTAGCTCAAAGGAAAATGAGTCAGATACAGAACTGCAGACTCTGAAAAAACCCACAAATTTTATTACATTTTTTCAGTATTTGTGTGACTTAAACTATTCATAAAGCAATTATTAATTTGTCCCCCCGAGTATATTTTACATTTTGTATTTGGCTGTTCTGATACAGCCAGCTCCTTTCATTGCCTTTAATATTCGCCATACGTTCTCACACGTCGTTAGTTAGGAGGGAGAAGGCGCTGGCCTGCACATGCTTTAACACGTGCATGCTTGTGGATGGCAGTGACATTCATTTGAAAAGATGTATGGCTGAAGAGGGGGTTTCTTGCCATAATTGCCCAGCTTGATACTAATGTCTCCATAATTTAATTTCGTTGATACACTGGGATGTGTCTGACAAGCGGAGGAGAGTGTAACCAGTGCATAAAGGGCAGGAATTGTTTCCTCCTTATCTTCAGAAAGGAAAACCATGGATGTTTATACACGCTCTTTTTTTTTTTTTTTTTAAACTTCTAGGTAAAAAGCTGGGGGAGAAATTGTTTTGAGAACCTGGTAGCTATAACGATAGCAGCGTTGCTAAATGCTGCACCCTAATATTTATACTGAAAGTATTTTGTTTAGTGATTATTTTTTTTCTAGGAAAGTGAAGGAAAAGTGCAGCTGTTGCATTTCTGGAGAGGATATGCATGGAGCCACTTGATACGCAGGCTGTGCTCAGTGTTTGGCAGACCTGTCCCAAGGCAGACCTGCGTATGAACGTGACTAACTTTTTCTTATCGGTCTTCCGAAAAAAGCCTTTCTAAAACTTTTCCAGTATTTGCTGCAAAAAAAGAATCCTTGATACTAAGCTCTCTGTAGAGGAGGAAATGTCTTCCAATTCTAGAGCCCTGCTACCTGGTTCAACGTACGTAATGATTTATTTGTCAGTCTTTGTCACAGACAGGAAAACATGAGATCCACATACACTGCATCATCGTGTACATGATGCTCAGTTTCATCTGTTAAAAATAAATAGAATTGATTTTTTTTTTTTCACTAGGGGAAATGCTGCTAGTCAGCAATCCAGCTCTGCAGCGTCGCTGCTGTGGGCTCCGTGTATTCAGGTCACAAACATTTGCGTGCAGCATATATGCTGTATGCATGTTGCATATTTGCATTTCTTTCTAATGAATGGAAACTAATTCTATTAAAAAAAAAAAAAAGTAAACATCACAAATAGCAACGATCTATCTCAACTCAAAGTGGCTGCAAATCAGCTCCTATTGTCACTGAAATTAATATCTAGATTTAATAGTTTTTGCCAATCCTGTAAGTGTTTTTGAAAAAAGCATTGCATTAATGCATGATATAAAAAGGATAAATTTGCCTTTAAATTGGAATGCAGTTCAAAGTGACTGAATTCTCCAATTTCAGCCACTATATTTGCCAAAAACCAAACTGGAAAATGGAACTGGTATCATTCATCTGCTCCTGGCTCTCTGGGAGGTTTGAGGAAGGGACTTCTTATGCAGGTGAAAGCAGAATAGATTTCTGATAAACTGCAATGACTGCTGTATTTTACTTGACTCCTTTCTGAAACACTTTAGGTTTACTTTTAATTTCATTTAGCACAGCAAAGCTGTAAGAAACCAATACCTTTCTAAGCAGTCTTTGTCATCAGCCATGGGTAACCCCTGTTAGTAACAAGCAGACTGGTTGATAGGAAGGTTTGCTGAATTTTGCTGCTAGTTAAATATTTATATCATACTGAATATACTTTATTATGTTACTTTTAAGTAGCTTAAACTTGATAAAGTAATTCAACTATGTCTAAACCTTTTTAGAGGTGACAGTTCTATATAATAACTTGGATTTTAAAAAATCAACAAAAAAGAAAGGATCTTGTTTCTTATCATAGCAGGTATTACCTCTACTACAGCAGTAACTAGCTGAGCAAACATACCTATTATTGCCTATTGTTTGCAAAAATAGATTCTTTCTACAGTTCTTGCTGATTGCATAAGGTGTGGTTAGCAGTGCAGTAGTAAAGTGGCCTCTCCCCTAGGAAGTTAAAATCTATATATGAAACTTAATTATTCCTTAGTGCACTACAGCTGATTTAAATTTAAGACCTCTGTTTGTCCTTCTTACCATTTCCCCTCTAACATTTCAGCCTCCGTTTTCAACTATTTGTCCATTAAGATTCTCCAGTGGAAATGATTATGCTGCTTTTCAGAAATCTTCAGGGTTTTGTTTTAATCAATTAGCTGCATTTCGTATTTTAAAGCAGATTGATCTGTGGGGCTTCTGGAGAGGTCACAATCACGTTGTTTAATACACTCTGCTTAATATGAATTATTTTAGAGGTCTCTCCCAGGCTGCCCCTGTATGCTTAGGGGACTCAGCTAATGAAGACTGAGAGAAGGCTGATGTAGAGTCTCAGAGACTGAGTCAAATTACAGAAACTTCATGTTGTTTTGGGTCAGTATGTCACCAATACAGCTATTTCAACCCTGTTCTGAACCTGCAAAGTAAACAGCTCTATCGTAGTGACTGATACCAGTTCCATTTTGCCTACCAACTCAGTTGATTTTATATTTTATTTCTCATTTATGATGGAATAATCAGCAGCTCTTTTCTCATTTATTTTCTCATATTTTTATTCCAGGATTTGCCTCTGAAGCAGGGAGTGTCTGCATTAAAAATGACCTGTAGTTCTCTGCTTCATAGGTTAGAAACTTATTTTAATATTTCGTGGCTAAGCACAGTCCCGTCTTTTCAAAACAAAACAAAAAAATCCAATAATAAATGGTTTAATTGGCATTGAATGTGGATTATAAACGTTTTGATTGGGGCTTCCATTATTTTAGATGAAATGGCTTATACCCAAATAAGTAGTCCAGCTGAGGCAATGAAAATTCTGTTTACTTGCAGCCATTTTTATGAATTAACTTAAAGTTTTAAAAAAGTTGATTACAGCACAATGCATTCAGTCATATTTGGACATTTCCAAAGTACCGTATTGGCTAGGCTATACTGCTTTAAGCATTTACATTCCAAAACGTACCAAATTCCAAATATTCGTTGGGGGAAAGCAATCGGTTCATTAATCACTTCACTTCAATGGGACTGCTATAGCCAGCACACACAGAACCACGTGTCTTGTATTTACTTCTAAATTGTACACCGCAGATGCTTCTTCAGCTCCTTCCTCTTCCTCCATGGGCGGTGCTTGCAGCTCCTTTACCACCTCTTCCAGTCCTACCATTTACTCTACCTCAGTCACCGACAGCAAGGCTATGCAAGTGGAGAGCTGCTCCTCAGCCGTGGGGGTAAGTAACCGAGGGGTAAGTGAAAAGCAGTTAACCAGTAACACAGTCCAGCAGCAGCAGTCAACGCCGAAGAGACACACAGTCCTGTACATCTCGCCACCACCTGAGGACTTGCTGGACAACAGTCGGATGTCCTGCCAGGATGAGGGGTGTGGATTGGAATCAGAACAGAGCTGCAGTATGTGGATGGAGGATTCACCCTCCAACTTCAGTAACATGAGTACCAGTTCCTACAATGATAACACTGAGGTGCCACGTAAATCACGCAAACGAAACCCAAAGCAGAGGCCAGGGATCAAACGCCGAGATTGTGAAGAGTCCAACATGGATATATTTGATGCCGACAGTGCCAAAGCGCCTCACTATGTCCTTTCTCAGCTCAGCACGGACAGCAAAGGCAACTCAAAAGCAGGAAATGGGTTGGTATCTGCATTTTTTTAATAAATTTCTATCGCCATATGTAAAACCAAACTAATAAAACTCCCTTCCCGCCAAGTGTTCTACTCAGGTTCTCACATAAATCTCTCCCCTTCTCTGCCATTCCGTTTTGTGTTCTAGCCCATGATAAGTTCTCACTAGACTTGCTAATCTTTAAAGATAAAGCTAAACTTTGCCGTAACAATTGGACGCAGAATCAATGAGCTTGGCTGTATTATTAAGTGAGATTCCTGAAAGATTGTGCAATCCCCCGTATAAAAAGACAATGGAAACGTTATTGTACTGAAAAAAAAAAAAAAAAAAAAAAAAAGGCAGAAGTGGACTGGACGCACCCTAAATCTTGCTGTTTGTGCAGTATTTTATGTGAGGATTTCAGTCTAGGCACTTTTCCTGCTTGTTTGTCTCTTTCTCTATTTGTCAAATAGAGAGAGTGATGGGAGTAGAAGTTAATGGCTTGTTAAGATTTCTCATCATTTAACGCATCCTTTACTTTTTTATAAAAATGTTAAGATTATATGGTGAACCAAATTTTGTTTTTTCTTGTGAATTCACATCTGTATTTGATTTTTTCAGAAATAAATCTCTAATCCTGTTTCTCTCTGTGCTTCTGGGTTGTGTGCATGCGTGTGTCTGTATGTGGGCACGCCTGGGTGGTGGTCTCTCATCTCTCCCACTTCACACTGTTCACTAAATGCATTTCAGTAGCTGCTTGAAGAGAAAATACCCATCAGTTTATAGTAGTGTGGTTATATGTATTTTTGTATTTTATTTTTTACCTTTTGGCTTTTTTAGTACTCTTAAGGTGGTCAAATGGATAGATTTGGTTATTTTCTTTTGGGGGGGCTATTTTGTTTCACTTTTTATGTATGTGCTTGTAGTATGTTCAGATAATAATCACAGTAATGGTGAATATTAAAGTTTGCCTAATGAGATTATGTATGAATGTCTCATGTTCCAAAGGGAAAGAGCCTGGAGTCTGTATTCCCAGGGTCATTGCAGTTCCATACTTAAAATTTCACTGTGAGGTGATTCTGAGAAACTCTCCAGAGTGTGCTGCTGCTTCCTGCTCTATTAGGTACCTCATTTGGAAAGATGGAGCTAGCTGGTAACAAAGAGTTGGTACTATCCCTGCTCCTCCTCTCAAACCTGTACAGCAACAATTGGGTGGGTTTTTATTTCTTCATCTTTTGCTTTAGTTGTCTTTACAGCAAATGCTCTAAGCTTGACTGAAGTTGCCCAGCATCTCTTATTTTGGCAGCTGAAAATTTTAATGATGTAAAACATTTGTTCTGGGTAGAACCTAGGAAGCAAACTTACATGTTTGCTTGGAACGAGGAAGCTGCTTCCAGCAAGCACAAAGGAGTTCAGTCCCTCAGTTACAAAGGGAGGAAACTATTGGGAGGCAAGAATTCTGTGATTCTGGACATAAATGGGAGATCTAGTAAACTTGGGAACAGTATATGTGGTCTCAATCTAAAACATCACAAGATTATAATGCTCCCCAAAATATCAGGGGCACAATGCACAATGAACAGTGCAGCGCTGGCATTAGGATTCGATGAACACGGGGTTAGATAAGCATTTGTGTAATGTCTCATATACAGGCTAGATTGAATGACAGCAGAATCCTATGTAATAGAATTGTCCTTTTAAATAAGAGCTTTGCAATAAGAAATATCTAAGATATTAGAAAAGCTAGTTCTATAGTTAGAATATAGAAATTCAGTGTTACAACTCTAGATTACAGACCACTCCAGGTTATGGTAGTGTCACTTAAATTTTTGTTAAATTTTGCAGCCTGATGGAGTTCAGCCAAGCAAGGTCATTCACTTCTGGCTTTAAGAAAAAAGCAAGGAAAGAACACTTGGTAATTTGTGAAGCGGAAATAGTTCGTCTTAAAAGAGACTTGTAGTTGGCTTTCAGAGATAGAAAAAAGAATTTATTCGTGTGGAAACCCTTAGCATTTCTGAAAGCCTTTTAAAAACAGATGAATTGATTTAGAGCAAAGATTCTCAGCTTTCAGTCATGCTTGGTCTCGCTTTCACTTTCAAGCCTCCACTTGGAACAGCCGCGATGCATTGCAGGACCAGACAAAAGTTAACTCATGAAATCTATTTTAATAGAATCACGGGTTTTGCCATTTGAGTTTCTGTTCTAGAAAGGAAGTGCTAGCTTTGAGGAGACATTGTCTGGTAACAATTAAGCTAATAAATAAAGGGGTGTGTGTGAGAGAAATATTTTTACTATTTGCATGGGCATGGCTACTAGAATTGTATTTTGACTAAATTAAAAGGATGTGTAAATGATAAATCCTCATAATTTGAGAAGGAAGCACTGAGAAATTCTGGTGAAGTCTTTAAAATTACTTTCATGTTCATCTAATCTGACTGAAAATAACGATTAGCTCAAGTTTCTGAAGGGAAGATTTTCCAAATAGTTTTTAGGTGTCATCTCTTTAGATAAATACTACGAAGTGTAAAATGTCAGTGTGTTGACAACAAACTTGGGTTTTAAGAGTGAAGTACTTTCAGGAAAGCAGAAGGATGTGCTGGAGAGGCCAAAGCATCAATGTCCCACTGGTAAAACTGTATTTTGAGTGTTAAAAGGGAATTTCATTTTAATGGATGCCTCTCTGACTTTACCCTTCAAAATTTTGTACTTTAGTCCCCATATTAATTTGTTTAACTGCAATTCCCAGGTATGAGGAGGTCAGAATATGCAACCCACCTGCTGCATTAATTCAGTGCAATTGCAGTCGCAGCCTGCCTGGTTGAGGCGAAGGAAGCACGGGTCTGAGTACCGGGGCTGTGTGGCTGTGGCTGAAGTTAATCCTTGCAATTCCTTTTCAGATCCCCTGTGGGATGCTGATAGACTTTAGTCAAGTCATTTAAAATTCTGAATTAGAACAAAGAGAAGGCACGGACTGAAAGTTCGTAAATGTATTCCTCTTAATTACTGGTCCGTTGGAGTAATGTCCTGACAGGAAGTACAGGGAAAGCGATAACCTAACAGGCCTAAATTCAAGCACTGCTTTTGCCTGACTTGTACAGAAGCAAAGAGCATCGTGGTGGTAATTGCAGTTCATTGAGTGTATTGCAGGTTTTGTATGTGCTAGTTGAAGAAGACATCTCCCTTTTATTTTCCTAAAATACGGCATATTTTTACGTGGCTTTTTTTTCTCAACCAGCCTGTTAACCTTGACTGTGGCTGAGTAATCAGGACTTCGTGACATGGTTAGTGCAGGTTTTATAACCTCAGACTGCCCCAGCACCTCTACGTGGCTGTGAGACGAGCCTGAGGCCGCAAGCAGTGTGAGCAGTAGGCTCGCTGGGTGCTGACACAGGTAGCCCTCAGGAACAGGGAGAAAAATGAAATTCAAGCACAGCACGAGCCTCGTAACAGCTCACCAACATACACCACAGCTCTGTCTTACTTGTGTTAAAACTTTGGAAGGTTTAGTGGAAGTAAGAGCATGGCAGCTGGGACCTGGATAAGTTCTGCATGTTGCACATTGAAACAGGATTCTTTTTTATTGTTTTGTTTTTTAGCAGATCACAACTGTGATTTAAAACTGCTTTTTTTTTCAGTCTTTAACAGTTAAAAGCTACTTTCTGGTAGTTCAAAAAGAAAAATAATGAATTTACGTTCTGCATAAGCTCATTG
This sequence comes from Netta rufina, assembly GCF_964035555.1. Taxonomy (NCBI): domain Eukaryota; kingdom Metazoa; phylum Chordata; class Aves; order Anseriformes; family Anatidae; genus Netta; species Netta rufina. Next base: position 1,109,403 of record NC_140136.1, on the reverse strand, counting down.
AGCTCTTTCTGCCTGTCCCGTTTGCTGTGACATGTTTACATTTGTTAATGTTAGATGGGTTTGATGGACTTCAGGATAATTACAGAAACCTGCTCTGTACAGCATCAAGCGTTACCTTCCCTTGTGCTTTAAAGAATTGACCACGTAACGCTATACTTTGGAGGGCTTCTTTATTCAGCTTTTAATTATGGAACTGATCACAAGTACAGTACATCTTGAGGTGTGCACCTGGAAGGAAAGAGTCTTCTTGCATATACTGCAGCTCTAAAATTTGTGCAATTTTGTCAGAGCCTTTTACAAGAACAAATCTGTTTTTAACATAAATTTATGAATTTTGACAGAAACTGGTATTTGAGTTTGCATGGATGTACATGTTCAGGAGGAGACAGGCATGAGGCTGTTTTCCTGTTTAAAGAAGTATCATTTAACCTTAAATCCATTTGGCATGTGTGTGTACATACGTATATTTTTAACAGAAGTGAAGCAGTTTGTTCCAATAATGCCAAGCCGTATCGTATACTTTGAGAACAGCAGGTTATAAGCCTTCTAATTGTTAATGCAGTTTAATGCTAATTGCTTTTCCCTTCCTTTATGTTTATGCTATGAAAAGCAGTTGCACTGGATGGAAGAGGCAGGGAAGCACCATTCCTCTTCATCCTGCAGGTTTCCTCCTCTGTCAGAAAGAGAATTCCCATGTTTGCTCTCAACCATGCATCTTCTGTACATTAATACACACTCCTTACTTTTGTAGCTTTGCTGTGATTTCATTTGTTTTCATTGAGGAGCTGCTCATAACATCTTTAATGGTCTGCTTTGACTTCTCAGAGCACCAGAGAGCCAGAAAGGAGCTGGAGGGAAGAAGACCCCAATGTTGTGTGGTCAGTATCCAACTAAAAGTGAGGGGAAGGAGCTGAAGATAGTGGTACAGCCGGAAACCCAGCACAGGGCTCGTTACCTGACTGAAGGCAGCCGAGGCTCGGTGAAAGACCGGACACAACAAGGTTTTCCAACTGTAAAGGTAGGCTGTTTAATTTCGGGTGATACGGGGATTCCTTTACAAGCCATACTTTAGCAGAATGGGAACTGGTTCAGTTCAGATAAGACCTCGAATTTCTACTTTTAGAGGAAGGGGAGGAGACCTTGCAATCTCTTTACTGCAAAGGCTGTAGAACTGTACTGTCTCTCTTCTTTTGGATACAAAGACATCTGTCTGCATCACACAATTACAGGAGGCAGGAAATGTTATGTCACGGCAATGATACCTCATCTGTGATGCATGTCCTGTGAGACTCACAATTAGATGAACTGTGTGTGAAGAGGTAGACACTTGAGGCATACAAAAGTAGGAGAGCACACTGCTGTAACTGTTCAATCGCTGATCACAGTGGGTTGTCATTGTGTCTTACTGGTAAGAATATAAAACAAGGTTTTGTTCCAAAAGACATCTAAAAGGTGTTTGTTTTTTTAAATGAGAAGTATCAGAATCCACATACTCAGTACCTGCTTTTCAAGCAGAGTCACAAAGATCTGTTAACTGAGGTGTACGTTATGGATCTCACTGCTCACACGGTTAGCAGCAGAGTGAAGCACGTGTGGATTAGGAGAACTGGGGAATGGGGGAAGAAAAAAGGAAGCAGTCATATGCGTGCTTAACACATGCAGCCTGTTTCCTGTATGGACTTTGGTACCTGTAAGTTTAGGGGGTGTTGGTCACTTGCTCTGAGGTAGGGATGCACGGCACAGAGGCCTGAATGATGATGCCCTTAATCCCGATCAAGGGCAAAGATCTGGATAAGAGAAGATGCAGTCAGCAGTTCAGGAGGCCCTGCATAGCTGATCTCTCCAGCAAGCATTGTTTCTTTCTCTGTCTTGCTTTATTCAAGGGGAAATGATATAATTTGCCTTACTCAAAGAGGGGAAAAGTTGCTTATGATCAGGCTTGCTAGGTTGCTGAGGAGGGCGTTGCTGTGAGTTCCTCAGGGGATGAGGACCAAAGCCCAGATGAAGAGGAAGAGCTACAAGTGGAGGAGAAACATAAGGAAGAAGGTTACAAACAGGTCTTTCACATTCCAGCCCAAGAGGGAGAACATTCACAGTCTGTCTGCTGATGTACAGAATGTGAATTTGCGGGGTCCTGCTGTAATGCTGTACTTGGAGAGAAGCAGAAGAACTGATGTCAAATACCACAGAAGTTGCACTGATGGCAGTATGGTTGTGACAGTGGGCACCAAAATGAATACAGGCCAGCATTGGGTGCTCCTTGGAAATAAGGCAAATAGCATCCTGGCTGTACTGCGAGGATTCTGGCCAGCAGGCAAAGCAAGCAGACAACCACATTTTTGTTACCATACCAAAAAACAATCAAACAAACAAAAACATTTCCTCTAATACTTTATCTTAGTTACTCTACTTTGAGAAAGCAGCAAAGCAGTTCAGACCAGGCTGATTTATCAGGTCGACAAAGGACCACTTGTTTTCAATGCAAGCCTTAATAATTTGTGCAGACAGAGTATAGAAATATACTTATCTCTGAAGTCCAGTTCAACAGCACTGCAAGCATCTCCAACACTTTACTCAGTCCCCTTCAGTAATGCAGAAGTCCAGTAAAGTTTCCTAAGAAAAGAATCCATTCATGTTCTCCTGTTGCTATGGTGATTTAGTGCTCATTTATGTGGATTTTCTTAATGGGCCTTTGTTCATCTGAACTTCCTTTTAATTCCTTTTCCAGTTCTCTTTAGCACCCGTCAGAGAAAATTTTCTGTTTGGAAGAGTTTCATGTTACTGAATGCCTGGAAGCCCAAGCTTGCTTTACCAGTAGGCAGACGAGTTCCTACCCTGCATACATAAGTCTAATTGAGTTGGACAGTCAAAATGAGTCAGTGGATCTTCAGGAAATCTGAGCTGAGGGTAGGGAAAAAAAAAACACAACAAGTACACAAAGGCCAAGAGTTTTTTGTTTGTTTGCTTGGTTTCATACTTCCTAGTATCCCACCTACCTGCTGTAACTCAGTGGCTCCTTTTGGACGTGAGGGGCATACTGTGATCTTAGCAGGAGTTCTAATTTTTTTGCAAACCAGCTAAGAACTCCAAAATTAACTATGTATATATATGTGTACATATATTTATTTCAACCATGTGTTAAATGACTTATTTGTCTTTTAGTAGATGAGCAAATGACAATAGGTTAAAAACATCAATTACCTTTTGTTTATAAACTAGATTTTAAAAAAATCATGCTTCCCTGAGGGTTGTTTCCAGCAACACTAGGAGCAGGTTTGCTTCAAGTTCAGCTGCATAAAATATTCCTGATTTTAATTAAAAGGCATTGCTGGTCACTCAAAATATGATTTGTGCCGCTGTGTTTCAGCTGGAAGGTCACAACGAGCCGGTGGTGCTGCAGGTATTCGTGGGCAATGACTCTGGCCGAGTGAAACCACACGGGTTCTACCAGGCCTGCAGAGTTACTGGGCGAAACACTACTCCCTGTAAAGAAGTGGATATCGAGGGGACTACTGTTATTGAGGTTGGACTGGACCCTAGCAACAATATGACACTCGCGTGAGTAGCTATTTTAATTATATATTTTAATTTATTAGCTTATTTTCAGAAACTGGCCTTTCTCTTTCAGTTGGGTTGTTTAGTATCTCAGCAAGTCAGGCTCTTAGTGAAGCTACATGAATAATAAACTTCTAAATCCATGTTCTCAGTTTATTATGCTTAATCTCATCCTTTTCTATAGCTTTTTCAATGAACTTTGTTATATTAGAGTTTTATGTACTGTTTAAAGAATAATGAACATATTCAAGCATTACCTGAATTATGATGTCACTGCTTCCATTGATTGTCTCTCTTAGCAAGTATGAAATGGCTAAGCAGAAAAGAGGGATGGCAAACACTGGGATCTTCAGATCCTTTTAGGGCACAGAAAGGTTGGGGATTTTGGAGGCTAAATTCTGAGGTTTCTCATCTCTCTTTGTTCCGTTACTGCCATTCCTATCAGACAGTCCTTTGTCATGAAAGCCTAGTGCTTTCCTATCTTCACAGAGCAATCTGGTCAAATACAGACAACGTCTTGGATACAACAGGTTTTCAGATGCAGTTAAACAGTGTATGGCTGTTGCTCGAAAGGGATAAGCCCAGTCCAGTGACCCTTGTCACGTGTAGCAGATTTTTGAGCAAATGGCCTCTTGTGTCTGTGTGGTTTAGATCTCACAAGAAATTTCAGATAGAAGTGATTCCCCTAAAAGCTTTTCACATGTATTTTAAGTTATAGAAAAGGCGTGATCTTCTCAAGTATGTTTTTCAGTAGAATGTCTTTTTTCTTTTTTTTTTTTTCTTTCAAAGCAATATGTGGTTGTGCTTGAAAGCTGTCACTTCTTAAGAAACTTGTCTTGATGTCAACAGAAGCATTTCTTCAATTTACAGTGTCTGCTTCTTATGTGTGATTAATTCCCTTATCACACTTACCTCCATTCCCTAGCTGTTGTCCAGAACGTTTTGTAGTAGTAACCCTGCAAACGCAGAGGAATGGAAGAATAAAGATCTGTAGTGATAAATTGAACGCTTACCAGAATAATTTTGTTATGTTGCATTTTCTTTTTTATTCATAGTTCTTTCACATTCCTTCCTCCCATGATTCAGCATCCAAATTAAGTAGGGATGAATTGAGGGCAGGACTATATAATGAGAGGTTATGCAGAGATTTCATGTGACTAATCTAATAATATTTCTACTTCAAGAGTACTGACTTTTTTGTGGCTTGTTTAATCGATTAGTCAAAATATTTTAAAAGAGGATGAATTTATTAAACTCTATTAAACTCTCAACTACTTTGTGTCATTAGGGTTGATTGTGTGGGAATACTGAAGCTGAGAAATGCTGATGTTGAAGCTAGGATAGGGATTGCTGGTTCCAAGAAAAAAAGCACACGTGCCAGGCTGGTATTTCGTGTTAACATCACTCGCAAAGATGGTTCAACTTTGACTCTCCAGACGCCTTCTTCCCCAATTCTGTGCAGTAAGTATCAAAATAAAAGATTTGCTATTAGAGGACTCTGGATTTTAGTGTGATTGAAGTGTGGGGGGACCACAATGTTGGTCTGTGATTATTTGAGTTGCTGTGGCTAAAATCAGATGGGTTATTTTTATTTGGAGGGGGGTGTTGAATGGCTGACTAGTATTTAAAAGTAGTTAAAAATTGCCTAATCTCTTATTAAATGATTTTTTGCCTTTCAAGAGACAAGAACTTGTGTCATGATTGCTTTGAACTGATAATGACTTTTTTGATACAGGTTTTAATCCCTTCTGTACTGTCACTTTCATCTGCCAGCTTTCAGTGATAAAAATTACTTGTAATAAGTTAGTCAGCATGGCTCGTCCCAGATGTGGGAGTACATTGAGCCCAGAGGGGGGATCTGTTCTGGTTCAGTGGAAGAATGAAACCTTTTATAGCTATTTATTAAAATGCTCTGTTTAGCACTGAGCACAGATGGCTGCATTGACTGTTCAGGTTGCAATGAACGCCATGGAAAATGAAATCAGAGGAGGCCATGGTACATCTGAGGCTGCTTTTCTTGATATTTTTTTCACAGTCAATACCTGTTGTATCAGGGCTCCTATTCAACTCCTCAGAAACTGCAGCTTTGCTGCCAGTGAAAGGACAGATTGTAAGGGGATGATTAAAAGCACATCAGATACCACAGTGCTGTGGGCAGCAGGCAATTATATATATAACATTTATATGATTGTATATGTATCCATAGGTATTTATATGGTTTTATATATTCAGCTACAGGCTGATTAGCAGCTGTGCTGCATGTGCAGCCCGACTCTCCCAGTGCACTGCTCTCACCAAGAATCCCTTTGCCCAACCAAAGGAATGTCACTGCTGATGCACAGGCAGACTCTCCTGCTCTCTTTGGCCACGTTTTATGCTTTAGGCATTATTTTGACATTTTGGGGCGGTCTTCTTGAAAGATCAGCTTGAGGTGTTCCTGTCCCTCATTTTTTTCTTCCTCCTGACATTTTTTGCTAAATTGTTCTTTTCAGTTTTTTTTTTTTTTTCTTTTTTTGTGGTGGTATTCTTTGATTGTATGCATTTATGTTGTTACATTTAGCAAAGAAGTGAGATATATATGCATATATATATACTTTTTTTTTTGGTCACAAATCATAAAGCAAAGGAAGACATTTAGGAATTATTTTATTCTTTCCTGTAAGTGACAGAAGTAAGTTGTAATCTTGTCAGTGAAAGCTCTTTGTTTTGGATGTTAATATTTTCTTGGATTTCAAGCTATGTGTTTTTTCAATTGCAGCTCAACCAGCAGGAGTTCCAGAGATCCTAAAGAAAAGTCTGCACAGTTGTTCGGTGAAGGGTGAAGAGGAAGTTTTTCTGATTGGCAAGAACTTTCTAAAAGGAACAAAAGTGATTTTCCAAGAGAACGTTTCTGGTTAGTGTGAAAGCCATACCAGCTTGGGGTGATGAAGAGAGCATGTTTGGGTTTATGTTGTTTCATACAGTTTAGCTGTAGGGAGCAAACTGAGAAGCTGAATCAAAGGCACTAAAATAAATTGCTTTGTATGGATATGCAATAAATTATGCTTTTTAACTTTCATTTAGATGAAAATTCTTGGAAGGCAGAAGCTGAAATAGACATGGAATTATTTCATCAGGTACTTCTGATTATTACTTTTATTTTGTTTTTCTAAATTACTATTTTGCTCTTTTATAAATACCGGAAAAGACTCCTTTTTGATATCATCAAGATCTGATAGTTAGGTTCTATATCAGTGTCTTGGCAACTGTTGGCCAGGAGCAATGGCTTACCATGCATAAAATGCAAGGAAAAAGAGTTCAGAAAGATTTCACTTGTGCTAAAAATACCATGTGTGGGGCTCATGTTGATTAGAGATGGAAAATGTACCTAGTGTTTTTGTTTTCAGTCAGTGCTACTGAGGACGGAAAAGGGAAAAAAAGACTTTTCTAATTTTGTTTTAAACTGATAATAAGCACTTCTTCTCTAGATGGACATCCTCTCTGCTCTAGTAGCAAGCTTCTCTTTTGGGATTGTTATTTTGCAGTCCATCGCTCTTTCCAAAGATGAGAGATGAGATTCTGCTGGATCTGTACTTTTTTTTTTTTTTTTTTACATGATACTGTTTTTCAGTTTATTACAAAATAGAACAAAAAAAAGCGATGTGTTCATTAAGTGCCTAAACTGGTATAGAACTACCGTGTGGAAGAAAAGAGGTAGGAGGCAGTTGGCAGCCGGCCCGACTGAACTTTTTGGATGAGTGACATTCTGTGTGTATGACCGATCAATGTGTACTTTGGAAGCTGACATGCACAGATTCTAATTAAAATCTGTCTGAAGTAAAGCATCCCCAGGTAGTGTGCAGAAGTACTTCTTGTATAGCCTTGTGTCAGCTGGAATAAGGCAACATGCTATTCCAGCATGAAAGTAGCACTTTTGTGAAGATCAGGCTTTAAAATCTGATGTCCAGAAGTGTCATCTTTGAAATAGAAGCTACGTTAAAGCCACTTAGACAATACAACCTGCAGTTCTATTGAAAATAAAGGGTGGTGTTACAGGCTTCCTGATTTACCCAGTGGCTGACTAGTTCTGACTCTTTCCAAAGGAAAATTGTTAAAGCCTTCCCCTCTTTCTGTGCATTTCTATAAATAACACTCCTTCAGATGAGTTCTTCAGTGAGTCTGGTAGGCTATCGTTGTTGTCAGTCAGGTCTATGCAAGTAGAATTGTTTAGTTTCTAATTGGGAGCGTAGATACCACAGGAGGAGTGTGGTATATGAACTTTGTGGGTGAGCATTTGCCCTTATGTGCAATTTAATGAAAAGGCCTAATACTTTTTTTTTCTAGTATATTTCCTATGAGATTGCTATTGGGTGGGAATATACTGTATGTACACCATAGTCTTTACACTCAGCTGAATTTTGGGTCCACTTTGAAATGTTTTTCAGAATATTTGTTCATTCTTTTTCACACAACTGAGTGTCTTTATGGATTATCAGACTGAAATTAGAGAAGTTACTGAATGTGCACGATGCCTGACAGATGTGCTCCCACCTCTGAAGGCAGTGCTCCATTTTCCTTTGCTTTGTGTTTTCCTTTTCTAGTGGATGGACAGGTAGTGGGGGAGTAGGTAGCCTATAGTTCACTCAGCGCTATCACTCTTGAATGATTGCAAGCATATTTTTGGTGTCTGCTCAGTGTTAAATCTGCTTAAGTGTAACATGAGACTGCATCCTCTGTCCACACCGAATACAAAGGTCTGATTCAGCAGAACAGTGAAGTATCTGATTCCAGCAGAGTGTTATGGCAGAGGGATCGCAGTTCATTCAGGCATGTTAGGCATAAGTTTCTGTTGAAAGTACTGGACTTTATATATATGCTTTTCCTTTCTGCACATTTCAGTTGAGCTGTAAGTTGCCTGAGCATCATGTGGGCAGAATATTCAAATCTCTGTTGTAGCACAAGAACTGCTGCCAACTGATTTTGCTGAACCTGTAACTTGACCATGTTTCCCCATTTTTCTAGTGTTTTAGTAGGCTGTTTCTGTGTTTTGATGGATGTAGATATAATTAATAATAATGAAATAAGTTTTCTAATATGATTTTATTTATTATTTTTGCATTGCAGAATCACCTTATTGTGAAGGTGCCACCATATCATGACCAGCAAATAACCTCAGCTGTTTCTGTGGGAATCTATGTGGTGACCAATGCTGGCCGATCACACGATGTGCAGCCATTTACATACACTCCAGATACATGTATGTAAAACAGGAAATGGGGGGAAGGAACGGACAGTTTTACCTGCTAAACCTTTTGTTCCTGATTGCACAGTGTCTAGACCATAAATAATATAAATGTTAGGTAATACGGATGTTTTTGAACTCCTCTTGTTGAGATTTGCTCTGCTGAGGAGAGCCAAGCCCTTAGATTTCATTATTCATTTATCTGACAAGTAGCTCAAGTTTCAGCTGCGCGTAGGCTGCTGTTCTTAGACATTTCTACTAGGAAGTTCAAAATGAAGCTGTGTAAGGAAAAATAGTAGATAAGCTACATACTGGGCACCAAATACAAGAAAAACTAGCACCAAGCTTTATCCCAAGGAATGCTGCAGTTTGACTGCATCGTGTATTTGTATTTATTTATCTGTATTACAACGTACGGTGCAATAGCTGACTGGCTTTTTCATTTTTGGAAGTGAAAATGAATGATATCATGGGCGTTAGAATTACTGGTGTATTCACAAAAAAGGTTGTTTCTGGTGTTTTCAAAGAGCTTTAGTTACTTATACCTTAAAGTAACTGTTTTAGTTTGCTTTGAGTTTTGGATTTTTTTGCTTGTTTGCTGTTTTAGCATAAGGAAGTTTTCAATGTGTTTTCCCTCAGCAGCTGGTACCCTGAATGTTAAAGTGAAGAAGGAAATCTCCAGCCCAGCCCAACACTGTTCTTTTGAAGAGGCTATAAAAGGTACTAAATTGATTCTTATCATTATTGTTAATAATTTAACTATAAATTCCTACTCAAATTTTGCAGGAATGAATCAGCTGTCCTGTGGGGATAAATATGTGCTTATAAAATCTGGCCATATTCTTACACTAATGTTTGATTTCAAATCCAGAATATTTTGCTTCATAACCATATTCCTTTAAGTATATTGTAATGTGAGATAGTGCAGAGCAAAAACTCTGCAAAAATAATTTTTTAAAAATGGTTTGTTTTTTTGTGCCTTGGGCCCTGCATTTCAGTCTTCTTTCTTTGCAAGAATATTAAACGAAGAGGAGAGAAACCTAATATGGCTGTTAATACAAAGCATTTCAAATCTATGTTGTGTTAATTTAAGCCAAAAAAAAAGTGAAAGGGAAAAAAAAAACACTCAGCACTGAAAAACCCTAACATACTTGTCATTTTTCCTTAAAGTTATAAAGCTACGGTAGTAGCAGAGACAGAGTAAAGGCTGTCCAGTGATTTTAGGATTGCTTTCAGTGCAATTCTGAGATTTGCATTTTGTCCATGGAAAGGTTGTTATTTTGTTCTAAGGGAGCAGCTTTTTGGCTTGCCTGGATTTTAAGTGAAGTGAATTGATCCTTCCTATACTGAAATAAAGGAAGGAAATGTTTCTGAGTTGGTTGTTAAAACTATGGAGGTGTACAGAGGTTAATGGAAATTTCCATAGCCTGCTCTGGTGAAAGCAGGTTGAAAGGTAAGCAAATTAACAACGTGATCACAAGTTTGATAGGAATCCATAGCTTCAGGTTAAAATCATGAAGCTCATGTTTAAAGTTAATAGTTGTATATTGGGCCTTGGCAGGGGATGTATTTACAAGTTGACTTTACAACTTGTTCGGGAGGATAATACAAGATACGATGAGTTTAAACCTGCAGAGAATATTCAGGGAGAAATTTGCAAAAACATGTAGGGCATTGAAGCAAGCTGATAAAAGTACTGGTAAAACTTCTTGGTAGCAAGATTAAAAAGATAAGGATAATAATAACTGATGTATCAGGGCAAGCCTGACGTGTATCTAATCTAGTGTGGAGGCTTAGCCAAGGCAAGATACCAACTGCTTCAGGAGAACATCTGCTCTTCATAAGAACAGTGTGCTCTTCGTATTGGTTTGTGTCCTTGTATTTAATTTGTGGTAGAAACTTAATTTTCTTGTGTGGATTTTCTGCTAGCTAGCTTTTTGGTCGACTCATTCCTGTTCCTATTCTGCTTCAGGCTGAACGTGAACCTGAGGTCAGGCAATTTTGTCTGCGTTATGTACTTTGTCTCTGCATAAGTCCCAGGTTATCCTTCACCACTCTTCTGAAATGATAAAGAGCAGGTGGGATCCACTGGGATGCTGCTGTTTTCCAGTTTCTTTTCACTGGGAGCACCATCATAGAATTCATAGTTTAGGTGGCATCATTTACTGCAGCCCTGGACAAATGGAATAATCTGTTGCCAAGGTCCTGCACAGGACCTTTTTCTTTCATTCTGTCATTCCTTTTTCATTCTTAATCTCATTTCTTTTTCTCATCCTTCCAACCAGGTGTGTCACTGTGAACCAACACACCATTGCTAGCAACTAATCTGTGTAGCATCAGGATTTTTTAATTATTTATATGTAAATTTTTATCATTTCTGTATAACATGACAGGATTAAGCATGTAAAAGAGAAAAAATTGTCAGTCGTGACTAAGGTATAGAAAAATACTGACCGCTGTGTATGCCTGGCCGTCCTGAAGTTGGCGTAGTTGAGTTTTTCACTCAAATTGCAGTCCCTGCCAGAAGTACAGCCCAGCACGTCACATCACGTGGCCTGTATTTTGGGGCTGTTCCAAATATGCGAGTTAGTAGGAGGAGGGAAAGAGTTTATTTGGCTCTTTGCGTACTGACGACTGTTGGCATACTGGTGGCTGAGAATTTATTACCGAAGACAAAAAAATGACATTTCAGGAGAGAATGTTGGTTGTACATAGAATAAGCACACAAGGACTGTGACCAAGGACATAGCATACTGTTGATACAAATTTGCAGAAATTTTACTGCCATGTTATTGTAAGATTTAAATCTGTTTAAGGCATGGAGATTTCTTACTGTATGTTGAAGAGAATTCTTTAATTTACTTAAAACCCACAGATCTATATGTATTTTTATAGGTTTTTCCATTGGTTCGTTTTAAGCTCAAACACTTTCAGTAGTATTTTAAATCAAGGAAGCTAATTCTACTTACAGCAAAGATATCAGATATGTTATGTAATGTGTTTTTTTTACCTGGATCAGGAAAAATCAAAACTGAAGAGATCTAATTTATTTCAAGAAGAGACACCTTTTTACTTCAAAAAGAAAAAAACACAGGCACTGTAAAGGCAAAACAACAGCTTGCTCTTGATAGAGAGCTGGCACGCAGATATATCAAGTTTTCACTTGGCTAGTCCTTTAACAGAATAAAAATACTGTCTGAACTCATTGAGTGTTCTGTTCATGCACTTGTCTGAAAACAGACATTTAAAAAAATAGAGTAGTTGTGCAGCTAAAGTGAAGTAAAATAAATTTGTACTGTGTGGAAAGATGTATTAATCATTTGTTTGTACTTCCAGGCAGTCGGTGGATGATTGTCCTGGCCCAAAAAGATAAAGAATTAAGTAAAAACGTTAATATTACTGTAAATCTCCAAGATTACTTGAAGTATCCAAATGGATGCAGTGATTTCTTTGCATGTTAGCATCTTACAAGAGAATGTGAGCTCTTATGGCGGGGCTCAAAAGTTAAATGGGAAGCAGGCCACCACTAGAAAACCGTGCTTTGTATGGTGGATGTTCACATTTCATTTCCCTTCTTTTCTTTTTATTTGTGACTGCAGCAGTGAATGCCACCAGTTGTAATCCAGAGAACGTAAATATTCTTCCTAGTGCCTTGATAACTCCACTTATACCAAGCAGTATGATTAAGAATGAAGATGTGGCTCCAATGGAAGTAAGCGCAGAAAAACGATCTCCCCCCGTCTTCAAGGTAAGTTTGATTGTGATCTGAAGATACTGATTTTAATAGTATTAACCTCATCAGCCCGTGTCCTGAAGAGTGCAGAAGAGGAACACATGGGAAATGTCACATCCAGGATCAGTCTGGCCAAAACATATGATCACATCATGATCAGCACGATTAAAGTAATGGACCATTTCCTTTGAAAGTAACTTTTCTTGTCCCTGCATGCCAGCAGTGATTGGTTAGTGAGTGATGCTGTGATGAATGTTCTTTTTGTCCTGTAACACAGAACAAGTAAATTACTGTGAGGGTTTTTTTAAAATAATTTCTTGGTATTGCTTTCATCGAATTGTGCTATGACTTGTCCTTGAAGTAGAATTTGCACTGTTTTCCCAGTCATTTGCTTGCTCCTCTGGTTATGTATGGAAAGATGCCTAGCCATCAGATCTTCCATCTGGTCTTTCCTGAACATGGTGGATTGGTGGAAATCTGATGAGCGTAACCTGAATAAGCATGTGAATGGCTTAATGTATTGCTGCTCTTTTCAGGCTTCGAAGGTGGTCGGACCAACTCAGCAAACACTGGAAAGCAGCATGTCTGGCATACCAACTTCTGCTTCCCATTTACCTTCTGAAAGTGAAAAGCAGCAACAAATACAGCCGAAGGTGTATAATCCAGAGACTCTAACTACAATCCAAACGCAGGACATTTCCCAGCCTGGTAGCTTTTCAGCAGTCTCTACTCCAGGTCAGCTGCAGAACAGTGACACATTATTGCAGCAAGCTGCACAGTTCCAAACGAGAGATTCCCAAACCAGAGAAGTTTTGCAATCAGATGGCACGGTTGTCACTCTGTCACAATTAACTGATGGATCACAGACACAACAGTCTACGCTATCAGAACCAGCACAGGCATTACAGCAACAAATTTCATCAAGTATTTTCTCATCAGCAAGTGGTGTGAGTCAGTTACAGAACACAATACAGCAACTGCAAGCTGGAAATTTTCCAACTAACACTGCCACAGGCAGCAATAGAAATGTTGACTTGGTGCAGCAGGTACTGGAAGCTCAACAGCAGTTATCTTCTGTTCTATTTTCTGGGTCAGAGAGCAGTGAGGATGTTCAAGATCAGCTAAATGCAGATATCTTTCAGCAAGTCAGTCAGATACAAAATCCTGGGATATTTTCCTCATCAGAGACGGCTGTCCATTCCAGACCAGAGAACCTTTTGCCTGGAAGAGGTGAAAATGTTCATTCACAGCCTGAAAATGCATTGTCTAATCAGCAGCAGCAGCAACAGCAGCAGCAGCAGGCGATGGAGACTTCCGCAGCAATGGTGATAGGAATCCAACAAAACATTTGCCAGGCTGCCACACAGATGCAGTCTGATTTGTTCTCTTCAACAACTTCAGGGAATGGAGCCCTCCAACAGTCACCTGTTTACCAGCAGGCTTCACATATAATGAGTGGGTTGTCAACAAGCGAAGATATGCAAATGCAGTGTGAATTATTCTCTTCATCTCCCGGTGTTTCTGGAAGTGAGACTACTCCAACTGCTCAGCAGCAGGTCTCTAACAATGGGCCCAATATGTTTCAGGCATCGAGTTCTGCAGATGGAGAGGAAGCTTCAGGACAGAGTAAACAGATACAAAATTCTGTATTTCAGACCATGGTTCAAATGCAGCACAGTGGAGAAAGTCAGCCTCAAGTTAATCTCTTTTCATCTACAAAAAACATGATGTCCGTTCAGGCAAGTGGAGCTCAACAACAAGGGGGTGGTCTGTTCCAGCAGGGTGGAGAAATCATGTCTATTCAGCCAGCAAACTTTATGCAGCAGTCTGCACACTCACAAGCTCAGCTTTTCCATTCTCAGAATCCTATTGGTGATACTCAGAATATGCCACAGGAAACACAAGGCTCCATTTTTCACAGTCCAAATTCCATTGTCCACAACCAGACCAGTACTAATTCCTCTGACCAATTGCAGCCTCCAATGTTCCACTCACAGAGCACCATGGGCGTATTACAGAGCTCTTCAGTTCCTCAAGACCAGCAGTCTGCCAACATGTTCCTTTCCCAGAGTTCAATAAGCAACCCAGCATCTCAAGAGGAACAGATGTCGTTCTTTACAAGCCCGAATTCCATTTCTCCTCTTCAGGCAGCAACAAACACTGAGCAACCAACTTCCTTCCAGCAGCAGACACAGATATCTCACATCCAGAGTTCTATGCTTCCCCAGGAACAGCCGCAGACTCAGCCTGCTCAGCAAGGTTTGTTTCAGCCTCAAGTGTCAATGGGCTCCATCCAGTCCAGTTCAATCCCCCAGAACCAACAAGGAGCTATCTTCCAGCCCCAGCATTCGATAGTTGCAATTCAGAGTAGTCCTCCATCTCAAGAGCAGCCGCAGCAGCAGCAGCAGAACATGATGTTCAGCAATCAAAGTGCAATGAGTACCATTGCTTCTCAAAAACAAAACATGATTTTCAACCCGAACCAAAACCCGGTTACTAATCAGGAGCAACAAGGCCAGTCCATTTTTCATCCACAGACGAACATGGCGCCGATGAACCAGGAGCAGCAGCCCATGCAATTCCAGAGTCAAACTACAGTGTCTTCTCTACAGAATCCTGGGTCCAACCAGGCCGAAGCACAGCAGCCAGCCATCTTCCATAACTCACCCCAAATTCAGTTGGTCCAAGGGTCACCAAGTTCTCAAGAGCAGCAGGTCACCCTCTTCATCTCTTCAGCTTCCATGTCTGCCTTGCAGAACAGTATGAGCCAGCAAGAGCTACAGCAGTCTCCTATGTTCTCTTCCCAAAACAGCATGGCAGGAATGCAAGGAACTGCTTCTCCTCCACAGCAGCAAGCTTCTTTATTTCACAACGCAGCAGGAGGTGCTATCAACCAGCTGCAGAATTCTCCTGCTTCATCTCAGCAAACTTCAGGAATATTCCTGTTTGGCATTCAGAACAGTAAGTGGTAGATGCCTAATTCAGAGTGTAGAGTTTAGAAGAGCTACTAATTGGAGTCCACAAGACAATGATTGTTCAATTCTATATTAACTTTTCAAAAACTCCTGAGATAAGTAATGTAGCAGTACAACTGAGGGTGTATGTATGTATTCCTGTGGCTCATGTTGCTCTTAGCAGTGTAAGAGAACTCTTAGCTTAAATACCTGTTGGTTTCTTACACTTAGAATTAGTATGCAACAGAAACAACCTAGAATTTTATGTATATCTATATAGAAATATAGATATAAAATATAATACTGACAATAGATATACAAATAAAATATATATACACCTGCAAAAAAAAAAACAAATTTTCTCTTAAGACAGCTCCACTAATCTTTCTCTTACTGTATTTGGTTTTCAAAATTTCTGCAATTACTTTTTCCATGTGTTGTTGAAGAAAACGAAAGATTTTTGAAGCTGCATTGTTCAGAAAAGTGTCTGTTGAAGTGTATTTGAAACTCCCTTAACTTTATAAGTCTGCATTTTCCTGTATCTCATCTCTGAATCCAGCCTTTAGTGCAAGTTCCTTGGGATACAGATCACTTCATCTGTCTGTAAAGGGCTGTGCATTCCTGACCTGAAAAATACACAGCTGTAATTTATAAAGACAAAGCATGGGCATACCCAATACTTCTCTGAGCTGCACATCTTGTTTTTTGTCTAGCTATAGATTGTTTATATATATATATATATATATATTGCTTATATGTATATATTAATATATTGCTATATACTAGGGTATTAACAGGTATAACACAGAGTCCATAAGACAGTCTGTATACCTTGAGCTTGTGCTTGTACTTTGAGGGAGTGGTAAGCAACAGTGACCATGTGAACGAAACTGCCTGTAACCTTCTATAGAATTTATAGTCAATATGGATATGTATAAAGAGTTCGGCTAATTTACTACATGTGTTAACATAATTTAAATGGTCCTTTTGTTCTTCACTTGCTAATTAACAGACTGTGGCCAGCTGCTACCTTCTGGACCAGCTGCACTGCCAGATGAGTTGATGGCTATAAGTCAGCCAGGTCAGCCACAGGGTGAGGGACAAGCAGCAGTGCCAACGCTTCTCTCCCAGCAGCTACCTGAGACTTCTCCTCTACCTTCAGCTATGGCACCCAATCAGAATATTGAGAAAATAGATGATCTGCTTGTGTCACTGCAAAACCAGGGGAACAACATGGCTGGCTCGTTTTAGTTAGGTAAGTAAGTAATGTGTTTGGGTTTACAGGTTCTTTCCTGCCACGCACGGTTTGTTCAGCAAGTTTTCCCCATGACTGTATTGCCATGCTTTTAGGAGGTCAGCTACAATACCAGCAATGCTGAATTAAGAGTACAGTATCAGTGGTTAGAATGAAGAATGATTTAAAACAGTCAAAGGTCAGAATTTCTGTGAAACAGTTGGCTGAGACAGGTTTATTGTTTGATTTCTGTGTGTTTTGTCATCTGCTATCCAGTTCTTTATTAGGAAGGAGTGAGTGAATCTAACAGCTTGGCAGATAAAAGCATTATAAAATATGGTTGCAGGTGAAAACTTAAGGCTTATTGGGTGACACACCTCAGGTCTGTACTGTTCTGAAGTTGCCTTCTGGGTTACAATAATGTAACGTGAAAACAAGTTTCTGTAGAATATGGTGGGTATTGTGTGTCCCGTGGTGAGTCTGTTAAAAACGAGCTGAGAGGATTGGCTCTTTCTAGGAAACATTCTGCTCTTAGAAGATGCCTTTTTCAGAGAGGTGAAAGAGGCTTTGACTACGAATGAGTACTGAGAACAGTGGGACTCTGGAATCTAGCATTGTCCACAGTGTGTAACTTGGCGTTAGAAAAGCTGGTTGACACCCTAAATCTCCCAGAAGCTTCACTGAAGTGAAACTGTTTTGAGGGAAGTTATGAACGTGAGTGGAAGGGAAGTAATCCTGCTGTGTGAACGAGTGCTGCATTCTGATAGTACTCATAGTTTCATGTCTGCTTGTGAAGGACACTTTCAAGGTAAAGTAGCTACTTAGAAGTAAGAGGATGACTTTTGTTAATTGTCTATTTTTGCTTGCCTTTTTCCCTGCAGAAATTCAGTGAAGAAAGAGGTGATGACTTCGTAGATCCTTTCAGACCTTGTGACTCTGGATTAGGCAGCGTGGAACTGATTGCTCCTGTCAAAAAGTGGCCCTCTTCTCTAAAGAGCACATATGTGGCCAATTGCAGTGTCTAGCACCTAAGGCTGTGATTGTAGTATTTGAGATTCAAGATTCATAGTGCCAATAATGCTGAAAAGCTATGCTTTGTTTTACTCGGGCATGGGATCGTACTGTTACCTGACTCGTAATGCCCTCTAAGAGTGGGATGCTCTTTGAATTTGAAGCATATCTGGTCAGTTATTATTGTTGTTAGAAGGTAATACATGTTACCATGTTTACTTTTTCCTCCTCTTCCTTCTTCACATCCCCTCTTTTGGTTAGAAAAGCTAGTGAAGCAGAAACATCAAATACCCGTGACATGAGCCATGACTCATAGCTATCAGTAAGTGAAGGGATTGCATGTTTTACAGATAAGTGGGAGAGCTGATACTGTGATTTATTAATTGCAGTAGGTGGCAATGAAAATATTGATACTTCTAATAAACAAGCAGAGAACTGCTTGCTACTGTAGATAGCCAGACAGAGGTGGGTGCTTCCCATCTGAGAATGTGATAACGGTTTTCTGTGTCTCTTACGTGTACCTGTACATAGAGTAAGGGTTTGGTGGCTCTAACAAAATGAAGAAATGAAGGGGAACTTTTAATTAAATTATACTCTAAAAATCTTATCCTCTTAAATACCTTCCACTTGAAAGGAACATTCTGCCTGGCTAAGGAAGCAGCTCCTTTTGTGTCTCTCGCTCTGACCATATGGGTCAGATCTCGTTAAAGCTGCGTTATCCATTTTCAAACCAGTCTTCTCCCTTTTGTCATTTTCATGTTTTTCCCTCTCTCTTCCTCAGTTTCACATTGTGTTTTTAAAAATGTTATAGGTATCTACTGGCTTTAAAGATCAGAAGCAGCTTTTAGGAATCCACGGCACCTACGCTTGTGGTATTAAATTGCTTAGTCAGTAGAAGCTCTGAGAAATAAGGATTAAGGAAAGAGGAAACAATTTTTCCACTTCCCTCCAAATGCAAGAAACCCCCTTAACCAGCCATTTTCCAGCTCTTGCTGTTGTAAATCTCCAGTTTGACTTTACTCCAAGTAGGGGGCAAATTACAGAATTTTTATGCGTTCTTGAAAATTTCACGTCATCCTGAGCTGTTGCGTTTTTGTACCATATTGAGCTCATTGCAAACTCAGTTGTTTTTTTTTTCCTACTGACAGTCCCCCAAGTATAGCTTCTAGATCGTCATGTTTCAATGAAAAAAATCGACTTGTTACAGAATGTAAAGACAACCCACTCCAAACCATGCAGTTGTGTTGTGAGGCATGTGAATTTCCTGGGTGCTCCGACTGTCCAGAAGGTTTTGTGATATCTCACTACAGCCTCGTCCCGATACTCGTTCCTTCTCCTTCTGCACGTAGAAAGCTGTTAGCGCAGCTAGAGCCAAACAGCTGTCATGTATGGCTATTATGCCTCGGTATAGTGTAGCTGGTATCACGTCATTTTTCATTTTTGTTATTTTAAATAACAAAGAGTAGTCTGTAAATGGTTTTTAAGTAACTCTAGTCTGTTTACTGTGTTTTTTCCCTAACTTGTGTGCTTAGTTGAGCCGTGTAGAGTTTTTGTTTGTTTTAATGTTGTTTCCTGTGTGTCAGTCTGTCATAACTTTCTTTTCTCTTTCTGTCTCTCTCTTTCTCTCTCTCATTGAGAGGCATTGAATTACGTTTTCAGTAGTAAGGCTTCTTGCCGATATGAAGGGAACTTTTCAGAAAGAGACCTGCTCTGGGTCATTTAATTTTGAATACAGTTTTCAATCGTTCAAGTTTTGGATGGTTTATATCTAATGTGTGTTTCATTTTTTTGGAAAGCTATATTTTGTATTTAGGAAATGGTATACTATTTTGCTATTTGTACTGAGTGAGTACATTGGCATAAATATAAAAATTTATATATATACATATATATAAAATATTCTTTTTGCCACACATTTTTGTGGTAAATTTGTGAGTTTGTCTGATGTTCTACCACAACGTGGCGTCTGATAACAGTGGGGGTGGGGTGGGGTTTGTTATGTCTTTATTGAGTATTTAAGTACTTTTTGCAACATAAATAACTTGTTCATCTCTCGCCATTCCATCAGGCAATTTATTGTTCCAACTGGCTATGAGAAGCTTCACTGTGTGTTTTGGTGTGTCTGTCACTCAGCAATACAATCTAGTAAGGAAACCTGTAGGCATTTAGGCATGTATAAAATAATGGGATTTCATTCAGAATGAGCCATTCAGCTTTTATCCACTATCATTGTCTATTTAATATTTTATTATTAGTGCCTCTATGTTTTAACTTTTAATTTATGATTACGCTCAAATGTTTAAAATTTTAATCATGAGAAAAAGAATTCCCTGCTTCTTACTGTCCAGAGCTGCTTTATAACCCCAAACCATACTTTTTCTTCCTGTGATTTTTATTTTTTTCCTACTAAGAGAAAACGTTAACAAAATCCTGTTATGGTTCGCGATATGAAAACGGCAATCTTGCAGAATTGACTAAATGCTGTATGAGGATGCGTAGAAGACTAATTATGGACCGAAACAACTTGCAGATGGTTGGGGAAATCAGTAGCCAGTTTCTCAAAAGCGAACTGGTGGCTGTCGCAGGATTGCAGTCCCAGGACAAACTGTCGGGTGTCATCTGGGGCCTTCATACACAGAAGTAATAGGAATGATAAATCCACTCGTATGCTGCTTTAGTTTGTTCTATTGTTTTGAAGGGGTGTATCCTTATGTTGAAGTGCTGTTGGTCAGTGCCAAGTCACCAGGGACCAATTCTTCGTTTAATAAGATGGGTGTCCAAAAGAGAACTTTATACCAAGACTGCTACAGCTCCAGGGGAAGGGTTTGTTGGAATTGCGTGCATATTTTAGGCTGCTTATTAAAAAAAAAAAAAAAGAAAAAGAAAAAAAAAAAAAGGGCTGTGCTATCATATTTTTCACTTCTGGATAACATTTCTTTCCTTGTGTTTAAATTTATCTTGTTCCATTTTAGGTCAATGTTTAAATGTACAACACTTTGAACATGTGATTTGGTTACAAAAAGTATTTGTCTTATGAATGAAAAGATTGCTCAGTGGTTGATTAGTGCTTGAACTGCTGCTTGCAGACAGCTGTTAGGAGGGATAAAGAGAGAGGTTCGATAAGCCAGTAAAGAACTTAAGGACAGCTTGCAGGATTTCATGGCAGAAAGGCATGAGAACAGTGTGAGCCACATCTGTATTTTATCAGTCCTGAACATGTACTTTCGTGATTAACCAGTTGATATTGATAATTGGAGCTTATTCTGCATTTCTAATCCCTTTGTTTACTCCCCTGCATGTTCACACTGGTGTGCCTGTTAGGCTGCGAGCAGATGGAGTGCTTGCCCGCAGAGCTGAGAGAGAGTGGTGCTCAAGTCTAACCCATTCGTGTTAAGAAAGTGAGGAGATGCTGAGACTTTTGGTCTCTAAATTTTAAGCTCCTGACATAAAGGAGAACCTGCTATCATATCCACAAGCAGCAGTTAAGTGTAAAAGATACTGCTAGATGGAAAGTGAAAAGCTAGAACTGCATTGCTCGGATGGGTTTTCTGTGTGTTGTCTTCTCTGCTGCTTGAGCTCCCTCGTAAGAGTTGTTTTCTGGCCCTCCACGTTAAACGTGGGCTCTCCAGCTGCGTGTGCCTCTAAAGCACCAACGATCTGCTCGTTGCTCAGTGTCTGCGGTACGTGACGGTTTGTGGAACGGTGATTTCTTGGCACAGATTAAAATCTCTGGAGACCTCTCTGCTAACCACCAGTTGTGACTTCTCGTCTGCTTGTGAGTTGTTAAGAATAATAAAAATATTCATATGAAGTAGTGAAGTGTTCAGGGAAGTAGTCACGGCACCTGTCTGAATTTCAGAAGTGTTTGGACTGTGCACTTAGTCTAAAATTTTGGGTAGACCTGTGCGGTGCCAGGAGTTGGACTCGCTGATCCTTATGGGTCCCTTCCAACTTGGGATATTCTATGATTCCATAAATAACATAATACACAAAATTCTTAGCTAAACATCTCCTCTGGCAGGAAGTTACTGGTGCTTTGTTGCTTAATTAGCAAGTCCATGTTTTGATATTAATTGCCTCTTCGCTGCTTATTCTTTCAGCACTTACTCAAGCCAAATGCTTTGCTTTTTAACATAAAAATAGTTGAAGAACCAATTTCAGCCTTACAGTTTCAAAGTAGATGTTTAATCATCAACCATTCTAATTATTGGCAGGGTGATTATTTTCAATTTAATTTTATGATAGAATAAAACATCAACAGTTGAACATTTGTAAATTCGGCTTTTTTTAGAACTGGAAATACCAAGGACCTGGGCAGCTGTGTTCACGGGCATTCCCCTCATTTAGGTAAGGGGATCAAAATGGAAAATCTTGTGAGTTCTGGTTTAGGATCTAGTTTCTGAAAAGAAGACTTGCCTGAACAGATTTTCCACTCCTATTATCTCTGCAGAGTCTTCAGAAAGAATACCTAACAAGTGAGAAGCTTGCATTCATCTTAAAACGTAGCTTAAATCCGAAAGGTTTCTGTTGGGCTGGAGCCGCACGTAGCTGCTGCCAAGCGCCTGTGCGTGCAGGCATGCACATGCACCTTCACCAAGAGCTGCTGGGGGCTTTTGCTGACAATTTTGCAATGTCACGCATCTGCATGACAACAGTCGGGTTACTTTTTCAGAGTAGTTACAGGAGAGGAGTGTGAAGGATTGTGGACATCTCTCCGAGTGATAGACAGGAGCAAGGAGAAGGAATTGCTTCGCATGCTCTGAACCAGAGGTCGGAAGCGAGAGGAGAACTTGCTGGCTGGTGACTGATGGATGCCAGGTAGGAACGCAGCAGTCCCCTGAGGGTGCACCCAGCTGCATCCATCCCTCTGGGCACTTGCAGGCTGAGTGTCGAGCGCAGAGGATCCCTGTTTGAAATGTGATCACCCTGAGCACGGGGCTGTGAGGAGAGGCTTGCACAGGAGAGGCTTTTCCTTTTGTCTCTAGGTGTGTAAATACGCAGTGCCTGTATATGCTAGGATTGTACATATGTATATAGAGGAGTCATATCTATTACAAATAGTGGTAGACGTGCATAGAATATTATTAATATTTACATTTTTATAAACCTTAAATAATTAATTTTCCTTCGTATGAGTTCATCTACCGAGGTTTTTGTAGTAGCTCATTAATAGTTGTCTAAACGCCTTCAAGTACTGGATGTGTGTTGCTTCAGAAACTTGCCCTGCTCTTGAACTTCACTAATGTCCGTGGGGTTAAAGTGACTGTTTAAAACAGCTGTACACTTTTGTATTTTTATATATTTTTATTAATAGTTGCAAACACGACGTAACCAAGCAGTAGAACTGACAGCTTTGGTTAGGGGTCTGCCCACTGGATGGGCTCAGCAGCAGCGCTTGCTTTCTGCATCCATGTGCTCCTCTGCCAGCTTTCCCCAAGTGACTTGGCAAACATCAGTGTTGAAAGTTCCCTTTCTGAGTGTCCTAGTGCCCGTACAGACACGGAGTAGTGGTGTTTGTGGTGCTCGGTAGGAGCTGGGCTGACACGAGCAGTTCTTTCCCGGTGTGGGTCATTCATCATCCTTGCGTAGCAAAGGATGCCGGCTGCTGTTCAGCTGGGTTGCATTTGAATCAGGATGAGGAAATGTAATCTGTAGGTCATTCCTCTTCTGCTTGTTCTGATCCTTGCATGCAAGGGGAAGCATCTTTCATTCTGGTTTTGCTTTGTACTGAAGTAGCTGATGGCTAAAGCACTCCCTCCTTGAAACCGTGTGAAAGCCCCCTCCCTGCTTCCTAGCCGTGAGGAACGCGGCCCTGACTCATTCCAAGTTCTTACAGATTGTGTGAGCAATGGAACTCGAAGGAAATCCAGAATGTGAAACCAAGAGCATGCATTAGTCCACCGTGATTCTTCTTGCCAACCCAGGTGTATTCCACAGCAATTTGGCATTGGGTTGATTGATAGACGCCGTAGCCTCGTTACAGGCGTTTTCAAAGTATCTCTGCCAAACCGAAAACAAATGGGTGTATTCTTTTGTAGCCTGATCTCCCCCACTTCTGGAGATGATCTTCTCTACTTCTTGCTATTGCAGTGTATGAAATTGTTTCTAACGTTCAGGTGTGCTGGGATGAAGGTGAGGAATGTGAGGATTTCCCTGCTTGCCATGGGATTCTCACCAAAATTCTTGCAAGTGCTCAGTACAGACTCCTAAATTCCCACACCCAGCCACAGCCCACTGTAAAATACTCTAATTACATGCATTTTTTTTGTATTCAGATTAGCAAAGGGTCCTATGTTCAGGTAATAAATTTTTTAACTTCTTTTTAGTCCATGGAGCTGCCCCTTGGTAAGGTGGGTGGAGGCCTGGCCTGAGCATCCCCTGCCCGGACAGGTCCCGTGCAGGAGCACACGGCGGCTCCGCGGGCTGGGAGAGCACAGCTCTCCCTGTTGGAAGGAGAGTGGCACTTCTAGGGATGGCAGAACTGGGAACCAGTTCCAGTGTCCTGCCTAAAAGACCCCAGTGTTCCCGAAGCTTTTTAATTGCAGACACTATTTGAAACGAGGCCATTTCAAATTTTAACATTCACGCTTGTTGCTAATGAGTAAGTTCCAAAAAAGGTGAGAGCTTTCTACCTCTGTTAATGCCTGCGTCTCTCTTGAGTGGCTTACCTGCCTTTCTGCCATGTTTTTCTGGAGTGCACTGATCAACTGCTGAGCTGCCTTTTCCATTGTCCTGCAATGTGAAAGTAGCACCAGATATTCCTTCGTGCATTTCTGTGTATATGGCTTTCGTAGATGGGATTTCAAAGCACTGATACCCAGTGTTTTCAGTTTGTTCTCTGAGGGGATATTTCATTTGCATCTATGTTTTTAGCTATCCTGTGATAACTTGTTAAATATTAAAAAAAATATTTTGCTTCTATTGGGACATTTGTATACTCGCAACTATATTTCTGTAAACAGCTGCAGTCAAGAATAAAACAATGAAAGTTTTCATTTTGCAGTGTAAAGTCTTGTTCTGCTTTCTTGGTTTGTGCAGTTTTTTTCCCAAGGGGGTCTTCCCTCTGCCAAGAAAAAGCGGCCAGTGAGAGCGGAGTAAATCCCTCTGGTGACCCTGCGGCTGCCAGCTCAGGAAGCACGGGGAGGACAGGAGGGAGCGCGTGCGGGTTTGGGGTTTGGTGTATCCCGCTCGAGCTGTTGCATAAGGAAAGGCAGCGTGGTATGCACACGCTTTGGGGAAAAAAAAAAAAAAAAAAACGAAACAACTTGCGGTGTTTCTTCTTGACTTTGCCTGAAGTCCAAGGTTGCCTGCGTGGCTTACTACCCACGCCCCAGCTTTGTAACTTCAAAGCATTCGAGGTTATTTTCATGGTCGGCCAGAGGTGGGATCCCCTCCGAGGAGCCGATGGGGATGTGCTCGGCCCTCCCACAGCTCCAGCGGGGGCTCTCCAGAGGCGGCTGGGGATGCTGCCTCTGGCAGAAGGGTTTGTGCCCAGGCCTCAGTTCCTGTGTGTCTCGGCACAATCCCCCTGCAGCTGCATCCCTGCTGTGCTCATGCGGATGTGCCAGAGGTGACCCGGGGAGGCTGAGGCCCAGCTGCGTCCCCCCGTGAGGAAATACGCCTGGGTAAATGTGGTTATGTTCTTTGGGACAAGCTTGATAAAGATACTCGGTGGGGAAGGCAGTGCCAGGTTTCAGTTAGTTCCTTCTCAGTATTTTCATCAGCAAAGCTGGAGAAGTAAAATCTGGCAGAAGTCGGGGCTGGTGCGGGGAGCAGCCTGGGCACGCAGCACCGTCCAGAAAAGTCGTTCAAGGGCAAACGGGCGTTGAGTTGGAGCAAGGAGCGCGTGCGCCCCAAGAGCACAAGCACCTAAAAAACAACCTGGAGGGGTCTTGTTTGCCTTTTTGCTTGGTAAGTGCAGAAAGCCCATTTTGCTGGACAGAAATGGTACAACAAGGGTAAAAAAAAACAAAACAAAACAAAAAAAAACAAACATTGAACTTACCCTGAGAGCTGGGCAAAATGCGTTTTTGTGCCAGCCGTGCTCAAGCAGCTCGCGCTGTGGAGCTCTGAGTGCCGAGCTGTGCGCTGCCAGCCCTGGGCAGGAGGGAACAAGCCTGGCTCGTGCACATTGACGTGGAAGGAAGGGGTGCGTTGCCGCTACCCCCTTCTCTCCCCTTCTGCAGGGCCTTGGGGGGCCGTCAGACCCCTTGCCTCTAACCCGTAGTGCCTGTGTGGCTCCCCGTAAAGCATTTATTTAATCAATATGTGGCCCAGGCCCAGGGAGGGGGCCTGCAGCTGTGCCAGGTATGGTTGGAGGGGCCGAGCCCTGCTTCCCCGGGAAGGATGGGAATGGGAAATTCGAAGGACACCAACACCACCGCTGATTTCCAGACTGCAGTTTATTGTGTTCACACGGATGGTGGCGACCAAGGGCCATGCCGCAGCCCCCAGCACCCCGAGACTTCGCTTTTGAGGGATCTCATGCTGGAAAATGACAGGAAAGAGACAGTGAAAAAAGAGAAAGATACAACTGAATCACGGAATTGAAGGGGTTGGAAGAGACCTCGAAAGATCGTCGGGTCCAAACCCCCAGGAGGAAGGGCTGGGCCACCATCACTGTGCCCCCCTGGCCCTGGCAGTGCGGTGGCCGCGGGGCCAGGCCTCGTCCTCACCACACAGAGCTGGGCGCACGGCAGCGATGGGCCTGGCGGTGCCCTGAAGTGTCCAGCACCTACTACGGGGCCTTGAGCTGCTGGTTGGGGGGAAAGGCCTTGCCCAGGTGCTGCCCCACCGTCAGCCCCTGCTTCTTCCCCTCCTGCTGCGCCAGCACCTCCTTCTTCAGCACGAAGCCGCCCGCCATGCTCAGCTCGAAGCAGCTGTTGGGGACGCTGCTGAGGGGCTTCTCCTCCCAGATGGCAGCCAGGCGCTTCTGCCAGGCGCTCAGCATCTGCGCCCGTGCCTCGGGGGTCACGTACCGCACGCTGTAGCAGATCTGAGGTGCCAGCACCTGGAAGCCGCAGAACTGCAGCATGCCCCGCTGCCGCCGGGGCAGGGAGGTGTCAGTGCGGCCCCTCGGCTCCACGCTGGCCCCAGCCCGGCCCCAGCCCCGGCCCCACCTGCATGGGCCAGAGGAACACGTTCATGTCGCCGTTGATGCCCTCGGGGCTGTACATGGACTCCATCCCGCTGGTGGTGAATGACAGCATGGCCTTCTTCTGGAGATGGCAGGCGGGAAGGCACGGGGTGTAGGACCCACAGCAGGGGGCAAGGCCAGCACCTGGTGCCCCCTTCCCAGCCCAGCCACCTACCTGGAAGCGCCCCTGCTCGTAGATGGTGGCCATGGAGTAGGCGAAGCCCTGGATGATGACGCGGTCGAACCAGCCCTTGAGGATGGCCGGCATCCCCAACCACTGCAGTGGGAACTGGGAGAGCACGCGGCGTTGAGGCTGGCAGCCAGCGCTGCCACCTCCCCTGGCCCCCAAGACAGACCCCCCCAACCCCACTTCCCCTCCCCAAACCAGCCCAGCGCCCGTCCAACAAGGAGAGCATTGCTCCCTGTGCCCGTGCCTGGAAGATGATCAGATCAGCTGCCTCGATCTTCTTCTGCTCGGCAACGATGTCGCTGCTGAGGCGTCCCTCCTTCCACGCCTCTCCCATCTCCGTCTCATAGACGAAGTGCTCGGGGTTCTTGGGCGGCCCTGTGGGGAGCCGGGGGGTTAGTGGGGACCAGCGGGGGCACGGGGCTGGCAGGGGTGATGGTTGCAGTCCTACCGGTGATGTCGCGCCGTGAGAGCACGGGATTGAACCCCATGGCGTAGAGGTCGGAGATGGTGACGTCCCAGCCCTTGGCCTGCAGTGTGCTGGCGGCTGCCTCGGCCATGGCGTGGTTGAAGGACGTCTTCTCAGCGTGCGCCAGCACGATCAGGGCCTTGCGTCCTGCGGGGAGGGGCAGCTCAGCACCCCCACAGCAGGGCCCACAGAGCCCCCCATGGGGGCACCCACAGTGTCCTGCAGGCACCTGTGGGTGCCACGTGGACACCACAAGGAGCCCCCCACACCAATGTCCCCGGCCCCCAGATGCCTGCGGCTGCCACAGCAGCCCCACAGCTGCCCCCAGACACGTTGCAGTAGGGCACAGCAAGCAGGCTGTGCCGTGCCACGCTGTGCTGTGCCAACAGAAGTTGAAGCTCTGAGGCCACAAGGGCAGCAGCCAGTAGCACGCTTAACTGAGCCTTGCTCCCAATTAACGCCGCCAGCCAGGATGCAGAGAAGGGAAAATGCCCAGGGCTGGGAGCACCCCAGCCCCGGTGCTGCTCACCAGCTGTGGGTGAGGCTGAGCCATCCCCTGCGGCCCTGGGCAGGATCGGGCCGGGTGCTGGTGCTGGTGCTGACCTACCTGCCATGGCCAGAGCTGCTCGTCTGCCGGCAGCGGAGCTGGGGCACTGCTTGTCACTGCTGGATGCCGGACTGGACTTCGCTCGGGGCAGGGCTGGACGGTCCCCGGGAGGCTGGGTGAGCAGCCAGAGTGTGCAGCACCGTGACTCAGCTGCACCACCGCCCAAGGGGGGTAACACCTCTTCTTGTTCCTGGTGTGCCCAGTGCCCGCGGGCACGGTGCAGCATCAGGAACAGCCAAGCTGCCCCCTCCGTGCTGCTTACACTCCCCCCTCGTTAGCGTCCCAGTGCTGGGGGCCAGGGCCAGTCTCCTGGTTTGGGCTGGAACAGGGTTAATTTTGCTCACAGTGGCTGGTGTGGTGCCATGCTTCGGATTTAGGACAACAACAATGCTGGTTACATAACCCACCGAGGCCTTCTCAGCTTCTCACACTGCCCTGCCAGCCGGGAGTGCACAAGGAGCTGGGAGGAGACAGCCGGGACCGCTGACCCCAGCTGCTGGAAGGACACCGCAGCCCATGGCCTTATTATTTCCCTTCGTTTGTCCTATTAAGCTGTCTTCATGTCAATCCATGATTTTAATCCCCCCCCCAATTCTCTCCCCCATCCCACTGGTGAAAGAACAGCTGCATGGTGCTGACGCACCGGGGCCACCACGGCCGTGCGTGCAGAGGGACCCTTGGACACGTGTGGGGGGCACGTGGGGCAGTCGTGGCTGCGGTGCGCGTGCAGATGGGTGCTCATCCCCTGCAAGGTCTGGGCTGGATGCGTATGTTTGCATTTAAAATCTCGTTTTCAGGGAGTGCCTTGAGAACAAACAACCCCTGGGCACTGCCAGTGCCTCTCACCCCAACAACCCTGCCCCTCTTCTGCTAGAAATGAACGAGCCATGACGCTGCAGTTTTGTGTGTTTATTCTCAGCGCTGCGGGTTACTGGGGAGTCCAGGAAGAGCAAAAACCTCAGCACAACCCCTGTCCTCCACCAGCACCGAGGCTGCAGGCACTCCGGGTCAAAGCCTCCCCAAAGCAGAGATTTGGCACCCGTCGCTCTGCCCCTCAGGCACGCAGAGAAGCTCAGAAGGAAAGGCCGGGCACTGGAGCTGCAGGCGGGTCGCCCTCCCAGTGCCACGCAGTGCCCTGGCGGACGGCCCTGCCCTCACAGCGCCCCGCGGAGGGCCCTGTCCTGCCCTTCACCTCCTCTTCACAAACTTCTTTGTCACGGCGTTGGGGTTCAGGCGCCTCCTGCCCGCGCCCAGGGCCGCGTCGCGGATGTGCAGGTTGGCGGCGCGGCTGTAGATGTCGTTCTCTGCGAAGGGAGAGAGCCCCGCGATGTAGTCGGGGTCGAAGACGTTGGTCTTCTGCCTGGCCTTGCGGGACAGCCGCTGCTGGGGGAAGGGCTGGTCTTCCACCAGGTGGGGGTTGTTGGCGTGCTTCCCTCCTTGCGGCGCCGGCAGCGGGTACTGCCAAGAGAAGGGAGGCTGTTAAAGTCACTTCAGGAGCAGCTCTGGCTCAGGGGGACTTTGGAATAACGGCTAGCTTCTAGAGAAGGGCTCAGCAAATGAAACCCCAAAGCCCTTGGGTTAAGCAGAACAGCTGGAAGGTGATCACGGCTCTGTTTTGACCCTCTCTGGGGCCAAGAGTTCTCTCCACCTGCTGGCTGCACGCTGCCCGGCTCAGCCTGTACTCACCCTGAGCCCTCGGGGGTTCAGCACCTTGGGGTTGCGGGAGAAGTGCATGTGGAGGCTGCCGTCCTCGCTGACGCTCACCGCAACCTTCTTCAGGGTCTTGTTACCGCAGTGAGGACAGAAAACCTTGGTCATGTCTGAGGTTGTCCTGTGAGACGGAGGGACAGAGGGACAGAGGGCATTTACTGCTCCCGAGGCTGCAGGACCCGGGCTCAGCAGGAGCAGGAGCAGCCGCCCAGGCCCAGGGATCGCACACCCCCTGCCTTGGAGGCACAGCACACACGGCACTCACTTGAAGCAGCCGTGGCAGCGCAGGATGTGGCTCCTGGCCTGGCGGATCAGCATGCCATTCACTGCCAGCACGTGGAGGCCCATCTGCAGCAGCACGTTCTGCAGCGAGGGAGGAGAAAGGGGGCTGCTGTCAGGGGGCTGCTGTCAGGGGGCACCCCAGAAGCCCCAGCCTGCGTCTGCCCGCCCAAGCAGCCAGGAAGGCCAAAGAAAATGACCCTGACAGGCTTTGCAGAGGCTGCTGCTGTGGAGAAAACTGACAGCTCTTAATGCTAAAGGAGACACCACGGAGCTGCTCTTTGCACAGCACCCACACGGCGCTGGCTGAGCAGGAGGCTGGAGCCAGTCCGCACCTCCCACCTCCACCAGCACCCACCTGCATGGCGAAGTCGGTGGTGACGCAGCCGACCTGGATGTCAGCGGGCGCCGTGTCGCAGTGCCCCAGGTCCTGCTGGACCTGCTTGAGGTTGCTGGGCGTTATCCAGCCCTCGTCATCGCTCTCCTCCTCCTCCTCATCCTCCTCCTCCTCTTCCTTGGCGCTGTCCCCATCCTCTAGGCTCCGGTTCTCCTTGGTGGACTCTGTGCTCACGGAGACAGCTTGGGCTTCCTGGGGAGGAGACAGACGGTGGGGCACGGCGCTGCCACGCAGAGGGGCTGGGCTGAGTCAGCCTGGAGCCAGGGCAGCAGGCGCAGCGAGGAGCGGGACGCGGCAGCTCACCAGCAGCTCCTGCAGCTCATCCTCGATGCTGGGCAGAGGCGGCCTCCAGTAGAGGAAGGAGCTGAACTCGTTGCTCTCGGCGGGGTCCGGGCTCCTCTCGGGGCTGTGCTGCCTCTGGCCTTTCCCGGGGCGCTTGTGCTGCGGCGGGGCAGGGCGCGGGGGTGCCTCGACCCCGGGCTCTGCGGGGCTGCGTCCCCAGCCCTGGGGGGACCCAAACCGCGTCCCAACCCCGTCCCCCCCCGCTCCCCGTCCCCGTGCCTTACCTTGCGGGGCAGGTGGAAGCCGGCGAGGTGCAGGGGGGCCTCGGGGTGCCGCAGGCTGGAGCTGAGCCGCACCTGGGGGCAGCGCCTGGGCTCAGCGAGCCCCCAGCACCCCCCCCACACCCCAAATATCCCGGTGGCGGTGCCGGTGCCTCACCTTGTCGGGGGGCTGCAGGCGGAGGCCGGCGGGCCCGGTGCAGTCAGCGTGCAGCTGGCAGGTGAGCGCCAGCACCTGCAGGTCGGCGGCCGACAGGCTGGGGAAATCCCCGGTGCGCTTGGCGAAATCGGTCACTGGGGGGGGGAGGTGAAGGGGGGGGGGGGGGCTCAGCTTCACGGGGGGCCCAGCCCCGTCCCCCCCCGCCCCCCCCCCCCGGTTCCCCCCCGCTCTCACCGAGCCGCACGAACTCGCTCCGGGGCCGGCGGAGGCGCAGCTCGTAGGGCAGCGCGGCCAGGCGGCGGCGGGTGGGCCGGTCGCGGATCTCGGCCAGCACCTCGGGCACGGTGTACACGCTCAGCGCCACGTCCTGGGGGGGCGGCGGCGCCGTCACGCGGGGCTCGGAGCCCCCCCGGTTCCCTCCCGGTCCCCCCCTCCCGGTGCCCCCCTCCCGGTGCCCCCCCCCCCCCCACCTGCAGCGCGGCCCCGCACACGAAGGCCCCGGTGTCGGCCACGACGTGCGGCACGCGCGCCATCTCCGCGCGCCCCATGGCCCTCGCCGCCACCCGTAGCGCGGCCGCCGCGGGGCACGCCGGGAGATGTAGTCCCTCCCCCCCCCTCCCCGCAGCGCCTTCTGCTCGGAGCGGTGCTCCCCGCCGCGGGGCACGCTGGGAGTTGTAGTTCACCCCCCTCCCCGCTTAGCCCGCCCGCGCGGGGCACGCCGGGAGCGTGACGCGGTCAGGTGACGGGCAGGGTCACATGACGGCGGGCGCTGGAGCCGGAAGCGGGAGCGCAGCGGTGGCCGGTACCGGAGGGGGGGGCTGGGAGCGGGGGGGGCCCCGCGGGGCCGGGCAGGGCCGGGACGGGGCGGGACGGGCTGGGCCGGGCCCCGCCGCACCGGCAGCGGCCGGGCTCAGAGCGGCGGCCCGGGGCTGCCCGGCCCCGCCGAGCCCCGGTGCCCCGGTACGGGCGGGGGGAGGCCCGGGGGGAGCCCCCGAGGAGCCCCCGGGCCTTGGGGCTGGGCCCGCACCGGGGGCTCCGGGGGCGGCTCCGCTCCGCTGCGCCTCCCGGGACGGCCCCGGGGGGAAGTCCCCGTGCGGGGGGGGCGCTGGGGGCAGCCCGCGGCGCGGCGGCTCCTCACGGAGGGTCCCAGCGGGACGGGGCGGCCCCGGGACGGGCCCCGGGGGGGGGGGCTCGGGGCTCCCTGCCCGGCCCCGGGGCTCGCTCACGGCGCGGCCGCTGCCCGGGGGGCTCGGGAAGGGCGTTGAGGGAGCGGGCGGTGGCGGGGGGCAGCCGGTGCCCCGAGGGCTGGCGCTGGGCCGGCCGCGGCTTCACCCGGTACCGGGAAGGCTGCGGAGAGCCCGGGCACGGCGGGGGGGGGGGGGGGGGGGGTTGGGCGGAGAGGAGCCGGCCCCGAGGCGCAGCGCGGGGCTGGTGCAGGGCAGCGGCTGCCTCGTGCCCCTGCGTGACCGTCCCGGGGCCTCGTGCTGCTGCGTGACCGCGGCCTCGTGCTGCTCCCTCACACCCTGCCCTCAGCCCCCCGGCTCCCGGTGTGGGCGGCTGTGGAAGCGCCCCCCTGGCTGGGGCAGCACCCACGGAGCTCGAGAGCTTGGGGGTGGGGAGCAGGACCCCCCTGCCCCACGTTTAGGGGTGCTGCTGTTCCCCCCCCAGCTCAGCTGCGGCTCCGTGGTGTGTTTGGGGAGCACGGGACTGAGTGCTGTGGGGTTTGGCTGCCCGGCACAGCCCTGGGAGGCCGCCCCGTGCTGCGAGCAGCCCCCGCTCCGCGTCCGTCCCGAGGGACCCGTGGTGTCACAGCCACGTGGGGTGCTCCGGGTGGGTGCCCCTGCTCAGCAGCACGTGGCAGGGCTCACGGCAGCGTGGCCTAGGGGTGCTCTGCCGCCGCTCTGTCCCCGTGGCTGTGCTCAGAGGCAGCTTCTGGGTTGTGGTGAGGTGGAGGAGCCCCAACACGGTGCCTGAGGGCAGCTCCTGGGGCGCTGCTCGGCTCCTCAGCCCAGGAGGGGTTCGGGTCTCTGTCTCACAAGGTGAGTGTTGCTGCCACCCACAGCGCGTGGCTGAGGCCAGGCAGGAGCAGGGGGGCCCCACGTTTTCCAGGGGGGGCCCTGCGCTGACCCCACGCTGTGCGGGTGCCCGACAGGGACAGGTTTGGGCCCCAGCACGGCCCCGTCCGCGTGGCGGGAGTGGTGCTGAGCCCCCTGTCCCTCTGCTTGCAGCCCGGGGGTGATGCCATGGCCTCTGCCAGCTCCAGCAGGGCCAGGGCAGGGCCGCCCTGCGAGAAGTCCCAGCTCTCCGTCAAAGGTGGGTCCTGCCGGGGGTCGGGGGGGCCGGGTCCGTGCGGGTGGGAGACCCCCGGGGGAGGCTGTGTGAGCGCCGTGGGGAAGCGCCGAGCTCCCGGGGCCTGCCCAGGGCTCTGCCTCCCCTCGGGACGTGGCTCCGTGGCCCTGTCGGTGCTCCCGTGGCCGCGAGGTGGCTCCAGACGCCGGGAGCTGGGTCCCCGCGCTGCCCGCAGCCCCTCGGAGCCCGGTGTGGCCGTCCCTGGGTGCCTGCGGAGCCCCTCTCCCTGCTGTGCCCGCAGGACGAGGAGAGGTGTCCTCAGCCCTGGGGGTTTCTCATCCACCTCCTGGGGCTGGGAGCAGCCGGGCAGGGATGGGGGGGCAGGGGCTGCCATGGGGTGGGTGAAATATGGGGCTGGGGGAAGGCAGCGAGCAGGGCGGGCTCTGCACGGTGTTGCCAGCTGCCCCCCGAGCCCCCCGGGCAGGGATGGGGTGCAGGGGCTGTCGGGGGGGCTCCCTGCCCCGTGCTGACCCTGCCCGGTGCCGTCCCTGCCCAGTGGTGTCGGTGAAGCCCAAGGCCCAGAGCCGGCAGCCGCGGCTGAGCTGCTACGTGGAGGTGGCGGGGGACGGGCTGCCCAGCGAGACCAAGAAGACGGGGAAGCAGATGGGGAGCTCGGAGCTGCTCTGGAACGAGATCCTCGTCCTGTAAGTCCCTGCCAGCCCCCACCGCGGGGCCGGGGGTCCCCCCAATCCCCGGTACAGGCGTTGTGGGGACCCCCACGGCTCCTGGCTGCTTGGGCGTCCATGTGAGGGCCAGCCCTGGGGGTGGGGGAGTTGCTGTCGCCCCCTCCTTGCTTGCCCCCTCCTGCTGCCCCTCGCTGAGCGGGGTGAGGCCGCAGCCATGGCCCTGGTCTTGGTGTCCCCCCCCCCCCCAGGAACGTCACGGCGCAGAGCCACCTGGACCTGAAGGTGTGGAGCTGCCACACGCTGAGGAACGAGCTGCTGGGCACCGCCTCCGTCAGCCTCTGGAACCTGCTCAAGAGTGGTGGGAAACGTACGTCCAGCCCCAAACCGCCTCCGTGTCGTGTCCTGTCTGTCCCCCTGTGGGGTCCCCCCATGCTCCGTGTGCCTCCTGCAGCCCCCCCTGCCTTGAGGGGCTCAGCCCCACGAGGGAACACAGCGCCCTTGGGTGCTGGGTGTGCTGGTAGCCAGCCCCACACAGCTTTTGGGGGACCCCACCCCCTCTGCTCCCCGCTGCCACGTGCAGACAGCAGGGGGTGGCCGTGGCAGCCCCCAGATAAAGGCGGCCGTTCAGGGCCAGGCCCTGGCAGCAGCCCCGGGGCTGGAGGGGGCTCGCTCTGCCCCTTCCAGCCGAGTTCCCTGCTCCCAAAACACGGCCGTGGTGCGCTATGAGGCTGGCTTGGGCCCTGCCCTGCCCAAATGGGGGGGTCCCGGCCCCGTCCTGCCCTGGGGGTGGCAGAGCCGGGGGTCCCCTTCCCAGGGGGGGCTCGTCCTGCCTGGGGCACTGCCCGTGGTGGGGCCCAGCCCCGGGCCTGCTCCTGATCACTTTTTTTCCCCCCCCCCCCCGGCCGTGCTGGAGCTGCCTCCGCCCTACCTGCCCGCGGCCGGGCACAATCGGCTCTTTCATGAGCGGGCGTCCCCGGGGGGGCTGTGTGGAAACCGAGTGGAAAAGGAGCTGGCTGCTCTGCCTGCTCTGCCTGCTGCCTGCCGGGCACCAGAAAAAACCTGTCACATTTTTCCCTGACACCGCGGGCCGGGAGGGAGGACTCTTAAAGCTGCAGGGCTGCCCTGCCGGGGAGCTGCCGCCCCAGCCCCACATCTCCTCCTCCTCCTCCTCTTCCTCCTCTTCTTCCTCTTCCTCCTCCTCTGCTCACTGCTGGGACCCGACGCCCTGCAGGGCTGCACACCCTGCTGCAGCCCGGGTGCCCCCTGCCCCTCGGGGACCCGATTTCTCTCCTGGCTGTGGGTTCCGTGAGGCTTTCTGTGAGGTGCTGATAGGGGAGCGTGGCTGCAGCCCCCTGTTCCCGCAGCTTTAGGAATTGCTCTCAGGCACCTCAGGTGGGAGAGCCTCAGCTCGGGGTGCCTGGAAAAGGAGCTCAGCAGCGGGGAGAGCCCTGGGGAGCTCCTGTTCCTCGGGGGGTGCCATTTATCCGGGGAGCGTAGAGATTGTCCCTCCCCAAACCCCTGCGCCCTCCCTGCTCCGAGGACAGCCGTGGAAGGTTTCTTTTCCACGGGTTTCTTCCCAGGGCACTGTGGCCGCAGCCTGGGGTCCCTGCTGGGGCTGTAGGCTCGCACAAACCCTTGTGAGCCCCCTCCTGCTGGGCCCTGGGGGCTCCGAGGGACTGCATGGGGGGGGTTAGGAGCCAGGAGGGTGGGGAGTGTGGGCTGTCTGCCCGTCTGTCCATCCGGCTGGCTGGCTGGAAGGCTTTCCGTCTGCCTGCGAGGAGAAGGAGCCACCCCGGCCAGGGTGTCCCCTCCCCGTGCTGGGACCTGCAGCAGGGGGTGCAGCTCCTGGAGCTCCTGGGGGGCTCGGGCACCACTTGGAGCCGCTTGGGGCTTTCTGCTGGGGTTGTGTGGGGCTGTAAATCCTCCGGGTGGGAGCTCCGGGGCTGCGCGGGGCGCTGCGAGCAGCCGAACTGAGTCCTTATTCAGGACCACATCGCCCCCGGCCCCCTCCCAAAATCCTAATAATCCCTCTGCCCCGCTGCCTGCCGGCGGGACACAGGCAGCCTTTGTGCTCGGCCCAAAGGGGACCCTCTGTTGGTGCAGCAGCAATGTCCCTTTGTGCGTCCCGCGCGCCGGACGGGGACAGCGAATGGAAGGTTCTGCCCGTGTTTATTTTCTTTAAGAACAGCCCAAGGGGGTGCGGAGGGGGGAGAAGGAGGCCGGGGGGAGGCTCGTGTTCGCCTCCTCCGCTCGGAGCCACCTCGGCCTCGCTCCCCTGCCGCCGCCCCCCCCCCCCTCCCCGGCTGGGAGCCCGCACAATGGGGGCTTGTGCGGCTCCGGCGGGGCGCTCACGGGGGGACCCCCGGCGGGTGCGGGCGCCGCTTCCGCGCGGCCCCGGGAGCAGGCACATTCCTCCGGCGTGGGGCAGCCGGGAGGAACAGGCCCTGGGTTTGTTCTGGCTTTTGGCTGCGCTCAGTAGCATCTCCTGTGTCGGGCTCTTAACGCGGGCTGTGGGAGCGGCTGCCCCTGGAGGCGCGGAGAATAACACCTTTGTGCGGGCAGCCTTGGGCAGGAAGCCCCTGCTGGGGAGCGAGGGGCAGCGTGGGGCAGCGTGGGGCAGCGTGGGGCTCCAGCCCCCGTGCTGTGCCCCCGTGAGCCCGTCCTGCTCTGGGCACCGGGGACAGGACCCCCAAGGTGCTGGCACAAATCGTCCTTCGTCCCTGTCTCCACCGCAGCCCCCAGGTGCTGGTTTTGGGGGGCTGTTGGACGCCCAGCGTGGCTGAGACCTCTTGGAGGAGAGAGGCTGGAGGTTTGTGGTGCCCCCGGGGTGGCGGTGAGCTGGGAGAGGTGGCAGAGGGGGGTGGCAGCAGCTTCCAGGTGGCAGCAGCCGGCCACAGCCCGTGTGTGGCTTCGGTGGCTCTGCTGCCTCGGGGCTGGAAGCAGCCTGGAGCTGTCCCTGTGCCTGCGGGCAGCCCTTTGCCACCAGTTCGTGCCAACTTGGCTTCACTGGGGACCTCTGAGTCCCCCAGGTCCCCCCAGGGGGCACAGCAGCTTGGTACCGGGAAGGCTGGGGCTGCACGGCTGCTGGCTCCGCACCCAACGGGTCCCAGGACCCCTTCCCTGTCCCCTTCGTGTCCCCTCCCAGCTGCGTGTGGCCAGCAGGGGAGGAGCAGCCGCGGGCAGGGAGGGATGGCAGGAGCTGGGGCCGGGCCAGGGGGTCCGTGGGGAGCCTGCTCCCCCCCTGCTCCCCCCCTGCTCCCCCCCTGCTCCCCCCCTGCCCCCGTGGGCAGGCACCGCACCCCGTCCCCGCGGCGGGCCGGGGCAAAGCAGGTTGCTAAAAAATGGTGCCGTTGTGTTGTGAGCAAGCCGTGTATAATAAAAATATTATTTGAGCAAATGAGTCAGGAAGCGTCTGGGCTGCTGGCCCGGCTCGGGGCAGCCAAATTTTTCTGGCCCCGTGCGGCAGAGCTGGGTGTTTCGGTCCCGCTGGCTCCTGCGGGGCATGGCTGTGCTTGAGCAGGAGCCCTGCCTGCCCGCGGCGCTGAGGGTCCCGCTGTGCTCCTGCTGCCCCCAGGGACGTGGCTCTGGGGTCGGGGGCTGTGGGAGGTGTGCGAGCAGCCCCTGCAGCCCCAAACCCCACTGTAGCCTGTTTTTGGGTGCTTTGGGGCAGCCCCCTGTGCCAGGCGTGCTGGGTGATGTGTGGGGCTGTGGACAGGGATGTGCCCGGGGTTTTCTTTTGCTGCTTATCGTGGTTTTGCAGGTAGGAAGAAGAGTGATTCTGAAGGGTGCTGCCTGGGCTGGGGTTTCGGGCAGCTCGGCACGTAGCTGCCAGCCTGCTCTGTGCCCCAGGTACCCGCTGGTGCTGCCCAGCAGGACCCTTCCTGCCCCGTGCTTTGCATCAAACCACTCAGATCCTCGGCTTTCCTCCCCTGCAGCCCCAGCGCTGGAGGTGTGAGCGTTGTGGCCTTGGCTGCCCCACGGCAGGGCCCCGGGGAGGCTGCGGCCCCTCGTGGGGGGCTGGGGGCCCGGCTCTGCCACCGGCGGCTCCAGGAGCAGGCAGTGGCGCTGTGTGGCTGTCCCCTGATGGCCCTGCGGGGTGTGGATAGGTGTGGGACCAACGCTGCAGTGCTCAGGGGATGACTGCCCCTGGGGGGAGCGGGCACAGTGTCCTTTGGGGTGTGGGGAGGGCCTGGCCCCGCTGGGGGACCAGAGGTGCTGTCCCGGGGGGCAGCCGGGCGGTGACTGCCGGGTCTCTTCTCTGTCCCCTCGTCTCCCCCAGTGGAGAACAGGCAGCTGACCCTGAACCTGCAGACGGAGAACAAAGGCAGCGTTGTCTCCGGCGGAGAGCTGACGATTTTCCTGGACGGGCCCGCTGTTGATCTGGGCAGCCTGCCTAATGGCAGCGCCGTGACGGAGGGTGAGTGCCGCCCGGCTCCGCGTGCGCGCGGCGGCTCCGTGCGCGAGGCGCTGAGCCCCGGGAGGGACAGGAGCGGGGCCCCCAGCACCGCCGAGCAAATTCTGGGGTGCCAGCAGCTCCTCCTCCCCCAGGTAAGGCCCCGGTGCCGCCCAGCCCTGCTCCCGTGGGGGTGGACGTGTGGCAGGACGGGAGCGGGGACCTCGATGGCATCACGCCTGCCTCCCTTGGTGTGAGGGGGGGCCCTCTGCCAGGCACCCGAGTGGCTCAGCCCCTTCCCAAGCTTGCCCTTTGCTGGGCAGACAGCTGCTGGATTTGCCAAACTGCTCCGAAAAGGGCTCCCGTGCAGGGACAGCCGTCTGTCTGCTTGGGGCTTCCTAGGGAGCGAGCAGAGAAGCGTTCGGCCCATCTCGGGCAGCGTTTGTTGCGCTGTGCTCCCTCTGCTCCTTCCCTTCCTTGCTGGGAGACCAGGCTGTGAAATGTGGGAGCCGTGCACGAGGCTCCCGTGGTGCTGGCAGCTCAGCTCAGCCCCGTGCTGGCCTCCCCCAGCGCTGTGCTCGGGGCCGGGGGTGCTGTGTGGGACGGGCAGTGCCCCTGTGCGGTGGTGGCTGAGGAGAGCTCTTGTGGAGAGAGCCGTGGGGGAGCAGCCAGGCCCCAGGGGTGCTGCTCTGCTCGCTCACCACTTGGGAAATGGGTGCTGGGAGGTGTAAAGGTGCTGTGCAGGCACCTGTGGTGGGCTGCTGCTCTGGGTGGGGGTCTCTAGGGCAGTGGTGTCCCCACGGCAGAGCTGGCAGCATCCTGCAGTGTAGCATGCTGGCCGCTCTGTCCTGTAGTAAATTGTGCTTTTGGATCTCCTTTCTGGTGGGAGGGAAGGGAGGGAGGAGGGTAGAACTCGGAGGTTCTGTGATTGTTTCCTTCACCCTCTTCTCCTTCAACCTTTCAGGGTCCCAGGTGCCTGGACGGGACCCCAGCAGCATGGCTGCGGCCACGGAGAGCAGACAGCAGCCCCCTGCTACAAACTGCTTTGGGAGCAGATCGAGGTGAGGGCCCTTCGCTGCCAGCAGGAGTGGCACAGCGGGGCTGTGCGGGCAGGGCTGCGGGCACCGGGGTGAACCGGGGGGGGCCCAGCCTTGCTGTGCACCCCCAGACGGCTGCCGGGGGCGGCGGGGAGCAGCGCACCTCAGGCTGGGGAGCACGATGCTGTGCTGGTGGGCACAGGGGATGCTTCGGAAGGTCCATGGAGAGCAGGAGAAGCAAAGCGAGCAGGGCTGCGGGGAAATAGCAGCCGCTTCCAAGGGAAATGAGACGCTCGGGCAGCGGGCCATCCTGCGCCTGGCACGCAGCCCTTCGCTGCCTCCTCGCTGGGCTGGAGCAGCTCGGAGCTGCTCCTTTTGGAGCTGTGGTTATTGAGAGACGTGTCACGCTGTCAACATGGAGTTGAATTTAACACCTATTTATATTTCCAGAGCGTGGCAGTGGCCCAGCAGCCCCTACAGATGTCCTGTTAGGAGCGTGCCTGCAGCAGGGGAGCCTGCAGCCTGCCCGAGCACAGGCTCTGCGTGCCCCGCGGGCGCCAGGTGCAGGAGCAGCCTCAGCTGCACGCCCCACGCCTTGAGCCCTTCTGCTCCTCCTGCATCTGCCGGGCACGGACAGGAGAGGAGTGAACAGAAGTGTTTTTAGCTCTGAGAAGTTACCTGGTCCTTCAGTACCGTGGGTTTGAGTGGGGGCAGATTGCTGAAGGCAGCCTGGGCCCTTCTGCTGTAGCTGCCCCAAACCCTGCTGTGGGCTCTGACCCTTCCCACAGGCAGGATGCTGCTCGCTGTCCTGCCAGGAGCTGGTCCTGCAGCCACGTGGCAGCCAGCCGGAGGGCCAGAGAGCCCTAAGAAAGCCCCTAAAGAAAGCCCCAGGTCGTGCTGCTCAGCCTGGTCTGGCCTTCAGAGCCTCCCAGCTCTGGTCGCTCCCAACCACGACAAACCCCGCGGCTGCTCTGGTGCAGGAGGTGTCCGTGCTGGTTTTTGACTCAGCCTGGACTCACCTGAGGTTGGGGCTGTTCCGGACCCAGCCCCCAGCTGGCTGTGGCACTGGGGGCGAAGCGTGGCTGTTTGTACCCAGCGCGGAGGCAGCTGCCCTCTCCGGAGGGTCCCTTTGCGCTCGGGAGCACCGTTTGATGTTTGCTGTGTTTATATGCAGAGCTGAGTTTATTTTCATGGGCTTGGTGATGGATGCTGGCACGCTGGCTCGCAGGCAGGATGGAAAGAAAAGGGTCATTCTTCGCTCCTCAGCTATTTCCACACTGTCCCCTCGAGGGAAACTGCTTGATCAGGGCTTCTCTTTCTTCTCCTGGACAAATGTCATCTTGGGAGTTGCTGCTAATCTTGGTGGCGGGGTGTGAAATTCCACAGCCCTCCGCGCAGAGAGCAAACACAGCCCCGAGGTCCCTGGCTGAGCGCTGGTGCCGTGGGTGCCCCGCTCGCTGCCACAATCCCCGTTTGTTCGCTGGTGGCCACAGGGGGCTCTTGTACAGCGCGGAGCGACGCGGCCGGGTGTGTGCTGTGGGGAAGCTCGGGCTGCTGAGCCGTGTCGGGGGCTGTGATCTGGCTGTGGCCTGAGAAACGTGGCTGTCACTTGTCACCAGCCTGTGCAAACGCAGCCGGCTGGCTGCCTCGGGGTGAGCACCTCCAAACCTCCCGGCTCAGCCAGCGCCGGGCACGAGCATCCCCGAGGGCGGGCAGCAGGAGCAGCTCTCCCTCGCTCAGCCCATCTCCACCGCGAGCACTGAGCAGGGTGTAGGGCCACGGGGACAAACACTACACGAATTTGGGGTTTCAGAGCCGAGCACCGTGCTGCTGGTCCGGCCCAGCCCAGCCAGGCAGAGGGGGCTCTGCCTTGGCAGAAAGGGGCAGCTGAGGGGCTGCTGGCACCCCGCTGACACCGATTCCCTCCTTGGCAGCACCTATGGGACAGCGGCTGGGGTGGCAGCGCTCGTGCCCCCCGCCGGGGAGGGGGCTGCCTCTGCCCCCCACCTCCTCCCCATTGGCACCGCTGCCGGAGCCCGTTCCCATCCGTGCCCTGCCTTGTTTTTTCCCCGCTCCTATTTTAAGAGCAGCGTGTTCCCAGTCCGGCCGCTGTCACGTGGCCCCGCTGGGTTTGTTTCCACGCGTCTATTAAAAGACAATGCCCAGATGGGAGCGCTCGTAGGAGGGCTGGGCCGGGTGGCAGGCGGGCTAATTCAGGCCTGGTAACGCCGTGCGGCCGGCTGGCAGCACGGACACATCCTGTTTGGGTTTCTAAAAACTCCCCGGGCAGCTCTGAGCTCATCTGCACCCAGAAGGGCAGGGACGGGACCATCCCCTGCCTCAGCACCGCTCCCTGCGGGGAGCTGGGTCCCAAAACCCAGGCTGGGTGCTGTGCCCCGGGGCTGCGAGCACCACGGCAGCAGTGCCCCGGGAGGGCAGCGAGGGGGCTGGGAGAGCTCCTGGGAGAGGCGGCTGATCAGGGTGGCCTCGGCAGCTCCGGCTGCTGGGCTCCCTGGCCCTTATCTGATCTCTTTTCAACAGTCGTCTTCTCCTTTCCCAAGTCTCCTCCCGCTCCCAGCCCTTCCTCTGCCCGGTGTCATTGTGAGCCGCTCCCCGAGGAGCAGCTGGGAGGCACCGAGGGCTGGCTGGGGCTGGCGCGGGTGGCGTGAGCGATGCCGTGAGCGATGCCGTGCCCTGCCCCTGCCAAGCTGCCGTCCCCTCCCAGCTCGGCGCGGCCCCGGGCTGGGGACAGTTTGCAGGTTTTGCCCTTTTAAGGCAAGAAGTTGGCCGGGGCAAAGCGAGTCCTGAGCCCTGTGGTCCTCGCCCTCCGTGCTGCAGCCGCGAGCGCTCTGTGGAGCCGTGGCCCCAGCGCTGCCTCCTGTCCCCTGCCCTCGGCATGGGGGGAGGAAGGAAGCTCGTTGCCCCTTTGCCACCCTGTATTGGGGAGCAAGTGCTGAGAAATCCACCTTGGAGCTTTGCCTCAGCGCACCCCTTTCCTGGTGCCTGTGCTCGGTGTGATGCCCTGCTGGTGGTTTTCCCCTTCCCCTTGCTGAGCATCCCTGTGAGAGGGGTCGGGGTCGGGGTCCTGCTGCGATGTTTCCCCCCCGCTGCCCTCCTCAGCTCTTTGCTCCCTGCTGGGCCAGAGCCCGCAGCCGTCCTGGCAGCACCCCCACCTGCGAGCCTTGCGGCTGCCCTCGAGCCGGTTTCACTGCCCTGGTGCCCGCTGCAGAAGGTGCTGCCGCGTGGTTGCTGCCGTGGGTGTGGAAGGAGCAGCCTGGGGGGGCTGCACGGTGCTGCCAGCAGTGCCCGGGGCTCATCCTCAGCACGTGGAGCACCTGCGGCGAGCAGCACCGAGGGCTGCTCTGAGATTTCTCCTCCGGGGGACCCTGACACGGCTGGGTGGGTCGGCAGGAGCTCACCCCGTCTTTTTTCCCTGCAGGACACACCGGCACGCAGCTGCAGCAGCCCGGCAAGGCGCGGGGAGCGGGGAGCAAAGTCCCAGCACCAGGAGCCGGCACCGGCAGCCGGCCAAGAGCCAGGCACCCGCCAGCACCATGAACGGCA
This sequence comes from Netta rufina, assembly GCF_964035555.1. NCBI lineage: Eukaryota > Metazoa > Chordata > Aves > Anseriformes > Anatidae > Netta > Netta rufina. Next base: position 1,066,221 of record NC_140136.1, on the reverse strand, counting down.
CCGCCAACGGCACGGGTGAGTGGGCTCGGGGGGCTCTGCTCCAGCCCTGCGGTTACAGGCGGGGGGTGCACAGAGCTGGGGGCTGCCTTAGTGGGAGAAAATGGGTTTCTGCTGAGATAAAGGGTCTCGCAGTGCCCGGGAGCTTCCTCCCCGCAAAGGAGCTCTCGATTTCATTTTGGGAAGCCTGGCAGCTCCACCGAGCTCCCTGGTGGGACCTGGTCTGCCTGGAATAATTCCCGTGGCTCCTCTCTGGAGTCTCCCTGATGTGAAATGACCGCATCCAGCAGTTTTAGAGGGGCCTGGAAGAGCCATGGCACTAATGCCACGGTGAGAGCAGCCCCCACAGCTGGCTGGGCTTTTCTCTGCGTTGTGAGCTTTCAGCTGGATTCGCCCATCGGCCTGCAGAGAAAATAATTTTGAGCTCTTTACCCAGCAAAGTGGGGAAGAGCAGGGGAAGATCAAGCGGCAGAAACCCACCACTCAAAATTGTGCTGGTTGTGCCAGGGAGTATTTCAGGAAGAGTTTCTCTTGGCTTTTCTTGGGCTTGTCCACAAGGCTATAAACACCTCGTGAAGCAGGGACCGGGCCTGCTGAGCGTGTGGCTATGGGCCCTGAGCAATTCGTGGCCTTTTCTTCCCTGGTTCTGCCGGAGCTGCTCGAGCAGTGCCGGCTGGGGCTGGAGGAAGCCCCCCCTGGAAGCCCGGGGGCTCTGTCCTGGCACGTGCTTGGGGTGGGCTCAGAGGAGGTCCGGGTGTCCCACGTGCTGGGCGAGCACAGCAGTGACGGTGCCGTAGGGCTGGAGGTGGGCAGCAGAAGTGACACAGGCTTTTCCTACGCCCCTACGCGGTGTTTTTATTTTTGTTTTTTTTTTTCCAAAGAGCACCGTCCTTTCTTTTGCTTTTGTCAGAGACCTGGAAGGAAAAGCAGCGTGCTTTGTGTCGGGTAGAAGGAAATGTTTTGTTCAGCCGGGGAGGAGGATTTTTTTTTTTTTTTTTTTCCACTTCATTGGAAAAACCTGGAGCACTGTAATTTGAATTTTGCCAACATCCATTTTGGGAGGGAGGTGGAGGAGTGGAGGGCTGGAGCGAAGTGTGACGTCTCAGCTGCCTCTTGCAGCCCGTGCTGCCCTCCCCGAGCTGCGGCTTGTCCCAGCCCTGCTGCCCCGGGGCTGCGGGCAGCGTTTTGTCCTGCAGGCACAGCTCTGCTCCTGGGCTTTGCTTGCCTCCAGCTGCATCTCCCTGCCCCGTGGCCTTACGGCTGTGCTGTCCTCGCTGCTGTGTCCCATCGCCGGCTCTGCCCCGAGTGCTGCCAGCGAGGATTTGGTGCTTGGGGCTCCAGCAGCCTCGCTCTGCTCCCAGCTCCCTGCCTTCTGCCGGCGTTACCGTGCACGGCTGGGGAGCGACTGCAAGAGCTTCCCCATCACGTCTGCTGCTCCCGGCTGGAATTCCATCTGAGAGTAAAAGGAAATCATTTTGTGGCATTTTCTCTGCCCTGTTCAGCCCCTGCCGTGTTCTCCCTGCAGTCCTTCCTTATCAGGTGGACTTTGGAGCAGCTTTTCCCCTGTTATGACCAGGCCTGAGATCAGTCCAACTTCACCGGGGTCATCCCGCAGGTCGATTAACATAAAATTGGCAGGAGGTGTCTGGAGCTTCTAAAATTCCCCCTTCCAAGGCTGGCTAGAAGTGAGCACCGGTCAGAGACCCCACCAACAAGTCGTGGGGACTGATGGAAGCTGCTGCGAGCCTGCTGGCCTGGAAACCATCGCCCGTAGGTGCTGCCTGAGGGGCTCCCTTAGTGCCTGGTGCTGTGCAGCAGGACTGCAGAGGTGCAGGAGGGTGTCCTGCTTCCCTCCAGCTGCAGAGCAGCAGCGTGCTGAGCAGCCTGCCCCTCCTGCAGTGTCCGTACCTCTCCAGCCTCCCGTTTGTGGGGTCTGCACTGTTGTCTGTCTGTGTCCCTTTTTTCTGTTATTTGGTGCTGTTTTGTTTTTAATTCTCTCGTTTTGCCACCGAAGCTGGGATGTCTTGTGGCAGAACTTATCCTCTTCTGTCCTGTCAGGTCTTGTGTTTTTGGCTAGCTTATACATACCATCAAACAAAACCTGTCGTTTTTTGGGTCTGCGTTTTCCTCCTGGTCAGTTTTCATTGTCATTCTGTCTCTTCCCCTTCCCTTCTCAAACGCTGAGTGCAATCCAGCAACGTTCAGCTCCTCGCAGTGCCTGGGGGCTGCCAGCAGCCCCTGAGCTCCTTGCTCCCTGCGCTCAGGTCCGCAGCAAGCAGCAGGGCAGGTGCTGAGCACAAACACGAAGCAGCATCTATCCGCTTTTGTCTCGAGACAAAAGGTGGGGAAGGGTTCAGGGGGATCAGAGCCCTGTGGTGGTGGCTGCGTGGGGCAGCCGCTGGTGGTGCTGAGCTCTCTGCTCTCTGCCCTTCCAGTGAACGGGGACGTGACGGGTGCTGCGGACGTGGAGGAGGAGAGGCCGGCTGCGGGAGCGACCACGACGACTCCGGTGGCACCGAGCACGGCGGATGGCCCCGCGGCTCCTGCGCTGAGCAGCTCCGGGGAGCCCGAGGAGGCAGCGCCCGGCTCCGGCACCCCACAGACCCGGGCAGCGGTGCTGGCCCTGGATGCTCTGCCCCCGGGGTAAGCAGCTCTGCGTCCTGCTGTGCTCCTGAGGGTGGCCTTCTCGTGGCTGAGAGCCTCAGGGGGGGCTCGGGAGGGAGGCGCAGCCCTGGAGGGTGGTAGGTGGGTGAGCAAGCGGGGGCACTGCGCTGTGCTGGAGGAGGAGGGTGTGGGATGGGGCTGTGCTGCACCACGGGGTTTGGGGGAGGACAGGCAGGGGAAGGCATCTCCACACAGAGCAGGAGCGGGGCGTGCTGCCAGGGGAGGCAGAAGCATCCAGTGCACGTGCAGGAGGATCTGCTGGCTGCCAGGCAGCGAGGAGAAAATGCGTGAGAGAAGGAGGGTGGATTTCCAGGGAGCTCCACGGGAAAGGTGTGAACATCAGAGAAGGAAGCACTACAGGAACAGCACTGCGTGAGCACCTTGGAGGCAATGGCTGCAGTTGCAGGGAGGTGGGCAGGATCCTCCCACAGCCTGTCTGTCTCCTGGTTTCAAGGTGGCACAACCAAACAGCCCCAAATACGTCAGGAAAGTCGTGGGCTCTCCTGGTGTCACCAGGAAGCAGGGAGAGAATTGTCACTAGGTGTGGCCCTGGGTTGTTCTCAGTTGGTGATAGTGAGAAACGAGAGCCTCAAAGCCCTCTGCGTGGTGGAAGGTGCAGCCAAGTGCTGCGGGGACGCCCGGGATGAGTTTCCCCTCTGCTCTGCGTCCTCCTGGGCACGGGGAAGGAGCCGGGAGCGGAGCTGGGCTGGCTGAGCAGGGCTGCGGGCAGCCGGGGGCGAGGCTGAGCCCCCCGCCCCGCGTTTCAGACACCTTCCAGTGCAAGGGGAGAGCCGTGGAGGGGGGCTGAGAACGGCTTGTGTTTCGTATGAAGGGAGCTGTTTATTTTCCTTTGGCTAAGCCAATGCCTGGAAGGTCAGGGCCTCGCTGGTGTGTCAGTCACAGGTAATTAGGGTTAACGGCTCAGTGTGCCTTTATGCGGGGTGTGTGAGGGTTACTGTTCTCGGGCCTGGGCGCTTCCTGTTTCCAGGCAGCTGGAAAAGTCCAGTGCTCTGAAAAGGTCTTTATTCCAGCTCGTGCCCCTCTCTGCGCCTACCAGACAGGCGGGAGGGCTCCTTCTCCCTGCCTCTGCCTGCCCGAGGTGGATGGAGGCTGCCTTTGGCACCTCCAGTTTCCCTCCCTGCCTCTCCTGCCCGTAGGATCTGTATCGGGGAAGGGAGCAGCAGCATCTCATGTGCTGTCCCAGTTCCGTGCTCGTGCCGGGCTGCCCGGTGGCTGCTGACCCACTCCGTCGGGTGGAGGCCGAGCAGCGAGGTGTGTGAGGGGATGGGGGCAGAGAGCTGGGTTCAGTCGTGTTCCCCTGCCACGAGCCTTCCCCTGAGAGCAGCCGGAGTCTGCCCTGGCTGAACAGAGCTGAACAGAGCAGGGCAGTGGCTGGGGACGTGTGGCTGAGCTGCTGGGCATCCCCCGGGGCCTGGTCTGGAGACGCCGCTCCGGGGCTGGCTCAGCAGCAGGGTGTTGCTGTGCTTTGGGGCCCGGTGTGGGACGTGGGGATGGGGCTGGCTGAGGGCAGGCAGCGGTGCCTCAGGCAGGAGGGATGCAGACAGATGCAGACACAGCCAGGCTGCTGCAGCGCCGTGCGGGACAGCCCCTCGCTGGCCCAGCTCCTGCACCCTGGGAGCAGCCGCTCGGGTCCCCTGCAGAGCCGCCTCCTGCTCCGCTGCGGGGGAGCTGTCGTGTTGCTCTCCCCTCTGAGAAGCCTCCGGGAACCTGTGTTTTATGCAGACTCGTTCTCTGAGCGTCTCCTTCTGTCTGTGGGAGCAGGGGGAGCATGCGTGCTCTGCTGCTGGAGGGGCAGGAGCAGCTCCCAAGCTCCCAGCCCTGTGTTCGGGGTCGCCGTGTGCCCGGCAGCCCGGCACGGCTGGGTTCACGCGGGGATTCGGAGCTATTTGTTATGCTCAGAGCTGCCTCTGAGCGTCTGCACCAGGTGTGGTGGGCACAGAGGCATCTCACAGACAACTGGGAGTCTGTTTTGGGGGCCGGAGGATGCTGGACAGTGTCCTGAATAATTCCAGCCCCAGCGCTGCCCAGAGCCCTCCTCACCCCCTCCCGGCTGCTGCGGCGCGCGTTTCCCTGCAGGTCTGGGGAGCGTCTGTGATGCCAGAGTGTCTTCAAGCCTCCAGCACGGGGTCCTGGCTGTCCCATGGGGTCCCCAAGCTGGCCGATAGCGACGGGGGCCGGGAGAGCTGCTGGCTCCTGCATCTGGTTCCTATCAGCGACGATGCTGCGCGGGGACAGGCGGCCGCTGCCGCGCTGTGTACACAGCCCCGTCTCGCGCGCACAAAGGGGCGCATTATGCTGCCTGGCAGAAGGCACGGGGCTGTGGTTTCTTACATAAGGAGGGCGTTTTGTTTGGACTGCAGGGTTGCCTCGGCCCTGCTGCTTCGCACCAGCCGTGGCTCCCCGCGTGCGTCGCTCGCCTCTCCCGCAGCGCTGCCGGCACGCCACGCGCGTCCTGCTGGTGGTGGCCGTGTGCTGGGGTGAGAGCTCGCCCCGCTGGGCTCTGCTTACCCGCCTGGTAGGGGGTGTGTGGGTTGCTCGGAGAGGCCGAGGCTCGTGGGGAGCTGGCGAGGTGCCCTGGCAGCCGCGGGCTGTCCTTAGTGCCCCGTGTCCGGGCTGTTCTGTCAGCGGTGGTGGCAGCGGGCGCAGCGTGCTGCCTGCGGTACTGCTGGTGGCAGCGAAACACCAGGTTGCAGGGCAGAGCAGCACACAGCAAATTTACCTTCCAGAGCTCCAAGGAGTGCGTGAGCTTGTGGGCTGTTCACAGCAGTGTGACACAGGGACAGTGGCCACCCATTGCTGCCACCACCAGCAGCAATCCTCGGCCCTGCACGGCTCTCTGCAGTCATGGGGGCACCCAGAGCGGGATCTGTGAGGGCTCCAGACTCCCCCTGCCTTGGAGGAGCCCTCACGGTGCTATTTCTTGTCTCTATAGCCCAAAATTAGCACCTGGGGGCTTGAGCCACTTGTCATGAGGGACTTCCAAGTCCTCAGAGCCCACTCTTTTGAGGAAGCCCGCAGGGAGGCAGCCAGCGGTCCGGGTACGTGGGGCAGTCTCTGCCCGGTGACCTGGGGGCTGTTCAGGTCCTCAGCTGGGGTTGGAAATGCTGCTGAGACCCTGGGTGGCCGCAGCAGCGCACGGTGACAGCTCCCTTGGTGTGAATCCGACCCTGGGGGGCTCGAGGGGGTGGTGCGGGGCCTGGTGCTGGGTGTTGGTGCCTGCAGTGTCACCGGCACGAGCGCCGGGCGCCAGCCGCGTTCCTTCAGCTGCCGTCAGGGAGTTGCAACAGAAGCTAGTAAGCTGCTACGTTAATTTCCTGGGGCTTTTGTGATGATTAATTGAGACTGAAGGCTGCCTGGGAGGGAGAGCCGGGGCAGCGGGAGCGTGGCAGCAGAGCCCTTGATCTGTCAGCAGCCGCGCGCTCGCCCTGTGCCGCGGAGGGGAGGATGAAGCGCGGCGCTCTGTGGAGGCTCCGTGTTTGCCAGGGCGCAAACTTGGATGAATGAATGGAGGCAAAGAGGGGGTTTGGTGTCGCTGTGTGCCACCAGGCCTCCCCATCGCGCCTGTTCCCCCGAGGGGCTGCCTCCCAGCCCAGCGCCGGGTGGGTGCAGTGCTCCTGAGAGGGGTCTGTCAGCAGCCAGCAGCACGGCTGCCAGGAAAACTCCCAGCCCCAACTCAAAGGCTCCCCTTTACAGAGGCATTAAGGGAAGCTAAACAAAAACTACATCAGAAACTCGCGGGGCATGAAGCTGACCCTGAGTGAAATCTTACACCGACCCCCCTCCTTTCTAAGGGATCAAGGATTTACGCCCCGAGTTCGGCCGGTTCTCAGCACGCAGGTTTTGTGCAGCAGGCCCAGTAACTGCTGCCCATAGCTGCTGTCGGGCTTGGTTTTAAATAAAGCCTAAACGCTGCGGCTGAGCAATGCTCGGGGGGTTACTGAGCCCCCAGCCGCAGCTCTCCGGGTGTCCTCGCTCAGAAGGTGTCTGGGAATTGCTCACTGCTCCGTGGGGCAGGCTGCTGGGTGCAGGGCAGCACCCAGGGAGGCCGCTGGGGCTGGGTTTTAGGTGTAGGAGCAGAAGATGCTCCACGTCCCCTCCTGCTGGAGCCACGCACGGTGTGGTCCGACACCCGGGGCCAGCCAGCTTTGGTGCCTGCACCTCCTGGGGCTGGGTGCCGGTGCCAGCCCTTACCGACTGTCCCGTAATTGTCTTTTCCAGGTGGGAGCAGCGGGAGCTGCCGAACGGCAGGGTGTACTACGTGGACCACAACAACAAGACCACCACGTGGGAACGACCGCTCCCGCCGGGGTAAGGGGCTGCAGGCAGGCAGTGCCTCGTGGAGCCCGTGCTTGGGAGTCTGCGCGAGGCAGGGGAGGTGGGAGGGAGGTTTCCTCAGTCCTGAAAGGAAACGGGCTGAGATGCAGGAGTGTTCAGCGGCCTGAAAGCACGCCCTGCCTCCTCTGGAGGCTCTTCCTTGAGGAATGGTGAAAAAAGCCTTTGAGATGGGCGCCTGCAAAGTCCCCGTGAGGACCAGGAGCAGGGAGGGGACAGGCCTCGAGTCACCTGGAGGAACGGATGGCTCTTGAATTGGGATGACACAGGGGGGCTGAACTGGTGGGCAGGAACAGGCACACGCCTTGTGCCCCAAACCCAGAGCTGAACCTTGGCCTCCCGCAGGGGCTCCTGACCCTCGTAGCCACATCGGCTCTGCTCGTTCTCCAGCAGATGCTGCTCAGCTCCGAGAGCTGCAGGAAGAGCCCTGCAGAACTCGTGCAGGGAGGTCCTTCCTTCACCTGCAGGAGTCAACAGCTCACAGAGGCTGCGTGTGACCCTGGGGGTCCGTGTGCTTTGCAGGAGGCTGTTGAATTCTCACCTCTTTGTGCTCCAGGAGGGGCAGGCAGCACAGGCACACTGCTGGTGGTTGTTCTCTGGGCTGAGTTTGCTCAAGGCTGGGATGAGCGCAGTGTGCTCTAGCAGCCGGTGTAACGTGTGAGTGTGAAGTGCAAGCCCAGCCTGTTTTCCTCCGCGGGAGCCTCCGAGTTCCTGTGGTCACCCCATGCCTTCAGCCAGGCTGTGATCTCCGCAGCCTCCCCTCCTGCTTTCTGCCCCCCTGGTGGCTTAAAATCCCTCTGGCATTAAGGGGGAGGCTGCTACCTGGGAGGTGGCTCTGGGAGCACCCTGGGCGTGCTCCCCTCCTGCTGTGCAGCTCTCTGCTCCAGTGCTGCTGTCGGGGGCTGGCCATGTTGAGGTGTCCTGGTGTTACCTCTCAGCACCTCCCAGCCGCGTGGGGAGCTGCTTCAGGTCCTCACAGGCTTTTGTGTTCCCTGGTGGTGGAGCTCACCTTGTCCAGGGAACCCTTCAGCCATGAAATTGGTTGTCCTGGGGTTGGGAGCGGAGCCCTCGTGCAGAAGGGTGGTGCGAGCTCGTGAGAGCCAGTGTCCGGGGTCAGCAGTACGAAATGGAAGTCAGTCCCCATAGGTGAGCCAGGGCCCCAGCAGCTCTGCCTGCCTCTGGAGGATTGTCAGCTGCTTTTTTTGCCGTGTTTCTAGAGCCCATTGAGCCCATGAAGTGCTTCTGAGAGCCAGAACTTGGTCGTGAATCCTCCGCTGAGCCACACGGAGTGTGAGGGGGCTTTGGCAGCGGGTTGGGTGCCTCGTGACCCAAGTGAGGCTCCTCTGTTGTGCTTCCAGCACGTGCTGGGGCAGCAGCTCAGTGTGCTCAAGCCATGGCTGTGTGTCCAGGGCAATGGGAGATTGTGTTGGATCCTGTTGGGAGCCCTCTGCCGTTCCTCCCAGCCTTCCTGGGGCTCTGCTGGCCCCGTGCCTTCACACCCGCATTAGTACTGGGACGGTGCCTGAGCTGAGCCCGGGGTGGAACCTCTTTGGGCTGGCTGTCACAATGTCCTTTGGTGCCGTGGTGGTCAGGAGGGGCTCCCTGGGCCAGGCACTGATCTCCTGAGGGGCTTTTGAGCAGCCTGGTGCTGTGTTTGGGCTCTGAGCAGCAGGGGAAGGAAGGCTGGGGGAAGCGGGGAGGTGTGCACACCGCTTCGGTGCGGAGTCCCTGGGAGCTGGAAGGGATCAGGCCCTAAAGCAGGGCTGGAAGGTCCCAGCGAGCCCCTGTCCCAGGGGAGGACAGCCTGTGACATCTCCCCATGGTGCTTCCAGGTGGGAGAAGCGCGTGGACCCGAGGGGCCGCTACTACTACGTGGACCACAACACCCGGACCACCACGTGGCAGCGCCCCACGGCCGAGTACGTCAGGAACTACGAGCAGTGGCAGTCCCAGCGAAACCAGCTCCAAGGAGCCATGCAGCAGTTCAGCCAAAGATTCCTGTACCAGGTGAGGGCCGGGGGCTGCGGCAGGAGCTGCACCCAGGGCTGCCAGGGCCCAGGGAACGAGCGCTGCCGGGCTCTGCAAGCTCCCTGCTGCTGCTTCCCTTGTTTTTTTTCCCCCTGTTCGTGGTTTGGGTGAGCACCCCCTGATAGGCAGGGCTGTGCCGATGGCTGGTATTGCAGGCTGAGCCCCTCTGGAGCCTTTCTACCTCCTGGGTGGCGATGTCCCCGTGCTCTGGTGTCAGCCAGCCCCGTGCCTTGTGGGGTTTTACCATGGTGTGGAACCCAGCTGCTGGCAGGGCCGGGGAGCTCTGGGTGTGCAGCGCAGGGCATCCAGCTCCCTGCTGAGGCTGAGCTCCTCTCTGGGGTCTCCCAGCACCCTGCAGAAGTGCTGCCAGGGTGAGCTCGGTGCCCCAGCGAGGAGCTCGGATGTCTCTGCAAGGGGGAAGCAGGCAGAGGTTGTGTTCAGTCCCATGAGCTGGGCCTGGGGCTGTGCCCCTGCAGGGGCTGTGGGAGGCTGCCCTCATGGATTCCTGCCCCTCAGAGGGAGCTGTCTGTGGGGGCAGCAGGAGGGGGCTTCCACCGAGGCCGAGTCATGCTCTGAGCCTGTCGCTGCTCAATTCACTGCCAGCACCGCCTCTGGAGCTGCTCCAGCGCCGCGCGACTCGCCCTGGCTGGGCTCTGCAGAGCACCGAGGGAGGGACTCGCGCTCCAAATTTAGCCTGATGAAAGGATTGTACTCCTCGCTTCAAACTTTCTCCTGCCAGCAGCGATGGCTTCTGCTGCGCCTCCTTCCCCCAGGGGCTCTCTGCCTCTTGTTGCCCTCCCGTCTCCAGCACCCACCCGCGCTCCGTGCGGGGACAGGAGGTGCTGAGTGGTGCCGCACCCCTGGGTGATGTGGAGCCCTCATGGCACAGCCCCTGCAGGGAGCCCAGCTCTGGGGCTGCTGCAGGCAGGGTCCCTGTGGCAGCACGCAGGCAGCAGGCTGGGAGCAGCATCCCCCGTGCCCGGGGGTCTCTCTGGCCCAGGGTCGTTCCTGGGGGCTGCGGAGAGCTGCGGGAGGGCTGGCTCCTGGAGCTCTGCCCCGGGCTCTTGTCTCTGTGCCCTGTTTGTTTTAATTAGTTATTTTTAGGTCACAGTGAGGTGATGCCTCTGGACGTGCCTCAGCTGTGTCTCTGGCCAGCCTGGCTGGGTAGGGAGGGAGCGGAGGCTGCCCAAGACACGCCGTGCTGTGCCGTGCCGTGCCGTGCCAGGGCGGTGCCTCCTGCGCCCCTCTCCTTGTGCGTGGGGCAGGGGGCGAGAGAAGAAGCCAGGAGGCGTGGGCTGCCCCGTTCCCAGTCCCCAGCACACCACAGGGCATCCCCCAGCATGCTGGGCTGGCCCCAGGGGCTGGTGCCCATCCCGGGAGGGTGTGGAGCCCCCAGCACCCCAAGTGCCCAGGCCTGGGGCTGCCCTGTCCCCATGGGGGCTGCAGGCTGGCCCCACCGGGACCCCCGGCCCCTCTCCAGCGGCTGGTTTTTAGGAGGTGCAATGGAAAGGCCTCTTGGTAACAACGCGTGTCTTATTTAACCATTACAATTTAACCTCCCTCTCCCCTGGAGCCCCAGGTGTCGGGGCCGTGCCTCCATCCCCGGGGACCTCCAGCGGGGTCGGGGGGGCTGTGCCGGCACCCCCCTGCTTCAGCCTGGGGTGACGGCCGCCGGCTCTGCCCGCCCGGGGCAGAAGAAAGGTGCTTTGTGCCGGGGCCCCCAACCTGCCGGGGGGGCTGGGGGCTCGGGGAGCCGCCCGTCTGTGCAGGCATGAATGTGCCCTCAGTGCGGCGCATCCCGCAGCCCGCTCGCTGCCCGGGGAGGAGGGGGGCCGCGGGCCCCGCCAGGAAGCGCTGGGCGTGGACAGGGCTTGTGGGAATGATTTCATTGGAAAGGCCTGCGATATTTTTTCCCTCTTGTGTGTGGTTCTTGGAGGAGGCTGGAGGTGTATCTGATGGGGATGGTCGCCCGGGCCAGCGGGAGCCGAGCGGCCGCGCACATCTGGAGGCTGCGGCGCGGTCCCGCTCCTCGCCCTGCGCCGTGCCTGGCCCCTGCCCGGCCGCCCCCTTGGCCGCCCCAGCCTCTGTTTGGTTTGTGCTTTTTTTTTTTTTTTTTTTTAAAAAAAAAAACACCCCCTGAGTGTGCAAGAGTTTTTTTTTTTGTTTGCTTTTTTGTTTTGTTTTTGTTTTTTCAGTTCTTTGGGAGCTGCGGGCCCAGGGGAGGCGAGCGCAGAGCAGAGGCTGTGTGGCTCTCGCCTTCGCTGCTGCTGCTCCCGCTCGCCCGTGCCCTGGTTTTTATTTTGTATTTTTGCCCTCTCTTGTCTCTAGTCGTCCGGCGCCCCGTCCGACAATGATCCTCTTGGCCCCCTTCCTCCCGGCTGGGGTAAGTACAGAGTCTCCTCACCTGCCTGCGCCTCCTGCCAGCCGTCCTGCTCTGCCCCGGGCCAGGGGTGCCCTCGGTGGGGACGCAGCGCTCCCGGTGCTGCGCTGCGTGTGGGGCTGAGGCTGCCCATGACTAGCTCAGTCTCTGATTTGAAATCCAGCTTTTTTCCCTTTTTTTTTTCCCTTTCCTTTTTTCTCTTTTCCTGGAGGAGTTCCCAGCTCGCTCTCTCTCAGCTACTGAATGCAGAAGTGTTTGTGGTTGTTCTTTGGACTGGGGGAGAGGCTGGGGATCCAACTCCTCGCTTGTCCCCGGAGCCCTGTGCCGAGCGGCGGCCTGTCCTGCTGCCACGCATGTGCCTCCCGGGATGCTCTGCCCCGGGCCACAGCAGGGCTTCAGCCCTGTCCCCGTGTCCCAAGTGCTGCTGCCACCCCCGGGGCTCTGCTGTGCCGTGTCCGGGCTGGGGAGGGCTGGTGGTGAGGGTGGCGAGTGCCTGGTGGGACGGAGGGGACGTTAATGGGAGCTGCTGGGCACTGGGAAAGGGGTCAGTGGGGACACCGGGTGCTGGGACATTCTGCAAAGCCCCTGTGCCACCCCCAGGGAGGAGAGGGCCCCTCTCCTGGCTGGCAGTGCTGTGCTCTGCCAGGGCTGGCAGAGAGCGGCCCCCTGCAGGGACCCGGAGAGGGAACAATCTGCGGGGAGCTTGGGGCAGGGCAGCGAGGGGCTGGGCGGCTGAGGGGGGGTCTCCAGGGGCAGGGCAGGGGCTCGGCGAGGGCAGTGCCGGAGCCTTTGGTGCTGGACTGGGTGACCCAGTGCCTGCGGCAGCTGGGGGAGCCCTCTCGGAGCCAGCACCCCGGGCAGATGGGGTTCCTGGGGTGGATGTGGGGTTGGTCATCAGATGTGCCTCAGCCAGAGCCAGGAGCAGAAGTGCTAAAGCCCCCGTCCCTCGTAGCCATGCCTGGTGCTTCTGCAGGGCTGGTGGCAGGACTGCCCTGTCCCTGGGCTCCCCAGAGCCCCAGTCTGGTCCCATGGGGGCACAGCGCTCTGAGGGGGGGCTGTGGGGTGAAGGACGTGGATGGAGCACAACCCCACTGGGCTCCCAGTCCCGGGCTGGGAACCGCAGCCGCTTCCCACAGCCCTGCAGGAACGGGATGGGGCTGTGGGAGGGGACACCGGGAGGGGACGGGGACGGGGAGCGCGTGCAGGGCGTCCCTCCCGGCATGGAGCAGGGCTGCGTGCGGGGGGGGGGGGGGGGGTGCGTGGGGTGGGTCCCATCCCTGGGGGCTCAGGGGGTGGGCAGCGGGTGCAGGAATTGCCACCGGGATGGGACGGGGTGCCCGGCTGTGGCTGGGAGGCCCTGGCTGTTCAGTGCCTGGGGGGGGACACAGGGGGTGCTGGGGAGGCTGCAGGCGCAGAGCCTGTCCCGCAGCGATGCCGGTGTGAGTGGTGCCTTTATTTTATGCCCGTGTGTGCCCAGCAGCAGGGCTGTGCGGGGAGGAGGCGCCCCCAAAGCCGCAGGGAGCGTGGCTGTGTAGGAGGGTGCGCGGCTGGGCGCCAGCCTCTGCCCTGCTGCCCGCACATGGACCTGGGGAGAGCGGGCCTTCCCCCAGCTACTGCGGCTTCTGTGCATAGGGAAAACGTAAAATTATTTATTTTGTCTTTTCCAAACAATTTGGGGCAGTGCAGGAGGGGAGGAGGGAGCTGGCAGACTCCTGTGAGCTGCAAGGTGTGTTCCCGGGGCACCAGCTAACGCTTCCCCTCTGTTTTCTCCTAGAGAAGAGACAGGACAACGGGCGAGTGTATTACGTGAACCACAACACGCGGACCACGCAGTGGGAAGACCCACGCACGCAGGGGTAGGAGCACGAGGGGTGGGCAGGGAGGTTTGGGGAGGCTGCTGGGGGTTTCTCAAACACCACTGGGCTCCCAGGTGCTGAGCGGTGGCTGTGTGTGGGGGCTGAGCCTGCACAAGGGCTCTGAGCGATGCAGGCAGTGGCCGGGCACTGGGGGAGCTGGGGAGGGTTGGGAACTGCGACCCCGGGTGCTGGGGGGGGCTGGGACCGAGGTCAGGAGAGGCAGCAGGGCTGTAAGGCAGGAGGAGGTGCTGTCCTCTCACCCTGCTGGGCTCCTGAGAGCTCAGGGCAGCAGGGCTCCTGCCTCGGGGTGCAGGCAGCTGCTTGCTCGTTCTGCCCCCGAATCCTTTTGCCTGGCACGGAGCTGTGAATTGAAGGCAGTCCCCGAGGGCAGCGATGTGGGGCAGGGTGAGACCCCCAGGCGGCAGCTGGGTGACCCCTTCCTTCCCAACAGGATGATCCAGGAGCCGCCCCTGCCGCCCGGCTGGGAGATGAAGTACACCAACGAGGGCGTGCGCTACTTCGTGGACCACAACACTCGCACCACCACCTTCAAGGACCCGCGCCCCGGATTCGAGTCCGGGTAAGTGGTGCTGGGCCAAGCTCCAGCTCTGCACCTGGTGGGACAGCAGCGGGGCTGCGGCGCTCGGGGCTGGTGCTCGAGGAGCTTGCTCACAGCTCGTTGGTGTGCTCCCAACGTGGAGCGGGTGAAGAGGGTTGGCTTTGTTGCCTGCACGCTGAGAGTGGGGTTAGGGCCCCGTGTTTGGCTCCAACGGAGAGCTCCCTGCGTGCAGAGGGGAGCTGCAGCACGGGGGCTGTCCTCCCCCCAGTGGGCGGTGAGAGGGCAGGGGCAGGGCAGCGGGTGCTGGAGGTGTCAGGCTGTGGGGCCGTGCCCTGACCCAGCCCCTGCTGCTTTCTCCTTTCTCAGGAGCAAGCAGGGGGGATCGCCGGGGGCGTACGACCGCAGCTTTCGCTGGAAGTACCACCAGTTCCGCTTCCTCTGCCACGTGAGTAGAGCAGCGTGAGGCCGCTGGGCACGCGGGGGCAGCCTGGGGATCAGGCAGTGGCTGTGCCAACCTGCTCACGGGCTCCTGTCTGTGCCCTGCCCGCAGTCGAACGCCCTGCCCAGCCACGTGAAGATCAGCGTTTCCCGACAGACGCTCTTTGAGGACTCCTTCCAGCAGGTGAGGGGCGCGGGGTCCGGGGGTGCGGAGCTGGCCCTCGTGCACAGCCCGCGGTGACAATTCCCCGTGTCCCCGTGCAGATCATGAACATGAAGCCGTACGACCTGCGGCGCCGCCTCTACATCATCATGCGGGGAGAGGAGGGCCTGGACTACGGCGGCATTGCCAGGTGAGTGTGGGTGTGAGGGGCTGCTGCTGCCGGGGTGGCCCGTCAGGCGGCTGGACTCAGGGTCCCCAGCCCCTCTGCGGGGAGCCAGAGGGGTTTGAGCTGGAAACTGAGAGCTTTGGGAAGGGTGAAACTCCTCCACGACGTTGTGCCAACCTGTCTCTTGCACATGGAGGGCTGGGGGCCCACCTGGGGCTCTCCATAGCCCCCGAGTGCCAACGCCAGCACCCCGGGGCGATGGGTCATGCTGCCTCTTCCCCCTGCAGCCTGGTGCGCGGCTCACAGGCGCTGGTGTTTCTCGGGACAGTCGCTGCGTGCCAGGGTGGACGTGGCGGGACGTGGTTGCTGCCAGCCCGTAGCTGCCACCACCCTGAGGAGCGTGCTGCGTGGCGCCGGGCTGCGCCTCCAGGTGGAGGGGGGGAGCCCCGTGTCTGTCCCCGTGTCCCCATCTGGCTCACCTGGGGTGTCCGGCGTGGTGCTGGGCTTCCCTCCGCCACCCTGCCGCTCGTGCTGCTGCTGCTGGCTGTGGGGCAGGGCTGCTGCTCCCTCGTCTCTCCGTGTCCTGCCAGTGGTTTTACCCTATGGTAGGTTACGTCATGCTGTTCTACCACAGGGTAGAACCACGGACGGGATGCCGGGGCTGCCTCTGCGCCTGAGGACCGCGGCCGGGGAGCGGAGCAAGGACAGCGGGGCCCGTCCTGCACTGCTTCGGTCGGGCTTTGGGGGGGTGTGGGAGGAGAGCGGGTGCCCACGGGCACTGGGTGTGAGTGCACAGCCACGTGAGTGTGCACTTGTGTGTGTGTGCAAGGGGCTGGGCTGCTCGGTGCCTGTCGGGATGCCTCCTGCTCCCAGCCGAGCTCCGTGCCCAGCAGGGATTTTCTTTCTGATGCCTCCAAAAGCACTTCACAAACCGTTTTCAGCACTTCTGCAAAGGAACCTGGAGCCTGTGGTGCCCGATGCCCTCACCAGCTCACGGCAGGGCCCAGGAGCTGGGCACTTGCTTCGTGTGGGCGAGCTGCAGAGGCCCAGGGGCTGTCCTGTCCCTGTCCCCTGTGCCGGGGCGCAGCCTCGTCCAGCAGACCCAGCCTGCAGTGACCACAGGAGCCGCTGCTCACCGCTCTCGCTCTCTCCCAGGGAATGGTTCTTCCTCCTGTCCCACGAGGTGCTCAACCCCATGTACTGCCTCTTCGAGTATGCTGGCAAAAACAACTACTGCCTGCAGATCAACCCTGCCTCCTCCATCAACCCCGACCACCTCACCTATTTCCGCTTCATCGGCCGCTTCATTGCCATGGTAAGAGCCCGACGCGGCGTCCCGCAGCCGAGCTGTGCCCAGCAGCCACCCCACTACACCCCAGTATACCCCATTACGCCCCATTACACCCCTTCCCGCTCGGGTGCTGGTCCCCAGAGTGGGCTTGGAGGGGTTGCACCAGAGCAGGGCGACGTGCTGTAGGGCTGGGGACGGCTGTGGGGCCGAGGGGACCCCGCTGCCAGGGGCTGTGCTGCGGGGATGGCTCCAGGTCCTTGGCTGCCACCCCAGGTGCTGTCGGGTCTGCAGCTCCGCACTATTTTTAGCCCCAGCAGTGTGAGATTTTCCAGCTGCCCGGGCCCCGCTGTGGCTCCTCCCGTTCGTCTCGCCCTCCCTGGGGCCATTTGTGCCTTCGATCGCCCGGCCCGGGTGGGCGCGGGGCTGCTGGGGGTCCGGGCTCGGGGCAGGGTCTGTCCCGGGGCCGTGAGGTGTGTGCGGGAGGCGGCTGCGCCCTGCCCGGGTCCCCCGCCTGTCCTGCCCTGCCCCGCGCCTCGCAGGATACCAATAAAACCCCAGACTATTACTCACCGCTGGGCTGTTCTAGACAAGCGTCTGCATTATTTTTGGCTGCCTTTGCCTTGGGGCTCCTGGAAGCCAGGGATTCAGGGAAGCCACAGCAGAGCTCTGTTTAAACAAGTGCTCTTAATAGAGCTGCGAGGGGAGAAGGAGACGCGGTGGAATTCGCGCTGGGGAGGGGAGAGGGGCAGCGCCGGGCGAGCCTCCCGCTGCCTTCCCCAGCCGGGGGGGCTTGGTGGGGGGGTTCCTGGCCGTGGGGAGCCGTTCCCTGTCCCCCGTGGCTGCAGTGGAGCTTTGTGTGTCCCTGCGGGTCCGTGCTGGGCCCCCGTAACCCAGTCCCCCCCCCCATGGCAGGCTCTGTATCACGGGAAGTTCATCGATACCGGCTTCACGCTGCCCTTCTACAAGCGCATGCTGAACAAGCGGCCCACGCTGAAGGACCTGGAGTCCATCGACCCCGAGTTTTACAACTCCATCGTCTGGACCAAGTGAGTGCCTCACGCTCCTGGCCTGGGGCCGGGCCTGTGCTGGGGGAGGCAGCGCTCCTCCCACCGCCCCTCGCGGTGTCTTGCCAAAAATCACGTCCCGGTGTCCTCCTGCAGGGAGAACAGCCTGGAGGAGTGCGGCCTGGAGCTGTACTTCATCCAGGACATGGAGATCCTGGGCAAGGTGACCACCCATGAGCTGAAGGAGGGCGGCGAGAGCATCCGGGTGACAGAGGAGAACAAGGAGGAGTACATCATGTGAGTCTGGTCCCGATGCCCCCGCTGGGTGCCCGGCCCCCCGGCTTTAGGGCGGTTCTGGGGTGGGAACATGGGGCTTGGGACGTGGCTGCCTTCCCCTGGCTACGTGGCCTGTGACAAGTATGGGCTGGCGCGGTCACTGAGCTGCGCTGCGGTCTGGCTGCCTGCTGCTGGGCAGCTGCCAGTACTTTCAGGAAAGAGGAGAGGGGAGAGAGGGTGAGATTGCTCTCCCTGTCCCATGGCCGCTCACCCAGCGCTGGCTGGGGCTGCCTCTGTCCTGCGGGCAGCAGGCTGCAGCCAGGGGACGTGGCCGGCACCCCTCGCTCCCCGATGGCTGCTGCTCTGTGCTCGGGGCTGCTGCTGGGTTTGGGGACAGAGGGAGGGCTTGAGGGGGGCCCTGCCACGCACCCCTGCGTCCCCCCCGAGGCCGGCTGCCTCCCTGCTGGTGGGAAGGGCTGGCAGTGGCCCCGGTGCCACTGGCTGACCACCCCCTGCCTCCCCAGGCTGCTGACGGACTGGCGCTTCACGCGGGGCGTGGAGGAGCAGACCAAGGCCTTCCTGGACGGCTTCAACGAGGTGGTGCCGCTCGAGTGGCTGCGGTACTTCGACGAGAAGGAGCTGGAGGTGAGCTGGTGCCCGTGCTGGGATGGGGAACGCAGAGGCAGCGGGGCTTCCACCCTGCTGCAGGCTGCCTGGTGTTGCTGGCGTGCACGGGCTCTGCTCCCTCCAACCTCGGGCTCTGCCCGTCAGCTCTGTGCACCCACCCGCTGGCAGGGTTTGCAGGGTTGCTTGTAGGGCCCATTAGTGGGAAATTTCTCATCAGAGGCGAGGGATTCCTCCCGTGCCCTGTGCTGGAGCCTGTGCCTGGCGCAGCCCTGCACCGAAGCAGTGGGTGCTGTGATGTGTGGGTGCGGGGCCTTGTTTCTGTGCCCCTGCTGACTGTGCCCTGTCCCTAGCTGATGCTGTGCGGCATGCAGGAGATCGACATGAACGACTGGCAGAAGAACACCATCTACCGGCACTACACCAAGAACAGCAAGCAGATCCAGTGGTTCTGGCAGGTGAGCCCCAGCGCCTCCATCCCCTGCGTGGGGCTGGGGCAGGCAGGGCTGGCCTGGAGCGTGGGGTGAACGCGGCAGGAGCAGCACTGCAGGACGGTGCCCTGGCCCATCTGGGTGTGGGGGTGATGGGGGTCCCACTCCTGGCACGCTGTCCTCGCAGGTGGTGAAGGAGATGGACAACGAGAAGAGGATCCGGCTGCTGCAGTTCGTGACGGGGACCTGCCGCCTGCCGGTCGGGGGCTTCGCCGAGCTCATCGGTGCGTGTCCTGCTGCTCGGGTCATGTGGGGGGATGGTGGCAGTGCCCAGGGCTGGTGGCTGGGACCTGGTTTTCCACACTTCCACCCCAGACTTGAGGGCACTTGGCAGCAGTGATGTAGCTGTGGTGATGTCTGGGCACGGCGGTTCGGTCTGGTGCGTGCTGTACCCAGACAGATTCCTTAGGCTGAAGCGTGCCACCACAGTTAGCTTTGTCAGTGCAGTCGTAATGTCATTCTGAATGAGATTGATTTTTTTTTTTTGACTTAATTTTGATTTTTTTGGGTGCGATGAAGCCCCTTTTCTAGAAACCCACAGCATGTGGCATTATTCTGCCCTTGTTCTGTGCTACTTCTGGGGCCCGTACCGGCTGTTCTGTTGTTCTCCCCGAGCTGATGCACGTGAAGCAGCTAACCTAGCCCATTTGTTTGTTCTGCCTGGTGCGTTAGCTTTTTTCCAGGCCCCCGGAGCCCAGCCAGCAGTCACAATTTGTCAAAAAGCCACCTCGGTGACTCAGGCCTCCTGAGCCAGGTCCTTGATGATGCTTGGGCGGACCTGATCCATCCAGCGGGCGCAGATCGTGCGCTTCTGCACTCGCTCTTTGATCACCCCACTTACAGTGACAGCAGCACATCTCATCTGCTGTGGATGTAGTTTTCAGCTTCTTCATTTCGTGTTTTCGTGCATTCTCTCTGCAGAGGGGTCAGCAGGCTGTCGGAGTGCTGCAGGGGATTTGTGCCCTTGGGTGCTTGTAGGACTGTCAGGGCGTGTGCCGATGGGATCTGCTGGCTGCAGTGGCACGGCAGGGTTTTCTTTTTCAGCTCCTGATCGTGTAATGAGATTTGCTCTGCTCATAATTAACAGGCAGCAACGGGCCCCAGAAATTCTGCATCGATAAAGTTGGCAAAGAGACGTGGCTGCCTCGGAGCCATACATGGTAAGTCAGTTCTCCTCAGCGCTGCATGGGGACAACTGCTCGCGGTCCCTGCCCGGCTGCGTGGGGCCCCGGTGCCCCCTGTCCTGTCCCCGTCACTGGCAGTCCCATGGGATGGAGCTGCTGAGGCCGGAGGGGTCCCTGCAGGGGGAGGAGGGCGGCAGGGGATTTGGGGTCACTGTTCACAGCCTCTGTTGTCTCGCCAGCTTTAACCGCCTGGATTTGCCTCCGTACAAGAGCTACGAACAGCTGAAGGAGAAGCTGCTTTACGCCATCGAGGAGACGGAAGGATTTGGCCAGGAGTGATGGAGCCTCGGTGCTCTCCCAGCGACTCCGGAGGTGCCCGAGTGCTGCCTGCTGCCGGGTGCTGCCTCACGGGATGGTGTGCGGGCGGCTGCGGACTCTGCTCTTGTTCCTGTGCGAGACCTGCACTAACACAGCCCTGGGGGAAACGGGTCCACATGTGCCTCCCAAAATTAATCAGAGGTGTGATGGGGAGGTGGGTGCCAAAGCCAGTCTCTGCTCAGCCTGGGTGCGCAGCGTGCGCCTGGGCTCCCTGTCCCCCCTCACCCCGCTGGGAGTCCCGGGGGGCACTGGGGTGGCTCGGGAATGACCCCAGGGTCTGAGCTCCTGCCTGCTGGGGGCTGTGCTCCCCTGTCCCACGGCTGGTCAGTGTTAAAGGGGCTCCTCTGTGCCTGGAGAGGGGTGAGAAACCTCGCACTGAAGCGCTGTGTGCGCCTGGAAACAGGCACCAACATCTTTAACTGAGCTGGAGCCAAACCCCCTCGTTTCTCTGCAGTTTCTTTCTCTCTGCTCCCTGTAGCTTCACTGAACTCAGCTTGTGGCCGCAGGTCCCTGTGAGGGGACACCGATGGACCCCCCCAGCCCCCCCCCATGGGGAAAGGCACTTCTGCTGGAGCAGCAGCTTTGTCCAGAGGCTCTGACTTCTGGAGCCTGCCTGGGGCTTTTCCTAGATGCAGTTAAAGTGAGACCTGGGTTAGGTATGGGCTGTTCCCACCCCCCAGTTTTTTCTGCCTTTCTCTGGCATTTCAGTAGATGCAGCTGAGGATGGGCAACGGCTCTCGAGCTGACTCTCAGGGGGTTGTGAAGATGTACGAGTTGGGGCCCCGTCCTGCACCCAGCAAGGGTAACAGGGAGCCTGCAGCGGGTGCTGCTGGGGCCGGGGCTGCCCCCAGCCTGGCCCTGGCTGCTGCTTGGCTTTATTCACAAGCGTGAGGCCTCCGAGCTCTTGTACTGAATCCTGAAGCGGCGTGGTGGGGACGGCATGGCCACCACAGCACTCACTTGGCTCGAGGGTCACCCAGCCCTGCTGCCCTCCCTGTGCCACAGCCGGGCCGGGGGCAGGAGCTGCGGTGAGGGCAGGACCAGGCCCCTGCCACCAGGCCCCTGCCCCTCGTCCCGCCGTGCCCCCAGGGCTCCTGGCAGCAGGGTCCTGGCTCTGGCACCGCGGGCATGGCCCCTGCGAGCGTTGGTGTGTAAATCTGTACATAACTGAAGTCTGTGGATACAAACCTCTGCAATAGCTTTTGACTGGTAAGCGGATAGTTTTGTACTGCACCATCCTGCCTCAGTGATGCCGACTTCTTGTGCAATAAACGACAAGCAGCTGCCCAGGTGTGTGTCCCTGCCTGGCGTCACGGGGAGTGCTGGGGATCAGGCAGGTGAGGCCAGCAGCCCCAGGACTGCAGCATTTGGTTAAAAGAAACAAACAAAAAAATCCACCACAGCAGCAGTAAATAAACCCGCTATTCATACTGCCAGGGGACAGCGAGCAGCCAGGGCCGTTGCTGTGCCTGCTTTTCAGCAGCTGTTGCAGCTGGTATTATTGTTTTGTCAGTGCTCTGTGCTGGTGTTGCGCAGTGGGAGCTCATTTCCATGTGGCACAGCCCAGCCCCAGAGGAAACTTTGCTCGCTGTGGGCTGGCCCCAGCCACTTTGCTGTCTCCTGGCCCCAGGCACGGCAGTGCTGGCATCCACCGGGGAGGTGGCAGGGAGCTGTGGCACGGAGGGGACGCTCTGCAGGGGATGAGGCCAAGCAGAGCCCCAGCTCCAGCTTCCTGGCTCAGTTTCAGGGGCAGCTGTGCTGCAGAACGCGTCCGTCCCTCCTGCCAGCAGCCAGGTGGCCTGGCAGGGGCTGGCGATGCAGGACGGGGCTGCAGGACGTGCAGGGCAGGCTCCTGAGCACCACCAACGTCACCTCAGCCTGGGGCTCTGCAGAGCTCAGCCTGGCTCAGTGTCTCCACGAATATTTTGACTCCCTACAAGCTCTGGGGTTCACTGGGTGGGCGGGGAGCTGCGGGCGGGCTGGCAGCCGAGGCAGCGCTGCCCCAGCTCGCTGTGGGGCTGCTTCAGTCGCTGGCAGCTGTAGCAGCAGCAGTGCCATCTGTGTGCTGCCAGGGCACTGAGGTGCCCAGGGACTGCAAATCAGGGCTGGATTAAATATAGAGACGTCCATATTGCATAAAATTGGCTAATTACAATGAATTAGTCCTGAAATATGCAAATACGCACTCACACTGCAAAACATGATGTGGTAATGAACATTGCTCCTCTGGGAGGCAGGCACGCTGCTCTGTGCAGCAGTAGTGGCACACACACAGCCTTTCCTCACCAGCATGAGCCCTTGCTCTCTCCCCCCTCGTTTCCACCCCAGCAGAGCCCATGTGCCAGGCACATACTTTATAGCTGCCTTTTTTATTTTCTGGTGAGGTACCAAAAGCTACCAGCCCACCACAAGCTAGAGCCAGAAGGCAGCTGCCCATATAGCAACAGCCTTGTTCCTGCTCTGTGGTGCTTCAGAACCAGTCAGGTCTCAGATAATAGAGAAAACTCACAGTGACAGCTAAAACAGGTATGTAGAGCAAGTTTTAATACAGGCTGCAGTAGAAATCTTCAGCTGTTGACTTGTCAGTGAATGAGATGAGCACGGGGGAAGGAAAAGTGCTGTGCTTAGAGAAAAGAACTCACCCTGGCTTTTCCCCCTTCCCTGCTCAGTGCTCAGACCCCCAAACCACCCAGCCTTTCTCCTTGTTGCAGCAGCTGCCCGTTTGAGCAGGCCTATGCAGCCATTTATAAACAAACGTAAAAAGCAGGCATCAAAGTAGAGGCAAACAAAGCACTGACCCCTTCAACAAAGGAAAAGACCCCAGCAGCAAAGTGATTTAGTTTACAAGATTTTTAATTTACAAATAAAAAAACTACACATTTTACTTTTTGTCTTTTTTCTCCTCTTTCTTGACATCGCTCTTCTCTTTGTCTTTCTCCTTCTCATCTTTCCTCTCTTTTTTACTTTCTTCTTTTTCCTGTCCTTCTTTCTTCTCTGCATCCCTGTTGGCAATCTTGTTGTTAATGAGGTTGTGCAGGGCAACCACCGAACGAATAAGAGAAGCCAGGTAAACTACCACCATCTGGTCATTGGTCTTCAGATAAAAGGCCTTGACAAACTCCTGCAGGTTGACATCTGGTAGCAGGTTGAAGACATCCTGAAGATGGTAAATGATCTGGTGATTGATGGGTAGTTTGCCCATGGCTACTTTCTCTAAGTAGCTCCTGATGTCCAGAAGCTTGGAGTTCAGTCCCTTCAAGCCATGGACCTGATTCGTGATCCGCTGGGACAGGGTGCCCACCGTGGTATCCTTGATATCTCTGAAACACACATAACAAAGCCTCAGCATTGGAACATTACACTGCATGCTCATTACCAGGCTATGCACAGTCACTGAGAGGTCTTCCAGCTTAGAAGAGCACTTTCGAGCCCAGATAAAGGACAATTAAACTGAATGCTTTAAGTCAAAGAATGAGAACAAACTGATTTACATTAGAAAGTGTATCTAAAATAGGTCACTGTTGTATCCTGTGGTGCACAAATGTTCTATTTGGAATAATATTAATAACACCACTTAGAGGGATATTAAGAAATAAAACATCAGAATTTCTGACACTTGAGAAGTTGAACAGCTTGGATTGGGTGACTGCTCTCTTTTCTTGATGACTGGCGAGCTTTGCCAATTCGTCAGCTAGCGATAAACCTGTCACACACCCATCCAGTCCTCCTGTGAGGTATGCCGTGGCTGGAGACAGTCCCAAACCACGATATTCCAAAGCTTTGATACAATGACTATGTAGTTTTCATCATCTCATGGAGTTTAAGTGGGCAGATACACATTTCATGAGCGAACGTGCCAAGCAAGACTGCTAAATGAATACGCTCTTGGAACTTGAGCAGCATGGTTAACAAGCTCTGCGTTTCCTCCAGGAAGCTGGCACCGGGAGATGCCAGATGGACCCTGTTTTCCCCTGGGCAAGTCGCCTGAGAAAGTTTTAATTTTAAAGGTGTTTACCGTAACAAGTGTTCAACACCAACTTCCTCTGCCTCCTCCGCTCCGATCTCACTGGTCACGTGCTCAAACGTCTTGGAGGTTGGAGTGCCATCCTTGGAGGGGCACGAACACAAGGGACAGGGTTAGACTGGGCACACAGCTGGCTACAGGCACAAAGACACTCACAGACCAGCCAGTACAGGTGTCTCAAGTGAACAGGAGGCAACGTGAACAATGTTAAGCGTAAGATAACTGAGGCCTGTTTGCACGACAGCATCAGGAAGAGGCAACGGGTCAAATTAGGGCAAAACAACGTGGGACACAGCTAAGGGGAGAAGTTTGTAAGTGAATCACAACACCTCTTAAAAATACACAGTTTCAGATAGAGTATAAGAAACTGTACTAATGAATTTAGCGAAGTAGTTACATATAGTCCACCAGAAATCAGAGAGGAAAAGCTGCCTTTTTCTTGTTTTAATTAGTATTTCTGCCACAAGTCCAGAAATGCTAGCAATTTCTTATTGTGCTCTGTGCAATTTTCAATTAATGTACTTTATTTGTCTATTAGTCTACTAGTGGGTAAAATGGAAAATCTCACTAAATATCCTAATTTCTTTCTTTCCCAATATAACCTTATTACACTTTAGGACACCTTTTGTCATCCTGGCTTTCACTGGTTAGAAGTATGCAATTCTAGAAAACAATACTAATGTGAATCAATCTAATTCAAATTAAAATCTACACAACTGAGATTAAGGAAGATGTTTAAGAGAGCCATCACCTGAACTACTGAGAGTGAGTTTTACCAGTCTGTTTTCAAAGTCATTACCCAGACCAATATACAGCTGTAAACAGAAAGCACTACTGAGGCCACTGTGAATTCACATAAGTAAGAACAAATTCCACAGATATATGACCTGTAATACTGGAAACAGCTTTCTCTCTCTAGTGAGGGCCTCAGAAAGGCGAGAGGATCAAACTTCTTTATGTATGTTCAGAATGTAATTTAAATCAAACAGTTGGAAATGAAAAGCTGAAGCTGATTTACTACTGTACATCGCCTGGGTGCAGAGTGCTGCAAGTGATTACTTAGTTTTGCTCATGCCTGACCTGCCTGTTCAACACTGGCTGGTGAACAAATGAATAAGCACACAAGTACTCAGAATACCTCTGCAAACACAGGTGCAGAAGTGACTAATTATACGGGTTCCAATCAGTGACTGTGGCCATGGAAGTGACAGAAACAGGTAAGAAGCATCTAAATCATACAGAAAGCTGAACTATGGAATTCCTGAGGTCAAACTGTAACACAAAGCTTTTCTTCCAAGAAAAGCTTTGTGTTTTCTTTCCATTGGTGGATGAAAACTTGAGTTAGAAAGGCTCACACCACTGCTGGGATTAAACTCTGGTTTCAGCAGATTTTGGCTGCCAGCCACAGGGATGTGCATCCTTCAGAAAACCCGGGAAACTAACACTCATCTTTTAATGGAAACATTGAATACTCACATCGTGAACTTCTTCAACTGAAATATAAGCTTCTGTGGGCAGCCCCAAGTCCTTAGGTTTCACATCAATAATCACCAACACCTTACGGAAAAAAGCAAAAAGAAACCCAAGTTTTACTCAAGGACTAGAAAAAAATACCAAGTCAGCTCTACATTCCCTGACAATGGTATGCTGGCTGTGCAGGTGTTGTCTCCAGACATCTACAGATGTTTCAAAAGACTTTGAGGTGAGTTTTTAACAAGCTGTATCACCCATAACAAAGGTAGGGGCCAGGGGTTCCCAGGTCCCCCATTCAGGAAGAAAGAGCAAAAAAACAAACAGAAAGTGCAGCACTTACAGAGTTAGGACAGTATCTTTTCATCAGTTCATTGATGGCAATGTCATTCTTGTGTAGTTTAGGGCCTGTGTGGTACCAACCAACTATTCTTTCTCTAGCTGAGGAAAAACAGAAAGGATTCTAAATCAGAATTGCGTGGTAAGACAACAACAGAAAGATTTAGGTGGAGACTGAATCAGGGGTGAAAATCTGATGCATGTAGAAGACGAGTGTAAAGCAGGGAAAAAATGAATCAGAGCAGGCAAGACAATGACATGACGAGTGACAAAGACATCTTACTAATCTTAGTTTGCATCAATTACTTTACTCCTAGGTTCGTAACTAGACTATTTCATATCATGTACTAATTTTGCAGATGCTGGGATCTGTCAGCTTGAAACTCTGACATCTAAGAATGTAAAAATTCTAGAAATATAAACTGTTTCACGAGAACACCAACTGTTCCTAGGGCTAAAAAAAATAATGGGAATTGAAGTTATGAATGGACATTCAGCTCTAAAGCCTCAAACCAAGTAGCGAAGACAGTTTTTAAAATGATAGTAAGGAATAATAGAATTATTACTTGAAATTTGTGTTTGTAATATTTACATTCATAAGAAGCAATTTCAGGGCACATCTGTATAGAAGAGTTACTTGGGAAAAATAACAAGGTATAAATGAATGTGTTAAGAACACAAACTACTTGCACAAATTAATCCATGGGTAAGCATTAGCAAAAGTGAAGCCATGCAAGGAATTAGTACGGAGCAGCTTCTTACATGAGCAAATAATTTTCTACTTAGCTATGAATCCACTTTCTGAGGCAGACAAAGATTTTGAAGTTTCCAGGAGCATATCCATGACTGCAAGACAATCTAAACTTACCGTTGACCTTCTTAAACATTCCATACATGTTCTCCAGATAGTCATGGTCTAGGAACCACACGGTATCATCCTTGTCGTCCTCATCAAAAGGAACTGCGAATAAAACAAAATATCAGTATTTAAGAATCCAACTTCTAGACCGGAAGTATTTATAGAACCACCATGTTTTAGGATAGCTTTGGCTGCTACGGGAGATCAGATCTTAAACAGTTTCAAATGTTCTGCAACGTTACACTGCAGGAGATAAATTTTGGCGCTGGTCAGTTCTCTTTCCTAACAGTTTTAGAACACAAAAATAAAATGCAAAACATTTTGAAGGTTATCATCAGTTGAGAACGTCAAAACATCAGAGAGAAATCCTCCCTTACACAAAAGTAACTCGCTGTGCACAGACATTCGATATGATAAACTGAGGATCCCTGTAGACTTTGTAGCTTGTTGATCAACAGAAATCTACTCAGAGAAAAATTAATTTTCAGCGCAGAATTAATCAGTGCTTTCATGAACGACTAGAACCCAAAGACGCACTTTAAGTAAGGACTGTTTACCCTTGAGTACAGGGCTCGTTATTTCATCAGTCAGCATGTGTACAGGGACACAAGCTCAATTTTGAGAACAGGCTGCTTTCAGCCCTACAATTTACAA
Source organism: Netta rufina (assembly GCF_964035555.1). Taxonomy (NCBI): domain Eukaryota; kingdom Metazoa; phylum Chordata; class Aves; order Anseriformes; family Anatidae; genus Netta; species Netta rufina. The sequence continues at coordinate 1,039,083 of NC_140136.1, read as the reverse complement.
GAATATTAAGGGTTCATAGTTGAAAGGCTGTCAAAAGTAAAAAACAAAACAAAACAAAACCAACAAAACAACTTTTTCAACTTTTTTCAACTCAACTGGAAAAAATAGCCTTAAAAAAATTGGCCAAAAAAAAAAAAAGTCCCCATTTGGGAGAAGAACTCAATACAAACTGAAAAACCGCGTATGTAAACTGGGATATTTTTGCCTTGTCATTGAGTGGTCCCACTGGGAAGGAAATGATGTAACTAACACAAATGGGTTAGTGAAAGCCATGGATTCAAAAACTACTGTTACTATCACATATAAGTATTTAAGAGGAAACTGTAACTGGACAAAATCTGAGGAAAAGAATTAAAGCTGAAGTACACATTACACCTTTACGTAAGCAGGAAACAGCCACATCAGCACTCAGGGCTGTGATTTGTTCTGCAAGCTGGGACATGATCACTCAGCAGAGGTCAGCCAGTCCAATGCACCAAAACATTTGCCAGCATTTTAAAAAAGGTTTACACCTGCTGCTGAAACTCTGCACATGGCACAATGTTACAGGGAAGATGTGGGACGACACAGGCTGCGGTAGCAGTATTTTTGACAGCTGGCAGTTAGCATTTTTTTGTTTGATACAGGCTGCTTTTAGGTGGAGAGAATCTGTGGCCTGTCAGGGTGGCGTAAGAAAAAAGTATGTGATGCACCTGATTGAGCAACTGGGTAGGTTCTAATATGGTGGGACACCCCAACTCACCTGCGAAGCTGTTGGACACATCCAGGATTTTTTTCTGCCACGAGCCCAGCAGCACGCCGACGACTCGCTTCTGGTTTCCAACTTTTCCTATCCTGAATGGAGAAGGCGGTCAGCCCCGACACCGAGCCCCTCGGGGACAAGGTAACAGCGGGGCAGCCGCTGCCTCCCAATCGTGCAAGCCACGCAGTGCGGGCGGGATGGCACAAAGGGCGGCGTGGATGGTCACCGACCGCTGATTTACGTTAAAAAAAGCTGCCCGGGTGCACTTGGAGCCAAACCCGGTACCGCAGTGACACAGGGAAGGCCGCGGGGCCGCGCGGTGCTGTGTCACGGGGCAGGGCCCGGGGGGCTCGGGGGCACCGCGAGCTGCTCCCCGCGCTGCCCATTAGCGCTGGGGCCGCCCGGGAGGTGCCCCAGGGCCGGGAGGGGGCAGTTGGGGTCTCCGGGCCTCGCTCGGCCCCGCGGGCATCTCCGGGACGCGGCCCTGGGCTCCGCAGCCCCCCCGGCCCCGGCCCCGGCCCGGCCCGCGCCGCCTCCCCCGGGCCCGGCGGCCGCCACAGGCCGCGATCCCGGCGCCGCGCGGGGCCGGGGCCCGGCTCCGGCCGATCGGGGCCCACCCGCCCCCTGCCCCCAGCCCGGGGCCGCCCCCGTCCCCGCTCCCTTCCCGCTCCCCTCCCGGTGCCCGGTGCCCGTCGGCGCGGCGCGGGCCGGGCCCCGTGACTCAGCGCCGCGGCGGCCCCGGCGGCCGGCCCCACCTGTTGAAGTGATCGACGACGCTGAGCAGCACCAGCGGGTGCACGACCACCCGCTCCACCGCCAGCTCCGGCATGGCGCCCGCCGCCCGCCCGGCCCCGGCCCCGGCCTCGGCCCCGGCCCCGCTCCGCGCCCCGCCCGCCGCAGGCCCCGCTCCCCGCCGCGCGGCTCCGCTCCCAGCCTGCCCCGCGCCCGGGCGGGGCCTCGGCCGCCATCTGCGACGGGGCGGCGGGCGGCCGCCGCCATCTTGGGGAGGTCGCGGGAGGCGGGCCGCGCCGCCGCCGCCATCTTGGGAAGGTGCGGCCGGGCCGGCGGCGGCGCGGCGCCATCTTGGGGAAGTCGGGACGCGGCGCCCCGGCCGCTGTGCGGGCGGGCTGAGGGCTGCTGGGGGTCGCCTCTAGCCCCTGTTCTGTGCTCTGTAGGCAACAACAGCCCCCAGGCTTTTTTTAAATAAACATTTTCCTCTCTGAAGTATAATTTTTTTCCTAAAAGAGACGCAGCTCACGCTCAAAGCCAGCAGGCACAGAGCTTGTCAGTGGTACCTCACGGCGAGCTGCTCCCCAACCCAGCGCGGGGATATTAACACAAAAAGTGCTGGCAGAGTGCTAATCGCCTCACTGTCTTAAAAACACCACATTCCTTCTTTCCACGCTTTCCCCATAGGACACGTTTTTTGAGGTGTGAGCAGTGTGGCAGTGCCGGGTGAGGCCCCAGGCTCTGTGCTGCTGTTCCGTATCCCGACACCTCGCAGCTGCGACGATCGCGATTTCAGTCGCACTGTGGGCGAAGCTGAGGCCTCTTGTGGCGTCTTCCAGGCGTTGCGTCCTCTAGTGCCGGTTTTGTCTGAAAAATAAAAATCCGGCGGTGCTTTGAGGGGCTCCTTCCAGCAGAGGGAGACGTCTGACCGTGGAATTCAAAGCTAGGCGGCGTTCTTGTAGCTTGTTTTATCAATATACATATAAAACTCAATGTTCAAATTAACTAGTTCAATAAGTAATTTAGCTCATTGATTTTTGGGCATATCCTAAGTGCCATTACAAGCTACGGATATTTTAAATGCCATTACCTAATAGAAGGAATGTTTTAAGCACCTTTTATTGATTTTATTACTGCTTTATTTTGCTGTCTTGGTTTAAAATCATTTTAACCACTCTGTAATCAAGAAGAAATATATCGTTGGTGAAATACAGTCAATTTCCTAAAAACCTTTGACATCGTTAAATAAGGAATTACAGTTGTTAAATCATGTCAGGCAATAACCGAGGGACAGAAAAGATATAAAATTTGGAGCAGCGGGCCAGCATACCAGTAAGCTGTTCTGACCTTTGGCATTCAGACTCCGTATGTGACAATCACGCTTCAATTCTGTTCTTGGGTCTTACATCAGTCAGAAGAGATTTAAAATCTCAGCATGCCAGGAAGGTTGTTGAAGGATAACAGAGTATGATCTAGAGACAATTAAGGGGCATTTTAATGACCTGCTGTGACTTTTTGTTAAAATTACTCTCTAACTTAGTGCATTTGAAGTTTCATTTGCTGGATTGTATTGCTGGTAGTTTAGTGTATTGATGTTATACACAAAAGGAGTAAATTGAGTCTGCTCATAGGGATTTCAGTTACTTCCCTTCCCAGCTCTTTTGACTTGAGAAGATTATCAGTATTATTGAGCTAATCAGCTGGTAGATGTAGACTGGGAATACAGGCAATATGTTGCTTAATCAAAGAATTGAAAAGTAAGTAATGAATGTTGGTGCTCAATAAAAAACGGCTAATGAGTTGATTGCATTGATGCCTGATGTAATTTAACCGTAGAGTGGCAAACATCAATACTTATTTATGATTTGGCTCATGATTGCTGAGCTGAAGTTCAAAGTTTAGAGACGTTCTCCTGTAAGCGAGCACCTGGCAACTGACCTGGAGCGGAGAGGTTCCTCCCCTCCAGAACAAATGATTCAGTTGTTAGTTGTTGGGCTTTACTTCTCTTCTCCTTTCTTTTCCTTTATTTTTATTTTTTAGGGTATGGACAACTTTGCAGAGGTTTAAGAACAGTACTCTGAATTGAAAAATTAGAAGAATAAGTTGTCATAAAACAGCTGTGTAATCATGAATTTGACTTTTAATGCTAAACTGACCTCTGGCCTGCCTTGAATAATGGCTTTGATAACCTCAAGGGGGAAGTCACCGTCCCAGATGCATCGTGCTGTCTGTGGGGGAGACCTCTGCTGTGTTTTGGCTCGCCATCCTATTATCGGTTCCGTTAGTGTCAGTGGTGACTGTGCATTTTGAAAGAAAGTTCATCAGCAGAAAATTGCACACTGTCTTGAACGGCACGACCTGCAACTCTGTTCTGAATTCACTTCATTCGGAATTCATTTTTTGCCCTAATTCTCTTCCTTTTAATTTGTTAGGTGTCGTTAACTCTGCTCAAGTTCTTACTGTCACACAGAACGATGCCTCTGTAGGCTTTTCCAAACCAAGCTCTGCTGCTGTCAGCTGCTGTGTCACTAGCAGGATGAAAACTGTTGGTGCTGAGATCCTCAGTCTTTTCTATGCCTTTTGTCATGTCCTGGCCTCTTTTCCAACCCTGGGGACCAGGATTGTTGGACCTTCCATCAGGAACTGGTATTTGTTTTTTAACTGCGAAGTGTTTAGATGTTTCAGAAACTTGCTTTCTATTTCTATAAAATGTCCTGTGTCATGTTCACGCCTAGGTGCTTGTTAGACTAGTGACGTTCTCTGGGCAGCCATCAGCCATGGCGTTACGGAGTCTCTGCTTGCCAGCTGCTTTCTAATTTAACTACTGCTGGCCTACAAGACCACAGGAATGTGGCAGAGGGACACTTAATGGTTGTGTCCCTTGCTTTCTCCTTTCAATCTGGCAGTATTGGTGAAGGGGAGCAGTGTGAATTTGTAATAGTTGTGGTGGGGGAACAATAGGAGATAATTCTGCCAGTGGAATCACAGAAGCATCTGATTGTGTATAGACCAGGGAAGGCATACGTTTACTGAGTACGTTCAGTTTGTATTTCTAGGTGTTCTTTCCAGCTGTGAGAGTTAGAAACGTAACAGTGCTTTAAATGAAAACACCAGCATGCTGCAGTTAACAACCTCAGTTCATCGAGCACGTGAATGGAGCCTTGGATGACTGCTTAATAGCCTGCAACCTCCCAACTTACCGCCTGCTTTGTGTATTTTTCCATCGTGTCTGAGAAGACAAGATGCTGCTCTTTGTCGATCGGTAGCCTCTCCTTGGGAAGGGTTTGGTTACCTGTGCCTCGGAGCCTCTCCCAGGGACCCACTTCTCTACCCACCTAAAGGGCAGAGCGTGTGAGGGAAGTTTTCAGCAAAAAGAGGGTAGGCTGCGGGTAAGAGGAGGGCAAGTCCTGTGGAAGGCAGAAATGCTCCAGCCTGATTTGCTTTTTCTCTGTAGCTCTCCAGTGCCTGCTAGTGATAAGTGACATCCGTGGGACTGTGGCTGCAACAGATCCACGCAGCTGGGACGTATTGATGCCTGATGCTTTGGATCCTAATCCTAAATGACACTTGCTAATGTGTTCCCTTAATACTATTTTTCTTCATTTTTAAATAAAGTCTTTACTTTTTTCTACATAGATGAAGAAGGGGGAAATATATTTAAAAAGACTAGAATATGTTTTCATTGAGATGCCTTTTAAAATGTGTTAAAAATCTACTAGGGAAGAGCGAAGCTTTCTTTAGACCTGTCCATAGTTTGTCACAATACCTTTATGCTACGGGTTCAAACAGGAAATATTTATTTCGCTATAAGTAAGTGTAGCTTTGTCCAAATAACTGCAGCTACCTGTTAAGATTTCCTCGACCAGACTGTGCCTTTAACTGTTTTAGGAAGAATGATGCTGCCTGGAATTGAATAGGGATAATGCAAGTCATGGAAGGAAAACAAAGCCACCACAACATTAGTTCTAATTTGTTTTGGTTAAACCGTAATTCAGTAAAATGCTGATGCTGTATGCTCAATGCATGATGCCATGAAGAATGTACTTACCCAAACTTCAAAATATGTATCAGTTTGCTTCTGAAGACCTCTAAATTGGAGCAATAAACATTTTTTTTCCAAGTCTGTGTTCTAGAACATAATTTCTTAAAGTAAACTTTCAAATCTGTAATTATAAATTGTTCTGTTCATTTCTTTGCATTCTGATCTTTAACTATTTGTGCTGTAGTCATTTATTTGTTTCCCTGTAAAGTACTGGTGCTTGACCAAAAGGTAGATTTGTAAAACTCATGCTACTTAACCATAATTTGGCCATCTGTAAGCACTGCAGTTGTCAGTGAATTAAAAAAATTCTGTCCATACCTGTGGGTTAGCTGGTAACTGAAATGATCCTTATCCTTCCAAAACCAGTATCGTAGTGGAATTTTGACCAATAATTTTTGGATGTAGAATAGGCCCTTTCTTCAGGTAAGGACGGCTCGTAGAAGAGCTGTCAACATCTAATATGAAGCTTTGGAAAAACCCTTCCTGTTTTACACTCTATACTTAAGATTTTGTTGTTCCATCCAGAAATCAGAGGATATAGAAATGCCAAAAAAAAAAAAAAAAAAAGTTAATAACTAAATCACCAACTCTAATTTTTGTATTTCAATAGAGCACAAATTACTTATTGTATTCTGCTGCTTCTGCTACAAAATGATTTTTTTTTTTTTTTTGGAAAACAGTGGAAACAGTTTAAAAAAAAAAAAAAAGCACAACAGGTTCCAGTCATACTCATTTTTCCACACCTTGAGGACTAGCAAATTCTTTAATATGAGATTTTATTTGTACAAAGCAAAACTTCAAAACCACTCAAAAGCTTTCTTATTAACTGCTGTCAGTCCTTTGATTTACAAGGGCAATAAAGATCTAGAGGGGGCACATTTATCATGGAGTTCAGCACACCAGGAGCCATTTTCTCAAGCGGTAAAGCCAAGTGATAAAATGAGTTCTTTTGTTCTATAACCAAGACACATTCCCTATTTTTAAAAATGTGTGTGTTGGACTTCTTGGCTTGTAGTTTGGCTGTGTTCCTGTAATACTCCATTTATAAATAATGAAAAATTGCTAACATGCAGATGCCGATGATGCATCTGGAAAAACAGACTTTCTGAAGGAAAGAAACTTACTTTCAACTTTGGTTTATTTGCTAACTCTTTCTCCAATGCTAATTTTTGTAAGATTTCTTTTTCATAGCACTTTTAAAAGTAGAGTTTTTTTTTTTTTTTTTTTTTTTTTTTTTTTTAAGTGATCATATACCTCTCTGCAAAGCTGAAGGAAATCTGATTAGGCAATAATTTAAAATTAAGAGCCATGCTTTTAGGGCATATTGCTATTTTGCTTCAGTTGTGCTTCAGTTGCTTCATCTGTTTCTAAACTTGTGTCTGAGTGACTTTTTGAAGGCTGTTCTTTAATGTGAGCAGATAGCAAAAATTATTTCCCTGTCTAGACCAAAATATTGATAGCTTGTACGGACCCTCTGTTAGCAGACAGAGCTGTGTGGGACACCTTGCAAGAGTAAATACCTATTGCAAGTGAGCAAGGGGCTCAGAATCTGGCCATAAGCAAACTGTGTCCAGACGTGTGTGTGTATGTACATAGGTATGTATATAAAAGTCAATTCTGTTTGTTCCATGAAAGTGCTGCCACCTTCAGTCTCTTCCAGGGAAAGAGGAATCGGACAATCGGCGAAGTCCAGCGATGCGCAGCTGTCCAGTGTTGCTGCATGGGCAGCCTCAAAATGCGAGTAGCAGCACAGACCTACGTAAAGTACTTGCTAATATAACTTTGAATAAAATAATCCTTAATTCTTGACCTAAAACAAAGTGGAGGTCCTTCTGATGTGTTGGCTTCAGTTGGGCTGCTGTCAGAACACATCTAAGAGTGAGTCTGAAAAAGACAGAGGCATTAAACCTTGTTTATATTTAAATTGGCACCACGCTCTGGTGCTCTTACAGCAACAGCAGTGCTGCAGTAGTCCCCATTTGTCCCCAAGTTATGCAAAGCATGATGGATGGGCTTGCAAGGCATTTTGGACAATAGCTGTTTCTTTGGTTTTATTCTTGGTTTCTTTTGTAGATAGGCTTTTAAGAAAAGCCATGTTGTAAGCAGACTGCTCGTGTAGCAAAGTCACCACGTTGCTCTCTATGGTGCTGCTATCTGAGCAAAAGCACCGAGCACAAGGACCAAGGTGCGTCTGCCCTACTAGACTTTCTTTGACCGTGGTCAGCAGCCGATTTGTTGATGAGTATTAAAACGAGCCAGACGTACAGTGGTGCTTTTGGACTGAGAAATGTGGAGCAGCACAAATCTTGCCAAGCCTTCCTATCGATCCTAAACAGTCTTCAACTGTGCAAGGTGTGTGTGGGATAATTCTTCATTCACTGTATGCTACATTAAATAGTTTGGAAATAGGACTCAGATTATGATCACTCTAGTTCATATTCCCCGAAAGCATATTGCCAAGAAATTATTATTATTATTATTTTTATTTTGGTGGCTGACATAGTAGTTATTTAACCAGAAGGAAGCAGCTATTACAGCAGCCAGAAGACCCCACCATAACTGCTCTATTAGCGTATGGAAAACTAAGGCTTTGGTTGACCTATCATGGCAATCATCTGTAGCAGAGGGATTTTGCAGATCTCTTTGCTGTAATTTTATGTTGGCACTTGAAATTTAGCAAGAACAGACTTAGTCTAGGAGGCCCACCTTTCTGTATAGCTGTGTATGTTACTTCTGATACTTATCGTATCGTAAAGCCTTTAGTCTCTGATATTTAAAGTCAGGAATTATAATTTTTTTTTTTAAACCCTGGGGCCTCTTATACTGTAGTGTCTTGAAAGATCCTAAAGCTCTGGAAAAAAAATTGAAATACTTTTTATTTTATGAAGCAGTTTTGGGGTCAGTTTTTCTGAAATGAATGCTTTTATGTTGGATAGTTTAAAGACCATCTGTTAACTGAAACCAACCATAAGTGAAGTTTCAGTTATGTTTCCTATTAGTCTTGTATCTTTCCTATTAGTCATGTATGAAAGAATACAGAGACATCCAACAGAACTCAAAACAAAAATTGAAAAAGCAGATGTTGAAGCTGTGTTGGCTTGTTGCTTTCCTTTTACGCGAGCAAGTAATTATTAATGAATCACAAAAATACTATAAGACTGGTTTTGTAAACTGTTATCTAGAATCACAGTGAAGATGTATTTCTGATTACTGTATATTGCAGTTGAAAATTGGAGTATTTTACTTGGAGACACTGAAGAGGGTTAAAAAAAATAGATCATGAATGTTATGTCTGGAAGCATACAATGAAAGATAAAATACAAAATTTTAAATAGTTATGCACTTCTAGTCTCTCAGGGCTCATTTATTATGTTGTCATGGTGAGCAACGAATAAAAAAATAAAATAAAAAGGCTGTTCCTTGGGTAGTTGTGACTTATTGGTAGTTATCTTTTACAAGAGTTCCATGCTGACTTAAGTAAAGATCTCTGAGAAAAAAACCAAACTTTATTTTTCAAATACATTCAGCTAAGAGCTCACAGCCTTCCATGACACCGCACTGAATTATTATTAGTGTACACTGCTGTGAGAATAACACTCACTGCTGTTTAACAACAATGTCTTTCCACGGAATTTCAGAAAGTCAGTAGGAAAATGAAAGGCAGAATTGAGAGCTGAAGCAGAATTAAAACAGTCCATTCTGAAGCCAGGATCCTTCCATCATTGCTTCTGTAAGAAGAATTAACATGTACCGTATATGCACTTCCATATGATTTGGTTGAGAAATTTCTAATAGCTTGCGTATGTTAAGCAGAAGGTCCTCTCTTGCCTGAATAAAATCTCTTTAAGCGTATTTCATTCAGACTTTCTCTTTTTTTTTTTTTTTTTTTCTCTCCTTAGCCTGTAATCAAATATCACGAATGTGCGTGATTTTGTCTATATAAAGCTTCATTTCTCATGGAGAGTGGAGGTTAATTAATTTTTTGCTTACTTCTATCATAATGGAAGATAATGTGTTGCACTTGGTAGGTGATGAGATTAAAAGAGTTGGGAATTAACAGCCGTGTCTAGGCTGCCGTGTGAGGTTGTTCACAAAGACTGGCCCAGGCTCCCTGGCTGAATTGCCACGCGAGCAGGCTCCTGAGCCTACCCCATGCCCTTGGCGGTCTCGGAGGTCTGTGTGTGCAGTTTGGGAGCTGCGGCCACCAAATTCAGGAGGGCAAAGATCAGTCAAGTGTCACAAACTGAAGCCACTTCAAGGACACTGAATTACTGTTGTGAGGAGCAAATCGCTTTGCTGCCCTCATGGGAGCAGCTATGGCCAAAACCCCAGGTGCTTACTGCCAGTAAAAATCTTCCAGAAATTCCAGGTCTGAGAGCCTCCGTCTCTGGTCCTGTGGAGGTTACACAAGCCACATCGGAAATAAACTAAAGGGAACTAGGGCTAGGCTCACAGGGCGATGAAACAGCACTTAGTAGAAAATGGGCACCGATGGGAAGACTTTCTGACCCTAATACCCCAAGAGTTACCCAGATTTAAAATGGTCCTGTCAACACCTTTTTGCCCTAAACGTGGTATACAATCCCACCAAAGACATCCCTCTTTAGTCTGTCTCAGGGCACCTTTCATGTCCTGTTCAAGGCAGATTACCAAGGCACCTGGGCACCTTGGGCAGTGGAAGACTCTCCTACAAGCGAAATGTTACAGAAGCACGGTGATAACCAAGCCCAATAGCTCTGTCAGCCTCTGTGGCCCAGCTGCTGTGCTCATCTCCAAGCTCCTTTCCTGTCCTAAGACTGGACTTAGGGGGAAGTTGAATTTGAAGACTCGTCCTAGTTCATCTGCAAAGGTCTCCTCTCAATCAGCTGCCTGTGCCAAGTGTAGGTTCAGCTGTCCCCAAGGCCTGCGAATATTTAAAGACGAAAGGAGTGTAAGGCACCTGGAGTCCCCTGAATTCCTGTGACACCAAGGCCAAGATGCTATGAAGGAGGAAGTAAATCAGCCTTGAAGGGGCTTTAACAGGATAAAGTTGATCACTCAGCGTTTATGTCTTGTTCTTCTACTGCTTCATTTATGAATGGTTTAGACAAAATCACTCTTTTGTTTTGATAGCTGTTTCATTTAGAAAATGAAAAATTAGTGACTCAAGTGTAGTGTTTTGAAATTCTTGTATTGGACATGTTTGAGAAATGCTGGTAGTAATAATGTAATTATTCTTGTTTAAAGAGCGTCAAAATTATTTCATTGGACTGAGGAAGCACAGATTTGCTTTAAATGGCTTCTTTTTATGGGAGCAGGTGTCCCTGGGGAAGGAGCAGGGTCCAGCAGAGGTTGGGGAGTGCTGCTTCACATGCTGCCAGTGACAGTTTCTCTCTCATATTTGTACTGGTGCTTTTTAATAGGACACTTTACCACCTCTGCTGGTCCCAATACCCCATTTGTCACAGTTTGAGAATAACAGATAAACACATATTCTTTCAGAAGAACAAACTGTTTTTCTACCATTTCTCTGGAAGCCTGATAGGTAAAAATATGGAAAAAAAATAAAAAAAAACCCTCCTATGGCAACTATTTTCTTTTAGAGAAAACACATATTTTAGGATAGTGTTTACAAAAGCTTTATTGGTACTGCATTACAATCTTTCAAAACTGTTTCCATAACTATCAGGAACTTAAAATGTATTTACTTTATTTCAAGACTCAAGCGGTTATAAATCCTGTACCGCCTAGGTCTGCGCTTTATAGACCAAATTTACTGTTGTTCTTAATGTTGTGCTGCGTTAATTATGTTGAGACGAAACGTCTATGATAGGAATGTCGTGCTCATTTTCCTTGCCGTCTCTAGAAGGATGACTTCCCTGCCTAGCTACGGCCAACGTGGGCCTGTGCCCGCATCTGCCCCGTGCCCCCTCCCGGTGCCCCCCGGTGGGTGCGCCCAAACCTCGCTGCCTCCAGCCAGCTGAATACCTGAGTCCGCCTTGTTGCTGGGGTTATCAAAATGCACACGTTACTGAAAATGTACAGGGACCCTTTCCACATGTGTCAGACAGTCTCGTTTGCTGCTAGCGGCAGCAATTCATGCCAGGTGCAGGGAATACTTCTCAGATGTTCAATAACTTCTGTGACATCCTACCTGCGACAGGCTGTGGACAATTGTGTGGACAAATTGATATCATTTGCTACGTTTCCCAAGTAGGTAAAACAGCCTTTTTTTTTTTTTTTTTTTTTTTTTTTTGTATAAATACATAAAAAAGTCAAAATACATGGCATCTAAAGAACTTCTTTATGCTTAATATTTTTGGAATTACCCTGCCACTGTTATAAATGGTGCTGTCCAGGTGATGTGAGCAGCTAGGTGCTGGGACCTCTCCTCTAAAGGTAAATCTAATTGGCCGTATGGCTGTTAGTCTGCACATTTTTCATAGATATCATAGATAGTATATAAATCTGTCCCGTTTAAATGCTACTTCTAAGAGAGAGTGAAATTGTAACCTCAAGACATTCCACACCTCTTCAGAATCAGTGTAGAAAGACTAGAGCATACAGACTACACTTTTCCTTTGTCCCATTTTGAGAATATCTGGTTACTTTTTTGTTTATATGTTTGCTTGTTTTCACAGGAGTCTATTGAGGTAAAAGGTGATCGGTTTATGTGTGTGTGTAATAAATATTAAGAGGACAGAAGACTGAAGAGTTCTGCAGAGAGGACCTCTTGGATCAAAGTCATAGTCATTTAAATTTAGTGAGGGAAAACATTGTACCAGGTGAGATATAATCACCGAATGGTGAACTTTTAGATTACTTTTGTAACTGATAAACTGATTGCTTTCCATTAAAAAAAAAATAAAATCTTTTCTGGTGGTGCATCATGGAGACAATTACTCACGTGCTCTTTTCATATTAAAGCATTATATGCTGTCTTTGTTGATGGAAAATGCATAAGGTTTTCGAAATATTGCTTTCTTGGCTTATGGAAAAATGTCGTCCTAGCTCATCCATTCTCAGATTCTGGTGATAGTCCTTTTAATTTCCCTTTGCTCTTATTGGATTCTGGAAAAGGTTAATTAGTTATCCACTGAGCTTGATAGAAGAAGATTTTTTAGAATATAATAATAAGAAATGTTCTACTGGGGTATGAAGGTAACACCACAAGGGGGTACTATAATTTTATCAAATTTGTCTTGGTAAGTTGGTTTATTAAGGTAAAGTGATTACAGCCTGCAGAGTTAATTTTAATATGCTAATATACCACAGCAAGTTGGGAACTTAAATAAAATGATACAATTAATTTAAATTTATGGAAGATAGAGAAGCTTTGTAAGGTCATCTGTATGTTACATTAGGATTGCATAGATTACAAGATTTTAAAGGCAGTTTTCTTATAAGCAAACTTCAGGTGGTTGCTGTATGTACTTTTTTGACCTTTGCACAAGGAAGTTAGTACAGTACTGTGCAAAGTGGTTTGTTTTCATGCAAGAAAAATAACCTCTTAGTCTCTGAATACAGAAAGCTAATGTCAGATGTGTATATGTTTTAATGGCTTTAATACCTGTGTAAAGGTGGAAATTTATTAAGACTTGATTTTTTTTTTTTTTTCAATGGAAAAACACATCTGGTATTCTTCCTTTAGTGACATAATTGCTCTCGATCAAACCTTTTGATAAAACACTTTAATATGACATGCTGTTGGGCATATTGTGGCAGGAATTGTGCTGCTCATTGTTTGTGGAGGAATGGGCATTGCTTTTGTTTTGTTTTCAAAGGGATGGAATGTCAGCACTGTAAAATATCTAGGCTGTTGAATTTTTATGTCGCTGCTATACTCAGATAGTGCCTTACTGAGCTCTAGAAGAATAGGGTAAAAATGAATTTAGCAGAAACAGACTTTCTGAAAACCTTGGCATTGTATTTGGCTACAGAAACTAGAGGAAAAAAAAATGAAATAAAGAATGGGAGAGCCAAAGAAGAATATAATGAAGCAGAAGTTATGGATGACTGCTTCTAACATTTTGTTTTTATGTAGCCTATTGCTACTTGGCTGCTTAATTTACCTGGAGTAAAATTTAACTGAGCAGATAACTGCTCCTGGTAGCGGGAAGCCATGAATTCTACCTAGCGTCTCTGGGTGCATCACACAAATACGAAGCACCATCACCAGAAGTAATGAGTGCTCGGTGGAAGGTAGATGGGTGTTAAGTCTGCAGGGCAGCTGTGGGCCATATGAGAGAGAGAAGTGATAGCAGTGGGTTTTCTGTTGTCTTTGGAGACTTTGAGGTCCACAGAGAGACACATTAGAAAACAGGAAAGAAATAATGTGTCAGTAGTACACATTAGAAAATATTTTGTGATTTCTACAGAAGATAACTAATTTGTCATTTGCGTGATCCTGTTGAGTGAGGTTTACTTTCATTAGGAACTTCCTAAGATCACTGTTTCCCCTCAGGATATGGAAAACCAGATTGCACATCAACAAACCAGTCGAGAGGCTAGTTTGCCAGAGACAGTAATTGGCAATGATGTAACAAAATGGGTTTTTCCAAATGCTTTTAAAGATGTTTTCCATGTCCATTTGCAGTCTGTTATTAAAATCTACACATAGCATCTGTGTATATTGAAGGGCACGCTGAACTGACAAGGTCAGTGTTGCAAACCTGCAATTGATGCAAGGAGGCGAATGTCTGAAACCCACAGTCATTTGAGGATCGATTCAGGTTATTAGTAAAATTTGCCATATTTTTATTTATTTATTTATTTATTTTCCTGAAATCCATGTATTGTAGAGGCCTCAGAGAAATGAGGATTATGGTGAGTGTCCTTACCAGTGGGACTCAGTCCTTATCTAGTTTGTAAACAGCAAGCAAATCACCGTTGCCCATGCAGTGAACTGAGTCCTTCCTATTGCTACGTTTGTGTCCCTGTGTGAGGAAATACACAGACAATGTTGAACTTGGCTTTTTGGCACAGCACATGGAATCTGGCATTTTAGAAGGTCATAATGAGTCAGCTTTTGCAGAAAACAGGTCCTGTTTTACTATGATCACTGTTTATAATGGTTTCCAGAGATTTGGCTTTCTCTGAGAAACTACACACCAACAGAAGAGGAGTAGAGAAGAATTTCACCTCCAGTGGCAGCCAAATGTTGCTCCTTGATGTCATGGCTTTCTATGGTTGTTTCTTGTCTTTGTGTTGAAGATATACCCAAAGAACAGAACTCCATGAAGCTAGGTTGTGTGTCTTGGTGTTCTGCATCTTCTGTGACAAATGCAGGAGCTTGGATTTAAGGACACTTAATAACAATAAAGGGGCCTGATTTCCATGGGTATGAGTATCGTCCCATTTCGGAAGACTGCAGACAAAATGGTGCAAAATTTGGAGTTCTAATAAGAACGTTTATTCACAGAAACTTTGATGAATATAACTTATTTTACAATAATAATAAAAAAAAAAACCACACAAATTAATGCATTCTAGAATTATATAACAATGTATTGACATTAAATGATCAAATTATATGCACAATTAATTTTTTATTAAGTAAGAAATAATGTATGCAATATTATGATAATCTTCTGAAGTATAACAAGTTTTTTAACTTTAACAGCACCATGCACTCTGCCTCTGCTTCTCAGGGGGCTAATGTTAAAAGTAAGGCATTCAGCAATTGAAAAGGAAATTATAAAATTAGTCACTTGAGTAATTTAAACATGCAAATAAGTATCCCAACTGTGTTGATACCAGATTTAGCTGAATTTACTAGGGCTGCTTCGACTTTATCACCCTAATTATTTCTGCTTTGTGTCAGACTGCAGAAAGACGGAATTATCTGTTACGGAAGTTCCTTGTGGCACTCCTGTATTACTGCATTGTATGTTCACTAATGCACTCACTGGCAAAAAATTTTTCTCCTCCTAAATTTATTCCGAGTTTTTTTCCTCCCTGCGTGTACCCTGCTGGCACGCAGACACCCTGGTGAGGGGCTGGGACCCTGCTGCTGTGCAGCCATAAACCAGAGCAATTCCCCTGAACAGCAGGCGCTGCAGGAACAATGGGCAGAGGGAGATGGTGGGATGGTGCTAGCAGGAACATGAGCAAAGGCTGCATGCACCTCACCTGTCCATGGTGGAGTTATTACAAGCATTAGGACAGGGGGGGCTCAGTCTGAAGGGGGAGTATGAGGTACACCTGTTATTTGTGATGCTGCTACGCAACAGCTGTGTCAGAGGAGAGGGCGAATATATCCTGCTTTGAAATGAGATGGCAAACAGCTTAGGTGAAGTTAAGATGAAGATATCAACAGTGAACAACAATAACAACAAAAGGCAAGGTCCTTTATAAACTCCTAATTCTGTAAGTGGTGAACTACCTTGAAAATGAAGATGCATTTTTTTTTCCCTTGTGTTGTAAAGAGGATAAACAATAGGCAGAACTACAAAGATGGATTTCTCATATTTAAAAAAAAAAAAAAGAGTCAAGATAATGATTCTTGAGGCAACCTTTTAAATGAGTAAAATTTGAGCGAGGTTGCATTTATCAAATCTGTAGAGAAGGACGTTGTAGGAGTTATGATGTTATATGATGAAGACTTGGTCAAGGCATTTAGCTGGATGAAAAGGAAAAGTCATGTCCTAATAATGTCAGGCAGGAAAAAGCAATAAGTTAGATCTGATGGAAGGAAGAGAAAGAAAAATGAAACTTGGGTAATGGCCAAGTTATAAGTCTAAACAATAGAAGACGGCGATCATTGTTTGTGAAGATGAGTCAGAAGAAACAAGGAATGCCTGAAGGCAAGATCTGAAAGGTGTGCTTTCCTAAAACTGTCTTTAATCTTATGGCTGGATATACACACGAAAGAAAGGTACCAGGAATTTAGCTGGGACTGGGGAGGGAAAGCAGGAGAAAAGAGGAGAGGCCTTAATCTGAACCTAATATACTTTAGAGTGAATTCGCTTAACAAGAAGGTATATGGCTGAAATATTACAACTTAAACACTGGCATGTTTTCAGCTGCATCCGAGGTCCTTACACCCAGTGCACCAAGCAGTGCCATCAGTGCGGCTGCAGTTCTCTGTGTGGGTACAACTTCCAAGTGGCTGAGCTCTGGTTTCCCTTTGCCGTCCAGGGACGGAGAGAATAGATTTTTCTGTTGTGCCTTTCCTAAGGAGACTTTCATAGTGGAGAAAACTGAATGGAGTTTGCCTCCTTTTTGTTGCCTGAGTGGCACAAATTAAGCAGAAGAGGGCAATGGATCACCCTTTGATCTGTTGTTCAGTCATCTCTTCTAGGTTTGCTGTGATGATTGTGGGCTTGGCAATACTCTGCCTTTCTTTGTCATGTCTAGATTTCTTTTCTTTCTTTCTTTCTTTCTTTTTTTTTTTTTTTTTTTTTTTTTTAAATCTCCTTTTGTGGTGTTTAATTTGACATTAAAATATATCATGCTATTATGAAAATATAAATATATTCTAGAAATCTTATCTACGAGAAACTAGTTAAACCTTGCAAGACGAATAATGATGAAAATAAATGCATGACACAATTGCACTTGCAAGACTGCTTTTAGGCATATTAATCTTAAAAGAATGTTCATGTAGAATACTAAGATGAGAAATAAGAGAGCAGTCTCCACCGACATCATGTCCAGGAGCTCCCTGCTGAGCTTTGGTGGACTAGCAGGTGTAGAAGTTATGTTATTAAATTGATTTAGTCCTTATTACTGGTGTTTGGATGAGCATTCAGAGGACATGAGGTTTTTTCTTCCCCTGCTGCCCCCCCCCCCCCCCCCCCCCCCCCCTTCAAGGTATTTTACTGATAAAAGGCTGAGAGGCAAACAGATATTTCTTTTTTTTTTTGGCATAAGTTTTTAATTTTTCCCCCATGAACTGTACATAACCACATTTTCCACATATGGGTAAAAATGGAAATAATCTTTTCAGCTATGGATATTTCTTAATATTAGCTGAAAGTAAAGATACACATAGGGCTTCAGCTCTATAAAAAAGGTGAGAAAACAAATAAGAACAAGTGTTAATTCATGTACACAGGATTTGTGTCTGCACAGCAGGTGTAAATGCTACATTAATGCTGGAAATATCTGTCCTGCTGTGTAGTTTTCCTTCCTTTTTATTACTTCAGTGTTTGGTCTCGTATGAATGCACCATACTTATTTGCATGTTATCACAACAGATTTCTCTTTGCTTTTAGTTATCCATATAAAGACATAGGTGCTCTGCATGACCTCAATAAAATATTCAAATCAAATACTATACCAAAAATATTTTGGTTTTCATAGTGCAGTATATATATATATACACACACACTTATATAAAAACACTATTTTTAGTCTAGGTTATTAATTGCACACAAAAATGCTAAATAAAAAAAAGTTATTAAATATGCAATGTCAAACACTTCTAATTATGGAAATGTCAGAAGTAGGGTTCAGTGGGAATCTCCAAGAGATGGAATAGAAAATTATCTAGGCTGTGTGACTCAAAGCATCTAGCATTGTTGAGCGTTCTCTGTGTAAAAACAAATCCCATGAACTTGGTCTCTAAAAACGCACAGCACACTGCAGATGACACCCCCTGTTAGCAGGCTGGAGGTTAGCATCTATGGAACATACAATTACTCAGTACCTCTGGCAAGTCTGATTTAACCAAGTGGCTTAAAATTGCAGAAGTCTCTCCAGGGGAAGGATGAAATTCAGTTCTCCAGGGAAGCACTTAGTTGTCTGGAACCTGCAGAATTTTCTTCTTCTCGCTGCCCCAGACTGGCCTGACCCGTATTTCAGAAACCATTAGCTCGCGGCTGTGTTACCGCCACGGAGCTCAAAAATGTATCTTTAATCAAAGTCTGTTTTTCAGAAAGGAAGTCAAATCTTGATCTGTAAACATACAGAGATGGAGAATCCTCACTTTGTGTGGGGAGCGTAACTTCCCTGTGATTAGTACTGCCGTCACGGAGATGAGCTGAGCGCCCAGTTTGAATGAGTCTGTTTTCAGACTAATGATAGGGGTTTTTCTCTAAAGTCCCTCTCCCTTGCCTTTGTCTCATGGGAACCCAATAGCCGTGTCACAGCTGGGATGGGATAAAAGGAGCCCGTGTATCCGTGCTGGCTGCTTTGCTGGTCCCAAGCTCCCACTTGGACAGAAAGCTGGGTTGTGGTGCTTTGTTTTAAAGCAAAGGAAGACTCGTCTTGTGGTGGCGTGGAGGCTCAGCAGCCTGGGATGCTCTGCAGCAGTCCCAGCCGTGCTTTGTGCCTCTTGTGCTGCTTCAGCTTGTGCTGGACATCCCCTCGGCTCATGCTGGGCATCCCCCTGGCACGTCATCAGGCTGTCCTGAAATGGCAGGTGTCAAGTCAGGATCTTGCACTTTGGTGCTACAGAACCTAACAGCTGATTGTAAAGCCTTTACTTATTATAAAGTACAAATCCTATTATGTTCTTTTGTATGTTAAGTTTATTAAAGAATTGGATACAAAAATCTTGGTGGACAATGCCTCATTTTTTGTTGTTATTTTTGCAAATTACTTATTTTAAACCTTTGTATATGAATAATAGTGAAATCTTAGAACAGAGTATTTACTCTGTTGTGGTTCTCCATTGGATCTCTGGCCTCTTTGTCATAAGGTACATATTGTGGAAATAATTGCTCTTTATTCTATGAGAATTATAAGGAAAACAACAACATACAAAATTCAAAATAATTTGCTAATTTGGTTTTGCCATCTGCACAAACCCTCAGTCAGTGCTTGTCCTTCAGGATGAACTGAATGTGGTATATGTTCTCTTCTGTTTTGGTCTGTATTTTGCCTATTTCTTTCATTAATTCTGTATAATCCTCTGCAAGGGTCAAACAAAGGCATTGTATAGAGGGACTATATGTATATATATTATATATATATTTAATGGAAATGAATGCAGTAAGTGGAAGAAGGCTGAAAGCACATAAAAAAGACAAGCATGCCATCAGTCATTTTAAGTTACTCTTCCAGACTGCTTTATATGGCACTCACATTTTTCCAGTGTATTTTTCTGATAATGCTTTATGTATTTTACTTGACACAGCAGGTACCTGGGATTTGTACTTTCATATACATGAATAACAAAATGGGCTTTTTATTTAAAATTGGTATTTTTACACTGTTTTATGCAGCAAAGTGATGAATTGGTGTACCAGTACTTCGAACTGGCAGGTCAGTAAAGTGTGGTTATAGTCAGAGCATTGACTGTAAAAGTTACATCATGGAATCCTGGTTTTATTCTTTTTCAATGAGTCCAGCAAAATTGCAGTTTACAGTCTAAAAACTTTTTTTTCTTTTCTTCCCTTCTTCCCCTAAATGCAGATTCTGGCCTTTGAAAACGCATCTGTTTTCTTTCTGTCTCATACATTATCCTCAGTAATAAGGGCTCTACAGTCAGAGCTTGGTGAGTGCTTCTGTTTATGGTGTGTGAGGCAAGGCAAGCTGTGGTTTGTGCTTCCTGATACATGTTGCTTTTGCTGGGATAAAAAGAATGGAAAGGTTTTTTTAAAATTATTGTAAACAAAAACAAGAAAAAAGTGCAGAGAAGAAGCAAAGAAGAAGGGGCTATTTTCATATTGGTATTTTCCTGTTCATAACAAGAACTTAAGGACTCCTGTAGGGACACGTCTGTAAACAAACATCATGACAAAATGTGCCCCAAGGCAAAAAGATTGCCTGCACTCTTTGCATTGCAAAGAACAGGGGAAGGGTGATGAGAAGTCCACTGCAGGGCTGCAAGCCCTTGGCCTCTGGTTGGGGTTCTTCTGCTGGGGTTCTGATGCAAGGTGGTCCGGGTGGTCTGCTGCTTGGAAAGCTCCTCAGCTGTGCTCCACTTCCCATGGAAAGCTAAGATAGGGCTGTGTTTTCAGCGTTTTAGAAAAGCTCATCTTTCAGGTCTTCAATACACAATAAAACACTTATTCAACCTAATTTGAGCTTATGATTATGTCTGGAGATGAATGTAGTCTGGACCTAGGCAGAGGACGCAGTGTCTTGGGGCAGTGTCAGTGCCCGCTCCCCACGGACGAGCAGCTCTGCGATGCCCATGGGCACCTCACTGCCCTGCGTCAGCAGCGGGCTTTGGGCTCTTCCCCAGGGTGTTCCCGGGGCTCCCAAGGGAGAAAAATGTCTCTCAAAAATGTGTGACTTAATGAAGTAGTTGGTTGGCAAAGAATGAGATAGATGAGGTAGTTTTCAAAATATGTGCTCGTTCCTCTTCTAACCTAAAAAGTATATTTTTTATTCTCTGATGTCACAGGGCCAAACTTTCTCTCTTCAGTGACTTTAGAAAGAAGTCTGTGATTCTGATACTGTTAGATACTTTGAGGACTGTGTAATTAACATCTGAAAGCATTGCTTAATAGCTTGTCTTCATACATTTATTTTTCCTTCTCTAGAAAAAAGTGTTGATATTTTAAGCATTTTAGCTGCTGCTGCTTATTTTTTTGCTTCCTTTTATGACATAAAAATTCAGTTTGCTGGTTCATTTTGAGCCTGACTGGAAGGCTAAGTTTGTTTATTTTGGCAGCTTAGTTGTAGATCGGCCAAGAGGAAAATGAAAAACTGTAGCCTGTAGGCATTCTGCGTGTGCTTATCTAAATACTGCTGGGAGCAGGGATAACCGTCTTTTTCATAGTGGAGAATCCATACTACGCAGGAAAAGTGTCGGGGAGAAGGCTCGCTTGTTTATCTATTCTCGTTGTTTTATCATCCAGTTATACACAGGGTCCTCAGTGTGGCTGGTCAGTTGTGAAGCCGGCCGTGGTGTCGGCACACCTACGCCCGGCAAGCAGAGGGAGGTAGGGCATGAAGTACTCTTGTCCAGTAGAAATTTAAATCAATATGATAGATATCTGGTTTTTCTTCTCCTAATGTTTTAAAGATAATTAGAGAGTGTGCATCTCCTGTGTATGCGTATCAATGTAGCAGTAAATCAGGAAAAAAAATAATCTTTAGGCTCCTTTTTTGGTGCTGTAAACCCAAAAAGGGAATGCATTCCAGAAGAGCGGGCACAGCTGAGGGGTACCCTCGAGAGCTCTGCTCCGTGCTTCGCACTCAAGGCCAGGCGCTTTGGGGTTTATTGCTGTCGTCCCAGACATTTTAACGTTTTACCAGTCCTGTTGATATCTGGGTGGGACACACAGCGGATGCAGAGGGAGTCTTGCTGCCCCTCTGACCCCAGAATGCCCCCAGCCTGGAGCAGTTTCTGCATCCCGTATTTTGGGGTGTTCACAGCTGCGTAGAGCTTTGCACCTGGGAGCCGGCAGGTAAGGTAGGGACATCTCACTCCTTCTCTAGTGGCATTTGTATGTGTGGTATGCTCCTGGACTGATGCAAGATACCTAATACCTTTCTATTTTACAAATCCTATGGTGCTTACTTTTAATTTGCTTTTATGCAGTGCAAGGGAAAACAGCATTACCGTATACTTCGCATTGAAGCATTTTAAAGATCTGTAAATATGAACTTTTCAAGAAGCTTTATCACTTGGCATTATGCTTTGTATGCTGTTTATCACCAGGGTGTGTGGGAATGTTTTCTTACGAGAGATGATGAACGTACAAACTCTTAATTCAATGAAAGTCTGTAACAGTTCAAACGCTATTTCTGTTCTGTTAAAGCAAAAATAATAAAAAAGAAGACACTAGTGAAATAGGGAAAAGACACTAGATTCAGAAAGTGAGGAATATGTGTTTAATGATCTCTTTAAAATGCTCCTTGCTAAAAGGCATCTATCCTAGCCTCTGAGGACTTGGATACTGTTTTTTATGCTACGATGCCACAAATAAATTATTCCTTCTGTTATTCTAATCATACATGTACACTAAAGCCTAATAAAATTCTTCCTTATTTATCTGAGGGAAAAAAAGTATTTTTTTTCTATTGAGAAGCCTAACAGCTGGGCTGTGGCGGATTGGCTGATGAGAAGCTAACTCCAGAAACACAGCTCTTTCACGAAAATTACTTTGACAGAAGAATCTCATCCACGTGGCCAGGATTCATGTGATTTATAAGTAATTAGGGTGGTAGCATTTGGTAGCTTCGGAGTGGCGAGGGCCATGTTTAATGCTGCTGTGGGCAGCGTGTCCGAGGCAGAGCTCACGCCACCCTCACACACGCAGGGGAAGGGAATGGACTGTCTGGGCTTCCCTGCCGGCCCCACTGTGCCTGTGTGGGGTGAGAACAGTTTTATATATCTTATTTGGGACTAGCCCTAATTGTATTCCCTGAATTTCACTGCCTAAGTGCATTTCCCTGCCTTCTGCCCCTGATCCTATTGCAGCAAAAATCACAGCTTGTGATTCAATAAAAGCGAGATCTGTCTGCGCTGTCGGGTTTGATCCGCTGGGTGCAGGCAAGGCTCACTTGTGCGCTTTTCCTACACAAGTCTGGGACAAACCAAGTCGTAGAGCTGAAGTGTGAGCCTGTCCTGTGTGGGGCCATGGGCAGGCATCGTGTCCCACCCTGTGCAGGGCTGTGGCGGTGCTGGACTGGCCGGAGCCCAGCCTGTGCCTCCCTGGGGCTTGATTCCAAGCACTGGGGGATTTGTGGCCTTGGGAAAGGATCATCATGATCCCTGCTGCCTAATGTATGATTGCAGATGCAGATGGGCTCAGCAGTATGCAGGCCATGCACAGGTTTGGGTGTACCCAAGTCCATTTTGTGTCTTGCCCACTTCTTGTGCTGAATTCCCCTTTTATTTTTTTTTTCTCCAAGTGCCTCCAGGCACAGTGTCCCAGCTGGGGGCTTGCATGTTGGGAAATGAAGACGTTTTCTGCATAAATTTGTTATGTTTCCTTGTTACCTGATGTTGCCCTGTGCTTAACACAGCGTGCAGTGGTTTGGGCGCTATTGGAGTGGAGCCGTGGCAGAGCAAGGGGACGGTGCCTGGTGCGTGGTGCCCCCATCCCGCAGTGAGCAGAGCACATTTCCCCCTGAAGAAAACATGAGGAAAACATCTTGCTTTAAGAGAGATATTTAATATGTTTTTCATATTTGGAAAGCAGTTAATGTCTGGGAATGTCCTTTTGCTCCCTGGCCAGCACGATTAATATTACTTTAGATCTTTTTTTTTTTTTTTTTTTTTTTTTGAAAAAAATTTAGATTAGAAGTGATTTATCTGCAATGAGAGTAACAGCAACTACTTCCTCTGTACTAATACTTAAGGTTGCTTTCTTTTAAGCATTATTTTTGGGAGGGTAAAAGCTTTTAAAAATAAACATGTTTCAAATTATTTTTAGATTAAAATACTTTATGGAAAAAGAGCTGAATTTTAGCATATGAGCAGTAAAACAGGAAATCAGGACTTTGGAAAAACACAGATGTCGAAAGGCTGAGCAAAAATGGGCTTTCCACTGCCTGCAGTTAATTGCACAGAGTGCCTAACGAGGATGCATCCCTGGTTGTGCCTGAGGGGTTGTGTTTCCTTGTTGCCTGAGGGGCCTGGGAGAAAGCTGCCAGGTGCAAGTGGCAAAGCCTTGCCTGGCATACCTGTTGTGCGAAGCATCACTGGAAGACTCATCCAGCAGCACATTGTTCTGTGTTTCATGCAGGTGTATAAATAATGACTCAAATATTTCAGAATGTGTAAGAGCAGGTTTGTCAGAATCAGCTTCAGGTAGGCTCTTCTTTGTAGGTGGTAAAAATTATTATTTCTCATTTGATTTTTTTATACCTTTTTTTGTGATAACAGGTGTTATTTTTTTGCTTGGTATTCACCCCGTGACCTTTGTGAATGCTCTGGTTACCTACAAACTGAAGTGCTAGATATAAGTAGGCTTAGTTCAATTCAAAATTGCAATTGTGCATAAAATCTACTGCAGGTAAAAGTAATTTTTTAGGGAAATAAAGTTTGATTACATTAAAGCAATATTTCAGCCTCTTTCGCATCAAGTTCTGATCAATAAACACTTGTTCTGTGGAAAGATCTCAACAAAACAAGCTTGTCATCTGCATCTTCCATCGATGAGGCAGACCACATTTGCCAACATTTCATATCATTACTTTGTAAATTATTCAGATTAGCTAAAAATTGGATGCTGCCTCGTTTCCCTTTCCTAATCCACCTTCAGGTGGAGCACTCCTTCCTCCTGCACAGGGCCCTGCTCAAGCACACTGAATGTTGTCTGGGCAGCGAGCAGAGACCGGTGGGCTGGGATGTGTAGGATTTGTATCCCTGCTTTTTCTTCTAATAGGATTCTGCCTTTGGCTGTGCCATGTCTAATTAATAATAGTGTATTAAGAAACAAGACTAGTCTATTGAGTCCATAATGCATGAATAAGCTAAAAGGATAACCCAAGTTACTTCTTCCCTACTTAGGAAAAATAGAACTTAAGTTTTCATTTTGTATTAAAGACCTTCCTGCTATGATAGCACGTTATGTGCCACGTACATGATTTTCAAAGGAAGCATGATTTATCCTTCTCATTTGATTAAAGTCTGGAATGAATAACAAATCTCCTTTTACTTGCACCTTCCATTACAATCTTACAGAAGCTGCTTGGGTGGAAATACTGCAATGGTCTGATTATCAAGCAAGCTCATCCACATTATTTCCAGCCTTAAAAGCCCGAAGCAGTACCTGCCCACCACAGCTGGGTAGAGCTACCTGGACCTGGATCCGCAGCACTCACAAGTGCACTGCAGTCCTGTGAAGCAAACCAGTCTCTGGTGGCACTCACCAGAAACAGGGTGTTTTCTAGGACTTGCTAAGGTTGACAGAGCACTTTGTCTGTGATAAGAGGCACCTGGATATAGGGAGAAATGGCACTGGTGCTGGTGCTGACCCCTGGAGCCTTCTTGACCCCATGCTGGGCTTTGAACCCACCTCCTCTTCCTCAGTCCCTGGATTTAGTTTGGCCAAGAGAATTTGGAGTGCTCAGACGTAGCCGCACAGAAAGATCAGTGCAACACAAACCAAATGAAAATTTAAACTGGAAGTATTTGAAATTGATCTTCAGTTAATCCCTTCTACAAAAACATGTCCAAACAGATCCTTGAAAAGTCCACGTGTGTGTTGCAATGCAGTAATGTGTCCTTTCAGGAAAGAAAATTCATTATTTCTTTTCTTAATATATGAATAATCTTTCATGAGTTGATACAAAACCATGATTGGTTTAATGTCTTTCATTGATGCAGTTACTTATAGCTTTCCTTAGTTCTTTAAAGCTGACATTTTTCTTGTCTGGTGTGTTCAAATATTTCTTTAAATAATTCAAAGTCTGTTGGATTTCTAGATCTTAGTGTGAAAATAACATTCCTTTTAATTTCCTCCTTTGTGCCTAACCAAAAAAAAAAAAAAAAAAGTTGAAATTGGAATTTGAAGTTTAGTAGATGATATTGTCATTATTGAAGAAGGAAGGAAATAGAAGCCAATTTTGCAGAAAATGTGTCCAGTAGTTTTAAATATGCAGATATTTCAAGTCCCAATACTTGTGGATGAGCACTGGAGTAATTCTGAGTTGGAAGCTTTTCTGCAATGTACATTTATTAAAGTGTGCAAGCAGAAATCCGAGTGGTTTCTATCAACCGGGCTCACTGGGCTCCAGCTCCCCTCCCAAACCCCTTCCTGCTGGCATCGCTCATTCCTGGCTGCTGGCTTGTGCTTGCCAGCACTCCCAGGTCCTGGCTTGGGGGCATTTGGGGGGAAATGTGGAGTTTCCTGTTTTCATTTGCCTGTATATATGTGTGTGTGTGTATGCATGTATATGTATACACATGTATGTATGTGGTCCTGCCTTTCTCAGGTGCTTTTCTGCAGCAGAACTGCTGCAGTGATGCTGGTTGCTCTTTGCTTTTCCTTTGTGGTGCATGCAGACGGCTGCAGCCTCACAGATGGAGCCTGAGCAGGGATTTTCTGTACCTGGCCCCCATCCTGTACTGCTGCAGGAGTCCATCAGTGTTGTCCCAAGCTAGAAAATGAAATGTTTGTGTGCAGCAAAGCACCACCTTCTGAAGCAGGTCCTAGTTTCTAGACACAAAGAGGCTCCTTCAACTCCTTGGTTATTTGGAAATATATGAACAGTATTATGCTTAATGTTCCTATTGATACATTTACAAAAAATGACTTCAAAATCATGTGAGGTGGTTTTGTTCTGGATGCATGAGCTCAGTCTTGACTGAAAGAGCTTATCATTTTCTCTATCATGGCTGATGCAATTAGGGGTTATTTTGGTCTTATTAGCTCTATATGAAGAAGGCACGTGGCCGGAGCCAGCCTGTTTATTAAACTGTGACTCAGTTCCAAGCATCAGATGGGACATGACTCACTCATGCTCTGCTCTGTGATATCATCCTTTATCTGCCAGGCTGCTCTGTTCAGAAGTGTTGAACCTCTGCTGGTTTTGATTTGTGTGCTGGAAGCTGTGCTGGCACTGGGTTACCCAGGACAAGCATGTCTATCAGCAGCTCATTCAGGGACACCAGGAGTTTTCTCGCTGGGGATGATGATGCACAGTGCTCTCCAAACCCGGCCTCTAGGCTGTGGAAGAGATGTTTCCTGCTTGAATCTTTATTTTGTGCCATCCACATGACTTCCATCATGTACCTGATCTCCCTGTGTGATAAGTCCTTGTTATCAATGTGGGATTAGCTAACAGAGTATTTTGATTAATGCATGCAGCTCCTGCAGTGAAACATTTTCTGTTTTCAGATTCTGAACCATCAGGCTTGCCCACTTTGATACCGTTGGCTGTTCTTTTTGTGTTTTGTGTACAAAACATAGCTCCACTAATAAAGACTTTATGCTGCTAAAACTGCCCTGTTCCTGATGGGGAAGACTGTGTCATCTGTTTTTGTTACATCTGCATTTAGAGCGTTATAACCAACATTTCACAACTCCTTTGTCCTTAGGAACGCTTGCATTGTCTCAGAAGAGATGTTCTGCCTCGTGCTGCTCGTCCACCTGGGGCCTGTTTTAGTTGCTGCTTGGGGTTTTTCGCTTGTCGCTGTCTTGCTGCTTTGCACTTTTGATGAAACAGGCTCAACATTTTTTATAAGCAGAAATGATGGACTGTTTTTATTGAACCTGTACAAATACTTGTAGCATTTTACCCTCATTCTAGTTTTCTGTCAATGTTCCCATTGATCAGGAATATGACTACAATTATGTATCAGGACGGTTCTCTGAAGTATAGTCTGATTTTTTTTTTTTTTTTTTTTTTCCCCTGAAGTGACTGAAGGTGTGCTAATCAGTTCCTCCAAATTTTTTGGCATTATTCACATCCCCAGCCTCTGCAGGCAGGGAGCCTACTGGTTCCTCCCTCAGTGCTTCAGCTCCACAGCTGTGACACTTGTGCTTCAAATCCTCAGTGAGCTAAAAGATATATCCTCGGGAGTGGTAAGTGTTGTGAACATTGTACATAAGAGCAGCAACAGCAGAGATATAGGAAACAGATGTTGTGGTTTCCAGTTAAAGTTCCAGTTACCATTCTGGTAAAATACTGTAGACTTATTGGATATAAGACGATGCTAAGATGCTACAAAACCACACAAACCTGTCTGACTCAAGTGTTGCTGCTGGTGGTTACCTTGCTGGATGGTGAGCTGTAAAAACTTCAAAATTGTTTGTGAGGTCCTGTTGTCTTGAATTTGGTAAAACCAAGTTATCTGTGAATGGTGAAATTACCTGCAATCTAGTCATCTTCCTAATAGGAAAATGCACTATTTCCAGAAAATGGAATTGGACCTTTTTTGACAGTTTGGAAGCACCTTGTTCTTTGAGTGGTCCACATACAAGTCCACACCACCTGTACTCATGTGTGCGCATCTCCACAGGCTTACAGCTGTTGTGTGGTTTTGAATTCTCAAGAGGACTTAATATGGCAAACGTAACAGATGAGTATGTTGAAAGATTCCCCTGCTTTAGCTCCAGAACTTGTAGGAACACAAGTCTGATGTGCAAAAACAGAGCCATAGGGGGGCTGCAGCTTTCTGAGGATCCTTTGATGCCAGTTGTACGTAGTCACATCCTTGTACCTGAAGGCCTTCCAGGGCCATCATGTCCTGTGGCAGGGAGGGAGCCCTGGCTGTGCCCTGCTCCTTGCAGTCCTCTGCTCAGCCACAGGGTGGGACCTGGTCCTGCAATGGGCAGGAAGGACCTGGTGGGTGGTGGGACACGTCTGCTCTGTGTGGGTGCCAGAGGCTGTGGTTTTATTATTTTTAAAAGTTGCTGATAGCTTTTGTGGGTCTGAGTTGTGGGCAGTGCTTCGTGAACACAAGTTGTGTGGTTCAGTGGTTTTAAAAATGGTTATCACCACGATGCTCGGGTGTGAAAATATACCTTATGTCACACACACCACCTTTATAAAGTATATAAACAGGGTTTTTCATCTGCGTTCCATTTACTGTTACATTTTGTTGTCTTTGCCATGGGCATTTAAAACTGAGATGTTCTAAAGAGCCCTGCATGAAATTTTAAAGAGACTGGACCTTTCATCTATGCAACAGCAGGACACCAGATAGATGAACAAGAAAGAAAGAGAAATTGTTTTTGAAGAAATAGCAAAAAAAGAGAAAAAATGACAGTAGAAGCAATTATTTTATCAAAGGTTTATTTTCTTTCTTGTTTTTTAAAGACCTTTCCTCAGTTGAAGTTAGCTGCCTCCTTACGTATGTTTGATTTGTGGTTTTCACAAGATCCAAATGAAAACTGTCAGCTGAAAGATGTGTATTGTTAATGAGCAATCACAATGGTAACAGTGATTTCAGCGAATTTTGGTGCTCAGAGAGTTGCAAAACTCTGGTCTTCTGTCCTCGAAACAGGCACATGTTTCCCTTTCATATTTCAGTCTGTTCCTTGACTATGGAAAGACCTTTTCAAAGTGTAAGAGCAGAGTTAGTCTTTGCCTCTTTCTTGCTTGTAGTGAAATAAATCGCGTTTCTTATGATAAGGAGCTAGGTTGCAGTCCCTGCTTCCCCCTTTTCAGGCCATTAAGCAGCAATCTCCACTTGTGCTGCTTTGGCCTGTGTGGGTGACCTGACTGCGTGAGGCTGGGCGTTATGCCGCCAGTCCCTCTCCTTTCATCTCGCGGTTGGTTTTGATTAGTTCTTGCACTGAATTGTCCCCTGCCTGCTGCTCCTCACCCCCCGGGGTGGCTCCAACCACAGCGCCCGTGCACCAGGAGGGGCTTAGGGTCTATTGGGGTGGTGAAAGGGGCAGCAGGGCTGCTCCATGCTGGGATGCTGCTCAGAGCAGTGTCCAGCAGGGGCTGAGCTCCCCAGAACATGTAGAACTTAATGTGCCACTTGGATGGCTTGTTTAAGGGTGAGGAAAACTTGGAGAAATCCAAAAATTCTAATAAATGTACCTTGTATTGCTCTACTTCAAATAAATATACCTTGTATTAATTACATAGGGCAAATGGGCAGAGAAAGGTTTTTTGTGCTGTCAGTAAATATTGAGGCTGGAATCTTGTTTGAATTAAAAAGATGTGTGCTGGGTGAAGGAGATCTACAGAGATATGTAAGGCCAGAGCTTCCAGCAGTCCATACTGTCTTTACTGAAAGGCATATTTATATCTTCCAGACTAGTAATTAATCACTCGGTAGGATTTTTTGGGACGTGCATTCACAGAAGATCTTTTTGTACTGCCAGGAACCACAAAGCATGGGCACAATTAAAACACTGATTTAATTTATTAGGTAAAGGCATGGAGCGGGAATGTTTTAAGCGATGTTGACAGGCCAGGATTTCAGAACCACCTATTTTTTTTTAAATAGAAAACAAATGCTGCTCCTTACAAAAATTAAATTACGTTAATAACAGCTTTCTAATATGTTGCTAGAAAGAAAACAAAGCTTTTGGCATTAATTAAGACGTGAAGGAATGGTATAATTTTTAAAGAGAATACATTTCAAAGTTGTCTATTTATAAGAAATGAAAGGTAATGTCTTTGTTCAAATTCACTTTAGAGGAATGCTGCTACTCTGAAGAATTCACAGCTTTCCCCAAGCAGCTTCGGTGCTCTGGCTGCTTCCCCCAGGGCTGACCCTGGCAGCAGCTGTGGCTGTGCCTGGATGCGGCCCCAGGTGCTTGGGCAGAGAGGATAGGTTTGTGCCGTGGGGTTTTGTGGCTGGGTTATTTCTGCCGGTCCCTGGCACCGGTAGCAGCAGCGATGCCATCTGCTCACCAAAACGTCCACCAGGTCAGCGGGGTGCTGCCAGAACACCTGGGAACCCAGGGCAGCCCACGGCTGAGGGCAGTGTCAGACCCGTCCGTGCTGGCCCAGCACTTACCTGTGCTCAGATGTGTGGAGCATCTGAAGTGAGACTTGTACTCCTGTTGTTTGTTACAGGAAGTCCCTCTTCTTGGTTAAACAAAATAAAACTGAGTAAAGCCTGCTGAAGCAAAAGGCACACGTGCCAGTAGCGGCAGGCGGAGCATGGTTTTTCTGTAGCAAAAATTCCTGAGACGTTCGCCAACTTCCTGCTCGTGATTATGACTTTTATTTCTATTCCTCCACCTCAAATATGAGACAGAAACATCTCATAAAAGCATCGGGTTGTGCCGGAGATAAATTAGTTATAACTTTAATTGGATTGCTCGGACTGGATGCAAGCAAAATATTTTACATGCAGAATACAGTTTGCAGCGTTTGTGGGTTTGATGGTCTTAATGCTCTGGAAAATTATGTTGTCCTGAAGCATCAAATAGGCTGAGGTCAGGGCTTGGGGCAGGGCTGCACAGTGAGCAGTCACATGCTTGGTGTCACCACCATCTATCACAACACAGCCTGTTTGCAATCTGGCCCTTCGGTAAACTACCACCACGCAACCCAACCACTGTTTATTGTGAAGGTGGCCAGCCTGGATAAGGGTTTATTTCAAGAGTTCTTGGTTGCATGCCCTTGTCCTCCTGGAGCCCTTCAAGAAGTGCTGGCAGCAGATCCCAGGCAGGGCTAGGTCTGCCCTGGGAAGTTGCCGTGTTGCTGTGTCCTGGAAGCACATGGAGCAGCGGCACCCAAGCGTGTAGAGGATGCCCAGTGGTCCCGGTTGGCTGCATTTTCTCCTTTTCTGAAGAGATGCCATGCTCATCCTGGCACATGCAAGAGAGGATGAGACTCTAGCTAAGCTATTATTCAACTTCTCGTTTGACACTGTGCCAGTGTCCTCCTTTCCAGTTTGAGAAATGCTGCTTGTTTAAAGAGCTGTTATAATGTACCATCTTAGTTATCTGTGAATTAATAGAAACATGCTTCCATTTAGGGTCATTTGTATGACCTAAACTTTAAAACAATTGTGTGACCAGTGCTTCAAGACATTATGATGTGTATGCTGCAGACTGTTTTCCTGTTCTTTGCCACTTTATGGAAGATTACAGAGGAATAGGTACATGAAGAGAAATAAAACACCAGATGAATCCTGCTGAAAGAATCCACAGTCTCTGTCCAGGATATTTGGTATAGCAGAAATGTACATGGCTGTAGGAAAAGGTACGTGCTTTCTGTCGATGGAGGTATCGTCGCAATTAATCCCGAGGAAATGTCTCATTTGCAATGCTGTGAAGCCCCCTGCTTTGGGTGACTCCTGCACTTCCACGAGGCCATCACCACCTCCCACGGCCAGCCCCAGCTCCCTCTGCCCCCATGCCATTGCGGGCTGCCCCAGGAGGGGCAGACGTCAGTCTCACAGCAGCTGATGGAATAAATCGATACGAATTCCGGGGTGATGCCAAGGATAAAAGGGCTGTTGCGGCCCCTTCACGCGTGACCTGAAGGATGCTGTGCAGGATTAGGGGTTGTGTGATCACTCTCTGCCGCTATAAATGCCTCTGGAATACTGTCCCTTTCTTGTGCCAACACTTGAAGAAGGGTGCCGGAAAGGATGCACTCAAAATCCATGAGGATAATTAAATAAATGGAAAATGTATCTTATGGTGACAGATTTAAAAAAACAAAAACAAAAACAAACAAAAAAAACCAACCCCAAGTCTCTTACATTATCAAAAAGGCACTTAAGAGGTGACTTGAACACGGTCAATAAGTGCTCAAACAGGCAAAAGAAATTTGAGAACAGAGAGCTCTAAAAACTAACAACAAAAGGTATAATGAGATTCAGTGAATTAAATTAAAGGTAGACAAAAATTTGTCTAGAAATAATGTATGTGTTAATCAGGCAAGGTGATTAATCACTGGAACAACTTAATGGCCATTATGGTGGATATTTTAAAATCAAGATAGGATGATTTTCTAAAAGCTGCAGTTCAAGTGCAACTATTGAGCTTCAAACTGGAAGTAATACAGAAAATTCCTGTGGCCTATATTATGCAAAGTGTCAGATCAAATCATCGCAGTGTCTAGGGTCCTGTGAATTAACAAGGCACTTTTGTTTCTGAATAAACATGACCTCTAATAATTTTCTGTTTCTTGAATAATTCAGCAGTCCTACAGCTCACTGTTTTTGATATGTTTTATTCCATCACCATGAATTGTCTGAACATGGGATTTCTTCAGTGATGATCCAAAGTATAGAAAATAAATGATAATGGAATGAGCTGTCAGAAAAAATATATTAAAAAAATCCTTTATGTTTCTGCCTTTTTGTGTATCCCTATCTATTCTTCCCTTAAATCTCCTGTGCTTTATGCATCTGTGGCACCCCATGTCAAACAAGGTGTTATGCAAGGCTGGAATGATGAACCCAGCTTTAATTTTGCTGCCTTTTGTGAATGTCACAACATTAATGTAGTCTATTTTATTATTTGGTATTTACCATGTCTATGTGTGCACATTGTATTAGCTTAATGAAAGAGCAGTGATGGGATAAACTGCAAAGAGCTGAGAGAAGTGACAAAGGAGATAAAGGGTTCTTCATTTTAATAAACTGTATGCTAGCACGTGCCGTTAAGAAGATACTCCTCTCACTGGAGTGTGGTGCAACACGGCGTGAGTACAATGAGTTACGATCACAAAGATATAACGCCAAACAGTGGCTGGACTGTCAACCTAAATCAGAGGCATACCTTTTGGAAGAGACTTTGAAGGTTATCTTGGAATAGCTTTCCAAATTGACTTTACTTTTCAAGTGCAGGAGAATTGATGGATGGATGGAGAGGTAGTCAATGAAATTAAATGTGGGCAACCATCTGCATAAGCGTAGATTTTTATACAGGGCATATCACCTGACGGTTTTACCTTTATCATGAAATGATTACATATTGTGTCTGCAGTTCTGTTACGATGATGAGCACAGTAGGGCTTTGCCTCTCTCAAGGCTGCCATCAGTCTGGTCTTGAAGTGTGGTTCACCTACGAGAAGCTGCTCATGGCTGTACTTGCCAGATGCTCAGGAGGGGGGATGCGAGGCTCCACACTGCTTGCTGGAAGATTCTTCTTTATCTGTTAAGAGCTTTTTGTTTGGATTCCAAAACTTGTTAAGTTTTTCCCTGCTCCTGGGAAAGCACAAACCAATCTGCCTAAATGCGAACACTCACTGCCATTTTTGGCATGTCTTCCAAGCAGCTTGACTTGTTTCACTCTAGTTTTTGCTTCAGGTTAAAAGCAAACTGGTGTGATCCCGCTCACATTCTTGCCACGAAGAAGATGGGAACTGGGGAAGTGAAGCCCTCGTTCCCTCCCACAGCACGCTGCCTGGGGCTGTGCCCGGTGTGCCCTCCTCCTGGGGCTCCTGGCTGAGGGAGCTTCATGCTTAATCTCCAGCACGAACACATTTATTTAAATACCTGAATGAAAGCCTGATGAGGAATGCTTGCTTGCATGTATTAAATGCAGCATTAGCTCGTTCTTACTCGTGCGGTGCCAAACTCACCTTTCTCTCCCTGCTCCTCAATCTTGTCTCCTTGCAGCCCCAGCCCAGGCAGCGGTCCTGGGCACAGGAGCAGGAGGTGCTTGTGGTGCTCATGGTGACTGGAGATCTCACGCTGTGGATGCTGAGGTTTGGAGAGGAGACGATAAGGAAAGGCCACAGTAGCACTGCTTTTGTGGTGCCTGCGCAGCCAGGTCTGACAGGAGAGAGTGAGTCAATAGAGAAGCAACGACACCTTAATTTCCAGTCCTATGGAATGTGATGAAGATAATAGAGTAATTTTTTTTTTTTCAACTACAAAAATAATTGAATTTTCAAAGCAAATTTGTCTGCAATTTAAGGCTATTCTAAAACAACATGTACAGAGGCTGTTCCATTGGAATTTGAAGGACTCTTTCATTTATGAATTGACCAGATACGTTTTAAAAAATGTACCAGAAACCACAAACAGATTTTCAAACCTGTTCCAGGACAAGTAAAATTTCTGTATGATTTACAGGATTCCTAGGGGGAATACTTCACAGTGCAAGTCTCTGTTTCTTCTGGGATTTAAAGAGGCATTTGTTATATGTGTTTCCGTATTTTAAGAAGCAGGTATTATTCCATGTACCGGTACCAAATGGTTTTGTCCCTAAATGGAAAGAGTTTTATTGCGCTGTTGATGTCACGGGTCAGGAAGCCAGGAGACACCTGTTTGTTTGGCTCTCGGTAAGAACTCTGTCTGCTGACATCTTCTGAGATTTATTCACACACTGGAAATTGCAGATGACAGTTTCTCTGACTTTCTTTTTAGATTCATGGTTTGCAAAGTTTTTTTTTCTTAATGAACTGTTAATTCATAACAGTATCCACTAGTGATGTAAAATAAAAGTCTGCTTCTTTCCAAGCTGGTTTGCATTGTGCTGTAGTTTGCAATTTTTAAAAGTAAAGGATTTATTTCCTCCTCAGCTTTTTGTTTAGACCTCAGAATTTCTAAGGAAGATTTTTTTTAACTTGTTTGTGGTTACTATTTGCACAACTGTGTGCAACATCTGACTGAGTAATTGTGTGTGCACTGCTGCATTTTTATAAAATGTGTTACCTTATCTGTCAAAACCCACATCTGCATCCCTGGCACACGCCGTGTCAGTGCAGGTGCAGTATGACCACCCTCTGCTCCGTTTTTGACTTTCTCTAAACACTCCCAGACACTGATGCACAGATTCACAGACGTGGGAAGCTTGTTTTGGTGTGAACCATGCACCTATCTAAAATTATAACATCATCTTGTCAGTATTGTGGTGTATTTGCATTTGTACAGCCTGTGAGCTTGAGCTCTGTGTGTAATGTGCCTGTGAGCAACACGTGTGTGTAATTTCAGACAAGAGAGGGACCTGCTGTGGGAACACGTACCTCCAGGTTCTGCTGTTGGCGCTCGCGCAAGCCTGCTGCTGCACGTGCAGGCTCGTGGCAGCGTGCGGGATGATCAGGAAAATTGCTTGGCAAGTCGAGAGGCTGTGCAAAAGGCAGACTTCCCCTCTTACAGGGTGATGGCCTGGGCTTTGGCGGACTGTAGAAAGCTGGGGGAAGTTAGTGGAAGGAGGTTGCTGCTGCACAAGGGGACGTGGCAGAGGTAAGGCTGGCGGCGTGTGAAACTGACTGCTGCAGGTGAACCTGGGTGCTGGACCTCTCATGTTGATTTGTATGGATTTTGGACATTTAGATGATTTTAGGCGAAACTGACTTGTGACTTTAAAGTGAGCTTTGTGGTTTGCTTTTGGAGCGCTGGTAATTTAATGACTTCGATGTGTGCGAGCAGGATTCTGCAGGGAGGGAGCAGACTGCACAGGAGCTGCGGCAGTGCTCAGTTCTGGCAGGGGTTTGGGGTGTGGTGGCCTCGTGCCTTGCCCTCGCAGCCAGTCTCGTGCTAAGCTCAGCTTGCCACAGGCAAGGTTCTTAATCTAAAGAAAGCCGTTTGTCAGAAAAGCCCGTGGAGATGACTAGGAGTATTTAATGAGATTAATTTATGAATCACCCCCAAAAGAAGTTGTCTTCTTTCCACTGACAGCAGATTGATGAGCACCGGGATGAAGTCCATGAGAAGTGAGTTAGCCTACACACCTGTTAACTAACCCAAACCTGTCTGCAGCTTTTCCCCATTTCTATTATTCCAGTATTGGTATCATTCTCTAGTCTAGTTACTCATGGACCAGGATCACATCCATTCTAAATATGTAAAAACAAGTAACTTTTTTTTTTTTTTTTTTTTTTTTTTTTTAAATTTCTGCCCTGCCTGTATAGGACAGGAGACAGAGGTCAGGTGCAGGGAAGTGACAGGCTATAAGGAACAGCGAAGCAGCATCAGTACAAGAGGTGTTGTGAAGGGAATACCAGTGTCCTAAACGCTCTTAATCTGTTGCTCCTTTTTAATAGCTGCCTACGTAAAAATTATTAATAGTGGGTTCTCAGTTTTTATAACCAGATTTGGAGAAAGCACAAGGCCTTTGAAAAGCTGTCAGGCAGAGAGCAGAAGCAGGCACCTCATGTGGCAGAGCTGGGTGGCAGGCTCGTGACCCTGCACGGAAGATGCCTGGCGGGGCAGGGGGCAGTGGCGAAGAGGCACGGAAGAGAAGAGAATCCGCTCGTGTCTGAGGAGGGAGAAGAGGTGGCTAATGGAGGGCTGTGGAGATGTGTGATGCGCTCCAGGTGATGGATGGGGAAATTATCTTTGCAGTAACACTCCAGATAGGCTGTGAACAGAGCAAGAGTGCATTTGTCAAGGACAGAGGAGAGGATGTTGCAGTAATTGAGAAATGTCTCTCATCTTAAGACTAGGAATTTCAGGCAGCCATCCCCTTGAAATTCACTCTCACTGTGTGGGATGCCCCTTACTTTCAAAGTGCTCAGTTTTTGTCCCATACAAATATGTGAATTTTAATTGTAAATGAAGATTAATGGCCATTACAGACCTTTTGTTTGATTCTGAAACATTCTTCTGTTGTATTCAGGCCATAACGTTGTGGTCTCCTGCAGTCTCACATGGCAGATTTAGGTTTTGTGTGTTTTGTTTCTGTAGGAGTATAAGCAGACACGTGCTATTTGCTGCTGCAAATATTCAGAGATTTGACACCTCAGTCTGGCAAAACACTCCGGTCCTTTCTGTAGCTAGCTAACACAAAGAGCATCATGCTTTCAGATTTTCTACTCAAACATTTTAATCCCTTTTACTTCTGAGCAATACAAAACACACCCATAGTTTCATGAAGTATGTTCTTCAGTAGTTTAGAAATAAAGTTGAAATGAGAAATTATCACTCAAAGGAAGCACTAATTTGGTGAGTGCTTGTGGGGACAAGGAAAAAAGGGCGAGTGAGGCTGCGGCAGGGATACCTGGCTCTGGTGGCCGTGGAGATTGCGTTCGTATTCTTGACAACTGTGACTAAACATGAAATGGTCGATGCCTCACTGGGAGGTGCCATGCTGTAATCAGCACAGGCAGCAGGTGCCCAAGCACACCAGTGCCACCAGTCCCCTTCCAGCAGCAGGACCATGAGCAGGAGCACGGCTGTTCCCGTCCCTGCGGGCAGCAGGAGGGCACCAGTGGGCACGTGGCTCTGGGGCCATGCTTGGACATCAAAGGTGAATGTGGACGGGAGGGAAGCCAGAGATAAAAAGGACCATAAGGCTGAAACAGTCCGCAGAGATATTACATGTTTATAGCAGGGTCTGTGGGAATAATGGGTGTTTATAAATGAGTTCAAGGGGATAATGTGTATTGAAATATGAGTCTGGAGGGAGAGTACGTATTCAAAAACTATCTACTGTATATAGCATAATAATCCCAGTATTTCATAAACTCATAGGAAAGTATTAAATAAAAATAAATTACAAATGTCTGTGGCTTGATTGCAAATCATTTCAGAGAAAAGGGAAAAAAAATCCTTTGCAAAATGTGGAAACCATCTTGTGTTAAACAGCACCAGAAAAAAAAAAATTATAATTGTAAAAAGTAAATGTCAGTTATAGTTATTACAGTGGCCATGTTGTTTCCAATAACAATTTGGCATTTTATTTAGTCTGTAACAATCTACAATTTAAATTTAAAATAAAGATTTTTCTTTTATTTCCCTCTGAAGTTGTGTGCCAAGCACAGCAGAGCAGAATGTAACATCTGTTGATGATTAAAACAAGCTTTCCTATGGGCCCTGCATACAAAGTAAACATGGATTTTATCCATAGTCAACAGCATTTACAAATGTAAAGGGAGGAAGCTACTGAGTTTTTGAAGAATGAGCTGTGACAGAGGAAATATAAGTATGGGACGGCAGATGGCGATAATTAGTTCCATATCGTGAAAGGCTTCTATTAAAAAATGAAGAGGACAGAGTCCTGTACTATGCTGCTGTTTTATTAAAGCACCCTTTATTTGCCACTATTGCCCCAGCCGAGCAGCACCTCCCCTCACCAGTGCGTGGATGGCCCCGGCACAGCGGGGACGTGTGGTTGTGCCCAGCGGAGGCTTTCCTGGCTGCCCTGTAAAGTACTGCTGGCACCAGGCAGAATTTGGGAGGAACTTACTCTGTGAACCTATAGGCCAGTAATCCTGCATTTCATTCTGTTTTAATTTAGAATTAGGAGCAGGGTATGGGAGGTTAAAGGCTGCTCTGCCTTGGTGATTCCCTCATCTCATGCTTTGACCATTTTTAATTGCGTGTTGCCTGGTTCTCACCTAGGTGCTCAGTTGTCGTCATAAAGAGCTGCTTAGTTTTCTCTCTTACCAATGCTTTTTCCTGCTTCTAGTCCATACGTTTCTTGCATGGTCCATGTGTGTTTATTACATTACTCCACATAACCATATTGAAGAGCTAATTATTGCTGCTGGAATCACTTCATTTCTTTGGTTTCTGCTCAGCCTTTGCCTTTTTTGTCTTACTTTGCTTTGATTTTTTCCTTTTTTATATTTTCCAGTAATACCTAATGTAGAGTACATTAAGTGATGTATCAAAATGAAATTCTAATTTGCTGTGATTTACCCACTTCACAGTGAGAGGACAAACCTCCTCTAGCTCCTACAGCATTAGTCAGTCCCAAGTTTGTGCAAGATTTTTTTTGATTTTTTTTTTTTTTTTTCAAATCTGGGCTGTTTTCAACAGAAGCTGTATTTTCTACTTTATTTCTTCATTCTTTCTTCCCCTTCCCCCCTATTTTGGAGCGTTCAAGTTAATACATTAGTTTGTGGATTTCTTTTTTCCAGCTTCTAATTGCAAGTTCTCCTTTCTGCACTTCCATCCTCCAATTTGCTTTCCAACTGGAAGCTGTTATAGCCGAGCCCCTAACATGGGCACCTGAGGAGCTGCCTTTGTAGCACTACAGAAACACACCAAGTGTTAATCTCTCTCTCTCTCTTTCCCCCCTTCCGTCATTTTATAATTACCCGAGGTGGTAACAGCTCTTAAGAGCCCAGTCTGTCACCCTGGAACCAAATGCTTTTCATTGAAAATTAAGGAGAGGCTTCAAAAGTTTTTGTTCTTTCAGCAGTGAAATATAGCAGTCCTCCAGTAGAAAGAGTATTTTGATGATGGATCCCATTACGCCGACTAATGTAGGATGTAAGTATTCTTTTGTGGTTAAGAAGAAACACAATGACTGGAGACGTGTACTTGCTCTCACTCCACACGCGGCTTTGGAGGAGGCAACAAACCAGCCCCGTCCCCAGTGGTCCCCAGCCTGCAGCTCTGCTGCTCTCGGGGGTGTTGATGAACAACCTCGATGCTCTCCCTGAGCAGCACATCTGGGCAGCTGTTCGCCACGGCCGGGCGGTGCTGGGTGAGGAGGTGGTTATGACTGAGTTAAAAAGGAGGCAATTTGTCATGATAATATAAAAAACATACGTTAAATTTAAACGTGAAATGCGAAAGGAAAAACCGTGTGGAATTCAAAATGGCTTTTAAATTGCTGAAAGAATATAGGTGAATAGTTTTAGGCGAAATAAAACTAGATCAAACCAAAATAAGCGTCCAGATCTGCTGAGACATATGTGTTGGGCAGAGTTTTCCTAAACTCACAGCTTTAGCAAAGTCTTCAGGTAACAGATATTATACTTAAATGTCCAACTTCAAAGAGAAACGACAGCAGAAGCTGCTGTGCCTTTATTTTTAATTAAAAATTTGAAAGTCTTACCTGAGTGGACCCTAAAAGTTTAAAAAGCAGAAGGCAAATAAAATGTTATGTCTTTTGATGTCTTTGAAGTTGAATCGTACAGTTGCTGGATCCCGTTTCCTTGTTTTTTTGGACACATTTGTGGGTGGGAATCCTGCAGCGGGGCAGTGATGATGTAGCAGCAGTTGCAGAGGAGTGCATATAGTGGGGGGGGGGGCTCGTGGCTGCCCTGCCAGCACCAGCTTCTGCAGGAGCACAGATCCCCTCTGTGCTCTGTGCCCTCCAGCATGGCAGCGCGGTGGTGCTGACATCACAGGGCTGTGTTTTGCTGTGGCACTTCAAGGAAAAGCCAGCCAGTGCTGCTTCCCACGGCCTGCTGAGCAGTGCTTCCCCAAAGCCCTCCGGATACAAC
Organism: Netta rufina; assembly: GCF_964035555.1. Classification (NCBI taxonomy): domain Eukaryota; kingdom Metazoa; phylum Chordata; class Aves; order Anseriformes; family Anatidae; genus Netta; species Netta rufina. The sequence goes on along the minus strand of NC_140136.1, from coordinate 998,239 downwards.
ATCGAAATAGGCCATTTGAGCTGGTGCAATGAAAGTGCAACATTTTAATTGGCTTTATTACCTTGCAGGATCAGAATATGCTCTTAAAAAAGGATACGTGCAAAAGCCCCAAACCCAGCCCCTGCAGTCCCCGTTCGCCTGTCTGGGAAGGGCAGGGCAGGGCAGGCAGTGGTACACGGCTCATCATGTTGGCAAGGAACTTGGCCTCTGCCCAGCTTTCACCATTTTCCATGCAATAATGATGTTGGGGGCCCAAACGAGTATTGGAGCCCTTCCAGCAGATGATTGTACTCCATCTGCTGGCCTCATTGTGAGGCTGCTGGAGAGCTGAGTGCCAGCCCCAGCCTCTCCACGATGTTATGGAGTGCTACCAGAAGGCCACCAGACGAGCTCTGTCTTTCCTTTTAAATAACCAGCTTAATCATTCTCTGCTTGTAATTAAAATGTTGAGTTGGTCACATGTGTTGTAAATCTGCTTGTGGGGAACTTATTTAACCAATAAAAATTAGCCTGAAGTTGGGTTTACCTGGGCAACTGGGAACTAAACCCTAGATGCATCAGCTCCGATCCCTCTGCCCAGCACAAAGCCCCTGTTCCTCAGGAAGCTCACGCAGAAGCTAGCCAAAGGCCAGCCCCAATCCCCCTTAATAAAAGCCATTACTTCAGCTTCTGCGCAATTTGGAGCCAGGCCACAACATAGGATGGAAACACCTTGTAACACTTACAGATGATCTCCTGCTTTCGGTGGAATGAGGCCAAACTTCCGTTCAGCTTTCTTATTTCTCTGCCGCAGCTTGCGAAGTGTTTCTGGTCCGAGGGGCGGCGGAGCGAGCGCAGAGGCCAGGGTGCCTCCACCACCGCATGCTCACTGCGAGGGGACAGCTCCTAGCACCCTTAAAACACATCTTGCTTGTGCTGCTGGGATAAACTGGACTAACGTGCTAACACAGTATGCAATAAAAGGTTTTCCTGTGTTTTGCCGTGACTTTCTGTCAGCGGTGTGACCCAGTCCTCCGAGATCTACTTGAGAAGATCGGCTCGGGTGAAGGCTGGGGCTCATCACCCTTAAACCAGTGCATGGCGGCGTGCTGTGGAGTGTGGGGTTGCTGGACCCGGTGCCCCCTGCGTGCTGTTGGGGGCTGCATGGGTACACCGGGCACTGCTGTGCCGAGCAGGGACAGCTCTGCCAGGAACCGGCCACGCCGCACAGCCACCTGCGCCCAAAGGCTCTGGCTCAGAATCAGTCAATTCAAACAGCGCTATGAAACCTAAAAAAATCAATGTTTGCTCAACAAGACTCTGTACAAAACATTTGTGACTTGAGTTAATTTTATTCCCATCCTCTAATATTTTATTGATCAAATTCTATATTAACTTTCATTACTTTCTGCTGAGGATTGATGTCAGGTTAAGTAACCTATAGTTACAAGTCATCTCACTTGCTCTCCGTGAGTATGGATATAATCTTCACGCTTTTCCAGTGTTCTGCAATTTCCCTGGTATGTTAACTTTTTTCAGTTCATATTGACAGATTAGTGATCTCTCCCGGCAACTCTTTACGACTTAGTAGCATGAGGCATCCAGAGGCCATCAGATTTTAGATTGTTTAATGCTCCCCTTGGCTAGAAATAGACCCAGACTAGTTCATTGTCTTCATCTGATTTGAGTGTGCTGTCTGGGTCTTTCCTAACAAAATGTTTATTGACCAGTTCTGCCCTGTCTGTACCCTTATTAATAACATGATCATCTCCGCCTAATAATAAACCAGTTATGTTCTTAGAATTTCTTTTCATTCTGATATCCCTAGCACTCCTCCTCACTCTTCTTAGTTTGTCCAGTCTGGACTTTGGCATCCTGTGCTGCGTTCTGTCAGTGCTCTAACTGAAAAACCTCTGAAAGTGCTCTGCCTCCTTCTTCTTCTCCCTCCCAGCGCACGGCCGGGCTGGCCGGGGTTCTCCCCGCAGCAGGCAGCCCGGTGGTGCAGATGGCCCATGGTGGTGGCAGCTCTGCAGGATGCTCACAGGCTCCCTGGTGCCAGAGCCCAGTCCCCTCCTCCAGGCGGTCAGTGGCCTGGGCATCGCTGAAAGTCTTGCAGAAAGAAGTCAGTAGTTTTTCTCTTGAACCACCTGCTGTAAGACTGAAGTATATTTCTGAAAGGAACAGAGATTTCTTGTGGTTGATCCTGAGCTGGGACAGACTGCTAGGAAGCAGAGACCATTAGCTCTCTTCTGCCCCATGTGCGATCCTCTGCTTGCTGAGTAAGCACAGAGCAAGCATTCCTCCTCCTTGCTGTGATTAAAACTGAGTGACTTTCGGTCTTTGGAAGGAGAGATTAAATTGTCAGTGACTTCTACAAGTGAATTCAGAGTCCCAAGAACAAATAATGACATGACTGCTTGCCAAAAAATCGCCTTACAGCAACTTTAAAACACTCAGATGTTGACAGTGTTTGAGGTTTTGTTGTTTATATAAGTCAGATGGTCTGCATGCTACGTTTAAACAGGTATGCAGGCAAGATTTCTCCTTTGCATTTATGGTTTGATTTTTTTAACTGATTGTCAAGATGGCAATCTCCTTTTGGATTATTCTTTTCTTTTACTGCAATAAAATACCTACCTTTAGGTTGCTCTGAAGTTTTCTCTTTGAATATTTAAAAGAGAAATGCTTGGAAGATTTATGGGTAAGATAATAAAGAAGTATCGCAGCCTGAAATTGGAGGGTTAACTGTGCTGGCTTCCTTCTGATCCACACAGAAACCACGGGAACGGCCAGGACTGGTGTGTGCGCATCTCTTGAAAACTGGCTGCCACTTCGTGAAGATTGCTGGGCTTAGCTGTAAATAGAAGACTATTATGTGATCAGCTTTCCACCAGCAATCTAAGTTTCTTGAGTGCTCTTTAGTGGGAAAAAGCTGCTGGCATTACAAAAGTGATGTACAGGGAGGCAGGCTCAAGGTAGCCCTGCAGATGTGGGGTTTGTGGTAAGGAGCTCTGACCTAATCTCAGTCCTACCCCAGTATTTGTGGTGGCACCAAAACAGTTGTTGTTAAATGATTGCCACTGATACGTCAGGGAGGGGAAGGTAACATTTCCTGCATGTTACCTTCCCAGCCTTCAAACAGTACCTGAATTTACCCAACCTAGACAGCAAGCTTTCTCTCCCAGTGTGCTCTTGGTGGAAGTTAATTCTTCTGGTGTAGCTGGAAGTTCTGTCTACTGGATGGAAAACTCAATAAATGGCCAAAGACTGAGAACAGTAATGGCAAAATGTTTAATTTTGTGTTGGCATTTGATGTACAGCCATGTGACCCGTCCAGAATTAATTCTATGCATTTCCTTTAATAACTTCTAATAGCCTGAGCGATGAAGTAAACATCATCAGACTAACTTGGAAGAATGATGAGTAGTGAGGAGTTTTATACAGGTATAATGTCAGGTTATTTATAGAAGTTAGAAGCAGGAAGGGGAAAAATGAAATTCAGCCTTGAAAAATACAGATGATATAGCTGCCTGTGTATGAAAGTAATAATCCATCACGGGGATATTCAATAGGAAGGAACCCGAGCTGCAGCAATGCTACCAGACATTTCAGGGCAACAATAGGCAGCAAGTTAGGTATGAGTTTGCGATGTCCTACAGGAAAAATGACCAGTACAGCTAAAATCGTGCTGAGGAGCAGGAAAACAACGGTGCCCCCCACCCTGACCCAGGCTGCAGCTGGGGTGTCAGGCCCCACTCTGGCACTGCCCCAACGCCTTCCTGCAAATAGTCGGGAACAGGAAAGCAGCAAAGAGAGCTGGGGACCCATAAAGCTGACGTACGAGAAGACATTGAGTACATTAAATTTTTGCAGCTTGTCCAAGCAGTGGCTGAGAAGGCACACTGGCACACAGAGATGCCAAAGGCTGTGAGCAGTGGTAGAAAGATCTGTTAATCTAGCAGGACATCCAGCTCACAAACTGGAGGTGAGGGGCTGAATTTAACAAACGATGTTTTTATGTGATAATAGGGAAAGAAGAAACCAATCATGAAATCTTAAGACCTTGTGGTCGCTCACAATCCTGTTCATTGTTTTAAGATGTCTGTGTGGTAAACAGGTGGGAAAACAACTCCATGAGTGCCAGCAAACCCCACACCAATGGGATGGAGGTGATGATGACAGTTGTCTCTGCACTTCCTTCTTTTCTGGCTGTTAACTAAACAACACGGTTTCGGGATACATAATGAAGGAGGTTCCTTTGCAGTAAAGGAAAGGTTATAGGTGTCTCAATACATGAAACCAATGCCAAGTCTGTCTTAAAATAAGACATGTAAGTTGCATGCAGTGTCCATGCTGCAGAGATACTGGATGGAGGCTCTGTGCTCTCCCCTTCTCCAGCAGAGCACACCGAATGGGTTTTCCATTTCTGACCACATTTTGGTGTGTGGAGTGCAGGGAAATGGCCTGCTCCGGGTTTCACTCATGAAGAATAGGGAAAGGGGCCACCTGAGGTGGACAGTGAGGGACAAAGCAGGGGCTGGTCTCCCAGTGACCCCATGGGCACTGAGGCAGCTGCTGGGGGCTGCTGTGCCCCATGTTCCTCCGCCTGGTGGCACTGCTCATGGCACAAGCGTGGGGCCCTGGTGCTGCCCCTGGACACCCAGATGGATGGATGTGCTCAGTTTGCATGATGCCCACTCTTGCTGGTTGGCACTCATCTCACTTCTTGTCCACCCCAATACTCCCTTGAGCGCAGGCGCTGCTTTGTTCAAGTGTTTGTCCTTTGCCAGAGTTGTTTATTCATTCATTTTTTTGCCCTGACATTTTCTGCCTGTCTTTCCCCTGCTGCTGCTGGACGGATTCCTGTCCCTGCAGCTGGGTTTGTGCTGGTGCTGCTGGATCTCAGCTGCAGCAACATCAGGAAGCCAGAGTGACTGCTCCATGGACAAGACATGGAAAGCCTCCAGCGGTTAGGAACGGGGGGACGCTTGCTACCGCAAGCTCATTTTCACAGCAGACATGCTCCCAGCACCTTCATTCCACTGGGGGATGAAATATAACGCAAATCTTTAATAGAAGGTAAAATTGAAAGTGCAAATATTGAGCATGACTTGTAGTGAAAGAAATTGCAAGCTATGAACCAAAAAAACATGCAAACTGTAAGTGCTTAGCGAAGGTTAACAATTACGTGCTCTGTTCTGTTTCCACAGTTCATATTGTTTCAAGCAGCGCGATGTGGGAGAGAGTGTCTCCTTTCCTGTTGTCCTTCTGCTAATGGCATGATGAATTTTGATTACATTGCAATTGCATCCCTACAATGGGGAAGGCCACAGCAACGATTTGGGACATCAGTTTTCCTTCTGCCAACTTTCAGGAGCATTTTATAGGATTAATATTCAATAAAAACCCCTTAACATTAAAAAAATGCTTAGTCCCACAATTGTTATTAAATTCTTTTCCTGTGCCATAATGCGGATGCTTTGATCTAAAGTCCTGCAGTTTCTGGAAGGAGCTTGCGTGATTACGATAATGTGCAGTGCTCTTTCTGCTATTCCTATAGGGAAAATAAACCCCACATTAGTTCCATATTAGTACCTGACTTGGAGAAGTTAAAAAGTGCCAGAAAAAGGTTAACCAGAGTCAAGTACACATAAGAGAGCTGTGATTATTAGTGTTAAGGGAGCCATTTGAAAAAAACATTTCTGCTTTTACAGAAGAATTTATTGGTGTCTTTGCTTCTGGCTGCTTTATGCATTTTAATAAAGCAGTAGCAGCAGTAATAGGGTGTGGGAGTTGGTTACGCCCGTGACCAGAGAGCTGCCCTGCGGACACTGCCCCGTCCCTGCTGCGGGCAGCACTGCTGCCAGCCCGCTGTGGGGAAGGGCCCAGCACCAGCACTGCACAGATGTGTGTGCACAGTCCTGAGCACAGACCGTGCTCAGGCTTCCCAGCTGATGACCGGGATCCATTTGGAGAGCCACTCAAATGGAGACAATAATTGCCTTCATGCATTTGGAGTTACACGTGGCCTACAAGCGGCTTCTGCAATTGCCCTGCCAAACGTCTGGGATTATTTTGAAAATGCACTCTATTGGAAACAGCCCCGGTCCCAGGATGCAGCAGCACAGTTAGGGTAGCACTCGGGAGCCTGCTGTAAGCAGTGGGGCCCAGAGATGCATTTTTTGGTAAAACACATGTTGAAGTTCTCATTGCACGGGGTCCCACTGCTGGCTACCGAGGAAGGGCCCGTGTCCTGCTGGGGTCCCCTCTGCTGGTCCTTGTCAGAGACAGGTGCTGGGACGGATGGATCCAGGGTTCAGCCCCAAAGGGCTGCTGTTGCATGTGTTACCTCTGTACAAAACTTCATCACAGAACTTGATGTTTTTAAGGAGCAGATGGAAGTTGCATTTCACTCTACTTTGCTGTAGCTGGACAGCTAACAGGCGTGCACCGTCCACTGCAGATTTGCCCTCTTCAGAGGCAGGTCAATGATTTAAATTCCTTACTAGACCACATGCAGCAGTTAACGCAAGGAAATCATGTTTAGTTTTTACAATGGTTTGTTTAAAAAGACATGTATGAAATGCAGGCAGCCAGAACAAGAATAAACAGTGTATGGCTTACACAGCACATAGCTGGAGAAACACAGACACGCTGGGCACATGTGGAAACCACATGAACATGCAGGTTCTTGTATTTAAAACATTAGCAGTGTTGCTCTATTCTTACTGCTTTGTGATTAGTTTGAGTTGATTTTCCTTTGAGGCATCTTTCTTGCTGGAGGTTTGCAGCCTGGATGCCTGCCCTATCTGATATTTTCCTGGCCTTTTTGTGACCGTAAAGCCTGCTTAGTCTGTACGGGACGTTCCTTTGTCTGTCCACCCCTTCTGTCTCTCCCGTGTCTTTTCCCCTTGCCTCCATCATTTGCAGAACATCCCAGCGTCTGTGGAAATCATCATCTCTTCATACGTTTGTGTTTCACAGCAGCTGAGCTGGAGTGAGCCATGGTAATGGTTCCCTGGAAGTGTTTAGCTGTGGAAGTTTCACAATTTTTTTAATTTCAGTTCATCACAAATCTGTCATTTATTCCTGAAAAACATAGCTCATCCTTCATGACTACAACTTAATGCAAATCGGGCATACATCTGGAGGGTCAGATTTTACTCTATGATACACATTCCCTTTCTTCAAACATTTACTTTTCTAGGCCATTTCCTTTTGTTTTCACTCACTGCTTCTGATTTAGGATCCCATTGTCTGGTGCCTATAACAATGCTGTTTTTTGGTAGCAGTAATTTTTCATGGGTTATGCAATAGTCCCATTCATCCGTTTGGGGGAATCAGGAAAGCATTTTGCTCCACGGGTCCATGAGCCCACCTGACCTTGCACATCTGGAGGGGCTCGCGTCGCCTGTTGTGCACCGGGACGAGGATTCTGATGGAAGTACTTAATTCTCAAAGCAGTGCTGGATCATGATAAATCCTTTGTGAAATGTGGATTTACATTTAAGTTTCTTTCCTCCCACTGTCTGTCGAATGCTTTACTCGGCCTCATTTCCACTGTCCCAAGTCTAAGCCCCTAATCCCCTCTCATGATGCTTCAGCTTGAGCTGAGACTCCTCTGTTGCTCCTTCATTTCAGAATTTCCCCAAGCCCATTCTCTGTCTGGGCCCTCCTCCCTTTCTCAGCCAGCATCCCTGCCACTTTTTCCAGGTTTGTCACTCCCTGCCACGTTCACACTTTTTGTCAATCTCATTTTCCAACCGCTGCTCCTACGCAGGGACCTCCCTGAGGCGTCGCTCTGCTGTTGTGCCCACTGCCTCGCACCACGGGCAGCCCTCCCGGCCCCACGTGGACAACACATCCCCCACCCACAAAAAGCAGCTCTCAAATCAAAGAGGGAAATAAAACACCAGGGACTTAATGGCAGGCTTGGAGCAGAATGTTTTTTCATGCGCCGCCCCTGCAATTTCCCCCTTTGTTTTAAAGGGAATGACTTTACCAAAAATAGGCAAAGGAAGAAAATAAAGTTTAAGGCTTCTGGGAATGAGCCAAGTTTTCAATGCTGAAAATCAATTATTGCCTGATATTTTAAAGTTAAGATCACTGCACTCTGGCAACAGGCCAGTTCATGCCTGGTCACCTGCTTTGTTCTCTTCAAAAACTCTTGTGAACACAACTTTTTATTTCCAGCAGAGCTCTGAGTTTCAAGAGCGTGCTGGTTCCTCCAGTCAGAACTGCTGGCAGAGGAAGGTGACTTCTTACAACCATCTGTGTGTTTTGCAGGGTTACCGATAACAAATAAAATCATTACATGAAATAAAATGATTGCTTTTGGAAAGAATTGCAAGGTGGCATAATTAGACACGGGGCATTTTTAAGGTTACTTTACTACTTTGGAACTGCAAAAGATGGAAGTAATTTATTTCATCTTGGTAATGCTCCTCTCTGGTCTAGCAATTTATCAGAAGTGTTAATCCAACAAGCAGTGAGTGTGTGCACGGTGGGAGGGGGCAAGGGGAACGGAGACAGCAGTGAGAGCAGGCATTTAAAATGAGCTTGGAAATATTGTACATCTCATTAAAAATGTAATCATGCATAAAATGAGATCAATGAAAATTTATCTAAAAGTGCAAGGAAAAGGCGTTTTCTGGTATGATACTGGGTATAATAGACTGGATTTTAATTTAGTCAGTTGGCAACAAAAATCCCTCCAGGCTAAATAAAACAGTTTCCCTCCCAGTTATTGTATGGACAGCTAATTTTCTGCACCTTTCCTTCTAATATTCACCCTTATCTCTTGCTGGATAGAGGTTTCAATATACTGTGGAGTTTGTTTTCTTTACATTTTCTATTACTGCAATTTAATTTGCATGATAAATGATGAGAGGTAGAAAGATGATAAAAAGAAGCAGAACATTTCTTTATTAATTTTGTTTAAATTAGTGTAACTTTTCACTGACTGTGCTTTTTACAGAGAAAGCCTATGTAGGAATTATTTTAAGGCTCTGTATCGCAGCTAGAAAAAAATGCCAGACTGCACAAGGTGCTTTCCATCCTGCAGGTTCTTGTTTCTCTTGTTTCCACATGCTTGCTTCGTGCTTCACACCATGCCTGATGACACCTCTGGGCTGTTCTTGTGAAATCACTTGTGACTTGGGTGCAGCATCGGTGATACAGGAATGATGTGAGGTGTTTTTTAAACATGGATGTTGGTGTTGGTTTGGCAGCATTTGAGTGTGCACCATCAGAGACCATTGGCAGGGATTTATCACGAGTATTTCTGCTTTCCCAGCAGGGGACTTGGAGGTGCTGGTGCACATGACCCCGCTCTGTGCACTGCCCTGGGCTGCTCCACTGGGATGGGGCTGGGGACAGGGTGTGAGAGAGGGACACAGGACTGGAGCCAGCATGGCTGCTCTTGGCTTCAGCTGCCACCTGCTGAAGAGTTCCAGCTTTTGGGAGATTGCTGCTCAGCATCTGGACAGACAGGTGCCTGGGCTCATTGCTAGCAATAACAAAGCGATGTCCAAATGTGTGCAGGCAAAGCTCGCCCATGCCTGCTCTGAACACTCTGCAGCTCATTCCTCCTGAGAAGTGTTTGAGATTTGGATGGTGACCCACATGTGATGTGTGGATGTGGGTGCAGCTCCTCTGTTTGTCTATCTGCCCATAAATTTGCTGTCTTGCCTTGCAGTGGCAACTTGTGCAGCCCTGACCTGCACTGTGCTGGCAGCTCAGTGTTTGATCGACTTCATTCATGGCTGTTAGTTTAAAATACCTGTTCATCCCAGCACTTTCTTCCCTTCCTTCCACTTGCATGGAAACACATTTCCCACACTCTGCATGACACGGGCTTGTTGCAGTGTGCGGCTGCCCTGCTGCCCTTGTGGCTGGGAAGCACCTTTCCTCACAGCACTGCCAGTCCAAATCCCACTGCCACAACACCCTGCCCTCAAGAAAACACACATTTGCATGTTTACCAGCATGTTTGTACAGGAACACTTAGGAAGAGAGGTATATATAACACTGTGATTGCTTAACATTTTCCACTGTGGCCTTTTTGAGACTTTTTTTTTTCCATAAGCTTTAATTCTGTTGGAGTTTTCTGCAGAAATTTGTAAAGCTACAAGAAAGGGCACCAGCAATGGAGGTTTGCCGTAGATGCCCTTCTTTCCCTACTTTTCTATCTCCCAAGTGACATTTCATTGCAGTAGAGCTGAGTTATAAACTTTTGAAAATTGCCTTTTTCCTTCTCTGTGCTGTAAGAAAAATATAGGGAGCACAACAAAATAATAAATAAAAATTGTAATTCAAGCCCGTGCTGCTGCCTCAGCAGCCTGCTGCAATGCAGGCTGTGTTTATAAACAATCCTTGGTGCATTTTTTTTTTTTTTGAAGAAAAGGTTAAAAGGAGATTATTTAAGTTTCAAATTCCAAAAGTTGGAAAATGCTGAACTAAGTTTTCTGTGAAGGCTTCTTGCCTGCTCCTGTGGCTGCAGGGAGCTCTCACTGCAGCTGCATTTTGGGCAGGCGCAGGCGGCCCCGCGCAGACCCTGGGCTTCAACAAGGCAGCGCAGTCAGTGCTGGTGCTGGTTCTGATTAGGCAAGCAGAGGGTGTGATCACCAGCATCGTGGTCACTGTCACGGCTAGTTCTTGTGTGCTCACCTCCTCCCACCTCGCTATTACCCCACTGGCAGCAGCGCTGCAGTTCCTGATCTCCCCCAAGCTCGCTCCTGTCTCTTCCTTCACATTTCTGATGTCATCCTGCTCTGTTTTCAGCCCAATAATGCAAGCATGCCCTAGTCTGCCAGCATTAAAAAAAAATAAATAAAAAAAAATTCAGCCCACGAGCATGACTCTTCAAGTACTGCATGTCTTTGCTTCTGGATGTTGTCCTACCCCGTGTTCTGACCATGTCTCACTGACCATGTCTCAGTGACCACGCTGCTGCCAATGACCTGGCCCCTGCTCCCCCTGCACTGGGCTGCACTAAGGCCGTGCTTAGGCCAGCTCTATGACAAACGTGTCCTGAGGTACTCCAACATCGTCCCCCAGCTGGTGCTGGGCAGCACCAGAACCCAGCCCGCACAGACCTTGGCGCCGACCCGCCTGCTCTCCCCACACCTTCCTTCTGTTTTCCATGGTTCCCTCCTCCCCGTGTCAGCCTTGTTCCCCTCTGGTTTCCTGAAAGTCTGAGTCCACTAAGATCAATGCTATTAATGGCTATGTTCAACTGGCATAATGCGGTAAATCGGGGCTTAATTTCATATATGTTCCTTATCTCCAGAGATGGCCAAATGCTTTGCAAAAATACCGTATTGATCTATACGTGTAATATGACTGTATATGTGTTTGGACATCTACATTAAATAATTTATTCCTATATATAAGGAACTTGTCTTTTTCCATGTTTCATCCCAAAGAGTAATCAGATCAATATGTTTCAGCTGAGAAGCAGAAAATGTGATTGAGTTTTATGTGTTATGTCAGAGGATGAATTCTGCATTAGTTTTCACTTGTTGCTGCCTGCCAGAGGCAAAGAGCAGATCCTCCAGCACCACCAGTGCCAGCGTACTGGTGCCACTGGGAGGGACCGCGCACCCTGCAGCCCTGTGGGAGCCAGGGCTGCATTTCTGGCTTGCTTGGTAGACTGAAAGAGGATTTTCTCCTCTATCCCTCTACTTAGGCCCTCTGTAAGATGCAACAAGAAGGATCCCTCTTGCCTGAGCACAGAGCAGCAGTTTTGCTATCAACCCTTCTGGTCTCTTGCCCCCAAGGTCCCAGACGTGGTCCAGCTCTGGCCCTGCTCCCACAGCCTGACGAGGCTGAGCTGCAGGGCAGTTTGTAGGCTCTACTGGAGCTCCGGGTGCTGATGGTGCTTGTTCCTCACCTCAGGCACACTTTGAGTTGTCTTCATTGACAGCCAGAGGAGTTCAGGAGTGGCTGTTTTGCTTTCCAGGTTTGCAGTCCAGTGATAATCTCAATCACCGCGCCCCTCATAGTCTGTGACCCCTCCAACATATGGCTGCTTGCTGTGCTTCAGGGGAAAGGAATTTTCCATCAGTTTTCCCAGGATAAATGTGGAACCTGCTGCTGAAGAGGATGTCTGAGAGCTGCTGGCTACTCATTGCTTAGCTCACTGCTGGCCTGCAGCTTCTGGAGAGTTTGGAGAAGATCTCCCTTCCTGACAGGGGCCTGCTCCAGGGGTACCTAAATGTGAACAATGGATTGGGCCAGCCCTTGGGTGCTTGTCCATCAGCTTGTGTTGCACCTTCCACGCAGGAGGGGTAGCTGTTAGCTGTCAGGCAGGAGCAGGGATCAGAGCATCCAGCCTGACACCATTACACAGTCTTGCACCCTGGAAGGACAAACCCTAAAACTTTGGCCCACCCACAATTGCTGCCCACCATTGTGTAACAACTTGATTTTGGGCAGATTGTCTGCCCTTTACTTGGGGAGGTATAATAACTATGTGTACTTTAAAGGTTTCAGGGAAAAGAAATAATACTAAAACTTTGCTCTACAAAAATACAGAGTCCTTTGCATTTACTTTCTGCATGAGTTAGTTATTAACCTTTTGTCAGTTTGTTCTTATTCCTCCTTCCTCCTCTTGGCAGTACGTACTGGGTTGCATGCAGTGCTGCATCATGCATGGCAGCCTCCAGGCACACTGCTCCTGTCTCAGAGCAGTGCTCTCCCCGGCTGACCGGCGCATGCAGGACTCAGCCAGTGCTCCGGTCGTGCACTGCTCCATCTGCCATGCTTGCTTTTAGGTGTCATGAAATGCTTTGCAGTTATTCCTAAAGCCAATCCCAGTTTCTTCTTCTGGGTCTTCCAAAGACATCACTGCACATAAAGCTTCTAATATTAAAACTCCTCATTTTATAGTTAAAACGAATATCATGGCCATTACACAGTACATTACTTTATGTTCTTCATATAATGGTTCAATGTGATCCATCTGGTTGGATGTTTGTGCTATGATGTCTTCCTCTCTATCCTGAGTGCACAGAACATAACATGCTCTGATTTGCTCCCCCCATTTTTCACTGATCACACTACCAAGCTGTTAACTACCTTAATTTTATTTGTCCATTCAAAGTTGGTGACTTTTTGGACTTGTGGTACTTTAATACACCAGCCTGTGACCTGTGATGTGTAGAATAAACTTTTAAAATCCAAATAAATTATGTCCAGTGTTTTCTTCCTGCCTGAAGCCTGTGTTACCTCTTTAAAAAATTCCAGCAGATTTGTCAAACAAGATTTACCCTTTATAAGACTCTGCTGGCTACTTTTCATATCAGCTCACATTTCTCCAGATGTTTTGTGATCTCATCACTTATTAATGTCTCCATGATTCTGTCTTTCGCTGAAGTTACACAGTTATTACTGGTTAATGTGGCTATGAACGTATAATCTCTTTCTTCCTTATTAGAATGCATCTGATGACAAGAATCTGCTCAGGACATTTTTTTTTTTTTAATCTTTTTCTTTTTTTTTTTTTTTTTTTTTTTTTGGTCTCAGATTTGAGGGATTTAGAAATGCCTCCATATTCTTAATCTGTTACTTCATTACTGTTACTTAATAATCTTGTCCAGAAGGACTTGGGATGTTTCCAGTAATGCCTGAGCAGAGGCCCCTGCCACGAAGAGCCCGTGATTTCAGTGATTTTTCTCTGGCGACCTTGTTGCCCCATCCAGCCACCATTTCTTCCCCACCTTTGGACTGTGCATACCCTCTCCTTTCCTACCTGTCCCCATTTAATCACCTACCATTTGCGTGTCCTTTGAGCCCCTGCAGTTACAGACACATTCAGTTTCCTCCTCTAGGCTTTTTTTTCCACAGGGCTCTGGCAGACCCAGCGGGCTCTGTGCAGTGCAGACGACAAAGAAGTTTCTCTGCACCACCAGAGGTAAAGAAATTGCAGTGAAAAATGCCCGGCAGCTGGTTGCCCGCAGTCAGTGACAGCCAGGGTGCTGGCGTTCCTTGGCTTTTTCATGGAGCCATCGCTGATGAGAGTAACTTGAGAGGAACTTTTGTGTTCCTTGTGCTCTTGGAAGTACAATTTCATGTAAAGTCTTGAATCCTGCTTAAGGGTGGAAACACCATTTGAGCCTTCCTTTTGTACAGTCAGGAGGCAGCATCTATAGACAGATACAGCAGCTGCAGAACCCATGGGGAGACGGCAGAATATACCTATTTGCTTTCCACCCTTTGAAAGAAACAAAACTTTGTGGGGAAGCATGAGAACTTTTTCCAAAGTTGTCCCTGCTTCAGGCCGGTTGGAGCGGCTGGGAAGGGAGGTATGCCCATGCAGCAAAATTTATGGGAAAGCCGTAAGCTCCATGAAGCGTATGGAATTTGGATCGGATACAAGTCAGCCTCTCCATTACATGTCTATGGCTCTCTGCATATTTGCGATTATCCTTATGAATAATGTAAGGTACTGCTTTCAGATGGGAGAGACTTCGAGAAGGAGTTAGGGAACATGTCTAAGTGCTGATAATGAACTCAGCATAAGAAAAGATAAAGCAATTTGTCAGTGGATAGAGAAGTGCAGTCTTACGTAGAGCCAATACGTTTCTGGGTAAAAGAATAAAACATTTTTTTTCCCCCTTGTGGTCAGTGCTCCTAGAACAACCTTTTTTTTTTATATACATATATTTTTTTTTAATGCAAGTTGAATGATTGGTGAGGAAGAAGCCAGATTTATGTCATTGTTCAGCTTAAAAATGGTAGCTCTTATTTTTGAACACTCTTATCTGTAAAAGTGGAATTTTGTCATGGCAGTGAGTTTTGATTTACCTGAAGATTGCTGTTGGACTTTTTATTTTGATTTTTTACGTATTTTTTAAAAATGTAAGATTTTGATTCCCAGGGCAAGAAGAATTCTTCATTCTCCTTTTCAGGAAAATAAATTCTTTATATAAACTCCTTGAATTTCTCTAGCTGGGAAACCCAGCAGGAGGTAAAGATGCTGGAAGCCATTTAAATGCTTCTAATGGGTAAGATGTTTACAGTTAATGGGCCAGGATCAGAAGGGTCTGTTGTGTGGAGGCATTTTGATAAACTCATCTAGGTCACCTGAGAAAATTGTACTTAAAATTCATCCATCACCTTGTTTCTGCTGGGTGGGGCACTGCAGCAACTGGATGCGGGTCGTTCATCAGAGAGGTAATGCATGCCTTCAGAACAGTTACTCCTGCATCTTGGAATAAAATAATTCTTCAGACAATTAGTATATAAGGAGACTATCAGGGAGAGAGGTTTAAATCTTTTCTGTATCATACTAGGATATTTTTAAGGGAGTGCTCTGAAGAGTTGATGCTAGTATAATACTGTAACGATTGTTAGGTTATACAACTACAGTCGCTTCTACTACTGCTATCTAAAACCTAGTAGCTTGGTGCTAGCTGTTTTGTGCAGAAAGTAAACAGAGAAGCTTTAGAAGCCCATCTCAGCAGCTGGTTAAGAATTTCCATTGATTTTGCTTATGCTTGCTTCAGCATCTGTTACTTTTTGTAGTGTCATCCTCCTGTTAGTTGTTAGGAAGGTTGCTGATCCCATTGCTGAAATGTTGCTGAGACTTTAGTTCTGTGGGCACCCAGAAGAAATGGGTTCTGGTTAGGTTGTGAGATGCTAAGGTCTGCCCATTGAGAGCTCACTGCTTATCTGAATGAACGTAAGATGTTGCATGGAAGCGTTTCTTCACCACTAGCTCTGTGCCTGTGTTGAAGGTGAGAAAGTCTTCATGTTTACTGCAGGTTTGAAGCCTCCAAACTGGTGGTACAGGTCCTGGATTCTTTCTTCGTGAACATGTGGCCTTGTGGAATAAGACTATTTTGAACCTTGAGGCTACCAAATCAGTCTGTTTCTCCTGCTGCAGCGATCATGTGGCAAGGGAAGGCAGGGGGAAGGTTAACTTCTAGTTCTGATTCATCACTTTTATTGGACTAAAATTCTTTTGTTTTAATGCACACTTGATTGAGCCAGCATTTATTGAAACAGTTATGGTTTGTAGGAAAAAAGAGACAGTTGAAGAAAGAACAAATGAATCTAATGTAAATCAAATACTTAACGCTTTTATAGAAACTACAAAGCCTTAAATGTGTATTCTTAATGGTAATTTTACAAAACTCCACTAGGCATCTTCAAATGGAGGTGTGACAGTGATTGTTTCAGTCTGGAGATGGCTTTCTTTTCACATGCTAATCATCTGCTCGTGGTGATATTTCTCAGTGTAGTTGCAGTCAGCGAATTGAATAATTTATGACATGAATTTTGTTGTAAATTTATTGTGTCACAAGCAGGTTGTAATTTCACTAACAGTACACTTAAGTTATTAAGTAAAAAAAAATAATGCGGTTGATAGGATAGTGCATTTGGAGGTTCTCTTGCTCCCTCCCCGACTAGTTCTCATCTTATATATTTCCAAACAGAGTATTTACCTAATTTTTATTCAGAATCTGATCTGAGAAGGAGAGAAAGAGGACATTAACATAAATGGGTTTGCATTTGCACACTATTGTTGAATCTGGTAGTCGTAAACAAATTACAGAAGATTTTATATAGACAGAAATAGCATTAAAATGGCACAGCTCCGTTGTAGTGCTGCCTTCCTTCCGTATTTGTTTCTGAGTAATTGTCCTCTGCTTACAAGTGATGAAGTGTTGAAGGTACAGACAAATCTGTGGAGAAAAGCGGAGCCTTTTGCTTCTACCCCAACTTTGGTGTTAAGATAATTGGGAGTCATTGCTAGAAAGTTGCTTCTGTCTTAAAAAGTGCAGACAGCATGGGGAGTGCTGGGGGTGTGCAGCCACTCCTGCTGGTCCTGCTGCTGCCAGGCTGCACCAATGGTTCTGGTGGAGCTTTGGCTATGTCTGTGCCCTAAAATTGAAGTGTTTGGCTTGTTCTCACAGACTTTACCTCTTCCTTATTTCTTTGTGCCAGAAATGCCCACTTTCCTGTGGGTTGCACTGATGCTTCCTGTCATCATCAACACCATCTGCACGCTGCTCGGGGAGGGTGTTTCATGGGGGTCGCATGGAAGTGTCAAAGAGACTAAGCATGTGATCTCAAATACTGAGGACACCATGATGTAAGTAGAATATAAGAGAATAACACTCTAAATAGACTCTTTGTCAGGAATGAGAAGCCTCCATCACAGTCCCTCTTAGTTCCTGTGCTTGGTTGTTTCCTGACATTTGCCATCTCGTTTTTTGGCTTTGCTCCGCCAGCTCTGCTTGGTGTTTGCCAGAGCAGTGAGGCACTCCAGGTGTGTGCTGCTTGTGCAGTTCATATTCTGGCTTATTAGGTGAAGTCTTGAGCAGAATCTGCAGGAGTAACGCAACTTTTCCTGCTGCATTGTACTTCTGAGCCTCTGTGGGAGTCCTGGAGGAATATATTGGTGAAACATCTGGAGAGCTTTTGGTTTCTACAACCTCAAATCAGCTAGTTTATTGTTTTAAAACTGTACTGTTGAAACTGTCTCTAGTTGCCAGTTGTTAGTCTCAGGATATGGGTGTTTTTGGTAAGGTCTGTTCTTACATTATTTAGGTGGGCTGACACACAGGGATGTTTGCATTGCTGCAGCATCCCAAAAGCCTGGCTGTCCCCTTCCTTGTACTTTACTTTGCCCAGTTCCTCTCTATTCTCTGCCCTTCCCTGGAGGCCCTGAAGTGGCACAGCAGGGGATGACCCAAGCCTGGGGGTCACAAGGTGGCTGGGGACCCCTCATGTGTCCCAGTGCTGCCAGTAAGGCTGTGGCAGCTGGGAGCTTTGCTGAGCTGGGACTTCCTGAGCTGTGCAAATAGCATGAAAGGCAGAATGTTGCAATTGTTTGTTTAATTGTCTAAATGTGCCAACGTCAATACACATAATTACATAATATAAGCACTTAATTACTTAAGCTAAATATTTTTGCATCTTAGTCTAAAACTGCAATCAGAAGTTCTCAGTGGGGGGCAGATTTATAGAAGACTCTTCCTGATGGATGCCTAAATATTATTTTCTCTTAGGCATAGAGGTGACATAGGGCATGAAATCTAGAGCAGAACTGCATAACTTAAACCATTCTAAGCACAAGTTTCCCCATCTCAGGTTTTAATGGCGATCCTGAGACTAGCTGTGAAGCAGGTGAAATTAATGAGAGTGCTGCTCTGCTTCATGGATGTTGCAGAACATGTACTTAGGGATTTGTAACACTTTACGTTCTGAAAGTCAGTGCAAACTGGGTTGCTATTCTCATTGAAATTATTGCATGATGAGTGGGAACAACACTTCATGTGGCTTTGTGGTGGAAGGCTCACAGTGAGCAGCGGGCTGGGGAGTGGGACCTGGCCCCTGGCATGCAGATCCAGCTGTGAGCACACTCCTGCTGGGCTCTGGCTAGAAGAAACACACAAACCCATCTTCTCAAAGCACTCCTCACCATGTTAAACACCAGACTAGTGGATTAATTAAAGCAGATTTGCCACAATAATGTTGCAGGACTAGGAATGAAGACTTCACTGATATCTCCTGCACTGACTTCAGTTCCATTAGGTCACAGCTCTCTGGGTACTTCTTCCTGATGTTGTGAATTGCAGTTAAGATGGAGAAAGCACTTCTGCATTTCATTCCTTGGATGAAATTCCTGTTAGAAGCACTGTATTGTAGTTATGGTCGTGCATGTTAAATTTTTAATTTGATTTTCATTTGTCTATTCAATTGATATAATTGATGTGCATCCTATCTCCCCAGGGACACAGGTTAATAACCTACTAACCTCGGCATAAGGGAATGATGAAAGGATAGCACACTGGGGTTTAAGGAACCATTTATAATATATGTTTTTTAACTGTATCCTTATTTTTTGTTCCTCATAGCCTGCGGCATTTTGTACTTTCAAAGCCTTTATAGGCTTTAAAAACATTAATTATTTCAACTTTAATGAAAAGAACCATTCATACCAGACCTACAAGAAGGCTAATCATGTTACTGTTTGTGAGTATATCATAAAAGAAAAATAAAATTTATAAATAGAATCAGATTCTGTTCATTATCTGACTGGGTTATTCAGTTTTCTTCTGGTTTTGCACTTGCTTAAGATGCAGAGGGCACGTTCCAAATGAGTAATACCTGTAAGTTGTGAAAAGTGATGGGTGCAGGTGGGATTGTTTAGATGACATCAAAGCACTTACGAGCAGTGAAGAATCATAAAATGGCACTGACACAGTACGAGAAAATGCAGAGGTATCTGGGTTAGGGTAAAACACTCTGCAGGTTTATGCTAAATGCCTGGTTGTCTTGGCTGATGTGAGTACTTCCCTGTGGTACTGCACACTGGGTTAAGCACCAGTGCCAGGAGCTGCCCTTGTGGAGTGGCAGCAGTGCTGCCGGGAGCTCCGTGGGTCCCACTCACCTGTAGGGCTTTACCTGCTGGCTTTGTCCACTGTGTTGTGAGGATCCATTTCTTCTGGGACACCACTGTGCAGCTGGGTGGGAACTTGGCTGGTGGCACAAGAGAAACTGCTCCCAGCACCCCTGAAGGTGAAATGGGCAGCTCAGCCCCTGGCTGTCACCGTGCTGCCAGCACCTTCCAGCAGATCACAGCTGAGAGAGTCTGGGAAAAAGCAAATGTGAGTGTCTGCTGTGTGCTGAAGTGCGATGAGCTCCAAGGGCTCTTCCTGAAGCACTTCAGTGGAATATGGAAAAGAAAACTGCTAAGTTTCTAACCTGCACCTGCTTTGGGTGCTGACTGGTACAACTGGCAGCGTGCTCTCACTGCTGGGAAGCCGATGGTGATGGTGCAGGTGGTGTCTGCTGAGACGTGTGCTGCTGGACTCCTGGCCACGAGGCCTTGCTGATAGAACATAACCTTTGTGCTCACTGAACTAGTCCCAGCGGTTTAAAAGATGTTGTCTTTGCATATTGGAAATACGGAGCAAGCTTTTGCTATGTTTCTTGTATGTGCATTTTGTATACATGCAGTGAGCATGGCTCCTTTTAAAAAACAAAACAAAAAAACCACAAACACAGTCTAGTGCACGGTGTCATCTCGGGCAGTTTGCATAACAACACACACATTGCAAATCTGGAGCTGAGTAGTTCCCAAGCCACGGAGAGCCTTAGCAGCTAAGATGAATTAGCCATGCTGCTGGAGCATGCCACTCCAGCAACCAAACTCAATCAGACCCTGCGATTTAGCAGCACTGTGCCTTCCTGCCAAGGCAGAGCAGGCAGCTCTGTGCTTCCAGGGTGAGTCCTGCTTGCAGCTCTTGGGCCAAAAAGCAACAAACTTCAGCCAAAAGCAGCAAACGTGTGAAGTCTCCAGAAGCATCCCTCTGTGCCATGAGGGAGGGACATGCCTGGCAGGCTCACCAAGATGGGAGGGTCTGGTCCCAAACACTGCTCAGGCTGCCGCCTGCACTGCACACGCAGCTTCCCTGGGGAGCAGAACGGCAACCGGGCTCCTTCCTTTGCTAAACCTCAGTGTGCCAGCCTTTTCCTCGCCTGCTACTGTGAGCTGTGCACACTGGGCATGGCATCCTCCCTTGTCTCCTGTTCTGTTGGCTACATAGGGGTGTGTGGGTGCAGAGCCAGCAATGCCAGGCCCTGGCATGGGGCTGTGGCTCTGTGCATGCTTGGCCCCACCTGGCTGCTCCTGCGTGTCCTGGGGAGACCCTGCCAGCACAGCAGACAATAGTGCTTCTTGGCCTCCTCCCCAAAGGTGCATTTTCTTTTGCTCTCTGGTAGTTACAGAGTGGCATAAACCTTAGGGAACAAAGTTTAATGTCCTCTCTGAACTCCTACTTAATTAGGAAAACTCACTGTTTTTATCTCTGTGCATTTGTGCCCACAGTGACTTCCTGTAGGACACCCCAACAGCATGTTTTATGAAAACATTTTTGTTTTGACCCTGTTGATTTAGAATACTGTAAAGTCTTTAAGTGCTTTAATTTTTTTTTTTGCCCCTAGTATGCATTTCTTTCCACTTATTAACATTGATTTTCATTTCCAATCATGCTGCCAATTCCCCTGCTTTGCTTGCTTTCCTCGCTATCCTCTTCTGTGCTAATTACCTTCAAACTTCTCTCTTCTACCAAACGTACTAAACAGTACAAACTTCCCCTGTGATGAGGATGACTTGGTCTGGATGTGGGAAGCCTTCCAGCTGCTGGAGCACCAGGAGCTGGGCACAGATCTCAGTGTGCTGTGGAATCTTCTCCTTATGGGTTTAAGGAGCAGGCCATGCTTGTTCTGGCTCCCCATCGACACCCGATGAACTTTAATTCCCATGTCCTTTTAACTGAGCCTTGGGTAGGGCCAGGGTTCCTTGAGCAAACCTCACATCTGCTTCATGAGCTGATGACATTAAGAAACATGTAACTATGCTCGTTGACAGAAAACCATGTGCAAAGAATACATCTTTTCAGTGTGTCTGTGGCTTAATTTTGTAATTTTTATTTTTTAAGGGTTTTATGTTTCCAGTGTTGAGCAGCCACTTCACAAAAACAAACAAAAAACACCACCACCCTCCCCTTGTTGCCAAAGATGAGACCTTTTGTGAAAGGTGACCAGCTGGCTACAGGGTTGACAGTTTCATCAGATAATGCGATTTATTGATAGTTTGGGAATAACTATGAAGTTATTACTTAATTGGTACTGATGACTGCTCCCTGAAGTTGAGACCATGCCCATAACACCTGCAAAAGGTTAAAGATGTTGCACCAAAGCACGTGAGGCCCCTGGCACCCCCCTGTGCACAACTTCCCCTTATGATGCACATTGGCTTCTCCATTGTGTCAGTGAGACCAGTGAGAAATGCCTATTTCTCACCATAATGTTCCAAACAATTTAAGGCTTTACAGATTAAATCTAACATCTTGAAGTGCACCCGAAAGCTGACAGCCAATGCAGCTTAGAAAGCAATAGGAGTTAATAATACATGTGAGTCTCCTGCCATGTCCTAAGGCTTTTTTCTTCAATGCTATTCAAAATTTAGGCACCTTTCATATTAATTAAATGGTAACTTTCTGTATCCCACGATCAAACTATCCAATAATGCTTGCTCAGAGCAATCAGAAATGACAAAAATAAAGTACTAATATAATTTCAATATGAATGATTTGATCCCTGGGGTTTCTATCATATTAAACAAAGAAACAAATTAACCAGTGACCGAATTAAGTGGAGGAACTTGCATTATGGACCAGCAATAGATTTTTTTTCTTCCATAGTTAAGCTGCCAGCTTCTTTATTGCTTCAAGTTCAGCAGTTCCCACCTCTGGGGTTAGAAACATCATCCTGACACCTTGCCTGATGTCCTGGTCAGGCACGGGTGTCCATCGACAGCTGTGGCTGCTCAGCCTTGGGGTGCTGAGCCCTGGTTGGGTCCTGCAGCAGGTCTTTGTGGCTGACGTGGGGCAGCACCTCTCAGGCCTGGTGTCCTCCCTTTGTGCCAGGCAGGCAGCTCTCCTCTTTGGTCACCCTCTTGCTTCCCATCTTTTTCAGGATAATTTAAATTTTCTCTATTTTAGCTATTATTTTTCTGCAGGCCACGGCATGTGCTCAGTGGAAGGTCAGATAGTGACGGTCACAGCACTTTCCATATTAAAAAAATTATCTTAGCAAAATAAAAGTGGTTGATGGGCAGAGGGTCCTGATGCAGACGCTGTGGTGGGGCCACCACAGCCCCCATCTGTGCCACCAAGACTGATCGATGGACGTTTGCTGGGGTGTGCCAGTGACATTTAGCAGTGCCTGTGCCTCCACAAGTGCTACTGCGTTGTATGCCGTGTTAGGTTTTATAAGTGTGTATAAACATATATAATACAAGTTGACTTAAACTTTGCCCTCTAGGCAACAGTTGGGTACCAGATGGCATCTAAATCCCTGGGTAGCAAAGCCCTTGTAAGTCCTGTAAAGAAGGTGTGAGCATGTGGGTTTCCTTCTGAGATGCACTTGGCCTTGCCAGCATTCAGATGTAACAGAGGACCAAATTTTCAACTCTGAATGCCTACCTTTTTGCTTCAAATTCTGACTTAGATTTGTTGTGTGTTTCCAGGCTGCAACCCTACTGGTGGGTTTGAAAATGTGGCACGGTTTGGGTGTTTTCCTCCCAACGAGGCTCCGTCTTTGGTGTTCCGATGATCCCTTTTCTTCTCACAAGCAGCAATGTGAGCACAGAGAGCTTCCTCTTCTGCACGAGCCAAAACAGCCCCAAAACGGGCTGAGGATCTCTGAACGCAGGGGCATCTTTCCTTGACAAAGTAAAAAAAAATGTGCTTATGGCATCATTTGGCTGATGGCTTGGTGGTTGCCTGCCTCTGGGGAGCTTTAGGAGCACTCCCATCCTCTGAAGCACCAGGACATAGGCGCTGTTTGATGATGGTGCCAAACATGGGCTGAGCACGTTCCTGCCTCCAACAGTATTGATAAAGAATCCAGAAACCTGCAGTGCAACTGGGGTTTTAATTGGAGTTCTGCCCCCAAAGGCTTGATTTCATGGGAAGATCAATAATACGTTAAAACCCAAGTACAGTGAAACGTGTGTGTACTGTACTTAAAGCCCATGTGCAGCACATCACTTTCTCTTTACTTAGTTTGTTCTGCCCCACCCACGCCCGTGCTGCAGCCCCTGACCTCCCTGCCCATCACCCCCCTGGTTCCCAGCTCCCATTTGGGGCCGCAGTCTGGCATGGGAAGCTCTCGGGTCGGGATTGTGCAGAAACCGCTGCGGTTTGTCTGCGCGTGGGGCTGGGGTGCATCACGGCAGCCAAACCCTTCCTGCTGTGGCTGCAGCTCCCATGGCCCCGACCCTGCCCAGGGGAAGGTGGCCCAGGGCCCTGCCTGCTGTGCTCTCCAGGTGGCTGCGGTCACAGACATCTCTTTCGAAAACAGATATTGTTATAACAGAAGGATTAATCAAAAGTTGGGCTAAGCTAAAGCACGCCCGCTCTGAGCGGCCTCTGGTTTCAGCAGTTCTAAAATAATGGGCAGCGTCTTGCTCTGCACTATAAACATCTGGTTGAGGAGGCTGAAAGAATTAAATTCTGAGCCTGAAAAATGACATTTTGAGTAGAAGCTCTGCTTTCATCTCTGTGATAATGTTTTTAGGAGAATACGCACAGTGTCTCAGCGTTAACATTCTTTAACTGCTCCTCAAATTACTAATGCTTCACGTTGCTTTAATCCATTCTGCTGTAATAGCTTTATTAGATTAAACTCCCTGCTGAGCAAGTGAGGAACAGTGGGATTATCACACTTCCCTTTGAACAGCCAGTAAAGACAAAATAAATGGTTAACAAAATAGAACAAATTCAGTTTGCAGGTGATCTGCAGTTCTCAGCCTTGTGGATGGTAACTGCAGATAGCCTCTAAGTGTCCCTATTATTCCTTGCTCGAAAAAATGCCTTTTTAGCAGCCTGAAGAAATTCCTGAGGTAAAAAAAGAAGTCCTAATGGAATAAAAGTTCCCTTTTCCCCTTTGGATGTGTTGCTAATTGCATCATGCCGACTGCAGGGACAGTGTGAGGAAAACCTGAAACTATTTAAAAAAATTTTTTTTTTTAGCTTCACTTTTGACTAAGCCGTAGGTATGCCAGTAACAATCCTTTATCAAGTGTCTCCCAGAGTGGTAACTCTTAATGACTGATTTTTTTTTTTTTTTTTTTTTTTTTGAGCAAATCTAATTAACTATTTGAAGTATTCCGTCAAGAGGCTCATGGTTACTATACACAAGCAGTGGGTGGCTCTTCGAGATTCTCTTAAAATCTCAGTTTCTTCTCAGCATTCTTAAAATCCTCGTCTGCTGGAGCAATTTGAATTTTGTTATTAGTGACTGCTGGAAATCATAATTCAATAAAGACTAACTCATTTAAAAATGCTTCATGCTGAGCGTGCATTAGGTAACTTGGGAAACTTAGGAGACACAGAAAAACATATACTAATATCCAGGTCTACACAGGAAATTGGTATGGCACTGAGCAGTTTGAAGGAGGCTTTTTGTATTTTTTTAAGAAGCTGCAGAAAGGTTGGAAGGAATGCATTTTTTTTCTAGTAAATGTATTCCTTCCCTCTCCCCAGCATTTTTTTCCTAATGCACTGGCATCTGTCCAAAGGAATTAAACCCCCCCAGCATACTAGGGGATAGTGAAAATATATATGATAAACATTTCTATAATAATTTCATAGATAAGTAAGAAGGCCATCATGTTTCTTTTCTTAAACTCCTTGTATGTCCCTTATTACTTGTCTCAGATGAGTTTGGAAGTTTTAAGTATCTCTCATGCCCCGTCTCTCCTATTCCCTTTATGGCAATAATATTACGGTCATAGAATATATGGTCTTGCCATAGGGGAATGGGCCTCCTGCTCGGGTTTTTAAACCACATCTGCAGCTGCAGCTGTAGCAGTCTTTGAAAAATATTGGTATTATGAAAGGATGTCATTTTCTAACAATGAATTCTCCTTCAGAGGACGCTGCGCCATTTCATTCCTGCCCAGTACCGTCCGGCAGCTGTCTCCTCTGCAGTTCATTTGCTGCTCAAGTTCACCGTATGAAATACACAGGGGTATTTTTTCCCAATTTCTTTCCCTGCAAGTTGTTTCATCTTCAGAATCACAACATTTCCTGCCAACATCAGAGGTTTCCATTCTTGTCTCCTCTCTCCCTTGTTCTTTCTAGCCATTTTCAGACTTATATATCCCTTCTGTTTCTTACCATCTCTCCTTTCATCCCCTGATCCTCTCTCGGTGCCTCCCTCGTTTCAATTCTCCACTTAGCCAGGGTTCAGAAAACAATTGTCGTTTTCTACCTGTTTTTCCTCCTTTGCTGCTTTGTGGTTTGATTTAGTCTCTCTTTGTCTGTTTTCCCCTTCTTGTTTTTGTATTTTTTCTCCTCGCCCTCTTTTTAACATTGGACAAAATGATCGATATGGTTTCCCCCCTCTCTGTTTGATAAGGTAATGCTGGACTGAGGCGCAGGAGAAGGGTTTGTTGTTGCTGTGGGAAGGGAGGAGAGGGGCAGAGGGGATCTGGACGCAGCAAGGGGTGCTGCGGATGGGGGGCTCTCGCTGCTGGTGTGTGCTCAGCCCTGGCAACCTGCAGGGCTCTTGGGTCAGGTTGGCCCAGCCTGGATCCCTACACACAACCCCCTGGATAACGATCTGGGATATGTGTTCTGTGCCCAGGCAAAATGCCTGTGGAAACAAGTGGGTGGACGTCAGTGTAAGGAGGCCAGTTTTAGGCTGTTTACCTAGAGATAATTTAGGAAACCTTGACATGCAGAAATGTACTTCTGTTCAGCTTCACACTGCAGTTTGGTCTTGTTTTTCTGGACTTTGTTTTACCCTTGTGATCCATGGCTTTGTCCACTTGGTAGCAAAAGAGCATCTCCCCTGCAGTTTGAGGTCGTTGGCTGGAGGGAGTGAGCTGGGCTCTGCTGCAGCTGCCCTGCCCTGAGGCCTGCTGAGTGGGCAGGGAGGGAACCCCATCCTGTTTGCTGGGGTGCAAAGACATTGTGCTGGCGCTGAAAGC
Source organism: Netta rufina (assembly GCF_964035555.1). Classification (NCBI taxonomy): domain Eukaryota; kingdom Metazoa; phylum Chordata; class Aves; order Anseriformes; family Anatidae; genus Netta; species Netta rufina. The sequence continues at coordinate 971,739 of NC_140136.1, read as the reverse complement.
CACGCTTGGATTCTAGGGGAGGTCGGCCTTTTAAAAAACTCTTTTGCTTTCTTCCTAATATTGATGATGTGGGAAAAGTAGGTAAAATTTATTGGGGAGAGAGTCAGCACTTCCCCCGCTCTGCCCACCTGTTCAGAGTTTCTGCTGCCTTTCATTTTCTAACGTGTTACATATGGATTACATATGTCTTTCTGCAGCAGCTCTGCGGCTGGAAAAAAAGAAAAAAAAAAAAAAGAAAAAAAAAAAAACACACAACAAAAACCCACAAGGAAATCAATAAACACCTGTTATTCCCAGATCTGCAGTTACTCGGGCTCAAAAGTGCCTGCAGGCAAAGCAAAAACAAGAACCCCGGTCAGGCCGGCCGCGCTCCGGGGCGGGTGCCGGTGCCCGTGCCCATGCCGGTACCGGTGGGGGTGCGGGTACCGGTACCGGTAGGGCTGTGGGTGCCGGTAGGGCTGTGGGTGCCGGTGCCGTGCCGCGGCCGCCCCCTGGCGCTGCGCTGCGAGCTCGGGGTGCGCGGGGCCGTCGGGGGCGCGCTGCGCTCCGGCTGCTCGCAAAGCGGGAGGCGAGCGAGGGCGGCCAGCAGCCGCCTCCCGTCGGCGGAGGGCTCGCCGACGGGGAGAGGGGCTCGGGGGGGGCTCGGGGGACGTTCAAGTCACCCGGCAGTTTAGTCCCGATGCGTCCGAGTAGGCTGACGGGAGATCACCGCGGCGCTGTTGGAGGCACGCGTCTTGCTCCTGCTCTTTGAAGGGCGTCATTCTGGCCGAGGGGAGCACCGCACCGCACCGTACCGCAATTAAAATGTGTGGCAAATAACTCCGCGGGATGCCGGCAGGTAGCCGCTTTTTATAGCCCTGGGTATCGTCAGAGACCTGAAAATAATGACTGAAGCTGGCGCTATGAAATATAATTTCTTTAACTGTAAGAAAAAGGAAAAACTCAGAGAACTGTTATGGCATTTTAACTAACTTCAAGTGTGCTGCCTGGCGCAGCCGCCCCTTTGATGTTGCAGCCGGGTGACCTGGCCTCCCCCGCCATTCATCCATCACTGCCTGAAATCACGCGCTCAGGTTCTCTCGCTTTACAGACTTTCCTCTGTTCTGCTAATAAACACAACCTTATTTAAAATAACCATTCAGGAGGCGTTCAAAGGGGATATCCGTATATGAATTTTAGCCAGAGTGCAGTTTCTTGCTGCAAAGTCCTAAACTTCAAAACGCAGCACAGGAACAGAGGGCATTCATCTAAACACGTGGCGGTGGCTTCGTGAAGCAAGAGGCTCACAAATCCCTTCGCTCTCGTGGTTACTCTGTAATCAGCCTCTGGGGAATGTGTTTAATTATTTAATTTCACGTTTATTTTTACAGTGTTAGTTCCTGGCTATGGTAAGAGCTATCTGACTACAAAAGGTCCTGTTTGCTGTTAGCTGCAGTGAAGTTCCTAAGTTCTGGTAGTGGGTTGGCTTTGGGGAGTGATCCAGGGAAGGAGCGTGTGGTGGCCGTGGTGCTCAGTGCACACAGTGCATGCGACATGGGTGTGATACGGGTGTGAGCTTCATCTCCTGGCTTTGGTCAAGCTGTAACCTAAGGCACTTTTAACTGCTTTGTTTCAGAAATGTTGTGCTGCAGAGGGAAAGAGGGCTTCTAAATAAACTGGTATCTTACTCTGGTTTCTCTGTAGTGTGCTAGCAGCATGGATGCAAACAGTGATTGCCGTTTCAAGCAGAAGCAGTGTTTCCCAGCTGCTCCCGGAGCATGGAGCCTGGGCACTGCGTGTACCCGGAGAGATGTGCGTGCCAAACCCAGCCCAGGAAGCCATAAAGGAAAAGGTGAAGGAAAACAGCAACACTGCGGTGCTGAACAAAGTGAGAAATAGCAGTGGTTGATTGCATCATGCTGTGTTGGCCCTGGGTGATTTTACTGTGCCGACCTGCTGCCATCCCCTCCCCTGTCTGCTGTGTTGTGCTTCCAGCATACAAACCCCGTGCTCCAGGTGCTTAACAGGAGTGCAGCCATAGATGTGGGGAGGACAGAGACAGAGCTGGGGCACCAAAATGTGAGGCGCCCCCTCCCCATGGCTCAGCGCCTTCCCAGCGCCATGGTGCCCTCACCCCGGGGGGCTCTGCTTGAGCCTCTTCCCAGGGCCCTTGGCAGGACGCTGTGTGCCTGAGCGGCACCCATGGCACCAGGGCACGTCCCTGGCGTGGGGACATGCACCAGGTACCGGCCATGGAACGAGGGCGGCTCACACATGAGACAAGGGAAACCCAAAGCTGCTCACTGAGGTGGCGCTGAGGCTTGAGTAGAGGAAAATCAGGAGAGGATGTTGTGTGGTTTTGGAACTTGGACCCTGGCTCAAGTTTATTCTGCGTTCTCCTGCAGATCCATCCCCTTTGTAGGAATTAGTTTCCTAGTATGTTGTCCATATTGTGCAAGAACAAATGGAGTGGGCAAGGAGAGACTTCTGCTTGGATTCATCCCGCTTTGTGTTTTGTTTTCTTTTGTTCTTTTTCATAGGCTGTGTAGTTCTTTCCTCTTAGATCTGTTTCTTTTTGTCCTCACTGTCTCTTTGCCTTCACCTTTTTAAAATCTGTTTTAGCACGGCCCTGTTGCAGATCACTGGCTCTCCAGGTCCAGCCCGAGAGCCTCACTTCCCGCAGTGCTCCGAGTGGTTGGGGCTCCCAGCCCGCAGGGGGCGAGATGGCTGGTCCAGTACTGGCTTCATAAAACTGCCACTAACTAATGTTTGGAAGGCTGCTTTTTATTTTTTATTTTTTATTCACACGGAAAGGAGCAGAATGATATTACTGGCTGCATTTAGCACAAGTATGCTTTCTTGGGAGGAGGGAACGCTGATCTGGTGCGTGTGCGTTTCAGCTGGATGTCAGTGGGGACTGAACCAGCTAACGAGCAGTTTCAGTGTTTCAGTGTGCTCTGTTTTATCTGTTGTGTATGGAGTAGCAGACATGTAAAGCTACTACAGTAAATTGCTGTATGCATTATGGCAACAATGTGGAAATATTTCTTAGCAGCACCAAGAAAAAACAAAAAACATTAAATTTTCTGATTTCTTGCTGAATATGGAATGGAAAATATGTTGATTTAACTTTAAAAAAATGCACAGTCAATTCAAGGAAAAAAAAAAAAGTACGAAAGAAAGAAACCCTTTACCATATCTAATTTCATTAGTAAACTATAAATGGAAAATGATGACGAGGTAGGGTTTCAAAGGGCTGGTAACCCGCACATTTTCTGTAGCATTCATCATGTGTTCTCCGCGTCCTGGCGGCAGCCCCGTGGGGCAGTGGGCACGGGGGCGGCCGGGAGCCCCATGCCGTGGCTGCCCAGCTCCCGGCCACGTGGCCGAGGTTCGGTCCCTTTCTGCTCCGACAGAGTCAAACACGACTTCTCTCCTGGCTGGCTCTTGTTTTCTGCTTTACCCTTTCATAGGCTCTTTCTGTTCCCGGCTGTAAAGAGGGTTAAGAAAGGAATTGTCTCTATTATGGTAATTAAACTCCCGGGAAACAGCCTCATTAGACTAATAAAGAGTAAATAAAGCAGGCGAGGACACGCTTCTCTTCCCAGCAGCAGGGTCGCCTCCCTGCCCCTCGCCTGCTCCTGTGCAGGTTTGGGCCCTTCATCCGTGGGCATTCGACCCACGCACCTTCCCCAGCAGCTCTGTCCTGTGCTGGGCATCTCCTTGCCCAGGGAAGTTGGTGTTTTGAGCACTCACAGAAGTTTATGGCTGCATTTTGATACTCATGAAAACCAACCCCATGTTTCTCCCTGTCCTGGCTGGGCAAGCTGCGGCACCAACCGCCTGTGTACCTGAAAGCAAAGCCCCACGCACGTCACCAAATACAGGCACTATTTGCTCTCAGGGTCTTAGGGCTTTGGTTTTTCACTCCTGTTAAAAGATTCTCATGCAAGGAATTGAGCAGAGTTGTGTATTCTTTTCCTGTATGCTCTACCAGAACCGTCACTAAAGTTGTGCTCACCAAAATTTCACAAAGCCACTGCGGGCGAGGAAAGCGTGGTGCAGGGCTGTGGCGGGGTCTGCTTCATGGAGGGCATGGGGACAGCTCGCTCACCGAGCACACCCAACAGTTGGAAGCTTGGATGTTGTGTTTCTTGTTCTGTGTAGAAATGACATTTGCAGCACACTTCAGAGCGGTATTTCGCTTCAAATGCTGACCCCAGCCGAGGCAGGGGAGCTCATTGGAAATGCACATGTAGCTCTCTTGCTTTTTCAGAAAGCAGATTATGAAGGGAGAATGAAATTAGCAGTAAAAGTATTAAAATATTGATAGCAATCATTCCATGTCCTGGCTTTACCAATTAATTATTAATTTTACCTTGAAGGTTAGTGTAAGAGATGGACTTTGCTTTATCATGCCTTCACTTAGCAAGATGTTTGACTATATATTTTTAAACATTATCAGGTCTCTAGCAAACAACTCTCATTCTGTATGGTTAGCAGCTGGAATTTACTTTGTGTGGCTCCATAAAGTAGGAGGAAAGCTGACGGTCTGAAGGTCTGGGGGAAGTGATCGCTGTCACCTCTTCGTAATTCCTGTGGGTCTTTACCACGTATGTCCTTTCTGTGTAATGCCTGTTGCTTTTTCAAGTATTTTGAGGACCTTTGCAGTGCAATAAGAAGAAAAGAAGTGTTTGTTTCAACCCCATAAGCTCGGAGCTGCAGGACGGTCCGAAGGCAGTGGTTGTGGCTGCCAAGCCGAGGCAGCCGGTGGCCGGAGGGGGTGCTGGGGCTGGGGGGCTGCGGGCGTTGTGCCGCGGGGTGCCCCTGTGTCCTGCAGGGGGGTGCTGCCGGGTCGTTGCCTGAGGTAGGTGGGCTTTAACTGCATGCATAAATTATATAATTTAATGAAAAATATTTGCACAGATATAACTCACGCATGATTTTTTAACTGCACAAACTTTTGAATTTACTCTGAAGATTTTTTTCTTTAATGCAACTTTAATATAAATATAAGATTCAGCCAGGGAAACATTTGCTTGCATCTGCGGCTTCACTCGTGAGCAACTGTATTGATTTTGGTGAACTGCACCGGGAGGAAGATCAGGGCTGTACTTGCAGGAGTGGAGCTTTACTTTTGTAAACTTCGCGTTTCCTCTCTTGCACCAGAAAGGTTTAAAAGATCTGTTTTATTGTCTTGAGGGTAAATGCCTTTCATTTCTGAAATGACAGAACATACTCCTCACTCACTCCTCTTAAAGTGGCCCTACTTTTAAATGTGGGCAAATTCAAAAAAGCTTCACCGCACCTTCCTGAAGAGACTGATGGCCCAAAGCGCAAACTTAGGGCACAATGGGCTTCATCTGGTCAATTTTAAGAGAGAATGCTGGAAAAGGAATATTTTGCTGCATCATTGTGAAAAACAGAACACCCCTGGCTGACACTGTCTTGGTCGTCCTGTGGCTCTTCAAGGAGAAGAGGGTCCTTCTGGTCGGAGGAGGTCTGGGCTGTGGGGTGTCAATGTACGTGGCTCAGCTAGGGTCAGCGAACTGGCACCACTGTAGCAGAAATGTGATTTTAAGAAACTTGCTCCCAATTATCCCCTGCCCCCATGATACATTTCAGGGTATCATTTCCAGCAGAAAAATGCCACGTAGCATCTCTCTTTGTCCACATAATTGCGGGGTGTCTGTCAGCACAGCGTGATCATATTTGTGTGTATGACATAAAAGCAATTGGCAAATGGTATCCAAAAGAAACAGCCAAAGAGGGATTTTTCTGCCATATCATATGACTATCTCTGTCTCATTTCTATGATACAGGCTGTGGGAGTAAGCACGGCGTTAAAACAGAATTATCAGCTGGAGTATGACCAGCACCACTGCTGGGGAGCCCAGACGGGACAGGCACAGCACTGCCTTGCCCCTGCTCATACTTGGTAGCCATACAAGTGCATTTTCCCCATATGACTGTGGTTTTGGGATAACTGCTGGAGGCAATGGTGACCTCCAAAGGATGCCGATGCCGCGAGCGGAGTTGGTCAGATGAGCTCCTGCAGGCCGCGGGGCTGGGCAGAGCCCCTGGGGCAGTTTTTGGGGGCTGAGGCAGTCCAGCCCAGGCAGCCTTCCTCACCTGCTCCTGCTCGTGTGCTGCGTCTTCCTCACTCCCTCCCCGCAGTGTGACACGGGGGTTTGGGCATCCTGAGCCTGGAGCCCAAGCAGCCAGTGCCTGGGGTTATGGGGGTGAGTGATGGGGACTTCCCTCTGTTGTTACCACTGGTGCAATGAAACCACGGGAGCCTGTTTTGCTTCAGGCTGAGTGGCAGCAGCAAGTCTGGGGCAAGAGAGCAAATTTCTGGAGGTTCCCTGCTGGGCTGGGGAGCCCGCTCCATCCCCTGGTGGCTCCCCTCCTCCTGCCTCGCCTGGCAGGGACATACAGGAGCTTCTCCAGAAGGTGGACCTGGGGAATGTTTGTTCCAGAGCTGCTCCCTACGTTGACCCTATCCTGAGAGCCCGACCCACGACACGATACTGATGAGAAATGCTTTGGGACAGAGCAGGGCATGCTGTGGCCTAGGAACCTGCTTCTTGGCATCTTCATGAGAAAAATCTGTCAGCGGTCACGCAGGAAGGTCATGGCCATATGGACAGAAACAATAGGAGCCACTTGTGGCTGTGCCTTATCTGCCTGATTTGTTAACAGTGAAATTCTCCTTCATTAATAGCACTTATTGTTGGAGGACACTATAGGACACTCAGGACGAGTACGGTATTTTTAACAAGTAATTTAGAGCCTGTCTTCGCTGCGTTGTTAGCATGAGGTATAACTTGAGCATTGCCTGTAACATGATGCTCGGGCGTATCTTCAGCTGAGCCCGGGGCTCCCGGCCGGAGCTGACCTGGAGGTGTGGGCGCGAGGCTGCTGCCAGCAACGCCGCGGGGCCGAGCCGGGCGCTGCTGCCCTGGCGCATGCCTGGCAGCTCAAGTGTTGCTTGCTGGTGCTGACGGCTCTCGCTCCAAGCAGGCTGACTCGAGAGGAGTTAATGTAAGTGTAGATAGCTTCAGCTGGCAGTTAAGTGAGGACAACCCCATAGAGAGCTGAGAAACTGAATGTAACTTGAAAATGTGCAGGGAAAGTTGGGAGACGACACATATCAATTCTCAGTTAAATCCTTTTCTTTCTCTTTCCTTTTTTTTTTTTTTTTCCCTGGAAAAAATTCTTTCCACAGTAGCAGACTCGCAGCTGTTAACTAATCCCATAACAAGTGGCATTTAGCCACACATTTTCCAAATTAAATATGCTTGCATGTTGGACTAGTTTCATACCCTGTAATACAAATACTTTCCCTGCTGGGAAAAGAAAAAAAAAATAGAAGAAAAATCCTCCCAGGCACTTGAAGAGTGGGGAAAGGGAAGATGGTGTGTGCGTGCGTGTGTGTGCAGCTGTGCGCATTGGTGGTGCAGGCTTGTGTGTAGCTACCGCTGTCCCTGTCAGAGCAGCATGCGGAGATTTTGCAAGAAACGCAATGTTTGTTGGAAGATTGGTTATCTGATGGGTTATCAGGGACTGCTCATGCTTAAATTATTAGTTAAGGCTGTGACATTAAAGAATTGTTATTTGGTCATGGTCTCATGACTGTGTTTTGCTAGGAGGTGTTTGAAAATTCTCGTCTGTGCTGTCACGTAATCTGTACTTGCCCTTTTGTTTCATTTTTTTTTTTTCCCCTGGTCATTTGAATAATGTTTTCAGATCCTTGATTTAATCTGGATTCAGCCTAGCAACATTTGGAAACAAGCAATTAATTGCACATTTTGTTAGAAGTTAAGCTGGATCTTTTCTGAGGACGTTCGGGAGCACCTACCCTACCCCCCACCCGCCTTTTGCCCGTTTTTAAGAATCCCATTAAAAAAATTTCAGGATCCCCCTACAAGCCAAATGCATTGTTTCCATGGAAACAATTAATGGGGAGAGCAATTTATAAGACTGATGTAAAAAAATGAGCACTTCATCAGCCCCCCTGCTGCTCTGATATACAATCTCAGGCAAAAGTCTGTTGTGAGGTTTGCATAAGCTATATTCTTAAAGGGGGAGGGGGGCCGGGGACAAAAAGGAGCCTGAAAGTCCTGTCTGTGGCAGAGTGAGCAATGTCTATTGTGCTGCACAGGCATTATTAGGTCTTGGAAAAGACTAGTAAATTCTCATTTCATGACGTCTTTTGAAATGCTTTCCCTTCAGAGAAGGTTTTTTTCCCTAATCCCACCCTCTTCCGCAGCGCACACGCCGCCGGCCGGGGAGGCCTCGTGCCTGGGGGCTGCCGGGCCCCCCGACCTCGCGTGGGAGTGGGCTCCCCGCCTCTGGTCCTTTGGTTTGCATTTTAACCCGGCGCCGCTCTCCCCGCGTGCCCTGTGTCGGTACAAACACCCACACCCCCCCCCACACACACACGCACCCCCCAGCCAGACCCCAAAGCGCTGTTTAAAGCCCAGAGCGCGCAGCGCACCGCGCCTGCACCCGTCCCGCACAGGTGTCTGTGCAGGGCTCCGCCGACACGCCTCGAATTTTGGAGAACCCCCCCAAAAAGCCCCGTTCTGCACGGCTCCGGGGGGGGGGGGGGCACTGCCCAGCAGGGGCTGCCCGGGGGGGGGGCTGCCCGGGGCTCCCCGGCCGCGTCCCCGCCGCCGTGCGGGAGGCGGAGCGGGGCCGGGGGGGGAGCGGAGCGGGGCTGGGGGGAGCGGAGCGGGGCTGCGGGGGGGCTGCGCCTGCAGAGGGCGCCCGCCCTCCACCGAAGCGCCCCGGCCGCGCGGCCCCCAGCGCAGCCCCGCGGGCAGCCGGGCGCGATCGGCGCGTGTAGAAAAATCCCGATGATGGCAGCAAATGATGCCCGGGGGGGCACGAAAGGGGGGAGGAGGGGGCGGCGGGGAGCCGGGCTCGGGTCCCCCCGGTGGGGCGAGGTGGGCGCAGTTCGAAGCCGGGGAGCGGCCCCGTGGCCGGCGGGGCGATGGGTCGCGGGCAGCGCCTGGAGCCGCCCGGTGCTTAGGGGCTGGGGATTTGGGGCTGGGGGCTCGGGTCGGGGGCGATCAGCCCTCCCTGGCCGCCTGCCCCTGCGGACGCTCCCCGGCGTTGCTCGCAGCTCCCCAACCCCTCTCGCAAACACTCGCGCTTTTCCCCATCCCCAACTCGGCGCAGGCTGAGGAAGGTGCTGCGGCCGCGTTTGGGTTTTAGCAGGGCGCCCGTGGTGTCACCTGGCCGAATCGCGCCCAAAGGCCGCTTAACCAAAAGTACCTGCTGCCCACACAGCCAGCCCGCAGGGACGTTGCTGCGGGAGCCACTGACATCTGTAATCCAAACCACGCATTACATTGCTAATGAGAGGTGTGAATTTGTTCTTCAAGTTTCTTTTTGCTACCTGCTTTATTCTTTCTTTCCCTCGTTATTTGTTTTTCTCTGAAAATACGTTCTATTTTTCTTCCAGAATCTGAGCACTCCAGTGTGGGAATGGGGATTCTTTTATTTCACCAAGTAGGATTTTCATTTGCTTCAAGTCACTTACTAAAGTAAAAAATAACTGATTTGCAGCAAATTCCCTTACATCAGCATAAACGCGCCTTTTCTTTATGTTGAAGAGGGATGATAAAAGAATTGTTAATTGCAAATTTTGTTTTGGGACATTGAAATCTGCTTTAAAATGTGTGGTTTGGGTTCTCTGAGGCTGAGTCAGGTGAAAAAGAAGCAACGACAAAATGGCAGAGCAATTACTTAAAGAGGGGATCATGGAGGAGTGTTGTCAGATTTCTGTATGAAATTCAGGCAGACTGTAAACTGATAGGATCTCCCCTGCTGTAATAATCCAGCTTGTTTCACAAATACAAATTATGAACACTTCAAAATCTGTAACACAAATCAGGTTTCAAAACTGTACAGTTTCTTTTGAAGGAGCTTGTCTGTTCAAAAGGCTCTTGTAATTTTATTTTAGCAGGTTTTAACTCTGGATTTGAGGAGATAAAACAACCTGTTCAGAATTATAATGATGTTATTTGGACTCTTATATTTAAATTAATGCAAGTGTTTCAGGTATTAACATCCTGTTTTCAGGTTTATAACAGCCTTAAAAATTTGGTTCAAGTTAAAAACAGACACAGAATGTTTCAACCTTATTGTGCCTTTTTCTAAACAAATGTTAATTGTTTAAACTAATTTTAATTTTAGTTGCAATTTTACAATGAAATTAAAGCTTGATGTATTTATCTCTGTTTGTATTTTCACATTTTAAGATGGTTGCGAATTAAAAAGAGATCGGCCGGTCCTTGTAATTTCATGTTATTTCTTCATTCAGTAGTGAAAAAATAAAGGGCAAGAAGAAAGTAAAGTGGACTGTTCCTAAATACAGTAATTATTACAGAGCAATCTTTGTGTGAAAAACATAGGAACATTCATCATATTTGTGCAGAAGTGGGATTTCCAGAATGACAGGACAAACAGCATGATGTGTCTTTTTAGATGTTTCTACTACAGAATCTATTCTTTTACAAATTGATTCCCCATATCCAAAATATCTTTATTTTTATGTTTTGCCAAGTATATTTGTTTTTATCTTAATATGTGTTTAATACATAAGTAGTTACAGGTAAGTAGACAATATAACTACAAGGACCGACTCCTAAATAACCTCACAATGAAAAATTTATGTCATTTCTAAATGCCTGTTTCTCAGCAAATTGTCTCAGAATACAGGAGAGACCCAGATTTTAATTGTGCAATCCCTCCTTCCACAAAGGATGGACAAAAGCAGCCCAGCAGCAGGAGCAGAAGAGCACCAGGAGCTGGGTGCCGGCTCGGCCCCAGTGTCCCGGTCCCCAGGCGAGTGTGGCTGCACTGGAGGCTGTCCCTTGGGGTGCTGGGGACAGCCTGGTGGCTGTGCCTCGACCCTGCCTGTCAGCTCCCTGTGAGGGTACAGTCCTCTTGCTGCAGATATTCCCATTCATAAAATCTTTTTCTGCTTTCTTACAGTGCAAAGGCAAATACTGGTGTGCATCAGAAATAAATAGGATCATAAGCAGAACCTATTCATCAAGCCCCTTATTTCCTGGAGTTCCTTTTCTGATCCCTGTTGCATGCATTGCATTATATTTCAAAATCTTTTTTTCCATATTTTGTTCTGTCATTTATTAAACATCAGAATATTTTCAGTGTGCTCAAATCCTACTTATTCAGGAAATCTTGCCCGGCAGGGCTTCGTGGCGCGAGAGCTCACAGTTCGGGGCCTAATCCCGAGCATTGTTTTTTTATGGTGAAATAAAAAATGGAATTGTTCAAACTTGGCGTGTCCTTTCCTGTCTCAGATCAAGAATTAGAGCAGCAAATGGCATGGCTGTGGGGAAGTGGGGAGCTGGAGCTGCTCACGCCGGCCGTGCGTGCTCGCCCTCCTTGGCCAACAAGCGCTGCGGTGCGGCCATGGCACAGCCAGTGGCAGTGGGCAGGGGTGGCCGTGGGCATGGCCTGGGCAGGAGGGAGCTTCCCGGCCACTGGCCTGGTCAGCATGGTGCTGGCCATGAGGAAAAAATGTTGTGGCTAATTTAAAATGGTGGAATGTAACTGGTAAAGCCTTTCCCTTCTTTGCTCCATTCTATTTCAACAGGGCTTGAATAGATTATTATTAATATTATTATTTTTTAAAGCTCTGATGCAGTTCATTTTATTTTATTTTTTAATCCGTAGTGTACATTCCAAATATTTTTGCTATGGTTCTCTCGCCTGCTCTCTCCTCTTTCTGTTCTCGTTGTACCCTGGCCGCTGGACGGGCTGCGTTTGCTCTCAGAGCCGTAGCCATTGCCGCCCTGTGCATCAGGAGGATAGGATTATACGCACTTCTTTCAGACCCGAGGCATTACTGTTTCTTCACCATACTCAGCATCCAATTGTCTGGATCTATCTGGGTCCTAAATCCATCCTGAATTGGTTTCATAGCTGGCAGATTTGTGTGTTCCATCTTGTTTTGGGACCTGGCTTTCATATGAATATCTCAAATCATTTTATATTTTTCCAAGTAGAAGTTTTATTACATGCAGACAATCTGTATATGACTAGTGAAAATGAGAAGATAAAGGGCTGATTGAAAACACGTCAAATTCCAGTTTTTGCCAGGGTGCAACAAAACTGATTTTTATTGTGAAAGGAACAGTGACAAAACCTCTCGCTGTAAATGAATGGTCTCGCGCTGCCCTGTGGTGGAGAAATGGTTAAATTATGCACTCGTTGGAGTATGAAGGCAGTTCTTCTTTGCTGACAGATAGTTTGACCAGTGTCAGGTTATCCCGATGCGTTCAGCATACCTTCATTGCATCATAAATAAAACAGACAAATTACTTTTTTTTTCCTAGGGTGGAATAAGCACCGGGAAGGGGAGGGATCGGGGCTGGGGGTCTGTGATGGTTTGGAGGGGGGGAGTGAAGAATTAGAAGGAAAAGAAAAAAGAGAGAGATCTTTGCAGACACTCTATGAATCTCTGCTTGGCAGCTGAGAACAATGAGAAAAGCAAGCAATTACCTCGAATCCTTCCCCTTATCCAGACATAGGAAATATATTCCTGCCTGAGCCTTTTTTTTCTTCTCTCTCTCCCTCCCTTTCTTGCCCTCCCTCTCTCCCCCTCTCCCTCTCTCTCTTTTTTTCCCTTGTATATCTAATTTAATTCTTAGAGGAAGGCAAGGCAGATGTAACAAAGAAAGGAGGGTCTGTGCCGACGGGCCACTTCCTACCGCAGGACGAAGCCTTCCTCCATGAAAACGTTCCTTTTAATTCCGTGCCCTGGCAGACTTCTGCAATCGCTGCAGCAGCATCAATGAAAAATGAGCAGAAAGGTATTTTATAGCTCAAACTCTTTTACAAATTCCTCCCAAATAAAGTGGTGTGAATACTAAATCACCCTGTCCAAGCGCAGGAAGCTGACGTGTTCTTTAGCCTTCAGAAATCCATCCCAGAGGTGCAAATGGAGCCTTTCTCCAGATTTCCCTAAACTACTGTATTCAGTGGCCTCTTTACTAGCGGCTTCCGTATTCTCCTGGAATTTCTATAGGATTCAAATTTTTCTTCTGAATCTTCCCCCCCTTTATTCCAGAGCAGCATCTGCAAGCATTTCCCTCGGGCTGCTGGGGGGGTAGCGGGGCTGTCCCCGTGTGTCTCCCTCTGGTGTCCCTGTCCCAGCCTGTGGGCTCTCCTGCACCTCGTGCCCATGGTGGTGCTGGGCTGCAGGGTGCTGTGTCCCCTCCCTCTGCCTTGGGTCTTCCACCAGCAGGAAGGCTGGTTTGCCTGGAGATATTTTGGCCTTTTAATTGCAGATAAACTTAGCTAGCAGCTTTAGCAGTATTATTATGCCGGTGTGCTTGCTGCTGGGTGCTGCTGCTCTCTGTGGCTGTGGTGCACACCTGGAAGGGTGAGGACCAGCCCTGGATCAGGTCCCTCTCCCCCCCAGCCCTGGCGTTTCGGAGTCCACCAGCAGGGATTTTGCTTGCCCTATACTCTCTCAAGCAGACCTTCTCTTTCTGCTGTTTGTAATCATCCTAACGCCTGCATATTGTGATTTAAAAGTTGACAAATCGCCTATTTCCAGTGCCTGTGCTTTTAGAAGAAAACTGAAGCCACTATTAGACTTTTAATAATTTAAGATAAAAATGCTGTTCCTTAAGAATGTTCTTCGGCTATATTTTTACAGTCGGGGGATAGAAAGGAACATTACGGGAAATTTAAAGGAGGCTTTTGGTATTAAATCTTCACCTCTTCCACCAGATAACGCAATTCCGTAAATCTGCGCGAGACCTTTGTTTAACCCCCCCCACTATCTCACGCGAGGTTTTATAGGCGCCCGTCTCGCTGCCGCTCACAGGCGGTGTTTTACATAATACCCTTCAGCATCAGCGATATTAACCTTGATGGCATTATTATTGCTATTTACAGTTCATATGCTGGTAATGGTAAACCTGAATGGGATTAATAAAATAAATTAAGTGATGGAAATATTAATGCTATTAACAATCAGTAACAATAGTTGACAGCATAAGAAAAGGAATAACCTGCCATTAACCACGCAGGGTAGAGTCTCTCCAGCATATGCAGAAAGGTATCTGACACCTCGTTTTGATAAACCCAAGATTCATTTTCCTTCAAGCAACAACTTTGCTAGGGCCTTCACGCGTCTGTTTTGAAGCTGAGCTCTGGGCACATTTTTGATATCTGAGCACCTGGCACCGTGGCTCTGCAGTGAGCGTGGCCCCGAGGCCACATCCTGCTCTGCTGAGCGCCACCCGATGGCACCACTGGCCCTGGTGGCACCGCGGCGTTCCTAAAAGGCCAGATGTGTGCAGCTGGAGGGCTGCAATCTCTGCTGCAGCAGCTGCTCGACATCATTTCGGCTGGGACGGGCTTCCCGTGGTGCGACGCAGGCTGGGCGCCACCCAGACACCTCTGCCCCTGGGCTGGGCAGTGGGCACGGGAGATGTTACTGGGGCTGGTGAGAGACGTGGCTGCCTCTGGGCTTTCTCAGGTGGGTCACTGTGATTTTGCCAAAGCCCGTGAGAACAGAAATTCATGTCTTTTTTTTTAATTTTCTCTCTCTCTCTTTTTTTTTTTTTTTTTTTTTTTTTTTTTTCTCATGGGAAGTTTTTCCTCGGAAAGGCTCAGGCAAGCCCAGGTTTATCAGATGTGACCATGTTTCAGCTGGTTTTTGTAATAATGTGCTGAATGCTGCTCGCAGGTCAAACACGAGGGTGCTGCGGGGCTTATTTAAGCACACTGGAAAATTCTCGGCCTAATAAGGTGGGCAAAGGTTGGTAAGAAAAAAGCGTTGCTAATTTTTTTCCTCTTACAAATGCTTCTTACCAATCCTTTACAGCTGGCTAAAAGCTAGGATTTCTCACACTGAGGAAGAAAGTGAGACCATAAATAAGCCAGTGCAGGACACCTGGAAAAAATAAAGTGCCCTCAGAAGCCTTGTGGCAGGCTGGACGCGATGCCTGCTGCGCTTGGGATGGAGGCAGCACAGAGACGTGAGCTGGGGCTGCTGGGGCAGTGCAGAATTGTGCCCAGTTCTTGGTAACACTTTAACTGCTGGAAAAAAAAAAAAAAAAAAAAAAAAAAAAAAAAAAAAAAAGCTTAACAAAGTTATTGATTTTAGTGTTTTGCTAAAATCCGAAATCCTGATGGATTTCTCCATCCTGCTGGGATGCATTTCCATGCTGGCGGGTCCTCAGCTGAGGGGTTCTGACCATCTGGCTGGACAACAGACTTCTCAGACATTTTCTTTCACATGTTGGCTTACCTTGAGTCCAAATTTCAGATGTGTGCAATTTTGACTATGTGGAAAAACAAACACAAACAAACAAACAAACAAAAAACCTTTGTTAGTAACTTCTGTCCTCTTTGCTTTTTAAAGGGCAGAAAAAGGCTTATCCACCCAAAATCCATGTTGGAAAACTTGTGTGAGTATAAATCAGCTTCTCCTCTCTTCCAAAGGCTTCATTTTAGAAGTAAAACCAACCAGGCAAGCCTTGGCTGGTGTTTGGAGGGCCCTGGGCTGGAGAAGCCCTTTACCAGGTGCTCCTGTCCTCTCCTCCTGCGGGAGGTGACAGCCGCAGCCTCTCAGGGCCAGCTCAGCACCGAGGGCACGGACAGATTGCTGCGGTTACGAGCAGCAGGCCTGCACAAGTTGGTGCCTCGCAACACGGATTTGACACTGAAATGTTGACGCAGAACCACTTCTGGAGAGCTGCTATTCCTTTGGTCCCAGCATTGCAGAGTCATCTCGAGATATTAAGAAAATTCCTGTGTTTATTTTATTTTATTTTTTTTTGGTTGATACTGGCCGTCGCTATCCACTAGCCATTACTCAGCACCCATTTGCATTTGAGCCAATATCATGGTTTATTTGAGGAAGAATGCCACTCGCTGTCTAGTTAGTTCTTGGTGAGCTCAAAATGGCTGCACTGGTGCGTAAGATGGAGCCTCCCTTCTGTGTAGATAGAAATGGAATTAGCAAACGTAAATTGTATTCAAAGTAGCGGCTCCTGTTTTATCTCACTGCACTTTGCCGTTCTCCTGGTGCTCCTCTCCTCTCCCCATAAGCTGTCCCAGCCCCTTCTGAGAGCGTAGCAAATAGTCATTACATTGGAGATTTTTTTATCCACTGGTTTAACTTGCATATTTCTGCTTCTATTGCAGCGAGGCTGTAAGACTGCTAGTTAAAGTTACAGCATGCTATTGTTTTTGCTACACACTTCTACTCCGAAGGCTTATAAAATTGCCTCACAGAATTCACACCAGGGTAAGGCCTGGCATAAGATGTGTAAACTTGGGAATAATTTTTTTTTTTAATGTTACAAAAAATTTTCAAAATACAATTTACTTTACTATTTTTAACTTTACATCATTCTGGCTGTGCACGTTTCTAAGCACCTTCAATTCCCATTTATTTTAGTGCCCAACATCTCCTAAGAGCAATTCAGCATCTGAAAGGTTTGGATCCTAGCAGGGTTTTGTAAGAATAATGCCAGACACATGGGGGAGGGGGGTCAAATGATCAAAGAGAGAGAGTTTAATATTGCTGCCTGAGCCTGGTTTGAGACGCTTGGTTTCTGAGCATGGCTTTTTTTTTTTTTTTTCCTTTTACACTGACTTGAAGCGAGCCCTTTGGCAAGTCACTTAACCCCTAAATATGTTTGTTCTATCTGAAAATGGTAACACTGTGTTGAAAGGATTCTGTAAGTACTAATTATTATTATTATTCATAATTTTACTCCAGGTTGGGCTGGTGTTGGGTGTAATTGTTTTTATTAGAGAATAATACTGGAAACAACCATTTACAAGCCTCAGTAAATACGTAGAAACATTTACTCTTAAAGTTTCATGAAGCTTTTTATGATTTCAATACATATAGTGGTTAACATTTCTAATTAAGCTATCACACATGCTGCATATATTATGTAATTATACTAGACACAGAAGGAGCAACTCTGAAATTACAAGACAAGGACATATACACAACAAAAACTTAATTAAAAATGTGAAAGCCATAAGAGGCAGAGAGAACAACAAATTTCAGGAAATTAATAGTCTAGATTAAAAATTATTCAGTACCTTAACTCTAATGGGATACTGTTTTAATATTCAGCATTCCATGTCAATATTGGATGTTTAAATCCTGAAATGTGAATTTCCATGCTTTTGTGACTTTGACTCACAATCTTAACGTCCTTTTAATGTACTTTTTGTTGTGTAAATCTGTGTAAGTACCATCAGCCATCAAACTTGACATCTGACGGCGTGATGTAGACCCAGCCTGCATGTATTAGGGCTTTTTGTGTTTGTGCAGTGGAACCTACTTACACAAATTCCATTGAAGGCATAAACCTGTTAAAGGAATACATTTTCTTTACACTGAAACAATAGACCTGCATCAAAGGAACATCCAGGGAAAGAATAAGTCATTTCAAAAGATAAATTTCTTTTCCGCAAAAAGGCAAAATGTGCTAACGGTCTGACCCACGGAAGAAATGAATCTGTTGATTTATCTGGGCAGTGTGCAAACCGAATTAGAATATAGACGATCATTTAAAAATTATCAAACAAGAATCCAGCCAACACATGGTGCTTTTAATGTTCTGCTATGGTTTGAGGTGATTTAAAAAATTTAAGGAAAATGTGAATGAGAGCATTCTCAGCATCCTTAATGCAAGTCTATTATTTCCACCCCCCGAACTTCAGCACGTGGCTAATGTTTAACTTACACACTGAATTATAACAAGCAGGCAGACCCAAATTATTATTATTTTTTAAATGCATTCAAGCTAAAAAATGTATTGCCTATCTCCAAAAACCAAGGAATAAGAAAGGGGCTGAGGACAGCAGCCAGCCCAGCCAGTTGTGGGCAGACATTTTAACCCAGTGCAGGATTTGACTGCCCAGGGATGGCAATTTTGGATGTGGTAGCACCTGGCTGCTTGCTCTTAGTGGGGGCCTAATGCCAACGGTGGCAGGGTTTGTGGATCTGAGGCTCTGCTGTGTGCCATGGCCGGGTGGGCAGCCCTAAGCCAGCAGGGGTCTGGAGTATTCCCAATGCCTGGAGGCTGCTCCCAAACCCCTGCCCTGCTGCAGGCACCCACAGCCCTTCGCCCCCCAGCCATGGGGAAGAGGGGTGAGGGGACTGGGCTCAGGAGCAGGGCTTTTCTTCTGGCATGTCCAGTGTCTTTTTGTGTTGCTTTTTTAGAGAGGAGCGAGCTGACATCTGCACTGACTGTGGGAAGGAAGATATCAGGAAAGTGCCAGGGGAAAGTTTTATTATAAAGCTTTTCTTCATGCACCCACCAAAATATTCTTTCCGAGCATGTGTGAGGGGGGAGAGGAGAATGGCACAGTGCACATGGGACAAGGGAGAGCCAATGCACACAGCTCAGCACCTCTCCGTCCTGCTGGCAGAGCAGAGGTGTCCCAGCGAGCTGCTGGATGGCCCTTCTGGCACGGGACTTCAAGGATTGCCTGGTCAACACTCATGCAGGGCAGCCCAGGATGAAGGTGGATGTGCAGGAAAATGGAGAGTGCTCTGGACTGTACTGCCAAGGGCTGCACCCAGGTGCTCTAAACTGGAGCCCTCCGAGGAAGGAGGCGACCATCCCTCTGCCGAATGCAACTGGCCTCCAACAAAGGGTCGTTAACCTGATTTACAGCGCAGCGATATGGATGGGTCTGCTGGCTTGGCTGCTCCAAAGGGAGAGACGTTCTTTAATCACGTAGTAGGAAGAGTTTCTATTTCAAAGAACTGAGTCGCGCGTGTTGGGCAATACATCATATCGCTAGACTTCTCCAGGGCTGGATGCTGTCTGGACGTTCAGCAGCCTTTTGGAGGCACACCAGCAGTCCTGCATTTCCTGTACAAGAAAAACCCCTTTGGAGATGCTGGTAGGAGGGGGCTGCCTCGGGCTGTGCCCAGCACGGGGTCTGCCCAGGTGGTAAGGAGCCTCGGCAGCCCCCGGTGCAAGCGCCGCATTGCCCGTGGGTACAGCACGCACCGGGCACTGCGCCGCGAGGTCCCTCCAGCCAGCCCATTACTCTGAATGGCACATTAAAGGCACTCATATTCCTGTATGAATTTACAGTATATTATTTACCTGCCTGACATACTTGAGCTCTAAGTATTCTTTTATTGGTATCTGCTCTGTATTTGGCACTCCTAGCTGGAGTTTTGGCCAAATTCCGCCCATAAGTAGATTCATTGCTGTCATTTGGATTTGTAGTGGCAGAATTTGCCCATTATTGTGTTATTTTAATTCCCTCAAGAATCTAATGAAAATTAAGTGAAAAAATAAGGCTTTCTGTATTCTATTTTCAGAATGATGGATTGATAGAAGGACAGGCGACTTATACTTGTAGGCTGAAGATTTTATGCATATATACATAACAGATATGGAGACAGAATTTTTCCCTTATGGCAATGGAATGGTTTTGATAGTCTTCATTAAAATAGATTTGAAAATACCATTTGTTTTATGTTTAAACCTTAAATTAAATTTTTCAATAATAAAGTATGCTTATTATAACCCAATTCTATCAATCACTGAAATGAACAGCACATTGGTGGGTTCAAGCAAGTAAATAAATGTGTTATTTTATTGCATGTCAGAAAGGTTTATTGGGTAGAATTTTTCCCTCTGAACTGGAGGGTTATAGGTTTAAGCATCACATCAAGGATTCGTGCTAATGCAGGGTGCTGATCCAGCCTCTCAGTGCCTCAGATAGAGGGTGGCAGCTCCCGCAGGATGTAAAAGCCAGTTGCTCTCTGGCCAGGCAGAAGGTAGCATTCCCAGGGTCCCTTTGAAAAGGTTAAATGCTCAGAATCTCTCTAAATGGTACTTCTCCATGCATGTGCTATTTTGAGATATATGTGATATGTAGTGTTGCATAAGGACTTTTTTGAGTTGTTGCTGAAAATCTTCCAGCTCCTGCGTTTTCCTGGAGCCATTGTGATGTTCAAACTGATTATTTTAGTAAGTGCTTTGAGAGACCTTAAACAAGAAAATAGTTTTAGATAAAATTCAAATAGGTCACACACACTCTCTGTTGGCAATAAGCAAGGGTATGGAAGTGTGCTGCTCTGTGATCAGTTCAGGGATTTGCATGGAACAGCTCCTGCAAAATTCCTCCTCTGCATAATCAATAATTGTGCCTCACTCCACCGTCGGTCAGGTGTCTTTTGGGTTGTGCAGATGTGGCTGGGAGAGCTGTGAATGTCTCCGAGGTGCATGCAGAAGCTCGCAGATGTGCTTGGGCTGGGCTGTAAGCCACACGCTGCAGGCTCAGGCTGGGCAAGGCCCCGTGCTGCTTTCCTGGGGCCGGCTGCTGCAAACGACCACGAGTGAAATGTGTGAGCAAAGTGTCTTCTCCTCACCACTCCCTTTCAAACTAAATCAAAAACTTTTTACAAGATTTGGGGGAGTTTTATTTCCATTCCCTACATTCCTCCTTCATTTCTGCTCCTTTGCTCCCCAGGCTCCCTGTCCTTCTTCATCTTGTTTCTGGCGGTGAGAGAGTCCACAGATGTTCTCAGGTCAGATTCACCCTGTTCCCTGGTAATTTCTCTGGACACCTTGGTGAAACTCACCCTTTCTCTGCACAGGGGGACTTTTGCCCAGCTGGGTGCCCCCATCCAGCAGCACGCAGACCACGGTGCCCATCCAGGCAGCTTAGGACAGCCAGACCCCTGCAGAGCATCTTGGTGCTCTTGCGGCCCTTACGCTGTGCTCATGGGCTGGTGGGCAGACAGTGCCGGTCACAGGGGGTAGCTCTCATTAACTGACAGCTGAAAGCCTCTGCTCTTGTGTTTGGAAATGCTGTGGCCTGTGAGTGTGCTGTAAAAGGAGTCCCAAATAAATCACACTACAGTAGCCTGGAGAAGAGGTCACAAATCTTTTTGAAGAAGAAAAGAGCCACTTCTGTCCACTGCTGAAACATGAACTGCCACATGTATCCTGTTATAAAAAATGAATTCCACGTTGGAAAACTTATCGACATGTTTGGGCACAGCTCATAGGCAGGGAGAGCTACTAACACTCAGATGACACCTTCCAGATGTTCTCCCTTCAACAATTACCAGTCTTCTCCAGGCCGGCTTGCTGCTCCACAGACATCCCATGGCAGATGGGATGACAGCTGCCGATGGGCATTGACAGCTTTGGCAGAGATGGGAATATTTGGGCTGGTTAAATAAGTACTGAGTAGTTTGTGTTATCCATCATTACGTGGCTAAAATGAAGGAGAAGGGACAGAGTTCAGAGCTCGCACCTTGAGGATGCTGTCCCTCCACTCCTCCCTGGGGAAAGCAGAACTTCCCACCCAGGCTTCTGTTCTCCCAGCCCGTGTTGTAGGTGTGGACCTCTGTGAACATGTGCACATGGAACTGTGAGCAGCTTTTAGAGGTGGTGATGTAGCAGATCGTCAACTGCCATGAGTATTGGGGAGAGAAAAATGGCTATGACAGGTTGAAGTCTGTTACCAAATTAATGGAAAGCATGAGAAGGTGAGCTGTACCCCCCTCCCCATGCTCACATATGAGTTATTTCAGTGATGCTGTTTGGTTCCTGCTGTTCTGCTGAATGCAGAATCCCCACGGAGCTCCCAGAGTCTCGCCCTGGAGCCCGCAGCCCCGTTCCTGTTAATGCCCAAGGGGCTGCCCCAGCTGCCCATCTGCCACTGCCATGGGGCACCAGCTGCTGCAGAGTTCAGGTGCACGCAGAAAGTTAAATAAGTATTTTCCCCAGGCAGATGAAGAAGACGAAAAATGTGTGCTACCAAATGACAGGTGAATCTCTTTGTAAAGATGTTTTGGAGATGAAACACAAACAACGCAGCTTACGTGGGTCTTTTGTTTTACAGAACATGTACAAGCATCGTGAGCAGCTACAGGAAAGCCCATGGAAGGGATTAGCTTTAATATGTGAGCTGAGCTGACAAAAAGGGAGCTATCGATTTTATCAGGAAATAATCTGATGTCTCACCTGGGCTCACAGTGCCTGGCCCTCTCCTCACTTATTTGTCCTCTGGGAAGTAGAAGAACAGAGGAAGAGAAGAACTTAGTTTTCAAGAAAAAAGAAAAAAAGAAAAAGAAGGCAAAATTAAGTTCACTTAGAACCTTCGGAATATGCCCCAAACTAACATTCCTCAAACATTAAATTTTTGGGGTACAGATTTGTCACTTTTGATTACCATTAATTATGTTTTGCTGTTTGTGACTTGAGGCTTATGATGTCATTTCATGTTTATCTGTGAATGAACCTGGGTATAACATAATGCGAACATGACAAAGTGTGATGGAATGCCAAAAGCTAAAGAGAAACATATGACTTCTGGACTGAATACCTGCTTTACCCTAGTATCTAATAAGAAAAAAGCTGGGATGTGGAAACAGGGTGAACAGTAAGAAGAGAAAAAAATTTGGCACGTCTTTTGTTGAAATTCAATCCTCTCCCTCCCTACTATGCCCAGAAACCATCTGCAAACTTTTCAATCATTTTTTAGGATACAGTGAATTTTATCATAATTTTGTCAAACAAAACCATATGTGCTTTTTCTATTGACAACATAGAATAACAAAATCATATTTGTTCAGACCACAAGGCAGGTAATAAATAACTGTGGACACACTGGTACAACTTAAGGTTTTTCAGAAAAAAAGTATTGAATATTACCAAAAAATTTAATTTGGGAGGTAAAGTAAACTTCTGAAGAGAAAACCATCTGAGAAAAAGCTTGTGGCTCAATAACTTTCCCCTTCCTGTTAGACCAATTCTAGCTCGGTGTCCTGAGGCCATAATAAAATGAGATCTTCTACCGACCGCCCTCGTATGTGCGTGGTGTGGATGCACATGCGAAGTGCAGGTAACAGTTATGGCATGTTCCTGCTGTGCACAAAGTCACAGACGTTATTGCACTTGGCCATTCGGGCTCATGCTGGCCGTTACTTGGAGGGGTTTGAGTCCCTGAGGCGAAAAGATTAAATGTGAATTGAAGTAATTTAGGTCACACTTCCTCCTAATTCACCAGCCATGAAATACCTTCGTTACTGATATTGGACAAGCTAGTCTTTCAGGTGTGACCAAGTATTGCTATAATCATGGAAAAATCTTCAGTCTAGAGCATCAGGATAGTCCTGCTCTGGATAGCTTTGGTGGCAAGAAATAATTGTTCATACTTTGGGTCTAAAAGTGCAAAAATGTGGTACACAAAGAGATGCCTAAAGTAGCGTAGAGAAGTTAGTGTTTTTATGTATTTATTTATTTCTGGTAGAAGTTCACATGAAACTCTTCCCTGTGTAGGGGTGTATGTGTCTGCATGGAGAAATCTGCAGCAAACAGAAGTGGACTCAACTTCTAATCACCAAATTCAAGTGGGGAATGTGGCACAGATATTTTAATGATAGTTGTTAACCACTTGAAGTTTAGCAAAGGATCTGGTAAATTCTTCATCTCAGGCTATGTGTAACTTGGACAGGAAATTTCCCTGGTCAGTGCTTTAACAAGCCTTTGAGCTCAAAGGATGAAAATTATTAGGGTGTAGTTATTCTGAAGTTTGGATCAAGTGATTTAAAAAAAAAAAAAGATGAATCCATGTGTAGACAAACATATGGTTTGAATATGACTATATATATATTACATTAATAAACATGTAATTGTCATTGTGTTAACAGTGATAAACAGCCTTATTTTTTTAAAGTAATGCCTCATTAAGGTTGAGCTGGGGACTTGGTTGGATCTTCGCCACTTGACTTTGCACCATTGCTTTTTACCTGTATGTTAAAGTGGATGCAGAAGAGCTCTGCTGCAGACAGGTCAGAGATCTGATGATGAAAAGCTACGGCTAAACTTCCCCTATTAGCAACATTATTATTCCCCCCTTGCTGTATTCAGTTTAGTACAGCACTTCCTTGCTCGTTGTCATTAGCTGCAGCAGAGGATTCTGCCATATTGTTTTCATTGTTGTTTTTATATAATGAGATAAACAGAAAGACACAATCCTTGGTCTGAAGAGTCTGCTATTAAAGCCGTGCGTATCCATTACGATACCCCAAGGCTTCAGCTTGGATGTGGCCTCACAGTCATGCACTGCATGCCTCGAAATGTTCCTGGTCTAAAAGGCGAGGAGAGGGAAGAATGTGATATAATTTTGAAGCAATGATAATGGTAAAATAATTAACAGACTTTACAGGTCTTTAAAGTCTTCCTGCTAAGGTTCTTGATGATCTTAACAAATAATCAATTAAAGCCGTCTGAGATTAGTGAGTATTATTATCCCTGGTTTATGGATTAGGTGACTGAGGTACAAAGGGATTAAATTCTCAGCCCCGTATCTTCTGCCCAGGTTAGCCTTCCTCCTGCCCCAGACCCTCTTAAACATCACATAAATGCCAGCACGCAACAAGGCACAAGGGCAGGTTCTGAAGCATTTTTAGGGTGACATGAGAGAGAGTCAGGGAAACCTAGCTGTCTGCAGTTTGGGCTTTCATCCATTAGCTCCTGTCTTTGCCTGTTTAAGCCTCATTTCTCAGAATAGTTGTAGCAAATCCCATCCCATCCCATCCCATCCCATCCCATCCCATCCCATCCCATCCCATCCCATCCCATCCCATCCCAAAGCCTGGGGGCAATCGTCGGAGGGAAGCCAGTGGTGGCAGGAGGTGGAGGAGAGCACCCATGGGAGGCGAGGCATGCACATGGTGATGAGGTGGAGCTGGCAGTGGCACCCACTGCAGCCAGGCAAGGAGCAGGCCTCGTGCCTCGTGCCCCTCGCTGCTGGCAGCAGGAGCAGGCGGCTGTGCCCGCAGCAGCAGCTCTGCAGAGACGCTGGCTGTGACTGCGTGCACTTGGCCAGTGCTCTCTGTCCAAGGAAAACCTCCCAGAGGAGGTGACCCTCCTGCACCGGGCTTAGCGCACCTGATTAGAGCCGTGGCTCGCCTCCTGAGCTGCAACAAACTAGCTTTGGGCCCGATGCCTAACCTTCGGCACAGCTGCTCCGGGAAAGAGGGCTTTCTGGTTGAACTTATTGCACTACAAAAGGGATTGTTTGAAATATACTTTAGTTGGCAAATCAGCATTTCCAGGAGATTTAGGGGAAATGTGGAGGCTGTCTGGTTTGTGAAAGGTGCATTGGAAACATCCAAAAGTTTTTGGTGCAAATTGTAGCAGAGATGATGTTCCCCCACAACAGGTACTCCGTTTTCCATTCCTTTTTACTATTTTCTAAAATAATTTCTTCTGCCTCCTTCTTTTTGTGGTAATGGAAGACAATGCTTGCTCTGGCACTGAAGTGCAGTCCCTTTTCTTAGGAAATCTAGATTTTTCAAGCCCAAGCACCTGTGCTCCAGGTTTCCTTCTGGACAGGTTGGAGGGTGGGATGCACCTTCTGTTCTGCAGTGGAAATCACTTTGTTTTTGTTTCTGAAGAAGTCTCACTAATGCCTAATTTCCAGGTAGAGGAGAAACTTATTTTTTCTCCCTTTTTGAACACTGATTATGGAGTATCTCATAACTGTTTTTTGTAATACGCTTGAACCACAGAACCCGTGACTTCTTTCAGAGATCACCTCCACCTCTCTCTTTGTCAGTGTTGTAAATTCAGGCAGTTGCTACTAGCTTCCTTTTTTTTTTCTTCTTTTTTTTTTTCTTTTTTTTTTTTTTTCTCTTCAATATTTTAATATTGCATCTAATATTTAACAAGTATAGAAATGATGAAAATGCTACTGACTGTGTGACAGAACTGTGAATTGAATGTAGGCTGCTAAGAATCTTTTTTTTTTTTTTTTTGAAACAGATTAGTGTTTTTTTTTATTAAATAAAATAAAAAAAAATAAACAGAAACTGCTACTGCAGCAGGAAAGTAACTTCAAGAGGTTATGTGCTTTGCAGGTCTAGGTGTTAATAAACACTAGAATACTATTTTCAGTACAGTTTAAAGAAAAATGTGGTTACAGTTTCTTTCACAGCCACCTTGGTTTGGAGGGCAGAGTTTTAAAAAAGCACCTACATTCAGCAACCAGATCGCGATCCCATCGGGCAGCTCCTCCAGTGAGCACGGGGTGCAGTGCTAACAGGGCGAGGGCCAGGAAGGGAAGCTTAGTTGAAGAAAGTGCTACTTAAAGTAAATGCTAATGATTTAAAATGTTATTCCTTCTGTGCTTTTAGAAAAGGAAAAAAAAGGGGGTGTGTGTGGGGGGAAGTAATAAAGGCTCCCAGCCTGTACCTCATCTCCAGTCACTCCAGTGAAATTCCCAAGAGAGCATCCAGGCTCCCCTCTCCCCCTCTTTAAAAATGGTGGACCTGGAACCACTTACAAGAGAGGCTTAATAAGAGGCAAATGTGTTTTATATTTTGTATCTTGTTAAGTGAAAAAAGATGGATTCTCACAAGTAGTCTCCTGGTGCAGATTTGAGTGGTCTATGCATGCAAATGTTGTGATGCTTCGTCTGCTAACATCCCCTTACAGTCCCCCTTGGCCACTTAAAATCCCACCCCCCCAGAGCAAGCAGAGATGAAATTGCTTCATTTGTACAATGGATCTGCAGATCTAGGAAACTTGTTTCTATCTGATTTGCTGATAATTTACTCCTCATTTATTTTTTTTTCTCTTCTCTCCCTGCTCCCCCCCGACTGAAACAAAACAGTGTCTCAGCTCACATCTCTTCCCTGAGGAGGGAGGAATTGTTTCACTGGGCTGAGAGTTATGATTGAAAGCAACAGAAAAAATTAAAAAAGACATGCACCAAGATGGCACATTTACTAGAGGACAAGAAGAAAAAACCCTTTGCATTTGAAAACTAGTAGTAAAACTTGTAATTTACATTCCCACTTGCTGAAAAATCTGCTAGAAAAATGTAACTATTAAAAATATACAGTATGTTATGCGTATGTGTGTGTTGAACAGCGAGACGTATTCCCCTTCTGATAATCTTTTTTATGACCTTTTGGTGCAAGATAGTGCCATGCTTACTGTCTGCTTTCACTATTCAGTGTTGAGGAAACGCATTATATTTTTCTTTGATCCAGAGATCTGGATTGCTAAAACTGATGGCCACAATTAAAGACAGTCCTGCTGAAAACCTGACCTCTGTCTGCTCTCAACTTCATGTAAACTTTTCAATATGGATGTAATTTGGTATTAAATTACCCGTGCTTTATTGCTTTTTAGCACAGCTCTGTCCTGTTGCCTTTTAAAAATATAAAGGGTAACATAAAAGAAAAATTGCAGTGCATCTGCTTAATTATGTAATTATATACTTGTTTTCTTACATTTAGAAACCTTTTTGGATGCGTTGTCTATAGAAAAGCTGCAATACTTGAGGTGAATTACTTTTCTGTGTTCTCGGAGCATATCCAGACCAGAATGTGTAACTGCAGTCGAGGCTGGCGCTCAGGCACGTTGCCTCCTTGGGCCAGCCCCGCGAGCCTGTGAGGCTTTCCCCGACCTCGCAGGTGACATCAGCCCACGGCTTTCACTCTGTGGTCTTGTAGGCCTTCTGTCTGAATGAGGACTAAACTCCTCAGCTTTAGGAGATCACTGAAATCACATCCAATGTGATTGGAAAGGACTAGGAGGCATCAACTAATCTCTCACCACTTTTATTTTTTATTTTTTAAAGTGGAATATAGCGGCCAGCAGCCAATGGGCTCCTGTTATCTTGTGCCAGCTGCTGCTGTCAGCACTCATGTCTGCAGCCAGCTCCTCCTTTGTCTGGGCCAGTGAAGCTCTGGGCGTGCTGCATGGTTGGACGCCTGGCTCCTTGGGTGTCTTGTCCAAACATCCTCACTCACCTGCACCTCTCTGGTGAACCCTGTGCACCATATGAAGGTGCCTTCCTGCATATGCTCAGGAATCACGTATGCCTGAAATTTTCATTTTTCTTGTGGCCGCGGCCTTCATGTGCGGTGTAGTACATTTATTAGCAGACAAGAAAATTGCTGTACATCTGAAAAACAGCACTAAAATTGCTCCCTTCTGCTCACTGCTTGAGGGCTTCTCCAGCCTTTCTCAGCACAGCTTGATGCTTCTGGCCCTCTCCTCATCGCTTCCCAGGCCATTTTGCAGTTTGCTTGGTGTGTCGGTGCTCACCCAGCCAGCTGCAACAACGTCTACCTTCCCCAGAATGGGGAGAAAAGTCAGTGCACCAGGGCCTTGGGCAAGTGCTGTCCCAGGTGACTGCACATCAACTGCTGGATTTGCACTTCCTCGTGTGAGAAGCTGTAGGCTGCTTGCAGGCAAAGTGTGCTGTTCTGCAAACCTGAGACGTGCAGCCTCTCCTTCAGAGAACACTGGTACTCGATATGACAAAATGCATCTATCTGCATTTAATTGAGCTTCAGTTCTATCTAGAAAACCTCATTTCAGTGTGCTTCAACTGCGACTAACCGTGCCCACGAACGGGCATCCCCCGGATGGCACCCCGCTGAATGTGGGACCGCCCCTGTGAGGTGTGGGGAAGCGACCCTGGGCTGCTGAGGCACAGCAGCGTCTCTGCGAGCAGACCGGGGCGGCTGGCTGGGACATCTGTTTCTCCTCAACCTGTAACACAAGGAGGAGGTTGAACTGGAGGTGGGTTTTGCGCTGCTCGAGCACATGTGGGAGATGGCAGCGCTCCAGGCGAGGGGAGGACTGCGCCTGCCGGGCCCGCAGCCCCGCCAGCCTCGGGCCTGCCGAGGAGCTGGAGCCTGCTGCGAGGACGGTGCCTCTGCGGGGCTGCGTTATTGCACAAATGTTTACAAGCCTCTAGTGCCTTTTAAGAATAAAATGAGTGGGGAGGAAATTCCTTTGTTAAACTCCTCATATCACTGTTACTTGGGCCGATTGGGATGGAGAATAACCCCTGATAAAGGACGGCCTATGCAGGTTCCTTGGGCGGAGGCTGTGAGCGCTAGCAAAAGCTCAGGAGGCGGAGGTCCAGCAAGACTGGATCATTGAGCGTCCCAGCCAACTTCTCCTGATCCTCTGTGCCTTGAGACATGAAGCGAGATGCTGGGGATGGGTAATGTCAAGCCCCTGCTCCCCTGGGAGCAGGGGGTCCTCCCCACGGCTGGCAGCACGAGCTGGGGTGCTGAGCTCGAGACACTTCCCATGTGTGGGGTCATGGCACAGCTTTCCTCCCGCTGCTCTGCTCTGTCCTTACGATGTGCATCGTAACGCAGAGGTGCTTGGTGGGTCACGTTCTGATGTGCAGTTAAGGCAGCCCGTGCCTATCGTGTGGGGTTTGTGTGCTCACAGCCCTGGCCCCCATGTGCCTGTGTCTGGACTGCAGGTGCGGAAGGATGGGTTGGGGGCTCAGCAGGAGCCACCAAAACCCCACTGCTGCAGCACTGATGGCTCTGAAGACAGATAGGATGGAAGGTTTTTCATTTTATTTTCTTTTATATTTTCCTAGAGTCTGCCATGTTAAATATACTATGGAAGGGTTTTTCTACCACAGCCATTCAGGTGCCAAAGTGAATACATAAACAGATATCAAAATGCATTACCCAAGGGAGGTAAAACTGATTTATTAAAGACTTAAAATATAAAATTATAAGGTTAAAAATCATTAAAAATGAATCTAACAGGTGCAGTAATAAAAGAAGAGTTAAAGGTGTTTGCAGCCTAATCTAGTTGTATCTATTGCCTTTTCTCTCATACTGCCTTACTTTGATCCTGGTCTCCTTTAAGAACAAATGCAGCTTTACCCAACTAATAATTTATTTATAGCTTTTTTTTTTGTAAAAATTGCATCCACTGGAAAAACACATACTGCATGGAATTTTATTGACTTCCATGCAAAAATATAACTGCAGACCATCAAGAAACTGATGGAAGCACATTTTATATCTTATCTAGCTTTCCTTATATATTTATTTTTTGCAGAGGTTCATTTTGTGGGTTGAGAGCGCTCGCAACAAAAGCAAAACCAAACAAATCAAAACTACCTCCCGGTGACCCCCCCGCCTCCCCCGAGCTGCTGTTTGAATACGGGTCCATCATCTTTTTGTTTGGTCGTGCATCATCCAGCTCCCTGCTGTTGTGTGTATTTGCTGGTAGTACTTTATCTTTGCAGACGTACCGCAGGTATGCGAAGCATATAAAATGTATGGACAGGTATCGAGAAGCAATATGCAACTGTGACAAGTTGAAAATACATTTATCTCCCTTACTGAGGCGCAGATAAGTTATATATTTCCCAGGAGAGTGTAACTATGAATGACTTTCCATGCGGAGGTACTTTTAAAAGTTTCCCATCGCCACTAATGCATGTTATCCCTCTTCCAATGCAACCCAATGGCTGGGTTTTAGCTGAGCACCACAGCAGCGGGTGGCCAAGCTGCCCTGTTCTGTGGTGCCCAGGCTGTCACAGCTGGCGATGCACTAGAGCTGCTCTTCCCCTTGTGGGACTAAACCCCAGACTGTTCTGGTGGCCAGGCAGACATTTCAAACGGGGACAGGTGGAGCTGCGGTGTCAGACAGTGAGGGAAAAATGCTGATTCTGGTTACCGAGGGGGGTCAGGACCACCTGCATTTATTAGCGGGCAGCAACCTCCGCAGCAATTCTGCGACAAACACTGCCGAAGGGGCTGGGATTTGCCTGTAGGGCCATAGGAAAGGCTCACGTGTCATGGACTGCGTGCTGGAGAGGCAACAGAAACCCGTAAAACTAATTAAGCTGAGGACAAGAGATATTTGGAAAAAAAGCTTCACTTGTAGTTCTTTTCTGGGCTAAAAATGGTGTTATGAGAAAATGGATTTTTTCACCTAAAAATCTGTCTTGATTGAAAATCTTTGACCTTTAACATGAAAAACAACAACTAATTTTTGAAAGCAGAGCCTTTTTTTTGCATTTTTGATTAAACTGAGCAAAACAATTATTTTTGTAAATGGGCAGGGGTTTATTTTCCACACAAGAAAAGGGAGAAAATGCTTTCCGACAAGCCTTAATAAAAAGGCAGTTAGGGGGATGTTTTCTCATGTGGATTCCATTTCCTGGGATTGCGAGGGCAGAGGCGCAGGGCCGGCACTGTCTGCTGCATGCACGTCGCCGCGCCAGCTGCGCGGGAATCACGGGGGGGTTTCAAGAGCAAAATCTGCTCGGTGAGGGTGAAGTCGGTGCAGGTGTGAAATGTAACGGAGAGCTAACGGGGCTGTGGGGAGAACGGGGTGCATAAATGTCACGTTTGTCATTTGGGGGCTTGATGGTGGCAGTGAGGTGCACGTGACCAGCCGTCAGCTGGAGAAAAGGCAGAAAATTCTCAGCAATTGGGTCTACGAGGGTGTTGGTGCAGAACAGCCCTCGTGTGTCCTTATCAGCACAGGGATATCACCAGCCCTGGGCCAGGCGGCAAGGCAGCACCCAAGGGAGCTGCAGGGGGCTGCCCTGGGGTGCCGGGGGCAGTCTGGGGAGTTGCCATTCTGGCCAGTGGCCCTCTGTCTGTGCTGCCTGCATTTTTTCTGTGGGACGAGGTGGGGTAACAGCAAAGCTTTGGAAAAATGTGACTGCCAGCATGCTGCTGCTCAGGGCGCTGCTGGCACCCGGGCACTGCAGCTGCAGGGTATCACGCACTGCCTGGCACTCAGCCTGAAAGAGCTGCCTTGGGCAGATGGGAGAAAGCCATCAGGTCTGCCAACAGGACTGGGAGTGAAAATGCCATTTTTTTAACTTTATTTTTTTCTTATTCCTCCTTTCTTTTTGTGTGTGCTGCTTGGTAGCATGTGCCTTTCTGGGGCACCGGCTGCATTGGCCTCTTCTCCATCTAACCTGGGACTTTGTCCAGCATTAGCAGAGCAAATACATCAGAAAAAGGAATGAGAAATCCCACACCAGCCACGTGGAACAGTCTGCCCATGGCCTATTTTTTTCCTCTGGATTCCCTGTGATTAGAAAGTAAATGAGTGAGGTAATTTTTTGTTTTTTAAAAAAGTTATAATTGACTACTATAATTCTGTATATTTTTAGTATTAGCATAAATGCACACTCCATTTTTTCATCTGTATTCATATGCTCAGTGTGTTCAGAGTCAGGGACTTCCCAAGTTTAATTTGCATTTGTGGAAGAAATTCCCCTTATTGGTTTTGAATGCATCACCTTTTAATTTCATGGAGGATGCCCAGGTACTCGTGTTATGAGATAGCCCAGGAGTGGCTGATCTACCCCCTGTAGGTTATTCATTATCCTATATGCTGTTATTATGTCTCCTCTTATTTATTGCCTATTTAAGGTTTAAAAAAAGTCTTTCAATCTCTTGTCATGTGAGAGATTTTTCCATATCCCTAATCATTCTTGATGGTCTGCTCTGAATCACTTCTAATTATGCAATATTATTTTTGAAATCGGGTGGTCATACCATACATTGTGGCTGAGAATGCTTGATTTACATGTGCTACACACAATTTTTCCATATTATTCAGCATCCCATTTGCTCTTCTGACTGTGATACTTCAACCTTACACTTTCCAGCATTGTATCTTGGTAACTCCTCGCCTTAATGTGATCACAGCCACTGCCGCCCTGTGCCTGCACCCCACTTCCTTTTCTCCTGGACATTTCTTGCTCGACTGCTGGGGTCTCTTCACCTCTCTTCAGTAAGTGCTTCCTGACAAAGTTAGCTTCTTCCTTGGGCCTTGCAGACTCTCATCCATGCCACTGAAACACTTTCATCATCCTTCAGTACTGAAGCAGAACTTAAAAATGATAAACTAAGTGTCTGATCCTGCAAACAGTTACACATGCGAGTCATCTTGTTGACTTCAAAGGAGCTGCTCACATGAGTAAAGTTACATGGTAAGATATTTTCAGTAATGAAAATTCCTTAGGCATTTTTTTTTCTGGCAGCACGGAACAGAATTTTGTGCCCCAATAAGTAACTGCTCATCACAACAGAAGCCAGGGGGGTTACTCAGATGCATGTCTGTCTCTCTGTCTCTCCCAGCCACTTCCAAAAGCTAAATGCTGCTGGTGCCAATGCACACCGAGCGAGCCAGGGAGATGCCCACTTGGTGAACAATGCCATAAGAATGCCTGGAGGTCCCTGGAGGTGCTGGAGCCCCTCTACATGCCTGCAGAGCAAGCCCAAATTATAAAACAAGCATCCTGCCTGACGCTGTGGTCTGTGGGGAAGCAGCAGCAGGTCTGACCCTTGCTCAAGGCCCAGTGTGCTGGAGGCTGAGGCAGCCCAGCACCGAAAGCATCATGCCCGGACCCTCCCTGCCCAGCCATGGGGCCAGTCCTGCTGCCCCCCTCGTCCTGGTGCATGGTTTTTATTTTTGTCTGTACGTGCACTTTAAAAGAGAAAGGGGTTGGTTTAAAGGAAATAGAGAAAGGTTGAAATTAATAGCTTACCATTTGATTGATTAAGCACCAACCAAAATAGGGCAGGTGTTGGTACTGAAAAAAAAACCCAAGAACCAGACTGTTCCCACCTGTACAGAAAATGGGTTTGTTCATCCATGTTTTCAAACTGTACGGTTTCTTGCAATGTAGAAAACGTGTTTCAAATGGAGACACCTTTCTAATTCTGTCTATAACTATGAAACTCCCCAAGGTGGAGTGAGAGGATACAGTGAAAGGGCTGAGGCTTGGCCGTTGTTCTCTGGTTGCTTTGAGGCTCTCGCTTTATTTGAAGCAGTGGAAGGTCCACGCAGCTTTGTGATGTTCCTGTAACAGGGCGTGAGTCCCTACTTCCTTGGATGAAACTGAAATCACTCACCTCCAGACCTGAAGCTGGGCAGTAAAACTTTTTCTAAAACCCATTAATAAGTACTTTATTATTTTTTCGTGGAATTAAAATAATTTCCACTATCATTTGCCATCGTGGAGTCACGCACAGGGCTTCAGCTGCCCGTTAGCTGGCACAGCCCTTTTCTAGCACCTTGGCTGAATGGGACCCTGGGTGCTGGCGGTGCACATCGGGAGTTACGGTATTGGGGTATTCGCTTTGCCTTTATTTGCCTCCCCGCTGCACGTTCAGTCCTCGGGGCACAACCTGGGGAACCATCTCCGCACGTGCTTTGTCCTGGCCTTGCCCAGTGGGTGACAAAAGGGACCGAAGCTGGCACCCAGGGGTGGATGTCGGGGGGCTGCTGCTTGCCCGGCTCCCTGCGCTCCTTGGGGTCCCTCCGGCGGGGCCCCACGCACAATTCGCGCCCCCCGTGGCTGCGCCCCAAACCCGTTCCAGCCCCCGGCGGCTGCTGGCGGGGGCTGCGCGCGGAGCCCTGGGAGGAGTGGGGGGCTCAGGGACTGCCGGGCACGGGGGTGCAAAGGAGCCGAGGAACAAAATCGGAGCCCGGCGGCCGAGGCAATTTTTGGTGCGAGCGGAGCGACCGAGGCTCAGATGTCTGCTTGATGTTTAGGGGAAGATTTGATGCTTTAATAAGGGAATCCTCTGCCTCCCCCATCCATCATTCGTCATCTTCAGCCATCCAAACACCACTGTAAATTTGTCAGAGCCTTTTCCATATTCAGTGCTTTTATAAATAATGGCCATCGCGAGCAGCAAAAAAGGAAAGGCGCATTTTCTATTTCTGCTCTGGCTCCAGTCGCAGCCGTGGAAATGTTGAGCAGGTTTTTGTTTTTTTGCTTTCAAAAACAAACTGCTCGGATCATATAATGTAATCACATAAGCAAAAGTGCATTCCAGTGTTGCCCCTTATTGTGGCTGCTACTTGCCAAAATAACATTAGTTTGTGAGCTTCTCCATAATATATGAAACAGCCTGTGCTTCATTACTACGCGCTTTTATCCTACTTCATCATGTCTTCCTTCTTTTCTGTGCTATCTAAGGGATTATGCAGCTTCTCTGCAATATTCTGAAATTAATCAAACCAAGCAAAACCTCATGCTATATTATCCATCACTGGAGGAGAATGATTTCCACAATCCAGGCAGCTTTACATTGTTTTGTCCAGGGGCTGCAGCAGAATTCCATTAATAAGAACACAGTAGAAATTTGATTTTTCACAAAATGCATTTGTTAAATATTTGCAAACGGCAAATTTTTAGATATGACGCCAAGTATAACCCTAATCACATTTCTTTTCCTGTTATTTTAATTAGGAAGTGGACAAGCATAATGTCCACTTCTTTCTGTGAATTTTCGCTCACCGAACAGCTGCTCAGTGCTAATGCAGCTAGCCCGAAGAAGCTTTGCTATGCAATGAGATATGTAAAAACTCAACGGATGCTTACCCAGACTGTTTTATATTTCGTGTATTATATAATCAAGCTCTACAAGTAATTTCTTTCAATAAATGAGTAACCATACCGCAGATTGCAGACACTTAGTTTGATTGAAAGTAATAAAGGGAGATTATCCACAGAGTTAGTTGAATGACGGTTCTGACTTGACCCACTGCCCAGAGAGATAAGAATTAATCTTATAAACCTCGCCACACTTGCACCCTCCCTGATCCTCCCGGCAGCAGAGCAGGGGCCCATTTGCCCCCTTTGTTCCAGGGCTGCTGTGGCAGGGACAGGGACAGGGACAGGGACAGGGACAGGGACAGGGACAGGGACCATCCTGGGGGGCGAGCTCTCGGGGTCACATGGATGCTGTGCAGCCTTGCGGGGCAGCGATCTGTTTTACCCAGAATGTGCTGGCCGTGCAGCTGGTCCCAAAACACCACGGCTTCACGTGCCGTGAAACCTCTGCCTGGCCTCGTACAGCCCTGCATGAAGGGAAGGGAAGCATAAAGGTGAGAGCAGGAGACCCTCAGAGGTGTGTGGCATTTTCAGAGCTGCAGCCCCATTTCTTTCCTGAGTTGAGGTCTCTGTGCCTAAACAGATTTGCACATGGGCATATCTGCTGCGGGCACTTCGGTTACATCTGGTTACATCTGGTAGCTCACCAGCTGCGAGGCATTTTTCTGAGGAAAGTCACTGAAAGAGCAAAATAACCATAATGGCTACTGCCCGGTGTGTGACTGGGAGCTGGCTGGGGGAAGCTGAGCGGAGCTTTGGGTGACTCTCATTGCTACAGGGCTGTTGTAGAGGTCCAGGTAACTTCTGTGCTCCGAGGTGGTTGTGCTGCTTCTCCTTTTGCTCCCAGACCCCTCTGCTTGCCCACAGGCGGCTTCTTGGAGCCCGGAGCTCCCATGTGCTATTTTTTTCCCCAGATATTTTACCATTGTCAAAGGTGTTTCCTCTCTCCAAATGGTATTTTAATGAGTGCTTCCACAACTACTGAGGATGTGTGGGCCTTCTTTTGTGATATTACAAGGTCTTGCTTTTTGGTATCAGATTGTTGATAGGTTTAAATGGTGCGCTTTTGCTTTGTGCATGGATGACACAGGTACAGGCACAATGGAGAGCAAGGGCAGGCAGAAACTGAGCTGAAAATGCAGCGTAACTGACAAAGGGACAAGATGAGGGTGTGTGCTTGCATTTTGTGTTTGTTACTTTATGGCGAAATAAAATACCAATGTTTCCAATTTGTGTAGAAACTATCAAACTGCTGCTCTCTTCCCTTTTTCTTTTCCTGAATTTGCGACTTCTGCTAAAATTAAGAGATTAGGACAGCATAAATCTGTTGGCTAACTGCCTCAGCCTTTGGAAAAAAATTGTTTGCTTCTGTCTTTATTTCATGCTTTCCATTAAGGATGTATACTGTTGTGGAAGGA
This sequence comes from Netta rufina, assembly GCF_964035555.1. NCBI lineage: Eukaryota > Metazoa > Chordata > Aves > Anseriformes > Anatidae > Netta > Netta rufina. Next base: position 935,113 of record NC_140136.1, on the reverse strand, counting down.
TTTCAGTAACTAGTGAATGATGACACTTTAGAAAAAATCTTTACCTACCAAGGCAAATATGAACAAGAGCAGTGCAACTTTACTATGTATGTTTTCAGCTGAAATAGCACCACAGCCTCTTGCCACACCAGAAGCAAGACCCCACGGACAAATAAACATCATCACAAGTTAATGTTATGGAGGTGAGGGGGATGGGTGGCTTTCCTTTATTATTTTTTTTCCTGTCACCAAATTTCCCTCTCCAGCTAGATAGCCTGAACTTGTGTGACATTATCCATCCTCACACACACAGAGCAGCCGCTCGCCTTCCCCTCATTATACATTCTGCTGGTAATAATACCACTGGGTTAATGCACCAGCTTTCACATCCGCAGACATCAGCTCACAACCTGATATGCCTACAAGTGAAATGAGTGTGATGGCGACCTCAAACAAATCCCCGATGGGTATTATTTCATATCAAATCATATGATTACTCATTGATTCGGGGGTAGTTTTTGCTGGGATAGGGAAGACAAAGGTCCAGTTCCGCAGGTTTTGGATGCTCTCGAGCTACGAATGAATTCAGGCAAGCATTTGGCATTTGTCTTCACCGAGGATTTTTAGGAAGCTATGATGTAACGGGCAGTGCCTTCACTCACCGTAGCTGGGTGTAGTGCTCTCAAATCCTTCTCTCTGCAAGGCGGATGCACAAAGGCAGAGATACGTGTAACCAAACAGGCACTCACTCCATTGTTAGGAGCTTGGGGTGACGACGGAGAAGTGAATTGCTGGTGAGGTGGGAACCACGGGGTGGGTTAGTTCAGGCCATTCCCCTGTTTCAAATGGGCAAGCACAGTTCCACCCTTCCCTCTTCATCTTTTCTTCCCATATTTATTCCATAGTGGAGTGAGCTCTTTTCATTTACTCTTTAAAACAAACAAACACACACACACACAAAGCACCCAAACCCACAGTTCGCTGACAAGCTGAACTGAACATGGGGATACAGGAGCAACATCTGTGACATCACCAGCAGTGGTGGTAATGTGATATTCAGATATTATGATGCAAATAACAGGTTTGAGTTCTGTCTTTCTTAAGACCCTATGGGTGCATTGCTTTGGGTTAAAAAAATAGAAAAAGGTCAAGCACCATTGAGCCGGCCTCAGAGAGTAAACAATTATTTTAAACGCCATGGTGCACTCACTTTCAACAAGAGAGCTTCTGCTTGCAAGCAATACTGTAGCGTTCAAGTATTTAGGTCTCCTTAAAACTGTTTCTTCCCCCACTTGTGTTAATACAGATATTAAGCCTAATAGTATCTACTTAGCATAAACAAGAAGATAAAAATGATTTCTGTGATTGAAATGTTTGTTATTTAGCATTAAGCATCTTCATACTCTCATGTGTTTTGCATTTTAATCCACTCTGTGCTTGGTTTTGGGATTGATAGATTAGTTTTAATCCCCTGTCTAATAGTGGAGTACTGGTGAGATTTATTAAACAGGCAGGGTTTGGTACTTGGATTTAAGAGGACTCACATGCACTGTTCATGCATATTAAATTTGGGAAACCACCGGTTCAGTTTATAAAGGACTGTGATGTCCTTGATCACTGAGTGTTTCTGTTGTGCATCACTAGCTCAGTAAGTCTTTATATTTCTTAAATGGAACATTTCTGATGGTTCCTTCCCACTGCATAAATCTAATATTCCATAGATATGTTTTTGACTGTTAGAATTATTACAGAAATTCTGTTCGATTTAACCTCAGTTCCAGTGGCTGAGGCACCCGGCATCAGGGCACGAGGCTGCCGTGGCAGCCGGGACGGGGCTCCCAGGTGCTGGTTCCTTCGTGCCCTTCCTTTGCAGTTTATTGGCTCCATTGTTTCTGTAGCTGCACTTAAAATCTGCAAACTAATGCAGTGTTAAAAGTACAGCAACTTCCATATGCTTTTAGAAAAAGCAGAAAAAAAACAACAGCAAACTACCAGCCACAAGGCACAAGGCAAAAAGGGGCTCCTGCAGGCTGAAGGCCAGCGGGCTGTTCCCGTGGGTCGCGGGTGCGATGCCAGCAGATGAAGGTGCCCACGTGGTGCCCATGGCTCTTGCTGCTCTTCAGGGCACGAAGAAAAACTGCCCTGTGGCAACTGGAAGGCTAAAGGGGCTCCTGCCTGGGCTTTAGTGTATGCTGGGAAAAACAGAAGCTTGGCAATAGTTTTTAAAAAGAAATCAATCAAACAAACAAAACAAAACGAAAAAAAAAAAAAAAGCTGAAAACTTCAAAATCATTAAATGAAAATGTGCCCTATCAGTGGAAGATGAGTTGACTTAATGTGCAGTTTTACTGGTTAATATCCCATTAATGCTGTAATGCTATGGGAAAGGGGGAAAATTTAACTTTCTATTAATGTAATTATAGAATTGCTATATAAAAGTTATTAACTGCAGAAGTGAAAACTAGGAAAAATGAGTTTAAATTTAATAAGTTAATGAAAACAGTAAAAGCCTTTTACAAGAAGATGCTTTACTCTTGTAGGTTTGCTTCTTTAGCTAACCTCTATTTTGAGTTACCAAATAAATATGTAAAGCAGTTACTGCAAATACAAGTGACAGCAGTTGTAATCACCAGCTTAGGAACCCCTGCATTTGATTGGAACACATCATAAAACAAATGTCTGTCTGGGATTTTACTTGGTCATTGGGAATTTATTGGCCCTGTGACATAAAGGAGACTACCAACACTTGGCTTTAAAATCTGTTAGTAGAAGATAGAGCTTTTTAGCAACTTTAATTGACAAGAAATTATGTGATATGCTGGATAATTGACCATACTTTTCTACCTCAGTTAAAGCTCTTTTTTTTTTTTTTTAATTCTTGTTACAAAATAAAAAGAGAGAAAGAAGGCCAATAGGCAGTTATTTGTTGTCCCCCACTCCTTTTTTTATATTATTTTTATTTTATTTCCTAATGCAAGCATCCAGGTAGTGACACTGAAAGGTGGCAAATTTAAACAATGATGTTTTCAGATAATGTGCTTTTAGCCCTTGGAGTTCATTGCCACAAGATGTTGATGCAACAAGATTGAAAATATTAGATATTTTATTTTATGGCTAACAAGAACATCCATGCTAATATATATAATTTCAATTAAATAATCAAAATTCTACTGCTCCAGGACATAAGACAATCCCTAACCAATGGTAATGGGGAGGGAACTCCCCTGTGGCCACGTTATTTCATAATTATCGGCTGTGAGGTTTCTTGCCCATTTCAGTGTGAGGATACTCAGCAAAATTAACCATTTGGAGCACGTGAGACTAGCAAACCACTTGGTTCATCAGGTTTTTGCGTTCCTCAGGAAAAATATACAAGACACCTGCAGTATGTGAGTTTCATGGGAGCCTCATGTTGTGTATGCAAAATCTCAGAAAATATTTGCAGCTATGGTATGTTGTCAGAAGGATGGAAAATTGCTTTATACATTTTTTCCCCCCTAGTTTTCCCTTTATTGCCTTAAGCTCTGGAGACCAGACAATTTAGCACATTTTAATGTGTTGAAAGAGGACAGAGTTAAAGTTGCTGTGTGGGGAGATGCCGTGCTAGCTCCAGTGTCCGTCTGCGCTGCCCCTGTGGGCAGTGCCACGGAGCGATGTGTTGGGGTGTGCAGAGCAGCCAGGCTCTGGCTCAGCACATCTGAGAGGCTCCTGCAAGGATCCGTTTTTTAGCTGGTGATCCAGGATTTTAGCAAAATGAGGAAAAATGTATCTACTCCTTTCAATAGCCTTGTTATTCTGAAGCATTTGCATTTATAGATGTGAAGTTAGCTTCATGTCCTGATTGGTGGGAGGTGGTGGCTGTGTGAGTTCGCAGAGGATCTCCTCGGCATCCTCCTTTCCAGAAATGGAGCCCGTGAATTTCACAGAGCCCCGGCTGCAGACTGTGATCTTCTTCAAGACACCGACAGCCTTAGCTACTTGTCTCTAGATATTCAGTCTCAGCACCCCGGGGCTGCTCAGCCCTGTGCCAGCCTGGGCACGGTACTCAGAGCTGCAGCCCTGCAGCCCCGCTGGGGCAGCTGGTGATGCGAAGCTTTCTGTGTGCACTTCAGGTGAGGTATCCATGTGAGTGCATTAGCACGGAAAAACGTGAAAGAAAGAGGAATGACGTTCAATGCTGTGCGCAGTGGTTCTGCAGCCCCAAGCTGAGCCTGGGCACAGGAGGTCTGTGGAGGTGGTGGCTGGTGACTGCTGACCTCGCTGGAATTCCTCCTAGGCGTGTGCTGGGCACCGCGGTGTTACCAAATCTCAGCAGATCTCTTGTATCAGATGAGGCCCAACCACAGCTCACGTTGGTACCATCTTTCCTTGTGAACGCTGTGGGCACCGGACAGCACGTCTGTAAATCCTTGGTGGCTGGGTGCCGGGATGCGATGCCTGCCCCCACCGCATGCCTCTCCCTTTCCTGGTGAGTTTGGCTCCTGTAAATCTTTCAGTGTCCTCAGCTGTTTTGCTTAATTCAACCTAACAAGAAGCAACGCTGAAGGATGTCACATGGGTAGAAGAAGGAAAACATTGGATTTTGCAATAATTTCTGGCTTGCCCTGCTGTACGCCAGCAGTTCTTGCCATTGGAAGATTTTTTTTTTGTACCCTTTTATGTAAACACATCATGTTAAAAAAGGCAAACTATAAAACGTTAAAAACCCTGCAGGGTATTAAAAATACCAGCCTCAATGCATGTGTTCATTCCTTTCACTTTCTTTTTAGATCACTAGTGTTGGTACAAAATGAGCTGAGAGAAGGAGAGAATTCTAATTAGGTTTAAAAAAGAAAAAATATGGCAGTTTATTTTGAGCGCATGTCTGATTTGCAAAGGCATATCCCATTTCAGATGCAGGCAGAATGAATCATTATTACACATTTATCATCATAAAAATGCTTATTTGGATTTTTTTTTTTAAGAAAAGGAAAAAAAATATAAAAAGGGCAAAGCAAAGAGCCATCTCTGAAGGGCAGTTATTGCTTGCCCTTGCTTGGGAAAAAAGGCTTTCTCAATGGGATTACGTCCCCGCTCATAACCTATCAGCCGTCTGATCAGAAATTCATAACGCAGGCCATCCATTTCCAGCTCTGCGAGGGCTGCATGATTGAATTTAAATAGGCAAATGCCAGACTTGAGCTTTGACATTCTCTCTGTCTCGCTCAATCTTTCTCTTTCTCCTGCCCTCCCGCTCACGGCGCCTTTCTTCCTCCCTTCCTTCCTCCTCCTCTCCTGCTCTCTCCTCCATTTCGCACCAGCCTGGCGGGGGCTGCGGGAAATGGAGGCCGGCCGAGGGGGAGCCGAGGGGACAGCAGGTCACCAACGGGCGCTGTCGTGCTTCCATCGGGACAGAAAAATCTCTTTATAAAGCCCCTCGCTTCCCCCCGCACCTCGTTTAAAGAAGAGGTATTTCAGCATCTGCTAATGTCTGCGTCCTCACCCAACCCGCCAGGGCTCTGTGAGCCCCAGGCCCCTCAGCTCTGCTCTTTTTCCTGTCCTGAGCATGGCCAAGAGGCAGGAATGAGCTGCAGAGCTCAGGGCTCAGCACGAGGGCTCAGTGCCCACAGTGGCTCCGTGCCTTCCCTCGCCTCGCTTCTCCTGCAGGAATTGGCACACGAGCAGCCCCATGGCAGCACCCTGCCTCCTGCCCCAAACCACGTCAAAATTCAGGGCACTACAGTGATGCTTTCATTGCTTTCTGCTCTCCTGGGCCTTGTATCCCTTCTTTGGCATATGGATGCAGCTTCAGCCCACATCCTTGCTGTGAATTGTGCTTCAGATTGTGCTTTTGCAATGCCTGCCCTTCAAACAGCACTTTGATGCTCCAGAACCCGCACCTGCACCCAGCAGTGCTTTACTCCCACGTGCAGGGAGCAGGCTGAGCTCCGGGGTGCTGCCAGCACCAGCAGGGCTGCTGTTTTCCACTTGATGAAGCTGCTTTGATGATAGTTTTGGGATTTTCTTGGCATTTTTTTTTAAATCTTTTCTCCACCATACAACCTAAGACCATGGGTCTTTGGCCCCATGTTCGTTCCATCACTTGAGTTTTTCTCAATTGCTGATTTTCTAGCCCCAAACTCAAGTTTCACTGAGGGTTCTCCTCAAGAAAGGCATTGAGTATGGGATTAAAAATGCTGTAACATGAAGGATCGACCCATTTGTCCCTAATGTTTCCCAGAGGTGAATCACCTTTGTGGTAAGAAATGTGTCCTTTGGCTGTCATTTGAATTTCCCTGACTTCAGCTTCTTGCCACCAGCTCTTTGCTTGGCCTTGCAGGGTGAGGGACATGTTGGTGGTTGGTGCTTTCTCCCATGTAAGTATTTATTCCATGGTAATCATCATTTTTCAGCCTAATTTTGATAAATGAGGCAGATTCAGCTCCTTAGCTCTTAGCTTGTCGAATGGGCTCAGTTTAGCAAAAGATCCAAACTGTTCTGTCTTGTCCCCAGCATTTCTTCACTGCTCCAAAACTTTGTGCCATCTTTATGACCAATTATTTTTTTCCCAGTTATTATTAACCTCAGGATTCCAAAAATGGTGCACAGCCCTGGGTCTGCCGAAATCTTCCCTGTGCCTCTGCTTCCCTACCGAGCAGCCGCTCCATGCCCAGTCCCCCCTTTCCCCTGTCCCGTGCCAAGGAGTGGCACAGCCTGCAAGGTGCCTGGGTCCCCGTGCCGCCGGTGCTGCCGCAGCCACTGCTCTTTGCTAACATCTGCTCTCCACAAACCCAAGTGCCGGCACCAGATAACACGTGCACCCCTCCCAGCTGCTAAAACAGGCTGAATCCCAAGTTAGCTTTCCTAATTTAACCTGGATATTATTACCAGCATCTTCTTGCTATACTGCGACTTGCATTTCCTTTTGCATCAGCTCCCATCTCTGCACGTGCCAGGACCGAGACCCACTGACAGTGCACATCAGCAGAGTTTTGGAGATTGTGCCTGTTTGAATCACTGCTTAATTTCACTTCAGTTCATCATTAACAAACTGTTAAGTGCCTTATTGTTCTTCTTTGGTAAGTTTGTCAAAATCCTATTTATTTATTTATTTATTTGAAATAGGACCTATTTTCTATGTTGTATTTTCAGCTTTACCACCTTCATTTCATTGTGGGTTGAGATTTCTGTGTTTTCTTTCATACTTTAAAAACTCTTATCCCTAACTGTGTAACTATTTTTCTGCTGTCTTTAGCTTTCCTTACCCACATTCTGCTGGCCACAGCTTCTTGTTTATTTTACTTGTTATCTAGTTCCTTTGTTTCCATTTGTCATCCCAGTTTTCTATTTTAATTGCTGACTTTATATTGCTAATAAACCAAGATGTCTTTTAGTCAAAGTTGTCACCTTTCTACATTGTTAAATCATTTTTTTTTTTTGGACATTTGATATGTTTTTTCCATGGTTTGGTTTGATTTTCTCTTAAATCCTTTCTTCTGATCAGTTTTAAAATAACTTCTGTAGCTTTGGGAAACACCGTATACACATTTTTTTGAATGTTGATCTGCATAATTGGGTTAAATATAAGGTGAAAATTCCTGAAGCACTGTTTTCAGGTTTCCAGATGTGAGTTATTTGGTGCTAAACCAGTATATTCTTTACTTCCAGTGCCTTGAGTATGAACTTATTCTTCTTTCGTAGCTGAATGGCCTATCCCAAATTTAGAGGATGAGGGTATAAAGCTAGGAAAGGAAATTATGAATTAGTTAATCATTTTGGCTGATGGGAATAACCTTCTACTGAATCACAGGATTTGCTTAATAGAATAAAAGAAAGAGGTGATAACTAGCAGGTCTCAGTGGGAAGTGACTCTGAGAGTATGTTATTACCATTAGAAAAAAATAAGCAATGTATACCCAAGAGTTTGTCTTTTTTCTTCTTTTCTGTAGGTTGTCAAAATAGAATAAGTGCTGATGAAAAATTCTATGTTATATGACTTTTGATGAAGGCATGGCAAGTCTTTCTTAAAAATACACAACAAAGTTTGGCTCTTGGTAATCTCTGCTTTCCGTAACAAATTAATTAGAAAAGATGTTTGTCAAAGATAAAAACTCCGGTTTGGTTTAGGGTTTCATCTTACATATGCTAATGATCCAACCATGCATAAAGAGAAACAATAAAGCAAATTGGTCTTCGGCAGCTTTCAAAACAACACCTGTGGCTGCTGAACTTGTTGTTTCGGAGATGCCCAAGTAGGCGCGTTCCTCCTGCGGGTGGATCGTTCACCGTCTCTGAGCTGCTCTGGTTCTGATGCAGGAGGTGGGAGCTGTAATGCTCCTATTCCCTGGGCCTTTAGAGCATTTGTATGAGACGTGTCTTGTGGAGTCTGGCAGGAGAGACGGAGTATTTTGAATCTTGAGTAACGGGTGTATAGTATTTTAAAGTTTAAATATAGTATCTAACAAACCAATTCCGGTTAATTACCTCAAAGATACAGAATTGCAACTATGAATTTAGCAGTAAAATGCAGAAGTAGAAAAATGTTAAGAGAATAATTTTAATACAAATTTCCCTTAAAATCTTATTTGAGAGCCCAGCTATTTCTGACTCTTGCAGAGGCACTCTCGTTGATGATACCGGGTAGAACGGCAACGTTTGTGCTAATCCCTTCCCCAGGGAGAGCGCTAAAGAAAGTGGCAGTGGTGGAGTGAAACGCAAGCGTGGCTCCTGATCAGCTGAGTGTGAGACAAGCTCAGTTCACACGGCAAATTTCTTAGTTTCTTTGAAAACCAGCTGAAGTTTTTAATTCTTCTAAAAGAAAAGCAGGTCTTAAGGTTACGTTTATAACCAGCCGGCGTCAGCTGAGTGGCCCTCCTGCACGATCGCTGCCACGAAGTGGTGCGGGTGCCGTACTTAGACTCTGTAGCCAACCATCCAGGGGGAAGCACTGCTGGGACTCCTGCCTCAGCTGTTTCAGCCCTTGGTTTTATGGAAGCAGGGTCTCACCAAAGTGCAGCTGAACTGTGCTAATTGTATTTTAATTTAATGAACATTAAGCACTTGCCACTGATAGGGAATTCCTATTCAGCATGCTCTTTGTCTCTCTAGGCATTTAAAAAAATCAAAGATATGGAAAACAAGCACAACCTTATTTGATATAAAGTTTAAAGAACTGCATACAAGTATTTATTAATCATTTAAACAAACATTTTTATACAGAGCATTATTTTTTAAATAAAGTTAACTTTCTTTTGTTACCTCAGTGCGTTCAGAAGGTAAAAAGGAGCTTGGTAAGACTGAGCTGTGATGGAAGTAGACTTGCAAAATAAATTGCATTATTACCTTCCATCATCTAGAAGGGATAGCTGGGGTTTAAATTGTCTGCAAGATTCTTTAAAAATATATTGGAGTTTTTTTTTTTTTTAATGACCATATGTAGTTTTGCATTATTTTTGAGAATATTTTTCTTTGTATACATTTCCACGTCTTTGTATAAAAACCGACTTCACCATATGCCATGACTTTCTAGCTTATATAAACTATGGAGCAGAATGTATGTGCTATGTGTATATTTTGTATTTTTCTTCAAAGATGCAGTGCCAAAACCCTTCTGTATTTACAGTTCCAGGAATAACCATCCAATCTGTAAGAACATCTATGTAGTAGTGCATGAGACTTGTCATCTAGCAGCTATACGGGCAAGCTGCTGTTTAAAGGGAAAGTTTCTGTGCTTTCGTGTTTGAAGATGTAAGCACGAGAGTTGCAGATAATGCTTAATTGACTATCTGTTCTTAAAATGCCCTTCTTGGTTCCCTTTGAGAGATTTTATGTTTATTTCCTATGGGTTATATATCAAGTCATCGGATGGGCAGAAGGAGAGGGAGGAAGCTTTAGAGAATTAGGCTGAATGCCGTGGTTTCATGCTCTAAATACCGAGTAGTGCAATTTCTTGCTGGTCATTGACTGACATGAGTGCAAGTCCAGGAGCAGCTTGTGACCTGTGCTGTTCCCCTCCCCACTGCTGTTTTAGTTGGAATTTTTTGTTGTTGTTGTTGAATTTTACCGGGATATTTTTAACTTGGGGCATAACACTACAAGACACTCTTCAAAGCAAAAGTTGTTTATTTTTCCATTTTTTTTAGGCCACCTACTACAAAGACGTTCACTCCAGCTTTGCCTGGAGCTTCTGGGTGGCAGTGGTGGGGAAAGAACAGGGGGACTCCTCGGCTGGGTGGCTCAAAACACAGTCAGAAAGCCAAAGTCATCACCGAGAGATTTTTACCATTTTTTATTTCCCAGTATCTTTCAACAGCCTCAGAAGTAACAAGAATAAAATGGACGCGTGTGTTTTCAAAGGCATCTGCGTGACTTAAGAACACAAGTGCCATTGAGTTTCAGGAGGATTTGTGCTGTTTAGGACTTGTTTATATAGGAAAGTTACACCTTCCACACCAGTATAGTTCTACGGATGGATCACTTCATCTGGAATAACTGGCTTTTTGGGGTTAGTTTAACTTCTTCAAAACACTGTAAACTGAACCGCTGGCTCCTAAACTGTAGTCTATAGAATTACACCAAACAGTAAAATTTATGAATGAGTCAGTTCTGTGCGGTTACGCAAAGTGACTCAAAGAAATTCCACGACTGGGTAGTGGTCTCTTGGTCCTAACTTTAAGAACCACTGAACTAAATAAAATAAAGACGTTCTTATTCCAAATTAAGGTTATCTGGGGAGTTGCAACTGTGTGTGTTTCAAGTTCATGCCTTTGTTTTTATTAAGGTAGCCCTCAGCTCACCAAGGATTTTTGAAATCCACTCAGAATTTCTCTGCACCATTTACAGAGCAGAACTACCCCTAAAACTTTTATGAAAATAGCAGGATAACAGTAATACCTAGCTGATGTGGAATATTTTAGGTCTTAACGTGATTTTGAAAGATGAGCACACTTATGCCATCTTCTAATTGTAAAATTGCAATATTCACTATACGGTTCTAAAGTTTTTAAGCAACAGCAACAGAAAAAGGTGCCATTATTCTGCATAGAATTCACCATTTATGGAGCTTGAGTTTTTATTTTATTTTATTTTATTTTATTTTATTTTATTTTATTTTATTTTATTTTATTTTATTTTATTAAAACATATTTATGCTGATGGCTATTCAGAATTATAGGATGATCCTTAGTAAAAATTTGAATATCATTATTTTTTTTCCCCTAACAACTAAGTCTTTTACACAGTGAAATGATCTTCCCTGAAAAAAAAACTGACAAAGAGCAAAGCTCATCACTTAGATAAATTAAATGCCTTCTTCCCTATCACTAGCAGCTGTAACCAGTGATGATTTAGCTATCTATTTAACTATCTGTAGGCTTCCTCTCATGGAAGCAGGTCACTTCAGTAGGGGTACAACCAGAGATTGGGTTTGTTTGCTTCTTCATTAGGACAAACACTGAGCGGATTAGTCGTGTCCTTGGCTGGAACCTGGGGTCTTCTCCAGGAGCTCCTCTATTCTGCGCAGAACTGCACAGGTTGCCCATGTGGGAGTCTCATGTAAACAGGATTAATCCCCCTAACCAGGTTGCTCCTGCGGATGCTTCAGTACCCCCTGATGCTTCCCAGCTTTTCCTTCCAGAGTTAACACGCTGCGGGTTTCTTCTGGGGGAGCTGGGTTCAGGCTCCTGTTCTCCGCAGCTTTCACGTCTAGCTTTAATTCACCGGGGGGGCGAACCCCCAGTTGTGAGCTCTACTTTCCTTCTGTTCATTTTCTGCAAGCTATCAAGTACGTCTGGTTGTAAGCGAAGAGAAGGCTAGCATTTCCATGATTTCCAGACCTGGACTGCTGGACAGCTGCTGGTGTGTATTTTTCTGTGTAGCTGGTTTTGGCAGCATTCAGATGTTTGAAAATGAAGACCTTACATTTTTGTGGCTGCAGTGTAGTCTCGGATATGCCACCACATTCTTATTATTAGCACTCTAAGAGCATTTAGAGACCACAGCCAAGATCAGTGTTTCACTATATAGACACCTGAACTTGTTTAACCTACAATTTTCTTTTTTTTTTGAAGTCAGTGCCAAAACTCACTGGTTTGAGAGGAGCTAAAATTTCACTCCCTATCTTGCAGAGTTTTAGTTTAAATAGCTAAACCAGATGAGTCATGGGAGACATGAATTACTGTCCTAATTCTGCAGAATTATTAAGCAACTGGCCACAGCTCAGAAGGCAGCTGGTGGCACGCCTGCAGGCTGGACCAGGACCAGCTCCTTCACCCCCGGGGACGTCCATCTTCTCTTGCAGGTTTACATTAAAAAGGGAGAGCTAACAAAAATCAAATCCCCCTTCATAATTTTCATTAGGACACATAGAGAGGCTCAATATATTTGGGTGTTTTTCTGCATGCTAAAAGCCTTCTGAGCTGTTTTTTAATAATCAAGAATGATATTGCTTAGAAAATTCAGCAGATAAGTCCTGTTTTGTATAAAGCAACCTATTATTCTGATTCCCAAAAGAATGGCTTAAAATGCGTACATGTATTTGTTATAGATACGTTAGTTACAGATTTTTTTAAAAAGAAGTTTTATCTGTTTGTCAGTTGCTATTATATTTGGAGAGCAGGAGAAGGGAGGTACAAGAGAGTTACAGCAGAAACACTGCAGAGGTGCAGAGTAGCTGCAGGCGTGTTGGATGCCTGCGATGCGCACACGCAGGGGTTTTGCGGGATGGAAATTGGTCCTGCTGGGGCTGCAAGGCTGTGTAACCACCACAGCTGCTTCACGCTTCTCTTGTCCTCTCCTGCCCTTTTTCCCAGGTGAGAGGTATTTGTCTCCAGCCGCCTCTCCTCTCAGCCTTGCCAGACCCTCTGTCTTTGCTCAGTTAGCCGAGGCCTGTGCTGGTCTCCGGTCTCTGGGAGGAGGGGAGCACAGCTCCCTACCCAGCTGTTAACCTTTGCCCTCCTCCATCCAGACCTGGGTCACATCTTCTGTTTGGGCCACTTGCCACCTTCAGGGGACACCGGTCCAGGAGGCTCCTGACCCTCGGCTCACGCTGCCAAGCTCGACCATCAGTGGCTGCCCCTTGAAGATGGAGACCGGGGGTTATTCTGTTACGGGCTTCCTACCTCAAGTTTTGGTTTGCTTGTGCTCCGCAGATAGGCACGTCTATGGAATTACACACTAAGCACCTTTTGGCAAAATAGCTCTGATGTGAACGTGATCATAACCCGGGCAGGACTCAGCTGCAGCCGCCAGCCGGCACTTCCCCACCTCCTGCCTGCCCCATGCAGCCGCTGCACTGACTGCGCGGCCTCACAGCCGGCAGTGCTGAAGCCCACCAGATATCAAAAAGGCAGGTTTAAAATGAATAAAATGTGAGACATAGAAAAGCCAAGATGGCAAGACAGCCACTTAAACAGTCAGTCTAAACAAGAGGTATGGAATTAAGCGTGGAGCAGGTTAACCACTGCTGTGTTTAATGTGGCAGATACGGCACCGATACAATCCGGTTATATAAGAAATAATTTTGGCTGTTGTTTTTATAATTGCGTTTTTGATGTCGGTTCAAGAGAATGTTCAGTGTTACCGAGAGAGCTGCAGGGGATTAGAAACCCTAGAGTCAAATTGCTCTTCTTTGGATGCCTAACTTTGCCTGGGTTTGTAAGGAGAAATAATACTTTTTATGGGATCAGCTGGCAGAGCTGAAAAAATTGGCATGCTATTGAGATCAGAGTTTGGCAATCAGTTTTGAAAATTGTATTTTTAAATCCAGTAGAGTGTTGTCACGGTTCTAATACTCTCGTTACTTAAGCTTTGCCACCTGAAGGCTGAGCACAAGAGCTGCTTAACACAGCCCTGTGAGTCCCCACACCTTCGATTTTACCCCCAAACTTTTGGAGATTACAACCGGAATGTAAAACATTACATTTGTTGCTATTATCGTGACTTACAGGATGGCTACTTGATTAAAAATATGTATATGCAGCTGTGTTTGTATAAAAGCACCTTTATATTTGGGCATACATAAATGTATAGCAGTTCTAAATATCTGCAAGCTCGGTTGCTGACAGGACTAATTTGGCTACTTTTGATGACTCACAAAATTAGGACGCCAGAAAGGGAATAACTGAGCGAGTCAGTAAGGCTCCCGGTTTGCCTGTTTGTCCAGGTATCCCTTTTAATTCCTTGTTTATATTTGGCACTATCAAAAATCTGGGTTTCATTTTCCTGTCTTAGCCGGCAGTTATCCCTTTGCTCTGAAGCAATACTTCTTGTTTGCTAGTTGCTGCCATAAATGTATGTTGACATTTTGTATTTAAACACGCTTTGTATGCCTATGCTAAAGCCTCACTCAGCCTGGTTTTGCGATAGGCACAGAGTTAGCTTTAAACAAGAGTTATAAATCCATGTTCAGACGCTGTTTGGGCTGCGGTTCCAGGATGATCAACGTGTGCGCACACGGAGCATTTCCAGTGATTTGATGGTTTTCAATACCTCCCGTGAGAAGCAGCTCTCACCATGCCTCTTTCAAAGCTTTGGGTCATCTTTGATCTACTCCTAGACTATTGGCTCTCCAGTGACCACTAGATCAGACTCGTGGTTCCAGCTCTGCCTGCTGTGAATCCGTGACACCCTGAGAGAGCACAGCGAGCGCAGCAGCCTGGCCAGCCACAGCCCTGCCAGTTGGGTGCCACGACACCCAGCCTCCAGGGGAGCTGCTGGCACGGCGTGCTGCTGGCAGCATCCTGCATCTGGCGGGCAGGTCCCTCGGGATGCACAGGCTGCTCCATGGCACATGTCCTGCGGAACCAGGGCGCTGCACGGAGCACGAGCCAAAAACTCGCTGCAGCCCACCCTGTCCTCCTGGCACGCACAGGGCCCCTCTGCTCCCACCAAGGGTGGTCTGCTGGGCTGCTGGGCTGCTCCCTTCAAATCACACCCACTCCTAGGGCTGCTCCTTGGTCGCTCAATGGTCACGATATGCTCCTCCGGCGTATTATGGCAGCTACATGTATTTCATCACATTACTATGCATTGATTCCTGCTGTCATCCCAGGTCTTCCCAGCAGCTGACCACATTAACCTTTCAGAAGAATGGGTTGTCTCTGAACTTGCAGAAACAAAACAGTCAGTGTGGACAGCTAGAGCATTGCTGTGGCTCTTGTGTTCTCTTAAGAATTCTCTCAAATCCCTCCAGTAACCAATTTCATGGCATCCGATGAAACACCAAGAGAGAAGCAAAGCCTCCTTGGCTCCAGAAACAATCCCTGCTTCTGCCAGCCCACTATGGTCTGCTAAGTGGCGCCCTGTATTTACCCGGAGGATCTTATTTATCATCGATCACTATTCACAGTGATGTCTCCAATGTTAATTCAGATGTGCTACACGAAATTAACACCAGAGTTCTGTTATAGCTGCTCCCCTGCTGGCCGGGCCCAGGCTGTAGCAGGGGCTGGAGGATCCTGCTCTGCGGCCCGAGACCTGCCGTGGTACGGCCTCTCCAGCCCTTACAGTGACCGAGGTTAAAATGCCTGCCCGTGAAAACTGATTCAGAGATGGCAGAATATTCTGTACAAGCAGCTCAGCCCATTTTCCATAGCGTTCGGTCTGCTAAGTGCCAATGTAAATCCCAGCACGGTGGTTGCGCTGCCACCCTCGCAGCTGCCCCGCAGAGGGGCGGCCGGCTCCAGGGGCAGCTGCAGCACCTCTCTGGATTTGCTTTGGGGAAGCTTGCGTGGGCAGGGCATGATGAACATTGCTTTTTTTCCGCCTACTCCTATCTCAGAGTTTTACCTTTCCCTGCAATTGCTTTAAAATGTGAGAGCCCAGAGAATGCAAAGCAGCTCCATTTTTTGACGCCCTTTTCATGTTGTCTCGCAAGAGCGGATTCATTTTGCAGCAGGTCTTTTTTGTTCCCGGCCTCGTAATCCATGCTATCTGCCGTGGTGGGCTTTTTTGTTTGTTTGTTTTGTTTTGCTCTGCTCTGCTCCCCATCGGATGTGAATGAGCAGCGGTGCTACCGAGAAGCGTTTTGGAAAGGTTTCTGTCCCACAAGGCCTGCCGCTGGCCACAGCCTGACCTTCCCTGCGATGGCTCACGCGTTTCCTGTTTTCTGACCGTTTGCCATGGGGGAAAAAAATCTTATTTTTCTAAACCAGATTTTATTTTTGAAAACAGTTCAAATAATAAATAACAACCTATTAACCCAGCATGCTTTAATGCTCAGAATCTTAATATAAAGACTACAGAGAGCACAAACATAACATTAAAAAAATCGTGCACAGTTATTTATCCTGCCCAGCTCCTCTCCCCCATAGTGAATGCAAGCTGTCTCTTTAATAATGCAAAGGAGTAGTAAATTTCAAGCTGAGGATGGGCAATAACAAGGAGAGTTATTTCCACAATGCCCCAGTGTCAGCTGAGTGGCTTAGGAGCGCACCTTATTAGTTCTAACAGGCTGGTTAGCATTGGGTCACCTCTGCGGCTCGCTCCCCAGCAGGGTCACTCGTCTCCAGGCTATATTTGGGAGAGGGGGAAGGGAGGCGATATTTAGAGATTCTCTTATCTCCCAGCGTTTTTAGCGCTGTTTATTTTTATTTATCCCCCCTTGCTCCCTTTTATGCCTTGCCTTTCTCTTGCCCTCTCTCCCACCCAGTGTATCTTTGCAACCTGCATAAATTCTGTGCTGGGCAAACCCCTCCCCTGTGAGAGCAAATTAAAGCAGAAACCATGTAACCGGGGTTTTTCATCTGTATTTCTTTTCAGAAGAGAAATAATTCAAATTAATCAGGCTGTGTTTGTGTACGGACAAATAACAAAGTGCATTAGGAATTTTTAATGAAAGCGAGCCCAACATGGTTGCACTTCCAATTAAGCATGGCTGTAGCACCACTGTCCTAAATAAATGCACGCGTGTGTGCAGGAGCCTCACGCGCACACAGGGCTACGCTAAAATGCCACCTCTGTTTTTAGGGCCATGGAAATAGTTCTTAGGATTGGTCCTTTAAAGAAAGCTCACTGAGGCATCTTTTAAAATGAATGTTCATTTTTTCCTAACTGAAATGTATTAAAAGCTGCACATTATGGAAATGTACGTGCGGTTTTTTATATGTTCCTATCTCCATCAGCCCCTTCCCTCCCCCTCCCCCACCCGCCAGTTCCCATCCAAAAATGAATGCAAAGAAATACTATTAGGCTGTCTGGTTATGTATTTTTTATGAGGCCATACAAGACACTGCCTGACCTCGTGCAGCTCATGTTATAACCACATTGAAGATGCTTTTCATTTGGGTTCTGCTTTTCAGCCTGGATGACCTCTATTAAATAAAAAAAAAAAAAGAAAAAAATGGCCTAATATGTGACCCCTGGGACTAGTCGCTTCAAGGATTACATTTAATTCATATGATAATATTGAAATATAATGTTTCTGTCTCTAATGTTTTGGATGTTTTTTCTTTCTTCTTTATTTCAGGGACCCTTTGAGTCTTGTCAAAGAATTTTTTTTTTAATCAGTTTTGGGTGGAGGACGAGTAACTCACGCTCGGTGGTCAGATGCTTAAAAATCACCTTTCTTCCTTTGGAAACCAGGCGTGAATACAAAGCACCACGTTTCCCACTCTCTTTGAAGGAGGAGAGAAACAAAGGCAGAGAAATCATTTTTGATAAGAAAGCGTGCCTACCAAGGTCTCGCCAAAATAAAGAAGCGCTCTTTGTTTTGGCGTTTGCTTAACCAGTTGGTCGCCACTGACCTGCTTTCCTCGTCCCCGCTCAGCCCCGTGCAACTTGGCGGGCGCAGGAGCAGAGCTCCCGTTAACTCCTTCGCTCTCCCCAGCTCCTATTGTCTGCCCTGCACCGCCGCAGCCCCGTACAGTGGCGAACACACATGGAGTTACTGTACAAGCGCACACGCAAACACCGCTCCTGCGCTAGCTTCCATAGCCCCTGCCTCAGAGAGAGCAGCTCCCGCTGCTGCGGCGTGTGATCTAGCATCCAGCGCTCCTGATAGACACCGCATATTTCAGGGGTTTATAACTTCTCCATAAAAACGTACGCTGGGATGAAACACGACGCGCGACGGTTCAGCTTAGGAGCAAATTTGCCTTTGCCAATTGCAAAAATAAATTTGACTGTTCCTAAATATTCTGTGTGCAAAAAAAAATCTTTAATAAAGTGCCTTTTTTTTTTTTTCCTGACCCCCTCACTGAAATCATGTTGTGAGGTGTGCAGTGGAATTCAGCAATCAGTCAGCAATCAGATCTAAGACCTTGCACAGGGGAGCGACGAAGCCCTTAATCATTCATGGTAATGACACGTTTGTAAAAAGGTGCCACGTGTACACGCCGCGTATTTGCAGCAAACATTTAATGCAAGGCTGTTAAAAAGTGGATGCGATCCATGGAGCGGTGGCGTGCTTGGTGCAAGGGATCCGAGCTCCTTGGAGGAACCGGGCAGGCTGGGGGCACAGCCCGTGCTGCCCAGGCTAACAAAAGCTGTGCCTCTCAGAACAATAGGCCTGCGCTCCTGGTCACCCTCTCTGTAAACGCGGGGAGGCCAATTTGGTATATTTGCAAGGGGACGCACGATTTTGTTTTCCCCCCTTTTCCCCCGCTCTCGTTAGAGCCGTGCAACGTGGAAATTAATTTGTGCAGAAGTGCACCTCGGTACCGGCACTGCTGCAGGGAAGCAGCCCCAGCCAGCACCGTGTGGCTAAGGCTGAACCTGGATGCTCAACCATTGTGCGAGCTATCGCAAACAGTGCTGCACGCCACATAAAACCTCGCGCTCCTCGGGTGTCTGTGCACACGGAGGAACAACAGGGCAGGTTAGGGATGGAGTTTCCACATTAACTCCGAATGCCGTTGCGTTTATTTGCGTCATAGGCTGAGCCTCGACAGTTTTTGGCGAAAATCTAATTAGCGACATGTACGTGGCCCTGCGCGCGCCTGTATTACATGTATATGCATGCCAGCGTTTTGTGTAGGATATTAAAAAAAATATAGAGGCTTTTGGCTCCCTTTTGTAAGGCATTAAGCTGTGACCCTCCCCTCCTCTTTTCCCTCCCCCTGTAGCCCTAGACTTCACGATGCCCTGACTGCTAGCTTAACATGGAGTTGTCTTTTTTATTTTTTTATAAACCCAGTCACAACACCGAGAGAGGAGGAGGAGGAAGGGAGAGAAAGGGAAAACTAAAAACCCTGAAGGATGGTTCTCAAAAATTCTAGCGGAACCAGGGGGAATTCCTCGGAGAGCGGGAGCCAGCCGGCGGAGGTAAGGCGGTGTGCGCGAACCCTTTCTTTCCTTTCCCCTCTCTGCCTCCCGCTCCCTTTTTGGTTATAAATTGCCGTTCCTCGGCGGAGCAGGGAGGGAAGGTGGGTGGAGAAGACACCTTAACTTCTTGCCTGCTTAAGCAATCTGGGAACGGAGCTCATGTGAATATGCAAATGGGCGCGGGGCTGCGCCGTCACACGTGCGCGCTCCCCTCCCTCCTCCCGGCGCCGCGGCCGCTCCTCGCCGCCCGCTGCCCCCCGCGCTCCGTGGGGGCGCCGGGGCCGCGCGGGGGCCGCGTGGGGGCCGCGCGCACCCCGGGGCCCGGCGGCGGCCGCGCGTGGGGGCGCGGGGCAGGGCGCGGGGCTCCGGCCGCGTGTCCGCGGGAGGCGCGAGGGCCGGGTCGCGCGTGGGCACGGGCAGCCCCCCATGGGGGGGGGGGGGGTGCGGGCAGGGCCGGGCCCAGGGCGCTGCCCCCCGCCGGGGCTCCTCGTGGGTCCGACGGCGGCGGAGAGCGCAGCCCCCGGTGCTGGCAGGAGCGGGGCTGCGGCACGGCCCGGGGGTGGGGGGGAGCCCCGGCAGCAGCGCTGCGTGTGCCAGGGGGGCAGCGCCGGGCAGGGACACACGTAGCGGGTGGGGGGCACCCGGGTGGCGGTGCGGCTCCGTGCCCACCGCGAGGGTGAGACGGTACAGGGGGAGAGACGGGAAAGGCGTTTTTGTGATTAAAAGGGAATCTTTTACTGGAGGGACGTTTTAGGAATTTACAGTCAATGAGATTTAATTTTATCCTTCGCCTTTCGCTTTATCCACGTTTTAATAAAACGGCCGTAAAGGATAAAAATAGCACAGTGATTGCTGAACAAAGCAGGTCGCGGGCGGGCGGCCGTGGGGCTGAGCGCGGTTCGAGGAGCGAGGCTGCGCTCAGCCTGCCCGTGGGCACAGCAGGGACCCGAGGGTGTGCGCAGAGGAGTTAGCGGGGGAGAGCGATTCGGGTGGCGATGCACACCCATTAACTGCAGGATTAATATTTCATATTCCGCAGACACAAACTTTCTGCTGTTGTTTTTTTTCTTTTTTTTTTTTTTTTTCTTTTTTTTTCTTTTTTTCTGTGTTTGCTTACCTGCTGATTGGGGTGCACCTGGTGAGGTCTGTGCTCATACACAGCTATTCTAGAGCGAGGGAAGCTGCCGCAGAACTTCAGTGCTGCGTGCGATGCCTACCAGCAGCCGTGGTGCCGTAAATGACCACTCACAGGTCTGCAGAACGTCACTAACATTAATTCACTGAAAAAAAAAAAAAAAGCAAAGCACCTCTATTAGTTTTTCTTAGGTATTACCAGGGACTTTAAAAGGATATACTAATGGGATAACTGTATTCACTAGATTAATAAATAAATAGAAAATCCCTAATTCTTTCAAGGGGTGGGGCTGGGGAAAGTGGATGAAAGTGACTCACGGTTAACCGAATAAAAATCCTGCGTTGAAATTGCCTGATTGATCATACTGTAGTGCACTAAGAGACAACAAGACAAAGTCGAGGAGGGAAAAGGCAGGAGCATCAAGGGAAGAAGTGCACTATAACCCTATTAAGGCAGTCCGCAGGGTAAATCCACCTGTCCGTATGGCCTGGTTCCTAAACAATGGCCAGGCCGCCACCTCTTGCATTTCTGTGCCACTGAAGCACCGTGCTTGCCTTGGGTTCTTAGGAATCTCAACTTTCAAAGCGTGATGCCGACACGTGCTGTGTTTTCACCTGACCCTTGGTGTCTCGGTGCTGTCCGGGCACCAGCGCCCAGCCGTGGGCCTGGCCTGATGCGCGTTGGCCGCGGGCGCTGCATCCCAGCTGCGGTGGCAGTGGTCCTCGTGCCCAGCCTGGGCCGGTGGCACGTGCTTGGGGTGGCCAGGAGCCACTGCTGGTGCTCACATGGCACAGGAGCATGGGCAGCAGTGATCTCCCTAAGTTGGCAAAGCGTCGAGGCCGGGTCACCTTGGCCCCCGTTGCGGAGGAGCCCCTGCTGCCCCACGGCCGGGAGCGCCGGTGCTGGGGAGCGCGCGCACGGCTTCTGCTTGCCTCGGTCCTCTGTGCCAATAAAGAAGAAAGGCAGGGATGAGGATTGTTGCTATTGATCTGCCCAAGGGGATCATTAGGCATCAGTATCAATCTACAAATCAGTGGGCCTGTGTTACTTGCTTGGGCAGTCATTGCCAATTTGTTCCTATTAGATGGCCGAGCCCGGAGGTGTTTGATGAGCAGATTGGGTCTTTATCTCGGCACTGGAGAGCACGCAGGCTTGCAGAGAGACAGGGCAGCTTCGGAGCATTTCTGTTGTTTGTTTGTTTTCTTCTGCTGAAATCTGGCTGCCTTTTTACTGCGCTGTAAAGAATTTGTATGGGCTGAATATGTTTCTGGTTTATATATAGTTTTTCATATCATCATATTAAACATATTGAGAGTTAAGGAGAAACTATTTTAAAATAATCCACTCTATTTTATTTGGTATGTTTACCAGCAGCACGCTCTATAAAAATACATATTCATGCCAGATTCTTTTGTTATCCCTCCCAGGTCAGACCGAACACTAGGAACACAAACAATTTTTCTTTTGCTATCCCAGTGCCCGCTCCTAGGGATTTATCTGGTTACTGTTGGTGAGATGACCATTCCTGCAATATTTCCCTCTGTGATTTAATTAAATAAGCCATGAATTAAAGCTTGCTGATAAGATTTTATTTTTAAGCATTTTTTACATTTTTATTCTGACAATAGTCCTGACTTTCTGTATGTATCAATTTGATAGTAAGCCTTTTCTGAGGATAGCTATGCAGAGTGTTTTAGAACAGTCTCCCTCATCTGCATATTTTCCTTATTTTATTTTATTTTAGCTTATTATTTTATTTTATTCTATTCATATTATGCAAAATGAATGAACAACAAAATTATACAATTATAGAATAACGTAACTTAATGCCAAAAGATGGATTAAAACAGTTTATATGAATGATCTGATCTGACATCAGTGCCTTGTTATTTAGTGCAAACCTTGATTTTCAACTGTTTCGTTTCACTCCTGACATGAGCATCGTGCAGTTTAAACATCTGTCCAGCCGTTAAAGACCCTATTGATGCTTGGTTATTGGATTTCTAATTTTCAGGTTTTGTCAGGGGGTTTAAGAGACTATATGAGTGTTTATAATTTCTAATGAGTTTAATCTGTAATTTGTGCCTATTACCTGTGATTGTCAAATCGCTTTCCCAGTATTCGGTCTGTAAAAATTCAAAATAAAGAACTATGGGCTTCTAAATAACCTAAAATATTTGTCATATCTTTTATGTACAAATATATGTGCGGTAAACAGAACTATACATTCTTATTCTGTTTGAAGATCAAGAATGATTTTAATCCTGCATATCTACTGCAATCACAATATATTATCTAAATCCAAGTTTCTTTGAGGACTTCTTGGATATATGTCACTATTTCAATTGAGATAAAATAGTGTATGTTTTAGGCCACTGCAAGGCTGATTATTGCTGCGTGATTAGTATTTGATCAAATTCCATCCTTTTTTTTTTTTTTTTTTTTTTTTTTTTTCCTGAGACAATTCAGCTCCTCCACATCTAGGGGAGAATTCACCTCATTCTGTCTGACAAGTGTTCTGTTGTTGAGCAGTCGATCACATCTATGTAAACATACATCTGCTTGCTGTATGAGTTTTGGAAGCAGAACAGTTTTAATTTATCATAAACTTCATATAACTCATTAGCTTTCATCTTTACGTCACATGTATAGAAATGAGTTTGGAGTGTACTCAGAGGGTTTTTTTCTTAGGAGTTTGCTGTACAAATATTTATGGACATTTTCCTTTGTAGTACAGATTCCAGTTGAAACAGCTATCATGCGATTAACAGCAGATTTCGACTTAAGGAAAAGGTTGCCAAAAGCTATTGTTTATTTAGCCGTATGGCATTTTGCATTGAAATTTGTTTTGCTACTATTTGTAAAAATACACGACTCTCCTGGGAGGAGAGATCAGGATTTTTCCTGTGCTCTGGTAAGGAGGGGAAAAAAGGCTCCCAGAAAATTAAATATAAGTCTGTTTGTATGTATGAGCATAACTTTGTAATCACTGCATATTCTGACTATTTTCAGTGAATGAGGTCTGTTGTTGCCCATTCAGAAAACACATATATGGAGATTTTATTGTGTTTTTTGTTTTAAGGATAATAATTTGTCTCTGAGTTCCCCTTGTTTATGTTTCTGTCTATATCTCTTTCCTCTTCCGTGTTTTATTTAGTAAGGCTTCATCTGTGAAATTTCTCCATGAAACAATTGATACATTCTCAGCACGCTGTGGCGAGTGAAAAAAAGCCCCTAGATTAATGGTCAGTGTCTCATACACACAAATTTGTGTTACGATACTACAGAGAAGCTGCGAATTACTGACAAGATCTAGAATAATTCCTAATGCTGTCGAAGGCTTCATTTTCTCCTCCGCATGATGGATGAGGCATAAGAAGTGCTTTCTGAGATCGTTAATGTGCATCATTCTGTTAAGTGTTATTAAAGTCCGTCTGTCTTAGGCAGCAGAAACAATATCTTATCCCTTATTTTGTCTCTCTCCCTGCTAAACTACAACTGCAGATCCTGTCTTTTACTAATGTGGCCTTTTGTTGGTGCTCTTCTTTTAATGGCTAGTTTATACCGGAGCATTTAGGTTGGTTTTAGGATTGTATTTTCCCTTTTAATCAAAATATTGGCTTGTTACATGGGAAAGTGCACATAATTTCAAGATTATACTCTCTGTAACCTGTAGATAATAAGAAAGATGTGGAAGATCTATGCCAAATGTTATATTTAAGCTTAGAAAATACGGGTGAACTTGGATGCGGAGCCTGTGCCTGTGCTATGGGGCAGGTTGGCCGTGCAGTCCTGCCCGACGCAGCTGGAAGCGAGCAGAACGCCTTGAAACCGAGAAGAAAATGGTGTGGAAGCACACGGAGCCTTTCCCCTCCCGACCTGACTGCGGGGCGTGCGGCTCGGCGTGTAAAATAAAGCTGGGGACAATTCAGGCGCTTGGCTCGCCTTGCGGAGGGACGAGTCGTGCAGAAACCTGCGAGCCTGGGAGCAGAGCAGCTGCGGCTTCGTGCTCGGGGGGCGTTCGCCCCACGGCCGCCTCCTGCGCGCCCCACGTGCGGCCGGGCCTCGCGCGGGCTGGGGGCGGGCGGAGCAGGGAGGTGGCCAGGTACCGGGCCCAGATGGATCGCGTTAAATCAAAGGCAATTTCAACCAAACAGAAGAATGCACTTTAAAGGTTTTTAACCTTTCTTAAGAGCCAATTTTTCCTTAAGCCCTGTGATAATAAAATACAATATAATTTATAGAGCGCTTTCCATGGGTATGCATTCCTCTCTCTTTTTTTTTTTTTTTTTTTTCTTTTTTCTTTTTGGTACAGTCAGATAAAACGTATCCAACGACTGGGGCGATCATCAAGAAAAAACAAAACGCAACTGATCATAAAGACATTTAGAAATGTAACATTCCTTTTAAAAGAGAGTCAGACATAGTTGGAAAGCCTCACTTATATACTTTTAATAGAATTACAGAAGTGTGATGCACAGCTGGTAAAAGCTCAGTCATCCACAGCACAGCTAGTTTTTGAGTATTTAATTTTATATTTGAATAATTCTCCAGATCAGGCTATAATCATGAATGTCATATAAAAGATTTTTTTCATAAATTACATTATTTCACAGATGTGCAAATACTTCTGCGAAAAAAATTACATTGATCAGTTTTTAATACCCCCCTGTCTCACCCTTCAGTCAAAAGAAAAAATAGCTTTTTTCCCATCTTTGTCTTCAGAAAGGTGCTAGATTGTAAACATCTGAAGGAAATGAAAGGGGGTTGGCCAGTCCACCCCAAATTCTTTCCAGATTTTCATTCCTTTCACCAGCAGCCTTCTGTTCTTAGAGGAGAGGGAGGAACAGCAAAAGAAAGAGAGAGAAGATGTCTCTGTTTCTTATTAAAATTTAAAGTGAACGGCATTGCTGTATTTTGCTAATTTCCAATCTGCTAATTCGCGGGGCGCTTCGCAGGGAGCAGTGGTGCCGGCACGGCGTGGCCCCGCGCTTCGCGGCCACGAGCGCTGGCGGCGGCTGGGGTCGGCTCTGGGGGGAAGCCAGCAGGACACAAGCCATCTTCGTGCTGGCTTTGCTTTGCTTTCCAGAGAAGAGCTTGTGCTCATTAGGTTGTTTCCCTCAAGACATATAAAGTTGTGTGTATTTTTCTAATAAGAAGGCGGCTCCTTGGTCAGGAATAAGCTCAGCCTCAAGCGCGTGCACCGCGTGCCAGGGCTGTGCCAACGTGCGCCCAGGTGGCACCGGGCAGGGGCTGCTGGCCAGGGGCAGGTGCCTGTGCACGAGGAGCGGGGTTTAATTAAAACTTCTGAGCACTTTTCTTTTTATCTGTGCTAGACGTTGAATCGAGGCATAGATAATTACGCGAAGCATATTATTACATGGAGAATATCTGATTGTATTGTATATGGTTGTGAATGGAAAAGTTTGCCATAATGTTTAATTCATGGATGACAATTAAGATAAATGCGTATTTCAAAGCTTTCTCATCCGATACACTGTTTGGTTACAAATTTAAGAGAAAAGAAGGCTAAAAATAACTCTACAAAAAGTAAAACAAGGTGTTATACTCTGGCTGTTTGGTATTAAATCAGAGTTGCCTGCTCAGTTTTTCAGGAAATTTAAGTACCAGATGCACTTGGAGAAAGCAATCTAAACATCAGAGTTTATTTTCAATATGCAAGTGGTATAAAAATATGCAAACCCTGATCATAGTGCTATGGAAACTACTCCACAAAAATGTGGAACGAAAGCTGTTACTGTAAGTGTGGTTCATGTATTGTAACAGCTGTGACAGCCTGATGCAGTTTAACACTTGTTCAATTACAAGAAAATATTCAAAAGGAAGCTTGATTTAAATAAGATTTGTAGCAATCATCTCTCAAATTTACAAAATAAACCAGGGACAAACAATATTGCCCGAATGCTTCACTCAGAATCGGGTTCTGAGTCGACTCCGGGCGATGGAAGTGCTTCTCCCCCCTCTCTCCAGCTCCAAAAGCATTTTTCAGGGCTTATGTTACAGTTATTTGCAGATTATTTTAGGTCTGTGTTCTTTTATATCCACTTAGCAACTTGCAAGGAATATTTCAGGGGCAGACCATACTTCACATGCATCCTTTTTGGGGAGCAGGAGGAATGGGTGTGGTGGATTTAAAAGCGATTATGTATTTATGACAGATGGTTTTCAGTTTATGCAAGACAGCCTATATAGACACCAACACAGGGACAACCGTGCGGGGAATTTGGACACGTATCATTAGGCGCTTTCTGTTGATCAAATGCAAGAAATATAGTAAATTTATTTTTATATGTGACCTGTGGAACAAACATGGCCAATGGACGTTAAACGTAATAGTTCTTAAAAGGAACAATTATATTTTCAGTTTAATTTCTCTGATTTCTTACAAGTTGTATCGATTATCAAGGTTTTGAGAAAAAATCATCATACCGCATAAATTTTAGTTATTTACTGTAGCTTGTAAGTATCATGAAATGACCTTTTTCTGGCTTCATAAAATCAGAGACTTAATAGAATTTAGGATCTCAAAGTGTAAGTTCCTTGATTCATTTATCATTTTGTACTGAAATTTGTTTAGTCTAGATAGAAGTCCTACTCTACTTTTCCTACTAGCAAAATATGCTTTGTGCATTGGAAACCAGAAGACCTTTGTGCCATTTCTTTTTCTTTTAAGCTTGACCAAAAATAGTCATTATAGACTTCTTCATAAAAACCCAGACTTTATAAATAAAGGCTGTTGACTGACTCTGATGGAAGTTCCATGCCCAGAACGAAGACAGCGTATGACCCGTATTACTAATTTTTCAGAATCACGAAGTGTGTTAATATATAATACATGTTGAATTAGTGGTAGGTTTTGACTGTATCCCAGGCAACTCCCTTATGAATGTAATTAAATATATAGTTTTAATAGCGTCAAGGGGAATTAAGTTCTGAATTGTTATATAAAGAATGTTTATAAATATATATATAGATTATATATATAGCTGAAAGCAGAAGGCTATACAATAATTTATTTTTAAATTTCTACTGTAGTCAGTATGAGTGATTTCAAATGGGATCCGAGAATCTCCAAGCTGAAGCTCTCATCTTCTAAGGAATTTCAGTTACCTGGAATAAAATGTTGCCTTAGAAATTATTGACATAATAGTGCCCTTGGGAACTCCATAGCAGTCAAAGCAAAATCCAACAATAAATCCAGGGGCCACCTGGATAACTACCATTAAAGGCTTTTTCAGTGGAAAAAACTTTTTAAAAGCTTAATTCTTCCTAAATGTAAAGTTCAGTGATCATGTTTCTATATAACTTTCATAGCTAGGTGTTTTACTTCCCTTTGTTTAAATAACTTTTCAAAGCATATTTGACAGCAAAAATATTGTGCTTTCCGGTGGTGACATCACTAATTTACCCCTACTTTCATTGAAACTGAGTCAACAAAGATTTTCAGGCATAGCTAACCTTGGCAGCACTAATAACTCAAAGTAGCTAGCAATGAGTATTGGAAGCTAACAGCACAATAACAGATAAAGCACCGTGCTTTGCATTTTTTTAAATGAACAAGTTGTTATAAATAAGATCTTGCTTATGTGTTAATCCTGCACAGTGGGCTTTGCACGGAGACCTCCTCCTCTGCTGGCGTCCCTTCCCGGGGATGGCGCCTTCGGCCTCTCGGCTGCTGAAATCAGCGGCAGATTTGTCTCAGCGGCTGCGTTCGAGCCTTGCTCCTTACACAGAAATCCCATTGAAGTCAATTGAATTTTGAGCAGAAACTGAAGGTAGAATGTGCCTGAAAAAATGAAAAGAGCAAAATTGATAGACTTAACAGCTGGTAGACTTTGGCAACTGAAAGACGGTAAAAGGTTACACCACTTAGAACCATTATTTTGCTCGCTTACTGCTGTAAATCAGGATTAATTTCATTGAACTCAGATGTATTGAAATGGTATAAACAAAATAAAAACTGGACCCCAAAGTGTGGGCCTTTCTGGGGTGGTTGTTTGAACTCCACCTGCAGATAACGGAGCAGAAATTCATCTGGGTCTTGCTGGAAGGTTCCCGGCCGGCCACCGGCCAGCCCTGGTGCAGGGCAGGGACAGCCCCAGGGGCTCTCTCTGCTCCCGGGGACTGCTCCAGAAATGATCCTGCAGGGCCACAACGCAGGGCAGCTTTTCAAAAAGCAGCGTAAAGCCCCGCTTTAACCCTAAGACCATTGACCTGATCATTAGGGATTATTTACATATGCTTTTTACCATTAAAAACAAAACAAAACAAAACACCACAAACAAAGGCCGTCTGTGACCATCATGGTCTCTAATGTATACAAGTGGACTGGCAAAACAGCTTGGCTTTGAAAGCTTAATGTGGAAGTATCAAAGAATTTTCATGTATATGTGACAAACCGAACAGAGTGTTCATCTGCTCTGCAGCTCATCCATTATGGGAATGAGATGTGAAAATAGTTTCTTGTTTCTTTGAGATAGCAGCAGACCGCACAAGCAGCATTACTTTAAAAACGCTGGATCCAGTTCGTATAGATTTATTCTGAATGAGAGAATATGTGTGGTCCAGCTCAATTACAGCCCCCCCCCCCCCCCCGCCCCGCATTTTAAGGTGTGTGTGCGTGGTGCAATAGAGGTGTTTGAATTGCACATCTCAGCGTGGTACCGGGCAGGAGATGTCAGAAAGGTAGCAGCGATGGGTCAGTAGAGAAGCATTTAAGCTTAGCTTTTTTAATTTCCTTCAAGCATATACGAAAGCAACTTGAAACCATTCTTTTACGTGTGCAGTTAGCTTATGCGATTACATGTTTCTAATCATGATTTTATTCTTTCCTTATTATCTCCCACTTTCCCCCCACCCTCCTGTTCCCTCTCGCTTTAAGTGACTCTGAGATGTTAGGGGCAGGATGTCTTGCTGTTTGTCTGAGCACTGCCCAGCCATCTCCAGTGGTTTTCATTATAACGCATACATGCATTACACACACATACATCTATACATAAAAATAATAGATCGTGATGGCTTCCATTTCTCCAGAACTCCAAGTCATATTTTGAACTGTACAAAAAAGGCAACATCTGCCTTTAAATTAAAAATATTAAGGGATAAACAATAACCCCCCACACCGGTGGAAATTTCATAGCAATGTAACTTCTTATCAAAATTTAAAAAAAGAAAAAGGAGGCAAGAATAAAGTGCTTTAATTTCCTTTTAAAAATTGTTAACGTTAGTTATCTGCTATGATCTCCACCTATACATCAATATATAGTAACAAGAATGTTATAGACCACGTTAAAACAGACATTTTTTATTTGTATTTAAATTTATACAAAAATTAATTCTATTTCAGTGTGTACTTACACATGGCCATTTTATAGATTTTCTGGTGTGATGCTTGAAAGACAAACCTTTTTGCTAGCATTCAGGCTTTCACTGAATTTGCTATATTCTAAGTTAATATGTAATATACATTTTGAAGTATGTAATATACATTTTACAGGGGTGTGATATTTACTTCATGTTTTTTCAGTAGGCTTCCAATTTTAAAAAGTCTTTACTTTTCATATATAATCAATGATCGTTTTAACCACTCCCAAACAGTTATTTGTACTGTTTTTAATCTTGAAAATGAGGTTTGTGATATCTTGTCTTTTTGTTTAATTACCTTACCATTCTCTTATCTCCCAGATCCTTTTTTTTTTTTTTTAAAAAAAAAAGCATTTATTTTAAAATGCCATTTTTTTTCCTTTTAGTATAATTCTGTTGATGAGACAATTTTTTTATTATTATTATTATTTTTTTAGTGCACGTATAAAAAGAACTTGTTTTGCTGTTGCCCCAAACCACTTTTATGCAGTAATACATGTGATTAAATGTAGGAGCCATCACTGATATTAGGGGAGTTGTTTTGTCTGCAAAGACCCGTCATGAAAATGTATCCTGATAGAAATCCTATTTGCATTGAAAATGCAGACCTCTCATTAGGAAGTCCTGACTCCAATGAACTTAGCCATAGGGACAGAAACGCGTTTAGTATGGCCTGCCCTTAAAACGCTTGGCTTTTGTGCCACTGTTTGGCAGTCAGAGGACAAAGGGACTCACCCAATCCCGTTATGGTTCCAAAATTTTCTGTTCCTGCATTCAGTCATGGGAACAAGCTGGAATTGTTTTTATTCCGTGTAATGGTCAGGGAAAGTTCTGCATTGTAGATAGCAGTTGAAAGTATTTCAGAAACAATTTTTATTTATAGGCCACCACTTTTCTGAAAGCTTCTGTGTGTTTTTGAGGAAAAAAGCAGGCTTGCTGCTCAAGACAAGGAATGCAGTTGTTGAGTGTGGGGTATAACGAACAGGGCATTGCGTTAGCTCCTGGAATGATGACAGCCTCAGCCTGTTCCTGTTCCTCCTGCAGCTTGCTGCCTACCACCTCCCCCTGCTTTGCACAGCCAAGCCTCTCCCAGCCCTGTGACCTGCTTTTCCTTGCTCAGCTGTGCTGGTCAGAGGAGACAATCAGCGATGCAGGCTCTCATGGAGCAGCTCAGGGAGCCCACCTCTAACCCAACCGAGCCCACCTCTGTTCTAACCTAGCCCACCTGCAGCCCAGCCTGGACCACCTCCAACCCAGCCTAGCCCATCTCCAGCTCCGTTAGCCCACCCTGTGGTGGTCCTCGCATGCTCCTCTTGCTTTCACCCCTCTCCTATGCTGTCTGTAGTGGCTCTGCTCTGACCCTGGCCTCTGTGCTGGAGCTTGGCCAGCTTCCCTGCTTGCTGGTGTCTGGCTGGAGGATATGTGGAAGCAGTAGATGGGAAGCAAGAGGTCAATTGAGGCCATGGATGGTGTCAGCGGCATTCCTGGCACAGAAAATTGAGCAGGATTTGGGCTGTGGCACTCAGCTACTTGTCCCATGGACCTGTAGTGTTATGGCGGGGCGAAGAAAGGGATGGGCTGAGCCCGGGTGAGTTGCTGATGCTGGATTTGTGAGTAGCTGCTCTTATAACTTCCCACCTTTAAAGTAATGATAGATTTCCCTCCCCTTGTTATTCTCTGTCGTGTGTGCCATGGCCATGCTTGTTCAGGAGATGACGTGCCTTGTGTCAGTGTCCGGTGCTCTGCATGGCGAGGGCTGGAGTGAGCTGGGGCTCCCTTGTAAAACAAATAACACGGGAGGCAAAAAGCACTGGAGTCATTTAGGAACACGAGAGCTGCCTGGTTTCAATGGACACGGATTCCTGTATCATTGCACCCTGCAGCGGCACCGGGCAGTGCACCTGGGACCTGCTCGTTTCGGGGCCCATGCCATGAGGGGTCAGGGGCTGCTGGTGCTGCAAAGCCCCAGTGCCAGCCCCAAGCAGGGGCCACATGCTGGGCACTGGCATTGGGGGAGACCCCGGGGCAGCAGGGCTGCCCATCCATCCCATCCCATCCCATCTTGTCCCATCCCATCCCACCCGCCCTGTCTTGGGATCTGTCTGCAGGGATCATGCAGCCGGTGGCAGCCACTGGTGTTGGTGGTGCTGGTGATGCTGGTGGTGCTGGTGCTCCATGGGGCAGTGCTGGTGTTGGTGCTGCCGGTGCTGGTGTCTCCGGGTGCTGTTAACTTGCTCCTCAGCAGCTGGCGGGAGCTGAGGAGAGGCTTTGGCTGGAAATTAGGAAGGAAAATGCTGGGAGGAGATTGCAGAAGTAGCACATAATGAGCTATAAAAGGAACTGATGTTTCAGTGACAATTTATTTTTTTTTCTTTTTGTTCGGTGCCGAATGTTGGATTGGGCATTTTTCCAGTTAATTTTCCAGCCTTTTGAAATACAGGCTCTTTAGTGGAATTTTAACTTTTCTCTCCCAGTAGATGGCAATGTAGTCTGCCCAGTGAGCAGCGAGAAACTGCTAACCTGTAATATACACTATCTCATTTTTCCTGGGTATTTTGCTCCTTTTTTTTTTTTTTTTTCCTCATCATTAAATACCAACTGGCTGTTATAAATAAGAATCCTGCTTTTTCCTAGCTGCTCGCTATTCTGGAAGGACCCGATGTCTTCTAATGTTTTGCTTTAGCTAAGTTAAGTATCTCTTTTGAACGTGGAGCTACATTGTGATTCAGCTTAAATAAACATATATGGAAATATGATGAACTTCCAAAACACAAGAGATACTTTTTGTTTTATTTAAGTATGCTTCCAGTCACAACTTCTCAAACTTCCACCTAGGTCGCACATTCAAAATTCAAATTATTTTGGTGGCTTTTGCATTCAAAAAGTGATTTTCATAACAATATCCCTGAAACCTCACAAGCATTTATATTAAAATAATCTTCCTCAAGGAATATAAGGAAGCTAAATTTCCACCAGAAAAATAGCGGTGGTTGGCAAAAAATTTTAATGTAATATTAATTGTAAATGTGGATGGTTACGCAAATTTGGCTTTAAGAAGAGAAAGGCAGATTTTGTGTGTGTGTGTGTGTGTATGGTGTACTGGGTTTCTGCTGAGGGGTGGTGGATATTCTAGCATTTATATTTCTGCCTCAAATATTTGTGTTTGTTTTTCACGGGCTTTGTTAATACCTAAGGGAACCATTAATGCAGCCGAAATAACACGAGATCTGATGTTCTCATGGCATTTTAGTGTTTCAATTCCTAGATGGAAATATCATGAGAACACCAGATCTCGCGTTATTTTGGCCCCATAAATAGCTCCCCTGGGATTTTTTAAAAAGCCCATAAAATACATAAACACAAATATGGAGATATTCAGGTTTCTGCAGAACTTGCATGCACAGCCTTCTTTCTATTGAAGACATCAGTCAGCAGCTTTACTTACCTCCAAGCTGATTTGTCTTTGTCATTGAATGAAAATACTCTTTCTCTCTCAAAACTGACATTAGAATACTGGACCCACGTAGGTAATTGTGAATATGTAGAAGAAAATTCTGGATTACTTATGCAGCCAGAATATTTTTCCTAATCTGCTATTTCTAATAGGACTGTTTTATTTTTCTAAACAAATGATTATACATATATTTATTTTTGTTTTAACTATAATATTCATTGTATATTTAGTTGTAGCTAGTTAATTATTTAATCAAGTAAATGGTTTCTTTGGCTCTTAGCTAAAACAAGATAACATCCCAGTATTGGGATTAAGTTTTCATCTGTATCAACTGGCTTAAAAATACTGAACTTGATTCCTTTTGAATTAACTGAGTCTTATTTTATTTTTTTTTTCAATATCACCTATCACCATAGTAACCACTAGCTGTCAGTTCAGTTTCTGACATTTTTCTCATTTGGTAAGATTTCAGAATTGCCATCCTCCCTGCCAACATGTCATGAACAAGAAAAAAAAAAATTGCATGAAAAATCTAATGGGTGTCTGGTCTGATTGTCCTCACTCGTGGCAGGAAAGACAAAAACTGATGAATTGTGAAATGTATTCAGAGGGATTCAAGAAAAGCAAGTGTCTAGGACCCCCTCCTCACCAACACCTCCTCGTTTTCATCTTGTTATGCTTGATGCACCATACATGCTTGCCCTGACACTTGGGTTTGTAGAAATTTAAGATTAACAGTTTTTACATTCACCTCGCTGATCCCTGTTTTTTAAAGTCGTCATTAAAAATAAAGTTAGCAGAGCTTGTATTTAGCACTATTTCCCAGTCATTGATGAGATTTTAGCACCTTCAAATTTGCAACAAAACACTGCCGATCTCTGAAGTCAACAGACAATTCTGTACATTTCTACATTTGTGTTCTGTATTTCTATATTTTAAATGCATTTGAAAGAAACCATTAAACAGGTCAGTAAATACTAAAGAGATTAGCAAATTCTGTGTTACTGAGCTGGTATTATATTAATGTGGAAAAGGACAGTAAATAGCAAAATTGTCCTTTTTATTTCTTCAATCATTTTAACAGAATAAAAAAATGTAAATTTAAGAGAAATTCTGATTATGTTCAGCAAGGAATGCATGTGCTTTCTGAATGAGAAAAATAGTAGCGAGATACCTGATTGCCAGTAGTACAGAAAGAATAGGAGAGAAAGTACTTGTTTACTTCTGGTAAAGCAAACAAAATCTACAGTAAAAACATAGGGATTTATAACATGTTTTTTATAGGGATTTTTTATCAACATACACACACATACATGTAATAAGCACATTCTGTTTCCATAGGTATAAAACAAATACACCCATCTGTCTATATACATGCATAAAAAGAGAGTACCTTAGATGTGTTTTCAGAGGTTTTGTTTTGGGCTATATCAATCTATTTTTTTTTTTCTGACTGTCTATGAATTCAGGCTCAGCAGCAGGAACTCATTTCAGAAACATAAAACTGATTTGATAAGCAGCTGCAGTGTTCAGTTCCCTTTTACTAACGGGTGGACAACCCCACGATTTTCAGAGCTCAGCTCAGAACTGTTTGTGTTTCAAATTTCACATTCTGTGACTACAGCATCTCAAAAAACAGGCAAAACCAAATGAAAATAAATGAAACAATACTAGAGCATTGTAACCGTTTAAGAACATTTTAAGGAATTTTTATTTGTAAGTATAGGTGCTCAGTGATCCTACATTTATATGTAATAGGAATAAAAGCACAGTGAATGTAGCTCTTTCCAAGGAAAAATACATTCACATTATAATATCCAAGACTGATTATTTGTACCTGTTTTTTTCTCTACAAAATTGTAGATTAAGCTTTTCAAACTACATATTTCTGATTTTTAAAATATGGCTAAGAAACATTGTCAAAATAGCATGCTAAGGGTGAGCATGCTGCACCTCCTGTGCTGGTGTGCAGAGATGTATATGCTCTTATATAAAAGCACACGTTTGTGTGCAAGGGTGCAGGGTATATTTAAATTAAATGGATTTCTTGGTCTAACTTTTTTTTTTTTTTTTTTAATTAGACATTTCAGATACAGATAATGTTTAAATGTTTCCTTGATTTTAAAATTACAAAAACATATTTCTTAGAAATAACTTGAAAATGATACATTTTTACTATATATTTTAGACATGTATTTTGCAAGCTATATTTTTTTAAATAGTTATATAAATGTAGCTCATGAAATTAATACACTGGGAAAGTGTAACTCTTTTAATGATAAATAATAATGTTTTATATAATATTTGAAAATAAATGGTGTAAACAAAATGCACCTTAATGTCTCTATGGTTTATAAGATTTATAACAATAATCAGCAAACCACTGTAACATTGTTTGCACCTTGTGTGCCCTAAAGCCATTGGATCACTCAGTTAATTGTATAAATTCCATGCACTATGGAAAATCATGATGTATCATTTATATTCAGCTATGTCAGGTATATAAATATTAAAATATATTGGCCAAAAATGGCTGATTATCCCTCAAACATTTCATGATAAATCTTATCTTTTTATGGTGGTGGTAGTGTTGAGGGTGGGGATGGGGGGGAGTGGACTAAATATTTCATGTTATTTGGAAATATTCTTTAAACAACCTAGATATATTATTAATGTTTTACAACTGCTTTAAAAATCCTGAAGCTTCGTTCACTTTATAGGATAAAGTGGTTTGGTACCTGAAGAAAAAGTGATTTTTATATGCAAAACACACAAATGGTAGGGATTATGGTATTTATTCAGCATGTAATATGTACAGTTCATAGAGGCTTCATGCTGATGTCCCTTTAGAAAATGAAGGTGATGTTCCCTAATGCATGCCATAGATAGCCAGCACCTTGATGAAATAATACTGAAAATATTAATGTGTATTTAAGCGCAGCTTTATTATTCACCTATAGTCTTATTTAGTAAATGTACTGCTATACACAGTCCCAGTGCATTTTTATGTAGGAAAAGATGCAGTATTTATTGACACAGGCTTTTGACTAAAAATATTTTTTAAATTTTAGATCTGTACATATTTCTGTGTGTTTACCACACAGCATCCTACCTACACATATGCTTATGGAACAAGCTATATGGCAATATGAGGAAAATATTGTTATACATATTTATTGATACTAATGCATGTGTTTTAATGAATAAATAAATACAGAGTTGGACTGTGTCACAAATGTGTTTGGCAACTAGCCGTATCCAGTAAGAAGGGAGGAAATGTCAGAACAGGGTCTTGTAAATACATGTGGCTGGAAAGAATAAAATAAAAATGATGACTAGCACTGACAAGCAGACTTGGGGTGTATGATATACTTTGTTCATTTGATTCTTAGAACTCAGTCGGGGTTAAATTGGAATCCAGACATCAAAGAATTCTTCCACCAGACCCAAATTTTGTCCGTATAATTTTTTTCTTACAGTTGTCATAATTTTAGCTAATTTCACACTGCAAAATTTTTTGCTGTTTGAAGTATTTTCCTAAATATACATATAATATAGCAGTGGGATATATTCTTTATATATAATGTGTTTCTCTGATAGTCACAGATAGGCAGCTGTATGCCCACAGTATCCTCTGTGGATGTAAGAAACGTTTTGATTTGATGGTGGCTTTCTATATGCACCTCGTACGTGCCATATATGAGCATAATCCTTAAATTCTAAGGGAGGGGAAGGCTAAATGCTTTAAATAGCAACGCCCTTTTTTTTTTTTTTTTTTTTTCTTTTTTTTTTTTTTGCCCCCGACTGTTGTGTCTGAAAATGCTTGAAGCATGTGGTGCTGCATATTTGGTAGGTTTGCAGATTTCTGTACGATTTTTATCTGAAGGTCAGGGCTGTGGAAATACATCAGGTTGCGATTTGGGATGTTTGCCATTTGCCATTTAGCCTCACTCCTTCTTATCAGATCGCTTTGGAACATGGGCCTAATAAAACAGGGAGCTGTTAAGAAAAGAAGAAATAAATATTGTTCTAGTTTTATGGAGTCTCCTTACTATTACACAGCAGGCAATTTTAAATGTATTTATTTAAGTTTGCCTTTTTGCTTTGGAATTGTTGAATTAGGTAGAAAAAAATAATGGTGGCTATTTATAATTGCACCAGATATTTGCATACATTGTTATTATTATTATTATTATTATTATTTTTTTAATCTAAAAAAAAAATTCCTTTTACACATTGGGGAAAAAAAAAAAAAAAAAAAAGAAGTTGTAGGAAGACACTGCAAGAAAGGGTGGGTGATGAAGTTTTCCTGTACATCCCCGACCAGTTTAGAAGCAAAACACATCATTTGGGATGAAGGTTTGGGATGAAGGTTTCTGCTGCCTGCCCTAACTGCCCAGACCTCAGGGCCCCCCTGCAGCCCCCGGGGCTCACCCCCCAAGCTGCCTGTGGCGAAGGACGAGGGCAAGTACCGGGGAGCTGGGTGAGTGCCTTCACTCCCATTTCATTTTGCATTTTGTCGAGATTGGAACTGGCGATGCCAAGAGCCCTGCTCTAACAGCTGAGTACTGAACGCGGCGGAGGGCAGGCTCCGGCCCATGGGTCCCCGCTAGGCCAGCGAGCGCCAGGCCGGAGCAGGCCGCGTCACGTTGGGCGATGGTCAGCACTCCTGGAGGGCATGGGGCCGCCTGCGGTGCCCCTGGCACAGCCGAACCCCTCCATCGGGATGGTGGCTGTGGCGTGGGGGCACCCAGTGTGCCCCAGCACCCGTGGCTCCGTGCCTGCCCCGCGCCCGCAGGCCGCGCAGGTAGCGGTGGAAGCGCTTGCGGCTCCCAGGCAGTTATTAACGCGTCCATCTGCACAAAGCCGCCCCAGCTGTGGTCTCGGCACAAAATGCTCCGCGTATGATTGCCTCATGGCGAAAGCCCGTCCGACACAAGGAGTTTATTTTTCCCCTTGAATCGGCGGGGGGAGGGAGGGGGCTGAAAGGCCACCTCAATCTCCTCGCAAACACTGTTTTGTTATTTTAATATTTTTAGAGGAAAGCACTTTACCTCTGTGTTGATACCTTTTTGTATTTTATTATTTTGTTGCTAATTTACTTAACCATTAGCAAATTAAGGTGGATTACTGCTTGGATGCATTAAAAGCACCAAGGAGTTGCGGTCCTTGTGGCTATTTCGGGCAATGTCATAAGCACACTCTTTTTTTTATTGTCCTCCCAGGGAGCAGAATTTGAACTTAATATTCCATGAAATAAGCCATTGTAATCACGTTGGGTTAATAGAAGAAGTAAAATTGCCTCTCCTCTCACAAGACATTAGAGCAAGGCTGCATTATTAAAGTTTTCTTGCGGACAGGCGGTTTAAAATATATCCTCAGTGGCTGACGCAAGTCTTTTCAGTGGGGATGACAGCTTTTCAGATCTTAATAGGCTGTTCATTTCTGGCCTACGAGTTTTCAGCATTTCTTCTTTTCAAGCCGGGCTGTGACATGATGGCTAAAAACTGACATAAAGAAGTGCCATGTACTGTGAAAACCTTTATTCACTAAGTGGCTCCATGTAAATTGGTGTCAATAAGCAAACAATTAGAACTTTAAAAAATTGTTGGTTTAAGTCCCTTTTCTCCTTAATCATTTGACCTAAAAATCTCTCCTTTATTTTTTCCCTTCCTTGGATGTGGTGCATATAAAACAGTGACAAAGTGTTTAGCAAGTTAAAGTGGATCAGATCTTTGTTCGAAACCAGGAAACGATATTTAGTCAAGGTGAGTTTGTCACAGGATTTTTTTTCCCTCTGAAATGAAATTTATGGTGAGCTAAACCCCAGGTGAACGATAATGGAGAAGGAAGGTGCTGTTTTTTTCTGCCCTTTTCTTGTTTTTTTCCCCTCCCACAAATTGCCTCATCCACGGTTTTGGAAACGCAGACTCCAAGCAGCAATAGCAGCCTGCTGATTCTGTGAGCTTGGCTAATTTCAAGAAATTTGGCATTGTTGTTCATGCTTTCTGGAGATTGTTTACTTGAATTATTTGCAGAAAAGGAAAAGGCTTTTTTTTTTCCTCCTTCTTTCTGTGTCATTAGATGAAGAAACACAGTAATGCTTAACGCTTCTCCTCCTATACTGCTCCGCACAGAAAAAAAATGTCCAGAAGAGCTTTTTGTCTCTCTTTTAATTTATGATTTCTCCTTTTCCTTTTATAACTCCACTCCTTTTCTCTCTCACTCCTCTTTATGCATCCTGCCTTCATCCGAACAAGGAGATGAATAGCGCGCTCGGACGGCTGCCGGGGCTGGCTGCAGGCGGTGCTTTGTTGGCGGCGCCCCGGGCCCTGCGTGCCGCTGGCTCGTCTCGCTGCACACCCAGCGGGCTGGGGGCACGGTGGTGCTGGCCCTGCGTGGCAGCATGGTGCTGCTCAGGGCGCTGCCGGGGGCCGTGGGGTGCTCACCCCGCACGCTCCCGCACCTCGCCCGTGGGGCTCACGCGTCAGGTGGCTGCTCAGAGGCAAGTCAGTTGCCTGGCACATCGAGCGGCTTTGCTTGACTTGTGGCAGTGTTTCTGTGGGATTTTAGGAAACCTCTTCTCCAGCACCCACCTACTGCCCTGCTCATGCAGCCCTGCTCCGGCCACCCCACCACCACGTGCCAGGGCTGTTGCCGCCGTGTGTGCGCCGTGTGTGCGCTGCCTTCCGGAACATGCCACGGTCGGTCTGGGCAATGCCGCTGCGTGACAAGGCACCCACGTACCTCAGTACGAAAAATAGCAAAGCGAGAACACGAAGACTGTGAAAAATATATTTAGCATAATGAGTCTGGCATGGCGCATTATTTTATCTGAGTGTTTTTTTTCGTGGTTCCATTTTAAAATAATCTTCTCAAGTGACAGAAAGCACTACCTAAATACAGTTACAAAACATGTTAAATGCACCTCCTCAAAAGATACCTCTCCAAACGTCAAGAAAAATGATGCAACAGCACGTTGAGAGAGGAGATGTGCAGCCACAGCATATGTGGGATATTTATGTCTTACGTCTTGAGCCTTCAAAACTATTGTTGATAAGAAGGATAGTAATTATTATTTATAATAATAGCATTCGTGTTATGAATTAATCTATCGGTATAATTGTAAAAAGTAAGACAAGGTTCATAATCTATGTCAGGTAGGAATTTTATCCCAAGAAAATTGTATGTAGGGGGCTGCAAAAACAACGGGAAAGGCTGTGTTTTCCAGAGGCAGACCATGTGGGAAATGTGGAACTTAGCAATGATTTTGGTGTCAGTAATGCTTCACCCTTCTCTAGCATCTGCCCCTTGAGAATCCCACACAGTCCTTGTGTGTTGAGGGGCTCTCCCTGCCGTACCTTTGGGCTCAGACCAATGCCCCACCAGGTCTGTGGGATGCAGCACGGCACTGGGGCTCAGTGGAAGGGGAACAACTGCAGCCCCAGGTTCAGCTAATGCTGAGGAAGTACACGCAGGGCCCACAAGACATAATGACAGAGGAATCTGTGTCAAAGCTCTTAATAATCAACTGGTCCAAACACACGTCAGGCTACCTGTGTGCTTGAAAATGCTCTTTTTGTTCTTTGTGCTTTGTTTTCTCATTCGTGATGTGGGGAGACCCCACTCTCCTCCTCCCAGCCCCGGCCAGCCTCGGCATGGGTTCAGGTGGTTCATGGTGGGGATCATGGCCAGCATCTCGTGCCGCGCATGGGGGAGCAGCGCAGAGTGATACCCAGGGCAGCTTATTTCAATAACAAAGAGTGGTGAAGCCCAAGCATCCTGAAGAACTATGTAAATGAGAAGAATAGCAAATGGAAGGAATAGGTTTCACTATTGTTTGCTGTTTAAATAAAAAAGTGTTAGGTTTAAAGATTTAGGCCAAGATGCATGCATAAAAACCCTCTATTAGGTGAGAAATTTTTTGACCATATCCTGGTTATTGTGTTTTATAACCCATAGGATGCATCTTATATGTAATCCTAAGGAATGTCATTTGTGTTGCAGACAGCTGGGGTGAAATGTCCCCTGCTCCCCGAAAATAATGTCAAACCTCCTATTGCCTTCAACAGCCATTATTTCACTGATAACCTTTGTGTAAGATTAAAATATTGGTTACTTGATATTTGTGTCCTAATTAAAATATGTATTAGTGACTCCAGAAGTCGTATCTCAAAGAACAGGGCAAATGTGAATATTTGAACTTGTTTGTGCACTGCAGAAAGGAAGAAGCCAGGAAAGCTGCAGGTCCTGAAAAGGAATCTTTACAAAGGAAAAAAAAAAAAAAAAGAAAGAAAAAGGAAAAAAAAAGTCTGATTATTGCCTTTAATTTATAAAAAGTCTGTGACAAAATTGTATCATGATTTTTATAAACTTTGAAAGTGGATGAATGAGGGGAAATGTGTCAGCTGGCTCTGAAAGCCTGGAAGTGTGAACCATTCTGCTTTATTTTATATCTCTTTCAGTGATCTCCATGAAAACTATATTCAAAGACTGTTTAATTCCAAGCTTTCATTCAGGTCTGCCTTGAAGACAATAGAGGCTGAACATCAAATAGGCTCCAGTTCTGTTCAGAATCTGTTTTTTTTTCTTT
Source organism: Netta rufina (assembly GCF_964035555.1). Classification (NCBI taxonomy): domain Eukaryota; kingdom Metazoa; phylum Chordata; class Aves; order Anseriformes; family Anatidae; genus Netta; species Netta rufina. The sequence continues at coordinate 893,329 of NC_140136.1, read as the reverse complement.
TTTTTTTTTTTTTTTCTTTTAAACAAAGATATAAGTGAGATCCACCTATAAAGACTTTAATGGGCCCAGGAGAACTGTTGCATTAGACAGGAGATCCTTTCTCTTCATGTGATACTTCCATATTAGAAACATGCATTGCAGGCTCAACTAATTTTCTTTGCAGATAATGAATTTCAGAACTAGCTTTAATAAATTTTCCCAAAGTTTGTAGTAAGAGGACTAGAACAATATAAATGTCATGAAAATAATTAAAAAATATTATAATGAAAATTTTTTGCATGTGTGTGAACTAAAGCAGCAAACATTTCTTTAAAATTTCCCGAAATAACTTATTGAGGCGTAACAGGACTGGTTAGGACATAATGGTTACACTCAAAGCGTAATTCAAAAAATTATATCAAGAATTTCTGACAATATTCTATAGTTTGGTAATTATACAACAGTTGTCAATTTAAAGAATTATTGCTATTTTTCCTTTTAAAGCAATGGACAATAAGCCATCAATGTAGTCCTCAAAAGCTGGCTATCCTGACCCCAGACTTGTGTGTGTATATCTTGCAATATTTTTCAGTAATCAAAGCAATGTCTTTAAATAAATGTGAAAAGTTACGTGACCTTGACTGTCAGACTCAATTTAGAGTCTGCCACAACACTTCGCTTTTTATTTTTTAAATTAGCTGTTGCCATCTTTTACAATTTGTTTATAGGCTGAAAGAGCCACACAAAATGTAAAGTATCAATAGGAACTTTATAGTTGTTGCCTTGTCCACAAATATGGTGGTTTTTAATAGACTTAAATTAAATCTCTTTTTTTTTTTCCTCTCTCTCTCCCTTTAATCCCTCTCCTTAGGTAATGCCTCGATTAATTCTAATTAGTTTTCTTTTTAAGGAATTAGTTCCCTTTTTGAAAAACTTTGGGGCTGTGTTCCTCTCTCTTTTTCCTTTTATCTCATTATGGATTTTTGTAAAATGCGTCATTAAAAGATATGTAAGTTAATATTTACCCATGTGCTACATTTATTAAACCACTTTGTTTCCCAGCTGTTTTCCTGCATGTTACGAGTAGTCAGGAAAAAAGATCAATTCAGACTGGAAGATTTTTCCTGGGAATCTGTTGGAGACAAGAAATCAAACAGTATTTTTTTGTTACTCAGGCCCAGCGGTGATGCATGGTTTCAGTGGGTTTGGGCCGCCGTCACCTCTCTTTCCGATGCCCCGTTCTCAGTGGCAGATTTCTTGCTTGGGCGTTTGCACAGGTATTGGTGTTGGTTCTTTCCTTCCTTTAACTTTGCTGCCAATAGCAGTGCAAATTTCCTGTTCTTTATGGCTGAAAGTAGGTCATCTGCATTTCCAGAGACACTGGTAAGCCCATCTTCTAACTGATTTTTATTTTTTTGTCAACTAAATTTTGGAAGCATATGTAAAATAGGACTGAAAATAGTATTCCAAATGTCAGCAGCCTTGTAGCATCTCAGCTGAGCTGTTCTGTTTCACTGTTTGGAACAGAGTTCATGCCACTGAATGGAAACCAAGTCAAGGCAGCTATGAATTGGAGCAGAACTATAAAATATTTGGTAGAGCTCTGCCTGGCACGTAGGAAGGCTGACTTGCTGCTTTTGAAGATGGAATATAAAAGGGAAAGGTTGAGACTTTTAATCATGTAAAATACAAGGCTTGTTTTGATCTAAATATAATTTTAAAACTAAGGAAGAGAAAAATCATATGGCAAAATAAAAATGTGGTTATGTGAGAATTTGCTCAATATTGTAAAATCAGGTCCTGACTGAAGAGGGGATGATAAGGTGGGCATCACCCCACAGAGCTGCTGCCTAACTAACAAAATGGACATAGATAATTTTGTTCCTTTTACTTTCACAGCTTTGGCATGCATTTTCAAATGAGTTGTTACATTAATATGCTTCCTGGAAAGTATTTTAGGCTATATAGAGTCAATTGTGTTGTTCCGTATGACTCTTCTGCTACCAAAAATTATAATGAGATCATTTGAGTTAGTTTTATTTTTGTACTTCTAATAAGAACAAAACTGTTATAGTCCACTTGAATAAAATAGCAAATTAACACGTATTATAATACATCTTTAAAAGCTTTAACCTAGCCTTTCGGTGTGAGAGACAATGGGCTACCAATTACTTTATGATGGTATAGAACAGGGCAGATTGCTAACTCACAATACAATACTGGGTGCAGATGTTGATATTTTATTTTAAAACAGTAAACAGTGGCTTTTTTTTTTTTTAATTTCAAAGTAGGTGGCCAGGCCTGAGTGGTATCCTCCTGTTTTCATTGGACTCTCTGAAATACCACGTCTGGAATAAAATCTGCAGTGAAACGTATCACCAGAACATCTTATTTCTGTTTAGGACTTCCGGTGCCTTTGGGGTGGTTCTTGCTTTTTTTCTGTCTATTTTATCCTAACCTTCTATCATACAATCCTAATACTGCAGGCATGCATTGGGCTCGCATCTGCTTGGCCAGTACTGCATGAAAGAGCACGCAGCGGTTCATAATGCAAGGGGACAGGCACCGTTGGGCTACCTTGTCCTCTTCTGAACATATTCTATCCCTGTATTATTGTATCAAACATGAGTTTTAATACAATACCACAGGAAACTAAGGGCCCTATTCAGAGATTACATGCACCCCATGGAAGGGTGCTTTTCATGTATTGGAAGTCTGATTTAAAAAAAACAGCCCTACGTGACTCTTCCATATACTGTAACTTACACAAAACAGGTAGTTCTTGAGGTTTCCTGTATTAGTACCTGCTCCTTTGACATGCCTGGCACCAGCCCGACAGGATCTCATTGTGGCATTTTTATTAAGAAAGAGGATGCTGATTCTTTTTTCTCTGTCAGCTGCTGAAATAAGAAGGTTTTAAGAACAAAGGAAAAACTTGTGCCAAGGAGAGACACAAGAGGATTATCATTCCCTAAAGAAGGGGGACGTCCCACACGCTGAAAGACTTGCCATCCTAATGAGCCGACAGATTTTTCCAAGGCTGGTAAATATATTTAGGGAGAAGTACATTTGGGTGCCATCTCTACTCATTTATTCTTCAAACTGTAATGCTGCACATTTTGGGTTTCAGTATATTGCATTTTAAAACTAATGATGCATTCATTCTCAGAGCAAATCTTATTTCTAAGCCCTAATTTAATAGAATTAAACTCTAAGCTGAATTGGTTTTATGAGATAAAACTCTGAAGTTGATAACTGCATTTAGGAATAGTTCAGGTATTGAGTTTCTAATTTGCTTCCTGAGCATGGAAATCCCTCAGATAGTCAATATTGACGACCTGTAATTGGTAAGAGAGGGTCTTGCTGAGTTGTCTCTCCCGTGCTGGAGAGATGCGCTGTGCAGGCGCGGTGCTGCAGCCCTGGACGAGGCTGGGGCTGGTGGCGGCCCCAGCACCTTCACCCCCAGCACGAGCTGGGCTGGTCTCGTGCTGCCCGCTGCACCTGTGGCCAGCTGTACGGGGTGTTTATCGTCACCAGGTCTTGCGTGGGTCGGTACGGAGGAGCTTTAAAATGAACAGGAGCTGCCTAAGACAAAGCGCTGGGCTTATAGCAAGTGCAGCTTGTTCCTGGGAAGTCAGGGGTCTAAGTGAGAAGGAGCTCTTCTGAATAAGCACACCGCGAGCACTGGTGCCATAGTGCCAGGATATGGGGCCAATTCTAGCATTAACTCTTTCTGGAGCAGAGCCCCGTGGTTTCCAACATCCTATCCGTCAACCATCCCATGCCCGTGCCGAGGGTGCCAGCAGCCAGGCGTGAGGCAGCGCAGCCAAAACTCACTGCGAGCAGAGGTGGTTCTCAGCTCATGCTGCCATTTGCCCCAAGGACATCTCTTCATAAGCAAAGAGCACATTGTTTGAGGGATGTAGGACTTCACCAGGTACAAGATGCTCTAACTGTGCTCTTCTGCAGCATGTCCCCAAGGCTGAAGCCCTGCTGGGGACCGCAGGTGACAGCAGCTGCCAGGTGAAGCCATGCCAGATGTTCCTGCTCCTTACAGCCATGTGCAACAGCTGGGCAATGCTGACGTGTTTGTTAATGGGACGCTGTACCACCTCTGTGAGACCTCTTTGCTTTATTTTTTACTGTTAACTTCTTAGATTCTAATTGTTGGTGGTATTTTAGAATAGGGGAAGATAAAAGGACAAGAAAAATGTTTTATATGGGACTTTGAACCAAGCCAAAGAAATACCCCGAGAAACCTTACAGCAGGCCAGACAGTGCACGAAAGGAGATGGCTATAGGAAATCACAGAAGACAATAAATGCAGGTTTCCCTAACAGCCAGAAATAATCCCCAGCAGAAACTGCTCCTTTCAGATCACTTCAGTAAGGGATTTGCCTCTCCTGTGGCACGGTAAATATTCTTACGCCTTTAGGAGCGTGTCCTGAGCATCTACAGGAGAGGTGATGGGAGGGACACAGAGGCAAATGCTCCTTTTTTTCTTTATCATCAGCTCCCAGCTCATTCCCAGGTGAAACCGTGGCTGCAGCCCCTGCAGCATGGGCTGGAAGTGGCCCCATATCCATCGGGGGTTCAGCAACCTGCTGCTGCCAGCTCCAGCCTGGTGCCCCGTGCCTGCCGGCCCCGCTCCTGGGCTGCAGCCCTGAGGGACATCGGGGTGCTGCAAAGCCAAACAGGCAGCGTCTGTGCTGCGGGCACTGCTCAGTGTGCTGGCCTGCAGGTGACAGGCTGGCTGCCCACACGATGCTTTGCTGGCAAGCAGCCTGCTCTTTTTTCTCTCAGTCCCTGAAGGGTTTGTTTCTCAGTTATGTGTCTTCTGGCCAAGTGACTCGCCTTTGAGATTGAGCACTGTCGCTTTTGAAGCTGATCTTTCCTTAACTCTGCTCATCCTTCCCAGTGTGCCGTTCCCTTCTGGCTGGCTTCCACCAGTTTTTCCTTTTCGCTGTGTTTCTGGTGTGATGTGCCACTGACCCGGGACTCTCTGTGCAGTAACACTCACCATGGCACTGACCTGCTGTGGTGTGAAGCACAACAGACAGGAGCCTACCCCTGCTTTATGCTGAAGCATGAAATCAAATATTTTCTCCCATGTTGATGGAACAGGCCCTCAGACTACAATCCCTTGTAGCACGATGCTCTTTTCTGGGGCAAAGAAACCACACCAAAACCAGACCCAAGCCACTTTTCTTTGTCTGCTCTGCTTCTGCAGAACTCCCCGTGGAGAAGCATCCTGGCAGCCGCACAGGAAAGAAGGCGCCCATCCTTTTGCTTATCCTTTGCAAACCAGGTTTTGCTATTGCTGGCTGATGTTTATTTGATTTTGTTTTCATTTATCTTACATAATTTTACTTTCCCACCTGAAGAAATCATAGTTAGTATTCTTGTGAAAAGTTTGTGCATGTCTGCGTATCCATGTCTCCTGGGGCGATTTTATTACACTTTATTAGCTCTCTGAGATGCGAATAGTGGGTGGTTCTGCATAGAAATTGGATATCAAGCCTGTCAAGTTCCAAAAATAAATAAAAGCAAAGAGTTGTGCTATTTTAAAAAAAGAGGGTGGGGAAAGAAAATAACCCAGTTTTTATAGTAGCTGTTTAATGAAAAAGTTTGGTTTTACCCTAATATCTAATGATTTAAAGCATCAGGAAGAGACTCACCATAGAGTTTGTCTCCCTCACCGAACCAGTGAGATTTTTACTGTATTTTTTTCTGACCTGCTCCTGTTGCTACAGGTGTCTTCTGCACCCTTACAACATGCCGCATGATGTTAAATTAAGGTAAAAAAAAAAAAAAAAGTGTTGCTGTATTTTGCCAGGTCTGTAGGCCTCACAGGCTGTGATGATTTAAGAGCAGTTCCCGGGTGCTGGTGCCCACTGGTGGGCCAGTGACAACCTGATGCTCTGTGCCCGCCAGACAGGCTGGAGGGGGCTGAGGGCCAAGTCTTACACCTTGGGTGCTGATTTTGGCCAGAAAGGTGGGGCTGGCAGTCAGGGTGGCCTGGTCGGTGCTGCTAGCAGGCTGGAGGTGCTGTGAGATGCATGTCCTTGTTGCACCCCCAGGGACATTTATGTGAAGTGTTCCAAGGCGCGAGTTACGCACCCAGTCATTTTGTGAAATTACTAGTTCTGGTGACTTCATAAAATGGATGGAAACCATAAGGCGACGTGATGTGAAGTGCCTATAGGCGTCTGTTTGACCCTCATGCTGAGAGTGACGTGCAGAGAGGTGCAGGTTTACCCATACCCATACCCACCAGCCTCCTTCTGCCTTAACCAGGCTGCGCGATGGTGCGAGCGGTGCCGCAGCGCCCGTGCTGCTCCCAGGCTGGGCAGTGAGCGGTGCTGAGCACCCTGCATGGGCAGCGGGGTCCGGCCCTGGCACAGGGCTCCCTGTGGCGTGGCAGAGCAGAGCCCCCCGGGATGGACGGGGGAGCAATGTCTATCTTCTGCTCCCGACAAAAGCTTTGTCATGTAGCACTCACATCCACACGCTGGCTGCCCGCTGCAGGCTCCATTTTCTGCCTCTCGTGGCTGTGATTCAACAGAGCGCTCCTAATGCAAGGTTTCACTGTTGTTCTTAGCAGTGATACAAGTTGTTTCGTGAAATGCCTGAAAATTTTAGTCATTTTGAGAAATAACTGGTTTCATAATATGAGTGTAACACGTACACCGAGCAGGCAGTCGGGTGACAGAACGAAATTGGTTGCTCTTTTCTCCCGTGGCCGAGGGAGTTTCTGTTCTGCATTCTCACAGATTAAAGTTTCTTCTCCCTACAAATGTTATAAAGTCTGCTGTTTAGCTATAAACTGTTGCAAATGATAAACAAATCAATATTTGTTAATGTTATGATGCACTCGCATCTATCAGATACGCATGGAATGATTTATAGAGTACAGCATTTCAGGGCTGACCCTTGCAGGTCTCAGAAAGCACTTAAAAAATAAATTTACCCTGGCCTCTCTCACCCCATTTCAAAAAGGGTGACAAAGATGAAGTAATTTATAAGTCACACTTTTATTAATGCTTTTAACTTTCATATACTTGGCTTTCTTGCCCTCTGAGCAGCTAAGTGCAGCTCTTGGTCGAATGGTAACCTTCGGCGCTTTGAGGGGGGTTTTGTACAAATGATCAACTCATAAATAGGTGCTGTGCTCCGCATTATCCTGCCATAAATTCACAGGACCTTTCAAGTACATCAAGAAAGAGCAACTTGAACTAGGCGCTTTGCGCTTGAGTTTACAGACTAATGCAGTACTAATGAGCAGCTGGGCAAAGGGTTTCCAGAGCATGTCTAATGCTTTATGTTGTGATCCTGTGCTCGCTCCCCGGCTGGAGCAGCCCCCGGCAGGCAGCGGGGAGGTGGACACGACAGCCCATCTTCCCCTCTGCGTCTCGCGTGTGGCTGCTTGGAGATAGCTGACAGCGGAGTGCGGGCAGAACAGGGAACGCTGACTAGAACATAGTGCATGAACTAATTATTACCAATTATCACCCCTCGGATTAAAGATACCATTAGGAAAAAATGATGTAAAAGAGAACAATGTGTCAGAGAAACTCCAAAATACTTTCCGTGGTGAGCTCCTGCTGCTGCCTGCAGCCCCCACGCTGCTGTGCTGGGACACAGCTTCTACGTGGCTGCCACCAGCAGTTCCAGGACCTTTTCCATCCATCCCACGTGCTCGGGGAAGAGTGGTGTGGTGATGCTCATCTGAATTAAAAGCGCGTGTATTTTGGCACAGATGGAAAAAAGCAAATAGCAATGAGACCCCATGGAGAGTTTCTGAGCATGGCTGGCCTGTGCTCCTCTCTGAGCCTTTCAGACTCCTTACAAACAGCTGCTGCACCCCGCAACAGATAACTGTGAAATAAATGAATTGTTCAAAATCAGCTCTTCGCAGTTAGTACTAAATTTAAGAAAACCCAGACGCCCATCTGCCTGGAAGGGAGAGCTCACCCCATAGGGGCAGTAAGATCTGATACATCTGAGCCTTCTGCCCTCCCAGCAAAGCCCCACGTGTCCGGCAGCGTCCTGCACCCGTCTGGCACAGACTGCCCAGAGAGGGGCTGGAGTCTCCCCAGAGATGTTCAGACCTGGCTGGGCACAGCCATGGCCATCCTGCTCCAGGTGACCCTGCTTAAGCCAGGGATTTGGACTAGACAACCTCCAGACGTGCCTTCCAACCTCGACTCTGTAATTAATCTTCTGCAAGGTGTTTTCTGTGGGCTGATTTATTCTGAGGAGAAAATCTAGCTATTTCCAGCTGGAAGCGTCATTAGGACTTGAGGAGAAAGAATGCTTTATTCAGCTGCAGATGAGTGACGCAGTGAGCATCCCACTCTCTGCTAGATCTGAGAGCTGACGGTCGGCCACTGATGTAATACGTCTAATTATGAAAGATGAGGAAAGAGGAAAGTGGTAAAGACGAGAATAACCAGCTATTTGTCAGGAAGAATAGAAGAATCATACTTTAAGTTTCTCTTGTGCACTTCTGATGCTTCAACCCAATGCGTAAAGGAACTCATTTTGGATTTTGCACTGGGATTAAGGGATTCCTCTAATCTTACTGGGCCTTCTAGGAGGTCTCTTAGAGGAAAGGGCTGCCCCTAGGGTCAGCAGAGCAGCCCTGACCTAGCTCCTGAGCCTGTTTGCTGGCTGATGATACGAACATCTGCTGGTAGAGCACAACTTGCTGTTGGGACAAGCGTTACCTAATGCTATACAGGTGAAGGGCTTAAGCAATTGATCAGAGAGGTCATTTGGGTAGTGGGAGTGAATATAAGGAAGGATAGAGCAGTTGGGACTGTTTAGGGGGAATGGCCCTGAAGCTGCAGAGAGAGTGATCTGCTCTGATGCAAGCAAGGTAGGTTTCTAGCTGTGGTTGCCTCTCTGCTGCTGTAGGAGTTAGCAAAGAGCTTAAATTTTATCTATTTTGGAATGGTCTTGTATAAGGCAAGTCATTTGAGTCTTAGAAGTTTTGCTGAAGTTTTCTGTTCTTAGCCAGGTTGTCTCTAGGACCTGCAACCTGTAGTGCTAGAAATGATGCCTTAGTCAGTGTCTTTGGGAAGTCCTGGTAGGTGTGTGTGGTGCACCTGAAGCTGTGGACTGACTTCTCGTATGCCTGGCAGTAGTGGAAGAGCATACTTCAATAGTTAGATACTTATCACTTGACAGATAATGATATTAAGTCTATCTAAAACTATTATTTTGTCTCTTCCTCCCCACCACATAAGTGAGAAATGTTTTTTTTCTAGGATGGGTTTCACTGTTACTGTCAGAAATGAAACTTGTGTGCTCAGCTATCAATCACACCCGGTGGCTGTGAAAGCTTGCCTTAAACCAGCTTTAGCTCAGGCAGCTCTAACCTGAATGACCCCCAGAGTATTGTGGTTTTGGATATATGATGTAATCAAAATGTACTTTCTTTTTGTTTGAAAGAAACTTGTCTTTGCATGTAAGACTTCCATTATTAATGTAGTGTAAGCTATACTAACATATATGACTTTGATGTGATTGCAGAGAAACTCTTGCTTTAGAAGGCTAGATTTTTTTTAAACTAAAGTCCTCTATAAAAAGCTGTATGAAATTTAACTATTTTATTTTAAAGTATGTAGAGCCCTGCATAATGAAAATGTTTGAAAACTAGGCAATATGGCATGGGTAGAAACTATCTGAATGTATTGATTACTCTTTTCCTGAATCAGATCCATCTGTCAATTATGTTAGAAGTTGGGTGAAAAAAAGGCTTTTATTTCAGCATGAATATGTAATGTAGTGCTTGGGAAAAGCAAATGCCCTGTATTCAAACCATATGCATAGTTTGAACGTGGGCACTGCCTAGTCTGTTATTAATGAATATTGTTAACTCTGGGATCAGCTCAGTTGCCTCTGACTGTGCTGTTTGGCGGCTGGGGAGAGCTGCTTGTTTTTAAAACATAAGTGGTTTTTCACAATCTCTGCTTCTCATGTGCCACGTTCAAAAATACAGTCAAAGGGGAGAGATGTATCTCCTTGCAACTTTGTGAATTGCTGAGACTTCGTGTGATTAGAACACTTGATTTCTCTTTTTATTTTCTGAATAGTTAATGACAGCAATAGGGGTATGACACCTGATGGGAAATTTTGTCTTCCTAATGAGAAGGAGATGGTGAAGAAATAAATGAACTAGAACCTAGAAGCTCCTCTACGCTGTCCTCCTTTTCCTCCTTCAACCACCAGGGTCACTGTGTTTTTCTCAGCAGGGGTTTGATTTACACCAGTGTATAATTTACATCTTTGCAGTATGTGTTTGTACAAGGTCTCTGCTTTGCAAATATTGTCGTACTCCTCTTTGATAAAACAAACCGTGTCTCGGCTGCAGACTGTCGCTGTGGCTCAGGGAAGCTCTGCTCGGTTTGGCTGTGCGGGATGTGCTCCTGCCCAGGCGCTTCGGTGCTGCCACAGCTCTGAGCTTACACGGAGGTGAGCCCAGGAAGCACTGAAGATGCTGCGTGCTCTGATGTGTGGCACATCAATCAGGCAGTTTCAGGCTACTGATTACGTGAAGGTACTTGAACATATGAATGCCAATCTACGGATGGACATCTAAAGGAGCTTTTCCAGCTTTTTCTTTTGTTGCTCTTATGCCAAAAAATAAATAACAGCACAGAAATGAAGTAATGACCCTTAAATCTAACTTTCTTCAACTGTATCTGTTCCAGTCAATGTGTATCAATACATCACAATACAAGCCTTTGTATTTTAAAGCTGCCTATTCTAGGAGATTTCAGTCAGTGTAATTCTGCTGTTAATAATTTAAATGATGAAGTAGACTTGGTGAGAACAATAACCGTGAAACAGACAGAACTGTGTGCAGTGTAGGGCATAAATCCGTGAAAACTCAAGGCTCTGCTGTTGAGCGTCTGAGTGGATTAGCAGCTACATGGGAAACCCTGCTGTGGGTGGAGGCACGTGCTGCCATCGGGTAGCGGAGGAACTCCGTGAATTCAAGCCTTTGAGCTCTTAAAAAGACAAAACCAAAGCCAAAGAGTAATGAAGGAAAGTCAGTAACAGCAGAAATTAAGCTAGTACGTGCATTTTTGTTCCCTGAATTGTTCTTCCAGTTCTGCTTTGGGTCTGCTGTTCTGGGAAAACTGTTTCGAAGCTATGATCTCTTTGTATTCACATCTGGGTCCCTCGTTATTCAGCTTTGCATTCCGTGTAGCTGTGGAGTACAGGGATGGGGTGAATCTTTCAGCTTGTGATCCAGCACACTAATTCCAGCTGCTACAGCCTCCAGTTTCTAAACTAGGAGAGTTTGAATGAAGCCTGGCCAGAGACAGGAGCTTCTGAACTCAGTTCTCCCAATTACAGGTGTTTGCCTGTGTACTCCTGTAATAGATTTAGCCCTTCCATGTGCCTCAGCTGGCCTGCCTACACAAATTGAGAGGCACCAGGCAGCAAAAAACCTAGATCCTTTAATTGCTTCTGTGTGATTGTTAAGAGGTGAATAAGACCAGAAAAACTGTGAATTCTCATGGATGGCCATAAGTGATACCTGTGTGGTATTACAGAAATGTGGTGGAAACACCAGTGCGATGGAACATGGGTTACTGCTCCTGGGGAAGAGCAGTGTGGACTGGGATGCTCAGCCAGGTGTTGTGGAAACTCGTGATCTCAAAGGGCTGGAAATCAGCCCTGTCACTGGTGAAGGGTGCTGTGGGTCTGGTGAAGCAGCGATGAGAGGGAGCAGGACGTCAGCTCTGCTGTGGGCATGTCCCAGGCCAGCAGCCACCACTGTCTGTTTGCTGCAATCCATCCCCTCCTGCTCCTCATTGCTGGCCCTGGGTCACCCCCTCGTCCTGCTGTCCCCTGGGCTGCCATCTCCATGGGGCTGTGTCCTCCTGGGAAAGGGTGCTCTCAGTCCTGGAGCACCCAATTCAGCTGGTGGGCTTTAGTACTGGTAAACAGCTGATGTAAAGGGGATTGTTGTCTTTGATTTCAATGACACTTGGTTCCCTAAACATTGTTTCTACAGTCAGTGCTGTGATTTTATGTTTTAAAGACTTGCATAGCAATTTCATGTAATTGTTTAGGGTGGAAGAGACATTTAAGATCCAGTCCATCCATCATTTTCTTTAGGCATCACCCAAGAAGATCCTGTAGAAAATTGTCTTGAAGTCATCTGCTGCTTTGTTTTTAAAGCCTTGCTGTAGATTTGTGGCTTCAAAGGGGCTGCTGGTGGTTGCAGTACCCTGTAATCCCCTCTTGTGGGACTGGGGCTAACCTGGGTGGCAGAATGCAGGGCTTGAAAACATCCTGGCATCTTGTTGTTCCCAACTGATGAGGGAGAAAGGAAGGAAAGCACTGTACTGAGGTGCTTGTGGGGGAGGCAGCAGGGAGGGAAGATGCTGGGGCTGGGCAGCGATGGTGGCAGGAGCTGCAGGGGCTGTATTTGGGGTGCAGGTGGGTGCTCACCAGAGCTGAAGGCAGGCTCTGGGTTGGATCTCCCAAGAGTGGAGCAGAGCGGGACGATCCCCTCCATTGCCCTGCAGGTCATGCTGCTGCTGGTGCAGCCCAGGACAGGGCTGGCTTTGTGGGCTAAGAGCACATTGCTGGCTAATGTTGAGCTTCTCATCAACCAACACCCTGTGTTCTGAGCACAAAGACACTTGATGATAACGTGCAGACAACACCACAGTGGTGTCTTGTGCCAGAGATTTGCATCCCTCGAGCCAGCGTTTGGCTGCTCAGCGGGACCAGACCTGTGTCCTTAGGGGATGCACAGCGAGAAACTGCTGCAGGAGGTCGAAGGCTACAGGTCCTCAAGGGATTCTGCTCAATTTTGGGGAAAGATGCTCATTAAGAAATGAACTATCACTTCCTGGGAGCAAGCTGTGACTTCACACAAGAAAACATCGCACGGTTACAATGTGCCAAGACACACCAAGCTGGAGCTGGTTGCTGGTGTCTGTTCTCCCCTTGCAGCTCCAGCCCCCAGCAGGCTCGCTTTGCTGTCAGTGTGCGACCAGAGCTGTTGTGTGTGGCTGTGGGAGCACAAAGGCTTGCTTATCTACACAACAATGGATGTAACTAAAAATTGCCATTTTCCAAAGTCATTTATTTTGTGTGGTTCCGTGCTCCCAAAGTAGGTGCTCCTTTGGCTTCAGCCATGTGGTGGGGCCCTCTCTTGTTAAGTGGGGTTCTGGGGGACGTGTCGTGCTTTCTGAGCACCGAACTCCTCATGGCTTTGCGTGCATGGGTCTGGCAGAAGTGGATCCGTGTGCCTGGGAATTCCCTGGGGTTGGTGGGGTCATCAGGGGCTGCAGCTGAGGCTGTCGAGGCCTGAGTGAAGCTGGGGCAGGCGGGGAGCAGAGGAGGTCCCGTGCTGTGCCTGGATTCCCACTGCGCCTCTCTCCGAGTACATGGAAACGCGGCGTTGTTAATGATGAGAACGAGATTATAACCAAATGGGAGATGAGGTGGGATTTGCAAATTGCTTAAAATTATTGCACTTAATTATAGTGAGACCTGTTAAGTCGGGGAAGGCTCCGTTCCTGCGCGTGGTGTGCTCACCAGCTGCCTTTGTCAGGGTCCCTGCTGTGGGGCAGGGGTCGGGGCTGGCAGGGCGCCTGTGGGCACTGTCCTGTGCCACCCCGATGTCCTTGCGGAGCTGTCGGGCTGCCTGTGATATTTCATTATGCTGATTTTAACTGGCGTGAGTAAAACTTGCAGACAGGCTCTGGTACTGGGGGAGGAGGAAAGACTGGAAAAAACAACCCATAAATTAAAATAATAAGAGTATGGGCCAGCAAACAGCACACACATGGACAACAAAGAGAGTCACCCTAATAAATACATTCACTTTGATTTACGGTGTTGTGATAATCTATACCGTCATCCTTGCAGTAGTTGGGAGGTTTTTTGTGTGGTGATGAAGGACAAAATCAATGTTGGGTCTCTTCATTCTTTTAATAAGAAGAAAATAATTCCCCCTCTGTGTTCTGCCAGTCTTGGGACTTGGCTTCAAAATCCATATAAATCTGTAAAAATGTAATACTGCCTTAGGATTTTTTTTTTCCTCCTGTTCCTGAAGGAGGGTTTTCCTGAAGATGTTTTTGTCTCAGCTCTGGCTTGTAAACCTGGCTGCTCCTGCAGCCTTCCCCACCCCGGCCCCTTCCCCTGGTGCAGGTGGCCAGCCTCTGCCTCCCCTCCGAAACCCGGGGCTGGGGCGCTGCTGGGCTCCGTGCTGAGTGCTGGCTGGGGGATCTCTGCAGGACAAGCTGAGAAATAGCCTATGAAGGACGAGAAGTGCAAATGTTTACAACTTTCTAAAGTAACAGGATTGAAATGTAAATAATGCTGACTGAGCATCACCCGTCAGCGAGGCTCACGCGGTGCCCTGCCAGCCAGGGACAAAGTGTGGCTGAGATGTGCCCACTTCTGCGGCACAGAGCAGTAAGCAGGCTGGAGAACACAGCCAGTGTTAGGGGAAAGAAAACTTGGAGAGAGGTGTGGGTATGACAGTTGGAGACAGTACAGGTTTCCTCAGCCTTTGCTTTGTTGGATTTGTGCCCTGCCTCCCCCCAGAAGCTGCTCCCGAAGGACGCAGGTTTTCACGTTTCGGTAGCTTCTCCGCCTTGGTGCAGAGCTGCTGAGATGGCTCTGGGGGATCTGTGCTGCTGCCTGGCTCTGCAAGGCTGAGGGTGGCAGAGGCCAGGGCCACCAGCTCATCCCCGAGCACGTCTGTGTGCCTGGGGGTGCCTCCTGCAGCGTGGCCGTGCCTCCGCTGTGCCTGCAGCCAGCACAGTGCGGGGCAGCGAGGTGCTGGGATCCCCCCGTGTGCACGGCTCAAATGGGAGGGAGGTGGCACAGGGCTGGCAGGGTGCAGGGATTTCTCGTTGTTTTGTATTTACATCCCAAAGAGTGGTGAATGTGGAATGTTTTTGTAGATTCGATTCCCTGGGTGAAGAAGTAAATAACGCCTAAAATTCTGTCCTAAGAATAGAATAAACATCTCTGGGACCCACGAGAGGAAGCTGCTCCTTCTTAATACATCTGTTACAGAAAACACATCGTGTCTTCCCTTGGCAGTGTATTTAGAAAACACTGAAATTGATAAATATTGATAAAATTAGCCACTTTTATTGACTTCTAACGATATTTTAGTATCAGCATCATCAACGTGATATTCGTGTAAAAGAAATTGTAGCAATCTTAGAAATGCTTTTCCAGATATAAATCAACTGCCTTAAAATTATGCTTTTGCAAGCCCTCAACCAAGCATATTTAGAAAAGTTAAACATAAACTGTTTTCTCTCCGTGGAATTAGCTGATGAGTAATTTAATATATATGCTTTGTGGCACGTTTTTGTGAACTATATTTCATTATCTTTAAGTGCATTAGCTGATACTTTAAATTCTGTGGAAGCAGGAGTTTAGTTACATGAACCAGCTTTCTCCGTGGTGTGGGCATGGAGTTACTGAGCTAATGCGTGCGCTGTCACTGCGGCTGTGCAAGCAAACAGCACGGGACCTGAATTTTCTGCGTATACGAGTGCAAAACCTCCTAGTGCAGAGGTTTTTAAGCTTGTGTGAAAAAAACAAAACACTACTTCCAGATAGAATTATCACTGTAAACCACAATTTTTGTGGTGCATTTTTTATATGGGGGGTGGGGGGACTCCTGCTAAATGCAGCCACATGTGCTGCTGCACAGCACGGGTTCGAAGCAGCTGCTGCTGCTTTGCAGGAGCTGTGTGTGGTACCTGCATGGGGACCGGGAGGACCTTCTGCATCCGAAACCTGGGGCCTGGGAGGGTGTGGGTGCTTGTCCTCAGTTTGGGGCCTGTCCTTCCACCTTTTGTGGGAGCGGTGGGCTTTTTAAATCACTTTCCAGTGGCCTTTAGCCTGAAAAGATTACATTTTTGGGAACCGTGGAGGACCAGCCTGCTGTCAGAGCAGAAAATCAAATTTTTTGATGTGATGTTGTTGCATTAAAAGGGCCAATCTTGTGTCATGTAACATGTGAGTAATGGGGCTAGCATGTGATGTCAAAAATTTCCAGCTGCCTCATAAATAAGCACAGCACAGCCCTTCCCCCCGTGCCCACCGAAAGGTCACCCCGCTTGAACCGGGGCTCGCATCCCAAATTACCAGCGCGCACGGAGTCAAGGTTAAAGGTACAGTATCCCCTTTCAAAAGGCACATGTCAGTGTCTGTGCTGGGAATGATAAATAACGTTTGAAGCGGGCTATCAATTTTCAAGGCCCCCCCGCGGCACCGGACGCTGAGGTCTGGCGCTGCCGAGGGCCCGCAGCTCCGGCACTGCGGTGCGGGGCTTGTGCCGCATGGCACCAGCTCTCGCTGTGCTGGGGGAGGCTGCAAGCACCATGGGCTGGCCCAGTGCGTGCACTGAGACAGCCGGGGCTGTACCCTGAGCATTTACAGCTTTACCTGCCTGCAGCTCACCCGAGTGAGCCAAGGCACCAGGCTGAAAGCTCTGGTTCGCTGCTGTCTGTGCGCACGGACAGCCCGACCTCGCCCTCCTGTTGTGAGCCTGTCCGACACCACCTTCAGCCACGTCCCCTCATGGGGTGTGTTTTGGAGGACTCTGGCCTGACCACAGCGTGGGGGCAGAGGTGCTTACGGCACTGTGGACACCTGACATTGCCTGTTCCTAGCTCTGCGTTGCTCCTGGCACAACTGCCGTGCTGGCTGCAGACCGGTCCTTTGTGTGCATCTATTGTGCATCTGTGGAGGTGCCTTCCTGCCTGATAAATAGTTGGGAAAATACCCTCAAATCTTTCTTGTGAAATACGATGTTGTTCGTGAGGTTTAAAGCCCGTATAAATCACTATTAACCCCTTTTTACATGCAGGCAACAAAGCCACCACGGTTAAGGTCATGCACATAAGTTACGTATCCAAATTTGGCTTCAAATGAGGCTGTGCTTCCATAACCAACAGATAATTTTGTTATTCAGCACCAACCCACCGCATGCTCCACTGCGCTCACTAAATGGGGTTAGCCTCCTGTAGAAAGATAGCGAATTAGCATATAATTCAAGCATATATAACAATGCATATGCAACAGAGGGACAAATTAAGGTTGAATAGGTAAATTTAATTATAGCATTTTCCAGCTTTTTGGTACTCTACCGTTTTATACATTGCTCTTTGGGGGGGGAGGAAATGCCTCTACATCCAGCTCCCAATGCTAGGGGAGCTGGATGTAGAGGCAGCCCCAGCCTGCAGAAGCCTGGTGGGGTGGAGGAGCCTGCGTGGGAGGTCAGGGGTTTGCTGCGGGGCTGGCTTGGCCAAGCAGCTTCTGGTGGGGCACCCAGCTGCCCAGAAAGCAGTGGGTATGGGAAATGTCTGCCCAACCCTTATGGGACAGTGGGCATGTGCACTGCTGTGCTGAGCTTGTAGCTAGGCTGGAGGACACTTTGCTCCTTGGTTTTATTTATAGGTTTATCAGTTCCTAGAGGACTTCTGTTTCCTAGGTTTATTTCACATTTGGGGTTTTATATCTCAAATCCTTGGCAATTTGAGCAGCTTATGGGCAACAAACAGAAAAGACAAATCAGCTTTTCTTTAAAGATCATCACTGTTTGCAGATGGGCCAGCATGCAGACACATCTGAAAAGGGATGGAGAAACCATGGAGACCCTCAGGCCACATACTGGTGTGGGCCACCTGCTCTGCCGCAGGTCGCAGTGGAGCTGCTGTGTGCCGGGACTGGCACTGCTGCTGTCAGGACACAGAACCCGCAGCACGCTGTGGTGGAGGTGAAGATGGTGCTCCAGGTTGGGTTGGCCAGGCACTGAGCAGCAGAACCCAGCAGGTCTTGCAGCCCAGCACAATTTGGGGTCTCTGCCACTGGGGGCTGGTGGCAGTGGCCCTCCCTGTGGAGGAGGGATGCTGCAGGAGGCAGATGGCACCCAGGGGATGTCTGTGTGCTCTGGGGTGGGCACAGGCACTTGTGTGAGTCATAAGGGCTCTTGGTGGAGCTGGTGGAGACAAATGGGCACTTTCAGAGGCTGTGTCGGACAGGTCGGGAGCTGCCTGCTCCTCTCCAGAGAGCTATTTGTCTGCGCTGGCCACCTTCTGCTGTGCTTTTCTCTCTGGCAGCACAGGGCCAAGTGGATTAGGTCAGACTTCTCTACAAGTGAGACATCCCAGCGGGGAACCGGATCCCACCCTGGAGCTCCACGGATGCTGTGGTGCTTGCAGCCCCGTTCCCTCCAGCCCCTGGTCCTGGGGGAGGTGGAGGAGCGCCCCGTACCCGAAGCAGGGAGACCCCACTGCTGCGAGCCGAGGGTCAGAGCTGATGGGACCGACAGGAATCCTCACCCACGTGTCCAGCCCTGACCCACAGCCCCCTGAGGGCCAGGTGATGAGCCAGGCACCAGAGGTGTCCGTGTGGTGCCTCCTGGTGTGGGCTGCCACGCGGCTCCTGCTCGGGGTGCTCACTGGCAGCTGCAGCAGGGCAGGGGGCAGCAAGTCAAGTGTGGTACCCGGACAGCGGGGGATGTGTGAGGAACCTTTTGAAAGAGCTTAAAAAGGTTAATCAACTTCATAATTTGAAAGCATTTTTTGCTTTTTTTTTTTTTTTTTTTTTTTTTTGTAGAAGAGCTTCCTTTAAGAAGGCTTTTTCCATCTCCAGCTCTGCTGGTGAAGCTGGCTGCCGCGTTTGTGGCGCGTTGCTTCCACAAGCCAGAGGAGCCGCGATTCCCAAAGCACGAAGCCTCTCCCTGTCGGAGCAGTGCCTCACCTCATAACAGCAGATGGGTTTTATGTGCCAGACTAGTTTATCTCCCATTTACCTACGTATTTTTTATGGAGTTGTCTGTAAGAGACTGGACACCAGTGTAGCGCCCACTCCCACAGCGGGAGCGTGATTTTGGCTCCTGAGCCCAGCGCCCTCGGTCCTGCGGGGTGGTGCCAGAGCCAGCGCCCCGGGAAGGCGCCGCTGACCCGCTCGGTGTAGCAGCCGTCAACCCCAAACCCGACAGAAGCAGCTACATCTGTTTTGGCTTTGTTCGCAAGGCAGAGGGGAGGGAGGTGCACTCTGTGGTCAAGGGCCAAACTACATGTCATATTTCATTACCTTCATTAGCTACTACAGAAGGCTGTGTTAAAAGAAAGGAGGTTGTGGTTAACCCTTCAGCTGCCAGCTTTTATTTAAAATTCACTTTTATTTCCTCTTCTTGCTCTTCTCTTTACCTTTGTTTTTAGCTTATCAAAACTGTAAATCACCTTTATGCCTGGGATTTTGCCCCCTTAAAGTAAAAGAGGCAGCGAGCTGCTGCTTCGCTCCTGGCTAGCCGAGCAAACCATCTGGAAACGGTTAAAGGGAACAGTAGTGTAAACCCAAAAGGGAAAGTGTATTTAGCATTAATAACACTTTCCTTTTTATTTTGTCCACAGTTGTCTCTTCCTTTTCCACCTCACATTATTCTGTTGATTTAATATTGCTGACTCCTTCTGATGGAGGTGAGGTGAAAGGGCACTTTGGCTGCAGCGAGGTTGGGTTGGATTTTGCTTGCTG
Organism: Netta rufina; assembly: GCF_964035555.1. Taxonomy (NCBI): domain Eukaryota; kingdom Metazoa; phylum Chordata; class Aves; order Anseriformes; family Anatidae; genus Netta; species Netta rufina. The sequence continues at coordinate 873,802 of NC_140136.1, read as the reverse complement.
GTTAAGGATGCAATCCCTATGAACGAGTACTGTGAAAGGAATGGAGAACTCCCCACACATTGATTAAACTAAATACAGGGTGGGGACGCTGTATGACAGAGTTGAGGCATTGGATGTTTCCCTTGCAGTCAGTTGGCTTTAAACAGCACTTGGCTACATCCACCCAGGCAGCCTGCGACGATGCGAATGTTTGATCACACCGTTCATACACTTTGCTAACAAGGATGTTCCCTAATTTAATGACCTAAACATGGCACTACCAGCATAGTGTTGTACCCATTATCGTGGGTATAGGAAGGAGCCCTAGGGAAAATGAGGGCTTTACTGCAGCTGGTCCTGGGCTCAGTGTGGGATCCCCTCCTGGGAGCAGGGGGTGCGCAGGGTGCGCGGCTTGTTTCTGCAGGGGCTGTGGGTGGGGTGGTGCTGCACCGCTCCCTGCGGCACAACTGGTTGCACTGGGAGCACTGTGCTGAACTGGGATGGGAGGCAGGCAGTGTCCTCTCGCTTCACGGACTGCTGAAGTCTGGGAACATGTTTGGTGGCTGTCACAGCACTGCTCGGCTCCTGGTTTTGGTATCTGTATGTTAATGAACCTTGTTTTAAGAGAAAATCTGAACAAAATTACTGGCTGGCCTCACGTTAGCTTTCCAGCGGGTCTATTTGCTATATGCTTTCATAGCACAGCCTTTTGTTTGGAGGTAACAAGATAGGATTTTTTCTTTTTAATGTCTTCTCTAATACAACAAGCATGTAATTTTTTTTAAATCCGCAAGCTGGTCAATTGGTTTCAGAACTTATGCATCACACTATGCCTGAAAATAAGTTTAGGAAACAAACTGAGAAATCAATCTGAAAGCTATGTCAATTTAAAAATTAAGAATGAATTAACAGCTGGGAGTGTTTTATTGATATTGCAGTGTTACAGATTTGACAGCAGAAACAAAACTATTCTTTAATTAATAAAAACTCTTGAGCAAGAGACTATTGAACTGATACCATTTCCCTTCACAGTCTAAATCTTCTCCCTTTTCTCTGGCAAGTGTCTGTTTATTATTTGTTCTTGCATTTTTACACAGATATGTTGAGACATAATCTGTGCTGAGGCAAGATAGCATAGCAGGATTAAGATTTAGCTCTTTATCCGGCAGCAACAACAGCACATACAGTATTTTCACTATGGTTCTTAAAATCCCAGAAGACTACGTTCTGAAATTACTCAAATTTCTTAAAAGATGTGTGTGAGGGGCATATGTCTTAGCAAGTATGCCTGTAATATCAAGCAGGCAATACTTTTTCTTAAAATTTGACTCAAATTTTGATTTGGAATGAGATTTTTATCTGATTGTTTTGGCTGGCACAGATGTCTACTACAAATTTGTAAACCTTTAGTAATAGGTGTTTTTAAAGGAAATACCTACACAACCTTAACCACACTGGAGTGAATGCAGTGTGATTAAAAAATGGGGCAGAACAGCAAAAATACTGCTTTTAATTTATCATTTAGTGGTAGGAAAAGGCTTGTTTACTTCTTTCATCCTCTGTGCTCCTAAGACGTTCAGCCATTATTTTGAAATGTATTTTATAATAAAAATCTCAGTGGTTATGTTGCCTAGGGCTTTAGTGTCCATTTTTGAGAAAGGAAGTATTTTTAAGCTTAAAAAAATATTCTGTTGACTGATTACATTTCACTGTTTTAGTTGGATGCTGCTGCCTTGAAATATACTTACAGCAGAGACTTAAAAATAATTCTTTGTGACCCTGTGAATCAAAAGGGTTCAGTAACTCAGGAACATTTCATATATAGTATATTTCTTATTCTATTTTAAGCAATTAGCTTAGTTTTACAGGCTCGGTGTACATTTTCTATAGATGATGAACGCTTTCACTCCCATAAATTCAGGTGCAAGGAGACGCATGGAAGTAGGTGCCCAGCTGGCATGTGTTATCCACGTGTTTCCTGCAATACAGCAGGAAAATTGTCACAGAGCTTTGATGCAGTCCAGGATGGGATGTCCCGTTCTCCTTCAGGGACTCGCGGACATGGGCTGAGCCTCACAACCATGTTACGCCTGTGTTCTTGGCACGGGGCAGTGGTGATGAAACCATACCAGCCCTTTGCTGGGAAAACGTCTTTGTTCTTGGTCCTGCAGATAATGTGTTAACTGGGAGCCACACTAATACCTGAGATGAAAACTCACAGCAAGACAGGGATTGTCAGGAGAAGCCTCTCAGGCTGTGGCTCTTACAGCAAGACCTCAAATTAATTCTCCTCCATGTCAAGAGCATTTGGCCTTAGACACAACAGAGACAGTCACATTTCATTGCAGTCAGGTTTCAAAGCCTGTTTGCCCAGGTGCTCATTCAGTTGTCCTCAGCAGAAGAACCTCAGGCAACTCTGTACAGTGCAAGCCAGAAATAAACTCTTGCATGCTCGCACTGAGCACTCCCTGGAGCCTGGAGGCCTGATCTTAGCCATCGCTGCTGACCCTCTGCCCACGGATGCTTCCAGTAGGCAACCCCTGGCACAGAGTGCTTGCTGTGTTAAAGTGAAAAAGGAAGCAGGATACACAGCAAGGTCAATTGGCATGTGCACAGATCCCTCCAGAAGATGAGCTGGAAGTAGATCTCTTCTATCATTCCAGTGCTCCCCCCATCTAACAGCAACCCACAAACTGCAATCCTCCACATGTATCAATGTGAAAATAGCTAAAAACATATTCCCCTCATTCCCCAGGGATGAACAAATACCTTCATGAGTGGTAAATGAGATCTACTGCAAGCACAGAAACTGCTATAGATATGTAACAGAAAGGAAACCTAACAAATGCATTCTATACAATGCAGATTGCTTTTTCAAGGTTACATCTGGTGAATGCACCTGAAGTGGGGATGTTCTGATGTGGGGAGCTGTTAATTATCATGTGCCACAGACAGCTAATGCCTAGGATTATTTTTCTTGATTTTTTTTTTTTTTCTGGACACCTAAACAGAATGTTGAGGGGAAGCGTGCAATGAGATGTGACCTCCCACTTGCAAGAAGATGCAGGAGGTGAAATGTGGGTCAGCCTGCCTTGGTCTGCAGAGCTAAGAGGAAAGGAGCCTGCTTCTAGCCACATGAGGTCTTCTGTATTGCACAGCGAGATTCCAGGGTCCTCCATCTGCTGTCCTCCATTAAAACCAAGAGCTCTGTCTTGTAAATGAATGTGGAAATGATGAGCAGAGTTAGGTTCCCCAGCCACACCGCAAGCCTGCAGCTCCTGCCACCTGGCCGTGGGGTGGTGATGCCCACCTGGGGCTGCTGCTGGGGCTGGGGGCCATGTGGTAGCAGGAGCCCCAGGGGCTGGCCAGGCAGCATGGAGGGGGCAGACCCCAGGTGCTGGGGCCCAGTGAGTCCTGTTCCAGCTTCTGCTGCTTGTTTAGGGCCAATGGCTCGGTGGTCTTGGTGGGACTGTGGCTGTGCAGCAGAGGGGATGCTCCGTGGGGTGGTGCTGAGCCTGCTGCTCTCAGCAGAGCACCTGAGAAGCAATGGGAAAATCTTTAAACTTACAGCACCCTGGCTTGAAGTAAGAGTTCTGAAATCAGCAGTTATTTTGAAAATGGGGGTTTAATTTCATAATTTCATCATCTGCCAGTTCATTATTGCAGTACCACAGTGATGATGTTTACGCAGCTTTGTAAATATGCTTTAAAAGCCCAGATGAAAGCAGCCTGTACGTGTGAAGTATTACTGGTGCTGCAGCATTGTCAGCTCGTTTCCACAGGTGTTCACAGAGCGTTGGAAGTATCTGCTAAGTTTGTGTCAGTGCAAGCAAAGTGCCCGAGGAAACAGAGCACTGAGGAAACCAGTGCACATGGTAAGGTGGACTTGGCCAGGAGTCTCTTTACACTTTCTCCAAGATTGGAGCTTGGGGATGAAGGAGGTTGGGAGTGGGCTACGTGGGCAGGATCATGCAGGGCTGGAGGAGTGATGTACTGGGGCTAATGTGATTTGTGAGTGAGGGACATTGTTCAAGCTCTGTAAGGAAGTGCTTACTTCCTGCCTCCAACCAGAGCTATCAGTATATCACTTTCAAAATGAGCAGTTTAAATTAAAAGCTAAACTCAAAGAAACCTGACTGCATCTGGGACTTGTCAGAAGCCTCATTCAGATGTGCTATTGTCACATTTTCCAGGAGCCTGAAGATGTGGAAGATAATTATCCCATCCCATAGACAAGTCTATTTGTTCCTTACACCAGTTGCTTCTATGGCTGTTACATGGCAATTTGAGTTGTTCCCCCCTGCCCCTCATTTAAAGGGTACAGCAGATTTAGGCTGCTGCTCTCATTTTTGTTTGCATATGGTGCAAATCCAAGTATTTTGTAAAATGAAGTTGATGGTATTCTCCCATTCCCAGACCCCATTGCCACACCCATCTGTGGATTTATAGATTTGTTATCTGAAGAGGTGTAATGAAATGGTCACAGCCTTTAAGTAGAGTTCACCCCATCCTGTGAGGACAAATCTTCAGAAACTCTTGCAGATGTTGCAGCAGACGTGGCCCCAGCAGTGGGTGTGAGTGTAGAAGTCCCACAGGTCGGTGGTGGCAGCAGTTCAGAGCATTCCCTGTCCCCACAGCTGATTTTTTTTTTTTTTTTTTTTTTTTTTTTTTTTTTTTTTTTTTTTTTTTTTTTGTGGTGGAGAATCTGATTTCTAGATTGACTGTTGGGTCCTGGCATCCCCCATGCCCCCTGCAGGGTCTGTGAAGATGTTTGGGAATCCCTGGTTCCCGGAGTCATTGCAGGTCTCGGGGCCAGCTGGCACCAGGCGAGGGCTCGCACTGCCTGCCCAGCCTCGTGCTGGCTACTGCTGCTCATCACCCTGCGCCTCTTGGACTCTGCTCCTTGCTGGGCATTTTGGGGCCCTCGGTGAGCAGGCAAGGAGCTCTGCTGGTGACTCGCCTTGGTCCAGCTGCCCTCACTCCCAGGTAGAGCTCTGACTCCAGGAATCCTGCTGGGTGCTGGGCATGGTCCTCACCTCCTGCTGTGCTCCTCGGAGGCTCCAGTGCCAGGGGGGAAGGGGACCTGGGGGGCTGTGCCCTGGAGGATTGCTGCTCCCCTTCGGGAGGCACAGCGATCCCTGCGTGTGGGGGGAAGGAAACTGGAGACGCCCACTGATACTGATGGAGAAGAAAATGTGAATTTCAGAAGTGGAGGGAAGAGGAGGAAAGGGATTGCCTTTCTTTGTATTAATATAAGATGAAGATTAACTCTGCTAGCAGGATTCTGTTGTCTTGTCAGAATTCAGTGGTTTTCTATTTTGGATCAGTGCAGTGCCAGAATGTAAATCCGATTGCCTTGTGTCTTTCAAAATAAAATCAAAAAGCCTTGCTGATTGCTTATATGGGCAGCTAGCACACCTTAAGAAGTAAGAAAGGTTCAGACAGGAATATAATAAGGCCTGGGAAAGTGGCAGCATGAAAGGGATGACCTTTATTTGCAATCATAGCTGAGATTTACAGTTTATTACTGATAGCTTTTATAAAGAGCCATTCAGTTCAGAGGTGAGAGGTTTGTCATCTGGAAATGCAATTAACTTTAGCCTTATCCCAATCCCCCTGGTCTTAGTGTGAGAGCAGCACTTCAGCAATATCATGATTTTCCCTCTAATTTCTTTTTTCCCTACATTTTTGTCTCTCATATCCCTTGTTCTTCAGCATAAATGCAGGTGCATGTTTTTTGCTGCTATTATATCATTATTATTAGATGCACCTTTGAATTTTTTATTAGATCCAACTTGATTTTTGAATGAGAAGATTTCAAAGAAGAGTGACATTTAAACTGGAGAAGAGCTAAGATAACTCATGGAATGAAATTGTGCTATATATGTCAAAAATTAATTACAGACATGGAATATTTCAAATAAAAAAAAGGTGGGGGAGAAACAGTTGATTTTTTCAATAGCAGTGATGGTTGCTCTTTTTCACTCAGAGCCCGTACACTGACACCTATCCTTGCACCTGCACACTTTAGCCTTGATGCTTGGCAATGTGCGCTTGTACACCAACCAGATGTGGTTGCACTGTGCGTGTCTGAATACACACACCCCGTGGAAAACACCACGAACAAATGCAAGTACTTCTGGTGTCCCTGCTGTGTGCACAGGAGATCTCCCCAAAGGTCTCTTTCTGTTTCACAGGCTCACTTTCACAGCCCCCTTGTCTGCTCAGGCTGCTCTGCAGGAATTACAGAACCAGACAAAAGTGAGAGCCCCACTTTCAGCCGCTGTCCCGGTTTTTGGGAGCCCACCCCAGGGTGCCAGCACTGTGGCTCCTGCCCCTGGGTCTGCCCCGCGGGTCTGCCAGTGCCCGCCTGGGGAGGCAGCGGCTGGCTGCAGGGACTCAGCAAACTCCTGCCGGCTCTGTTTACTCCAGGGTAAACTAGAGCAGAATAATTACTACCACTGTGTTTTTCATCCCTATTTTATTGTGGCTATTATTTTCATCAGTGTTAGAGGTTAATATCCCTATTTTTCTCCTCTGCTGCCTGAATACAATAGGGGCTCAGCAGACAGCCGAACCAGGTGGCAGAGGCAGCAGCGCTGCCTCCAGTGTGAGGCCAGATCAAACCATCCCTGGCATGGGTGCTGGGCCTGGCACGGGGTCCGTGTCCCCCTCACTACCCCTCAAAAAAAAAAAAAAAAAAAAAAAAAAGGAAAAAAACCACCTGATTCAGCACAGCATGGACCACCCGGGGCAGGGTGGGCTGGAGGTGCGTGGTGTGAGGATGTGCTCCGTGCTGGGCCTGCACCAGTCCTGCCCAGCAGGGTACTGGTCTGGCACCTGTCCCACTGGTACCCAGGTGTCTGACAGCAGAGAAAAAGGCAAACTGGCTTCAGTGTCCTTAAAAACACCTTTCTGTGGTGCAAACAAGTGTTAATGTGAAAGGGGAGATTGCCTCAAACAACATGCTCTTAAACTGGAAGAGTAAACAGTGCCCTTTTCTGCAGAAAGCTTTTGTTCTAAGGTGCTCTTTATCTTGATGATATTCCAGTCCAAAAAGCCTCCTTTCTGGCTCTTGACAGCAATAAAGAAACCTCAGTTGTATTTATAGATTTTTTTTTTTTTTTTCCTCATAAGATCCAGACCAGGGTAAGGGTGTCCTTGGTAGGAATGCTTACCCTTTTTTTCTTTCCTTTTTTTTTTTTTTTTTAGGCTGAGTGCTTTTATCTTAAACTCTTGGTAACAGAGGAATGATGGTGCTGCTTGCAGTGCAATTATTTATTTTGTTTGGAAGCAGAAGATCTGATTTTCTGGAGTTGAGAAATGGGATTGGTTTGTAGGTCCCAAGGTAAATCTGCCCTTCCCGTGTGGAGGAGGGAGCAGGCAGGAGCCACCACGCAGCCGCTTGGACTCAGCGCTGGTTGGACCTGGTGGTGCTGCTCGGTGCTTCCCGCTGCATAGTGGAAATGGAATGGGCTAAAATGTAAATAGATGGGGTGCTTTTATTTAGGTGTTAATATCCCGGATCAACTGCTCAGACCTGATTTTAATTTTTTTTCCTGTTCTGAGTATCGGGGTGAAGAGACGTTATTTCATCAGGTAGCTGGCTCAGACTGGGCTCCGTAAGGCGATGGGCAATTTCTGCAGTGGTTTTGCTAATAGCAGACAGATACATTTAAAAAGTGAATGGGAATCAGATAAAATAAAACCAAGTGTGCCACAGGCTGGAGTACAAAAGCAAAGCTTGTGCTGTGCCCCAAGGTTGCGGGGCTGGGGCAGCTGCTGCGTGCTCTGGTCCTGCCCAGGTGCTGCTGGCTCAGGGTGCTGCAGCCCGTGGCTGGGTAATGCTGCTGCTTGGTAGTGAGGTGATCTCACTGGGCAGTCCCTGCTGTCAGTACCCCACAGGTACTTGGTGCGGTGCTGTATGCTTACGTGTATTTTGGATAGATGCATGTAAAATGAAAGGGTTGCGTGCACCCTATAAATAAAGGCCGTGTTAACTGGCAAATACAGCATCGCAGTGCTGGGTGCTAAGTCAGAGCTAATGGACAACGTAAAACAAGTACTTTGATATGTTTTTAGTTGATAGAGAACAGACAGCAATTATCACTTAGACTAGTAGGTACCAATATTAAGTGTTGTCTTAAAAAATCACTGAGACTTATGATCTGTGATTTAGAATTTTCATTAAGGATCTGAAAAGGGGTACAAAAATCAAACGTGACCAACTTGATTAACCTCAAAATCAGAAGTAGCAAATGCCTGTGTGACAAATCAACTGTAGGTACCTGGAGAATTTGGATACGTGTACTTCAGGTATCAAAATGATATTCAGCGCAAAGGAATGTACCCTTACACCCAGACAGATGGAAAAGTAGCACAGAGCTGAAGATTTAAAGAGACTGAGTCAGAAAGAGACCTGTAGTGGATTTCAATCAAAGCATCATATTGCAATAAAAATGTCAGTATTTTTTCATATGCGAATATGCAGTGGGATTACAGCTGAGGTTAGGAGGTTTGATAGTATGATCTGCTCAGTTGGTGCATCTGGGTCTGGAGCAGTGCTTTTCTGGCTGGCAGGTTTCAGAGTGCAGCTCACAGGGATGAGATGGGGCCGTCCTCTGTGCCGCAGGGCTCTGGCAATGCCGAGCCGCCTGTGGGGAGGGGAAGCTGGCCCTTTGCAGCAACTGAAATGCAAAGTTTCCTTCTGGTTACTAGTCAATGGTTTTCATGCAACGGTAATAGCAAAAACAAGCAAATGAAAATTTGAAGTCTTATTTGTTCAGCCATTTCTTATCAACTGTAACACCCACATTCAGCGTGACCTGGGTTTGTGTGCTTTTTGACCACCTAAAATAACGGATGGATATAAAAACTGTATGCTCATCCACAAAGGCTTTAAAATCTGTATTTTCTGTATAATAAAAGAATTCCTAAAACCTGGAGGGGTGGGAAGGTCATTGGTGCTCTGCTGCTCTGCTCTTACTTTCCTTTGTCTCCTTGCTCGTGGTGCCTGACGGTGCTGGTGGAGCTGCAGGACTTGGGGCAGGGCTGCTGCTGCCCTCCGGAGCTCCCCAGGCTTTCTGGTGGTGTAATTTTGTCTAGGCTTGGGTTTTTGGTGGCTGCTGATGGACAGTGTGTCCACTCCCGTGATAAGTTGGTAGTTCTGCTTCCAGTTCTCCACTGGTGGATGGCAGGCAGGAGATTTGTGTTTGTTTTTCTCAGGCATGAGAAGAATTCACTGGAATCAATGTGTCAGGGACCTTGCCCAGCACTGCATCTGCAGTGAGAGCACACACTTTGTTCTCTCCTGTGGAGAAGAAATCAAATTTCTGTTACTTCTTAGCGTATATTGTATCTGAGGAGTCCACAGAGTTTTAGTTGCTTTGAGTCTTTGAGGCAGGCCTATTTATATAGCTAATTTTTTTTTAAAACAAAAGGCACACGGGGCAGAATCTCTAAAGGAAGTTTGCTTTGAACGTTTAGGAAGACTTAGAGCAAGGACAATGGGAAGAGCTAAGGGATCTGGGCTGCGTTTTGTTTGCTATTTCTTTCCGTTTTGGCTGAGGAAGTGAATTTGGGTGCCTGGTACCGACACCTCTGCTATCTGCGCTGGGGTCACCCCGCCTGCACTGCCCCAGGCTGGCAGCAGCCGCTGCCTTGCAGAGGGCTCTGCTCACAGCACGAGCTGGCGCTACAATAAAACAAATACATTTTACAGAGCATCATCTATTTTACCTTCCTCATTTGCAAATGAACATAAATGGGTTCATGTGAAACGTGGATAATAAGTAAGATGCAGTAGGAAATTAATTAGAATATATTTATAATTACACACCTAACTCGAACCTATTAGTTACACTATCTGTTCTTTAATTGCTTTCATTTTGTGAATTTCTTCAGACTTTAAAAAAATATGATAGCGTTTAATTTAAACATTCTGTGAAGTTTATCCCTAGAAACATACGTTAAATTCAAATGGGGTAAATTTTTGCGAGTGGGAAATTATGTCTTGGAGAATTAAGCACTCTGTGCTTTAAATTCTTATAGACTGAAGCCCTGGGATAGAACTTAAAATATATGTAAAATCCTGAATAAAAGGAAAATACAGTAATTTATTTCTAGATTGCCACCTCTGTCCTTTGTTATTTTGTATGGGCAAATGGTAAAGCTAAACAAGGAAGTTGCACATTTACTAAGAATTTTTATATTTCAAAATCTGACTTTGGTCTAAATTGTAACCATAGACTGAAATCAGAAGAAAAATCATGTATCTGATGGCTCCTGGTGCCTCTCGGTAGTGTCGTGCAGGCTGAATGCCTACGAGGTTGGGGAAAGTGCATCGAGTCCTTCCACAACCAGTCGCAAGCATCTGTGCTACTGACGATGTGGTCACACACACTGGGCTCCTCTGTCTTTGTGTACTGTTCTGCCAACACTGTTCCCAATGATTTTCTCAACACAGAAGCCAAACTGCGTGTTTTCGCAACAAACAGCTGGGGGGTGCACAGCATCTCTGCCCCGTACTCCTGGTGGATGCATGTTGGACTTCTTCAGCACTAAAGTACACGTGCTGTTAAAAAATGTGATTTATGGTGTGCTCCAACATGGTCTTTGTTTTGTAAGACTCTGGTCCAATCAGTCATAAAATCGCAGGTGCTCTTGAGGGCTGATCTTGGTGGGTGTTGCAGAGCAGAGTGAGGAGATGGGTTTGGAGATCCAGAACCCAGGGGGTCTGGGTTAGGAGACAAGAGATAGGCAGTGACTATTTAATCTGTCTGAGGTGGATGGTTTGGGTTGTGAAAGAGGCCTCTTCACTATATAGACTGAGTGACACTAATGGATCAAGATTTGGTTTATGCTGGTTAATGGTATCTCCTGCTCTGATGCCTGAGGGCTTTTAGGTACATTGTTTTGCAAAGTGGCACGTGTTTGGACTTTCTGGGAGATGTTCAGAAATAAATGAACAATATTTCTTAGCACTTCATGAAATACAAAGGACCCAGAGGTCAACAGTCACTCTGCTTTTATTTTGTCTCAGGATTTTTTCCCCAGTTTTTATATTGGTCACATTTATTACATAATTGCAAAAGAGAAATGACTACTCCATAGATCTGCATGGAAGCAATTTTTCTGTATCAGGTAGTTGAGACCTGAAGATTACATATAGGTGCTAAGAATGATGAATAGAGTGCAACAAGATGTAAAATGGTCGATAAAGTCAGCAGAGGACTTCCTGACATCACTGGTTGGATTTGAATCTCTCTCTATTTATCCTGTTAATATCTTGTGAAGGGGAAATTTGGCTTTACAGGAATCTTTAAGAACTGTGACTACCCAGTGTCTTGCATTTTTCTTTAAAGTAATGCAGCTTGCTTTGTTTTTATTTCTGTGCAATCACAAACTTTGGTAACACCCACCACATTTCAGCATCCTGTGTTTCCCCTATTTTGTGGCAAGACCCCACGTGTGCTCCCCTCTACTGAAAATCCTCTCTTTTTACTTAGACATGTGTATATCTATGAGGAACACTTCTGATTTTTTTCATTGTCTCTGCTGGGCAATAGTGTGCAATTCAGGCTACATTTTTACTTTCATGCAAATAAGGAAAAAAAACACCTTTACTTTGTCACTGAACTGAGTGATCTGGTGCTGCTGCACAGAGCAATGCACAACATCTGACCACTTTTCTTTACGCTGCAGGAATAGGAACATTAAATCTTATTATATGGTGTTGCTACGTTATTAATTTTTTTCTCATAGATTTGCTCACACTGATAATTCTAGATATTCTTTAAAAGCAGAATAGAAATAGCATGAAAAATTATTCATACACTATATTCTATCCTGAAAAATAGTCTGGTCCCGTATCTGCTTATTGATATAATTAAAACTGGATTAGTTGGGTGGATTATAGAGTTTTCTGAAGTCATTGGGGAGTTTTCTGTCTCTTGCCACCACCCCATCCCTGAATCTAACAATGTTATGAACAGGCTCATACCAGCAAGGTCTGGCTACATTTTGTTCTTAAGCCTTTCCTCTAGTTTCTGATTTGCACGAGAGCATTTGACGGTTGTTGTCTGTGATTAGAGCTGAGCATGAGTGTAAATCCTTCAGATTTCTAATTTAAATATTGAAGCCAACACAAGGTGCAAGTGGGAACTGACACACAAAGCGAGTGTGCTTAATGGAAATGTAGAAGTAATACTAGCACACCATCTTGTGCTTTTAGGCCTTATTTTATTTTTTTTGTGTGGACTACAGAGTTCAGAAACAGTTCTCATATCAGCTTCTCCCTTGTTTTGGGCATGCAGCAACCTAATGCCCCCATATGTTCCCAGGTGAGATACTGGGAGTAATTTTTTTAACCCAATGAGAAAATTTGACACATTAGAGAAAACGTCCAGTCTAAACGGAGTCTGTGCAGAGAAGGGGATCTATCTTAGATCTGTAAAGTACTGATTTGCAACGACAGCTTTTACCTGCAGAAACAGTGATAAAGTGTAGGTTGTTCCTTGTGCTGTGGTGGAGCCTGTGCAGGGGAGGTGCTGCTTTTGCATCTTTCTGTGATGTGTCAAGAATCAAATGTCCTGGAGGACAATTTTTTGCCTTACTCGAGAAGAATAAACAACAGAACATCTTCATCAGATAACTGCATTCACAAGGGTAGCCAGATTTTTTTTTAGGGGGGGACAGAAGATACTCATAAAAATACTTCTACATTCCAGGGCCAAAAGATGATGAGATTATATTTATTGAATGGTAACAGCACTAAAGATACTCAGCAACTGCACTAAATAAAGATTAGTTGTATCAATCACAATAGTATCCACAGATATATCATACATTAGTCACCGAAATGAATTTTATATTAATCTATCAGGAAAAGACAAACCAGATATCTTTAAATTATAACTTAAAGGTATGCAAAATACAGCATGTATCATTTCAGAAGTGTTTTAAAAAAAAAAAGCTTATTTCTGAGACAGAAGTTTTGGTTAGGATCTGGGCCGAGTGTCCGGTATATACAGCACTTCCTTGGTTTTGAAGGAATTTAAACAAAGACTCCAAATGCTCTGCGGCACGGTTAGCCTGTTGTGCACATCACTAGTGTACATGCAGCAGCAGCATGGTACATAGTTGGTTTCCTCACAGAGATGTTACTTGGACAAAATTGCATAGGAAAGTCTCTGAAAAGGAGTTACTGTGTTCTGACACTGTAAAAATAGCTTAATATCAGCTCATCAATAACACATTATGCCTTCTGTGTGACACAAAGCCCAACAGAATAGAAAGGAATTATTGCTTATGCTGTATGGACTGTACACTTCCCACTCTGCTCCATGACCATATTTAGTATGATTAAAAAGGGCGGGGGGAAGAATTATAGGTAATTCTTAGGAGCAATTTAAAAGCTGAATTCTGTTGAGCCTGCATCTTCTCCACAAGAGATATTTATAGTAAAATCATAACTAGGAGGTTCCCCTCTCTTTCACTGTTCAGTGATAGAATAATTTATGAATCTGACAATCCTACCCCTGGATAATGTTAAGACTAACATAATGTTCAGTTGAGTAACTCTACACTCCTAAAGTTTATTAGACTGTGTAACAACAGCAGCCGGGTTGGTATAATGAAATGAGATACGTAGTCACTTTGGAGGCAGGATGTCTGATGAATCCACTATGAGATGATGGTGGGAATCCTCACTGCAGCTGCCTCACCCCTTCCAGATGGAGATGGGACACAGCACCACGTGTGCAGAGAACTCCTCAAGCAGGGGTTAATGCATAAATGTAAGCAGAGAGAATCCAAGTAGGGGGTGAAAAAAAAAAAAAAGTAGGTCAGAATAGCATCTCAGCCTGGCAAAATTGCTGTTTCTTACAAGCCACCTTCTCTTTTTCCACCCTGGAGATGCTCTACCAGAGTTGGAAACTTGGCAGAGATGTGGGCTCGCAGTTGGTGCTGCACAGCACCCCTCCCCTGCAGCCCCTCTGCACCATCAGCATCCCGGTGCATTGGTGGCCTGCCCGTGCCCCTTCCCCTCTGCAAAGCCCAGCCCCTCCCCAGGGCAGGACTGCTCTGCGCTGGTCCTTGCCTGGCAAGGGTGGCAGTGTCTTGGTGTGACATGGAGGTCTCTCAAATGTCCCCAGGCATCTTTTATAACCAGGAGGTTCCAAGGTGGGTGATAATTGCCCACACTGCCTGTGGAAGCACGTAGGGTGGTCAGTGTGGCTTATTTGGCCACAGAGCCACTGAGGCGTTCATTTCTGAGAGGTTGTCAGGAAAAATTGAAGGGTTTAAGTATATGACCTTTTGCAGGAATTACTTCAACAATAGCTTATTCTACTGTGTCAACTGCAGTTGTAGTTGTAACAATGAATTCCACTTTGAGAATGCAAATTGAGTTCCTAATTGTGAGATTTAATCCAGGGTGTGCTGGGCAGTAATCTCTTAAGAGTTTTGTTCCTGCTAAAGCATTTTGGATTCCTGCTAGAGTGAAATGTACTGTTCCAAAGTTGAAAATATTACATGTTCAGGGAGGGGAAAAAGGAGAAAAAAAAAAAAAAAAAGGAAAAATGGCCATTCTAAATGAAAACAATGCTGGCACTGAAAGAAAAATGCTCCAAGCTTTGCTAGAAACAGACAGAAGTATCTTAGATATACAGGTGCAGGTTTTTATGGGACTTCCATAAGTGTACCTAGAAAAAGAATGGAAGTAGTCAGCTGCATGCCAAAACATTAAGGCTGCAGATGCAAATTAGGAAATTACTTATGCAGGTACTTTTGATTGTAAACAATCTGTGCATGTGCTCAAACACTTATAAATAAAGGTTTTAATAAATGTTAAGAGAAATTCGGGGCTATTTTTTGTTGTTTTTCATCTTAGTACTGAAAAAATACCCATAAATCCACAAACAACTCACCTCCATGCAAACTCCAGAAAGTTCTTCAGTTCTTTGTATGTATCAGCATGAGAAAGATACAAATGGCATAAGGTTAAAAATAAATAAATAAGCATAATAGAAGAGAAAGGACTTAGGAGATAACCTTCATGAGGGCTAAGCATCATGTGTTCTTTTTAATTGCTGTAGTAGTAGTTCTGGAAGATTTTTCTGAACAAAGTGCTAAATATTTCATAGGTCCAGCAGTTGTCAGTGTGGGCATTAGCAGATGTGTTATAATGTCTAAGTATATTGAGAAAAAATATCTGAAATCGTACATAAACACGCCCTTTATATGACACTTTACAATTAAATGTATATCTCATATATCATATGTGAAGGTAATCTGAGATATCTTTGCAGTTTTTTTCACAAACCAAGTATATGATTGCATTTGACTTATCAGGAGGCTTATTTGGATAATGACTGCAAATTTAGAGCTACTTTTGTACGTCAGAAGACATCACAGGATTTCAGTGTTATGCCCTTTGGGTTAACGTACAACTAGAGTCTTTTACAGATTAATGAAGCCTGTCTTACAAAGATTAATTTATGAAATACTTGTTGTCTGTTTATATGAAGTCACACTAGAAATGTCTGCTTTAGAAAAGCGTATGAAAGGCTAAATTTAAAAGTGAGCTGCCAAGGAAAATTAACTTCCTGTGACATCGGGTCACAATTTCAGTAACAACTGGGAACGCTCAGCTGAGATGCACGAGCCCACTGCTATGAGCCAGTATCTGATGTCTGGGAGGGATCAAGCCATCTCCACTTCTACCAAACTTATTTATAGAAAATGTAAAGCTGAGAGGATTTTTTACTTGATCAAGAGCTTGACAGTGAGTAGAATGTCAATAAAAGGGATTGTGTTGAATGTGTTACCGACCACAGACGCGTTTACCTGGTGCAGAAAAGGGCCTTGGGCCATGACTGGGTGCTCGGGCAGTGGCGGTGCTGTGGCCTCACATGCCCTACAAAAGGAAACAAAGCCAGAGAAGAAAATTCTACTTCTGCCTGGTTCTGCAGCAACAAACTCATGTGAGTCGAGGGCTGAGGAGCTCTGCCAGCGGCCTCGCTGCCGGAGGGGACAGGCCACAGCCTGCGGGCCTGGGCCGCTCGCTCCTCATGGCGCCCGCACGTGGTCCTGCCAGGCCTCACTCCTGCTCGTTTCTGTGTGCTGAGGCCCAGCCAGGCCAGAAGGGAGGAATTTGTTGCTGTTGTTAAAGCCTACACGTTCTTTAAAAGGTAAATATTTACTAAGGAAGTAGTGGGAGCGAAGAACTTTCAGAACAAAGTGATTCTGGTTTTTGAGTCCTTCACACGTCACATGCTGTAAAGCACAAACCCCGTAATTTTAATTGGTATTCTAAGGTATTCTTTTAAAATATTGGGACTGCCGAATTAATCTGATACCTGTATGTTTATGGCTAGATATTTTTGTTAACTTGAAGATGGCTTTTGTTTGAACCATGCACCATTTTCAGTTAAATTACTGTTTTCTCAGTAAATGTCAGTTCCTCTTTTTTAGTACTTATTTCTATAAATTTGGGGACAGCTCAAAAATCATTTTCATGAGAAAACAGTGCTATTCTTAAATGATATGTCAGAGTGTTTCATTGATAATCTTTATGCATGATATTGATTCACCGTTCTGCTTATAAAACAGACTTCTCGAAGTCTGGGTGCTGAGGAAGTGCACTACGGCTTGTGCTTTCCTCGGGGAAGTTCAGCACTATTGTTAGCTGAACTGCTGCCTTTGCCTAGTAAAGTGCCTGCTTCCTCTTACATTTTAAAATGAAATTCTTTTTGCCAGTATCTTTTTTTTTTTTTTTTTTTTTTTTCCACAAGTCCGTAGCAAGTCTGTTTTGCCCCTTCGTGCTGTGATCTTTGCTGCCAGGGTCGGGGTTTTCGAGCAGCCTGGGCTCCCAGCACGCAGCGCAATGCAGGACAATTGCGCCGCTGTTCCTGAAACCACGCGGGGCAGGCGATCGGATGCCAGCTGAAAGGAAGAGCCTTTTGTACCAAGTGCCAGCCTTATTAGCCAGCTGGATTTCCTGAAAGGGTTTCTATTGGCAGGCAGCCTGCGTGGAGGCAAGTCAGAGGGGAGCGCGCTGGTTATTGAATTTGTAAATAATGAAGCAGGCTCCAACGGGAGCGTACTCTGAGCAGGATGGAAAAACCATCCTGACCACGTCCCCTGTCCTGCCGGCCGCATGCCTTTACAGGGGAGATGAACAGAGCCGCGGTGCTCTGCTTTTCTGCTTAGCCCCTGCTTTATGCGCAGTGGGATTTGGTTTCACTGAATAAATCTTAGAGCCATTTCATGAAAATTAGACTGTCTGTGAAATGAAATGTAAGCATCTGGCAGATGGCTTGTAAAACAAAATCTTGGGAACCACCTGGATTTTAGAGATCTGCTTTACCTGAATTGAGAGCGGCTTTTTTTGGCATTACTGACCTATGTGAGCTTTGCTTTGGAAACTTTGTGTGTAAGCAGTTTTACAGATGTTAAGATTTCTGTCAAAGACCCCATGTTTCCTAAATGCGGGACATAGTGACACCCTGGTTGTTGCCTCATGCAAGGAAGGCTGTCCTCTACCTTAAGGATTTATGAGGCTCGTGTAGCTCATCCACAAGGTTGTCTTCTTCAGGACAGCTCCGGCAGCAGGGGCTGTGGGCTGAGGTGCGGATGGGTGTGCGGAGGGACTGCTGGAAGCCACAGCCTCTGCGTCCCCAGAGCAGGGGGTGGCAGCAAAGCCAGGTGACGTTGCTGGGTTAGGAACTGGTTTGCACCATTCTCTGCCTTTTCCTGTCGAGTTCTGGCACTGCGCGAGAGTTCCCAAGGTCTGTATTCTCTTCTTGTTAAATTTCATTCAGTTGTATTTGGGAATTTATGCAGCGTGGACCAGGAACTAGCTTCTAATTGGTGTTGCCCTTCAGTAAAGGAAGTGAAGCACAAGTAGTTCCAAGTAATGATCTTGGACTTTAAACAGTGTCACTGGAGGTACATTAAGAACTTGTAAATGATGAGGTACTGGGATGCCATCCTTTCCATCAGATGTCCTCTTTATATCTCCTCTTCCTCCACGCAACTAGATCAGCGTTGGCTAAGCAGGACGGACCCTGTGTCAGTTTGCAGGTGAGGGCCACGAGGTACCAGGCTGTCAGGGAGATCAGACTTTGCCCAGCAGAGGAAGTCAACTTCTGCAAATTTTCTTATGATATCAATCGCTGCGGAATCTCCTACTTCTACTTCATTTTGGTGACTGTTTTTTATGTGACAGGTCCTTTCTTGCTCTTCTTCTGTGTAGCTTGTCAGTTGTTATTTGAGAAACTTTACTTCAGGAATTTGGAGTGTCTTGTTATACTTTGCACATCATCAGTTTATGTGTATGAGCTGCAGTAAAGTGCAGTGATTGCTTAAAAACACTATAGTTACTTAAAAGAGATGACTTTGATTGTGTGTTTTTTGTTCCCATCACAATAACACTTTGCAGGTGATTATTAAATTAGAGATTTTCTTTGTTTTTCTAACAAAAAAACCCAACCTTTTTCATGTCAGTGCCAATTATGAGTAGTAATTTTTTACATTTTACAAAAGAATTCTGTCCTGCCTCCACGCCCCCCCCCAAATAAAGAAGGGCTTTGACACTCTATGACAAGGAGGTGGGGGGTAGGGTTTTTTATTATTATTTTTTGCAAACACAGTGCTTTTGACTTTTCTTTAAAAAAAAATCTGTTGACTCTATTGAAATGTGACAGGGCAATATTTAACCTGAATAGAGGCATGTTGACTCCTCTTATTAAAACTGACAGTTAAGGACATTTCTCTCTTTATTCCTTCTGATACACGCAGACAAGTCTTCACTGCTAACTAGTATACAAAATCAAAAACAAAAAAATACAGAGTGAGGAGATGAGTACCTTATAAACAATATATGAATGACAATTGCAAGTTTAATCTAGCAAAGAAACCTTTTTTTATCCCTTAAGAAAATTAAAGCCCTTTCAAATTAGCTTGATATATGAAGACAGGCTGACATCATTAATTTTCAAGTATTCATTCTTCTTCCCTTGCTCCCTATCACGCACAGATGTGCAATATTCCAGGTACTCTGGATAGGTCCACAGCGACACCTATAGTGAGAGGTGGATTTTGCCTTGGCGGTGGTGGTGGAGGGGTAGGTTGGCTCAGGGGTCGGAGGTCTGCTCTTCGTCTTCCCTGCAGATCCATCTGGGGCATCTTGCTTTAGGTCTCATTCTGTTTTCTTTTTAAGAAGAAAAAAGGTCTGGTGGCACTGCTGGTGAGCTGGCTCTCCCTTTGGGTTGGATTACGGTGTGAAGTTGGACCGCGATCCCCGTGGCACCGCGACCTGCTGCAGGGCTTTTCTGTGCTGAGTGCCCTTGAAGTTCTTTCTGGCTTGGTGTACCAAAGACTCCAAAGGCTGAAAGGCCAACTTGCTCATTTTTTTCCTAGGTGCCTTCTGAAGCGGTTGTGTAAATGTCTGTAACCGTGGAGTGCTTTTGCCTGCTGGTTTCCTGTGCTCTGCTACTGCAGAGGTTGGTGGTCCTGGGTAACAGCAATGCTCTATCATGGCTGTCCCCATCGTTTCCCAATAGCACAGATAAATTTCCTGTGGAAGAGTGTTCTGACTCCATTATCTTGGTAGGACAATAAGCTGGGCGTTTTTACAGACTTTTTTGCATTTTTTAAGTTGTCCTCGGGCACAATACTGAGAGTGAAGTCTATGTAGCACAAAATAGCAGCCTTTTGTCCCTGGACAGCAATGAGACATGTACTGTCATCGTCACTGGATGAGAAGAAAGTTTTAAATATAAATGAATAGCAACTGAAGACAGCAGGTCAGGCTTTGTATGATTCCTTTGACTGAGATGGGCACATCACTACAACGATAGCTGTCCTGCTGCCTCGGAGGCTGTGGGGCTGGAAGCCTCTTTCACTATGGCTTTCACATCCGGGACCAAGAGAAAGGTGAGCGCTGGGGGAGCCAGCCGTGGAAAGTGTAAAATACCTGTTGTCTTTGTTACACAATGCGGCTGGTAACTGCATGTATGGCCTCCGAAAATAATTGTTATTTCTGGAAAAGAAAGCAGTTTCAAAGTAGCATTAAATACAAGTTTATACCCTTCAGCATCAGGGGTCTGCACATCAGATAGACAAGCAACAGGAAATAGCCCGTTCTTAACCTTACCCTGCCTTTTTGAGGAGCAGGAGTGAGACCTAGCAGGAGATGAAACAGCAGTTATGAAGGTTCGACCAACACTGTGAATCTTTCTCTTTGCATCGGTTGGTTAATTTGAAAGAAGGAAAAGTCAGATGTGTGTTTTGTACTTGTCTCAGATGAGATTAGGAGAATCTATAACGCCCTAAGGCTGACAGTTCAGACTTTTACAAGAAGTGGACTGATACGCTGCATGTTGTGCTAGTTCCATGGAGGAATTTGGGATCTGCAGATACCCTCACATAGGTTGAGAGAAGGGTTATCAGATTATCACCTGTGTAGTTTGGAAAATCCTGGGTGTGCAGTCAGAAGAAACAGAAGATCGAAAGTGCTGATTATAGAATTTATGGTGTTGAACCTCTTGCCAGTCCAACTGAACTTAAGGTGTAATGTTTTCTAGTAAGAGTTGTATTTCAGAATTAAGCAACTAATGAAAAATTCGGAGGAATCTTAGTCCCCAAACTTGCATGTATGCATGTAAGCCGTAAAAGAAGATCCAAATCTACATGCAAAACAGGTGATCTGATACCTTCGTTAAATTTAAGGGGGGGTGGTTATAGTCAAAGAGAGCAAAGCGATCAAGGACTCAGTGTGGGAGAAAGCTGCACCAGGGAGGTTCAGACTGGACATCAGGAAACATTTCTTTACCGTGAGGGTGGTCAAGCACTGGAACAGGCTTCCTAGAGAGGTTTTTGATGCCCCATGCCTGTCAGTATTCAAGAGCCATTTGGATAATGCCCTTAAGAATATGCTTTAACTTTTGCTTAGCCCTGAAGTGGTCAGGGAGTTCGACTTGATCTTAGTAGGTCGCTTTCAACTGAACTGTTCTAATTCAACAAGAATGGTGTCAATCCTGCTGTATTTCTGCTGCGCTTACTTCTCCATCCTGGATGCCTGCCCTCATTCCCATCCTCTCTGATTACTTGCTTTTCTGATGAGTATTTTTGCACTTTCTCCCAAACTGTCACTAAAGAGTGAGAAAAGCACTCAAAGTCCCCAAAGCCACTGCCCTCCCTTCTTTCACATCTAAAAAACTCTGCCTACTGAAGACGGCAGCCTGGTAATGGCAGAGCAAGCAGCAAGCTGTGAGCAATGCAGCTCATTTGCTGGGGGTTGTTCATATACAGCTGTGGCTAGTACACGCTCTGCCCGTCACCTCGCTGGCCCCACTTACTAATTTTATCCACTTCCACAGCTTGACATTTAACTTGTTAGATCTTTAAGGCAGTTACTGTCATTTTTTCCATTGGTATAGAACTTGCAGATGATGCCACAATATAAATGACTTAATATTAAGTGTACAATGTCAAACATGATGAGCTTGGGCAGTGAGCATTTGAGATTGAACTAGTGGATGCTTTCTGTAGTTCTGAAAAAGTTTTGTCCTTTGCCAGTAAATGTCAACATATCTAGATAGCAGTATTTCTTTAACTGGTTTTAGGTGGGTTCTTTGCACAAGAGTAAGTACTTAGTGTTAAACTATGCACAGAATTCCCTAACGAAAGAACAAACCCTTGGGAAGTGAGACCACAACAGACAGTCTCTCCAGGAATGACAAAATGTGCTACAAATGAGTGATTCGCACTGAAATGAAAATGGGAGTCTGGGTTTAAGATTAGTTGGCACTAAGAGATATAGCATTGATTAGTCGTCATCGATAAGACACGTTATGTCCTTTTAAAGCAACAACCTTCTCAGTCATGCTGCAAAAGAAGGCAGAAAGTTTCCTCTCTGCCCTCATCAGATACGACGGATGCTGTGAGTTTACACAGGTGTAAGGGGAGGCTGGGCAAGTGCACGGAAAGAGAAATCCGTAAGGAGATATGAAAGACAAACATGCCCCTTCTGCACGGGGTCCGTGAACCACAAGCTGCCACAGCCCGGGAGGGTGTTTGAGGGAAGTATTGCTGTCTGCCTGCTCTATTTTTGCTCTCCTCCCTGGGCACCTGCTGTTGATGATGGCTGGGTACTGAACATGGGACTAAGGGGACATTTGGTTGGACCCAGCACAGCCATTTCTGTGTTCCCTTCTTATTTGCTACAGTAATTTAGAGCGGAGAAATACAGCTTCAGTAGTATTTGTCTTATATATTGGAGCAATCACAGGAGAGATCTGGGCACGTTATTAAGCTTGTATGAAAAGGCCTTGTTCTTACACTCTGCCCCAAAACCACAGGTTTTAAGGTGGCCCACCAGGGCAAAGCTGGCAATTCCGGGTGTTTTATATGCAGCAGGATGGATATTCTCATGGTAAGAAATTGCATTGAGTTCACCTACAGCATTACTCATGTTGGCCTTTTCCAAGATATTTTTAATGAGGAGAATGTGCAGGTAGGAGCCCGGCTTTCATTTGTTGCTCGTTTCAGTTCAGTCTTGCATCTGACATGAGATTTAGTTTAGACTTGTACCTTAATTTCAGTGCTGTATGTACAGCTTTTTAAAAATGCATCTTTATTCTTCAAAAGCAGTAAACTTTTATTACACTTTTTCTTTAATTGTAGATTTGATTGACCAGATTTTTTTAGGCTTACTATGTTTTTGTTCAAAAATCCTTTTTATAGATTTTGACTGGGGCCTGTCTTGGTGAATAGGAAAACTACCAAAGGGGGAAAATAGTGGTTTTCATCCCAACTTTTGGGGATGTTCTAAGTTCTATGATTCCCAAAGCTTTCAATATATCTTTGTTTAATGTTGGTGAGATAAAAGTTCCCGAGGCATGATGTACTCCTTCCGGGAGATGTGTACTGAGGCGTACAGAAGGTAGTGGTAAGGGTGATGTGGCACAGAGCCGTTTGCTTTGAAAATGACTTTTGCATTTACACCTCAGCGATGCAGTGTGTTCCTGGGCTACAGGAGCTGGATGGAGACAAAGTGCAGTGGGGAGCTGACCCCAACACGGTGTTACCGCAGCACAGTGCTCCCGGGCCCCCCCGTTAATCTTCTGCCCGCGTTTCTCTTGGGAGTGATCCTTCATCAGCCGCCCCCCTGGGCACCTTCGCTCCTGTCCGGAACGGCCACATTGAGTTTTATCCTGCCGTAGTGCTGGGCTACCTTTGTATGTGGAAAGCAGAGGGTGAATGAACAAAATGGAGAGTGTTAGTTAACGTGTTCCTCTGCTCTATATGGCGCCGGCAGGTTTTGTGGGATTTTGTTGCATCTGGAGCGCAGCCAGAAGGTGAAGGGTGGCAAGCTGCAGGTTTTAGGCTGAGCGTCTGCAGGTCTGGAAACCCCCCTTCCTGGCTGTAGGTCAGCCCATGTAGGACAAGGTCCTACAGCTCTGGCTGGGCTCTCTTCTCACCTCTGCCCAGCCCCTGGGTAGGTGACATGAAAGCAGAGGAGACGCATCCTGGCTGAGCGTGAATCAGAAACGTGGGGCAGCAATGCCAGCGGTGTCTGAGCACCAACACTTCAGCACTCGGTCTTCTGCAGGCCTTAAGGGCAGGCACTGACAGTGGTGACCTACTGTCATCCACGGCTTCTTCCTCGCACACAAATAACTTGTGCTGTATGAGCCTTACTTAAGGAATGTTCCCTCTTGGATTGGGAGCTGCCTTTGTGTGCAGCTTCTTGGTAGCTTATGTGAGCAAGGTGATAGATGAGTGGAAAGCAAGATGGGACAACGGGTACTGACTTTGAATGGACAGAAATTCAAGCCATAAAATTAATCAGAAGAGTTTGTCAGTACTGTGACTGTCAATTTAATCCCTCTTTTTGCTTGCTGCAAGAACAAAACAGTTACAAACATAACTGGTGACAGAGTTGTCAGCACTGAACCATAGGGCACCATGCACACAGGTTCAGGAACTAGGGCTGTTCCTAAGAACTTACACTGTCCTTTTGTTTTTTTTTCTGGTTAAGAAGGGAAACTGGAGAGATGATGTTTGACTATAGAAAGTCATATAAAAATACTCTAATTCATTAAAAAAAAAAAAAATGATTGGCTGAGACAGCTGGTCTACATTTATATATATAATGTCTATGCACTATCTGGATTTGTGCATTCTTTGTTTTACCTGGTAAGCCCCGATGCAGTATGCACTCCATGCTTCTTCCCTGAATTAGGATATTCTATATACATTCCAGTTTGAGTCATATTAAAAAGAATTAACGTTAGTAACACCACATTGTACCAGAAATGGCTATCTTGGCTTGTCACTGTTTGGGGTCCTCAGGTCAACCTCTTTAATTAAGTCTTGTAATGTTAAGAGTGAATTCAATACCCATCCTACCCTATCAGAGCTAACACTCTTTCCTGCACTGCTTTTATCAGCATGCCCAATTTTCCACCTGGAATTTGTTTTAACGAAGCCCAAATCCTATTTTGTCAAATGCTGGAGGCTGTATGGAACATTCTGCCCATTACTCTGTTATCCACACTATGAAACTCGGGATAAACAAGCTGTAAGCTGCATTTTGATGTCAGGTTAAGCTATTATGGTACAAATTGTGTTTAATATATTTTTAAATACTTTCTTTAATATTTTATAGTTTTTTTTCCTATTGAATTAGCAGTAAAACAGCAGTGCTTCATATTTCAGATCTTTTTCCACCTTTCAGAGGCTTGTGTTCCACATGATCTGGTTACCAGCTGGACAGCCAGAGGCTGAACACAAAGAAAGCACAGCAGACTTCATTTCTACCCCAGTGTTCAAGCCAGAGAGTGTTTTTCCACAAATAACCCACTTTCTGATATACTCCCTTCCTATTTTAATTCCATCAAAAAAAAAAATAAAAATAAAATTCACCATTTCTCCAACTTTTGCTCCATGGGCCACCAAAACCAAAGAAATTCAATGATAAGATTTTCATCTGAGAGGAGGGTTCATCACTTGCCTCATGCGCATGTTTAAATATGCATTTAAATTACACTTCCAGTTCTATTTAACTCTTCCAAGATGAACAGTTCTCTTCATTTCTTGTTACATTATGTTTGGTTAACGCTAGCAGCATGCGTAACAAGTGGCTTAGAATTGTAGCATGAACTTGTCAGACTTCAACAAACGTGGAAACAAAGGAATGTGTTACAGTGCAGGGTTGACCAACAGTTAGGTTTGTGTTTCTCACAAAACTAATAAAATGTAGAACAGGTCATGTGTGATAAATTATCCCACCTTAAAAAAAATAATAAAAAAAAATATATTACTGTCCAGGCAAAGCAAATGTCACCCCAGGAGACAAAGGGACGAAATGTCCTGGTGCTGCCCAGGGTTGGAGCAGGGTCTGTGCTGGGATCTCTGGGCACGCAGCGAAGGGATGCACAGCACGGGGCTCCCGAACTGTTCTGCTTTAGGGAACATTTCCATCTGGAAGCATTGCTCTCACCAGACAACTTTAGCCAATTTTCCTGTGAGCAGTTTTAGAACATGGTAAGCAGCATCTGTCTGCTGTAAAGCAGTCTGAGTGCATCTCTAGCTGAAGTTCACGTGGGGGCAGGTAGATCACCTCTAGTTATATCTGTGTCGATTCTCTGACTTCGGCATGTCCTCAGAATCAGATTTATTTTCCATTTTTACTTTTTTTCAGCAGTTCAAGATTTGTTAGCCTTGCAAAGGTTAATTGGGTGCTTGCTGGTATCCACAGCACCCGTACCGGTTTCAGTGGATTTACACTGGTCAAAACTCATTAGGGCTCAGTAAACTGTGCAGAATTTGATGTGAAGTAATACGCAACTGCTCGCTTACTATCATCTGTATTGACCCTGAATTGCTAAAAATTGGTAAATAGCTGGTTTGTCACCCAAGTCGGCATATGTGACTCTGTTTGCACCCAAGGAGAGAATCTTTGCATAAGAGGTTACTGTTTCTGCAAGGATTTTTGAGTGAAGCCACACCTCATGTTATCAGCATTTTTCCAAACTTGAAGACAGGGATGGTGTCTTAAACATATCAAGTGAAAGAACTTTTGTTCCAAAAGGTAAGATGGGGGTGTCAAACACTTGAACTTGTCTGGCTTCAGTGCATACTTCTCTTGTGATAATGGTTAATTTAATATAGTTTAAAATTAAAAAGTAAAACGAAAGCTATTTTTCTGCAGGCTGTTTTCCAAATTTTCCCAGTCCTAATGTTTTTACTGTACTTGTTATATTAAACAGCAACCACATATGTGTCTGTGTGCTTTTGTGCATACATCTGTTCCGGGTGTGTATGCATGTGTCTGAACATATGTATGAATTAAGTGGAGTGCAGTGTTGGCTAAGCGAGAGAGACATAAGGTAGCCACCTGCTCTGACAGCGCTGAGTGCGTATCTAGCAAAGAGGGGAGATTTAAAAACAATTACAATCTAGAATGTACTTGTTAGAGCAAAAGAACAAACTAAACTAATTTAAAGTAATTTTTCCCTTAGGATGGTAATTCATTGACAGAATTACCCTGCTATTGAAATTGGGCCTGTTGTTTGCACAGCAGAGCGTATTAGATAAATAGCAGTAATAGCCATTCTCTGCCTTTAATAAACGAGCTAAAATTTCTTGATATGCTTGATCTATATTACAAAGTTTATTTTTTGCTTTCTAGTGACAAACCAAGGATGTCTTTGATTTTCTTTAGCTACTTCAGGCATGTGAAAAGCTTGTGCGCTGCCTGAAGCGGGCTCGGTGTCAGTCTGCAGCAGGGTCTAGGTGCCCTGGAGGCCGAGAGGAGATGCAGCACAGCCCCTGCCTATCCCTGGGATGCCTGGTGCTACCCCTCCTCTGCCCCCAGGTCTGACCTTCTTTCTGTTGAAAATGTTCCCGTGGAAGTTACTGTTTTCCAGCTGTAAGCAGTGACGTTACCTTATGTTAATAGGCATGTCCTGCAAAAATCTGGCTTATTTCACGTATAACTTTTTAATATATATTTTTTTATATAAAGTCCTCTAATGAGCATCAGGCCAGGACTATTTACCAAACACAGAAGGCAATCAGCGTAAAGACAAGAAATGAATGCCAAACACGCTATGGAGCCCCTGCTGCTGGCCCTGCCCTGCTTCCCAAGCACGGGTAAGTCCCAAACCACTCGTATGGGCAAGTTGCCGTGGAGTAGTATGAGGTGAGAGCATCGGCTAGCTCTGTGCTAATTCTCCTTGTGGACAGTTGCCCAGGGCAGGCAGATCTCTTCTCACTCAGATTTCGGGGGGTGAGGTACTGCCCCATGCCCTGGGAACATCTGCGGGCAACTCGAGCAGCGTCCGGAGCTGCCTCCCCGGCGCGGGTGTCGTCCTGCCCTAGGACGCACTGCGGTGCCCCACACAGCACGGGAGCTCTGCAGGGGGCTGAGAGGGGGCTGACGGCAGGATCCAGAGACCTGGGGCCTGATGCTGGAGGCAGCCCGGCAGCCTGCTTCTTTTGGGTTTGACAGGGGCCGAGCAGGCAGAGGTGGCCTTCCTTGAGGGCTGGGGGCGATGGGCAGAGCCCACGCGTGGCTGGGAGCACTTCAGCTGGGCTGGGTCTGGCTGCAGTTAGTCTTAATCCACCACTCAGTGGAGTATCCACTTTACTGCTAAACCTCTTACATATTGCTGGCCTGCATTGCATCCTTGTAATTACTTGGACGTGGGACTGGTTATTGTGGTTTCGCTACACCCTGACTAAAAGAAATCCTCCGATGTTTCTGTACAGCTGTCTTGCCGTTTTCTCACAATTTGCCCGGCCTAATTGCTATGAACGGCCGGCTCAACATTAATATCTAGATCCGCCAGAGATTCCAACGGGGCGAGGCAGATGAGCTTTGAATGCAGGATGTTTGCAAGTGCTTATACGAGAGGGTCAAAAAGATGACTCGTGTATCCTTTAGTGCCAGCCCTCCTGAAGTAGGGGTACGATGGTTTAAATTTTATCCTGACAAGTGTCCTTAC
Source organism: Netta rufina (assembly GCF_964035555.1). Lineage (NCBI taxonomy): Eukaryota > Metazoa > Chordata > Aves > Anseriformes > Anatidae > Netta > Netta rufina. The sequence continues at coordinate 845,804 of NC_140136.1, read as the reverse complement.
AGAAAGCACCACTTGGAAACAAACTTCACAGATTCCTTGCTCCTTACCAAGAGCAAACTTGCTGCTTTTCATTAAGCTGTTTGATTGCTATCAAGCTCCTTGTGTCAGTGCCAAAGGCAGCTAGGGCTTTATACAATGTGCTGGGTAATTGTGCAGTTTCTGTGGTCTGCTTTTGGAACAATGTCTCATAAAAATCTTAAGCAGCTATCACTTTTCATGGCTAATGAACTGAGGATCTGGGAATTAGATCCAGAGCCAATTCTTGGATTAAACCTTCTGAGCCCAAAACAAGGCTGTCTTCAGGAATAAAAAACAACGCAGGGCCACTGGAATAGGGTACTACAGACTGTGACCTTCAAGATGTGAGATAAGTGACCAACATGAAGGGTACAGCAAAAACTAATCAAGGAGCAGGGATGAATACCAAAAGACTTGTCTGAGAGTCAGTAATGCAATTGAGGGGAGGGGGGAATTGTTTGTTTTTAGATGCAATTTCTAAAAGGCTTTTTTAGTTTCAGAAATATTTGAAGTAAGTGTCCCTCAACATTCACATGCTGATCAGGGACAGAATGAGTTTAGTGGCCTCAGCCTGCCCCTGGTGAACAGGGAGTGGGAGAAAAAACCCAAACCGTTCTGTGCACAAAGGAGTGGAGTGCTGTTGGTAATCTCTGCAGCGGGTGGGTGGTCTGTATTCAGAGGGGAGGTTTAAAGGCAGATTTCATCCTGCAGACCAGTCATATTTAATAATGGCATCACAAAACCCGCAATCTCCTCAACACCCTGAAAGCCAAAGAAAATACCTGTATAAAGTATAGATTTCAACACTTCCAGAAAAATGAGAACATGGAGAACAACTGGAAGAGTTGTAAATAGCAGCTTTAACAGGAAAATTCCAGAATGTGTTCAAAGTAAATTAGCTACTGCCATGCCTCGTCGTGCTCCCTCCTCCCTTTCCTTCCTCCCCCCAGCCCGCTTTTAGTTGCTTTGAATTTCCCTTCCGCTCTCTTAGTTGACAGCATTTGCACTTATTTCTGTTAGGGAACATGGTCATTCTTTTTTATGGCAAGGTGAAAATAATTTTATTTTCATCACTTTTCCCCCACTCCCGTGATGGATTTACTTGAAAAAAAATAATGACGGGCTTCACAAACTGGCCTGACAGTTGTGATGCAGAGAGTGAGCTGGCTGAGCAGGGACAGTGAGGCATCTCTGTACCTATTATGGCAAAAATCGATAATGCTTTCTGTAAATTGCTCCTCCCAAAGGAGATGAACAAATGCAGGAGACAAGGGAAGCCATCATTCTGTATGAAAGCCCCTGCACATTTGGACCAGTGCAATTATCAGGAAGGGCTTTTTTTCCTTTCTCTCTCTCTTTTTTTTTTTTTTTTTTTTTTGGTAGGGGGTGGAGGGGAAGGTGAGAGAGTGGGATGCAAGAAAGAAAAGACTTGTTTTTCAAGAAATGTTAATGCAAGGCTAAGATTCTGTAAATTGTTGAAATACGTTGCTTTTGGGGGGCAAAGATGGAATTAAGGCAATTTTCAGAATTGTCACATTCTGTGGATGACTTTAGAGTCGGAGATTATTCATTCAGACTTGCCTATTTGTTTGTTTTTCTGACAGACAGCAGTTCTCTTCTCTAATCATCTAGAACCACTATGTTCTACTAATCCTCCCAAATGCTGTGTTACCCTGAGTGGGAAATCCACAAAGTATCACAAACAGATTTTTCCTGTTGTGGGGTCATATAAATTATGTATCACGTGATATGAAAGGTAACCTGAAATAGGGCAGAGGAGCATGCGATTCCTTTACTGCTGCTCAGATTGATTGGGGAAATGCCATTATTTGACTTACAGACAAGGAACAATGGAGGATATGAGAATCGTAGACGCTCCAGGAAGATGCAGAGCTTGAACAGAAGGAATGGTGAGAAGTCAAAGGATATAGGATGGTGTTCTTGTGAGCGTTTGTTCTTCCTCTGAAGGAGGTCAGATTACCACTAGTAGATCCTGTGGTGTTTGCTTTTCATGACAAGGACGTTTCCTTCTGTGAACATCCTTGAGAAGATAAAAGTTTATCTGGTAGGTAGAAGACAGCATTGGGAATGAAGATCTTCGTTACTCGGCATTACACTGTCATGGGCTTCATGAGGCCTTTGGCAAGTCCTCCAAATTGAGTCTCAGCTCTCACATCATAAAAGTGAAACTAGTAATAACGCTTGTTTTTGTAAAGGCCTTCACTTTATTCAAACAAAAGCTATTTGAATGCTTAGCCTGTTGTTGATAGCACTTCCTCTGCCCAGCAAATAACTCGTTTTTGTGCAGACACGTCGTGGTACCGCTTCCTGCCTACGCGCTGGAAGATGAGCGTGAGGCACAGCTCCTTATTAACGAGGAGATAAAAAATCTGCATCGGGCTCTTCTATCACCTTTCAGCCTGGCATTTATGTCTCTGAGAAAAACAGCAAAAGTACTATAGACAAATGAGAAGTGTATTAGAATAGTTCCGTACTGTTGTTGGAAGATAGGCAAGAGATTCTGCAGGCACGTGCTCAAATGTAAAGTGCCCTGAAGTTCAGAAAGGCTTTTCAGAAAGACATAGTTGGAAAGGGCATTCAAAAGTTCAAAAAAAGCCACGTTAGGTAGAAGAGTTCAACATCTATCACCTTGAATTAAATCAAAAGTGAAAGGAGAGGCAGTGGTGGGACATGTTCACCTCTTCAAAAACCTGTCTCAGAGGTGTGTTCCCAGGAACACAGCTAAATGCTTAGAGAGGTAGTGGCAGGTCTGGGGAGCTATCACTAACAAGACTTGGAAGAGGCTAAAAAAACCTCTCACAGTGGTGTGTGTTGAACTAATGGCATGATGTCAGATGAGATGAGCTGCTTTTCCTGTGCTAAAGAGGGGTGCATTGACACAGCGAGGAAAAGTAACAGACAGAAAAGCCATGATGGGAAAGAGGAAGCGTTCCAGAAGAGGTATTATTTATTCACATTGATTGCCTAATCTTTGTTTTCTAACATTTTAAGTCTTGACTCTTGATTGGTTTCAGTTTCTCTGGCAAGTTTTTTGTTCGTGAATTCTGTCTCTTCTTGGAGTGCTAATAATTGCTTCGGAGTTAAGGAGAATGTGTGAATGAAAGCACACATTGTAATTCCACTGAACCATTTTGCTAGAGCTATTTCATGGTTTGTTAAAAACACAACAGCTGTTTACAGTTTTTGTGCATCTCCTGCACCATGCAGACATTTTTTTGATGACTGCCTTTTTGTGGTATGATAAGCACATAAGGACGGATGAACTTCCTATGTTGTGTTCTCAGAACCTGAGAAACAGCTTGAGTTTCTTTTTTCTAATACCTCTGGAATGGAAGCCTCTTGTTGGTTGGGAGACCAAAGTCAGATCAAATTTCTGCGTTGGCAGTAAGAAGCCATGAGGAAAATGCCCAACTGTGTTTCACAGCAGAGGCCATTCGTTATGAAGTGGCATGTTTCGTTGTTCCCACTGTTCTTAGGTTGAGAAGCTGTGATGATGCAAGGGAAGACGCTCCTCTTTAAATCAGTGTTCTGTCTCCCTCCCATGGAAGGGAAAAGCATAGCTTCATCATGTCTGCCAGTGTAGGAATGGAACAGACAAAAATGATTTGTTAAAAATCGATAATTTTCCTGTAGTCTTAATACATCTAAATATTTAAAGGAAATATGTTTGAAGACTATTATTATGGTTCACATATACTGCGAGTTTTAAATAATGAATTTGGAAAATGCTGCTGAAAACTAAGGGTGGTTCTCATAACCAGGAGGCAAGTCTGGGAACCCAGCATGCTACAGGTCAAGAAAGGGCAGCTGGAAAGGTAACATCCATCAAGCCTGTGCCAGCGGCTGGGTATTGGTGATCTGCTTCCGCTAGCAGTAGTTATTCTTCTGAAGGGAAAGCCTTCTAAACAAGGCTGTGAATTGGTTTTCATGCTCGCATTGACAGATTGGGAAAGCAGTTTGTTCTACCAAATTTAACAATGATATATCATTATCACAACTTTGGGGGAAATCTATAAAATCAATAAGTTTGTAGCCTGAACAGGATTTGTATCGCTTGCTTGCTGTGCTGGTGTCAAAGCGTGAGCATATGGATTGAGTCACAGCCTGAGATCAATGGAATTTGTGGACAGTAAGCTCAATAACAAGCCCTTCTGAAAAGAAATAGATGTAAAAAGCAAATTTACTAGAGTATAAAAAAAAAAAAAAAGCTAATATCTTTTCCGCGCCTGGCTGTAAAGTGCTGTTTGGCTGCCGTTGGCTGCTGGTACTTTGAAAGCTGTCTAGGGTATGTGCCTGCAATGCTGAGTGCTGCTGCTGCTCTCTAGTTCCATGCATCGCATGTACAGTTGGATGCTTCTGTTTGTAGGGCTTGTATTAGGAAACTAGCCAAGAATAGGAGGAGGGGGAAAAATAGCCCTTTATATTGTAAACTGAATAAAGAATAAAAACAGTCAGTGTGTCTGCTGGGGAAAGACCATGGTGGCTTTATTTACTTTGTACTGGCAGGGCTTGCTAATGGAGAAAAATAAAAAGGCATAATTAAATAGTTTAATGAATTCGCAGCTCTTTTGTTTGAGTGGGGCTGGGAATGCATGTTCCAGAGGGCCTCACAAAGAGCTCGGCTGGTAGTGAGTTAAAAGTAGGAAATCAGTCCTTTGAAGGCATTTTTATACTTCATTATCCCAGCATGTAAAATGACTTGTACTAAACGATTGAGGATTTTTTTTTCTCTCTCTCTTTCTCTCTTCTTTTTCTAAACAAAGGAGAGCATCAGGGCGGCAGGAGCATAATTCCCCTCAGTGTCCTAGAGCCAATAGATCAGCTTGTCAGCGAATTGGTGGGCCTGTACTTATGTTTCAGTAAAATATAGGGCTCTGGGAAACTAGTGAACAACGAAACCACAAGCCAACCACCACAGAAACACACACGCTTTAAGAGATCCTGGGGGAACAGGGATGATAAGACCTCCCTTTTCACCTCAGTACTTTGCAGTAGGCATATATTCACTTTTAAAGGTTTTTTATTGTTTATTTTTTTAATGTGCAATCAAAAGAATAATGTTACACTTCCCCCCCTTTTTTTATTTCTTTGTTGCTAAGGATTAGTAAAGCCGGATAGGCTAAGGTGTATTTCCTTCCTCGCGGTACGCCAAGTATGTAGGATTTTAATGAAAGTAGCTGTTCATTGATATTCCTCCGCTGCCGTGCACACTCCAGTGACCACAGAGGTGAGAGGCCGTCCGCCCCGCAGAGGGGCACTTGCACGTGTGGCAGGTACCGCGCCAGGCCTGGGATCGTCCAGCAGCACACCCACAGCCCTGGTTCTGCAGCGTGGGCTCTCTAACACACATCAGTCAGTCTTTGAGGCTTTTCAGGCGTTAGATCTTTGGTCTCCACGGTTCAGGCAGTGGAGCCCACCCATCACCTGCATCCCCGGATGACTCAGTGCCGAGAGCCCCAACGGGTAAATGCTGCATCTCACGCCACCTGCCAGCGGAGATTAGCTTTGAGTCATTGCTCCCTGTTGTTGCGCTGGCATTTGTCTTAATGGTGCGATCATGCTGCACTGTAGGGAGACCACAAAGTCTCCAACCTTCCCAGGGCTTTACCTAATGAATTAATTTCATTAAAAGAGAGGGTACGTTGCAGCGCTGAGTACGAACACGGGTATTTCCAATTAAACAAGATGGCAGTGTAAGACCGATCTGAATTGAATTTGGGGGTTGTTTAGATCCACGTACTCTGCAGTACACCCGCACTGTGTTTAGCAGTCTTTTTGATGCTATTTGTTGTTAGATAATAGATTTACCTTTTTCGTCATTGCGTCCATTTTGTTGTATGGATGTTACTGGGCGGTAGAGGGGAGGACCCCCAAGAACAACTTTTACTAACAAATGAAGATGCATTTTACGGCTGTGTCCTCCTTGGGCAAACCCCTAGCTTTGATTTCACCTGGCTGCTGGAACTGGTCAAGTTCTGCATGCGTGTGAGAGCCAGCTGCAAACAGCAGGGAGTTTCCCTCCAGGACCTCATCTGGCCCCTGTGCTGGTATTTACAAAGCATTCCCTGGTTTTAACAGCTTGAGTTTGCTTATAAACAACACTAACTGTTTGTTTCTTGTTAAAATTTACCTCATAAACAAATTTTACTGCGTGACTTCAAGCCAATAATTGTTTAATCCTGACTTTCTCATACCCGTAGCACAGTGACTGTAAAGCTGCGGTTGACACTTGATGGAATTTGTCTGCTGCTCTCCGCCCTGAGCACGGTGCCACGAGCTCTGCTCGCGGGGACGTCCGCGAACCCCGCGCCTGCAGGGCCAGGCTGGGCTCTTGGCTGGGGATCCACCAGCAGGTACCCGCGGTGGCACGGCACCAGCTGCACTTCTTTGCTTTCCCTGGGAAGAATTAAAGCAGGGAAAGCCTCAGAAGAAATGAAGTCCAAAATCAAATCTTCCCCCTATTTCTGAAGTTTAACTTACTTTATGATGCAACGGCGAAGCTGTGCAGTTATTTACAGCCAATGGCAGGCCGCATGGCCCCTCTCGCTGAGTAGCAGGGAAATGCTGGGGAAGTGACTGCTCCTATTGATTAGCGAGACACGAGAGAGTTAGAGACCCTCAGCACTGCCACTTAAAGTGGGCAGGAAACCCAAATTGACCAATAATAAAGTGTTTGAGGTTGTACGAGGTGGCTCCTGGGGACACTGCCTTCTCGGAGTGGGGATGCTAGGGGTGGAAAGCTGTCAATTATCCTTGTTTGATGCGGACTAAGTAAACGTGCTGTTAAAGCGGCCTATTAAATGTGAGAGAAAATGTGCTGGGGCTGGGTTCTGTGCAAAACTATTTTTGGAAATTCGGAAGGGTGGATGCTCTTGGACCCCCAAAGACAGGGGCACTACCATCAGCTGGGAATTGGAGCTTTTGTTTGCTTCCCCTTTTTTTCTCCCTTCTTTTTTGGTGTGGCCTCTGGTTACAGACAGGAGAAAAGTGAGAATTGTTAGTCCCACAAGTACTAATAGTGTAAGACACTAAATTCCTGTTGCAATATATACTGCTGTGCAGAATGAATACATAAAAGGGACGTAGAAAGCTAAGATATAACTACTTGGGACATCACAGGTAAGAGGCTAGCGGGTTTCTTAGGTCAGTGCATAATTAAAAGCTAAGAATAATCAATGACAATGAATATCTCAGATGTTTAGCGCTGGAATTACAGGGAATTATTCAGAACTGAAGTCTGGATAATTACATAAATGGAATCTTTTCATAAAGTGCAACGTATCCCAGAGCAGAGGGTGCGTGCAAGGTATGAGAAACCTCCTTAGGGATTGCTGAGGGGGTGAGTATTGAAGTATAGCAGAAGCATGTAGTGATAAAATCAGAGAGGCCAAATCATAAGTTGGGAAGCAGCTAGTGCTTCATGAAAATAGCCAAAATAATGGTACTAAGAACAATAGCAGGAATAGGAATGAATAAAAGTGTAGGATCTTCATTCAGTGGAGAGCAAATGATAGTTTTCAGAAAGCCAAATGTTTGTGAAGGAACAAGGAACGTGAAATACTGGAAGGCAATGTAGTGTCATTAGCTTAAGTAGGAGTTTAGACGAGTTATAGACCAGTCAGCTAAATTCCAGTTTCTGCAAAAAATATGGAACAAATAATCAAGCTATTTGCAAGCAATTGGAAGATGACAACGAAATGAATAATGAAAAAAATGTACAGATTTATTGGAAAAAATATTGTATACCCAACACAACAGCTTCTGTGCCAGAGTAGCAGCTCTGGACAGGGAAGAAGCAGCAGGTGTCGTATATCTTGCATTTAGGGAAGTTTTTGACACTGTCTCACATGACTTGCCTAGCAAGCTAAGGAAAGGTAGTTTGTGAGTGTAGATGTACAGCCGGCTGAAGAATTGTATTTACGACATGCTTATCAGTGTCAAAATGGAAGGAGGTATAAAACGAGGTTTGGCAAGGGCTCGCCCTGACCCTGGGTCTTTGCAGTGTTTGCTCTAATGAGCTGAATCGTAAAGTAGAAAATATACTTTCTGAATTTCAGGCAGTAGAAAACTGAGATGTTGAGTACATTCCATGCGAGGAGTGCCGTTCAAAGTAATCTGATAAGAGGGGGAGATCACCATTTCATTCAGAAAAAGCGTGCAATTCTGTAGGGAGAGCATGTTCACAAAAAGTGTAATGAGTTAACTATTAGTAGTTTCTTGGCCCAGTGCCCTGCTGCTGGCTTCAAACCTCCAGTCATTCTTCTGCTTTGAGAACTGAAGTTATTGTAACATGAAGACAAATACAAATGAATATTAAACATGGATTTGTTTAAAAAAAAAAAAAAAGATTGCTCAAAGTGTAGATAAGGAATGATTTGCATGAAACAAGGTTTCCTCTGTAAAGAATTTATGTCTAGATACTCTATAGTGTTTTATTAACATTGTCTGTGTATTACAGACATGCTAATGACAAAAGCAAAATAAAATAGATTCAGAAGTCATTACTAAACTGTGTTGAGGTACCCCAGCCTGGACTTTGTGTACACACTTATGGCTATGTCAAGCAGAAACAGCAAAAAGAAGTTTTTTGTTGTTGTTGTTGTTTGTTTGTTTGTTTTCAGAAAAAAGCGTTTTCCTGCTCATTGAAAAAGTTTTTTGAAAATATAATTTCTAAAGTAAACATAATATATATGTAATGTAAATGTAATACATAAAATCATTTTTTCACTTCTAATTTGATTAACCTGAGTAAGAGCTTTGCTCAAGGTTTTGACAATGTGATTGACTTATAACAAAAACTCTCTTAACAGCTTTAATGCCAGTTCAATTAACCCTCCTTATTCTCCTTTCTGAAAGGCACTAGCACTGTAAAAGTAAAAAAGAAAAACAACAAACAAAAACGAAATACTGGTTTGTCAGAGGTCTCTGGTTGTTGCTTCTGCATATTCTCATTATTCTTTGGCCTTCATCTATTCTTCACTTTTTTTTCTTGTTGAATTCTGTGGTCAGTCAGGAAGATCCAATACCATTCATACCAAATTCCTCAAAAATCTTCCTGCTGAGCACTGGGTCCAACAAGAATCCCCGCTGTGCTTACTTTCCAGTGTAGCCTTGTAGGTACTGAACGAATGGCATTTGAGGAGAGAGTAGAATGAAAACACAGAGATAACCACTAAAACATTTCTTGTCGTCTTCTAAAGCATCTGGGATGAACCTGTGTGAGACAGAATGATGGCTCCTCGCTGCTGGCATCCTTTCTTGGTGTGCTTCATATTTTACATGTGCCTCACATCTAATAAATTTCTTTGATAGGTATTTCCCATTGTGCACACAAGATAGCAAAGATACTCAGAGGTATTCTACAACTGAATTTTCACTTCTGACTAATCCCCTAAGAGATGAGATTCAGATTCTCTGAATGTCTAAGCCTTCACTGCTGTGGTTGAGAGAGGTTTTTTTTGGAAACGGAAATGTAAAATTATTTGCATTGCTCCACTCTGTCCGTCTCGGTGCTCTACATTCCCCATCACAATAACCATTCAGATTTGCTAATAACAGGACTCCTTCAAAATTGTTTAAGCTTTGTGTTGTACTGGATCCTCAAGCTGGAAAATGATCTGTTGGCAGTCTTTTTCTGTTTACCTGTGCCCGTCTACTCTGGTTTTGTTTGTTCATTTGAAAGTATGGTCTAACATCTTCCACGAACCCCCTGAGATCCTTAAATCTTTTTGTTGCATGAAGCAATTCAGTTAGACACAGGCAGTCAATTACACTTTCTTACTTATTATTAATTTGTTACAGGCAAAATTCCATCTCTCTTTTTTATTATGTTTGTGGTACTATGGACTTTCTCGGTTTTTTTCCTCTTCACTGCACCCCAAAAGCTCACTTCAGCAATATGAAGTGAACCATGCTTCTAGTGTTATTAAGTAATATTCCTTTCTACAAAAAAGAACAGGGCTCCTTTTAATGACTGCTTTAATGCTACCAGTTCAAGTCACTATCTAGGGAGCCCCTTTTCTTTTGTTCATAATGAGGAACACCTCATTTGCACTGTCCCTAGATTTATGGAAGGACAGGAAAAAAACTTCAATTTATTACATCTTAAATGAACTGCTCCCAAAGCAAAAACAAAAAGGGTAGTAAACTGGTGCCTCTGCACTATATAGTTTGATTTTTATTGAGCTGTATAGTAATGTTCTGCCTCACCTAAGAAGGGTGAGCATGGGCTATAATTACCTCTTGTGAACCCCATTTCCTGATAACCTCACTGGCCTCTACCTCTTCAGGATGTAGAATCTGTCAGTTATGGTATTTTATTTGTGCTTACTGATGGTGCTGTATATAGTTAGGAGAAAGGAAGCTCATTTGATATCTCATTTACCCCCTCCCCCCCCCAAAAAAAAAAAAAAAAAGTGTGTGTGTGTGGGATACTCCCTGCATTTGTAACCAAAAAGGTATTCCAGTTCTGTGGATTTCATTCTGATGTAGAACTTCTGCTGATTCTCTCTCCTTTTGCACATCCTCACCTTCTTTTCTCCATCTGTACAATCAGTTCACTTCTTCGGCAGATATTCTTGCATACCCTAGGAGTCAGATAAAGAGAAAACAGGTTTTAATTGATGAAATCCCAGTTTTAGAAAAAAGAGTTTTAAGGTCAAAGTCTTTCTTTGTAAGTGAATAGAGACAGGCAATAATAGCTGTGTTCTTGGTATGAGATTAAATTCACTGTCTCTTGTGCAAGATGAATTGAGGTAACGGTGTTAGCCCTTGCTTTCTGACTTAGGAAAAAAAGTACTAATTCCTTATAGTTTTTATATTATTTTTTTCCTTACAGGAATGCTTCGGATAAGCATGCTGGTGTCTTCTATGTGATAAATTTAAAGTCAAATTTTAGATGTGAGAACAAGTTTTTTTTAAACTTTAGCTTATGTGTACTTTGTATTCAGAAATGTGGAGCTACCTAATGCATATTTTTCAGATAGATAGCAGCAACCTAAAATTTTTTGTCTAACCTATGGCAAAAAGCAGAAATCAATAATAAATGATCCAGTGTCGTCTTGGTTTTGCTCTGCGTGAGAGTGTTTTCTCTGTAGTTCAAAGGTTATAGAATTTATAGCAGACAAATTCTAGCTACAAATGATACTTCTAGCATTTTGCAGAAAATCTTAAGACCTTTTTATTTATTTCCTTTTCTACAAGAGTCAAATAAGAGCCTTTTACATACCAAGTCAAGGTTTTTTTAGACTTAAACTTCAGAATATTTTCAATATCTGCAACATTATCTTTTGAATAATAATTACCTCTTATATTAAATTATAAGACAGCAGGATTCAGGATTAGATCTCTGCATATTATTCTAGTGAAGGAAATTATGACAGGGGTCATTTTTTAGAATTATGTAGGAGGGTAAAAGGTCCCAGGCAGCATTAGAAGGGAAGGCGTTTATAATTAAATTGTAATTTAGGCCTATGATTTATAGTTTTCTCAATGAAAAATTTGGTGCTGTAGAGAGATCCTAGGAGGAACTTTAGTGAGATACAACTTAATGAAATAATAAAAAGAAAAATTATTCTGGAATAGACTGTATTATAGAGGTACCCGTTAGCACACTACAGTGTAGCTAATGTTCTGTCAGTATTTCCATTATAAACTCTGTTTTCTAGGGGTTTATATCTAGGCAGTAAAACTTGGTTTTAATCTGAAACATGGCATGTAAGGTTTCAGATCAAGAGAATTTTCACAATATATATTTTTAAATCATTTAGCTCATTAAAACTTACAGAAGTATTTCGAAGCAACAAACCGTCAGTTCAGGACAAAGGCTGCTGCTGCTTTTCGTTGTTGTTATTCACGAGTTGCAAGGAACCTGCAAGCCTTGTTCTCCTTGTAGTCATTAAAGTACGTGGGGTAGCAACGTGGTCTGAAATAGCACTCACCTGTAGGGAAACAATTCTTTTCTGTCTAATATGCAGAGTGTTTCTGAGTTTCTGTGGAGCAGATGGACATTGGAATTAAACCTGTAGCATTCTAATAGTTATTTTTATTAATTAATAAGCTAAACTTCTCTCAATATGATGAAGAACTATTCTACAGGCAGGAAAACATTAATACAGAAAGGTTAAATGATTTGCCAAAGGCAATTGAGGTAGTCAGTGACTGATCTGCCAACAGAAGCCATCTCTGACCTGATACCCTCTGACAGTAAAACTGCGTTGGTGCACCACTTTATACAGGTGGCTCACCGGTGTTTTAAAGCCACATTTCAGGCTAGGACTTACTAATTCTCATAAAAGATACCTGTATGAAAGTGATGTAGGTTCAGTACCTCCCTTTGGACATGATCTGCTTGTGAAAATTTAGCAACTGTTCATGTGAATTGCTTATTCACTGTCCGAGTTATAAAATAAGAAACAAAAAATCTGCAAATGCTTGGAATTTGTGTACAGCCACAGAAAGAAAATGTGCAAGTTTAGTGTGCAGGTTTAAAGGCCATCTCCTGGATTTTACCACGCTCATTTTAAGGCAACATGTCAAACCTTATGATATTTAATTTTTTTGTAGTACCATTGAAAGCAAATAACCTGATTCAAAATAAATATATGTAAGCACCCTCTGAAATAAATGAAACTAGTGAAATTGTTTCTAAACAATTTCTCATATCACAGAAAGATGGGGAGGAGTACGCAACTTTAAAATATACCTTACAGAACTTAAAAATACACTGGAACTTGTAAACCCGACATCTCTGTATAAGAAAATTAGAGAAGGGAATACAGGTAACCCTCTTCCACTGGAATGGTAAATGGCTATTAATAAAGAAGACAAATAATATATTTGCGTTGCTTCTATGTTATCCAGATTAAAGCATTCAGCTTTAATCATGTTCAACTAACATGGTTTAAGCTTCGTATACCACAGATGCTTATTTGTAAACTGAAGTTATACATCAGTGTTTTTTGTGCTCCAGTTGGGTCCAAAGAAATGTGATGGCACTAAGAGCAGAGTATTTATGTAGGGAGGAGGAGGAAAGAAAAATATTTTGATGTTGTTTGACAAACACCGCGTTGTGAATTTAAGTGTGAAGAACAGAGGGATACTGAATGAAGAGAATTCTCGTCTTCCCTCTCACAGTGTGGCTGAATACTCAGAAACTCACTGCGTGGATCAGAATACACGGTGATGGAAAAGGTGTCTTCACTGGGTAGAAACAAAAACGCTGAGGAGGCTGAATAGAAAGCAGGGCTAGAGATAGGAAGGAGCTACTTCTACAAAGATTGTTACTATTTGTATTTTAAACATTAACTTTAAATTGTCCAAATAACTATTTATGTAATATGGCGTACAGATTCTTCCCTCAATACCCAATTTATTGAGAAAACAATAAGCTTTTAAAAGACTACATGTATGTGTATTCACATAATGAGTATGTAGGCATGTTAACAAATAACTAATGTCTTAGGAAAAATATCTTTTCTTAATAGAAGAAATCATTCTCTGGCTTGTGAGTATATAGGAAAAACTTTATAATTTATCTAAATAAAGATGCTAAATGATAGGTCTAGCGTCTCCAAAGGAACTCTTTGAAATTTATTGTGTCAAATTTTTTAAAATTCCAGGATAGCTTTTTCTTTTTCTAAGCTAAAATGAATAAGAAAAGCTAAGACTGATGTACAATAAATAAATAAATAAAATCACCTTAAAGAAGAAAACGAGGAATATTTACAGAATTTGTTTTCCCTGTAATTTTCTGAGCCTTGCATGCAGTAACTGTTGATTACGGAAACATCTGTTTGAAATCTCGGCTTTCTTCTCTGTAGCTCCTTTCCCTGCGCTTGATCCAGCAGAGAAATCACAAGTGTCTGCGTTTGACTTATCCCTTTGTTTGGCAAGGCACTCTGATCGTATACCTCATTTAGCATCGTAACGTCGCTCTTGGATGAAGAAGCAGCAGCCTTTGTTTAAAAAGAAAGTCTCTTTGATAATTAGAATTAGCGAGGGATGTATCAAAACCCCATGAAAACGCGTTACAAAGTGCAAATGCATCTTTTATTTCGACAGCGTGCCGTTTCCCATGCAGCAGAGTACCCTGCAGCCGTGGCCAGGCGCAGTGAGGCCGTGGCAGGCCGGGGACGCTGACACTGGGCACGGCCTTTGGCACAGCTTGGGCTGCCGCCGTGCCCTGCCCTGAGCACCTCAGCTGGGATTGACGCTCAGTGACACTGTGTGCTGTGTTTTGTCTCCCTTACTTACACCACCAGGTGAGGCTGCTTGGGCACCCCCCATGACAGGACTCGAAGCAGAGCCGTGGCAGCGCTCCGCCGTGTCTCCTCAGCGCAGGGACTGCCAGGCCCCGCAGCACAGCCCTGCCACTGGCTGCAGGTGGGGTGCTGAGGCCTCAGCAGCTCTTTGGCCGAGTCCCCTGGCTCCTCAGGGCATGGAGCCCAGCCTGGTGCTGCTCTGTGAGCGTGGACTCTGAGTAAAGAAGGCAAAGACCTCTTTCAAAGCTAGGCTTGGGGCTGGCCGAGTCCCTTGTATCGCTTGTCTCAGCGCTCAGCCTGGGCATGTGGTGTTCTCACAGCTGCAGTGGGAGCTGGTGAAAATGATTCCAGGAACGGCATAAATGTTATGAAATGCTGTGCTTAAAAAAAATAAAAAATCAAGTCTAAGGTGGTTTAGAGTGGATACCCAAAATTAATAGGCATATTTGACCTTAATCTGTCTTCCTGGGCAAGTTTAATTATGGCAATTTCTTAACTTCAGTTCGAGCTCTTGTTTCATAGAATCATAGAATGGTTTGGGTTGGAAGCGACCTTAAAAATCATCTAACGCCAACCCCCCTGCCATGAGCAGGGACCCCTGCCACTAGATCAGGTTGCCCAAAGCCCCATCCAGCCTGGCTTTAAATGCTTTAAACACTTCCACAGATGGGGCATTCACAGCTGCTCTGGGCAGCTTATTCCAGTGCCTCACCACCTTCTGAGTAAAGAATTTCTTCCTTATTTCTAATTTAAACCTGGCCTTCTTGAGCTTAAAGCCATTACCCCTTGTCCTGTCACTGCCCCACTGACACAAAGTCCCTCCCCAGCTTTCCTGTACCCCCTCTAGGCACTGGCAGGCTGCAGTAAGGTCTGCCCAGAGCCTTCCCTTCAGGCTGAACAACACCAACTCCCTCAGCCTGTCTTCATAGGAGAGGTGCTCCAGGCCCTTGGTTATCTTTGTGACTCACTCTAATACATCCATGTCCTTGTTGTGTTGGGGTCTGCAGATCTGAATGCAGAATTCCAGGCGGGGTCTCACGAGAGCAGAGTAGAGTGGAGAATCACCTCTCGAACTGCTGGCCATGCTTCTTCTGATGCAGCCCAAGATAGGGTTGACTTTCTGGGCCGCACGCATACATTTAGAAATGTTAGTGTTCTTTTAATACACATTTTTTGTACTTAGTATCACCATGTTTCTTTGAAAATGATAATAACAATTTCCACCTACAAGAATTTACTGGAATGGAACGCCCCAAGACTTTGGACATGCTGAAAATTAATATTTCTTTCTAAATAAGTTACTGTTTATAAGATGAGTTCAAATAGGGATGGTGAGGAAAATAAAAATGTGGGTTTAAGAGCCACATTTAAAAGCGAATCTCTTTTGGAATTATATTGTTCCTTTGTGATCATTGCCTATCCTGGTAGGCAGAGGCAGGGGTCACTTCATGGAAAACACTGGGTGTGATTTGATGGTTAAAACCTGGTGATGCATGTGTTGATTCGCACCAACTTGAGTCCCAGCATTTCTTTTAGCCTTTATTATTTCTCTTATACAACTTAAACGGAGATGTAACAGTTATGATATCTATGTGTACTTTCAAATAGGTACTTGACAATACAAAATGTGCTAAAACATAGTCTTGTATTATTTTTATTAACTTAGGAAAAAAAAAAAAAAAAAGCCTTTTTAATCACTTTCCTTAGTCATCTGTTTGCCATATCTATGTAAGCTACTGCTATTGCTGCCTAGCTTGATGACAGTAACTTTCTGTTCCATGCCTCAGCCATGCCAGCAGCACTGTGAGGGGGTTTTACTCTGCCCCTGCAGAGTTCCAGGTACTGTAACCTGCAAAATTGGACAGAGTTGATGACTGATGGGAAGAAAGTCTTTAGGTCAACTGCTTCTGTTTTTTTCTTAGTTGATGATAGGAAGAAATGCTTGATGTATTATTGCTGTCCTCCTTTAAAAACAAAAGTCATATGCTAGAGGAATTTACTTTACGAAGTCTGCTTGTTGTGTAAAAATGCATTTCTGATTTGCTGGTTATTTGTAAAGAGCTGTTGTCTCTCTTATATGATATATATGATTTTACTATGTTTTACTCTTTCTCCATTTACACGAAAAAAGCTGAAAATAAGAAATTGCAGACACAAGCAGCAATTTTACATCTCTCATCTTTCACAAATTTAGCATCTTTTACTCACATGAAATCATTTCAAGTTTACTATTAAAAAGTGAAAGAAACCATTGGTGCCTTAGACTGAAGAAAGTAGATATGAGACATGCTGATGGTGTAGAAAAACTCCTTGGTTATATATAAAAAAAAAAAAAAAAAAAAAATTAAACTGTTTTATTCATTCTTTCTAGGCAGCTAGTTCTGCGAGCGGGATTCTAACAGAGCAGGAGAACTCATTGCTTGAGTGCACTTACTTTAGTTCCACATCTTATCCAACTCTAGGAACTTGAACTTGTCATTATCAGACACAGAAGGTCAATGCATTAGCCATGGTACAGGCTCTTTCATGTGGCCTTTCTGAAGAGGAAAAAACAGCTTTTAATCTTTGCTTTTATAAAATACTGTGCGTACTGGGATACATCCTAACTTGTCATTTTCTCGTCTGTTTTAGTGCTGGGGGATATCTGGAGACGCTTTATGATGCCACACAGATACACACGTCTGCAAAAGGCCTAATCTGAAGTGAATCTTCTATAAATAATAAACAACAAATAGGTTCCTTTTAGTTATATTAGGCCCAAAATAGGTCATGTACATTTGTTTTAAATGCAAACGTAACAATAAAGTAAATTCCCTAGGTGGAGAATTTGATGTGTTTGTGCAGATTTTCTGGACACAGTACAAAAACAGCCAACACCTATATTTTACCATTTAAAATATTTATATATTGTCTCCTAAGGTCCTCTGTTTGAAATACTGTTTATAATAAACACCCAGCTAAAGGACTAATAGTCACAGTGTAAACACTTGCCATTTGTTACTTAATCCCAAAGTAGTCTTTATTAACTTTCTTTTGTATGGAAACTCAGTGCTTTGTGTTATTACCAGAAAAGTTGCCATTTTTGTCAGTTCCTTCCTTCCAAATGATCTTATTTTTCCATATCTGTTAATTTAAGATGTCCTCTTCTTCAAGTCAAAACAAACTGTTACTGAATTATCTGACTGGCAAGACATATGTGCAAAATGCATTTATATTTCAGTTTAACTTTCTGATAGATCGTAGCTAGTTCCTAGACCGAAGTTGTTCAATGTGCAGATATATTAATAGTAAAATGATACCCTACATGAGAGTAAATTGCTATATCGAGTAAGTCAGTACTTATGCTAAAAAAAAAAAAAAAAAAAGAAAAAAAAAAGAAAAAAATCACTAAAAAGAGGAGTAACGAGAGGAAAATCTAGACGTGTGAATTTTCTGTAAAATTGCAGTCTTATACTTCAGGGGAGCAGGTTTTTTATTTTGAGGTCCACAGGGTCTTGCAGTTCCACAGGCTTCTTCTCAGGAAAGGTGATTAAGGAAGGCAAGCTTTGTGTCAGTAGGCTTTCACTCTGTTGGCTGGGCACCTCCACTGGAAATATTAATGCAGCTTTCAAATAATAATAATAAAAAAAAAAAGTCTGAGAAGACTACCTGGCAATCCTTTTAACACTCCCCCTGAATATTAGAACTAATCTGTTAAATTGTGTGGGTAACTACAATATAAAGGAAAGCATATCTGAGAAATACACAATTTATTGTGGTTGTTTGGAATTAAAATGGCTATGACACCTATTGTAATTTTCATACTATTTCTGCCTAATATAATGGTGTTTGGATTTTAATTGGAGTCTTTAAATGCTAGTATAACACAAATAATACATATAGGATATCTCACAGCAATATTAGACAAAGGTAAAATGCTAAAAATTGTAGTGCTATGTGTTTCCAGCTTATGTTCTTCCGTGGAGCTAGCTAGAATCTTAAGTTCTGCGTGTCACCCATTGTAATATACATAATTTCTGCATCCCTATTCATGTTCATCCCTGAGATGCATTGTAAAAGTGTAAATCCATCACTAGATAATTTTCAGTTCCATTATTTACAAAAATGAATAGTTAAGCAAGTCATTGTTAGTGGGATGCTATTGTTGTTTCACAGAGATAGGGACTGCCAAGGTCTTGAATGATGTACACTTGAATGTTCTTTCAAGACACTTGTACCTGTTTCATTTGGGAGGAGTTTCACTCATGTAAAATCAAACAGAAACAATTTTAGTAGCCTCTGAAAAGAGAAGAAGGGAAAATGGATATTAATGAACTGTTTAATATTCTGCTATGGAAAAGATGCAGTGATTTTGCTGTTGACACTTTTGCATGGAATTAAAGAGATCTGGTGGTTGTTTTACCCGTCTGTCTTTGTTCGTGAAAGACTTTTCAGTGTCATCAGATTTGGTTTTGTAACCTAAGAGATATTCTACCGACATGCAGACAAGTAAAAATCACTTCTTTTTCATAAAATTCATTGGTATTCAGAACGTGGGCCTTTGATGAGTTAGAAATTTTGGCTAAAGCTTTAATGAGATTTTTATTTAATGAACTTATGTCAGAAATGTGTAGGCTCCATGATTCACAATTCTGAATCTTTCTTTTTTTTTTTTTTTTTTTTTTCCCCAAGAATATTTCTGGCTCGTTTATTACTCAATATCTTACTGATTTGTGAGTTGAGAAGTTCACAATGAAGGTGGAACAGTTTAGAGCTATAGATCTTTACTGCATGGTCTGCATTGACATGCTTGCTTGCTACATTCAGGTAAGCATTTGCAATTCAAGGTTATGCAGACAGTGCCATGGCAGAAGTTACGTAGGTAGCTGCAGAATCCTGTAATAGATGTGCTGTTACATCGAGTGTCTGCTGGTTCTGTAGTTCCCGTGTATTAAGACCAAATCTTGTCCGTGCATTAATGCCTGCAGTGAAGCAGCAGTGGAGGGAGAAGTGCAAGGCAAGGACCGCGGAAGGCTGGGGTTGCAGGCTTCTTTGGGACCTGTCGGTACTGTTGTGGTTTTTGGCTGAACTTCTTTTGTGATGCAAAGTGGCATTGACAGCACAGTCCTTAATGTGGGAGAACTTGTGGAACCGAGCCTGTACCAGAGGGATCTATAGAGGTGGTTGTCTCCTTTCTTTGCGACTGTGTCTTTTTTATTAGGCAGTGCTCGTCAGTGCATGTAAGTTCCCTTTAAGTTTTCAGCTGACAATACTGTAATGGCAAGGGCTTGTATCTGAGGCTGTTTTCTCAAGAAGCTGTGCTGTGAATGTAGACAAGCAGATTTATGTACTTGCTGCATAAATGTAACTAGATAGCCAGTTGTATTTATTTCATATTTAGTAAAATATTTCATCATGTACCCGGTTGTTTCATTGCAGATGGACAAGTAATTTGGGAAGCTTTCCACAAGCTGTCATGGAATAGTCTTAGGTTTTACAGCCTTTCCTCTGCTCCTGTGCTATGTTATTCACAGAAGTTCTCATAACTCAGAACCATTTGGTTCATGTCTTACCACATTTTGATAACTTAAATATGCTCTGTCATGTTAAAAATAATAGAAATATTACAATTATTGTTGTAGATTATCTTTCATGTAAAATGGATTTTTTTTTTTTTTTTCAGGGACACAACACTTAAACGTTTTGGTAGTCACTGAAAAGCAGGGGGTATATCTGTATACAATCTTAGCAGTTACTGAAACTCTTTGAAAGCAAATTTTTTCCTGTCTGCTTTTCTCTCAACCACTTTTGGGGATTAGATTTTTGCTTATACCGTGATAGCCTATCTATTTAGACTTTCTCGATCACTTATCTTGCTGGGTTTTGGTTTGTTTGCACTTGGACTCCTTTTCTCTTTAATGCTGTGCTTCCTTTGGCTGTGCAGGATCTGTAGCACCGTGGTAGTGGCTCAGACACCTGCCAGTGCCTGCGAGGTGAAGCCCTGACTGTGCCAGGTTAGGGATGGCTCGAGACTCGTGTGTGCAGATCCCTGCTCCGTTTTTGTGTTGGTATCTGCCTGATGGAATTGCCTCTCGTTATAAGTGACCTCTTCCTCTTGCTATACTTTTCTCTCCTTCAGTTCAGGAAACATCAGTGAAGAATAACAACGTTTTTTACAGCTAAGGTCAGAGGAGTGGGGAAATACTAGGCATCCAGCCCGGAGCAGAGAGCTCTTTGCTCTGGAGCAGAGATCTATTATGTCAGTTCTTAGTGTTAGAAATAATTCTGGATGTGAATTGAGATTAAAATGTAATATAGTTCAGTGTTTAGAGATGACAAGTCATTTTTGGTCTGCTTAAAATTGCATGGCTGACTCCAGGACCTGTTTTAGCCCATCTTATCTTGCAAACCCTGCAATCTCTTCTCCACTCTTCTAGAAAGAAATATAATGCATCTGCTACTGCTTGAAGCTTCTTTTCCTCCACAAAATCTTTTCCAGAAAGAAGAAATTTGCTGGCTGGAAGTTTCAGTTCTTAATAGTATCTGAATATTTTAAGAGAACATTTTGGAGGCCAGAAATATGATGAATCTGTGAAAGCTTGTCTGTGTACCCCTCAAGTTTTCCTCTGGTATGTCTATTTGACATGGGTTATTTTAACATGTGACAGATGTTTGAAAGTTAAAACATTTTTTTGGGTGATCAGTTATGCCCTGATTGGCAGATTTAAAAACAAAATTAAAATATGGTTTTGACACACAAAAGGAGGAGATTGATATAATCTATATTTAGTTCCTTTTTCATATGTTTGATAATGATTGGCTCTGGGGCCTTATCTTTCTGAAAATATTAACTGGTGCTTTCTTCAGAGATATTCCTTCATCTGCAGCTTATGTTGGTACCTCTTTTTGCATACCTGTACCTATGTATTAGGGCGCAGGAGGAAGAGGTCTGTTTGCTCGATTTGCCATTGTTTTCCACGCACAGAAATGCTGAGTGGAGTAGCTCAGGCCCCTGCACGAGTGACTGCGTGAGAAGAGCAGGCACGGGCCATGGGCTGTTCTTCGCACGCTGCCCACGAGCTGGGGCCAGGCGGCACCGCGGCTGCTGTCCCGGTGTCCTGATGCTGGGTGCGTGCCAGTGCCAGCACACCGCGGTGTGGGACCAAACCAGCGCTGTGCCTTCCTCCCTCATAACACACCACTGCTTTTAGACTAGAAAGGAAGACCATGGGAGAATTTGTCCGCCAAGTAGACAAGACACCCAAGCCCTTCTAAATCTGTGTTTTTCACTTTTTTTGTGCTAGATACGTTCTGGATTTATCGTGAGCAAGAGGTGGAATTAATGCCCAGGAAGTGATTCTTCTGTCCCGTGTTACACACTCCTCCAGCCCAGAAGTCCTTCATTTTACGGTAAGAAAACCTTTTTTTTTTCGTTTCCAAGCTGAGTTCTAAGTCCAAGTATTTAGTAATATTTAAATAAAGTTTATGTAAAAACTGTCAATTTTTCAGCTTTCAGTCAAGCACAGTCAGAAGGTGTGTGAATTGCGGCCACAGTTTAGAGTTTAGGACTGTAGTGCCTGGTTCAGTGAATAGCATGGTTTCAGAACAGAGCACAATGTGCAAGCATTTGTAAAGGCTACGCCAGCAATGATAACTTTACCAGTAAGGATAATCCTCATAGTTTTTCTGGGACAGTTACAACAGTAAGTGATCTGCCTGTGGTAAAGACCAAAGAAAAAGTAGGTGTGTTCTACCTAAACATGCTTTTGCAAGGAGAAGCTTTGTTCCAGGTCTCTCACTGTCCTGAAATAGCAATTTCTAAAAATATGGGATATAAATGCAAACCTATATTTAAATATGTTGAAACAAGTGTGTGCATTAGCTGACTTCTTGCTATTGTATTATTGCTTCTGCAGTAAGTTTGCTTATGATGTAGACAGTATAATTTTATTTTGATGTATTCAAATATGCTATATTGTGTATGAGAATATAAGATTTTGTCTTCATTACCTAGTACTAAGTATGCTTTGCTTCTTGGCTCGCAGTGCTGCGGTGACCTAGTTGCATAGTTGAATTTTGGTGAAATTAATGCTGGCCAAAATAACCAATAATATTTATCCGCAAATGAATTTCTTGGGAGGGAAAAACTTAACTTCACGCTAATAGCATAGACAGATTTGTGGAATCACTGCAGCAAGTTGTAAATGATGTATGAAATGAGAAATTCCGGTCATGCACAGAACGAGTACAGCCTTTGCGGTCTATGCAGTCACTGCTGTGAGAGTTTATTTGTTCTAATACTATCTCAGAGGTGCCAACTTTTAATTTTTAAAAAAAGTCTCATGCTTGCATTTGAAAGAAGTATGTCTTTAACAGAAACAAAAATTTGTTAGAAATGATGCTGCATCACTAAATATCCTAAGGAAGTTCACTACGTTTTTGTACAGTTCTTTCTGAGCCTAAAGAACGTTTCTTTACAGTATTATAAACTGATATGATGGTGGTAAAAATGATGTCAACTTTCATAAAATGGAAGCTACCTGACTGGACTTGAGATCAAAAGTCCAGTGAAGTTGTGTTTGAGGGGAATAGTGGATTTAGGAACGAGAGTGGAGGTGAGACTGGTATCATTAGTCAGGAGTCCTAGTTTTGTGGGGTCGGACGTATATTTGCATAATAAACACAGAGTAAGATCCCTTGGGCAGTGTCAGAGACAGAATCTTCTTTTTCTGTTTTCCTTCTAAGTCACCCTAACTTTTCTCCTGTATTTATTGACATGCATCTCCTGTAGGAAAATGAGATTTAAATTAAAACTTACACACGAGGATCCAAAATAACATTGTCCTAGTAAGTTTTGTTATTTGTATTTCCAAGCCTTTGAGTTTGGCTGTTTCCTAGCATTTGTGTCTGTGTTATTCTGAAAATGTAGTCTTGAAAGTTTATCTAAGGAATATGTGCATAGGAAACTCCATACATATGAAATACACAGTTATGTGTACGTAGTTCTAGAACTCAGTGCAAGAACTGTGCCTAGATAAGAAGGTGTTGTTCCGATAAAAGTATTTGGTATGTTCAGAAAGAGAAAGCTGGAAGTTACTTTTACTTTGCTTGGAGAAACGTTTTCTTGTGACATCCTGCAGCCAAAAAATCAAACGCTGCTTAGGCTTTTTCTCAGAAAACATTAGCTTCTGCTTTTTAAAAAATATATGTTAATCTTACCTTCTAGCTACATCTATTTACAGTTCATTATAGGCTTGTGGTTAAAGCAAAAACTATATGAACTATTTTTATCTAAATTAAAAAGAATCCATTAAAATTCTTAAAACCATGAGAAATGACAGTCTGATATCAACCAGTTTCACGGTCTCTTCATTAGTGGTCTTACTGGTCATCTGGATGCTGCCTTACTGTTGAGTCTGTTTTCATTTTTCCTATTTTTCCTATTTCAGATAGTTGTGAAAGGGTGTTAAAAACCTGCTATGCTTGCCACTTCCACATAGCTTAGCTGTGGCAAAAAAATCTAAACGTTTGGCTCAGAGTACATCCATGTCAAACACCAAATGCAGTTGTATTCTTAAAGACAAAACAAACAAAAAAAATGCACACACAAAAAAACAAACAAAACAAAACAAAACACCACAATGAAGAATATTGTTTTGCTGGATGGGAACACTCTCCTTCCCTGAAATCTTTGAAAATCTCAAAGATGCAAAAGGGTTTCTGTATCATTTATGATTCATAAGTGGATCAGTGTTATTAAAATCCACAGGAGCCCTTTGTTCATCTAGTCAGTCAAAGAGCTGCCCATCAGTCACTGTTCTGTGCAGGAGCATCCTTCTGCAGGTTTCATCTGTTTTTTCAATAACCCCTTGGTGTAAAAAAAAAAATAAATCAACTAATTATGCCACTGAAGTACAAAGATTATTAACTCTAGAAGACTCTTGTGCCTTAGCCTTACAGACATTCCAAAAGTGATCTCTTAAGCAAAGGCAGCAGGTTACAGTACCCTTTCTGCACTGCGTAGTTCCCTAATATGTATTTCCCTAGCCCTCTTACCATGTAATTTTGTTGTGTTTATAAATTGCTAGTGGTCATGATTTTTGCCGTTAATACTGAAAACAATTAACAATGAAAGCAAGGTAATTTAGGTTTCTTAGAAAGGAGAAAATAGCATGTGAAGAAATTGATGCACTTTCACAAATCTTGCTTTGTTATTATTTATCTTAAAATTCATATTTCTACATTGTGTTTCTGTTCTCTAAAAACATGTAGTGCCTAACAGCTTTGCTGTTCTGCTGTGTTCATGCAAGAAACCTGGCTAAAAACAAAAGAGGTTAAAAGAAGGCGGCATATAGATGACTTTTAAAGCCAGCATCTAATTTGTTTGTTTACATGATAACCAGTACAGCCCAGTATTTCTCTCAGGTTGCGTATTGCAAAAACAAAAATTCTCAGAGGGGTCAGGCATTGGAACAGGTTCCCCAGGGAAGTGGGGGAGTCACTGTCCCTGGAAGTGCGTAAAGAAAGGGAGGTGCGGTACTTGGGAAGGTGATTTAGTGGGCAATGTTGGTGGTAGGTGGACGGTTGGACCAGGTGGTCACAGAGGTTTTCTCCAACCTTAATGGTTCCACGATTCTATGATTTTTCTTAGTTTCTAGAGCCCACCATTAAATGTATGTACTGCAAAAGAGAAAGTAAGAGTTGCGTGGCAATTACACAGGAGACTGTGGTAAAGTGAGCAGAGATAACATGAATAAAAGAGATAATTAGGCTTTTTTTCTCTTTCTGAAATTGTTTGACATAAATGGCTCTGCTTAGTTACTGCAAAGCATCTAATGCTCAATCCTGAAAAGGTTTTGACCAAATTTGGTTGTGTACGTTCATCTCTGAGGACCTAATAGCACTAGGAATTGTGATTTTCATTTTCTAGCATGAAAAAGTACTGTCTATAAAGGAAAACTTTTATTCTCAGTGATAGCAAATAGATTGCTTCATATTACTGTCATTTAGCTGAGCTTCTCAGAAGATGCTTCAGAACTGCCTATGGCAAAACCGACATCCTCACATTTGTTTTAACTGGAAATGGAAAGATAGAAGTCATCTACTGCTTAATTTCTGCTTGGATTCAAATGAAGTTTGTACAAGAAGTGTGATGTGAGTAAAGAGTTTGTGTGCTGAAAAGGAATTTATCAGACTGGATGGAAGTTACTTTTCCCTCAAAGATCAACTTTTTTATACTT
Organism: Netta rufina; assembly: GCF_964035555.1. Taxonomy (NCBI): domain Eukaryota; kingdom Metazoa; phylum Chordata; class Aves; order Anseriformes; family Anatidae; genus Netta; species Netta rufina. The sequence goes on along the minus strand of NC_140136.1, from coordinate 820,285 downwards.
CTTATTTGTAAGCCTTCTGTGAAAATCACTCGTGGGTTTCCTGAAACGGGGCTGAAGACCCTGTGCTGTGAGATGCTGATAAGAGTGAAAATTTGGGCTATTAAATAGGAAGAATTGGTTGACTCTGAAGAAGTAATAAAAATTAGGTGAAATCTAATAGATTCTAGTAACTTTTGCTGTTGGCTGAAAGTATGCCATTGGCGAGGGATGAGGGTGTCTTAGCTGACGGCATGACTGGGAGTCACCAACACGACGTGTTAGTCGACCCTAGGATGCATGAAGGAAAAGTAATTCCAGAGAGGTCAGCAAAATACTAGTGCCGTTGTGATAGCCACTGGTAAGAGCTCATCTCTTTATGGGGGGAAAATGGAGCAATGTGAAATCAGGACTGTCTTCCAGTTGGAGAATCGTGCTCAGAGCATCTCTGCATCTAATCATTTCCCAGGGCTGTAACAATTAGCAGCAAGTCAACGCTTTTTTTTCCTTAACAAGGAAAGTATGGTAGGTCATTTCTCCTAATGATGCTCTCCGAATGTGTTCAATACAAATGGTTTCGTAATCTGACAAATAGGAAGAATAACATGAAGTGAAAGATTGTTGTTTTGTTTTTTTTCTAACGAAACATGCTTGGGTTTCTATTAGACTGGTAGAAGGTGTATGAAGAAAAGAGCTCTTGAACTCTTTACTAAATTGATATACTAATCAGGACAACTTTTCCCAAAAGGAAAGAGGAGTCCCATGTTGCTTTGACTCTTTCCTATTTTCCTTTTTCTGAAATAGAAGATTAGGAGGTCTCTGCACCGATGTGATAAAACGTTCCCACAAAATTGTATTGTATTGTCGCCTTGAGTTGGTGGTGAAATGAAGTTGTTCGCTTTCAGTGCTGCTTTGTTTTTGACCCCTTTTTGTGAATTCTCTGAGGAAAGAAACATATTCCCATCTTTTATAGTAATCAAATTTATCTGGCATCTCTCAGCCTCTTGCATTACTTATGCTACAGTTGGCCAGCCTTGGGAAGGCTTTAGCAGGTTTATTTATTTATTGTTCTAAAGTGAAGGTTTTTGACTTGAGGTCCCCATATAATCCTAGGGGATTCTGAGAGAAAAACTGAAAGTGCTTTCTGCCATTATTTTTATATAGTTATTATCTGTGAAACTATAAAACAAAACAAAGCACACAAAAAACACAACCCAAAAACCAAACAAAACCCACGTGTCCATTCCCCCCAGCCCCAAACATTCAGAGAGAAGGGGAAAAAAACTTCTTTATCTGAGTTGTGCTGTGAATGTTTTCATTTGGCCGTGAGGGGCTCAGAGAAGCTGATGTCACTGCATTTAATTTCAGTGAGAAATAGAAGTGTTTCATAATTGTTTGTTAATGAAATTTCTTAAACATGTTTAATAGGTTTTCACGTGCCTCTGTTTAGTAAATTGCATCACAGCCTGTAAATATTAGCCAGCTGGGGCTCGTTGCTCTGAGGCTGGGGACACCTTAGTCCTTCCTGAAGGGAGAGCTGCGGCCAGCCCTGCTCTGCTGGAGCCAGACAGTTTTGTTGTTCGCATATTCCGTGTCCTGCAACTGTAAAAAGAGCCTTGTGAAAAAGAGCACTTCGTGAGACCTTGCTGAAAATTCAGCATTAGCAAAACTGCCCCGTGCCGTGTTGGTTGGGATCTGGGAATATCAAGATTTGGCTGTATAAAGCAGGAAGGGCCCCATGGCATACAGCAGAGAGTAAGGGGAGTCGAAGTGCTGATACCGAGATGGGAAGCTTTTTGTGGAAAGGTAAGACGGCTGTCTTTGTGGCGGTGCTTTGACACTTGATTCTGCTGAATACAGCTGGTGGGGAAAGCAGCAGAAAGGAATCGACAGAATTACACTGAGAAGGTCTGCGTGTGCTCTGCAACACGGGCTTTATCGGCTGCTCCAACACAGAACTGCTTGCCACAGATCTTCCACGGAAGGCATGAGATAAGCTACAATTAGATAATTAGTCCTGAAAAGTGTAGTTGTTTGGTAGGTTAGTGTTACTGTAAATGTTATTTGTGGAAATGCATAGGAGTGCATCCCATTTCAGATACTTTGCCTCTTTCTCCATGTGCCAACAATTTGAGGGGCTGCTTTTGCACATTGTGCAATGAACGGGGCATCTTCAGTCATCACAACTTTGGTCTTGATCTTTGCTAGATTTAAAAACCAGCACAGCTTGTCTAAGGAGTCTCAAATATTTAACTCATCTTTGGAACAGTTTGGAAGATATGACCCACAGTACTGGCTGTTATCATCTTGGGTAAAAAAAAAAAAGAAAAAAAAAAAAAAGAACTATGTCTATTATACAACACAGGGTTCACTTAGAAAACATGTTGCAATAATATCAAGTTGAAATGGAAATTGAAGACAGGAGATTCAAATGTAAGACAGGCTGTCAATCAGGAAGTCAGATTGAAGAGTATCAGTTAAGGCTTGAGAATAGTGCGTTAATATTAGTCTTATGCTACAGCTCAGTGTAGCATCACCTTACTTTTTTTTTGTGGTTTAAAATAGATTCTCCAGGCTATTCTCTAAATTAGGTTTAGTCAGAGGTAAATTATCAAAAGGCAAAGAAAAGGTAGAGCTACATAAAAACAAGATTTTTGTTGAATATGCTCAGTGTGTCTTCCCGAAAACCCATTTCTTTCACTAGAATGCCTATAGACCACATTTCACTTTGTAACAGCTTATTTTTTAACTTCTGTTTCTATTGCTGTTTTTCATCAATTTATTTCTGTATTTTAAAAAATGAAATGCTGATTATAAAGGAAATAAAGATGTAATGGGGTATCATCAATTATTTTGCTTTCAAATATGATTTATTTGACTAACAACCTTAAAAGCTTTGACTGATTTAATTTTATTTTATGCTTATGAAATCCACAGAAGGCTGACCTAGCCATCTTCCTCATCTTCTGCTTTGTAAGTCCCAAATGGTGTTTCCCCTCTGATTCTTTGATCCTATGATTTATTTATTTTTTTTGGTAAATAAACAGCAATAGTAAGAAAATGTTCATAATACGTTTTAGATGTGCATACCAGAGTAGAGGGATTTTTATTGCAGGAGAAAAATCAAATCCTTGTCACCTAAACTGCTAATTATGTTTGATAAATGTATGGTATATATTTAATGCAAAGAGAATTTAGGAAATAATACACCTTGTGTAATTACAGCGACCGAGCTACTTCCATCAATCTAATTTTTCTGATTCAGGTTCATTTGCATTGCATTATTTTTATTAAATGAGCTTTCAATGGAAGTACTGCTCTGTGTCAAGAACAAGCATCAACTACTGAAATATTTCAACCTGCATAAATGCAGTTTGCACATCACATGCATCATGCATGGCTGCTCCGTGGCAGCAAAAACGCATGCACGTTCACAGCAGACATGCAAACACACACAAATGTGGCCATTTCACATAGGTAAATGTAGCAGCTGAAAAGAGGTGCCTGTACATAATACATTTATGTAACTTTCAGTTTTTCTTTGGTTGTCTCTACATGTACATGTGCTTGGTTGGACCTGCAACAGCTCTTTAATGTCATCCCCAGTACAGTGGAAGGATTTGGTAGACTGGGGCGGGTTCTGCAACAGCTAAACATTGGGAAGCTGCTTTTAGTTCAGCATCAGCAAGTCCTAAGAAAAATTGTGCTTCCTCTTGTAGTGCTAGTCTGGAATGGTCTCAGTTGTCCTAACCTGATCCTATCCTCCCGTTCTTCTTGTGTTTTCCAAGTAGTAATCCAATGATGTTCTGAGCACTTCCAGTGAAACGGTGTGGGTTATTGCGTCTGTGTTAAAGGAATTTGCCCATTCACAGAGGAGGCTGTTCCCTCTCTCATATAGAGTTAAATACTTTTGTGATTGGGACAGGTGCGAAAAGAGAGAAAAAAGGGACTCGGTTACAGGTGTGCATAAGTTTCTGCGTGAGAAATGGAATTTTTGTGTTTCTACCCGTGAATGCAAATTGTGCGACTTCACACAGTCTGCTACCTCTCTGATAGTTTTCCTCTAAACAAGAGCTGATCGTTCTGTTCCTCCCCTTCACTTCTGACACAAAACTGCTGCTGCTGATCCAACACGAGACACTTGTGATCTTAATTAGTATCCCAGTAGTATCCCAGAAATGGGGTAACTGCAGAGATAACTATCGCATCTTTCTCCTTCTGTTCTTTTATATCTTCGCACATTTTCTGTCCTTCCCATCTGTGCAGTACTTTCGTGCTGTCACAGTTTTTCACCATAATGCAGTGTTGGAAATCTCTTATCTTTTATTTAGTGAAAAAATAGGCTCTTTTCCTTCCTCTTCATTTTCCCCTGCCAACCAATTACTAAACTTCAACTTCAAAAAAAGACCCCTCCTCCTTCCATATAGACAATATATACATGAGTGTATTTGAGTGCATTATATGTACATACACGTGTGTGTATATATATATAAAAGCAAAATTTGGGAAATGTGTTTTTAGTGACAGTACTACTAACTGTTAGTGCATATGTAGTTGTAAGTTCTCAGGAAGATGAATATAAATGTAGTTTACTGTATATACAGTTTTATTTAATAATTTTCTTATTGGCCCCTGCTCTCTTCTGTGGCTAATTTTGCCTTTGTTCCTAGAGAGTGGACTTGCTCTTAAAAACAGAACCTTGATATTACATTAATAATTTAAAGGATGAGAGTTGAAATAATTCAGAGCAAACATGTTTCCAAACATGAATCCTTTAATGTAGTATCCAGAGTTGTTCTCTGCTGTCAGTGTATGTGAGGTGCCGAGACATCCTGTGCAGCCATGCAGTGTCTTTCATAGTTTTTCTTCTAAATTGAGGTTGTTTTTAGGCATCTGTCTTTCGTGTTTTACATTTATGGGATTTTGGGTTCACTTCTAAATATTTGCATTCATATTTATAATACATTAATTTGTTAGGTGCATTAGGAAATGTTATTTTATAAAGAAATGAAATGTTTTTAAATATCTGTAAGAGAAGCTTGCAAATCACACTTGGTAGCAGAAGGTCGACAGGGGGTGCCTATGGAGAAGGGTGAGATTGTCTTTCAATTCCAATCGCTTGTCTATCAATTGTCTTTATTTCTGGTGTCTCCCAGCCATAGTTCATAAGCACACAAACTTTGGAACGGTACAAAAGATGTCCTTTGTTGTAGCTGTAGCACACAGAGAAGGAATTGCTTAGAGGGGGAAAGTAACCAGAAATGTTTTAGCTGGTCAGAGGCCTCCTAGCTGTGGGCTGCTTAGACCATGTTCTGCATCATTATCTGTTGTTCAAATTTAGTTCGTGCTCCTAAAGGCAGAAGCGTCTAAAGCTCCATTCTTTAAATACTACCTAGCTTCCTATGTCTGGTAGTAATGTTTGTTGATGAGCCTAACTTTTCAAAAAGACCACAACAGAATTGCCACTGATAGGAGAAGGGAAGAATGTGAGGGGGTTCATTTGGCCACCACGAGTCTTGTGGTACAGTACCGGTAGGAGAGAGACAGAGAAATGTGGAACAAGAAACACAAGTAAGAGAAGTAGGAAAAAGTGGGTGATAAAGGAGAATGCAAAGCAGCAGCATTTGGGAAATGAGTGTCCGCTGACAACATACCTGGAGGCTATTTAAAAAAATCAAACTTACCTTTGAAATATTTGAAGCACTTGCAGTTGTCAAGATGCTCAGGGAAGTGTTTTAAGTATTCCTACATTTAAAGAAAATTAAAATAAACTACTAATAGAGTGTGTCAGCTGAAAGACCAGCAGTGAGCTGGCAGCTTGTGGCACTCCTGCAGCAGGACGCAGGTCTGAGAAGAAATGCAGAGACTGCACGGGGAAGGCTGTGGGTCGTGGTTGCGTTGCTCTCCTTGAAAATAAATCAGTACAGCTTTGTATCTGCAAATAACATTCTTCTGCAGGTTGCACTTAGTTACACCTACCATATCAGTGTAATAGGTTAAAATCCTGCTTTGCCCTGAATCAAAGAAATGTTGATAATATAGCAAATTTACGACTTTTCCTTGTCCTAGAAATCACTGTGACTTCTCTCAGTTACTTACTTTGCATGGGGCTCTCCAAAAGAAGAAACCTTTCCTTTCGTAGTACCAAAACCACTCAGGAGTCTTGAGCACGACAGTATTAGCAGCCATTAAGGGAGTGCATAGCGTTTGAAATTTTTTTCCAAAGTGCCTGTCGTCTGTCATTTGGAAATCCATAGGGGAATAAGAATAAAATTTGGCATTTTAATTTGCCAATTGACTTTTTGTTATCATCCAAACAGTTATGTAAATAAAAATAAAGTAAATATTGTAAATCCTTAGTACTACCTCGATTATACATTCTTCTCAGGCTTGACCCCTTTCAACAGAGAAAAGTAAAACAGTTTATTTTTTCAGCATAGTTGTACTCAGTCATAGATTTGTTGAAGTTTCAACAGTTTCCTTTAAAAGGATACTGACTACAGCTTTGATTACTTCAAGATAAGTGGAGGATATCCCATATAACTTCACTTAATGTAATGATTAATGTTAATAGATAAATGCTTTTTTCTCCTTAAAACAATTGCATTCATTAAGTACAATTCATTGGCAAGAAAGCTGTGAAGTGATTGTAAACCATGAAGTCCTGGGACTAGTTAAAAATAATTCATCAGTTCCCTATTTCTGTGTACCATGTGCATTAATTCTGGGGAAAACAAACAAACAAAAGTAAATAATTTCCATTAGTCTAATGGAAATAATGGGGTAACGGCACGGTTTCTCTGCTGTGTAATAATTATATGTTTTATTTGGAGAATAAAATAGTAGGATACTGTAAGGAACTATATATGGTTACTACTAGCGTAAACCATAATATTTATTAAAATAAGTGTTTTTCAGTTCTAAGTAGTCACCAGTAATTAAAATTAATGTTAAAATTATTGCAACAATTACTGTATTTTTTGTATGTTTGTTTTTTGCGCTTAAAACAATAATTTGCAGTAGAAGATAAAATGCAGAAAATAATTCCTTATCCTGGTCAGACGGCCTATAACTACTTGAAATTTTCAGAGTTCTTAATAGCTTACAACACTTCTGCTAGCATGCATATTTGGTCATAAAATCATTACAGTTCCACTCGGCAACCTAATATATTCTCTCGGCGGTAATTAGTGCAAGTGTTTCAGTTCCCTACTGCATCAAACCAAGACAGAGCGCTCCGCGAACTTGTCCTTGGCAGAGGGCTGCTCCAGATATTTCACAGGAACATGTAAGAAACTCCATAAAATGCAACTAATGGATTATTTCATTGATTATAGATTTTAAGGCCAGAAGGGAGTATTAAATCATATTATGTCCTGTATAACATATGCCATTAAAATTAGCCTAGTTAATTCTGTATTAAGCCTATAAACTTGCGTTTAAACAGAGTATATACTGTACTATTTCAATTTGCCTTCATATGGATATTTCAAGACAGGAAGATTCTGTCATTTCCTTACTATTCAGTCAAATAGTAAATTGAACACCTTTTTGTTTGCGTTTGCTTAGCTTCAGCTTCCAGATGTTGGTCCTTGTTCTGGACCTTTTTGACAAGATAGACTTTTACTATCCAATACTTGCTGTACATGGAGATACCTTTATACCTCTATTTTCTTTTTGATAAGCTAAATACGGGTTGGCTATAGCTTACTTAATTGTGTTTTTTTTTTTAGTTTGTCAGTTGGCTTTTGGTGCTGGACATCAGCACTATGTGCAGTATTCCTGTATTGGTCTCATCAGTACCATACATGTATCTAGGCATGAAATCACTTTCCCATTCCTTGTTCCCACAGAGTGTTATGGTCTCCACATTACAAAGATCTCCTGAATATTTTGTCTTCATGGTTCTGAAATCCTCTGTCTCTTTAGTTCTAGGTGTAAATATTTTGTATTGAAATATTGAAAAATCTGTAATATCCCAATGGACCTGTTTTGCAGGTAGTTCATGCCGTGCTGGACCATGAGACCATTGTTCTCTCACAGCTTTTGCCATTCCCCAAGTTTGTGTCACCCACAAGTTTTATCAGCAGTCCTGCGTACATGCTGGGAAGCATTACTTGGTGTCTTTGATTCCACTGCAAAGCAAATGAGCTGTTTAAAAAAGGAAAATGTTTTGCAACATTAGAAAAAAATAATTTGTAAGGAAAGAAAAATATAAATCAGCTTCTTAGATCACCTCCAAAGGAAAGCTTGGGAAAAACAAATGACTTTCTCGAGTTTGGGGTGTACGTTTCAAATGTGATCTGGCGATTTAATTGAATTATTTGAATTTTACTGTGAACTGTTTGATTTTATTGTTCTAGTTGAAATTTTGAACTATATGGTATTTCTATTTACAACAGCAAATGGAATATAACAATTACATGTTATTAAGCTTCTACTTAAATGAGCTTATTGAGCAATAACAAGTGTGTTAGTAGGTGATTTAACAAATGGATTAATCACTTATCTGCTGGTGTAGAGTCTGGAAGGCTAAAGGCACCTCAGCCTTCTGCTGGTGTACATTGTTCATGTGGATGCCTCTGATTATTAAATTAATTATTTGGTCAAATTCTTTCACAAAATCATTTGTGAGAAAGTGTGAACAGTTGTCTTATGGTTGTTTGTTCACTTTGGCCAGGAGTTGTATATCTGGCAAGAACTCCAGCTTCTTTCAATCTAATTTTTCAGGTTGCTTAACCCTAGGTTTTACCCAGCTGACCACTAAGAAAGTAGTGTTGATTATAACCTGGATACGCTATGGATTGTTTTTTTATTTGCTTGTTTTGTACTAATCAGTAGTTTAGAGAAATTAAAATTCTAAATGTCATAAAATTGCAGCTCTGTAAACATAATTGATACCGCCTTATAAATTAAAAGCTTTTATAACAGCTCTCTTATCTGACATAACAGTTTAATGTCTGTATTCTGGCAAACTTTATTTCATATCTATCTCTCTATATAAATTAACTGAAAATCCCTCTGAACTGTGTTGTTGGCTTTGGTACAGGGCATGAAATAATTTTTCCATCTTACCCCACCGTTCTCCGAAGGTCAGACTTTAAATTGGGCTGTTACTGTCTTGCTGCAGAGTTTCCAAGCTACGTTAATTTTTGGTCTGCCATTGATGGATGGAGCAGTTTGAATTCTGACATGCAGCAGCCTGACTGGAATGACCTGCAGAGGCAGATGTCAGCCTGTTATTTCATGCCCGTTTGTCAGAAAGAAAAAACAGTGCCTTTTTTTTTTTTTTTTTTTTTAAAGCAGTTCTTCTTTTATACATATAGAGAGTACTTGTAGGTAGATGTGCTTTTTGATATACGTACATATAGAGAGTCCTATAAAAATCACGTATATATTTCTCATTTGTGGAAGACCTGTTCCGGTATCTTGAGTATTTGTTGGTGACCACAGATAATACTGTGACGATTAACGTTGTTATTTTTGAGAGCAAAAAAGGGTAATACCAATTAAATTACAGTTACAAAAGAATTTTCTTTGTGATCCTATTGTTGTAAATTCATACTATACCAGAAACATTTTATGTCTTTGCCATAGTTTTCTCTTTGCATGCTTACTGGGTACGCAGGAATATTCTTTTAATGTTGGAGCAAAACTTTAATCCAAAAATGAACACAGGGAGGGGATTTTTTTCATTAAAACATAGAAATAAAACATAGAAATCAATGCAATGGACTAATGCAGGCAGCAAGAGCTGAAGTTTTACACGAGACTTAGATTACTCTTTGCTCAGGACAACCAATTTGGTTGATATGAGGGGAAAAATGGAAACAGTTAAAGAGTTGAGCATCACGTTAACATTCATGGTACTGAACAGATTTTAGCAAAGCCTTAGAGTGTCCATCTTCCCTTTCTGCCTCTGAAATACACGCCGGCTGGTCCTGACCAAGTGGAGCACTAAGTTAGCAGTGTCAGAAGCACAGTCCTTTAGGCTTTTCTAGGGATGATGTCATAAAATTGAAAGAAATGGGAAGAACGAATTCTGGGGTGATACTGTGACCTTAAAGGAGTGAATAGAACTAATTTTTATAGGATCAGAATTTTATCTTGTGATCCTTTTTGCTTTGATCATTACCCAGTTTGGATACTTTCTTTAAATACTAAGCTCTACTTGTTAAATTAAAACTAATTTTTTGTTCCTTAAGTTTGCTGATCATTGGGAAAATACATCTAGCTAGGGAAAAGAGATGCAACAGAATTCACATTCATGGCCTGGTTGGAATTAAGTAAGGGTTAACACGTTAAGCATAAAAGTATGAAACAGTTGCAGTGCAAATTGCAGATAATCCAAAAATTAATATCAAATAATAACGATGGGTGCAGGTCCATTTTAATACCAAATCCAAATAATTTTAAAGGTCATTTTTATCATCAATGTACATTTTAACACTGGATGATGTTAAGTTACTCCTTCCTTTAAAACAAACCAACCAACCAAAAAAATAAAAACCAACAACCCAAATAACTACAATAACAACAAAAAAATCAAACCACAAAAATAAAAGACAAAGCCTAAGTTGTGATTGCAAGGTGTTGAACCACAATCAGGAAAGCATCAAAAAAAAAGCCTCTGAAGAAGACCAAGTGATTAGGATAGATTAATAGTGAACAGGAGAATCTAGTCTTATGCTGTAGTTAAAGGAGCAATTGTAATCCTTGGTTCTATACAAAGGCCAATATCCACTAGGAAAATGGAAAAAGCCTTGTGTATAATATCAATAAATACAGGTTGTATGCTTTTTAGCAGAATGTGTAGACATCTGTTAAAACAGACCAGCTACAGATCGTGTGGATTCCCTGTCACTGCCTGCCTTGATTTCAAGTCGTTCCCTTGTAACATAATTGCTGAAGTAGAAGTATGGGCTTGATGCAGAAATTATTACAGGAGTTTCTGTCCAAAATTATGTACAAGACAATATTCTAACAGCTGATTCTCTCTGAAGAAACTAGGAGTCTTTAATTTCTTGTGCCTTTTAAAACAGGCAGTAAAGATGACAATTTCTGCTGATCCAGCATTGGGTCAATGCAGACAGAAATCCACAAAATAAAAAATTGCAAATTTTTAGAAATATTAATAACAGCGGGGTGGTAGTTGTGCTTCCGTGTGAGTGCTCAGTATAAGCCTTAGGAAGGAATAAATAGCTGCTTGTTTTTAAAAGTGTTGCTGGAAAATATACAGGATGGGTTATTAAAAATAAAAAAAGAGAAAAAAAAAAGAAAAGAAGTACTGATCCCATTGTTCGCTGCTTGAAAGGGGAAGTTTCCCCCCCCATCCATATACGTTAGGATTTTTCTAAGATCTCAGCTGTGGAACTGACTGCGTTCCAGCCAATGCAGTACAATTTGACATGGGCAGTTCACTAAAATGCTAGGAATTCAGTAAAAATGTAGCATGGGAGATACTGTAGTGCAATGGCAGGAGCCTGACAAACAGTTTTGCTTATTGCTGGAAATTTTTTCAGTTGGTGAATCCTCTAAAAGTTTACAGTTGAGGTGTGAACCCCCACATTGCAGATCTCAGACCACTGGCCAGAGGCTTGCTGTTTTGTTTTTCTTAACTGCTTTTCATATTCCTATTACTAACAGTTTGATCTTCCTTGTGGGGCCACAGCCTGAAGGTTGAAACAACTGAATAGACACGACATTTAGCAGCAATGAAACAGTGCACCTCCACTTGTCTTCTCTTCTCAAGACAAAGAAATGTCAGAAAATCTTGCTTGGTCATTCTCATGGCATTGCTTATTCTCTTCCACCAATATATGCTGTCTCTCATTTCAACATCTTATCTCTGTTTACATAGCTTTACATAGCTTCATTAGAAACACATTTGGGGGAAAATTAAACATGAAAATACTGGCAGTTAGCTCTTTTTTGTTACGGCAGAAAAAAAATAATCATTCCTTTTAGAGTTCTTTGCTTCTTACCTGGGAAAACCACTCAGTTTCTTGAAGAAATTGTTAGTGAATTGAAAGTAGAAATTGCTTGTGCTATTTTATTGCTATAATTTGTATGAATTTGGGTGTTTACTAATTATTTGATAAAGTATTTCTAAAGAAGAATTTTGCAGATGAGGGTTTGATAAGCAAGGTCTGGGTAGCTCAGTGCTTTTTAGTTTTGCCATTTGAGAGACACCTGACACTGGTCTTGCACAGTGTAGCTGAAACAGGGTTGACTCTGTTTTTCCTACTGCTTTTCCATTTATACATAATTGCCCCAAATTGATGCTGGATGCTGAAGCCCATTAGTTTACAAGATTTGCTTCCAAGCGTTACAGATTATCAGGACAGGAGCGGCATTTTCCCGTTTCAGAATTCATTAATAGAGACTTACAGAACCCCTTCACCCCTTGTTCTTCCCATTTCCACTGAACATCCTAGGATGCAGGCCTTCTCACATCAACAGGCTCACTGAAAATTGATCTGTTAAGTTAATCCCTTGGGTGTTAAAGGACTAAAAAATGTTTGACAACATCTCTTCTGTTGGTCTTTGGAATGACAAAAGGAAATAAGGTAAATTTTTTTCTTTATCAGGTTACTGCTATAACCAGCTGTTGTGGTTTCAAACATACTCCATGATGTGTCTTTGCTCTCTGGCTGAACACAGAAGCCAATTACTTTTTACAGATTATTATTATTATTATTTTAAATTCTAAGCTAGAAACTAAATATGACCATGCTGCTTGAAATGCCAGTTATAATGACCTTGGTAGAAATAATTGTGTGTGTTGAGGGGGTGGTTGCCTTCTGTTAATGGACTCATTCACATTCTTGGTTTGAGATAAGGTCCTGTGCGTCTCTGTTTCTGGATTTGTCACGTTGCTCAGGTAGACATTATGCCTCTGTTTCTCACTGAAGATCATAACAGCGTATTGATACAGCTGTTGGTTAATGTCGGCTTCCTCAAGGTGTGTAGAACACTGCAACGAGTCCTGGTGGTAAGAGCCGGCTGTAGGTGCCAGCAGCGCTGGGTCTCTGTGCTCCTGCGAGTCGCCTTCAGACCATCACCAGCAGAGAGCTTCCATGGCTTTCTGTAGTTAATTAGTAAAACGTCTTCATAGGTGATGCCAATTTAGGATCCACAAAAGTCTAGATAAAAGCTCAGGAGTTGATTATATTATCAATTATTTAATCTTATTGATTAGTATATTAGTGATTAAATAGTAATTGGATCCTTACTAACAAGGTCATATGAATCTTGGGGTAGCTTCAGCATTCAAACCAGATTATTTCAACTAGCACAAAAAAATGAGATTACTGAAAGTTGATTCAGTGTGGAAACTACAGGCTGTTCCACATTCCCATGATTTAGGACAAGAAATGTTCTTGGCCTTTGAAAGATGAAATTTAAGCTTTAAGACATAGAAATCCAACTTTATAACAAAAGGTGAGCACCAAAAAATACAAAGTAATGTTAGGAGAAGAACAGAAACTAAGTCCTGAGTCTGAGACCGGTAGAATGGTGAGGAATAATTAATTCTTCAGGTGCCATCCATTACTAAAAGTATTCTTTCAACAGACCTGAGAATTGTCTTCTAGTGGAAATTGTACAATTACCTATGGAGTAAATGGTCTAGCATACAATGATATGTCAAAATGCGCCTCGAGATGTATGTCAGCACTTTTGTGCAGAAGAGGGAAATGAATCAGAGGCATGCCTGCACGGTTCTCCCTGTGCTGGCACTTCTGAAGTCCCATTTCATCTGCTGCAGTTACTGTGAAGTTTGTGAAAAATTGTGAGGGCTTTTTTCTCCCATTTTTCTACTTCTGTAATGTAATATTTTTAATGAAGTAATCAAATCCAAAATTTTCTTACAAATCTTTTATCTTTTTCAGAATCAATTTTCAAAACATTTTTTTCTATGAAAATGGATGTCCTTCTCATATGAGACATAGGTATTGAAATACTCAGTATGTACGAACCTCGGTATATAAGAACTCGCAGCCTTTTAAAATACCCTTTCTATTGATTTCATTTTCATGTGAGTACTTTTAGCTCTGTTCCAGACAAAACACTACAAATTGCTGGGCATCAACTGGCTGGTTTTTGTGTATAAACTTAGTAGAATCACAAAGTATCCTAGCTGGGAATGAAATACCAACGTGTTTGGTGTTTACAGACATGATTTGTTTTTTTATTGGAGAGAGTGATCATAACAATCTTCTGGTTTACAGCACAACTTTACTGTCAGAAAGGTCCAGTTGCTGTCTGTAACATTTTCATGCTATTAAGATCCTATGCTGTTTTAACCAAATGAAATGAATTTTCAGTGTGCTGATTTCAGAACCATGCATTACAACCACTCTGAGGTGGACTCAAAATCCAGGTATAACGTTCAGTATGATTTGGGTGTTACAGCCGAAATGTTAAAGCGATCCGGAAGGTGTGTGCAGGTAGTAGGAAAGTTCAGCGTGTGATTTCTGTGCATTGTTGTGCGCAGATGTGTTGCAGGCTCTGACACAACCACAAACAAGAACGATTTTTAAACACTGCTGACAAAATTTTGCAAGTGCTGGGCCACAGGCTAAGAGCTGCAGGCTGGCAGTGCCTGGCGGCTGTGAGCGGTCTGCAGGGAATTTGGCTGGGGGGCTGCGTCCTCAGGGGCACAGCTCTGACACGGTGGTGGGAGAGCAGTGACCACACGACTCCAGAATCTGTCCATTGGCTGCAGAAGTACGTGATAGCGAATGTGAACACAGTGCAACGCTCTTTGTGAGTTTATTTCCACATCTCTTTGTGAAATACCTGCAAGGTGAGGGACTGCTTGCACCTGGTGACAAAATCTGGTTGTGGATTTTCATATTGCAGCCTGGTGGGCTACTCGAATGGAGGCATTCATCCTAGCTGCTGAGGAAAGCTAACTGCTGCCTCAGCTGGGAGAGCAGCAAGGCACAACCGCTGTCGGAGCTGGCGTGGGACTGTGCGCCACGTACCACAAAGCTGGAGTTGAACTTGTCCCCAGGGAATCGACTGGATTCACAAACCAGTGCTGCTTTTGATGCTGTGTTACTCAGGCCCTTGACTGTCTCCTGTAGCTTAAAGTCTGTGAATGGTAGCATATGAGTGACCGCATGCATGGCTTCACTTCTGCGTGGCTGCAGATGCTGTCTGACACGATCCAGCAAAATTCAAGTCAACTTGTGCACCTTGGCTCTTCTGCCTGGTTTGTGCTTCTTTTTCTTTTTCTCGTCTTTTTTTTTTTTTTTTTTTCTTCTTCTTTTTCCATTTTCTATTTCTTCTTATTTCTTTTTCTTTTTTTTTCTTTTTAATCTTTTTCCTTATACCACTCAGCTCCTATTGCTCAAAGAAATAATATTAATTTCTTGTTCTTACCCCCCTTTTCCTTCCCAGATAGATTTAAATAATAGCAAGGCTCCTGTTTAAAATGATAAAATCCAGGAAATTAAAAGTTAAGCCCTTCACTGTCCTTAACTCGGTGTCTCTGCTTTCCCCCTCTCAACAGTGGTGTAAATTGAGGATGAAGCCTCAGCCCGAACTTTCAATTTCCTGGCTGTTGTCAGCTTGTATGGCAATGCTGCCATTCTACAATTTTCCTTTCTGGAAAGGATTTGTACACAATACATTTTATAAAACTACAGAATAGCCAGGAGCAGAAATTAAATATTCTGCAAAGGTCCATATCAGTCTAAAATTACCTCCATGTTTTGTTGAACGAGTGACAAAATTTGAATTCTAAAATATTATTAGTAAAATGCTCATCACTTGTGGTGGATTTATTTAAAATTATAGCTTATGATTTCATTTGTGTGGATACTTTTGCCTTTTAGTCGTTAAGAAGTTGCAGCATCATGATGTGTTTCCCTTTCTTGTTGAAGGACCTGACTTCCTCTGACTGGTACAGGGCTTGCCCAGACCTAACGCTGCTGAGGGGATGGCAGAAGAGTGCTAGGAAGGATGGTAGTGCTAAAAATATGCTCAGGGTAACTTCTAGAAAGGGATACTGGGATGGCAGCAAACATTAGGAAGTGAAAGGTACAAGAGTAAAGCTCAGGTTTAAGACTAGTTAATTTGTCATTACAAAAATGAAGCTAATATTTTATGAAAGCTTACAAAACACTGGAATTGCACTTTTTCACTAGATGGAGGTTGTTGCCCAATGTAGCCTTTGTATGGCAAATTTACACCTCAGCTGCATACCTTGTTCTCTATTAGAGTCTGCCAAATCTATTACTGCTTCCCAGATTCTCCCTGTCTGGAGGAGAAAAACTTACAGCTTTTTTTTTTTTTTTTTTTTTTTTTTTTTTTAATTGTTTTAAATTCATTGCCTTATGTGCAACTTTCAGTAAGATGTGATAGATGAGCTATTTATATATATATAAATTCATATATATATATATTAACCGATTTTAACCTTTATTTGGTTAGTATCTTCCTCCTTTTTTTTTTTTAGTGGTCAGGCTTGTGGCAGGTTCATCTTTATTGCTTTAAAAAATGGGGTGCCTTTATTTTTATTAATCTCAAAAAATCTTGAATGAATTTCAGATTTATATGTAGAAGTCTCCCTATTTGTGGAATGAATCATAAACACCAGTAATGCAATTTCAATGACATTTTTTCTTGTATAAGAAGTAAACTCCCCAAATCTGGGTATTTAGCTCACCTGCTCTGACTGCAGGTGCTGGTAATACCTTTCTGTATTCTGTTTGTTGTTTTAACAGCACAGAGATAGAGAAGGAAGGAGCAGAGAAAACTTGAGATATTTTTCTGGATGTTTACTTCTTTGTGGGTGCTTCATTTTTGTAGAGGTGTCTGAGTACCTTGTGTACTTGCAAACAAATGCACAGATAAGCACAACCAATGTTATATTCACTGACAGCAAATGGGATAGAAAGATTTAAATATATATTGATTTCTCATGACACTGATTTTTCTTTTGTGGTATGTATACTATCTAAAATCCAGCTAACAAATATATGTCTGTATATACGTGGTAATGACAGCAATAGCCATTGCTATCTATTCTAATGGCATTTTTACTGACTATAAACAGGGATAACTGTGATATTTCTTGTGTTCTTAACGTTGAGGAAAAGCTACAGACGGTGGTGTGGGATTTTTCTGTTTGTTTGTTTTGGTAATACTGTAATGCTATAAATCTGCTCGTTCAGATTTTAGTCACAGATTCTACTCCAGAATTTGAACCCATGTTGTTATTTTATGGTGATCCCACTGGAAAACAACAACAATGAAACAGTCTGAGCAATTCACAGCCTAATTTGTATGTCCCTTCAAATATGAAGACACGTTCTGTACTACCTTATCTTCTCTACTGCTTTTTTCTGTGTTTGACAAAATTTAGGATCAAATAACATTCTGTTAATTTCAGGAATAGCGTCGAATAAATCTACGCTTCAGAAAAAGGCAAATAAGATCTAAGCATTGCTAAGTAGCTGGGGGGCATAACTGCTGTTCTTTAATTTTCCAGCAACCCTAACTTCAGAAGTTAAATATACATTCCGTATTTTAACTTCCCATTAGAACATTTTTATGCAACTTTAGATGTGAATTCTGTATGCAGCCCAACTGTTGAGACCCAGAACAAGGGAAAAAAATGGTGCAGATCCAACTAAGGAAAAATACCAAAGCAAATATTAAAATTTCTTCAGTCTTTGCTATAAAAATGAAAGAAATGTCTACATGTATAGGGCACTGGGTGTAGGCTGAGAGGACTGAGAGGCTGAGGTCTGATTCTGCATCGGCTGTTGGCCAGCCATGTTACCTTGTGCAATCATTTCACCGCCTTATACCTGATGAGATACAGAATAATTGTCAAGTATGGTAATTGTAAGAATGTCCTTTGTGAAGTATGTTGTGATACAAGTCTGAAAAGTGATGCATAAAAGTTGTGTGAATGTTAGCAGAGAGATGGTCTTGATCTTTCCTGAAAGCGTGGTGTTGCCAAGCCAAGAAGCGAACGCCTGCCCTGCTGCTTTTCTCACTGTGCCCTTCCAAAACCACGTGTATTTTCACTGACTGTGAATCCATATGTTATTCAGTGGGACACGTGGGTGTCCCAGTTTCTAGGATTAGGTCTAATGATGATGAGGTTTTGGCAATTAACAGTGTGGAATTTTGCAGTCATCTTTCGTGTACCATTCTTTATGCATTCTTCTAGCAATAGAAGTGAGGTTTCACAAGGAATCGGCTATTTCAAGAGTCTGTACTCCACGTAACAACACAGGGTATGCCTGTTTGTGCAACAAAGACGTGCAGATTGGAGCAGAGAGCATGAATATCACACCACACATTGGTTCTAGGAAGCAGCAAGTTTGTAAGAAGATGTGCGGCCACAGCCAGAGGTGCCTGACCGTGCCCTGCTGTAAAATTGGATCAGGTTTTCCCCCAGCAGTGGTGAAATGCTTGTGCACTTACAAATGTGATAGCTGACTGCAGTATTTGCGTATTATATGTTTTTTTATTGTGGACTATTTATCTTAATTTCATATAAAATATTGTAGTTTTTATAGTTTTTTTTTTTTATATCAATTTATACTTACTTTTCCGTATTCCATTTCCTCCCCTGTTCAGTATCTGAACTCGTGGCAGCTGCAGTTTTCCTTTTTTTTCATTTTTTTTTTCATATTTTCTTATTGCCCTAGAAAAATGCAAGCCTTTTTTTGTATTAAGCTTGCACAGTGAAATTTCAATTGATAGCTGAAAATAGCCCTAGCTGCTTGAAGAAGTGGAGGGTATTTTTGCTTTTTTCTTTTTTGTTCTCTGAATCTCACCTGCATGAGTCATGTATGAGCATTGTTTAAAATTTACAGAAACCGCATTATAATTGATAATGGTACTTTAGCAGCATCCAGCACCATCCTGTGTGGTGCAAAGTGAACCATTGTAGGAGTTGAGCTAAAAATATTGCATTAGCACTTAGAGAAAATGAAATTTTTATACTTGATTTGCTCATGGTCATATGGTTGCAACTAAACACAATTTGAGCTGTCACTTCACTGCAGAGAAAAATATGCAATTTTGGAATATTTTAAATGAGCTTGATATTAGATTCTATAACTCAGAATGACACAGGAAATAGTGTTTGCGACATGATTGGTTCATTACTATTTGGTAATTGCAGTCCATCATTTTAAAGGGGAAACTAAAACACAAACAAATGATCTCGGCATTCAGCAGTCTCCGTAGCTGAGTTGTCATTTTGGGGATGGTTTTAGAAGATACAAGTTGTGTATGTTTGGAGGCTTATATTTTTCCCTCCCCTTTATCATTTCAGGAGAATGATTTTCATCATAAACTAACATGTCAGCCAAAGCATCTACATTCAAAAAAAAAAATATTATTTCACAATTTTCCACATGCACATTTGATGTAAACCCTGGAGGTGTATTCCCTGAGTACCTATTACCTCCATTTTAGGGAAATTACATTAAATTATTAGTGACAAATTTACTTGTCTGCCAATGTGTTTTTCTTGAATTTTACTACAACATCAATACTTGGCTGTTTTATATGGGCCCTCATTTACCTGTCTTTGAAGGCAGTCACCCCTCTGGGAGCTCTGCCTGTCACTAACATGTGCTGGGAAGAGTCTTTAAGTTTAACATTCGCAGTTTTGAATTAGAGGAAAAAAATATGTTGCACTTTAAAAATATAATATGCTTTTCCGACAAGTCATTTTAATGCCAACTGTCTCCTTTTTGAGAGCATAAACCCAGTTGTACGCACAGAGTGCTCGGAGGAGGTGCTGGATCCTCAACGTCAAGGTCTTGCCTGGGAGCTGGCACCCAGGAAGAGAGGCGTGAATGGCCGTGGCCTTGTACGTCTCGGGTTTGTGTTTCTGTCTATTCAAGAATCCAGTCTGATATAAAAATAAAAGCAGATGGGGAAAAAAGTCAGACTGAGAGCTAAAGGCAACTCTAGAACTTGAAATCTCTGCCACCGTTGTGTGAGGAGATGCAACTACGAGGCATGTGGAAAATACGGGCCTTTTACAACAGGCACGGCGTGTCTGAGAGAGATGTTTACTTGACTGCCTTTTTTTTCTTTTCTTCATAATCTTTAAAGTCTTTGTCTTCAAATTCAATTAGTGTTAATTCCAAATAAATGAATGTTTCGGGACTTACTGTGCTGGGGTAATATTTGTTTAAGTCCACAAGAAATGCTCTGCTTTTTGAAACCGAAGCCTTTGCAGTCCGAGTTCCTCCTGTTGAGTGCAGGAACGCAGGGTCTCATTTCACGGAAGGGACTCTGTGCTTTAATCTCTGCCATGATTGATGTCCTAGCAGCAGCGTAGCACCTTGTGTTGCATCCTGCTCAGACCCTGAAAATAAGCACGCTTCTGCCAGCTCAGTGCTGGTCAAAGATCTCTGCAGAAAACTTTGGTGCTTCAGTAAATGACACTGGATATAGAATAGTACAGTATCTTCTTCCCTAAAATATTGGTCTCCAGTACTAGAAGTATCTGTGTTTTATTGTACTTAAGCACTGTTTGCCATTCTATGAGTCCACATTGCTAACACAGAGAAAGTTTTAGAAGAACTAATGAATGACTACCCAGAAATGTACATGAGAGCTCACAGGGATAGAGCTCTGTGGGCACCATCATCACCAGCTTATTGTTCTGGGAGAGAGTTTTTGCTAGTAAACTGGTACAAACAACTGTGTTGAAGCCAGGGAAGCAATAGTGGTGTATAGCAGCAAATAATCTGCCCTGTGGCTTTATTTATTTGTGTATCACTCACTGCCTTGTGGCCAGAGTCTGTTATAGCCCTTTGGGTATTATACGTTGTAAACAAGAAAGGATCATGTTGATAATAACAAATTCTGTGTCAGGCTTCCAGCAGTTTGGATTCCTGGGAGCTGCTATGTCCAGGAAACTTGAGGAGGTGAAAATCGATTATGAAGGCTGATAATGTAGAGCAGATTTGAATGCTTTAATTAAATTCCTCTCAACTTAGCAAAGCAGTTGATTAAAATCAGCCTTTAAATGGGACTTTAGTTACCTCAAGATAACTTGTGCTCAAAAAAGAAAAAGGGAGGATCTCTGAATATCAAGATTGTGGAAGGAAGATGATGGTAGAACGTAATTAAAACCAGAATGCCTACTTCACGTTTAAGTGGCTAGATTATCTCGCGGGTATTGTGCTGCTGTTTTTATTTGTAGTGATAGCCCCCAAACCAAGGGCTACGCCCAGGAGCTGGAGCCCTGCTGTACTGTCTCCTAAGTATTAGCGTGCATGGCCAAATATTCCAAAAGCACAGAATCTCTGCCTCAAGGAGCTTGTAACTTAACCGGTTGTGTGTGTGTACGTGTGTGCGTTCACGTACCTGTGCTACCACAAAAAGGATCTGGAATCGCAGTTTGTGTTTTGATGAGACACGAGCAAAGAGTGAATGTGAGGAGAACAAAGGAGAAGGGAACAGTGCAGTGGTTCCTCGAGGTAGCAATCTCGAGCTTTGTTGGTTTAGTGCTGTAGTCATCCTGTTGCTATACTGAATGCTGCGGGATTATCAACAAACTAACACAATTTGCATATATTATGAGTATTTTCAAATTTCTATGAAGTTCAGCTTTTCTTTCACACCTTTCTTTGCTCCTAGTGTTGTTGCAGACTGCTCTGCCTGTCATGGGAATTCCCCTGGCTGTGTTACACATCCCAGGTACTTCTCCCAAATACGGGAAAAACTGGGTGCGCGTTATTTCTATACCCAAATCTTGAACAAGTATCAAAATAGAACCTATAACTCATGTAGAAGATGTACCTAATAATTAATTTCATTATAATTTCATATATATATAATATTCCCTCATTGAATCAAAATGGGTACATAAATCAGTGCAATTTAAACTGATTAACCTCAAACTCTTTTAATTAGAAAATAGGGGCTTCACCGGCAGTATGTGAAATGCCTTTACGTTATTTTGTCTGACTTCTTATTCTAGCACTGAAAATAGATAATGCATATTATTATCATTAAATATAATTTGATGAAGAAATGACATTCTTCAAGGACTTCCTTCATCCTTTTTTAGAATTTGCTACGCCAAAATGCTTGTGAGGTTGGTGCAATACATTTAGGCCTAAAAAAAGGAGAGAAAGCTAAAGGGGACCTCACTGCTTATTACAGAAGCTTGTTCTTTTCCAATATGCTTTCAGTGTTAAGAGTTTTTGTTGTTGTTATTAATATTTTTATCTTTTCCTGAGACCCTGGTAGAAATTTTCAAATCAGTTAAAGATGTTTCTGATAGCATTTAGGAGGAGTCATTGCTCCTGACTGAGGCTGCTTGGGAAATGGCTGTTCATTTCTTTTCATAAAATCTCCTTTCCATGTGTACGTACAGAATAACTTCACAGTTCACCAGTAAGCTCTAAGTAGGTGATGACCAGCCAAGCATCAATGGTTAGATTTTTCTTTTCTTATTATAAAACTGCCCAGAGAGAGAGAGGAAGGTGGATAAACTCTGCCTTGTATTTTGTTAGCTCTAATGCATGTGGTATTGGGGGGGAATTGTTACATTGCCCGTAAATCTTAGCTCTTGGTATATGTAGATTGGTAGAGTCAGTCTTCCGTATGTTAACTTTCAGTAAAATACATGTACGTATCAGCAACTTTAAGATAAACCTTCCCTTTGTGCGTTTCACTTCTTACCTTGCCCAGGCTGTTGTTGAAGGGGGTCAGTGTATTGTGCAATTTGATTTTGCTGTGCTGAAAATCTTACACCACACTTCTCCCGTTTGCTAATCCACTGTTTGCTCCTTGTGGACTCAATTGTGCAACGTCTCAGTTCTGCATTTACATATCAATTAAACCTGGGTGAGAATGGGGAATGTGTACCTCACAAACAGATTATGAAAATACAGTTGGATAGACTACTTCGTAATTTGTGTAAGGAACTTACCGGTTAACAGGGTGACCAAAGTGATAAAACGTGTGCTTCTGATGGCTTTGTTTGGCAAAGAATTGAGATAACGTTTGTGTATAATTATAGGCTTAAGTGCAACTGATGCCAATGATTAATTGAATTGGGATCAAATTTACCTGGGGGGTAACAGTGGCTTTAAAGAAAATATATTTAAGTAATTATGTAATTGTACAAAAAATTATTTAATTTTTAGCATACAATTGTAAATACATACTGTAGCTTTATTAAAATACGTATCCCTGCATGTGTCGCCTGCTTTAAAAATACAAGAGAAAGATGGGTGATAGGTGGTTCTCCTAAGCCATTTCCACAAAGCAAATAAAAATTGCTTAGTGGAGTATATGAAGTTACTGAACTGTCCTGCTAATGTGCTCAGGATTATTTTTGTTTGAGATTGGAGAACGAACACCGTAACTAGGTATGTTTGCTCTCAAGTTTAGAAACGAAGTGCTAAGGTTTGTCACTGTCTTGTTCTTTTTATTAATATGGTTTGAAATACAAAATATTTCACGTTGCTCAGTGCCACTTGCCATCTCTCATATGGTCTCTTTGGCTCTCTGTATATATATACATGGGCACATATATGTATACAGAAGTCATATGTTGTGGTTAACAAGTTTCATATAATGTGTTCTTACGTATGTAAGTGTGTGTGTGTGTAGAAAAAATGAGCGAGTATGCAGGAAAAAATAAGGCGTGCGGCAGCACTCTCAATCCCTCTCTTTCCACTGGTGTTCACTGCACCTGCATTTTCTATATATATCAACCTGTTGTTTATCATGAACACCGGTTTCAGTCGTACAGTTTCATCTGTAGCTAAATGCCTGTTTCCTTGGCAGTCTATCTTACAAATTATAGTTAATATTATTACCCTTTTCGACAACGTAAGGAACGTGTCCGAAATGGAAAAGGAATTTCCAGCTTTGGGCAGAGAGAAAACTTTGTCTTTCTTCATGTGCACCTAATCTCTTGTTTTAGCTCAAGATGGAGGGTTTATGATTAATACAGTTGATGCAGAAAATGGCCGATTGCTTGGTTTCTTTTAAATGTATCATGCTCAGTGCACACGGTCTCTGAGCATCAGTTAGAGGGAAGTGACAGCAGACTTGACCTTTCTTTCCAAATCATATTGGGGGGGGGGAGGAACAACACGACAGAATTAGCATGATACAGCGGTGTTCCAACTTGTTTTAAGTGATAACTTTCATATTTAGTGATGCTGGTATGTTCTGGAAATATAAAATCATATTTTAGCAAACAGTCACATGTTATTTTAAATGCGATTTAAAATTTTAGTCTCTCAGTGCATAATAAGATGGCTTTAAGATATTTCACTGACTTGGCTAATGCTCCTAAAAGGTCAATACAAATATTTAGCTTCTACTTTTACTTCTGCTGTTTCACAGATTGGTCCAATTTTTAATTTGGAGTCATCTCACTGAATATTTTAAGGACTATTTAGACGGCTTGTGAGAAAGCACGAACAATAGGTCCTATATGTAGGAAGGTGTTAGTTATAAAAGGGCTTAAATTGGCTTTAGTGTAACTGGAAACCAAATAAATGGTTCTGGAAACTACACTAGGAGATTTAGCAGGTTTTTTCTGTAGTCACCAATTAGTGCCATTAGAAAGTCTAATACGCACAGCGTGGACCTGCAGCAGCTGTGATTGATACAAAGCTCAGCCAATCGCACTGGTTCGTTGTCAGCTCTCATTAGGCTGTGATCAATTACCAGGATTTTAGACCAATTTGAATGAAAAGTAAAAACACATTGTTACCACAAATTTCATCAAGTGAATATGCTGTATAAGGAAACAGATCAGCTATGACCTCTTTGACATTTTCAAAATGTTTAAAAGCTGAAGTTAATTCTTTGTGATGTCCTTTCATCTTTAGTTGACAACAGAGAGACCTGGAGTGGTGACAGGCCTTGTCAAGTGGGTCTGTCTTATCAGAAACAATACCCTGCAGATCTTTCAAGCCAAATATTCTAATCTAAGATAATTGCATTTAAAATTTCATGTAGCTTTTGTGTCTTTCCCTGAACCATTTTTATATTAAGTAACAAACCTTTCCACTCAACGCTTTTTTTTTTTTTTTTTTTTCACTTAAAAGGTGTAATAGTTGCTAAAAATATTTAAGTTACTATGGTAAATGGCATACAGGAAAGAAAGCCCAAGGATGCCTGTCTTGTACTTCTGGGGTGCTGAATAAAGTTGCAGCTATGCGTTGTCTCAGTCTTTGTGAAGCACTTCAGGTACAGCCTTTTGGATTTTACTACTGCCCACATTTCTCTCAAGACTCTACCCCCATCTCCCACTAAGCAGCCTCTTCTTGTCCTCCCTCAGTCACCTTTGCCAAGTATTGCAGCCCAGGGCCTTTTAAATCTGGTGTTTAGCTGAGGGAGAGCTGTGAGATAATGTTACTCCATTTTTCAGGTGCAGTTTTTAACATTTTTATTCTAGAATAGCCATTTTAGTGTGCAAAATTAAACAACAGATTTAACTTAAAAAAAAAAAAAAAAAAAAAAAAAGAAAGAAAGAAAATAAGCTCATTGTTAGGTTTCTTTTACCCAAGGAGACCTAAAGTAATTAGTATCTTCAGACCTTTAACATGGGGACTTTCATCCTCCATGACCGAGTGGCTGTGTTAATGCAGGCGGTGGCGCAGGTCACGGCTGCTGCTCGTACCCCCAGCTGCGGACCCCTCCAAGCCCCCTGGGTGCAGACCCCGCAAGCAGTTTCTGCTGCCCCAGGCCTCCGTCAGCCTCCTGGTCCTCACCGTTGGGTCACTGCCAGGTACCCAGTGCCAACCATCCTGCCCCTGGCTGCTCTGTTCACTTGTTGGATTACTTCATGTTTTAAAACCATGAAGCTCATTTCAGTAGGATAAAGTAGAAAGACCCAAACAACATTTTGTCTCCCTATCCTGGCAGATTTTTGTTAGTAATTTTTCTCTTTAGAGCTTTCAAATCAAAATATAAACTAGATCAAAGACTGGAAGTACTAGAAGAGGAATAAGCCTCTACCACAAGCTGGTATTTTGGAGCATGTTTACTAGCGGGCAGGTTTGAAAGAGAGACTTCAGTGCCTGAGCTGTTAATTACAGGATAGTTTATTCATGACTTTTTTTTTTTCCTTAGCTGCTGTTCTACTTAGATTAATTCCTTCCTCAACCCTTTTGGTGAGCACTCTTGTCTTTTCGGGTGTGCATTTACATGCCACGTCAGTAACCTCTCACATGGGTTTTTGCTGTGTCAGTAAACATTTCTGAAAATAAGATTTTAAAGCCTGAATTATTTATACTATATGATAAGCAGGCAGAATGATGAAATTCAATGCTAGTTCATAAGATTTTTTTTTGCTTGATTTCTCTGTCTTCCACTCTTACCAGGCTTTTGTTAGAAAGAGTACTTTATTCCTTTCTGACACACTACTAAAGGTATTATGCAAACGTAAGATGTTGTTCATTATAATCTGTTGAAAATGGAGGCAGCAGAAAGCTGAATTTCATTGTATAACTTGATCTAAGAGAAGATTCTAATGGAAAACAGCAGTCAGCTGAAGGTGTCGGGACTGATTGCAAAAGCTGATTTTATTATGATACTAATATTAGGCGACCCACATTCTCTCCACACTGACAGAGCGTGGAGCTATGAAATGAATGAGCAGCATTGCCTACACGGCAGGCACCAGCGGAGTAAACACGGGGCCCGGTTGCGAGTGCTGGACCTGAGCCTGCGTACACCCAAATACCTCGGTTCTGCCAGACATGGAGAACTCGCTTGTCAGGAACAATCACCTCAGAGGGGCCAAGTACCAATGTGTTATAGGAAAGTTCAGCTGCTTCGCCACGCATCATCCAAACCTCTTGAATCCACAACGTTAGACCTCACAGAAAATGGGTTTCTCCTAAACTGTTTCTCTGTTGCTTAAGGATAAGACACAATCAGCAAAGAACTTAGAAAAATGTTCTGCAACCCTCTCCAGGTTTCGCTATGATCAGTGTGTTTTCCGTTGTTACGTTAAGAGGGTAAAAAATGCAACAATGAGAAAATTATTCATGCTTCTGATGAGTTTTAGTTGTTAGGTGAATTCCCTAATTCATGTGGATTATCTCCTGTTCCCTCTGTTTCTTTAAATCACCTGTCAGTTATCAGGTTATTCATGGGAGGCCGCGTGTAGTTGTTTGGTTCAGGCACATGAAAATCCAGGTTATACGGTCACTTAGTTTTCACAAGTCTGTCTGAAGGCAAATTAAGATTTTTTAATTGGTATATTTAGAAATGTGTCAGTATAGTTTACCTTTAACAAAAAGTATTCCAAAAATAAAAAGACATTCCAAAAAGGGTGGGCATTTCTGGCACACTGCTTTCCCTTTTTAAAGAAGGAAATTGTGAAATGCCATTTACTACGTGTTGGTAAATTGCACGGAACAAAGGGATGCTCTGAAGCCCGTGTGTGCACGGGCACCGTGGGACCGTGAGCACCAGGCCGAACGCAAGGCTTTCTGGCTCTCACTGATCTGTGTCTCAGGCACAGATTTTACCTGTGCAATCCGTCTGTATTTTTGCTAAGAAAGTTGAGGCAGGAGCCAAACTGCTCGCCCTTCCTCCCTTGCTTTCCTGCCTGCCCCCTGCCGCAGTAACTTCGAGCATTAGGGTGACAGAAAACTTCTGTATTTTCTTATGCCAACTGTGTCATCCACTGAAGGGAAGCTGCTGTCTCTGAGAGGCCAAACAGCACGCACTTTCAGGCTTTAGAAATATGGTAACTAACTGTCCTTCCCCCCACTCCCCTCAAGCTGTAGGAATCCTAAATTATTTAGACTTGCTGTTTAGAGTGCAATATAAATAAGTGTAGTCTAATGTGTTCCTCATTGCATTGCACTTTGATACCAGCTATGTGAGGTGTGAACTTGGGCTAGAGAGGAATTTTCTGTTAAATGAAACCTCCAGAGCTTTTGCCACGGCTTCAGACTAAGCCGTGAAGTACGCCGTGCCCCCGCGCCGTTACCCGCGGGAAGGCGTTGGCTGGTGGCAGAGCTGCTCCCACAGGCACGAGCACTGCCACAAGGGCATCACAACCATTTTTATATCAGAACCATTCCGTTCAGAGCTCTAGCAAGTATGTGTTTAGCAGCCTGATGTTTTTCTTGGAGAACTCTTTAAGAAAACTATTTCTTTAAAGGAGACCTGCTTAACCTAGATGCGCAGCAGATTCGGGGTTGTACAGCGGTAGGAGTAGTAATTTCCTGTCACCAGATTTGTTCTCCTATGAGGTGTTCCTGCTAGAAGGGCGATGAAGGTATCAAGATTTTTTTTTCCTGTGGACAAACAAGAAAATGTTAACAATAACTTTATTTTTAGGAAATTTTCACGTTTTAAGGGCAAGAAACACAGCATGTGTATGTAATTTTTTCCTATACTTAGGGTTCATATATGTAGGCAAATGTGTGTACACTCCTTAAATAATGAAATTGTTTTCAGCAGTGAATCATATCCAATGTGAAACTGAATGTTTTTTGTACCATTTAAATTAGACATTATATCAAATCCTCTAAGTTTATCTTACTGAAATACATTTAATTAATAACCGCAATTAGGATGCTGCAAAGCCCTGCAATGTTTACTCACGTCAGTTAACAAAGGAGGGCATCTCTTTTCCAGCACACTTCAGCTTTCATTATTGGCATGTAAAGGAGTTTAATTTACCTGGAGGAGTGTAAACCTTTTTGAAATAGGTGCCTCATTCCACAAAAGAATCATTCCACACATGCTCTAAATACTGTACATATTTACCAAATTTAAATACATATTTACATACCTAAGATTGACCCAATTGAATGGAATGACTCCCTCGATACCTTTTATAGTCTATTAGGTAAATAAGCATCTCGGAAGCGGGCTCGCTTTTCTTTGCACAGCAGAGAGTAATGCAGATAGGATTAGAATTTTGGGTCTCTGTAAGGTAGTTGGCTTTACAGTTTACAGTAAACTGTATCAATAGAGATACGAGAAGCAAAGACGAGAACCCAAATTGTTCCAGACGCAGTTAGCGAGGTCGGCAGCAGCTGAGAGCAGCGTGGGGAAGGCAGCGCTGCGGCACGGTGAGGGCTGCCCGGTGCCATGCACAGCGCTGCCCTGCTAAAGCCAAGCTCCTGCCGCATCTCTCCCCTCCATTCGTCCCCCTACACCATATAAACCTGTACTTCCTGAGGCTGTCAGAATCATAAGATAGAATCCTTCATTGCTGAAGATGTTTGATTTAACACATTTTGTCCTAATTCATCGTTTATAGACTTCTCACCCGGTTTGTGTTAACAGATGAGATGCAAAGAGAGGACAGTTTCATTCATGCTCTGTGGAAGAGCACAGGCTGTGGTAACACTGCTGAAAGCACTGATTCCTCGCTGCAGCTACTTTTATCTTAGTCTTGACAGAGAGCAGTTCCAGCACACAGTAACCTAAATCGCTTAAAGTTCTGGAAAACACTTCAAGTCAGGATCTGTCACGTGCCTTCCACGTGCCTTTGGGTTGAGTCAGGGCAACCCTGCGTCTAGTTCCCATGCTGCTTTCAAGGTTCGGATCACCTTGACGTCGGATGGAAGCTGGTACCGGCGAGCTGTCCTGTTACCTGCCTCAGTATAGGTGGAAAAGAGATTTTGAGAGAAAAATGAAATACTTTCTGCTCACTTCTATCTGTAAAGAACAGAGAAATGTGGTTTTTGGAGGAAACATTGTTATTGAATGAGGATAAAGAATGGGTTGCTTGAGTTTTATTTTTTATTTTGTTGCATAGGTTAATTTTAATTTCTGTTAGAATGATTAGTATAAAGGCTTTTACTGGTCTCTCTAAAAATGGCCTGAGAACAATTCTGTATATGGCTGTTCAAAGCCTGTATTGAAAAGCAGGAAAGAGAAGCTGAAGGAGGTCTTGCTCAGACAACAATAAAGAGAAACCAAATGGTTTGAAGTCTGTCTTTGAATGCAGCAACAATGCATATATTGGACACTGGAGATGTCAAAAATAACACATTCACTGGAAGAACTCCAGGTGCAAATCCTGAACATCTTTTTTCTGTATACTGTATATTAGCCTAGAGAATGTTTTTGATACTGCTGCTGTTACTACATGAATGGCTTTGATACAGCTGTATCCAAGATGGCAAAGTTGGATTCCATGGTAAAACTTTCCCTGTGTTAATTCAAGCTTAAAATAAGCAGCTGATAAATAACCATCTCTGATTGTAAGCATCATCAACACGTTGGTGAAGGGCCTGGACCTCTGAAACCATCTTTTGCAGTCCTGCAAACAGAATTCCAGGCAAATGCTACACAGTTTCCACTTCTCAGTATTAAACCATTTTTTTTTGAATTAATTGTGAAAGAAGGGCCACATTTTAGATCAGCTGAAGTGGGTCTTAACAAATCAGTGTGAGAGAGATGAGTTATGAGTTAGTGTTCTCTCCTCATATTCCTTTTTCAACACTACGCTCTAGCTGGAAAACCTGAAACCTGCCTGCTCTTAGACTCAAGATGGAAAGGACAAAAAAAAGAGTCACGGCTTATCTCTACTGACTGACTTAAACCCTAAGGGCCCGAGTAAGGTCTTTTCACAGTCCAGTTCTTTAGGTTATGGAATCATCAGCATCTTGTGACCAAAAGCACCAGAGACATCTGGTATACTGCAAAACCTTTAAACCTGATATTTAATGGAGAGTTTATTGCAGTAGAGAAAAGGTTAATTTTTACACAAGTCTTTTTTGATTTTGGGGATGTTATTTTACTACAGGTATTTGATCTCATTTTCAAATTTTCCATGTGGCATTGGTAATATTTAGCTTGTTTTCTTACTTGCTTTGAACAACAAATTGTTTTTTGTAGTTTCAGCTGAAAAGGTAACATTGAAAACTAGGAACTAATTTTGTATATTGACTCCTTCAGTCAAAGATGATCATACAATAGAGAAATCAAATGTTAACCTCCAAAAGCATGTGTGCAAGTGCTTCCTAGATACCCTTCGCTGATAATCCAGCTGTTGTTGTTCTGTGCTGAGCCTTTTGCTTTCGGAGATTAGAATCAGAAATCTGCAAATTGTACTAAGAAGGCAGAGTGCCTCTGAACTGTAAATATCCGTACTGTGTGACATATTGACAGCAACTGCTCAGCTTATTTTACTCTGGGTCAATTCATCATCTCCTGATTTACGGAGCTGTTCTAGTTTTATCTTACTGATTTGCAAATTCTTGTGACCAATTACATTTCAAACATCAGTTATTTTTATTATGTAATTTGTTTCACTGGAGCATATAGAAAACCCCAGCCCTACTCCAGAGAGCTTACAGTCTAGTTTTAGATATATGGAGAGGATCATAAAGAGAAAAATGAGATAGCCCATACAGTAATGGGTTACTTGGACTTGGCCTGCGCATATCTTGCTGCTTCTTTTGAGCTCTTTATTTCTGATGCGGGGAAAAAAAGATCAGTTCTTGTAGACAGTGAGACAAAAACTAATTTCCATGAATTTCTGATCCTAAACTCACAGAGGATGTCACCGGGAATAAAGACGAAGTGAAATGCTGATTGTAGAGGCAGGATGGGGAGGGAAACGCAGTGACTGGTGACACGAGTGATGTGGAGACGTACAGAGACTGGTTCCGAGGGCAGGGAGGCAACTGTGGTAGCAGTGGCACAAGGCGAGGTGGTGGAAATGCTGACCTTAGGTAAACGTGTGAGGGGACCCGTCTGAGGGGGGGAGTAGGGCATTGTATCAGTGTAATGTCTGAGTGCCCAGATGGGAGGCAGGTGACAGATTTGGTGACCTGCAGGATCCTGAGGGGGAGAAGAGGTGGAGTAGCTGGGAAGATCCAAGGCCAGGTGACCAAGATGGTACAATCAGGGTTGTAGAGTAGTACAGAAAAGAGTAGGAGCTGATGTAGCTCAGGGACATGAGGATGAGAGGTTTCTCGGGTACCATATCAGTCATCCCGCTCTTTTAGAGAAGCTTTGGGAAAGAAAAAGAAAAGAGATAGGGGTTGATATTAGCTGCAGACTTTGCATTGAACTATGATGTAGAAAGCTTTTCCCTCTAGGAACATATTTTACCAGCAGAAGTTTTGGACTTCCTTGATTTCTGTTACTTGCTATGTTAAAATGCTAGTTGCAGAACTGTTAGAAGACAGAACTTCTCTTTGTGGGGTGGTATTTCCATTAATACCCAGGACACTCAGTAAAATTATCAGTGATTTATTGTTAATGTTTGTCATCTTTTAAAGCTTAAAAATAGCTTCATCCCACTGCACTACCTCATGGAGCATTTTAGGCTGGTACAGAGAATTGCTGTAGTAATACTGCAAAGGGAAAGAAAGGTCTTTGAATACATCTAGGAATAATTCCCCAAATGTGCATATTTAGCAACAGTTATGGGTTGGATGATAAATTAATATCTAAGGTGAAACTGAAACAGTTTTCAAAAAGGACTGTTAGTTTCAGCATGAAAAATTGTTTTCAACATGAAAATCATTGTTTCGTATATTGACTGCATTGGTGCTAATAGCTACAGGGCAGATGTTTCTGGTGATGTCCCTACTGCTTTGCACCTATTCAAATGCAGGACACACTTGGCTGCATGGATAGTATTTATTCAAGTGCTTTTTAAAAGACATGGTGAAACGTGCACGTTTTCATCTTCCATTTATCAACCTCAGTCTGATAGCAAAAGGGAATGTAAGTGAAATCCAAAGAGAAGAATGATAAAAGAAATATGTACGATATTCCAGACATTTTATAAGCTGTTTCAAAGTAACCCTGTGCATGGTGATGTATTGTGTCCAGAGCTTTTTCAGTGACCTGAAGAGTTGTGTAGGTTGGCGCATGGTGTGGCTACCAGCAGATGAAATAATTTATTTTTCTGTCCATACAACAGGCTTTCCATGCATTAGTGTGTTTATCATTTCTTTATCCAAAAAAAAACAAACACAAAAACAAACCAAAACAACCAACAAAGAATCAGTAGTGTGCGAATGGAGCCTCTAACGTTAATCAGTGCTTTCTTCTTTTACTAGCTGCAATTCTGCAATTTGGCAAATTAAAGGAGACAAAATAAAGCTCTCAGCTCTGTACAGAAATTTTTCAGAGTGGTTTTGCTTAGTTCCTTATCTTTCTCAATGGCACAGAGATTTTGAAAATGTTTTTGTAATTTTCCTATTCAAATACCTGACTGAAGGAAACCTGTGGAGTGCAAATTATAAAGGTGGATGCATAGAAAGTATTCATCTCATGCTTGCCTGTCACCGACTGAATTTACAGTTGCGGCATCTCCTTTGAAAATCGCTGTCAGCCACATAACCTGGAAAGCCAGACAGGGAATACAAGTGGTACCCGGACTTAGAGCCTGCAGTAACCCTTCAGCCTGAAAATACCAGTCGGTGTAACCGCTGGGAAAAGGCAGGATTTCACAGTGCATTTGTTCTTTGAAAAAATAAATGGGATACTGCTTCTATCCCAGAATTTCTCTGTCTCCAGTAAATTGAGCAGTTTGCATTTTTTCCAGGTTGAATATAGAGGGAAACTGATAACAATGCAGTTTTTTAGCAATGTATTCATTTCTGCATTTATTTATTTTTACTATCTCCAATATAGCGCATGCAGCCCCCAGTCCCTAGTATGGAGCAGGTGGCTGTTTCTTTTTTCTTTTCTGTGTCAGAATGACCTGTCTGCTGAAAAGGTCAACCCAGTGCAAGAATGACATATGTGGTCACAAGGTTTAAGGTCTGAATAAATTTAGGATCCCCCACACTCCAAGACCGTAGTAGTGCTTGAGAATCAGAACAGTAGCCCAGGAAATCAGGGTAGTTCAGGAAAGCAAATAAGATTTCACATACTGCTTTATGATGTCGAGTAGTAGTAATAATGTGATGTAGAGAGGAGATGTTTTAATCTTGTTTTTTTATGCTTAACATTTTAAGTGTGCGTGATAATTTTTCTTTCTCCATTTCAAGACATCTGTCTGAGAACAGGTAACTCCTCCTTCAGCCCAGGGTTATTTGTCTGGTCTTTCCTATGCAAATGAGAGTAAGATTAGGAAAAGATTAGTGATCATTTCTTGAAACATTCTTTTCAGGAGGTATTATCCAGATCTCTATCTTTTTATTTCTAATTATCACTATTATTATTACTACTTACTAGTACTACAGTAGTCTTGGAGAGGGCATCCTTCTAAAATACATTTCGGTGTACCCAGGCCCTGATGGGCATTCCAGTGAAATACCATCAGCATGGGTTCTACAAAATGGCTTTTTAATAATTCATCTGGGTCTATAATGCCTTCTCAAGCTGTCTCAAAACACAGGCAATGTAAAAATTGTGAATTATTAAATAGTAGCTCTTAAACTTTTTGAAAACTTTCTTGTGGAAGGAAGAGCACATTTTAATTGCATAGTCATTAATCACAAGTATCTATCCAGAATATGTATCTCAGTATGATGAATTTGGACACAGAAGCAAAAGCCATAGCAACATAATGCAAAATATAATCAATTTCTGTCCCTCGTGTAGCACAAGCAAAAATACATAAATATGAGAAAAGCACGGTAACCCAAAGGGAATCTTGAAAGGCACGGTGAAATCTGCTCCATTGTTTTTTGCAGCACGTCATATGCCTGCGTATTTTTGGAGGATCTGTTCCAGTGGTTGTGTCCTGAAAAGATACGATTCAGTCTGTGATAGAAAGTATTTCCAATGAAGCTGCCCTTAGCAATGGATAAATGGCTGTGAGCGTGCAGCACTTGCAGGAGTTGCTTTTCAGAATCCCTCTCTGCCGGGAAACATAAAAATCTCTCTCAAGAAAGATTTGTTTTTTTAAGTGATCAGGTGTCATGGAGACCCTGCGCTCAGATATATTCTTATTTCTCCCTGACATACAGTCTTTCAGCTTCTGTCATGCACACACACAGTAGGTGTATATTATGTGTCTTTACACATACACGCGAGGTCAAAGAATGCACTCAGCTGCATGCAGGCCCCATGAACGCGTATATATATGATTATATATATTATGCATTAACAGGTTATGACTGTTTTAATGAATGCATTTTAAAAGAATCAGTGAAATTTTAGCTTTGGAGTGGAACATACAAAAATATTTTTGTAAGGCAGAGCTGAAAACTGTATCAGAGGAATTCCAAACAATCACCTCGAGACGCAGCACTCGGCAGACGCGTGTGCAGCACGCGCAGCCACCCCCGCTGGGGTTTGGCAGTGTCTGTGCACAGGGTGTGCCGAACGGCGGGGTTACGTCTTAGGAATATTTAGAGGAACAAAATTCGAGACGCATTTCTAGGAATACAAAGTAGGCCAGAAGGTCCTTATGGCTTGGACTCTTCAGTAATTTTGTGCTGTCTGTGTCCTTATAATGTAATTTATTGTGAACGCTCTAAGGAAGGGCTGTAACCAAAACAACTCAACTGTCTGGAGACATGCATGTTAAAAACCAAAAAATGAGAAGGATGTTGCCTGGGTCACTGCCCATTTAACAGCCCTTAAGCAGGATGTGAGAATGCTGCTTATGGCAGAGGCTTCAGTTTCTTTTTTTTTTTTTCTCTGCTTTGTAATAATTCTTTATCCAAATACTTGTAGTGAATGAAACCTGCTGCAGCGAGAGTCACATTATCAATTCTTGCCCACTCCTCAGGTCCTTTGGTTGTCTTAATGTCTACTGTGTTGAGGGGTAAATATTTGACCACTCCGCTAGCCATTGCTTCACAGCCTCTGAGTGACCCTGCATTAATTAGCTGGGAATTTCGGGGCTTTGAATCTGATTGAATCAAAATATTGTTTTTACAAGTTGATGAAGGCTTGATTGATGTGGGTTCTGCTGATTCTTTGAAGGATTAAATTGTATGTACAGATTACAGAGCCCTGCCTGTCACTGCTTAAATGGGAATTGTTTTTTAACAACGCCAAGAGAAAACACCGTGTTTCTTTAAAACGGGCAAAAAGAAGAACCATGGTTTCCCAAGGTCTTGTTCTCTGTCTTTGTGGGTGGTGTACCTCATTCAGTCTAAAAGTGTTCTTTTCAGACTAGATTCATGCTTTCCTTCACTCCAGCTCTGCTGTCCTGCATCTTGGCCGTAGGAAATGAGATATCTGGGTTCCAGGCCCAGAGATGCTGGAGATCACAACTAGCAGAAACATCTGTCTGCTAGCCCGTAGATTGTCCTGGACAATAGCAGTAGCATCTAATCAAGTCTCTCAGGCCTTCCTTTTCGGAAGAGGAAAGGACCTCAGGGGACTAAATAAATACACTGAAGAGGACAAAGGAAGATGTAATGGCAACCACACGCCAATAGTTTGTCAGCAAAAAGGCTCTTTAACTGTGCTGTTGAAGAAAGGGGGATCTCAAAGAGTAGCTACCCCTTATAAAGGACACTGTGGGCAGTATGTTCCTTTCCTGCACATATGGAATATGTTTTTTTTCTTTTTCTTTTTTTTTTTTTTTTTTCCTAGGGATTTATAAAACTGTAATCTAATTTTACTGTAAACCTGTTACACTGAAAAATGGCTTGTTCCTATAGACTCTGTGCTGTGTAATGAATCAACCCCAATAAACATATAAAAGAAACAGTAAAACGAAAGTAATTTGGTGTGGGTCCTACTGAGGGATGTGCAGCAGAATCACTTTAAATTGCTATTTAAAATGCATGTGATCATTTTCAGAATTACTGCACTTTGGATTTACTGTAGCCATGGAGTCTCTTTGGGAGGATGAGATATGGCTGTGTCTGCCCTCCATTCACCTGTGCCAGAGGTGATCTCCTGCTCACACAAGGGCAGGGGAGAAAATAAGGGATACGTGTGTTTTTAAAAGCCATCAAGGGAAGAGAGAGGGTAATATAAAAGCAAGTACATCACCATAATTGCCTGACATTTCACCCAAAACACATCAAACACAAGAGCTAGTGGTTCTGAAATGAAAAGAAGGAAGCAAACTTTCCTCAACTAATATCCTGAGAAAGAAGTTTCCAGAGATGATCTGGAGATGAAAACCACGTCAAACAGCAGAAAACTTCTGCGCCTCCTTCAGCGTGACTGGGAGGGACTCCAGCCCCTTTGGGTTTAGTTTGTCCTACCAGCCGTTGCGCAAGGTTTGGGTAAAAACATGGTGCAACAAGAAACCTTCCTGCTTCCTCATTACTGCTAGTACACAAATAAGGTATCTCACTTTCTGATTTTGTGTGTTGGAAGAACATTCATGGAAGCAAAAATGTTAAAAAAATAAATAATCGTATAGCTGTGAATAAAAATTAAAAGATAAATGAACAGCTAAGTCTTTATTAAACAGCAGATTGTTTTCTAGTGGTAGGGGAGGGGGAAGGTAAGGCAGAAGTGAGAGCGAGAAGGAATCAGTATGGTTTAAATGATTTACTAAATTTTGAGGAAACCATCCATCGGCAGGAAAGCCATCTGCATTTTGAACATAGGATGAAACCTTTCTATGGACACAGTTTTCCTGTAACTTCTTTAGGTATCGCACTTTCACATTCTTGTCATAGTGAATCTTATCTCTCAAAAACATGCTTTAAGTCCTTTTTTGTTTATTTTCACATGCTGCTACAAAAAAATGGATTTGTAACAAATGAACAGATTTGCTTTTAATTTATTTATTTATGGAGCTCTAACTACCAAAATGCCAGTCCAGCATCACTTCTGTGATGTGTTTGGGGCAGTTAGACACATGGATGGGATTCTACCTCCTTACTACTCTTAATACCAAAACCGTACATCGATCATAGTCTGGATTCAGCTTGGAAGAGGGCTGCTGCCAGCCAGACTTCTCCTTAAGGTCTCGACGAGCTGCCATGCTGCCCAGCACGGCCGCCTGGCCTTCGCCTCAGTTCCCCTGCTGTGGGGACATGCAGGAGCACCCAATGGCACTGGGGGTGTGTTGCAGGACGTGTGTGTGCCTGGCACCAACAGCCCTGGCATCAGGCCTGCCCTGCGTGATCGTCTGAGCTCCTGTGGGCTTTACGTGGCAAAAGCTGAAATCTGGCTCAAGCTGTTGTGGCTGTGTCAGGTGTTCCTTCCTGGTGGGGATCCTCCTCTGATTTTCTTTTGGTGCAGTCTGGGTGTTTGCACGAGGGATGTGTATACGCGTGCGGGGCATTTGTTCTCATGCTGCTGGCTTTGTGTTGTGCGGTGAACAGGGCGAGCTGGCTTCCAGAGAAAGTAAGCACAGGTTTCGTATGTGCCCTGTGACCTTGTGTGGCAGCCCAAGGCAGCAGTGGGACTTAGGGTGCTGTAGGAAAGCAGTGTCCTACAAACAGGAGACGTGCGGGGAGGCAGCTCGGAGAGCCTGTCTGTACCAACCTCCGTGGGACCGAACTGTAACAGTGGTGGGAAAACGCAGTTCTCAGGGGTCGGTGTCACTGCTCCATTCAAACCACACATATTGGTCAGTTTACTTCCAACACCCCAGAGAAATAATTAATTAATATATCAGTGTTTAACAGAAGGCGAATCTGAGGGAGGACCTGGCCAAGCCCCGAGGTGGTGCTGGGGCAGGTGG
The DNA here is from genome assembly GCF_964035555.1 of Netta rufina. NCBI lineage: Eukaryota > Metazoa > Chordata > Aves > Anseriformes > Anatidae > Netta > Netta rufina. Next base: position 781,782 of record NC_140136.1, on the reverse strand, counting down.
GTGCTGCGTGTGGGTGCTGGGCGCAGGCACCGATGCATCGCGCTGGGTGCAGCTACGTGGCCAGCACAGCAAAACTGTGCTGGAAAACACCAGTGTGCTTTTGATTTGTGTTTTCTTCCCCTGGCTTTAATCCTGTTACTAGCCCGTACGTTTTTGTTCAGTGTCGTACAGCTTGCCAGCCAGTTCCAGGAGCCTGAATGGGAAAAATATGTAGAAACCTTCTTTCATTGTGGCTTTCAGGTTTTTTATTTTTTTATTTTTTTTATTTTTTTATTTTTTTTTGCCAGCCAGTAAGCTGTACAGAGAATCTGCAAACTGATACAGTATCTGTTGCCTTTTAACCTGAATTATTGAATTCAAAATAACAAACCATTCGCAATGAGCAGTGCAGCAGAGCACAATTGTGATACTCCTGCCCAGGCAGCCCTACCTTTTTGATGAGGAGTAATTAGCGAGCGAGAAGGAAAGCTGTAGTGCATCTTTTATCTCCTGCATGCTTTTTCAAACTTCCTACATCCGTGCCTTTCTAAGTGCGGGTCGCTTTGAAAGGGCTCTTCCAGTCCCGAGGCTGTGCTCCTGGCCGAGGCAGGCAGCCCCCGTCACTGCCCACTTGGCTGCACCTCATCAGGAAGCATTTGCTTTGCTCATCCTGCTGCTCTGAGCGGAGAGCCCCCAGCCGCTGCCTTTGAAGTTCCTGGGTTTTTGATGGTTCCATGCAATGTTTGGAAAATATTTTTGTTTGTTTCAGTACTTAAAATGCAGCAAGAAAAAGAAGGATTGTATTTAACGGTGTACTAATGTATTGCCACTTATAATTTTCGTTAATCGAATTACCTTGCAGTAATGAATGCTGATTTTTAATACAGAATATCTAATTTTTATAATCTTGTTTTTATTTCAGTGTATTTTCTAAATACGTGCATGTGTTCAGATATGTGTAACAAACAGTTCTGAAAGATAGCAACGGACTTTAATAACAAATAAAAGAGCAGCTCGTATTCAGCTTAAAATTGCCCACAGCTAAATTCAAGGAAACATATCTGCAGTTAAACTGAAAAGTGCAGGAATGGGTTTAATCATTTAACCTCTAGATTACAAGCCAGGGCATTTAAAAATCATGGGGTTTGCTTATTACTTATATGAATCACATCTTTGCTACCAAAAAATAAAAATAAAAATAATAATAAAAAAATCCAGAAACTCTTGTTTCCCTCTCTAAGTGGCAGTTTAGATTTCCCTTTTTGTCATTATCAACCTCAGGAAAGAAAGGGGGAAGAGCATTTACAATTGTTTAAAATTGTCAGTGACATTTAATTTCTGTCAACAATTTCTTAATTATTGCTTTAAAAGCAAAGCTTCAATGTGTCAGTCTAAATAGTGATACAAAAGGCTTTTTAAGAAATCACAAATTAAGCTGCTAACATTTACCATTTCCAGAAAATACTGATTAGATTAGAGATAATTATTTCTCATAATTTTGCTACTGAAAAAGCTGAATGTCTAGTCATATCAGAACATCTAAACGAAATTACAGAGAAATACTTTCCGAGTGCAACGTTTGCAGTTGTATTCAAAAAGGAGAGTGGAAAGGTTTTAATTTTATGAAATATTTACTGAATAAAAAACTCCTAGAAGTAATTTAAAGTCTTTGATCTCATCTGGCTTTCCTGTTGCAAAACACAGTCTTTCAGAATATTTTGCATGTTTGCTTCTTGATATAAAAATGAAATAACAAATGTCCAATCTGGACATACATTTGCAAGGTATTATTGAGAATGTTTCTTGAAGTTTAAAACTGAACGAAGTATAATTAATGGTAATATCTGTCGGCCCCCTTTTCTTACTGTAAATAACAGAAAAACAAATAAATATTATAGAGTGAAATGCATGGTACAAAATATAGTTTGAGAGGCTTAGTCAGGGCTGCTGTTTTTAAATAGGAATTTAGTTGATCTTATTTGTCATGTTTTAAATACTTCAAGTATTTTAACACCATTACAAGGAATTCACATAATGGTATCAATCCTAAAAAATGTCATGCTTCTTCAGGAAAAGGCTTTGACTTTAGTTAAGAACTCAGGGCTATTATCAAAATTAGAAATGTCATTTTCTCCATTATTTTAATGGAAAGTTACCTTTGGAAGAATAAGTCCTTTTTGACATGATATAAATGTTTTAAAATAAAAAAAAGCATTGAGGGAATCATAGAAACATTTTAATCTTAATTATTCATAAATAGCTACCTCAAGTCCATTTTAACAAAATGTCAGTTGACCAAGAAACATGCTTATTTTGCATGAGAAAAAGGAATATTTGGGCTGTAAAAGGATGCTTTATCAATGTATATTTAACTTAAAATGAAGCTCACAAATCAGAAACAACCATCTATCATGAAAGTGCATTAACGTTACAGCATTTGCTACTGAAAATTCAGCAATATTATGAATTTTTTAACTCTCTGGCTAAATAACTGAAAAAGAAATTGCAAAGGACTACTTTTATTTATCAAGATTTTACCATAAGTTTTTTCATAAATTCACATTAAGTATTGGAGGAGCTTGATCTGAAGGGAAAAAAATCAACAAACATTAAAAATATTATAATGGTGAAGCTTTGAAATTTAACTAATACTCTTAAATATTTGAGAAGCTTTTTATTATTTTTCCAAAGCTTACCAATAAGAAATGAACTCCTCAATGTACGTTTTAATATACCGTGCACTTTGCAGTTAAACATTTTATTTTCACAAAGACATATAGAAAGAGACCTGCTATTTGATTACTAAATGCATTTCACAGCAACTGATTGTTTTCTTCTTTTTAAGTATGCAGACTAAAGTAATACAAAAGGACTTTCTGGAGTTGCAGGAAGAATTAATTGTTCCTTTCAGCTCTTCTAGAACCTATAATTTCTGTGTTCATGCTGTCCTGCATGGTTGCTTGTATGTTTGTATATACAGGTTTCATTGGCAGACCTAATTTCAGAATACATAATGCATGATTTTGAAACCAATTTGTTATTGTAATAAAATATTTTTAGGAATGCATGGTGGTACTTGAGAGGAGAATGTTAAATTATACATGTATTGTGGCCGAGTGCATTCATTTAGCTCAGTGTGCAGGTGAATCTCCCCATGACCTTGGCACTTGCAGGGTAGCATAGAATAACAATCAAATCTAGGATTGGAAATCCTACCATTTCCAAATATTAACAACTTCTTTCAAAGGAAATGCTGATTTCAGCATTTATGTTAATGGAAACATCAGTATATCTTTCAGGGAACTTTAAAAAAAAAAAAAAAAAAGCCACGATCTTAATAGGATTAAAAGCCATGCTTTTTATTTTCAAAATGCTAATTTGTTTTCTGCATTCTGTTTTCATATCAGGTCTTGTTATTCAGTACACAGGGATCTAGAGGACACTGAAAGCTGCCAGAAATGCAGTTGGTAATGATAGGAAAGCTACATAAAAGGTTTCTTTCTGAAAGAAATTCTGTGTTTCTTGCAAGCCTGTTTTCTCCATCCCTGTTAGTTGGTTAGAGAAGCTAAACGCAGTGGTACTGATGAGAAGCATGGGAGGGATTTTGCTTGATTTTGCTGCTTTGTGTATCTCCGTATTTATTCCTTTCACATTAAGGAACAAATGTTAGTCATTAGAGGTGCATTAATTGAAATAGCCTGTGACCCATATTAGTGAGATGAACTGATTCGGCCAGCGAAGTTTGGCTGTGAAATTTAGAGTAGCCCGAGGCACCTGACATTCTGTAATCTGCTTATCTTGCAGGCTTTCACAAGCGGCTCTCCCATCGTCATTCATGCTGAACAGTGGGGTGTAGAGAGGAGGCCAGAACAGAGATAATAATTTACCATGTAATTTGTTTTGAGATTCCTTTGATAGATTTCAAAACCGAAGCATCCTGCAAGAGAACAGGGCCTTTAAAACCTTTAAGCCAAGCCAATTCTGTGCTTGGTGGTGGGTTATGCAGCGTGCTCAGCAGGGAACTACCTTAACGAATGGACACCCAAGGCACTGACCATGCTCGACGGGGACCCTCTATTTATTTAATGGCTTTTAAACATTGCTTCTATTCCTTTCCCTCCTACAATGACTCTTATACCCAATGCTGTAAATTTGGAGAGAACACAGTACAGTTCAGTGCAGGTTGATGAAAACCATTTGCAGCAATCAAGAAAGGCAGGTAATTTTCTGGACAGATTTGTTTTGTAAATGAGGTGTTCCATTTGGGAGCCTGGGCAGCAGCACACCTGGCACACAGGTGTGCCGGCGCAGGACAGCTTTCTTTAATTCCCTGCTAGTTAGGGGATATTTCTTCAGCCCACAAACTTTTGTTTTAATGCCTTCACGGAGGCATAAAACATAACAAAAATTCAGGGATTTTATATTCAAAACTTCAAAACGTTCATCCAAAAGGGAAAAGGATCAAAAGGAAAAGGTGGTGCGTTTCATGTTCTCTTGTGGTTTTAATACTTGTTAACTGACCTATAAACTGAGTTTTCCAACTAAAGAAACGTAAGGGAATTTTATTATAGAAAAATCTACTGCGAATCATCCCCAGCTGCTTTTAGAGATGGGAGAGGCTATTTTCACTCTTGCTTTCAAGGATGATGTGTGCAATCTCCACACCTTTCCTTTGTTTATATACGAACATTGCATATCCCTATCCAACTGCTATATTTGTTTACCATGTTTGAGTATTTTTTCTCAGAGCAGCTGGGTTTTATTTATTTATTTATTTTCAGTTAAGAGAGAATCGCATAGAAGAAATGGTGATCTTCTCTTGACTGTTCGTTTGTTTGGTGCGGTCTAGTTAATGTTATCTCGAGGCTTTTGATTACCCTTGCATTTCCTTGGACACAAAATACTTTTTAAAACCTGCCCTAAGTTGTGCTGGTGACTCCTGGCCTGTTGCTGGGCTAATCACGGTGCTGTACCTGGAGCTGGAGGTGCTGGGCAAATCCTAATTCTGTGGGGGAAAAAACAGAAAACGATTAGAGTTTGGGAAATGCCCTTAGCATGATGAAAATGATTAACGCTTGGGGTGAGGAAATACCTACGGGGAATGGGTCTGGAACCTTTCAGGCTGAATTTAAGTTTTTTAGATCAGTGTGTTGCTGTGCATTCTGTACAATGCCCTGGACAAAGGAACCTGGCAGGGGCCTCTGGGTACTACTGTAATACAAATAATAATAAATCAGAATAATGGACGAACCGTGTCGCGTTTAAAATGCACGGCCTTTTGTCGAGGACTTAAAATGGGTTTAGGGGAATGCTGGCTCTATCAGTTTTTAATGGCAGTCACACTTGGTAACAATAAGCTGTAGTGCTGAGAGAACTTAAGAATTTTAAGAGCCGCCGCTTTGCGTTGAAGCGAGAAGCGGGATGGTGGCAGCCCTGTGGGTATGACGATGAACGGCCAGGCCTCGCCCCTCGGCCTCCCGACGGCCGCACGAGGCCGGCAGCAGACACACGGCCAGGCCTGCTGGGCTGCGAGGGCATCGAGGGACGAGTTGCCACGTCCCTCACAGCTCCCAGAGGAGAGGAAGGGGCTTCGTGGCCCACAGGGCCCTGGCGCGGGGGCACTGGCACAACGTGACGGCCTGAGGTGGGAGCGCGTCTGGAGCGGGGCCGTGGCTCTGCAGCCAGCTCAGCTTCTGTCTGGTTTTGTTCAGCCGGCACCCGTCCTCCTCACACCTCCCCTTCAGACAGCGCCCGACACCCCTCGCTTTTTCTATCCTGTATAATTGTTCTGAGGAATCAGAAAAAAAAAATCCAAATTCTGCAGTCCCGATCCTGCTGCAGGATTGGATTTCATTTTGTGGTTCCTGGCCGCCCGGGGGCTGCCCACGGGGCCTCGTGCTGGGGGCTGTGGCTGCTGGGCCAAGGCTGGGCCCACCGGGAGCCGAGCCCCAGCTGGTGCCTGCCACAGGTAGGGCTGGTCCCAGCGGGCCCGGGGCTGTGCGTGGTGCCCAGCCGGGATTCCTGTGTGTGAGCCGAATACCCAGTGCGAGTGGGGCTGTGGCAGCCCCCTCCGTTAGGAATTGTTCCTTCGTTTTATAGGAGGGACGGCGTGCTGCCCTGTAGCGGGACGTTTCCAGGCCCATACGTTGTGTCAGTGGCTTTTAAAAATCAGCCGCGTGGTTTATAGGATATCAGGGAGGTCTCCTTTATTTGCAGGAAGGATTTTCTGCTTATCTTTCCGTAATGGTGCAGTAGCTTTGCTACGGGGCGGATTCTGAAGTATCACTTAACATCAATCCATTTCCTTAAGATTGTTGATAACGGGGCTTGTATTTCACAACTAATAAATAGGCCAGATTTCATAGCAAGGTTTAAAAAAAGAAAAAATGCAAGATCCTGTAACACCTATATTTCCCCTGAAGTCCTTATTTTGAAGTTCTGCAGTTTCCTGGGCTTTGGGAAAACAGCATTTTTCCATTCTGCCCAGGCCCTGTGGAGGGACGGCGGCTGGTTTTTGGTTTCTGCGCTGGCAGTGACGAGCACCCGCAGACTGCTGGCCGTGTTTACAGCTTATGCAGGCTGGTCCCTGGGCAGGCTGGGGCATCGAGGTAAGTGTTTTCAGAAGCAAACTACTCAGACTGAGTAATTGTGGAATTACAGGATTTTCTGTCAGTTTTCAAAAACTGCATGGAGGGGCGAATGCTATCCAGGTCTCTAGTACTGATTTGACTAATGCTTATTTTGCAGGAAAATGTTTTTTTGTGGAAATGCTCATCGGTGCGTTTGCTTAGATGTTTGAAAATCACTCGGGTTGGACAGAAATTTAACTTTTCAGATTTAATAATTCTTCAGTTCTTCCTCAGTTAGGTTGGACTTTGGTCTAATACAGGGCACACAAAGTATTCTCTTTTCATTTTTCAAAAGAGCAGTATAAATGCATTTCAGATCACCGCGGAGGCGTCGAGGGCTGTAACTGTCATTCAGTAACACAGAGAGCATAGAAAAAGATCAACTCCAACACACCAAGAAAAGAAAGGGAGAAAAAACAGCGAAGTGTGGGAGCTGTCTTAGTCAAATACACAGCCGAAGTAAATAAATAAATACTTGGAGATGAGTGAATTTTAATTCACGTGTTGCGAGATCGAACCAAGCAAGTAAAGGGCAGTTGAGAAGCGCGTTCTGTGCCGAGATGTGGTGTGGCCCCCCCGGTGCGTCCAGGGGCTGGGGTCCTGGCCGCGGGGCTTGCTGCGCCTTCAAGTTTTCCTTCATTTTTCGTAGTTAGAGGGAAATGCGGTGAAATCTTACGAGAGCACCCAGGGCTCACAGTGGCTGCTTATTGTGGGCTGTGAAATCACTACTGTTATCTTACAGCCATTTCACAGAGGAAAGACAAATAAAAAGGCTTGTGACAGACAAAACTGGATGGCTTTTTCTTTGAGATGAAAAGCAAAATGTAACAAGCACGTTTAATTTCTCCTCTTGCAGCCAGCTTTTAATGAAAAGGCTCCCTGCAATGGGAACAGATAATGTTTGTCTTATAAAATGTAACAGCTAGTTCCCATTTTAAACACCGCTCTGCTGGCCGGACTTTGTTGTGGGCTGAGCACTGACAAGTTTGCAGATGCTGCAGCTTGTTACCTAATCAGAGCCAGATGCTGTTCCTAGGCAACTTTCTCACTGTCACCACGGCCCTCACCGCAGCAGAGGGACAGCCAGGATTTGCGACAGACCTTTTTGTTCCTGGTAGTCCTGCCATATTTTTTGATTCTCTGTTTGTTTTTAATTTAAGGGGGTTTGCACTGGCCAGAGATACAGAAGAATGAATGGGAGAGGCAATCTGAAAGAAGCTGATGTCCACTGGACATCTGTTTAAATTCAACATTCAGGCACAGAAAGAAGCCTGTGTGCCTTTAGTTTGTTCTCGGGAAATGGCCTGCAGCAAAATGAGAGTATTTGATTTGAGAATTCATTAGATAATTCTGTACATTATACTTCAAATAATACATAGGCCTGAGAGAATGTTTTAAGTAAAATTAAACATTTCAGTGTGGCTGCAGCTGTTGTCAGGCTATTCCAGCACAGAGCACAGGGAGCTTTTCTGCCCCCTCTGAACTGCACCCGGAGCTCGATATTCTGTTTGCGTTCTAAAAACGGCAGCAAAGGAATTCAGATTCTGCGGAGTAGAAGGCTATTTGCTTGAGATCATTATTTGATTCAGCATGTTCTGCGGCAGCCTTTCCTTTCCCCCACCGAGCAGAATGCTCAGTACTGTATGTCGAGTACTTGTTATTAGCAGTGCTGTAGCGCCGTGTCCTTAATTGATTTGTTCCCATCTGCTATGGAAATGGAAAGTTTGCAGCCCGTCATCTGGCGGCGTGCGTTGCGGTGTGCTCTCCTTGGGTTAACTACTGTGAGACAAGAGAACGGGTTCTGCCTCCTCATGCCAAACGGTGCCAGAAGTGTCATGTAGCATGCACAGCTACAGAAATGTTTGTTTTCAGAGCTGCTTCCACATCCCGAATTATCCTCCTGCTACACCACATCGCTATGCGAAACGTTTAGGACTTGGAGTTGCTCCTGTTTACAGAGGGCTCTGCTTTCTTTCTTTCTCTCTTGGAGAAACGTGTTATGCAGTGGGTAATAAAACTGAAAATAAAGATCAGAGCCAGTGGAAATGCTGTAATGTTTCTCGGCAGAAGCATTAGAAACTGCCCATAAACCACGAGGTATTCAAAAATTTGCACCCTATTACTGTGCCCTGCAGCCCCCCCGGAATCTCTTTTCTCTGACAGATTTTTTTCTTCCCAACACCTCTGCACTTTCAGATTGGGTTTAGGAGCCTGATTCTTTGGCAGCCTGCTCGTCCCTCACTGGCCACTGGTGGGGGTTTGTACTTGCTTTACTGCTGCCACTTTTCTAGGCTGAGTTTGAGCCATAAACTCCCTGCCTTCCCCTGAAGCCGTGGAAAGGGCTGGGATACACAGCAGTTAATAAGCGGTTTGAGAGAAGCTTTGGTCTTATCTGTACAGCTGAAAGCAGTGGTGAACTCTGATTTATCTTACAATAAGATCATATTTTAGAACTTCCAAGTTTGCTTGCCCAGAGCGTGCACCTTCCTGCTTTGTTTTGTTTTGTTCTGTTTTGTTTTGTTTTGTTTTCCCCAATCATTTTGTGCTACTCTCTTTCCTAGAAAGTGATTTCATTTCCTGGATTTATTTTCCCTCTGACATCTCAGAGAGCTGATGTTTTTCTATGTGTGTCTGTCTACTAGGTGGAAAAATTCGCAAAAATCTATAAGCCAGAATCCGCTGTGAATCAGCTGCTGTCTTTTTCGCCCAGCCCGTTGTTTAGGCGGTGACTGCTCCTTGCAGGCAGGCTGCACTTTTACACAAACCTCATCTCCGGAGACGCCGGGCAGAGCGAGCGAGGAAGGTCTGCAAACTCAGCCTCGCACAGCAGCCCCCCAGCAGTTAAATTAAGTCACCTCTGGAAAGTCTGCCCTCCCCTCCGCGCATCCTCAGCCCCAGCTCCGCCGTGGACGGGGTTTTCTCTGGAGAACAATAAGCCATCGTCTCTTCTTTTGGTGCCTGTCCAGTGCGGAAAGAGAAAGATGAGGTCAAAGTGGCAGGCTGTACAGCTTTCTTTTGAGCCAAACAGATGGTGAAGGTTAAGTGACAGCTCTGTGACTGCCTCTTTTGAAGTAATTGGAGATAATTTGTATTTTGAATCAGAACTTGACCACTGTCAGAAGGGAAGAAGGTTAATATGTAAACGATTTTACATTAGCCCCTGTTTCTTGGGATTTTTGCGCCCTCCCACCCCCCCTTGGATTCTTGTTTCTATAATCCTTGCTCCAGGCTATTGGTAAGATTGTCTTTGAGCTCGGTGTGACTCGTCCTAGGCTGCAGTTGTTATGAAAGCCAACAACAGCTTATTAAGGCCAGGGATAATCTCTGCTACTGATGCATTGTTGCTTTCCTGCAGTCCAGCTACGGCTGTGCGTTGGAAACAAGACCCTGCAAACGCACGGGGTCTGACTGGGGTGGGTAGCAAAGAAACGCACAAAATACGTTCCTGTTTCTGAAGCTGAACTCCATTTTGCAGATTATTTTCTATGTTTAGGATGCCCCCCACCCCTCAGCTTACTTTTATCATGATCAACAATGCTAATTTGATTTTGGCTTCCTCTTATCCCTTGCGACTTCTTTTTGGCCTTGAGCAGACTTCTGTACTTTAAGTTCATGCACTTAGAGTGTAGAGCATCCCGTAGTGTTGTGGTAGCTTGTGCTTTTCTGCTATCACACGGGCAATAATGCTGGAGCATTTGTAGAGCTGGATTTCAGAGCAGTTAAGAGGAGCTGACGAGTTGCTTCTCAGCAACTCCTGTTGATGTAGCAGTATAAACCTCCCCGTCCTCAGTCTTGTTGTAAGTACCACAGACAAAAGCAAGTGGGGATCAGCCGTGATTCCTTTACCTGTCCTTTTCTTTAAACGTGGAAACTGAAGAGGCCTTGTAAGGGAAAAGCCAGTGATATCTGCTTCATTCACCGTTAGGAAAGCAGGCAACAATTTTCAGTTTCTTTCACGCTTACTTAAATACTGCAGCTTGGACTTCTGTGTTTCTCAGACGCTGAATTTTAATATTTGGTGTAGAAGTGGGTAACCAGAGGCACGCCGAAACAGGCTGGCTGGGAGGTGACTTGCACCTTTTTGTGGACTAGATTAATAAAACAATTATTTTGTCCTGGCCCCAAAAGATTTTTTTTTGCTTGCAGGAGTCAGAGATGGTGGAGAGGCAACCAGAATAGAAAGGCAGTGGTATTTTTGTGCATTTAAGTGCTGTTTCCACAGAAGCACAGAAGGCAATATTGTATTTTATTCATATACATCAGGTTTATTATGAAACACATTTTTTCACTAACTTGAAGAAGAAAAAGGAGATATTGGCTTGTTATTTCTGCCTTTTTCTTAACCAGGCAAAGTAAAGAAATGGTTGCAAAACCTTTAGAAGCATTCAAGTACCTCAGTGACTTTCATCAGATGTTCCCTGTACAAGAAAAAGAAAAAAAAAATCGTTCTATCTTTTTATTTTTACTTTGCTTTAATCTTATTTGATGATGTCTCAACAGGCTGGGACATGCTTTCTTGGATGGCAATTTCACTGCACCATATGTGTCTCTCACAAGATAGCAGAGTGAAATGAGTCTTGGCAGGAAGAGAACTAAACACATCGACAAAGAAAAGAAAAAATTTATTTACTTAACTCCCTGTTGCCTGCATACATTTTTGCCTGGGACTGCATCTGGTACAGTGATTCAAAGTTAGTTTTTTATAAATGTGTGTCTGAATCCCAGTCCCACACATAATCATTTTTTTCTAGCCATCCACGCAGTTTGTTTGTTGTGTGTGTGTGTGTTTTGTTTTTTTTTCTTGTCATCCTGATTTAAATGATCAGCACCTAGATGGTGACCAAGCTAGGAAAAAAGGAAAATCTGGTTTTACCTTAGAATCTCTCTTAGTCCTTACCTCAGGGAGGGAGCTGGTCTTTGCTCAGCTGCAAAAAGGGCTCCGTCATTCTTGGTAAAAAGGGAAAAATCATTTAGCAACATGAAATTCTTGACTTACCGGTGCATTCTTCTGGTGAACTCCAGGCCTGGTATTTAAACTCCGTGGTGAGTACAAGAGAGACCAGGCCAGGCTGCCAGCCCCACTGGGCTCCCTATCAATGCAGAGGAGATTACGGATATTTATCTTGATTGCTAAAAGATTCTAGTTTTGTGTGATACGTTCAGAAAATTTACATTTGATATATTTCAAAGTAAAGATATTGAATGTCTCTGGGTTGAAATAGTGAAAGATATGTTTGAATGCTAAAATCAATCAGCCAAACAAAATACACTGTATTTGAGCACGTTCGGAAGATAAATGTCATGCTGCCGCGCAGGCTGCGCTGACCACTCTCCAGGGTGGCCAGTCTATTATCCCGGCCAGGAGGGTGTGTGGTGCCCCGTTCATAGCCAGGGCTGCCTCGTTGGAAAATTGATTTCCCCACTCAGCCAAAAAAGGGTTAACCAGCTATTTTTTTTCCAGTAGGAATCTGCAGAAGTCCATTTGTGACTCCATGTTCCAAAGGCTTTCGCAGCTGCATTGCCTTGTGTTTACATTAGTTCTCAGGGATGACTTCAGAACCGTTGGTAAAATATGTATTTGTATAGGCGGGTATTTAGGGAGAAAATCAATACAAGTTTTGCAATGACCTTGCTGGTTAGCATGAAAATGTCCAGCAAAAATGAGAACAGATGACTGTGCAGGTGATTTGCAAAAGTTAAAATCAAAAAGGAGCGAATGTAAGCATGTTTGGTATGTTTAATTAATTTTGCAATTAAAACAATGGAGGGGTTGTATAGCATTTTGGACACTGCCTGAAAAGACAGGGAAAAACAAAAACAACAAACAAGCAAACAAAAAGGAAATGAACATACTTTGAGGTATTAGCAACCTATTAGCAACTTCCAGGTTAGCGCAGAGCCGTGCTCAGAGCCGCGTGGGTCACGGTCTGCAGGGATGCGGCACCGGTGCTCACCGAGCTCTGAATGTCGGGGTGCAGGGGCTGGGAGGACATTAGGAAGTTTTGCCCTTAGCCATCACCCAGTGTTTTATCCTTTATGGTTTACTTCTCACGAGTCCTGCTTCTGGGCATGGCAGGTAGCTTTCCAGGGGGCAGGGAAGGGTGTTCCTCTGGAAGATGTCAGCTAGTCAAAGTAGTGATCATGTTGTCGTAACTTCTAGGATTTTCTTATGTGCTTAAAAACATTTTTTCTTTGTGCTCTTTCTAAATTAAGTGGCTAGAGATTTTGGAATTCATGTTTTTTTCACAGGATCTCTCTTTTTTTTTTTTTTTTTTTTTTTTTTTAAGGTTGCATATCTTTTATAATATATATAATGTCTATTACAGGGAGACCTAAATGATTGCTGTAACGTAATTTCTGTGTAGATTCAAAGGTAAGAGTTCAGTTATCTCAAGATAAATTTGCAAATTTTATCCTTGTCATTATGCTGTGGAAATAATGGAGATAATTTAGGGCTAGTGTTTACTCAAACACAAAATCAGATTTTGACCCTGCGGTGTTTCTGATTCCTTGAGGTAGGCACCCATGAGCACCGAGCACCTCGTGGCTGTAAATACTGCAGCTTGCGTCACGCAGCACAGAAAGGCTCTGCTCAGAAAACCGAGGCTGCGTCGTGTCGAGCGCTGTGCATGCAGCAGGGAAACACGGGAGAACAATCCCCTTCCCACAGAGCCCAGGGCCTACGTAAATCTGCGTGCACACAGAAGGGACAGTTTTGCACCACACATTCTCAAATTGTGCAGAGTTCTTCTATGAAATTCATGATTGGCAGTCAGTGCTGGGTTCAGGCTTTTTATTTTTTTTCCTTGCATTTTTGTCACCGAGTGGATACCTGAGTGGGCCTAATCAGGTGCAGCTACGTGTGGTGTTGGAGGGGGCCATATTCTGCATTATTGGATCCTGTGGCAAGAGCAGGGTCTTGGTTCCTTTCATAAGCTGCCTGGAAAGAAATAATGTCTTGTACTGTGACAACTTGCGGTGCTCACCAATGATTCGCAGGTCAAGAACTGCTTTATGCAGAAGTCAGGGAACTATTTGAATAATGCATGGCCAGAACTTCCCCCAAAAGCTTGGGGGAAACTTTGTGAGTTGGAGGGTAAGATTACTGGGGGGGGGGTTGATATTTAGGAGCTTTTGAGTCTCCTATTTGAGAGGCACTGTTCCGCTCCTGCCAAATGTAGTTTTAATGAAAATATTTACATGAAATATACATATGTTGTATTTACTAAATCTTAGATGTTGAAATTGATCTGTGCTGCTATCACTGCACTTGCTTGAAATGGAAATGCGGAGAAGCGCTGTGAGCTCGGCACAGCACAAAGAGGCGATAGGTGAGGGAGGCTCCGACGCCCCTTCCACGCTCGGGTTCGGTGTCCTCAGGCCTGGGGAAAAACCCTGCCTTCCAGATGCGATCAACAAGGGCAGTTGCATTTAATTGCTTGAGAAGGCTTTCTGCAGAAATAGGACTTTTTTCCCCCTGCATTTTCTTTTCACCTTTGGTATACTAAATTATTACTTATCTGGAGTCTGTATGCTCTCATGCCCTGAGAGCATGCACTCATGGAGGATATCGGACAATTTATATCACCTTAAAGTAACAGGACCTACAGGGAAAAATAATAGTCGGCATTGCCCTTAATTTTATATATTATTTTAATCATAATGAAAAAAACAAATCCAGAAATATTGTCACCTGTGTTCCTAAGAGGGCAGCTTTCAGTTTCTAGGTGTGAGACAGGCAGGGTCTGGATAAATAAAAGAATCGTTCAACAAATAGCATCACATGGCCGGCAAAAAATATCCTTTTGTCTTCTGATTTATCTGAGTGCAGCATTAATGGCATTAGTAAGAAACGGATCACAAAATTGTTGTGTCATTTGAAACATTTATTTTAATATTTTGAAATTTGAACAAGTTATGATTAGAAAATGCATTAGTGAAAAAAATGTTTCTTTTATTAAAACGTTTTAAGGCTTGACTGAAAATATAAATCGTACCTGAATAATCTGGATTATACTGATATTCTTCAGTTGTGTCACTTTTTATTGGCTATTAGGTTAAAAGAAAATCTCAGCAGTTTAATTTTTTAATTGATACAGTGCTTAATATTAAAATATTTTAAAATACTCATTTGGCTGTTTTAAAATTGCTTTTTATATGAGCATGTTTATGTGTGTAAATATACATATATGCTTATATACTGAATATAAAAAAAATGAAATTTTTAGGCTGAAGTTTCTTTCCAGTGGAGCTTTTTAAGGATCTGTCAGTTTTCCAGTTGTGTGGACTGTTTAAAATTCTATATCATCTTCTGTTTTAATGCAATATCAGTTAATTCTCTGGAGGAAAAGAGATAAGGTGTTAAAATTGGGATAAAAGCTTCCAAATGCTGGGAAATATGTTCTGTCAAACCCAGGGCCCCTTTTACTGGCAGAAACTTAGGAAAGTAAATAGTAGTAAGCTCACATGTAACGAAAGATTTAAATGTAATTCCCTCAAATAGTATAAATGCAATTATCAACACGTTCTCTGAAAACAGATGAGGTTGAATTTCTTATTAATTTTTTATATTTGATTGATGAATGCAAAATCAATACTTTGAAAGTTGATTCTTTTCCCCAAGAATTGTTCTCCTGGCGGAGAAGGGCAGCTGATTTTATTCTTTTCCTTTTTTGACTGTTTTTAAAAGCGTGGCATAAAGTAAGCCGTTCTTAGGAGCTGCCTCCCGAGCGCTGTAACCAGATTGCAGCTAATTACGTACCATTCCCTTCCTTCTGGAGGGATATCGAGATCTTTGTTTTTTTTTTTTCTCATAGACGGTGATTAAGAAATGGGTTTCCAAATGCCCCGTTGGTGGAGAGGGCGCTTAGGAGGGAGCGGTGCAGGCACACCCGCAAAGGACAGGCTTTCCCCCGGCCATCCCCGTGCCACCAGGGTCCCCCTGCGTTGTGTGGCCCTTGGTGGTGGCCGTGGTGTCCGTCTGTCCGTCAGCCTGCGGCGCCCACGGGCGGCCTGAGCACGCTGACAGCGCCGGCACATCCACCAGCAGTGTCCAGCCTGTCCTGTCAGGTTTATCGTCCACTCCATCAAAGGGTCTAATGGTCAGCAGAGAGGGCTAAATGTGTCCCCCGTGACCTGACATTAACAGAGTGGACTTGTTTAAGCGTTACCGAGGGTGTCTCGGAATGATTCGGACGCCAATACCCGTTTCCCTCAATGAGCAGTCATTTGGCTCATGACTCAATACCGCTTCCCCTGACATGGCCGAGCCCCGAGCGCTCCTGGGGGAGCTGCCCTCACCTCGCGGCCGGCCGAGGGAAGGGCTGATCAATGCCCTCTGACAACTCGGGAAACAATCGCCTCGCCCCCCGTCTGACCAGCTCCCGAGTGATGGAGATAAATGGTTTCATCCAGACGGAGGGGCTGGGGCCGACGCAGGGCGAGGCGAGGAAGCTCTCGGGGTCCTGCGGGGCCCCGCGAGGCCACTTTTTGCCCATCGCCTTCCGGGAAAGTTGGGCTTGCGGAGCAAGTGCAGCGCTGGGTTAATCCGGATTAAACGATTTGGAGCCGCATTCGCTGCGGTGCCTTTTTATCCCCGGCCATGCTGCCGTGTGCGGAAGCATCTGTTAATATAAACGGGGTTTTGTTGTTCTGGAGAATAATGGCATTTTTATGGTCACGTCGGTGCTGCAAAACCAAACGGCAAGAAACTCCCCGCAGAAAAAAAAAGAGCATTTGAAATAGTAAAAACAGTTTGTTGGGAATTTTGTGATTTGAATTTATAAAAAGTCTTTCCAAACTGTAATTTCTAAGTGTACAGGAATATCTCATTTCATTAGCAGTTTCTCCTTTAGACGTTTATCTGAAGGACCAACTAATGAAAGAGGAATCCTGTACTCCCTGAAATTAGTGAAATGTATAAAAATGAACATGCGAAGCTTTCGGTAGTTCTTGCACAGCGTTTTTCCTTTTTATCTTAAATATATCGTTTCTTTGCTGAATGATTTTTAATGTGTTTTGTTCTGAAAAATAAGAAGAGATTTTCTGTATATTAAATTGCTACTTGAAAATATTGAAAATATTATTTTTTTCCTAATTGAAGCAAACATGCTGCACATAAGTATTTTAGGGAAATAATTTTGGATTAAAATACACTTGTTTCATTTTTTAATCTTGTTTAATTTTAAAACTTAAAAAAAATCAAATTTTTTGCATACTTTACAGAAAACACTAACATACTTTTAAACATGTAAGTAAGGAAAAAAGCATCTGACTGGGCTTGTTCCTCCTGTATTGACAGATAGCAGGGACTTTCTGAATCTGTCTTCTTTTTTCAAGGCAAGCTAAGGATGGAAATTGCAAGGGAAAATGAGCCAAATAATATGATTTTTGATGGGTGTTTGTAGTTTGTCAAAGCTTTTTGTCATTCAGATGACTAATTTGTATAAATAAGTCTGAAAACACATCGTATTAACATAATTATTTACATAGAATATCTTTATTTTTCTGCTTTTATTAACAATTTTGTTGTTTACAGATCCAAATGCACTATAGTAAATAGTTTGTACGTATGTATATGTTTCGGAGTGTTGCCTCAGAAATGTTTGATAGTATCAGTTTCCTAAAGATTATGTTTATAAAATGCACATAGTTGTGTGAATTATTTATAACAAACGAATGAAAAAGAGATCATGCTTTATATAACACTAACAACAGATTCACTTTTTCTTTGGCAACACAAATATTTATTATATTATTGTACTTAAAAAAGGCTAAGCTTCTAAAGTGTCAAAAGTCAAGCTTAACAAATTTAAAAGCAATGAAATGAAAACCCAGTTAGGCACAAAGGATCTTTTCTGAATTTACTGAAAGGCAGTTGCAGGAGCTAAAGAGGACAAGATCTGTGCCTCCAGTATCCTGTTTATTAGGTCTAATGATCATCTTCAAAGGAATATCACAGTTATGTGGCATTTAAGGTTTTAGAAGAATTCTACAAATGTTAGTGTTTTGAGCCAATAAGCATATGTAGTATTTATCTGCAAAAAATAATCTGGCGCTCTGTATTCTGTGTATACAGTATGTAGCATAAATATTCAGTACAAGAACAGATATGCAAAGCGTACGTATGTGCAAGTGTGTATTTGTGGGGGGAAAAAGGAAAATCTGAGAAATGCATATTCAGCAAAAATGATTCAGTACCAGACCTGTTATATTTTTAAAATTCTCTTTTCCACATTCAAAAGCTCTTCCACTTACGTTTTGCTGTGCAAGATTTGCAGACAGGTGCTGGTGGTATTTTGAAAGGCAGTGCTGGTAATTATTCACCCTGTCCGAGGAACGCAGGGACCTGGACGAACACACACAAACTCGCTTTCTTTCCGTTTTAGGGTGTGTTTGAAAATAGCATGTCATGTAATCTTGAGCATCTGTGGACGGCAGTAGAAATTCAGGATGGAGTACAGAACTAACAGGCAGCAATTAGAGAACAGAGAAGGTGATTCCCTTCTGTAAGGTGTGAAATTTGCTTCTGCAAGCATTTTGGAGCCAACCAGTCATTTATAAAACATAAAATTAAAATCACTTTTTTTTTTTTTTTTAATTAAAACTATATTTCAAATTAACCAGCTATGTTTTCCTTAAGTTTTACAGGAGGGAACCATGTTACAGGGTTTCAAATGAAGTCACAAAACTGAGAGCAAATCTGAAAAATCCCAATTCAGAAAAAGCTGCTCTTCATTTCGGGAGTGCTAAAGAAATAAATCCCTAGGAAGCAATGTGTTAAGAGAAAAGGAGTGAAAAGGAAAACAGGAATTCTGTATTAAAAAAAAATGAAGCAACCTAAAATCATAATCTGAGCTTGTCCTGTCATTTGTTTTTCTAAAGGAAATTTCCCTCTCCTTTGAAAAAATTAATTTGGAGCAAAAATCTTGAATTTCAAATGTAAAAACAATGTACTGCAGAGGGGAAATACGTGAGGCCAGAGAATTGTGGCAAATAACCTGCCAACGAGGTAGCTGCCTTATTACCCAGGAAGCACATCTCTTAACAAAATAGTTAGGCTGTGTTTGTACAATGCTAATATTTTAAACAGAAAATAAGTGCTTTTCCAGCTGAATGTTCCGCTTTGGAGAAGTTAGGTGTGTTTTATTGTCACCCGCAGTCATATTCTGCCTCCTGCCTTAACAATGGGGACAGGGTAGGGGGTGGGCTGGAGGGGCCAGGAATGACAGAATGAGAGAGGGACACACAATAGGATGACCGTGACTTTGAACAAATAAATAAAACATGCGAATCTCATTCTCTGCTCTCCCTTGCCCCCGCCCCCACCCTCCCCGTCCAACTGTGATTACATTTGCTGTGGTCATTTCCCAAATGTCTGCCTGATAAAAAAGCACCCATAGCCTTTCTCACACCGTAGCTTAAAGCAAGGACCCTTCCTGTGGCTAGCAATCTGCAACCCTGCCAATCACACACACTTGCACAGACATGCATGCCGTTTTCATTAGCAGAAATGCTTCACATTTGATTGTGGCCCCAAAAAAATAATCTGTAACTCCGACTCGGCCCACTTAATAAACAACCGCTCCCCTCGCCTCTGACTGTGCAGCTGTAATGGGGTTTCCTGACCCCCCCACCATACCCACCCACCCCGCTCCCTGCAAACGGGGGGTGTGCGGGCAGAAAGAATACATTTTAATAAGCCTGGAAAGGAGAAAAATGAGTTTGCTCTACAGTTCTGTTCTTTAGGAACAGAAAAAGGTGAGCATGTTGCAGGGCAGGGAGGGGAAATTTAATATTGAGAGAGATAATGGCAACTATGTTAATATCCGGAATTTTCAATGTACCATAAGTACATTTTGTTTTTCCTTTTAGCACGATTTATAATTAAAGATTTTAATCTGGCTTCACATTGAGTTAATAAGCCCTTTGATTGATTAGGATTCATAAAATTGCCATTTCCCGCTGATGCTTTGTGTTTCTGGGGATGTTCTTTTGAAAAGCTGGGTTAAGGTGAATAGGAAGCAGCCATTGTTTAGGCTGAGCTGTGCCAATTCTGGGAACTCGGGACTGCTTTATTCAGAGTTTGTCCCCAGCAATATCTTGTTGTTCAGCCAAATTAATGCAGATAGAATCTGCTGAGCTACATTTTAGCAATTTTTAGGGAAAACTTTTTTTTTTTTTTTTAATTTCAGCAGGTGTTGCGCACAATCACTGCCTTTCTTTACTGACCTGGTCTTGAAGAAAGCACGCTGGGTTTAGAAGGGGAACGCTAACTGCTGTTTTGAACAGAAAAGGCAGAAGTATTAGAAAACAAATATATCCGAATAACCAGAACCCTGACGTCTAGGCTCTCACGTCCTTTAAAATTCAGTTTACAATTCTGTGCCCTGACGGTGTCACCTCCTTTGTTATTAGGGGCCAGCGTTGCAGCAGTCCCCAGTAAAGGCACTTATTACAGACGTAAATAGTATCAAAGGAAGCGACCGCTTTGCCGTTCTTTGATCATGTTCTACGTATCTTATTTAATATTTTTTTTTTCAAGTAAATTCTGATAAATCCCAAAGACTGAATGGAAAACATGAGAGAGGAAGCTCGTGATTTCTGAGCGTCTTGTCAAGTGGAGGCAGGCTGCTTTCTCCCACTGGATCGTGTGTGTGCGTGCATGTGTGTGTGTGTTAGAGGGAAAAAAATCTTTTTTCTTTATTTTTAGCCAGGGTAAAAGTGACCCTCTTTAGCCCCAGAGGGGCCTCACTGTGTGGATTGAATCAGAGCAAATTCCCTTTGTGTCTTCTGCTCCGAGGGGACATGCTATTGTTGAGCGCGGGGCCTCTTGTAACACCAAGTAGTGCAGGACTGTGAGCAAATCCTTTCCAGATAATACTCGAGTTGTTTCACAATCGATACTCGCTCCCCTCCCCCATCATTCACCCCAATTTACTTGGCACAACTATCATTTCCTGATCCTTTTATTACCATTCAGACGTTCTACAAATGCAAACATTTAGGACACAAGAAAGAGCTGGGTGAGGCGAGGGCAGTTTTGGCAGGCGCGGAGAGCACGGCGGCCGAGCCAGCTCGGCTTCTGAATGGGAGCGCAGATGCCTGCCTGGGGTAAGCAGCAAGCTTTATGTGTCAGCACTTCCAGGGCTTTAATTGGCTTAATTTTTCTTCGTGTAAGTACCTATTTCCTATTTCTGTTTTACACAAAAATATTGTAAATATGTTTGTAGTCTTCCCCCGTTAGTTTTCCGGCAGCCTCCGAGGGTTACGTTGTTTTCAGATATCCGGCGCTGGCACAGACTGACAGTGATGAAAAGATGAAAACCTCGCAATAACACAGGGTTTTGCTTACAAATTGACAAAAACGTCCCTGCCAATCCCCAGTAATTCCCCGCATCTCCGTGACTGACCTCCTGCGTCCCGCACCTGAGGCGCTGATTGGCGGAGTTGCAGCGCGGACAGCGGAGAGCATCCACCCCGCGGGAGGGAAGCGAGACGGAACCGCGCACCGCCACAACAACCGCGTGCCTCCCTAATTAATAATTTTGTGCAGCTCAGCGGACGAGGTGGGGTAATTACGGAATTAATACCCATTTAAAACAAAGTCCATTTTTCCTCGAGCAGGTCACAGGCAATGACGAGCAGCGCAGGGACAATTCCCGGCGCAGTGTTTCACATCAGCTGAAGGTACCTTCGGATGAATGTCAGCGCCTCTCTACCTCAGTGCCGGCCGATCGATGCTTCATTAGGCCGAATTGTCTTTTGCCCATGCAACCTTGAAAGCAGTCCCTTTAATTACCTGTGAGGAAGCCGGGACCCTTCTCTCCCTCTCCCCACTCTCCCCGCTCCCTGCCGGCTGTGGCGGCGAGGCCGGCTGCGCGGGGTCACGCACCGCCATTCAGCGCCTGCCGCCAGCGCCGCGGGACGGGGGCGCGGGGGGGCCGGGCGAGAGGCCGGGGGTCAAGTCTGGACCGCGGGGCTCAGCGGCCGGGCCTCTGCCACCACCCCCTGCTGCCGAAACAGCACTGACCGAGGCCTGGCGGGGGCTGTGGTGGCGGTGGGTGTCCCCATCCCTGTCCCCCTGCACGCGGGGCCGGCGTGCAGCTGGGTGCAGAGCCTGCGGTGCGAGGGCAGGGGCTGGGGCCCAGTGCGTGGGGCAAAGGGAGTGCATATGTGGTGCTGTTTGGGACGCATCGCCAGCAGTTCAGACAGATTTTAACTTCAAGTGGCGATCTGATCATCGGGAGCGGTAGGTTTCTGTTTGGTAGCCAGGTGTTTTACCTATTCGGTTATGATGGAAAATATTACAATGAAGTAACAAACCTTCACACGGAAATCTTAATCATAGAGATGTTGGTCTAAAACCCCCTTGAAAACGCGGACCCCTTCTGTTGTCCCAAGCTGTCTTTATTGGTAACCTCATGATTTAAGATAATTTCAGTTTTGGGACTCTGCCCGTAGACCTCAGGGCACAGTTGTTAATAATGGAAAGCTTATTTGACTGCATTATTTTTCTCCTGCTGCATTTCTTATCTGGTCCATTGTTAAGTTTTTATAATATCATATGCTATTTCTTTGTTTCCCATTTTAGAAGAACGCAGAACAAAATGAAAACCGTTGAAGCTATTACAAATCTGATATAAAAGGGTGGAGGAATTACAGATAAATGAGAAGTTGTTTCTTAGGGGTTCTTAGGCAACTTTAAAAATTCACATAGTATTTTCATTTTAAAATACAAAGGGTTTTTTTGACTGGTCTGTGGTGCTGAAAATTGAGATGTCTTCCAGCGCTCCATCTCTCCCCAGTTAAGAGCCATTCCCTTTGAGTCTTTGCATACAAACCCCACCAAATTTAAGTTACTGCAACAGGCAGGTGTCTGCCAGTCTCGTCTGCTATTTAAAAACGAGCGAACTTATTAAAAGCGTCTCTCCCAAGGCTCACTCCCAATATACAGAGCAAGACGCTACACATCACCCCCACACTGCAGCAGAGCACAATAAAAACTGCATCGGGATGTACCAGAACACAGCATCTTACGCTACAGCGATGAGCCGGAGATATTAGACCTCACTAAATCCCATCATTTGAAAGTGATCAGTGGAGCCGTATTCTGTATTCACTGCCAGGGCTTTATCTCACTAAGAGAGCTGTGATGTCACCACATTAAGCTAAAATAATGGCTGAACATGAGACCAAGAGAGACGGGGTGGGGGAAGCTTGAGCTGGGGGGAGAGGGAGAAATAGCAGGCATATTGCAACTCCTGTGTGTGGATCACAGCCAGACTGTGAGCAGTCCCTGCGCTCAAAGTGTCTTCTGAGCAGAAAAGGGAGAGGGAGAGAGAGGGAGCCAGAAGCCAGCCTTCAGTCCCTACCACTGAGAGCTCTCGTGCATACACTCGGCCAGGGTGTCAGAGGGCGTGTGAGTGCATTTTTCATTTCTTAGCCTTTATATGGTCTGCCAGATAAACAGGGTTCTGTCTGTATTTACATGTATTTGACTAACTGTTCTGTGTATTTTTGTACTGTATGTGAGCAGGCATTAACACACAAACTCACAGGCACTTAAATAGATGTAACGTAAATCCCCCTCTAATACACGGGGGACACATTAAAAATAGGATGAGATTCAGCTTTTCACACAAGCTGCCTACCTGACAGTGCCCTGCGATATTTCCACCCTGCTCCTAAATGTGCAGGAATGAGATGCTACCGGGAGGGAAGGGTGGGAGGGGAGGGAAGGGGAGGAATCTTTCGTTCCTGGCATCTCTAATTCACGTTGGCCTTTGCTTCGTGTCACGTCAGAGAGTATTGCTTGTGATAATACCGATACCATTCAGATGGTGACTTCCACCCTCCCTTGCTGAGGCTTGCACACAGTGCACCCGTAGCTCTTCAGCATACAGGCACCTGATAAATTTTGCCAAACCAGTTGGGTTGTGTTCGGCTGCACAGCATTGTGTGTGCCTGTGGAATCGCTCGGCGTGTGCAGCACGCCTGCTTGCAGTGTGTTTTGTGGCTGTACGGCGAGCACACGATCTGTGCACGGTGTGTGTGAACCACACGTGTGCACCCATGCACAGCACGCACTGTATGCAGTGTCTGCATGGTGCTGACTGCTCTGCCTTCACTGTAGCTCATTCGAGATCCAGGTCGATCTTAGTGTTTGAGGAAAATAATTGAGAAAGAACGGGGCTAGATTTGACAGCAGTGTTCCGGCAGGACAGTAGAAGCTCCTGCATTGCAGCCTTGCCTATGGGTTAAGGGGCAGAAAGGGAAAAAGTTATTGTCCTTGGAAGTGTGGCCTATGTGTGGATGGTCGAAATAAAGCAGGAAATAAAGCGCTGATGGAAGTCTTTGGGTGGGAAACAGAACGAGAGGCAAGGGGAGCCACGTAGACTTCCCTGGTTAGCCTGTAGATAGAGGACATCTGTCCTGTTGCTTCCAGAAGCCTCTCCAGCCATATGAAACATCCCTGCAACAGAATTCTCCTCTCTAGCCCTCCCCCAGTCATTCACACATGTACCTAGCTAAAACAAATGGGATTTAACCCCATTTCTTCCCACTAGATTTCCAAGCCAGTGGAATACATGGATGTGAAGAGGCGTCTTCCTTGGAAGGGCACAAAATGGAGCAATTTTGAAACAGACAAGTATCAAACTCGGTATTATCAGCTCAAAGTAATAAAACCCCACGTAATAAAAAGGGGTTGGGGCTGATGCAGTGTTCATACACAATGTACGTTTTCACAGGGACAGTAACCATAGAGATAGAAGGCTGGAGAATGAGGTGATGGCCAAGTCTTCACGTTTCTGGTAAACCAAGGCTATTTAAAGGAAATACCGATAATTTTTAAAGGAAATAGCAATATTTTTTAAAGGCAAATTGCTAGTGGTCACTCTGGGGAAGAGCACCAGAGCGAAGGGCTGGAGAGCACCCAGGTTTCTGTCAGCCCGCGGTTCTCCCTCCCGTGGGCACGGTGCGAGGCTGCCCTGTGTGCTGTGCACGTGGAGGGCTCGCGGGTACCGCGAACAGCTTCTGTCTGCCTGTGTCTGCCTGTGTGTGTTGGCACTGCTGTTACGCGGAGGTGTCAGCCCTGCCCTGGGGATGCGAAGGCGCTGTGGGGGCGATGCAGGTCGGGGCCAGTGTTCGCGTGCCCCCTGCTCAGCTCTCACAGGGGTGCGAGGCTCGTGAGCGCGGGCTGGTGCTCACCAGCGCTGCCTACAAGAATCCTGCCTGGCCGAGTTCCCTGCTGTTAGCAGCCACATCTCTTTCCTGCCTGTACCGACTGCTGCCATGGCCTGTGAGGGAGCGGGCGTAAGCGCGGCCTGGCTGCGGCAGGCGGTGGCTGTGCGGCGGTGCCGGGGTCAGGGGGCCGCTCGGGCCGCCGCCGCCTTTCGCTGCCTCTGCTGCCGAGGACACCTGCAAAGGCTCCTGCTTTTGATATCGTGACCTGGGGCACTGCTCGCGTGCTGCCTTGCGGCTTATGGTTTTAAAGACGCAGAGGGGGAGAGGAAAGAGGGGGCTGGCCTCGGGTGCTGGGCCCGGTGCGAAGCTGGAGGCCTGGCGGGTGGGAGAAGGGGTGCCGGGAAAGGCTCACAGACTGGACTCTTGTAGTGAAACAGGTGTACCAATAAGTATTATTTACTCATGATAGAATTTTTATGCATAAAGTGTTTATTTTTACCACTAATAGTACTAATTATTTATAATTAAAATGAACTTGTTAACTGAGCCCTGTTGTGCATGCACAGCGCCATACACAGCTGATCACGGTGTACACTTTTTATAGTTACGCACGCTTGCTTAACTATAAGAGCACTCACGTTTAGTTCTTTGGACATCTCTTCCCCCTCTCTCCGTGTACATGCTTATGTGTGCGTGTTTACCTCTCCTGGTATTACTCGGTGTCGATGCTATTCACTTACAATAATATTTGCTGTTTTCCACCTTCGTTCCTCTTCTTGTTTCAGAGGTGCCCTAAGAACTGAGCTCCTGTTCACCCTCCCCCAGACTCTAATGTCTGTATCTTCCTAAAATTATGCACCCCTCGGTCTGCTTGGCTGTGAATTTGTAGCCTGTCTGCAGTTGCTAATGCTGGCCATCTCTGGCTGGTGCAGCTGGTTCAGGACAAGTGCAAATTTGTTTGGATTTTTGCAGGCAATCTGGGAAGCTATGGGGACTCTCACTTAGCTGTGCTGTGTACGGACTGATACTGTGAGCGTTACAATGAGGAACCTGGCAAATACTACCTGTAGCCAACAAGCAGCCTGGGCTTTTATCCGTGGAGAGAATTAGCATGGAAAAATATAAATACAGTTATGGAACAGAAATTCTTTGTTGGGGAGAGTATTCTGCTAGGGCTGCTGTAAAATACTCCCAATTTCCAACAAACCTTCCTTTTGTGCTTTTAAAATTTCCTATTATTGTTTTTTTCAGAGGGAAGATCAGTCTGAATTATGTTGCTAGAAAAAAGTTCAAACTTCGGTTTGGATACAAAAATAAATAAATTCTGAATCTAATTGACCACATCCAACATGAGTTAATATTTGGCTATTTTGATAAATTCAGTCTTCCAGGTTTTTGTGCTTTTCTGTTTAAGTTTCAGACAGACATTCCGGGGGAATTTTAAAATTGTCGTGGAACCCTTGATGGTAGATTGTAAGAAGCAGGTACTGGGGAAAAAGATTGCAGGCAGGGCAAAGAGCTTTTCTCTTTCTGCTTTCCTTTTCAGTTGTGTAGTGAGAAGAAAGCAACGGTAATGAGTGCAATTGTGCCAGTGACACCCTAAAAACCAGCTGGAACTCATATTTAACTCTTACGCTTCTTTATGATTACTTTTTGTTGTAATATGAAGAGATTAGAAAATGGGGTTCTGGAAAAATTAGCAAGTCCAATTTCAGAGGGTTAATAAGGATCATTAATTTCCAGTGATTACTGCAGAGCATGCTCACCTGTGCCTGTAGCTGTGCTGTTTGGCTGCCTCGGGTCCTCGCAGAGCCTCGTGGCTCCTGTGCAGGGACCTGCTGGTGCGAAGGGGGAGCCAGGAGGGGAGCCTGCTGCGGGCGCTGCGAGGAGGCTGCTGGGGAAGTTCCCCGACGTGGCTGCGTGGCTCTGGGCATGCAGTTGAGTGCTGGGGTGGGCTGCTTGAGCCTCAGGCTCTGCTGTGAGGTAGAGGAGTGGATTGTGTGACTGAGAACTTGGCTGCGGCTGGGCTGGCGAGGGAATGCTGGAAGGTAAAAGGCAGATGGGCGCGCGGTCTCTAGTACTGCACCTGAGCGGTCAGAGGGTATTGTGATAGTGGGGTCTAAACAAAAAGCTGAGTATCAAGAGCACTTGAATGAAATTTAGCAAAACTAGTGAGGTGACTTCATTTAGCTCGTTTGAAGCTGTGAGTGCCAAAGATCTGGGAAAATTAGGTCTTTCTTGATCAGGTAAATCCTGAGGATGTTGTCTTCATTTAAAGTATTTTTATCCTAACTCCAAAACATCAGGCAGAGCTGTTAGCAGAAGCTGAGTTTGGAGAGAATTAAGCAGAGTCCCTCTTTCTGTGTGAACAGATAAACCAGGTGTAGTTTAATGTGTGGTAGTCTGGAGCGAGCAGACTGATTTCTAGATTTTTGGGAGGAAATCTGAGTTTGAGGTAATGTCCAAAGACATTTTCTCCAAATAATAAGTATAAATAGTCCTGGGCTGCATCTTTGCTGACAGTGCATCTCTCTTGGTTTAATAGCATCAAATCAGTTCAGCACGGCGCAGCAGGCTTGATATCCCCAGACCAATTGCGACTGGTGTGTACAGTGCTGTGTGTCATGGGCGCATTAATCAGCGGGTGGATTACTGCTTTAGAAAGTCTGACCTTCTCTCAAGTCCTCGGGAGCCCAGTTATTGCTCACAAACAAGAGAGGCAGAGGCAGGAGCACTGTAAACATGCAAAAGTACAAGTGCATGGTCAGGGAGCAATGAAACCCTGTGAAACCGCAGATGGGGAAGGAGCTGGCAGGACACACCACCGGGGAAGCAAAATGGCAGAAATTCATCTAGTTTGCTCTGAGAATAAGCAGGATTATAAAATGTGGAGGGGAACCGAGGAAATGGTAGTGGAAGGATCACAGGCTGTGTGGGCAGCAGTACTATTTACAGCATTTCCTTAGAGGGGCATCATGGTAGAGTGGCTAGGTCACAGCTGCAGCCATCAGAGGGACCCTTATTTCTAAAATATAAAGCTTGTAGAGCTGGGTGGCTGTGTGGCCCTAATTTATTGTTGTTAGCATTGTTTGTTATTTGCTTATCGTTGGCAAGCCAGTTAATCTTCGGTTTTCTACTTCTCCTTCTGTAATATGGCAAAATATTTGTCTGTTTTTACACAATGTCTAAAAACAGCCTCAGATAAATGTGATAAATGTTCAGAATGCTTTTAGTTCTTTTATTGTAAAAAACATAAATGCCAAGAAGTGAGGTTGCATGGCAATATAGTACGGTCTCTAGATGGAGTACGGTCTTTGGGATGGGATGGGATGGGATGGGATGGGATGGGATGGGATGGGATGGGATGGGATGGATGTCTCTCCTCCGCTCTGGTACTTGCAACAGGAAGTTTGGCACAGCTCAGAAACTGGGGTCTGTTCACCTGGAAGTTGCTATTCATGCTGAGCATCTTGGATGCAGAAAAAACTGAATTAGCTGAAGGGATTTTTGTTTGTATTTGGGTGCCTTAACTCACATTGTTGTTCGTGTGTGTGCAATATTCTGCTTATTCCTTTTGTTCCTCTTAAAAGGCAACGGCTAAGAGAGGTGGTCATCTGCTGCAGACCCAAACAAACATTTTGTGGTAACTGAATCACATTTCTAGTGTTGTTAGCAGCAGCTGGTTTCAGCATTTGGGGAGTTTTTAATTTTTCTATCATTTTATTAAGCTGTTTAAAGGTGATAGTCCGTTCAGCTGGCTGATCCCATGGAAAGTCCCCTCTCTGGTTGGCTGAAGTGTCTGAAAGCCGACACGGTTTCACTGAGGGGATTTTTTTTCTTTTGGACAAGGCAAGAGATGTAGTCAGGAGTGCCTGCCTGGTGGTAAACCCAGAACAGTGACTTTCATTTTTCAGAAAAATGTTCAACTTGCAAAACAAGATCCGAAGGGCTGGTTTTGTTTGGTTTTGAACAGGATTGGATTGTCAAAAGTTTCCGTGATGGACCAGTGCATGCTCTAGTATTTGCACTAGGTCTCTCTGACTGCCTGGCACAAACATGTTCTGTAGGCCATGCGATGTTCCTTTCTCTTATTTTTTTTTCTTTGCTCCTGAGACGCACAATTAATTGTGAATAGCTTCCTTTTGTCATTCCATACAATGTAAGACAATGAGCTAGGGGAAGGGGGAAGAAAAGCATAAAACAAAGGAGCAAGAGTCCAAGTCATTTAACCAAGGAAAGAAACATCTTTTATGTAACCTACTCATGAGTTTCTATACGGGGAAAGAACAGGGTGGTGATTTTTAGAGTTTTGGGAGACGCAGCAGACATCAAGGTTTGAGTTTGGCCCCTCCTTACAAAGCACCGTTTATTTTTCAGCGCTTCTGTCTAATTAATATAAGGCCTGCTCAGGCACAGCAGCCCTCATTGGACGTGTCACTCGTTAATCATGCGACCCTCCTAGCCTTGGGTAATGACCTTGAAAGAATATATCAGCCCATGATGGCGGGAGTGAGGAATTAAATTGTTTCTCTGAGTGCTTATGGTCATTGCTGACAATTTATATGACACAGCTGCCCTAAGCTGTCCGTGCTGGCCATCCTGGGGTAATCATTTTCCCAGCCAGGAAGGGATTGCTGGCCAGGCAGCGAGTCGCCCAAGCTGCCTTGTGTCTTGGCTTTATTTCGGGGTTTGTTCCTTTGTTTGAGAAGGAGGGCTGTGCAACCAGGAAACCTTGTTAAGGTTACCGAGATCGAAAATCCCTTTGCTTAAGGCTTTCTCTCTGGGTATGTTTGACTTTGCCGTAACGTTGAGAGTGACATTAGTTTGATCATTGCGAATATTTTCAAAACTGACAAGGCTGAGCAGGGCCCCAAGTCGTGAATCAAGGTCCCTCTCAGGAGAGGCTTTCCTGAGCTCGGGAAGATCTGCAAAATTGGTAGGACAGCTTGAATAGGAGCGATACGTGGGTAAAGAGCAGCTACAAACGTGTGCTTATGGATGCAAAATTAGACAGGATCTGTAATTATCGTACCCCACCCGATACTTGGGGTGTGTTCATGAAAATTAAGAAGTAAATGTTAAGATATATATTCACGTAAATGTTTATTGGTTAATATCTGTATTTTTCTATTTTCCTAAGTGTTAAATGTACTCGGGTAGGTATTTATTCTTTGTAGATAATGAGTAAATGGCATTCTCAGTTGTTATATATTGGTATCTGCTTTTAGACTAATGAAATAATTTGTTACAGTTATTCAATCATATTATTTATAGAAAACATGTAGCTGAGGATCTAAACATCAGATTGTTCTGCTATTGCCATATGGACCGCTTTTATCTAAACATAAACAGTTGATAATTATCACTGGAACTATTGGCTAAAATCACAAAATAGACCAAGAACAAATAACAATCTCTTTCTTCATTAACATTTAAAAATGAAGTAGATGTACTTGTTTATGCCTTCAGTAAATTTAGCTCTTGTCTTTACAGAACTGTAAATGAACCAGAACATTTGTTTTGTATAATCTAAAAAATATTCTATATGCATATTTCTCTCCACGATCTCAATCTGCTGCATTTTGAGAACCCTGGTGTGGGAATATGCGTGGCTGCGCGTGTGCCTGTGTAGGTGCGGTGTCGCTGCACAGGGTACTGGGGGTATATGTGCTGAGGCAGGGGCTCTGGCTCTCACCAGACTCGTCCTGGTTTTCATGGCCCCGTTTACTCTCGTGTCCATGTGCGGAACTGCGTGCAGGTGTCGGGCACGCACTGGGTGGGTTCCCTGGACGAGCTGGGGCGATTTCAGTGTGTTTGTGTTTCTGCCCAGAATTCCTCGAGCGTTCCGCTACAAGAAGCGTTGTGCTGCTTTCTGGCAGCCTTTGCTGTGCTCTGGAGAGTGCTTCTCCGTGCTCCAAGTGGTAGAGAACATTTTAATCGGTTCTCTCTTACCCAAATATTTCATCATTTGAGTTTCATTGCCGTTTGAGCAGGTCTACCAGTACCAAGTACACTGCTCTGTAAGAAGCTGGCATAAAACACATTTGTTCATGTATTAATTGCTTCAGTCTTAATTTCCTTTAAAAAGCTTGTCTTTTTCATTGGGTCTAGTGACTTATTATTCCTTTATTTTCCAATTTGTTCCAATATCTCTTCTCGAGCACCTCAGTGTATCGATAGATCACAGCAAAGGATGTGCTAGCTGTCACCTTAGCGTTCTGTGTATTTTGAATACTTTAGGAAAAATTACGCAAGTCAGCAGCAGCGACATAAAACTTGTCTGTAAAATAAAGACAAAAACAGACAACAAAGCAAAAGTGGACACAGTGACTGGGAGAAAATCTTCATGTGGGCACCTCCTTTTTCACACAAAGGTAAAGCAGAGAATAAGGGGCTTAGATTTCTTTTTTAGTCATGTCAGTGACTTACTGCATTGGAAGGGACAAAGCAATTCGTGTTGCTACTCTCACTTTAGTGTTCAGGCTCGGATTAAAAAATGCTGGAAGGTTACCATCAGCACCACAACTGCTGTTAGCACGTAGTTGGCTTGGTTGTGTTTTTCAGTCCCCGAAGGTGGAGCACCCCGTGCCATCCCCCACCTGTGGTGGTTCCTGCAGGTCCCCGCCGTGGGGGTGACGGCCGGGCTGCAGCACAGCTGGACTCGGGAGCTTTGCTCTGCGCCGTGGTACGCAACGATTACACGGCCCTGGTCTCCTTCCAGTAATGTTTGTTCACCTTAAATACCTGAATGTTGCTTTTTAGTGTTTTTATTGTGCGTGTCTCCAGCAAGTGGGGTCTGTAGCACGCTCGCAGGAAGGCAGAGAGCCACAGGTGAGGTGCAGAATCCACAATGGATGCTCTCTGACGGGCAGCTCTGCGCTCTGTTCCCTCCGAGCACCACTGCTGGGTCTCGTGGGCAGGAGGGCGAGGTGCTGGCGAGGCCGCTGGGAGCTGCTCTCGCTTCCCATGGGGCCGGGGGCCATCCTGCAGCAAGGCCAGGCCACTGCAGGGCTGCACTCCTGGGGCCGCTGGCTGGGAGCCGCAGCCTCGCCTGGCTCACCCTACAGCTCCAGCCGTGTTGTGCCTTACCCTGCGCCATGCCTCGGCTGGGTGGTGTTGTGCCCCTTCCGTCCGGGGACAGAGCCCTGGGCACGCCTCGGATCAGCCATCCTGCCAGGTGCTACAATTCCGTATTCAGAGTCTTTTTTCAGTCGGCTGAGGAGAAGGCGAGCGCACTGCAGGCTCTGCTCCCCACGCTACGCTCGCCACAGTGACGTCAGCCTTCTCCGTGCGGCAAGGATATTTTAAATTTGTTTATCTGGGTGATATCAGGTGGTTTGGTTGCTGGCACTCCCCATTAGCATGGCAGAGCAGCAAATATGTACATATATATTTATATTTAGCATTTTTTTTCTGGTATGTTCAGCTGAAAAGGCTTGGCTTGATTAATATTTTCCGCTGTCCGGTAACCATGGCAATGGGGTCAGCAGATATAATACTTAATTTAATCTTCCAACTGCCTCAGTGTGCATCACCAGTGTCCCGAATAATAGAAAGCCTTTTGCTTCTCTCTCTCTCCCTTCCTCCCTCCTTCCCTCCCCTCCCTCCCTCTCTTTCTCCCTCTCGTTTTCTTGCTTCATACATTATTATCTTTGCCAGTGGCTCCCTCATATGACCCAAAAGGAATAAACTGAAGCTTTTTCATTCAATGTATATAGCTTAAAAAAAAAAAAAAAAAAAAAAAAGGCGCACACAAATTCTGCCCCCCTCCCCAGCCAGGCAGATCCCCACCATCTACCAGTGAGTCCCCCCTCCCCGCCGCTCTCCGGCAGCCAATCTCCACCGCATGACAGGGGACGTGGGAAGACTCGGAGCGCTCGTAGCAGCACCGAAACGTTTATGAGACGCTCTCCAGCCAAATGAGCCCGAGCGGATTTTCCTCCCGCTGCAAAGCCCAGGCGATTGGCTAGCCGGGACTGGATGGCCTGTTTTGTTCTCCAGGTGGGTTAAGTACCTTGCTTTGTCTTCCTTGGGCCCAGTCCCCGTGTTTATCTGTTTATTTTTACGCTGTCTTTCTGCTTGATTTTTAATTTTTATATCACAGCTGCCTTTTTCACAACAAACACCTGCAGTCGTGGGTTGGTTCTGGGGGAAGAGATCGCCCGTATACGTGCCCCCAAGTGAACCGAGCCATAATGAAGGAAGGAGGAGAGCATTTGCTCGCTCGGGGACTTCTTGTGAGTTTTGTGCTGGGACCGATGGGGCTAACCTGGTGCAGGTCGGGCTCGACCTCCCCTCTTCCAGCTGCCCCAGCATCCACATCTCCAGTGAAAAGAGCAGAATGGTGTCAGGGCTTAGAGAGACGTGGCTGTGGAGATGGAGAGGACATGGGAGGAAGGGACCCTGGAACCTCATCACCAGGCGTCCATCAGCAATTCTTCCTTTTCTGTTGTTTGTCCGTTTACAATTTAACCCATCTCTGAAATCAATTGAGGATTATTGTTATTATTATTATTATTTTTTGAATTCAGGAGACAGAATGCTTTCCACCACAGAATAGGCAAATGAGTGAATTTTTCCTTTCCCAAGTCTGGCAGAACGAGTCTGTGTGTTTGCAGCCGCCTCCAACACCCTGCCTCAGTCAGAAGGCCGGAGAGAGGCCGCCGAGGTCTCAGCAGTTTTCACTCTGCTCTTGCTGCAGTTTGTCAAAGCACATCAAACACGTTGTTTTGACTCGGATCCTGCCCAGGTGCTGAGTGATGGCTGGAAGGGCTAAAATTTTGAAAGAACTGAAGCTCGTCCCATCAGCCCAGATCTGAGCCACTGGTTTGTCAAAATATTTGGTCGCAGGCAGTAATTACTTGGAGGACGTTAAATTCCTTCCATTTCTGAAGCATGCCCATCACTTTTCCGTAAGCACAGTATCACAACTGTGGTAAAAGCACATGGGTGTAAACAGATGTGAAGCTGTCAGAAACAAAACCCAAGAATTTCACTAAGAAATGGCCCAAATAGGTTCATTTGCCTGTGTACATGCATGCAGAAAAATTGATCGGTCCTCTCTGATGGCTGTGTGCAGTACCAAACGTTTTTAAACTGGGTAGCACATTTCCTTTAATTTTTGTATATACCTTTTTAATTGTTCCTTTTCAGGATAGTCTTTTTCAGTCCTTCTGTCTCTTGAAATGAATCTCGCCCATGATTCTGGAGGGAAAGAAGGCCTGAACTGGGAAATCTGCTGCAACGTTCCCCACGAGGGAGCGGGGAGGCAGGATGGGCCTGGTGGGCGGGCAGGTCCCACTCAGAGACGGCTCCCTGGGTGCCACACAAACCACCGCAGTGTTCACAAGCGTGTGCGTTTGGGATTGCAGCCACGAGCAGGGAGCTGAAATTGCGTTTGTCTGTGCTTCAGACTACGCACACTTTCAAAAAATCAAACCAGAAAAACTGGGAAGGATTTAGAGCCATGCAGCTGGGAGCGGTACTTGGAGATGCTTCTCTTTGTTCGGGAATGAAATAGGTTTTCCATTCTGTGGTTGTGTGTCCTGCAGAAAACCCAAGTGTGGCTACAACACATGAAACAGTGAATTTGT
Organism: Netta rufina; assembly: GCF_964035555.1. Classification (NCBI taxonomy): domain Eukaryota; kingdom Metazoa; phylum Chordata; class Aves; order Anseriformes; family Anatidae; genus Netta; species Netta rufina. The sequence goes on along the minus strand of NC_140136.1, from coordinate 747,395 downwards.
ACATGTTTAAATAATGAATGAGATTAATTATCTTAAAGTTTTGTTGTTCCCTAAAAATGCACAGCCTGTCTGTTTTCTGTCTGTGTAGGAGAGGGAAAGGAACCTCTGAAATGAAATGGCTCGGCAACACGCAGCTTTGTGGAGGGCAGCTGGGGGTGGCAGGCCAGCACGTCCTGCACAGGCTGCTCCGGGTGCCCCTGGGGCCGGTTTGACCCCACCACAGGGGAGCGTCTGCTGCCAGAGTGCTCCTGAGCACCCACAGCATCCTTCCCTTTCCTGTCTGGTTGTGATGATGGGCTCCAGGTTTGACTCTGCAAATACTTGTCAATTTTTGCAGCAATGGCATCTCAATTTTCCTTGTTTATATAGATCTAGGGTATCCCATAAATCCCACTTCTACTTCCATCTTATGTCTTTAAAAAAAATAAAAATAAAAAAATATTTGACGTTAGCACATGTACAGCTGTCTGCATAGTCTTCATGAAGATGATTGAGACAGATCTTCAGATTTTAATTCCCATAATTTCAGTGTTACTGTTCAATGATTTCCTTATTTTAACATATATTTAAAGTGTTTTATAAAGTAGCTTTTTGGCTCATAAAACTGATGTGTAACCAGCAGTAAATCCAAGTTGGATTTAACTTTAATATTAAAATCAGACTTTTCAGATTTTTTAAAATGCTTCTAAAATGATTTTTTGACTGTAAAAAGTTATTAGTCTTAATGTTATTTTTTTTTCTTCTGGGATATTGGTGACAGAGAGAAAATAGCACATCCGCCAGTGATACAGGCTTTTCTTTTTACTGGTCAGAATTTCAGCTCTGAGTCACAGTGACAGGCACTTGACTGTTAGGTCTCACCGGTGTGAAGCTGCCTGCCAGCCTTGCCCCCTAAACAAGTTTGCATGTTAAATGCATTTTACCACATGCTCTCGCATCTAATCATTTGGATATCACTATCACGTATACTACAAGTATATAAATATAATTGCTGTCACTCTCATTCATATTTATGCCATAGCATTAAGATATTACATGCACTAATCTCTGAAGATACAGGAGAAAAATATGGAAAACAAATAAGCATTCCTTCAGATTTACAGGATGGCTGCCAATCACTTACTATTTGATCTAAAAAGAACAACAAAAGTGAATATAAAAATAAAAGCTAGCCCCAAAAGCAATAACAAACATAATGCATACTATATGTTAATATGCCTGCAAAAACTGATAGTTTAAAAAATGTATTTACCATAAACAAATACTCTCACAACCTGCTCTTGAATAAACATCTCTTTCCTTCTCTCCCCTTCCTCTTCTGTGATCCTGCTTACAGTCTTGTCTTGTTAAGTCTGAATCCATCTCCCACTGAAATCAATGGGAGTTTCAAAAGAAGCAAGGTCAGTAAACTATTTATGGAAGAGACTTTCTTGTACGTGTCTGTGAAAGTACTGAACCCACCTACTTTCCAGTGCAGGTGGTGTGGTCAGAACTGGAGGGTTTGCCTGCTTCTCAGCTACTCTGAAAGCCTCCGGCTTGCAGCTGGGTGTTGGAGTCATCACCTTGGCTCCCCCAGGGAAGACCCTCGGCTGTTACCCTGTGGACAGAATGCCTTCTGCACGGCTGTAGGGCTGGGCTGGTCCAGCTCCGCTGTGGTCTGAGTGCAGCGCTGTACCTCAAAATGTAGAGGCTGTGGGGCCTGCATGAATCAGTGATGTGTGCTCACTGCCTGGCAGTCTGCAGGTGCTAAGCTAACGCTGAGCATCATGCCTGGAAGATTTCCGAAGGCCTTATTCTAGATGCATGCAATGTGGACATGAGAGATGGTGATAAATAACTGCAAAATGGCCAATTAACGAATTATGGCAAGTTTAAGAAAGAAAACATTCTCGTAGCATATTTAGAGACACAATAATAAAAAATGTTTAATCAATTTCAAACTGTATCTTCACCTACTGATAACTTCTGCCTCCATTTGGCCATTTGTGCTGTTGAGGATCCTGTCCCAGAAGGTAACACATTCCTGGGTAACACTTCAGTGCTGATATTCCCTGCCTTTTGCATTCCGGTCCTTTAACCTGCTGGAATTTTTCACCCTGGAGCAATGGGGCTTAGCTCCATAGGCTTCTGGAGGGCACCTGCTGCAGGGGCCTGGGAGGTGTGAGCCTGGCGCGAGGCCACGTCCAGGGACAGGAGACATGTGTCAGCACTGGATGTGAAGCTGGTTGTTCAGGTGACTGCTTTGCTGTGTAGCTTCTGCATGTGGAACAGTGGAAGTTGAGTATCAGGCACTCTTGCAGAAATCTTCAGAAAACCTGTATGCGTGTATTCTGGTTCTCAGGAGATGACACACAAAATCTAGTGAGAGTGAACGGGCAGAGAGGCACGTCGGTCGCTGACTTCACCCAGGGCATCAGCTGGAGCCTGTGTATGCTGCGAGGTGGTGGACTTTTTTCTCTCGGTTATTTTGTTTCTATGAGCTACTAACTCAGTTCTTTGTAGACACGTGCATTGTCTTTGCTTGAAGGTGTTTCTCAGAGATGTGGTACACGACAGAAGAGCTGGGTCATAATTCCTCTGTAGTGCCATAGACATCTGTGCAGTCCTACAGGGCAATTACACGCGTAAGGAAGCCCTGTCAGGAAGCACAACATGGGTTTGGTGCATTTGTAATTCAGTAGCAACCCAAGGCCTCGCTGAGATCAGCTCATTTTGTTGTGTACTTCACAAACGCAGTGTTAATTCTTGCTTTATGTGCCATTTAGGACCAAAAAGAAAAATGTTAAAGAAAGAAAAGTTGTAATTGGAAGGAAGTTTAATGTAGTCTTATTTATTGCTTATGGTTTTCCTCATCAGTTGTACTTGGAACCAGCAACTTTTGTGTCGCATTACCTGTGTCCTGATTTTTTTCAATAATCATAATTCACTTTCATCTAAGATCTACCTTTTTCTGATATTTGGTTATACTTCAGTGTGGTTGGGGGGTTCTTTGTTTCTCATTTGTTGGCTCTTTTTGGTGTACGTTCTGGTTATTTTTTTGGTTCCAGTTTAGTATCCTTGATTTTTCTAGCTTGTGGCTTGTATGCACCATTTGGAGCCCAGGGAGTGAGCAAACAAAGGAGGGAAGGATGAAGGTTGTGTAAAATGAAACAAAAGCATGTTGTGTGTGTGTGTGTGTGTGTGTGTAAATGAACACGTGAGAGCTGCACTTAATGGTGCCAAGGCAGAGGGAGCTGTAGAGATCAGGTGGGGCGGCAGAGGGCTGTATCAGGAGGCTCTGTGACAGAAGCCGATACTTAATGAGTACGCCACTTAATGAGGAAGGTGGCCGTGTCTGGGTGCTGCCTGCCTGCCGTCTCCTCTGGGCTGTGTGTTCTGTGGTCCTTTTAAAAGCAGCACTCCTCCCGTGTCCGTGTGCTGCTTTTTCAGCCACATCTCCATTAACCGAGAGAACCCTTGGAGGCAGCCCCTCCATCCTTTCGACATTTGCTTTACGTAAACCAGCTAGCAAACCGCTCTGTTAGTATTGATGTAGACATTACCACAAATCGCCACTTAGGGACCTGAAAGAATTGACTAACTGGTTTCAGATCCAATACACATAACTTGATCAGACGCAAACTTTAAGTACACTTGCAGGCGTGCCAACTGCACCTCCAGGGGAAGTGACTCTTCTGCCGGCTATTTAAAGAGGCCCTGAGGGGAAACCATGAAAAAATAAAGATCTGGGGTTAAGATTTACTACGGTGGTTTTAAGATGAAGAGTTAGTCTGAGTATGAAAAATTAAAACTCTACTGTTCTACATGGGGAGCGCTTTTTTATTTATTTATTTTTCTGTGAGTCGGGTAAGATCCCAACTGGCCAGGCTGCTGAGGAGTGCCGGCACCGAACGCGGTGGTCGCTCACATCCCGGCTTCTGGAGGGCTGAGGCCCCCTACGGCCACAGGTTTAGGTGCAGTGGGGGTGGAAAAAATATCAGAAAATCTTGTACGCTAAATAGTACCAACAAAAGAACTTTTCCTGCGTTGGGTATCTATTCTAGGAGATAATAGTCAATGATCTGAACGTTACTACGTGCCGTGTTTTCTTCTCACCCTGGTTTTCCATGGGAAGGAAATGTGGGCGGATGGGCCCTACCAGAAGCACACCGCTGAGCAGCTGCCCAAGATGGACAGTGTGGAGATCAGGATTACACAGGCCTTGTCAGGGCAGTTCAGAGGCATATGAAGAAATTAAGGGTTCTTAAAGTGAAATTTATACAGTAGTAGTTAATTCAATCTAAAATGTGTCTTCAAAATCGCCAGTTAATCCCCTAGGCATTTAATTTCCTGCCAGAAAAATTCCTCAGGTGCCTAAAGTTTGGTGGGTTTGTTGGTATTAGAAGTGCAATAGTTGTGCTGCTGCCAAGTAAATTACTATCTGTTTCACTAAAAGCCGTGTCAGGGTCCACAAATTAGACGTTCCCAATTTGCATTCCAAAGGTCTCGCCCGTCAGGCAGATCCTGGATGTGTCTGCCACCTTGCTGGATTACCCGGTGCCCTCAGACGTTGCTGCTTTTATCCAAACCTGGGAGCAAAGCTGTTGGGAGCAGTGCTCCCGGCAGGTTGCAGCACTACCTGGAGGTGCTCCTGGCTGCCTGGCACGTTCATGACTTCAGCTGGGGCTGTCCTCAGATTTTATTTCAAGGGTTGTATGCCTTGACTCAGCTTTATATTTAAAAAATAAAAAAATCTGGGAATGGTTCAGTGCTATGGCAGAGCAGGGCACTCCCCAGCCTGAAGTCAGATCCATGAGGCGTTCCCACCGGGTACCTTTGTGGTCAACGTATCTGTGTGCATCACACCACGTTAGCAGCAAAATGGTGCGTGTAAGGAAAAGGGTGGATAAAATTCAGAACAGGAGATTGGCCCTCTAGGAAAAAGCAGTAGTACGCCCTTCTGGATGGCACTGTTCGGCCCTGGGGTGGCACCTTGCTTTAATTTCTGTACTGAACCGAAAGGAGCCCAGGGCAGTAGCTGCTCGCCTCGGTGAGGAGACATCACACAAAGGTCAGAGGAGGCAACGCAGGAGCAGAGGGGGCAGTTTCCTACAGTCCCTTGTCCCGGTGGTTTTGGGGGGCTGGGTGCAGGGCTCCCCGGGCATTACCCATACCTGGCCCGTGGGTCTGTTCCCGGCGCTGCACGTGCTGTGAGCTCGCCTGGTCCCGGTCCGTGGGCACAGCAAGCTGTGCTCCCAGGGCCGGGTTAGACACGCGATTAACGTCTGACTGATGGCTTCACAGCTGAGAGTTCCACCTGAACGTGGCAGCTGTGAGGTTTTCAGGAGATCATAACAATCAAACAGTGTTCTGCATGCTGGAATTCAGAAGGATGGAATGATCAAAGGAGGTGGGAAGAGTGAAAGACAAATTCAAATCATTAGTGGAAAATGTAGCCTCTTGCGCAGCAAAGTTGGGTGATTCATAGAACAAATCTGTATTTAGCTGCGTGAATCAAAGTTAGGGAGAAAAAACTTCGCTGGCACTCCGCGTGCTATTTTATCCTGTGTAAATAGCAGCGCTCGCTGAGCTCCTTCCTTCCCAGCTCTGATTCACGCGGCTAAAAACAGCCCCGAGCAGGGGCAGCGCTGGGTCCGGGCACCAGGCACTGCTGGGGCAGCGTTGCTGCTGCCATGGGGTTGTGTTCCCCAGAGCCTGGTATTGCTGAGGAGAGCCCCAGACGGTCCAGCAGGGCACCGAGGACTGTTTTCTTATGGCTAAACAGAGAGAGATTAACAACACAATGTAGAAATAAAAGAAAGAAGAAAGAAAGAAAGAAAAGAAAAGAAAAGACGGCCGCCTGCTCTTTTCTTCTTGGTATTATTATTTGTGACAAAGCCTTTGGTCCATTTTTCTTCATAATTTGCAGGACTCCTAATGGGAACAGCACCTCCCAATTACCATGGTTGCCAAAGGCTAATTTGGTTACCCTCAGGATCCACAATAGAGAAACTGTGTCGGCCCTTTGTAGATATTTGCATACTATACATACCAGGAATGTAAAACAGCTGCCTGGGCCCTATTCCACTATCATGGCAATTATGGGTCATTAGCTTTTTCTTCCCCCTCCCTTCCTCCCTCTCCTTTTCTTGTTCTCATCTTCTGAACTCTGCCAGGCAGCTGAGGGCTGTGGCGGTGCCGGGAGGAGGCCCGGCCTCGTCCCCGAGTGACACGCGGCCGCCTGAGCGGTGGCAGCGCCCTCCTCTTTTATTCTGGGACCGTGCTCCTGCTTCTCATTTTCTCTTTCTCGGCTTCCCCCCGGAAGCATTTGTATGCAGGACGTGTGTGCCCATGCACGTGTGTGCCCGTGCACGCGTGTGTGCTTTGTGCCGGCTCTCAGAGGTTACGGTTGGTGACTCTTCCTGGCGGCAACAGCAGAAGCACCAGTTGTGAGCAGAAGCATGTCTTCTGTTGCCTATTATGTTCCCATCAGACACCCCCTGTCAGCACTGCGCTTCTCAAGGGAGATGCTCGCATACTTCTGAAACTTTTGCAGGCTCCCAGGGGCCCAGAAATTAAAGGAGGAGACAAAAGGGAACTCCATCTTAATTCGTTCGGTATTCAATTTGTTAAATGGCCAGAGGCTTTTAATAGTTTATCTCCCTTTTGTTCTGAGCAACATTTACAGTCTTCATGTAGTTTACACGGAAGTGATGGTTTTGCATATACATTAATTTTTTTATGAACTGCTAATTTTATTGACAATAAGGATAGATTGAAAGACCTAAAGCTTTTGTGTTGTTTTGTTAAAGCAAATAAGTAAAGCACAAATGTAAATTACATCTCCAGGTTCACATTAGAGGTTTGCAAATAATACTGAGCTAATGGTTATTGCTAAGGAAAATAGCAGTGGGATCAATATTCTATACAGTAGAACGCAATACCTCTCTCTCTTTTAATCACCTCATTGCAGAAATGGCATTGAAATTTGAAATCTCATTTTCTCCATTTGTACAAATTGAACATAAATCATTGTGAGTGAGGGGAGGTTTCGGGCAACTTCACTCTTTGTGGGATTGCATTACTAATTAGTGCTGGAGGGAAATGTGGATATAGACAGGGCTCAACTGGACGCTGCAACTGCGTGTAGATGGTTCTGTAAATAAAAAGACAAATAACGGGTGGGTTTCATGGTCGTCTGCATCAGGGTCTTCGAGCAAAGAAAGCACTTCTGTTTCTCACTGCCACTAAAAGTGGATAAATGATTAAGACTAAAATGCTGACGTCGCGTTTGGTGTTGAGGGTGTACCTGTGCTGCACAAAGCACAGCGCTGATGTCTGGTTGTTCCCCAAGGAGCTTGCTCGAAGGGTGAGATGAGATTTCCACCGGGCGGTGAAGAGGAGGAGCAGGGGCTGTGGCACCGCGTGTGGTGCTATGGGCAGAGCTGCCAGCCTCGGTCCTGCTGCTGGGGGTAAAAAATAAGTCTCTCCTCTTCTGCTGTTTCTCATTTGCACCACTAACATTTACAGAGGAAATACCGACAGAAAAATCTTTGCTACTGGTACTTCAGAACCTTTTTCCTGTGGGGTGAGCGAGATTTTCTGAGAGACAGCTGGTGGCACGTGCTGGTGTGCTCCTCAGCTCAGCTTATCCAGAATGATCCAGGACATCAAAAACATTCAGATAAAGGTGGTAGCTGTTGGGTAAGTGATACAGGCCGAGAGATAGAACAGATTTGGATTAAAAGGTTTAGATAAACAGGGTTTTATTTGTCTGTGTGGAGAGGATATTGCTGTATTACGAAAGGAGGAGTCTGAGGGGCCGGGAAAGGTTCACGCGGAGTGGGTGGATTCCAAGCATAACCCCACGGATAAAGACTATTTAAAATTATTCACTATCAGTCCCAGAGATTTATCACTACACCTATATTTTTCCATCATTTTCGTGCTTTCTTAACCACTACAATAGGAGATAAATAAGTAACTTTATGGGAGAAACTGTTATTAAGGCTCATTATCTAAATTTGTTCTTGCCAATTTCAATAGCTAAAAGTGAAGAAAATAAATAAAATACCTGTGAAAGTGAAGAACAAACACTGAGCTGGCAGAGCTTCTAGCAGAGAGGAACTAACTCAAACAATCTGAGAAAGCAGGGGGCAGAAATCACAGGCTCAAACCAGGGGGTGGCTCAGGTCTAGACTATTCAAGGAAATGAAAGAGAGATGGAAATTACTGCAAATGTTTTAAATGGCATTCTGACTATATTTGAAATCAACGTGTACTTGGCCTCAAGGAAAGGAAACAAAGATGAGGCGTGGGGAAACGTCGCTGGGTCTGCTCGGCTGCGCTGTGGAGGAGCCCCAGCCCCGCGGTGCCTGTCCCTTTGGGGCGAGCCTCCCTTGCCCACACGAAACCCAGCACGGGGACAGCCCCTGCCCTGTTCAGGGGGATTGTAGGCAGCAGCTTTTGGCACTCCAGCCATCCTATCCGTGGCAGGAGCCTTTGGAAAGTGGAGCGTGACAGAGGACGGACTAGCCTCTCTTCTCCTTAGCAGATGCCTGTAAATGAATCACCGGCGTTCCGGAGCCGCTTACCACATGAGTTGTCATATCGACTTGCTCAGACATATATTTGGACCCGGCAGTATATATGCTATCATTTGTTCTGCTGTTTTACTCATGTATCACATAGCAAGAAGTACTGGAAGATAGTAGAAGGAGTGAAATGTCAGTAATATATATAGTCAGCACGTCCAGCCATGTGTTTAATTAATGCCATTTGCCTCCGTCATGCTTGGTGCATTGAGTAAACATAAAAATATATACATTTAAAGGAAAAACAGAGTTCTGCTTAAAATCTTATGGGAAAACAAACCCTAGGGTAATCATGAAAAGAAATATGGGTTAGAAAGAATCCTGCAATGTTTGGCATCAAAACTGATGGTCTTTGAGTTTAGGCAGCTGACTGTCATTGCTGGAGCATTGGGAAAATGAGCTATTTAACAAGTAATTATGTAGAGACATTTATTTATTTATTACGTGATTTACTGGGAGGTTTGTAATTGTGCATGTAACACAGCTTCTGTTGGAAATACAAAAAAAAAAAAAAAGGAAGTTACATAATTTGCTGACATATTAGCAGCCACATGTTTCAAAACAGAATCTCACTAATTTCCCAAGGATCAATTGTTGTGGGCAAAAGACTCATTAAACTGATCTCCAGAGGTTGGAAGAACTGGCTTGTTCAAGACCACTGTGGAGAAAATCACATGGAAGAGATTTGCTTAAAATTCTTCTCTTCTGAGATTCTCAATTCTTTGGATACTTCTGTCAACAGATTGCTGGTAGGAAGGTCCAGATTACTTCAGCTGTGTGAGGGAGGGAGTTCTCAGCTAACCAGGGCACGAGGATCATACCGAGCGAGAGGGAGGCTCTGTGAGTCAGTATTTTTCTTCTGAATTTATCATCTCATGCTCTACAGTATAAACGTTTATAAATTAAATAAATTAATAAGTAAGCGCATGCACAAATGATTGATAAATAACTACAGGCTGCACACAGGGACACACTGCGCTCGAGGTGGCACGCCGGGTGTGGAGGATGCACCAGGACCTCCCGATTCTGCGGAGTGGCTGGAACAGCACTGCGAATTGTCTGCTCCTCATATTGACGGGATATTTCTGGAGCATAAAGATAATAATTAAAGTGTCACTTTTTTTAGTTGCATTTCTTATGAAGATCTGCTCAATATTTTATAAGTTGTATTTAGCTCCACTGGAGCTCATTTTATGAGGAGTGTAGAAGAGAAGCTGCCGTGGTTCCTGAGGAAGCCCCCCGAGGAAGCAGGCCCCGGCTGCCTCTTGTGCAGGCTGGGGTCTGTGGACAGGGAGCACTAACTGGGAGTGTAGGAGCTGGTTGTTGATCGCAGTTGTTGATCAAAGCTTCGTCCCTCCTCCTGCCCAGACGTGGAAGTAGAGCAGAGCAGGAGCCGGAGTGGGTCCTGTCAAGGGGTTTTAGAGCTACACGTCCTGAACACAGAGCAAAGGATGCTGCTGGTAAATGGAGCATTTCCTCAGAATTTCTCCCTAACAATGTGTAGGCCAAAAGGGAGGGCTTGCAGGGGAAGAAGAGCAGACTTAAAGCAGGCAAAGCCCCTCATGCAATCCTTGTCTTTTGGAAAAGGCGCTCCCCTGAGGTTATGCCCTTGGAGGCTGTAAGGTACAAATACATTGTAAAGCTACATCGGGTCCCTGATCTGGTGCACAGTGCAGCTGAGGAAAGTGTTGTGGTGAAACAAAGAAGGGCAAGGTGTTCTGCAGCACGGGAGCAGAAATGGGGAACACAAATGGGGAACACTGCCTTGCTCCCCAGCAGTTGTGATGAAAGCACCTACAGAGAGATGATTTGATCAGCCCATAATTCAGATCATCACACTTGCCCCCAAAAGAACTTTACATATGTGATGAAGGAGGCATTTACAAACTTACAGAGCCCTGAAGGAGAGAATTATTGTATGAGTAATAATAAGCACTTAAATAGCACTTGACAACTTGATTGATACAAACATTAACAGATTAACTCCTACAGGACCTAGTGATGGATATGTGTTTCCCTGTCTTGCAGTTGGAGAAACTGAAGTGTAGAGGTAGATTAATTTATTTGCTGACCCACAGTGTGTTGCTAGTAAAGGCAGAATTAGAAATACAGACTTCTTAATGATCAATTAGTGAAATTAGAAAGCAAAAGAGCAATGTCCAACAGCAACTCTAGGAGCAGTATGGGAGGACATTGTATAACCTCAAGTTCTTATTTCTAAGCAGTAATTTTGCACAAGAGTTCACCATTGTGTATGAAAATAAGGATTATTTTTATCATTTACTTTGTCCTACGCTTACCCAGTCCTCTATTTCACTGACCATTAAAGGTATGCAGATTCTGTTTACAGATATTTATCTATATTTCTATGCATGCACATACAGTTTTATCTGTACAGCTACAAAATATAGCCATCTATACGCTAACTGGGAAATATGACTCTCCTTACTTATTGGCACTGTACTTTTTGGTATGCACATTAAATATGTGTCTGTTTTACTACCTGAAGAACACAAAATGAGTGAAACCCAGCTATTTGCCTATTACTCCTTTGACTGAAAAATCGTGTATGTTTATAGCTTAGATAGCTGCACAGTTCATGCTAGGATGCAATAGAATAAAGGTGTTATTGATGAGTTTGAGATGACTGCAATACTTATGAGTAGTGAAGCCCTGCATGACTTATGTGGCTCATCCCAGACTAATGCCCATAAATTCTCTGTGCCACACCACATCTCAGTGTATTTTGTGCATGCTACATATTTTACAGGCAAACTATTTCAGAAAGATGTTAGAGACTTTTTAAGAAATTATTTGTACCATTTTTCATAGACTTCTCCATGTGAAGGCAGACTGCCAGTTACCAGGAACCTGACTCTATACAGGCAGAGAAAAATTGCACAAATATGATTTTAGAAACCTTTATTTACACAAAGTAGTCTTTCTGTATATAATAATGGGGAGATTTTTAGATCATATATCTTGAAAACCTCATAGACCGAGAGTGCTTTACACACCGGAAAGCTGTAAAGTCTCAAAATTCTTATTCTCATTTTAGTGAGTCACAAAAATACTTGGTCTCCGGTATCTCACCAGTGACTGCATACTCTCTATGCTAAACCTCAAAATTGTACTTTTGGGTTAAGAAAATCTTAACGTTTGAAGAAAAATTCCTCTGTTTGATTAAAAAATGTATTCCTTCTTCAAATACAAATGTTAGCTCTCCACAGAGCATAAATTTGGGACATTTAAAGTAAACTGTTTGGAGAAAGATGACAGTGCAAAGCTTGCCTTCTCCCCACTGTGACCACATGCACTCTGAACCCCTAGAAAATCCTAAAGTCCTGGGATACTGAACTTGTTTTACTTGTTTTTAGATGGCATAGATCATAAAGTGCCAAACTTTGAATTGCTGGCATGCTGATGCATGGGATGATGTTTTTGGTAGAACTTGCTTCTGCTTCCTTCAAGAATCTCCTATAGGGGAATGGATGCAGCCTGGTTTTGAACGCTGCGTCTGTTTTTGATTGCTTCACTTTCCCATATCCCACTGGTGGTGAGTGCTGGGCTCGGTCAGTTACAGGCACTTGGTCCTTCTCCGGATGAGTCTTGGGGGAGGTGGAGCTACCCCCAGAGCCACCATGGGCCTTGGAACAAGGCAGCGTGTAGGAATGGGGCTTTGCAGGATGAGGAATTTGAAAGCACCGTTGTTAAAAATGGATTTTTCAAATAATGTTGATAATATTCTTAAACAGATATTTTCTTAAAGTTTTTATCTGAGAGTGGCACACAAGAATCAGATGTCAGCGTGGTGTGACATTAAGGCTCCGTCCCAAGTCATGAAGGAACCAGAAAACACATCGTTGTCCTGGCGTGCAGGTTACCCCAGTCACACCCGGGAGACTGAACAAAAAATGGAGAAAAAAGTATATAATCAAGTATCATGGGCTATCTATATTCATGTAGTGTGTGTTCACACATGTGCAGAGGCGGTGTGTAGGAGGAAGGTGCTCTGTGGAACGATCTGGCCTTTGCAAGTCGCATTCGGCTGGTGGGCCCCTAGGAGCAAGGGAGCCCAGGCCACCGGGGCTGCTGCACCTGTGGCACTTCTCAGTTTGCAGGGAACAACCCCAAATCTGTGGAGCCCCAGTGAAGGTGCATGGGGTCGTGCTCGCTGCGATGCGGCCCTGTGTCCCACCCCGCGTGCCATCCGCAGCGCTCGGTGGGGAGCAGGGGGAGACATTTTACCCATTTTACGTTAAACGGATTGTTTAGTTCTAATTAATAGAAAAAAAATCACAACAGGTAATGATGTAAGACAGGAAATATGCTGAGGGCTTTTCCCATTGCTTCAGCCAGAGGAGAGCTGAGGCTGGTGGGCGAGGACTGGTGCGGGTCGGCTCTGCTGGGGGACGCGGCTGGCGAGGGGGGCCCGTGGCCAGGCATGGCCCGTGTTAGCCTCTGGTCCCCTCGGTGCACCCGTGCCACAGCACAGCTGTGACATTAGCAGGCAGGCATTTGAAGCATAATAATAATTCTGCAGATCAAAGCAGCTCTTCTTCAGACAATTACAGCAAAATTGAAGCTCTCCTCCAAGAGAAACGTGTGCCCTTGTTGTGGTTTTCCTTTTTTGCCCTCCTTTTCTTTCTTTCTTTCTTTTTCCCCCCCTCTCTCTCTCTTTTTTTTTTTTTTTTTTTTTTTTTTTTTTTTTTTTTTTTATCCTTTATGAGCAAATTGCTTTTTCAGGGCTATAGAAAGAGCCGATTGGAAGCTGAAATCCTCCCTCTCTGCCCAGGGGTGGGATTCCCAGGGTTAGGCATGTAACATCTGAAGGGTGATTTTTTTTTAAATTGATATCCAAGAATAAAAGAGAGAATAGTAGGAGAAGCTGATCAGGAATGAATAAAGTCTCCTTTTAAGCTGAAATAACCTTCCCCCCCCTCCCCAATTTTCCCTCCAGAAAAGCCGGACTGTAATTGCTTGCAATCACTCGGCACAAATTGTCTGCGCGTATTTGCTTTTTAATTTTGTATAATCTGGTCCATTTCGCTCTCCCTGCCTTTGAGCTTAACCTCTCTCTTTCTCTCCCTCCTTTTCTCTCTCTCGCATGCCTTCCCTTTCTCTCTCGCTTTAATTCTTCAGTGCTGCTAAAAAAAAAAAAAATATTACTAATTCACAATGATATTTGATGGCTTTTGCTAAGGAAAGGCACTTAGGAAAAAAATAAGAGACTGAGTGGACATGTGCTACATCTGGTGAGATTTCCTTGTTATCTTTGAAGTGTTTGTTTGTTTATATATTTATGTCATTTCTGCTTCCCTGAGACACGGGTTGCTGCTGGTACAAACGCGTGGGGCGGCTTTCCCTGTGCCCCAAGCGAGCTGCGAGCTGCCCGGGCAGCGCCGTGCTGCAGCTCCAGGTGCTGGGCAGGAGCCTCAGCACACGCTGGGGCTGGCCCTTCTCAGCAGGGAGTCCCACGGGGCCAGTGGTGCATTGACATCTCATCCAGGTGAACTTAGTATTAGCTTTTATTGGTGTGAATTATTTACTTTGGGTTGGGTTTTGAACTTCTCCAATATTATGTGAATTTTCTAAATATTTGTTGCTTAAATATGGATGTTGCGAGTGCTCTTCCATGGTCAGTGTGTTGCATCTGCCAGAAACTAAGTTTTTTAAAAAAAAACAAAGAACAAAACACTTGAGTTATCAGAAGTTCCAAATGGTGAGTATTGACAAACTGTTCAGAGCCTGACATTATTCTACGTAGGATTCCTCTGGTGCTCAGCAAATATTGTTCCTGGAATCCTGTGGCTAGAATGTAAGGGTTTTGCATTTAGTTTTTTCTTCAGGCAGAGGCCTCTGGAAGCAAGACTCTCAGTACTTAGCCCAGTATTTGAGTAGAAGCGTGGTTGACGTTCTGGAAGAAAACGTCATGTATTAGGGAATGGTCACAGAGGTCCTGGGACTGAGGTGGTACAAAGGCGCCTCCGTCAGCACAGCTCCGCTTAAAGCTGAGTCCATAGTCTTGGTGGCGCGTCAGCGCTGGGCCAGAGATCGAAGGGATGAAGACCAGTGCTGCACCCCACCCTTGTGATTTTGTTCTTTAAGCAGCTGATGGCCTTTGGCCACCTGGCAGCGCGTTCTGCAGGCTGCGAGCAGCCGCGCTCCCCTGGTGCACACCCAGCTGGCAGCAAGACAGGCATGGTCCCATGAGGGAGGAGTGTCACCGGGACTTCTTCAGGCAGTACGCTAAAATGCTTTTTTTTGGGATCCTTGGTTCAGCATTCACATTCTGGGTAAGGCTGTGCAAGTCTTATCCACGAATATCGCACTGTGTATTTTCTCATAATTTGTGTTAGTTTGTTTAACTGTTCTCAGAAGCAGCGTGTTCACCCCGATCAGAATGCGATGGTAATTTGTGTATTACGGTTTTTGTTCTGCTGTTACTGAAAATGGACTAGATCGTTTTACTTGGGCCAAAGGAAACGTTAAGGGGCTGTTTTATTTTTAAGGGACTTCCAGTGAGCAGTCAGAACATCATCAGAGAGATTTGTACAAGTCCCCTGGTCTCACAGAACTTTTTGGACACAGGCAGACGTGCTGCTGCTGTGGGTCCTGGCCCAGCAGAAATCACCTTCTTGTTGCTGCTCTACCAAGAGGTCTTATTTTCTGCAGATAATTTAACTTCCTACTGGGAGCCATTCTGTAGTGGGATGCTGCAGTGAGATCAGGCTCTGATTTCTCTTGGGATTTCTCCCACTGGTAAATAACTTACTCTTTTACTCGTAATGTCTTTAATCGGGGAGGGGGGGGAGGTACTGGCTGCATAGAGAAAACTGCAGCTTGTCTGGATTCCATTCTTCAAGCTGCTGAAGGACCAAGGGGAGACAGGCAAGCACTGGCCTTCATTTAAAATAAATATATATATATCTTAAAAAAGGCAGCCGTACCCTAAAAACAAATAGTTGCTGATTCCCAGCAAACAAACCTTTTGCAAAATAAATAAATAAATAAATCGGCGCAATTTAAGAAGGAAAATTACATGTATATTTTTCTTGATGCGTTTTAGGTTTGTTTGTAAGAGATTTATAATGCTTGTGTTATTCAGCGTTTCATTTGAAATTCTAATGAGCCTTTTGAATGGACTGGTGCAGCCTAGGAAGTAAAGAGCATAAAATAGTTCCATTGACTTATGATTTTCTGCTGACTTTTTCATTGTCATCCCATATCTTCATTCTCTGTCACCAGACCGTTCCGGGAATGTCCTCAGTTGCCTGTTTGGTAACACGTTGGAATATAGGAAACCATATGAATTGCAGATGATCTGATAATTTATTCAGATGCAGTCTGTCATCCTTAAGTAGTAACAAAGACAGCTTTAAATACACATTGTTAGTGGATTTGAGATTTTATACAAGTTTTCTTCTGACTTTGTTCCTAGACCCCGAAGAAGTGTATTTTTCCTGTGACTCATGGCGTCTCTCGTGAGGGCAGAGCCTAGTTCTGTAGGGTTTTTAATTTACCCAAAACTGCCTTAAAAGTGAAGAATGGCTTCTCGAAGCAACACCTTGTATTTATTTTACGTCAATAGTAAATGTCAGAACTTCTGTTGAAAAACAATAAGTTTTTAGTAGCTGAATTTTATTAGGAAGTGGCGTTATGCTTTTAAACAAGATTCTCTATCGTAGTAGGAAGAATAGCATCTCTTAGCTGCACCGCTGGATCCGTGAGAAGAGATGCCCAGTTTTAGCTAACAGTTAATACTAAAGGTATTATGATGAGTTTAAACAGATTCTCACCCAATCGCCATCCGAGATATTTGATAGCTGTGAGTGTTTGGACCTTTTTGTTCCCCTGAGCTATCTCTTCACAATAGACATTTCAGGGTCTTTCAACCAGTTAGGAAAGTTCATTATATTTTTAATACAATGTAAAAAAAATTAAAATAATGATTTGATATACAGGCATTGATGAAAGATGTATTTTTAAAGTAGTAAATTAAAATCTCATTAATATTTCAGTGAGAATATTTTGTGCTTATCTGTTTCATCTCTATTTTTGACCTATGGCTTGGAGTTCACAGCATGAAGGAGATGGTGAAATCTGTTCACCATAAAATGTTAATTATAAGTAAATTACAGCACAAACGTTCAATCAGCCACATTAATTCTACATAAAGTGAATTATTGTAGCAGAAAATTTTAAAATGTGACTGAATTTTGTAATCTGCATCCTCCATTTTCTACCTTTGCTCTCGTTGCTGTGCCGTTCTTCCCCAGCATGGCTGAGCTCTTTGTGCCCTGCCGGTAAGTGCTTTCTGCTTATGTCACGTTTAAAATGGAAGAGGACAATTCGATCCATTTGTTTGCGGCCTGATAAATGTCTCTTAAATACGCAATTTTTTCTTTGCCCAGTGAGAAAACGTGAGACAATTTGGGTTCGGAAAGCAGGTGCCGTGTGGGGAGGTGTGAAGCCGTGCGGGTGTCGGTGCCCCGAGGTGGCTGGGCGCGGGGGGCCAGAGGCTGGAGGCCTGGTGGCCGCTCAGCACCCTGCCTCCTGCCCTCCAACAGCCTGCCTCCACTTCTCGCCCTGAGTTTCTTTCAACAGGCTGCAGGCACAGCTAAATCCCTGCGTGCTTGGAAAATGTGGATAGGAGTCTTGCTGGCCTCCTGATCCCTGGGGAAAAAAAGGCTTCGTTTTGGTATCAAATGATGGGTGATGTGGCTTCCGCTGTAAATCCAAACTACCTCATCATAAAAGAATTTCTGCTGAGACGTGATTGCAAGAAATGCTTGATGTCTTGTTTAAGCATCCTTGTGGTGATGGTCCTGAGAGATCGTCAGGACGCTCAGTCTCACCAGTGATGCCAAAAAAAAAAAAAAGAAAAAGTCCTGCTTGAATAGTTTTATTGCAGTTTTTCAGGTACAAGGTCCACATAGTGCCAAGTACAGCTTTTGCATTTTACTTCGTGCTTTCTTACTTTCCCAGAAAATTTGCACAGTTTCTGGGAAAGCAAGCAAGAAAGAGTGAATGTTTATTGTGCCAGGTGCTCAAAGTTTAAGGAGTCTAGAAATTGCTCGGATCCTACTCAGTTTATTAAAGTGTTTCTTGAGTCAGATAAATTACATATCATTGCAGATTACCATCTTGACTCTAAAATGCTGTAAAGTGTTGCCTGTTAGATTGGGTTTGAATTTGACTTTTTCTTAAACCTTTGTATAATGACAGCTAGACAATTTTTCTTGATGCTGAAATGGTAACACAGGAGATTTCTACTGTTCTCGCGTCTTTGGAGAAAAGCTCTTGAGCTCAACTCCAAAGAAAAAATCTAAAGTGCCTTGTATGGCACAGCTCAGAAACATGTATCAGCAGCAAAGAATTTGTCTTCTCTCACAAGTTTACAGAATGCTTTTATTCATTAAAAGAAGATAGCCTATTTGCAGCTCTTGAATGGCTTAGAGACCAGGGACTTGCTTGTTGTTGGGTAACAAATCTACGCCTATCGGCACGGAAAGCTGAATCATTTTGAGTGCCAAATGGTCTTACCTGAAAAAAACAGATCCTTGATATGAAGATGCTGTATTTTGATAACTCAGTATATCTTTTGTGTGATGTAATTCAAATGCTGATTTTTCATCTCAGTGAAATACAAAACCACCTCCCCAGGCTGGTCCATAATGCCTGTAAATGACTGTTGGGTATCTCAGTGCGTTCTGAATCCGACTGCACTCGTGTCATTTGAACTCTGAGGTTGCTGTTGATAGGAAAGCTGCATTTGTTCATTGTCGTAACAGATACTTGGCCTTTTTATTTTTTTTTATTTATTTATTTTTTTTTTGCATGGACCAGGTTGTCTGAGGAGGAGAATTTGGGGACTTGTCCTCTCTTATTAACTGTTTCACTAAAATCCATCAGTCTGCTTTCCCAAAGCTATAGCACTGTGTGACAACTTAAAATGTTTTCATGGTCATGAAAAATGGTCAGATGTGGGAATCCTGACACGTGTATGAAAGGAAGACCAACTCCTGTAAAATTAAGTGTGTTTATGCTTGGAGGAAAGGGAGCAGAAGAAATTTCCAGCTGCTAGCAGTAGGTCAGCTAACCTGCCAGTGCAGGCAGCAGAGGGAGATCCCCGAGCATGGAGAGGTAACCTCAGGGGTTAGGAAGTGTGGGAGGAAAGAGTGAGGAAGCTGGTCCCGTCAGATGGAAAGGAGCGAGGTGTGGCAAACCGCATCTTGCAGCCCTGGCATCGGTTAGCCGAGGACGTGGGTGAGCTACAGCAGGGAGTGCTTTGGTTCATCCCCTCAGGGCTCACTGCCCGTGCTGCTGGGGCTGTGCCACTGCGTGTGTCTGAGCGAGCTGGCCTCCATTACCTGAATGGTTTCCCACCAGCAGAAATATGGGCTCCAACAAATGTGTGCATGAGCCACTGGGATGTGAACTGCTAAACGCTGCAAAGGTTGTTGAGAACGATCTCTGAGCATTTTCTTAGAAATGAAGGTCTCTGTTTTGTGGCCAGGTTTGATAGGAAAGCTAAATAAAATCCAGAAATTTGAACAAAATAATTAGTGAAAAGAGAACTGTTGCCAGAAATTTCACTTGCACATATGTACAAAATACAAGTAATTATCATTTTTGCCTGTGCGTTTCTAACTGCTGTACAGTTATCCCACCACCTGGCTACCAAAGCCCGGCACAGACCTGCAGGCACGTGCAGGTTTGCTCTGAGACGTTCTGCATCCTTTTGCCTTCATGATCTGAGACAGGGTTCTCGTGACTGGGTGAGCACCCGAGGCTCCTCTCTTGCCCCTGTTGTGGTAGGTTGCATGGGCGTTAGAGACTTCTTTCTAACACAAGTGCAATATGATACAATGGCTCTCCCGGCTGGCAGTGTACCCGGCAGATCAATGTGTGTTTGTGTGTGTGAGCTCTGCTGACTAGCTATCCTGTATAAATAGCATCTGCTGTACAGACTTATCTGTAATCAATGTGGTGCACAGACTCGTTTTACAAAGAGGCATACAGCTCACAGCATTTAGGCTATAATAGGTATGTGCGGGTTGAGCGATGCTCATGAGGCACAGAAAGTATAACTGCTTGAACAGGTGGGGTTAAAGATAGGGTGGGAAAAGTAAAATATTACAGGGGCCCAAGAAATCACACGTGCCTTGAACTTAAGCTAGCAGACCTGTTTGAACAATCTGAGGTGTGCCCAACATTTAGTCATTTAGAGGCAATGTATTACAAGGAAACCAACCTCAAATACAAAGGTTGTAGTCACTTTTCATTTTTTAATTTATTTTTACTCTTTTTTTTTTGGCAGGGTACAGCATAGTTAAATGGTATAAGATAAATAATTTTCATTGGAAATCAAGTGTTTTCTTGCTTTTTGATCAGCTCCCTTCATCAGCTAATAATAAACATTTATTTGTCTCTTCTGTCCTGTTCTTACCTCCCACGCAGCCAGTTGTGCTGGGACAGACCACCCATCACGTGCAGAGCTGGACTGCAGTACAGCCAAACGAACCTCAGCAGGATGTGATCTTAGAGACAGCTTCATTAGGATGCTTAAAGAATTAGATGTGATTGGTAAGGCCCCTCGAAATGGAAAAGAATAGAGGAGAAAAAGTGTGAGGCACGATGGATGCTAAGAGCCCTTGTTTTCCAGTAAGCAGCATGATTGGCAGCAGAAATAAACACTAGCGGGAAGCTTGTGTATCAATCTAATTGTATAATTGCAGGTTGCTTTCTGCCTGGTTTGATGTGCAGATTGTAGTAATGTGTAGTGTCTCTGGTAATTTGCTATTAAATCCAACACTAGGAAGTAGTTCAGTTGCTTCCTGTACGGATACCTGATGGATACGGATACTGACTGCACAACCCGTGCCGATCTTCTGGCACTCCTCACGTTATTTTTGCTTATATGGTGTTGAGAGATTTTTCAGCAAATTGCAGAAGGTGAGTTAGACGTAAAGGTCAAAATGTGATAACTCATTACACAGTGTTGTAAAAGTCACTGCCAGGAGCTGAGAACAATGTTTAATTATTCCCTCTGAACTTGTACAAAACATTATTTTATATATATTGTAATCAGTACACCGAAAACACGGTCTGCCTGAACTTCTGCACCGGCTTTCCTCAGAGCTCCCAGTGGGTCACTGAACACAACTGGAAGAGCTCTGTTCTGTGAAACTCAGAGGGGAAGCATTCCTTGGGATGGGAAAAATGTCAAATATTGTCCTGGATGAATGTAGAATACAACAACAAAGGGAGAATGCTCCTTCTTAATAGGAGAATGAGGAGGCTCGTATCAGCTCAGATGCCCTTCTCACCCATCATCCCAGCAGCTCAGCGGTGTCTGATGTTCTCACTTTTGTTACAGTCCATCAGCTCTTTCTCCAGTGCAAACATCCCTACCCCCTCTTTCCTCAGTGATAATTTGATCTCTGGCTGATGATGCAATCCCCAAACAGAAGTCATGAGCTCACGTTTGCCCCGTGTCAGGGAGGTCCTGGTCGCTTCCCACGTCCTGCTCAGGACTGAGCGTTGCACCTTTGAGCAAGCCTCGGGGTCCAGTTCCTTGTTTGTAGCCCAGGGGGTTGAAAAATCTGCCATGGGAGTACTTTGACGGCATCGCTGGAAGCAGTGGTCACTCTGTTCTGGCAGGACTCCAATTACTGCTGAGCTTTTAACTGACTTGGGGTCTTCTGCTCTCAGCGCACAGCAGCACGCAGCAGTGGGGTACTAGCGGGAGATTTCCCCCAAACATTGCTTGGTGTAGCTTAGGAAAATGATGTAGAGCATTGCACACAGCAAACCCCTCTGAAGTTCGTAAGCTTTCTCTCAGAGGGCTAAGGCCTGTTACAGAGTGACAAAGATTTATTTTTGTGATGGCTTGAAGCGTCTTCCCAACTGTTTTGCTTAACATGTGACAGTTGCTTTTTGCATGTGTGACTTTGTGGGTTTGGATCTTTTTCTGTCTTTTTCATAGTTGGTAAACCAATTTAAGAACAAAAACAACAATAAAAATAAAGCCAAAGCCATCATGCGTTAGTTGCTGTGACCTCCACAAACAGTTTTTGACAACTTCTGCTAAAAACACTATTTGGAAGATAGCAGTAAATAAATATTGTCAGGTCGTAAGGTTTTCCATTCAGATGAATGCATCCTTCTGCATCAGCGTCCTTAAGCTGTATCATTCAGGGTACACGTTCAGCTATGGCAGCTAAAACATTTTTGGGAAGGTTTCAGAAATTTTTATATTCTCTGGCACACACAACTTGCTGAACTTGAGAGGAAAAAGGATTTGTCCTGTGCAGCTTGGCCATGCCGCACCTCACCACGTCCCTCCCCTCAGGAAGGTGCAGCGTGCTTTCACCTCGTCCCCGCTGCGGTAACATAAACACAGAACATTGCATAGCACATAATAAATTTCTGAAAAATCAATCTATAAACAGCTTCCTATGCAGGAAGAGGAAGAAGGCAGGAGCTAGTCACACTGCTTAATGAACTCAGTTCATTACTGAACTGAGAAAGCACTTAGGTACCATTTTGGTGGACAGAGTTTGATTAGAATGGAATAGAAGAGGATGTATTCTGCACATAGTGGAACAGGAACAGGGATCAAGTCCAAGACTCAGCATGCTTATATTGCAAAAGTGTACGATAATGTTATACATAATGGCAATCCTTTAAGATTTGACGAAGTATTAGGGACTGACATGGGTATTTTTGAGTCATTTTGTAGGAATTAATGATGAATTATGATCTTGTTCCAGAACAGAATAGACAAGTTAAAATTCCAGATCCTTTCTTTCAAATAGCATCCATTTTTAGACAACTTTTGCTAAAATGTTAGCAAATTACTGTATGTTGTTTCTAGGTTCCATACTTTCATATATAGATTATGGTCTAATCTAGCAATTGTACTGTCTGTTAACTAGCTGTACTTGAGCAGTTATTTAAAAGGAAGAATAAATGTTCTGAGCTCTCTGCCTAGGAAGGTGAGGGAGGGGAAAGCCTCTTTCCCCTTTATCTCATGAACTATAGGAACTTCAGCGTTGATGCGCTGACAGTATGTTACATTTTTTAGTTTTCTTGTGTTGGGAATTCACAGTAGACCAAAGGCAGATAGAAATGCAATCAATTAAGTATTTTCCTGTATATTGATAGCTGATAACTATTGACCATTACCCTCAGTAGAGGATGTCCGGCTCCTGGAACAACATCCTCCCTGTCGAGTGAAGTGGTGCATCAATAGCAGACACCTGTGTGATGCCGGGGCTTTCTTCCTCCCCTGGCAGTGCCTTGACATAACCTCAGCACAGTTTTGTCCTGTCTTGCTCAGACACTGATTGCATCCCCAAAACTTAACCTTTGAACTCCCAGAGGTTATGCTCAAGCCAAAGATCACTGAGCTTTTAAAGATCAAGAGGAAGCCGGTGAGGAGGCATGGCTTGCATTCAGACCTATCCTGGGCTTTAGACACTCATTAGTCCTAACTGAATGCTTGAAAATAACGTGCAGAATTTCAGCTTAGTCAACAGTAGTGAAAGACATTTATTGCATTTGGATTACCTTGAAATGTCTCCTCCTGGCTGGGGCTTGGAAATGGTGTTATCCAGAGGGAAAAGCCCTCTGTCTAATGTTCCCATGAGGACAGCTGTGTCCTCACTTCTGCAAACACAAACCATTCCTGGCAAGAGGAAGTTTAATTAAGAGCCTCCCTGAAACTAGCCAGGCTGGGCATCAGTAGCCGTGAGGGGCCCTAGCGAGCGTATTAGGAAACATGCTAGGAAACAGTTTGATATCTGGTAAATGTCATCAGACTGCTGTCTCACTTTGTACATCCGTGTGTGCATGTGTTTTTAATACAGTTGCACTTTGTCTACCTGGAATATGCAAATAGTATTCAAATTAGATCTCGGCGTTCAGACTGTCAGCACATACCCCACAGCTTCCCTCCAGCAAGTGACTAATGGGAACATGTGTTCTGCTATTTTTGTAAAGCTGGGGGAGCCGGGGAAGGCAGGCCCAGACGGTGGCCTCGCGAGGCCTCTCCCGGTCTGGAGAGCTGCTGGTGGGCTGCGGGGCCCCGGCTGCTGCGGTGCTGGTGGGCAGCGGGCAGGGCAGGGCACCCCGTGCTGCTCCGCGGGGATCCTGGCTCACCGCCACGCCGGGCTCCAGGCTTGATCCTTGAGGTAGCGTGGGCCATTTTCTTCCTTTTTTTCCAGTCCATTTTATTCACAATTATACACATCACTATATTTGTTAATGTTCCTATGGCAACAGCTTTAACTGCTTACATAGAAATGTAATGTCAGGAAACTATTTAATGCTTCTGTGGATGACTTAATGTGATTTAGCCCTCTGGTGCAAGGAGAAGTCGGTATCGTACGAGCCCTGGATGTCGGCTCCCAGCGCACGCTCTGGAGGGAACCGTTCTTGTTTTGTACATCGTGGGTTTTCCACTGCTCTTGTCTTTTGTGCCGCATCCTTTTTGGAGCAAGGCATGGTCTTCTATTGATTCAGAAAGTCATTTAGCAATAAAAATTAAAATAATAGCAAGTGATTAACACACATCTACCATTCCCAGAGGACTATAAACCAAATGCCAAAGGCTCAGATATTGCTGAACTCAGACAGCTGAAACTCCTTATTGCTCTCTAGGCCTCCACCAGTCAAATGTAATGAGTACTCAGCGTAGGGACAATCACACGTCTTGCAGAAACTGTTGTTCCTTGAAAAGTAATAGCGTGGATGTCACCGTCTGCTCTCCAGTGCTCCTGGCAATGTGGGCTTGAGTTGCAGGGGCTGTGGGCACAGCTGCTCTGCTGTTCGTGGCCATGCACAGCTGGAGCATGGGCTGCCCTGTGCAGCGAGTGGAGTTGGGCCCTGTGGGAAATAATGTCGTGAGATAATTCAGATGGTATCTTAACGTGCATGCAAAAGGGAGACTTCCCCTTTTTTTCCTACTTTGCAATATGAATAATGTTCTTTTAATAAATACTTTCCTCTGTGAATTTTCCTAGCTTTTAAGAAGCATAAGACAAAAAATAAAAATCCAGGAATTTTATAATACATAATCTAACAGAGAGAGCAGGAAGCCTTCACTTCACAGCCTGGACTGCTTCTGCTGGCACCACTAGAATACACGACAGAAGCAGTTCAAGATCACCTTGTTAATGGACAGGCCACTAGAGAGGAACAAGACGTAGTGCTCTGCTGTATCTCTGTATTTCCTGATACAAGATGAAGGATGCATCTTGGGACTTTGGGTTTGTTAAGAGTTTTTCAGGGAGAGAGATGGTACAGGGCTCCGTAGCGCTTTCAGGAGTACGGAATCAGACTTCTCTCCCATTCTGGCTGTACGAAGCTGTGATGTTTTCCAGTTCGCTGGATGACTTAGAAGAATTTCTGTATTCCATTGGATATTACATATCCAAATAGATGCCTAATAGTGTTCTGAAGAATTACATTTAATATATAAAAAGTTGGTTTACCTGCAGCATTGAACTTCATGATCCCATCCCTGTCTTTTATTACACTCTAATTAAAATTGGCAAGCACATTAACCAAGAAGATCTCTGCCGAACAGCAGAATCAAACTTTGTGTGCTAGACTGAAAAATGCAGGAATGAGTTTGCTCTGGTTGTGGCATGAGGTGGAGCGAGGGCAGTGGGTGGTCAGCACCGTGTCCGAGAGGAAGACCTCATGGGCATGGCCATGCCACGTGGGCAGTGGCAGTGCCCTGCTGTTGACTTCATTGTCTCCTTACGTGACGTGACCAAACAAAGCCTCACGCTGATCCAAAGGGAATGGCCCACGTCTCTGGGAAGTGGTCGTCCTGGGGCAGCTTTGGGCCTGTGCTGTGATGGACGACATGCCCCTGTTCTGAAAACAGGGCGGTATTTTAAAAAGACCCGTTCGGGGTGTTCTGCTTTCAAATATGACTGTTTCCAAAGCAGGGTGTGCTTCCCATCTCGCTCTGAGATTTGGACCACAAAGCCTTAGGAAATGTGCCGTTTTCCTCACCCCGACCCTCACGGCAGCAACAGCAGTGCCCTCCTGCCACAGGCAATCCGCTCGCCGGCCTCCGGTGCCAGCTGGAGGGGAAGCACACGGAGGTGCTGCTCTCTGCCTTTAATAGGGCTGTCAGCACTCCTCTCTGCTCGGAGTAAGGAGATGAGCGTGATTTAAGCAGCCAGGGTAGGAAGCTCACTCTTCTTAATTAACACTAATGCAGCAGAGGTTGCTTTCTGGCCCTGGGAAGGTAATTAACGTGGCAGGGGAGGGGAGAGATGGGCAGAGAGCTCCTGGCCGGCGGGGGGCTGTGCCCGGCCTCGCGCTGCCTTCTGCCCCCGCACGGCTCGCCCGGGCTGGCCAGGCGGCGAAGCAGCGGCCGGCTGGTTCTTGCCATCCAGCTTTATTCGAAGCCATGGTGTAGGTGTCTAGCCTTGCGCTCCGTAGATGAAGATTTACCTAATTTGAAGTCCTTGATGCTGTTGGAAAGTAGACCTGGAATGCTGTCTGGTAGAAGGGGCTCGAATTAGCAATGTGTTTGTGAGGCTTGCCATTTCAGCTCACAGAGGAGTCAACCAAACCCCCAAAATGAGATTTCCCAAGGTCCCTGGAAGCTAGATAAACCAGATAAATGTAAGCACTGCAGGATTTACTCCTTAAATGTTCCAATAAAAATGGTTTAGCGGATGAATTGACTTCCTCAATTAAATGGCCTTGAAATCACCTTTTGAGAAGCCAGGCGGTATTTAAAATGTGGAAGAAAAAGCAGTAAGTGGAGTGGACAAGGCTGTTATGTATCTGGAGCAGCGTTCTTGAAAAGCAACTTGGTAAACCTTTGTAGGGAAGTGTTATCCTAGACAATACGCTTTTCAATATTTAATGATCAGAGGAAACTCTGTAACATCAAAAAGGAAAACCCAGGTCCTGAGACGATGTTTAGAATTCTGCCCACAGAAGTGGGACCGGAGAGATGGAGCTGATCTGGTTTGTTAGCTGAAGCACTGGTCCTGGGGGCTTCTTCTTCCCTGCTCCTTCACTCCTCTTTTCCCCCACGGTGTTAACCCTGAATGAATAAAGCAAATGTTTGCATTTTGAATGAGAATAACTGGCATAAGTGCTTGCCTTGGATCAAAGCACCATCCTCTCTGAAGTGCGTAGCAAATGCCTCTTTCCAACAAGGAAAAAACAAGTGCTGGCTCCTGTTTGATTTTTTTTATATATTTTTTTTCCTTTTTGGTTGATGGTGGTTGGTTTTTGGTTTGTTTGGTTTGAGGTTTGAGTTGTGTTGTGTTTTTTTTTTTTTTTTTTTTTTTTTTTTTTCTTGTTGTTCATTTGGTTATTTTTGTTTGTTGCTTTTTTTTCTTCTCCCTGTTCTGGTTTTAGGGTAATCTTCATACAGATCGCAGCGCATTTGTCTGCGTGTTTTCTATTTGCCGATTTGGGAGCTGAAGTCCAGCTCACTCGATGAGAAAAATGCATGCAAGCGTTCTCCCACCAGGGACTGGATGCTGGCAGGAGGCAGCGCCGTGCCCGGGCCACCGCCGCGCTGGGGCTGCAGTAATGTAGGGAACGCTTGGGCGAGTGGTCTGCTGCTGTCCATCAGGGACCCAGCAGAGACCAGCAGACTCGTGTCACCTCAGACTGAAGTTGAAGTGAGGTCAGAAAGGTGAAAAGGCAATATTTTATCCATTAAGAAACCAAAGGCATTTGGATTAGTGCCAGAGCAGCAAACACTAAATCATCGTATCCCAACTGGGGGATTTATGGCAGAGTTACAAAGATGATAATTTATTTAAGCTCTTGTGCTTAGATTTTTTTTCCTGTTGATTCTTATTAGCATAGGATGTTTTACACTTTTTAATGGGTATCACAGTGAAACAGAGAACGTTTGCAAAGAAATGTTATCCAGGATACAGCCGTTGTTTAAACTAGCAGTTCTCCAGGTTTCAGAAATGTAAACATTTAAAGATAGAGGAAGCGCCTTACGCTTTATTAATTGTATGTACATATGAAAGCTGTCAGTTTCCTAAGTTTGTAAACAGAAGTAGAAGTTTAACATCCCTTTTAAAATAAAGCATGTCAAAATATCAATTCACTATGCAAAACTGACTTCAGTAACAGGCCGTGGTGCAGTAGTAAGGGTGATGCTTTCTAGGATTAGGCAGCGTATGGCCCTTGTATTCGCACTGCACGATCTTTGCTCGATTCAGCCTTGCACTGGTACTGTGGTTTGTTTGCCTACTTTTTTTAAAAAAAAAAAAAAGTTGCATTATTGTTTCATTAGCTAAGATAACGATTATGTGTGTTATGTGCTGACTTGATTTTTCTTAGAGTTTTGCTATGACAAGTTTGTGTCAAAATGATGCTTTTAAGTAAAATGGCAATGTAGAAAGACAGTGTTGAGCAAAATGTAAGACTTGCTGTGAACAATCTGTGCTTTTACCGTGGCTTAAATTATCTTCTGTTGTCCAGAACAAACAAAAGTTGGGGACCTCAGGTGAGGCGAGTGAGCACAGGCAGGCACCAACACAGCCCTGTGCTGGCTCGGTGCTGGGCAGAGTGAGCAGAGCACACCGCAGACTGGGAAAAACAGGAGTGCTTCTGGAGGCAATGGTATTTTCTGCCCATTCCTTACCCAAGTGATGTTCCTTGTTCCTCACCCAATGGTGGGGGAAAGTTTGGGTCTTGGCATGTTGCTTCCTTTTTCCCTGCCCCTGTTTTCTAGAGGTGACTTCTTAGAAAATCCCGTTTTTTTTTTTTTTTATTGTCCTGATTTTCTAAATGCTGAGGTAAGTTGAAGGAAATGGTAGGATTACAACCTCACAGTTGTACAGGGTACTGAAAATCAGAGGAGAGCGGTGCGCCATCCAAACCCACCATTAATTAATTCCCTGGGTGCCTTCAGCAGTTCCCGTAAGACCTGTGGGGTGCAGCGCTCGTGCTGTGTACAGGGCGTGAAGGGAAGTGCCCTGGTGCCAACAGGCTCGGGACCCGGTCCTAAAGCAGGGCCAGTTCAGGAGAACGCTCACATGCAGGACGGTGCTGAGCTATGTGCCTACCTCTGAGGAACATTTTAGGACGTGGTTGAAGTTTGGTACATGCCTAAACTTCTGTTCATCTGTTTTCCTGTACTGGGCGCCAAATGATCAGTATTAAAGCAGAAGTGCAATGAATTACTCTGTATTTACATCTTCCCGATATAACTTGTAAACAGATTAAGTCCAAAGTATAAATAGACTTTAATGGGGAGAGTATGTGCTGACCTATGACCATAGGTTATGTTTGCAAAAGGCAGAACCCCGAATTTAAAATAGACTTTTCCCACAGTTTAGCAAATTCCTTCCTGTGAGGCAGCTTGCAGCGCGGATGCCAAGTGCTGCTCCTTGCTTTATGCGGCTTCTCGTGGATGGCAGCGGAGCTCGTTACTCAAGGAGCACGAGAATCATGTGTGCTGGGAAAAGGAGGCTTTACAAGGAGTGACAAGCTAACATGACGATTAATGGCAGCTGAGAAGATTTCCAATTTAGACAGAGTCTACACAATAGATTGATATGTTGTACATGAACTTCTGCCGAAGAGGCTTTTGGTTTTTGTGTGCAAGTTTAATCCAGTGTTTAAACATTCTTCCTAGCAGAAAACTCAAGATACTGGTCATTACCATTAGCTAACATCGTGTCTTTAGTTAATGTTTCGAGCTGAATTAGCATGTAGGTAATGCTTCAGACAGACTGTGCAATCATCTGATTTTGAGTAAATTATTACAGATTTAATCTTTAGTCAGGTTTTTGTGTGTGAGTCAGTGACATGTTAAGATTGAAAAGGTGGCAGGCAGGAAAATTCTCTTTTCTTAATCGGTCTGCATGTCTTTCTCTGCCAATTACAGATATTTCATTCTCTGCCATCAAAAATCATATGAATAAGAGCGTCTAACAATCCAAAAAAGAATAGGGATGTTCCTGAAATCCTGCTTAAGATTTCTTCTGCAGAAGTTGAATTCTGTTTGTTTGGACCAGATTTCACATGAGGGGTCACAGCCCCCCTTCCCACATCACCCTGAGGTGATGGGGCCACGACTGCAGGTGAGGACAGGACCCGTGCCTCCCCCCAGTCTGCTGGGTCGATGCGGACACATCCGTGGGCATCAGCAGCGGCAGCTCCCATGGCCTGGCCAAGGGCTGGCCGGGGCTTTCCAATCTGCAGCCGTAGATACTCACGGCAAAATCTGACCGGTGCTCTGGAGCAGGGCACTGCTCCTGAGAGCTGCGTAACAAAGAGAGGAAAATGAATGGGGGAAAATGACACCGTATTTGTCAGATGAGAAGGGTGCTGCTGACCTTTGGCCTGACCCACGAGAGCCATTTTTCTGTTGTTTTTTTCCCCACCCAGCTGTTCGTGGAAAAAAAAAAAAAAAAGTCAAGTGCAACACAGAGCATTTTTCATAATCTGTTTTGAGGCTTCTACAGAAATACTCTGGAATTAATGATACCGCTGAAATTTTCATCGGAATAATTGCAGTAAATAATTGCAGTACGTGGGGTATCAGGACTTCAAAAGCACGACCTGGCAGCCCCAGTCCCTGGCACCAGTGACTGCCGAGCATGTGCTCCCCAGATCCTGAGTTTGCTGCCTCTCTGAGTTGGTGCCACAGCTTTGATATTGTTTCAGTGCCACAGTTTTGTAATTAAGTAATTTCTGGCCTTTTTTTTTTTTTTTTTTTTCCTTCTTTTTTTCTTTTTTTTTTCCCCTGTAGTAAGAAAATGTAAGCTACTGTGCCATCTAAACTGTGGCCCTGCAAACAAGAGCGAAGTGCCCAGGCTGAGATGCTGGCTGACCTCACTTGTGTGCTTTCTGTGTCCTTTGTTGCTGTTCTGAGAAATAATCCAATGTAGTTTTGAAGAAAGCAAAGCGGCTAACCTCTGCCAGTCAGCACTGGCAAAACATCGACATTTTAATTTGAAATAAATATTTTAAAGATGAAAATCCTACCTATTTTCATCCCTTCTATTTTCAATCTGAAAGCAGAGATTTCTTCAAATCTAACAATTATAGTAATAAAACAATAATCCCAAGCTAGAAATGTACAGTATCTACAGCCAAGGGATTTTTGTTTCTCTGACATTCAGCCTGGCCTCAATTTTTATAAACAGTATAAGACGCTAACCTTAAATTTAGTTGAAACAGGGATATTTAGCACTAGAATTAATCGGGTGAAAATGACTGTTAAAATATGTGTTCATTTCAGATTAGCACAAGACAAACATCATTTCACCAGAAATAAGTTCTTCCTTTGTATGAAAGCAGGTTAACTTGTTTAATTCTGATTGGAATATTTTCTACTAATGAAAGAAAGAAGGTAAAGGGAAAAATATTTTGAAATTTAAAACTGAAAGAATTTCTCTAGAAAACGTTGAAAGCTTTGTTTCTACACCGAGACCTCGGTTTTGTGCGTTTTTTCCCCAAGATGCAGTTTTATTAAGATTTGCCAAAATGGCAGAATTTTCTTTTCAGAAGGAATCTTGTTTTTCCAAGGGTTTTGCTTCGTGTCTTTGCAGCACTTGCTGGGTTGCTCATCCCAGGCGGTGCTCCCGGCCGGGGGCTCCCTGGCTTTGTCTCCCTGCCCGATGTTCGGCCGCGGTGCCCTCAGGGCCGTGCTCCTTGTGCCATGCCCCGACTGCACCCACTGCGGGGCTGCAGCCCTTCCAACAGCTCTGCAGTTGTGCCTGTGGCTGGGATCGGTGCTTCTGCCACCATCCTTTGAGAACTGCTGCTGAGAGCGATCCCCAGCCTTCTCGTGGACCTGCTTGGAATCCTGCTGCAAATGCAGCACTTCCCACAGTCTAAGCCTAGTGCTTGGTTTCGTGTCCTTTTCCCTGGAAGAGTCCTGCTGCAGGATCGTTTTCTCTTTGCTTCTGTTTCAGCTGGTTATCTGCAACAATAGAGTCATGTTCCTTCTCTGACTGCTCCGCTCTGACACAGTTTAATGCAGCAGTGCCTACAGGGGCTTGAAAAGAGCAGCCGCCCCCCCCCCCCCCCCTTTTTTTTTCTTTTTTTCCTGTTGGCCTAGGCCAAATTCCTTCACCCAGGCAGAAAGATTGTCTGCAGTTATTGGCTTTTACTTTTTGAGAGCATTTTCCATCCGTCAGTTGCTTTCCTGCGGAGAGAGTCTCCCACTCCATTCAGAGGAGAAGGGTGCATTTTACGCATCTGCCTTTTGTTTTGCCTGAGCCTCTGGGACTCATAGAAGGGGGAGGCATTGATAAAAGCAAAGCATTTTGCCATAAAAAGAAACTAAGAGGGCAATGGAAGGCCATTTGTGTAATTCCCCAGGCTGTGTCTCTTTGAAAGTGAAGGTCTGGCAGAGTCTGCATAACCCGCTGACTTTGGTTCTTCCTTTATATTTTGCCATGTGCAATACGTTCTTGTATAT
This sequence comes from Netta rufina, assembly GCF_964035555.1. Classification (NCBI taxonomy): domain Eukaryota; kingdom Metazoa; phylum Chordata; class Aves; order Anseriformes; family Anatidae; genus Netta; species Netta rufina. The sequence continues at coordinate 715,373 of NC_140136.1, read as the reverse complement.
GAATTAAAGATTAAAGGCAACTTAACCTGTATTTTTCTTTTTTTGCAACGTTCTTTGGTAGAGAAATGGTGAAGTGGCATTTCTGATCAAAAAGGGGTGTGCATGTGAGCGTGTTTGGAAAAAAAGACAGTTTACATACCTGCTAGATCAGAGTTGCCATTTCACCGTGTCTATATAGTAGGTTAAGGCCTTGCAGGCCTAAAATAATTATTAGATTTATACAGGGCTCTTTCCCTCATAGGCCTAAAACCTCTCCGTACTCTCAGTGTTTCTGCTTTCCACGTGGCTGTGCTGCAGGGCTGGGGCTTCAGTGCTGAGCCGGGCCGGGTGCGGTGCGCCGTGGTCCCAATCTGCACGGTCACGATCCTCACGGTTGTGATCCACACGCTCACGATCCGTACGGTCACGATCCCCACCCGCGAGCAGCCCCTGGGGGTGCCTGCCTGGTTCCTCTGTGCCGCGGGTGGATGCAGGGCGCAGCCAGGGCACAGCACGTGGGCGAACGCGTCACTACAGAGGAAATCGCAGCAGAGGAGGTTGATTTTGCCCATCCTTCTGGAAGCTTCTCTGATGTTTTTCCATTGGCTGCAGGTGCTTAGAGGGGTGAAGTTCCTTTTGCAGTCCCAAGCCAAGCGCACCGTGTGGAGGCGTCCTCAGCATCCTCCCGTCGGAGCAGCAGGAGCATCGCGCCCCGGGACTCACGTGGTGCGGCTGCACCTTGGGATGTCGAGTTCAGTCCTGGGCACCTCAGGACTGAGCGATATTGACAGGCCAGAAGGAGATTAGAGAAGAGCAACAAAAAGGATTAAGGGGCTGAGGGGATTGATTTATAAGAAAAGATTAAAAGAGCTAAATATGTGTAGCTTGGCAAAGAGATGAGTACCAGAAGGCATGATAACAGTCTACAAATGTTTGAAGATGTAAACATAAAGGGGCTGATCCCGCAGACCTCACTTTCATAATGTCCCTGCAAAATCAATAGGCGTCAGGTACAATGTTTGCAGGACTGAACCCCAATAGCAAACTAAAACTGGTTTTGTTAATATATGTATATTGAACGCTCTTTTATATATATGCATATACATATTTGGGAAGCAGATGAAATAATTTGAATATCAGAAAGAAATTTCTAACACTGATATAATGGCATTTTAGGCTTCTCTTGAAATGGAAGATATCAAATCATTAGGCCTGGATGGTTAGTCTGAAAAGCATATGGGATGATGAGAGAAGGGTGATGTGCATCAGCAGAGGGGTTGCATGGCTTTCCTCTGTCAGGGTTTAATTTTGCTAACTGATGTGATTCTGCAAAATCAGAGGCAAGAATTCTTACAAGTCAGGAGCAGAAATTTACTGTCAGGCTTCCTCTGTGGCTTTTTTTCCTTTTCTATACATGGCCATAGGTGGTTACAATATTGGTAATGCAATAATGGATGAAAAACTCCGAGTTTCTTCCAGGGATTATTGGATGCATAAGCAACAGGATTAGTTTCACTTACTTTACTTTTGAACTTTGGCCTGGGTCCTGTTTAGAGAGTCAGAAAATGAATGTATGGCTATGACACCCATAGAGCAGGTACATGGTTCTCTACCATAGCTTCCTGCTTGGAGACATTTATTTATTTATTTATTAGGTTATATTTACTTGGTATTGTTCCCAACTGTCACCCTGAAATTAATATTCCAAACTGGGGCAGCTTCTAAGCTACTGCTCACCCTTCTCTGAGCTAGAAGGAAGAATTATGATCCCTTCAGTGTGTTCAACAAGTCCAGTTATTTCCCTTCTTTTCAAAAAGACTCCAACTGAACATAAATCTGTCTCCATCTGTGACAGCCCATAGTCATCTGTTTACCAAAATAAACTTTAAGCATATATTGAAAAATAATTCCTATTGAAATATGCATCCCTATGGCATTCGAGCTTGGTATTTAATGCCTTTTTTATGGTTAATAATGCATCAAAAGCATTTCTAGTCTTGAGCTGTCATTACATCACATACATGATGTGCCGGATGCATTTAATTGACTAAAAAACTTGGAGTCAGTTTTTATTTTAAAAAATACTAATATATGATTACCAAGTCCTACTTCTCCTGATCTGTATCTTTTAGTAAATTGTCTGCTGGTATAGAGCGGGCCATTGAAAATGCTTACAGAAAGCTTAGCTTTGAGTAGATGAAGGGAGGTCATACATAAACAATAAAAGCTGTTTGTTAGGAGAGCTTTCCTGAAGCAGACTTTGTTTCTTTTTTAGTTTTGTAATGTACAAGCAAGTTAATTCAGAAGAGCGTTATTAGAACTGGCACATGCTTAAGCTGGAAGGCTGCTGGGCTGGGCCGGAGGGGATGGGTCTGTCCCGGGGGAATTCCTTGCTCCCAGGGACAAAATAAGTTACAGGGTGTGCTGATGCTGCAAGCTCTGTGTTTACAAATTTGCCTCTGTACTGAGGAGAGTGGGTGTCCCTCATACTGATTTCGGTTTGCGCAGGTTGGGGCCATTTAGCTATGGACTTCTGGAAAAATCTAACATATGAGTACTAATTATTATTTTATTCCTGAAGGAAAAAAATGCATTTAATAAACCATGTGGAAGTGAAAAGCTTCCTATATGAATTTCACACTATAAACTAGCACGTGAACAATAAGGCAGCATGAGGTTCTCTGGCTAAGTTGTTCTCAGACAGCGTATGGGGTGGCCAGCGCTGCCCGGCCCTGTAGTGCCCGCTGAACTTCTGGGTGCTGAGGCCTGTGAGGTCTGTGTCTAGTGCAAATCATGCCCTGAAGGGAAAACCTGAAAAAGCTACGGAGAGGTGAATGGTGATGCTTTTATCTACACATGTGCTCACGGGTTCTCAGAACTCGTGGAGTGCATGCTCAGCCTGTGCTTAGTCACCAGTATTTTCTTTGGCCCAGCTCTGAACATCTGACCGCATTCTGATACTGTTGAAGTACAGCTGTTCCCTTCATGTACTGTTACTGCCTTAGTTCAGTTCACGGTTCTGTAGTGTTGACTTATTTTGCTGTTTCAAAACACAGAAGTCACTGCTTTCCTTCCCTCTTATATAATCTGTTTAGCTGCAGTGTCCTCGCCCCTTCTGCTTCCAGAGGTCGGGCTGTCCAACAGCTGGACGCCAGCGTTGTCCCTCTTGGGCAGGCCCAGAACTTCTAATGTGAGAGAACTCTCCTCTGCAGCTTGCAATCTGTAGTCGGTGTGTTTCATCTGCTGTGCACAGGGTTTTGCTTCTTAGCTGCAGCATCTTCTCCTTTACTCACTCGGAATTTGAGTATCATCAGCTGGTTGTGGCTTTTTGTTTGTTTTGTTGGTAGTAGCAGTAGGGTTTTGTTTGTTTGCTTGCTTGTTTGTTTTTTACTTTTGTCTTTTAAGTTTCTGTTTGGTTTTAAAAATACCTTTTGATTGAATGGTAATGCTTAAAATTCCGTGGTTATATTCTGGTGGAAGCAAATGAAGGATGTGAAAAGAGGCAGGTTTTAGAAGGACTGAGATAGTCGTATGCATGAGGACAACGTGCATGTAGGCTTGGAGAGGTGACTTGGTCTTATTTGTAGGAATCATTTTGTTAACGTGGGTTAAACTGCATGCTCTGGGGATGTCTCTTTGTTCCCTTCTCGTGTATAATGTGGCCTGTGATTGAGGTGGGTATGCTCTATTCCCCTGACACGCGTCCCACTGTCACTTCTCCCCCTGGACAGGACAGGAGCCATTTCATTATGGACTCAAATCATCAACGCAGACTTGAACATTATTTTCTTCACAGTAACTCTGTTAGATGGGTAATGTGGATCTTTTAAGCTATATTTCTAAACTCTGCATTTCAGGTATAGCTAGAGATTGAAGCCCCGCTGGACGTTTTTGAAAAATACAGATTTCAAATTACAAAAAAAAAAAAAAAAAAAAGGCGGGGGGAGCACATTTCAGCAAGCTTCACTTGTCTCTCTTAATTTTCCCTACTCCTCCTTCACCTGCCTGTCTCGGTCCCAGCGGCCACTGTTTCCTGGAAATCATTCTTTATCTCTTGCAGAAGGTAGTTTTCTGTTGCCTGTGTCTCTGGTCATCGCCACCCACTAGTTTGGGGCTCTTACTTCTCCTTCCCTGGGTTTGCTAATGAATGCTTGCTGGCGGTTACACTCCGAGCTAAATGGAGATTTTTTTGGTGCAGGACAGCCGTGTCGTGTGCCGCAGGACAGCTGTGTGTGCATTCACACACATGCAGGCACACGCTCGCTCACTGGCATGTGCTCTCCGCTTCCCACACACTCCTGCTTGTATGTTGTAAAACTGGCCGAATGTTAATGTTTCCAGGTCAGATGTGACAGGATATTGTGAAGGGCCAGTCACTTAATGAATCCCTCTGGGAGCTACCTCCGTTACTAACAATTTCTCTCCAACTCATCAGGCAGGGAATCACAGCCCTTGCTGTTTCACTCCATCACTTTCTTCCACTGCCTTTTACGCCTGAGCCGCCTGCTCACTCCGCACGAACAAACCAATTATCGATGAAGATACAAATTGGGTCCCCTTTCCTTGAAAGCTCCTTCAGCCTTGCACCTACCCCGAAGTTTCACAGACACACATCGCCCTGCCCTTCTTCCTGCTTCTCGTCTCCTTGTCTCTGTCTTGCATGTGCAGAAATCCGTATGCACGACTAGACACACACCTTCGTATCTAGACCTGATACTGACTTATAAAAAAAAAAAAAAAATCCCTATTGACACGCATTTGCTTTTATAAAAGCACATGAAGGGCTCATTCATTAGGTGATAATTTCTTTGTTTCTTTGGGAGGTCAGCTCACCTGCATGTGTCTCAGACAAAATAATCTGTCCATCTGCAGTTTACCTAAGTGAGATCTTCATGTACCACACAGGTCATAAAATGAAATAATTACCACTGAACACACCTGTTTTGTGTGGTGCATGCAACCAGATATACTCTTTGAGGATGCATATGTATTTTCTTTTCTTTTTTTCTTTTTTTTTTAATGTGCCTTTTGGTAGCACTGAGTATTTCATGTAGAGTTAATGACCACTGTGATCAGCTTGTGTCTTTCTCTCAGTTTAGAACCATCCCCTAATGTCTGGATCTAGACCTTGCACTTGGGAACTTGGCATCGTGTATATTTGATATAATGAAGTGAAAATCATCAAATCTTCCCCATGTACATCTGTAGTTGAACTTCCCTTTATATCCCTGTTTTTCTGTGCATGTTGACCAGTGATTGCAAATGATAAGTCCCAATTCAGGCTCTCCCGTCACTCCTGTGCTGGTGTAGCTTTATTACTTTCCTTGATGCATGGAACATGTGGCAGCCCCACCTGTAAGGACTATTTTTGAAAATAATGATTCTGAGAATAAATGCTAAGTCTTCCGGAAGACCTGTCAAGCATTAAGTCTAGTAATTCACTGCGTGTTTAGCCACTTTTGCTCTGTGGCAGGGAGCTGAAAAAGGAGACGTACCTCTTGAAGCTCTGATGCATTGCCAGATAATCTGGGGATACATTCCTGTTCCCTGCTCTAGAGTTAGCAGCGGTTTGGCCACGCTGCTGGGCAGCCACCAGCACCTCCCTGAAGAAGCCAGCCCCATACCTTGAGCTGCTCCTGCGAGCTCTCTGGTCTGCTGTTTTCTCTGCTGTTTCCTTTCCTTGCTCCTCCCATGGCCAGGCCTGCTGTCTGCAGCTACAGGCAGGCAGGTGTGTTGTCTGAAAAGTGTAGTTAGGCTGATGCTCTCGCGACACGCCACTCAGATACAGAAGCCTCTGATGCAGACTGGTCCTTGAGGGCTGCAGGAACCTGCCTGCATACCTCAGAGCAGTACGGATTTCCAATACCTATAAATAAACTCTTCAGCCCATTTGCACCCTTGTGAAAAATGCATCTCAGAGGCTATGAAATCAGAGTAGTCTGAACAGTTTGGGAAGCATTAGGTGGTAGAAAGTGGGAGGTTGCTTGTAGCAAAGAAATAGCCTTAAAATGAAATCTAAAAGAAGAAGTTGCAGGGCTTTGTCAAGGTATCAGAGAGAGATTCTTTCCATCATGACCATAGGGAACGCCCCTGAAGTGCTCCTCTGGCTCTGGTGTCTCCGTCCCCCTTCCCCTCCAGCCAGTCCCCTCTCACCCAGTGCAAGAGGAGATCGTCCCCAGGCTTGGGCAGCCCAGCTTTCTTACACCGGGCTGTTCCTTTCAAAAAGGACTCTCTTGGACTGCTGTGCTGGTTCATTCCTCAGCCCCAGTGCTGAGCACAGCGCCTCTCTGCGAGGACCTGACGGATCTGCGGAGGAACCCCTCCTGCGGCGAGCTGAGGTTAACCTCGGGAGGCCTGGGAGTGCCTCTGGGTGGGTGTGTTGTTAATACACCACTCAAAACAACTCCAAGAAGACAAGGCATACTCTGCAGAATCTCTCCCAACTTCCTCTAAGAGTAATAAAATGATTACACAAATACTAGACACCTATAAATGTATTCTGTGATATCTCCTTTACAGCGTTGTCAGAACAGGTCTCAATCTAGATAGCAGGAAAATAATCAGTAACGTGCCTTTTTTGTGTTTGTTTGTTTGTTTCCAAGGGTATACATTAAGTAGGAATGATAGAGTAAGGCATGCTGATAAAGACTAGAAGTATACATAGAAGAAACAGTAGAATTAATTAAGGTAAAAATGTAACTTTCAGTAAGTACAGCTAATGAGAGGCCCTGTGGGTAGTAATTCATGCCAAACTGGAGTGCTAGACCTATCGTGTAAAGGCTGTGACTGCATATGTAAATGTTATGAAATAGACTACTGCAGAGACTAAATTTTTTAGACACTATAAATGACTTTTGTTTGACACAACATCTTGGAGAGAACTCAGAAAAAGAGAGACCATGTCTGATTTCTTTTTCGTGCAGTGCAGAGGACATAATACAGGTGGCAACTAATGCACAGCAGTGCCATAACAAAAAAAAAGAACTGACTCCAAGAACTGACTGTGGTGAAGTCTGACTTTGAAAACAGAACTACATATAAATGAGATTTCTTTATTTCTATACATTTATTTATTTTTTTTTAGAACAGAAAGCAGCCGGAAGATTAAAATGTTTTGGGTGGAATGGTGGAAATTCAAATACTCCATATCAGAAGCTCAGTGTGAAAAGTACCTGTTGGGAAAAGAAATGAATGTAAAGAAATGAATGTAAAGAAATGAATGTAGATAAATGAGTAAGGGACAGTGTGTGAAGAAACCCCCGTTCAGGGAGCTGGGGGTTGGCCTCTTCTCACAGATAACTAACGATAAGGCTAGAGGGAATGGCCTCAAGTTGTGCCAGGGGAGGTTTAGGTTGGAAATGAGGAGACATTTCTGCTCAGAAGGAGCAGTCAGGCAGTGGGACGGGTTGCCCAGGGAGGTGGTGGCGTCACGGTCCCTGGGAGTGTTTAAGGAAAGGTTGGACGTGGTGCTGAGGGACATGTGTTAGTGGTTTTTCCCAACCTTTATGATTCTATGAAACAAAACAAACACTGCAAACACGCATGAAAATGTTTGTCATATTTAAAGAAAAGGAAAAAAGTATAAGCTTTGGCAATTATACATATAATAACACAAGCCAAAAAAAAAAAGGGGGGGGGGGAAGGGTGTTGAGGAACAAATTGCTGAAAATACAGAGGTAATACTAAATACTTGCTCAAATACATCAGCATTATAAAGGTTGCCAGAAAGTCTGAAGTGGTGCTAGGTGACTGAGTTATAAAACAAGCAGTTATCGAAAATAAAGCCATGGTGGAGAAGCTGACGATGATCTCTGCACTGGTCTATGTTGTGGAGGAGCTTTGAGAGGTTACCACATCTGAAGCTTTTATTTTTAGTGGGAATAGGTATGAAAAACTGTTTCAAATTAAAATGTCAGGAGAAGGTTTTAAAACAAATCAATAAAAACAACTGCAACAAACTGTCAGGACAAGATGCCAAGAGTTAATGAACTCAAATTCAAAATAGCCAAATTACTATATTGTGTAACCTGTAGTTTAAATTGGCCCAGCACTGGAGGAATTGATTGTGATTACAGTTCTTTAAAAAGCCTCTAGGGTGATGTAAAGTATTTCAGACTTGTAAACCTTATTTCTATCGTGGAAAAATAGGGATATATGAAATGGAATTTGAAGACACACAAATAAGTTTGAGACGATGGAGAAGAATCAGTCCAGCTTTCATAAATGGAAGTTAATTGTCACAAACCTATTGCTTTACTTTAAAGAAATTGATAAGCAACAGGGTGTGAAGTGATCAAATAATACAATGCATTGGATCCCCCCAAAAAAAGTTTTGAATGAAAAAAAACCTTCAGTGAGTACTCGAAGGTAAGCAGTGATGTCAGAGGGAAGGGGCTTGCAGTTGCCAGCTAAGGGTCATCTTCCCCAGCGGAGGGAGGTTGCATGCAGAGCCCCCACAGCTCTCCACTGCTCAGCATATCCACAAATGTTCTTGAAATAGAGCAGATACTCATGTAGTAACGTCTGATGGGATTAGTAATCCTAAAAGTAGACTTGGGCTTTGAGAATAGCAAAAGGCTGTCATGATAAAACAGATGTCAAGTGTCTGTAAACATAAATGAATTCATGTGATGGGGGGAAAACTAATTACATATTTTCAATACTGTCTTTTTTGACAATTGTATGTTTACCAAGAAAGACAACAATATTGAACAAGATAGCTAGTCTTACAGTCTTATACAGGCGCTTACCTAGTGTTGATCAAAAAAAGTGAACAGAATATTAGGAACTATCATGGAAGGAAGGAAGACCAATACAGAAAATACTTTCACACCAGCATCTATATCCATACCATGGCCACAGCTCAGTTGTGCCATTAGCTTGTTGATAAGCACTTCACCAGTGACACAGTAGAAATTTTTAAACAAAAACAAACAAAACCAACGAAGGACAACAAACGAGATTGAGAATTTAGAAGATCTTTCAGTGTTTGGGATTTGATTTTGTTGTTGTCATGTTAAATGCACAGTTTGATAAAATGTTCATTGCAGATTAGGAATCTGTAGCCTTCTGTTTGTTGGGAACTCGGTGCTTTTTACCAAAGAAAAGGATTATCCTATGTTTCTTTTGTTCTTGCAATCATTTTTCTAAGCATCAACTACTGGCTGTGCTCAGATAGGTGTCTGAGCTAGATGGGCCTCTGCTCTGACCTACTGTGGCTCTTCTTCCACACTTAGCTTGCGACACTTGAAGGCAGCTCTGCACCAAGGCAGGAGGACTTCTGCTTTTTTTCCTTCTTTTTGCAGAAACGGTCTGTTGCTGTGCAAGGTATGGCAGGTACCAGCCCAATATCCAATAACCATATGCTTCAGAAACCTCCTTCAGAAAGGGCTGCCTAGATAAGAGTCATTCTATCAGTAGTGAAATTCCTATTTTAATGTAATTTTACAGACCCTGATTCACTGTCCCTTAACTGCAGCTTGTTATTTCTGGCATTAGAGGGTAAAAAAAAATAGCTTCTGGGCATGTGACACTATTCACAGGCCTTTAATGTCAGAAATAATGATCATGTTAAATTGGAGCTCATTACAACGAAATGAGACCTCATTGAGCCCTCTTTTTGGGGGGTTGTTTAATGATTTTCCTTTTTCTCTTCTTTTTTTCCTTCTAAGTAGCTCTGAATTGGTACACTGGGGGAGAAGCTGGGAGGTTTGGTGGTAAATTTAAATTGCAAGAAATGTATACCTTTAAAATATATTAAAAAAAAAAGGCTTGATTTTTCTACTGTTCTCTCCAAGTACTCTGTTCCTTTGTTACATTTCAGTTATAGAAATTTCTTGCACCTCTTAAGGCCATTAATAATGGTTATATCTAAGGCAGCTACAAAACATATTTGGGACTTTATTTCAAGCACTACTTTCCTCATAATGAACATGAGGATCCCATTTTCTAGTCTTTTTTCTAATCACATTCAAAAGTACTGAAGCTACCTCCTGTGAAACAGCTGCAACAAAGCAGCTTTGCGGTATGGATGAAGCCTATGTATGAAACCAGGAGATTGCCCACACACCTCAGGGTCTGCGATGCCACAATAGTTTCCAAATCTCTCTGGATTTCTGGTGTCAGTGTATGTCCAGGCAGAGCTCTGCTGATGCCACATTGGGCAGAGCTGTCTAGGATCAAACCATCAACAATATGTCACTGCCATCAAATTATTAATAGCATAAATATCTTCAGGGAAAAAAATAATTTAAAAAACAAAACAAAACAAGAACCCTTCTCTGGTTCTCCTTCATTTTATGATGTATCTTCATTTTATGGCATTCTGCCCGTGTGGTTCCCTCCTCAAATCACTTGACAGTTACATCTCGTGAACGTGCTCATTGGACTTGTGCGCTCTGTGAGCTGCTCTCTGTAGCTCTGCTTCTACCTGTGTTTCATTCCTTCCTCTCAGTTGCTGAAACTTATTTATTACTCTATTTTCTTCAGGGTTTTCACTACATTTTGCGTGGTATTTTTACTATGCTTTAGGACCCCAGACCTTCCACGAGCTCTGATGTGCCCAATATACTGCAGCGTGTTTAAGCCTGCTGCTTTTGGCCATTTTCATACCCTGATTTTGATTTCAAATAAAAAATGCATCAAATATTTAAAAACTGGAAGTAGCGTGGTGGATTAAGAGTTAATTTCATTGCTTGATCGTATTTTCCTTCTCTAGCCCCTGTTCTTGTAAGGTATCTGTCAGTGCCACAAGCTTCTGAGAACGGTCATATTTGCTTGTTAGACATAAAAACAGCTTAATTTCCTTTGTGTGTGCATTGCTTGAAATAGGGTGGGATGCTACTGGGTCAAAAGGAGAACTTGAATTTGTGCTAGTATCTGTTTTCTGTCTGGTGCTGCACATCTCAGCTGCTAACACGGGTTCTGTCGTGCTGGCTGTGCTCGTAACGAACCCACTTGGTGGCCTGCCTGGTGGCTTTGCAGAGTGCGGCCGAGGGGTGCCGAGGAGAGGGACAGGCTGGAGGTCCGAGGAGCATCGAGGAGGCCAGGCTGTAGGTCTGAGGTCAGGTTGTTTCAGGGACAGGAGCCCGTTCTCTGCCCCAGTGCGGCGGCAGGTGGAGATGGCAGCGGTGGTGGGGGCTGAGGTGAGACTGAGAAGCAAAGCAGCGTGTTTCAGGGGGGTCGTTCCACACAGATCCCACATTTAAGAGTAAAGGGACTGTGATGAGGGTACTTCGCTTTTGCTCTGTGTGCTGAGGACACATCACCCCACGTGCTGCAGCAGCGGGGAATCTTCTGCTCCTCAGGCCCCCTGAGCAGTGCCTGCTGTGTTTCGGCACCCCCAGCACACCACCGCAGCCCCTGGCTCCGCCGTGCCGGCAGCCGAGCCATGCACCTGCTGCCATTTACTGCACTGTGCTCAGGAGCCTGGTGACCATTTTGTCTGCTCGTGCAGAGAGAAAGCAAAGCCTTCCACACCGTAGCACTGACTTTAAAAAAGAAAATTCTCCCAAATCATGTCCGAACAGAAGTGTCTTTCTCCCTGCAGCCAGTGCAGCACCCAAGCGGGCAGTAACCGTGCCCTGCACTTGGCATCTCCCCGTCTATCTCGATCTTACTAGAAAAATTGCTGTCTGTTTAACTAAGCCCGCTCCCATTCTGCTGGGAGATGACCTTTGGTGTAGGAGATAGGTCTGTAATGTAAGTGATTTCTGATATATAAAATAGTTTTTCTGTTGCACTCTTACAAGATGAAGTACTTTGTTGACAAACTCTTTAACAAGAGTGTACACGGATTTGTGCACGCATGTATAGATATATCTGTAGATAATTGCATTTAAATCCAAATGCTGATTTATAAAAATGCCAAGATGGTGATGTGTCTTTTAGTCATAATTTTTAGGAAGTCATTGTTTGTTCTCTGCCAAAATATTAATGAGTGACTTAATTTTTTAGGTAGTCTACTGCTCCTTTTGATAGTTCCCTGTCCCACCCCAAAGTTATGCTGATCTTTCACTAGTAGAGTGTAGGCATTTAGTAAAATTTTTAGAGGTGTTACGGAGAAATAAAGTAAAACGTGGACACGTTTTCCCTGAAGGACTGAGCTGCACTTTGGCTATATGCCAACTGCATGAGCTATCTCAGAAGAGGAAACTCAGCAATGTAGAACTCAATTCAATAATGCAGAATTTCAAGGCCAGGCTGGATGGGGCTTTGGGCAGCCTTTGGGCAGCAGTGTCCCTACCCATGGCAGGGGGTTGGAACTAGATGATCTTTAGGGCCCCTCCCAACCCAAACCATGCCATGATTCTAATTTTCGTTAAATATTTTGAGGAAATGTTTGGACTTCTCCCAGCACAGCTATAGTTTGTGTATAGAAATGTTTAACCATTGTTTTCAGATCTTCTCAGCAGTATTTGATTAAAATCTTGTCAATTCCATTTCTAACAGTGAAAGACCTAAGGTTTCACTCCTGATGTCTGGTAACTGGAAGGGGATGGAGAAGCTTGCTTTCCCATCCAGTACAAAGACTTTGGGTAACCAGATAACAATGTCTTGTAGGAGTTTCTGATGGAGAATCTCTTATGTTAAGGCTGGTTCTGCAGGCTGACAATTTAAAGCTATAGACACAAGTCTGTCTGTCTCTATACATGCTCAAAAATGACTCGGAAACGGCATATTTAGGAAAAGGGACTACCTGTTATTGCTCTGCTTTGTCTGTGCATTTTCAGTGACACTGTGACTATTATTTAGCTCTAGGAAAACAACATTTGAATTGTATTAAGCATATTGCAGTGTAAAGAAAAATCCTGAAGATAATTATTTGTATCCAAATTATTTTCCATTCTTTAACAGACATTTTCAGACTTCAAATATGTTGTTTTCTGCAAGTGCTGCATAATAAATTAATTGTTTAATTAGTAATAGATGTGTCACTCCTGGGAGCAAATCCCTTACTTTGAACAAGTAAACCAGACACCCCTTTCATGTTTAATATGTTGGTTTTAAGACTTTTACCTCTTTTTAAATACAGGTACTTTCACAGATCAGATAGTACTTTAAGCTATTGTCAGTGTTTATGTGAGATCTCACAACACAGAATTGAGCAAACTACAGACATTTCTAGACTTTAATCAGCAATAAAAGCTGGAAGAAATTAGAATTTACTTCCCATCAGTAGATCTCCTGCACACGTTCCATCTGTTCTAAGTATTAAAGTGGTCCTCATTACCATACATGTGAAAATCTCACAGCTCTGAAAGTCTTTGTAATGTAATCTAGCATGAAAATACACATTCAAGTTGCAGAAGGGAACCAAGGCACAGAGAGACTAACAGAGCAGGAAAACTTTTGACCCAAGCCAGTGTCCTGCATAGCGGGACGCCCCTCTCTTGAGCGTTGGTAACCACCAGTTGCTTCACTCACATTGCACAGGAGACAGAAAATGAACCAGTATCACCGGGAAAAGAAACGGGGCAGGTGGCATCCCAAGGCTTCTGCTAATCGCTGTAGGAAAGAAGTGCTTCTCTATTTTATTTTGGTATGTTGGTTTTGAATTTTTTGCAGATGGTGCCTTGCTAGCACAGAGGGACCCTGATCCTGGTGTTCATATATATGTCTGCATATATTGATGAGCGTGTGTCTGTGTACATAGGAGCACCAGTAAATATTTAGAACTTAAAATGTATTTTAGGTTATGGGGAACACTGATCTCAACAGAAGGTTGTTGCGGGAGCTGTCAAACTGTTAACTTGCAGCATTAAAGGTCAGCGTGGCTGTATATTGATCTCAGGACAGGTTTTGTTAGCAATTTTTAATAATCAAATATATTGGTTAAACAGAGTAGGGGAGAGAGTAAAGACAGTTGCCAAATTCTGTGCAGCAGCTCAGCATTTGCCAGATGTAAAGGAATCCAGCAGAGTCCTGCATCCCTGCCATGCTGCCAGCGTTGTACTGACCATCAATAGCTCTTGGTACAGGAGCCCAGAACAGCACCTCCTCTGCTGCTGCTCCTCGAGGAGGCTTGACTGCAGTGGGGTTTTGTGAGAGGGGCACCTACGTACTGCAGGGAGTCATGAGGCCTAAAACTCATTTAACCAAAACCACCGAGCTGATACCTTGTGAGACTTCGATTTTAGTTGGTGCTGGTGTGGCCTGGATGCTAACAGGTGACCCGAAAGCTCTTTGTTCCCTCCCCGTCCCCAGCCCACTCACCCCTCTCCCCTCAGCTTTTGTTATCTATCCAAATTGTTAGCAGAAAAGATAGATGTATGCAAAGCGCTGCCACAAAATCCAAGCTGGAACAGCTGTCAGAGATGCAATCCCACTTAGTTGGTCTTCATAAAATGCATACGGCATTTTTAAGAGTCTGGATAAAGGGTAAAGGCAAACTGTGCCCATTTAGCAGAAGGCAGCATGTGACAGCTGACAAAGTGACAGTGGGCCCCTGAACAGCCCATGTCACTCTTCAGCAGGAGGCCCTGAAATGCCCATTTTAATTTAAATGTTATTTTCAAATAAAATTGCCACTTTGGGATAATTGCTTCTTACTGTGTAACTTTGAGAACACCGTACTGAGCAAAGTGGGTGCAGCTTTCTGTATTGTTGTTCTTATTTGTTATTGTGCAGCACCATATGTGACTGCAGCCCTGTGCAATAGGTGGTCCCCAGAACTGCCTGCTGCACAAATCAGCCTTTTGTTCTGGGAGCTGTTGTTTTAAAAAACAAAACAACCTCCCAACCTCCGCGTTAGGTAAGGACCTGGAATCAGGGTGATTTCAGTCACATGCATTGTTTGGGGTTTTTTGTTTGCACAGAGTTTTCTGGTAACCACAACTACAGCGATGGGCACAATATAAACAAATATTTCTCTTTGTGTGGAATGACTTACGCGTCTTTTCATCTGAAAGCTTCGCTGACTACTCACTTCCCTTTTCTTTCTGGCCTCCCAGAGCCTCCTAGTGTGGCAGGAAACAAAAATGTGAGGCCCATTTTCTAGCAGTTCTGCAAATGCAATCAGCGTGTTTACATATTCTATTTAAATTCTTCCCTTTATGGAGAGAAGAAAGTGTTGTTTTAAATCCTTAAGCACCCGGCTGTGGTTGCAATGGGTTGGTGGAGTTCCTTCTGTCCTGTTTTGTTTTTCGATGCCCCGAGGCTTGGTGTGTCTCGGGATGTCCTGGTAATGGAGTAAAGAGGTCAGAAGAACAGCAGCGAGAGACTCTATCTAATTCACACCTTGGCACCAGCACACTAGGCCTGACACGTCCAATTTACTGTGGCACTGTTTGACAGGTGTCAGGACTCGACAGTCGCACAGAAGTACACACGGCTGCAGAATCAGAAGGAGAGAGGATGATTGAACATTCTGCAAATGAGACACCCGGGGAAAGAAAAACACACGCGCGCACACACAACAATTCAATAGAAAATCTAGGCTAATTAACGCCTGCTGTTGCCTGATGCGTGGCATGGTCCCTCAAGGACTCTTTGCCATTCGGGAGTTGAAAACATGTCAGGAGGCTCCTCTTTTCTCTTGCACGAAGACTATTATGACATTTTAGTGCTAAAAAAAAGTTACGAGAACTTTCTCAGTTTTCATAGCGAGTTGGGAAACTTCCTGAATTTCAGCCTCTCCTGCTCCATTCCTTCCTTCCCAACCACGTCTCTATCCAGGCCACCTTCCCCCGGGCCAGATGCACCTCGTGAGCTCTGCCCTGCTCCTGGGTGCTCGTCTGTCTGCGTACCTGGCTTTCCTTTGGCCCTGCAGAACACCGTGTGCTCGCTGGCAGCAGTGCTCATTTCCAAAGGCTGCTCCGTGCCGTCTGGGCACGTTTGTCTCATGCAATGGCCTTCGAGGGACATGCAGCCACTGCAGACACCGTGGTTGTTGCCCTTGTCACCCAGAGGCCAGGGCCAGGGCAGATCCAACCACACTGCTGGCAGCTGCCGAGACAGGAGCAGGTGTGATGCCAGGATCTCCCGAAGTTCTGGTGTGGCCGGGAAGAAGCAGCTCCCGTGCACGTGCTGCTAAAGCACCTGCCGGCACGGGCCTGCTCCTGGCTGCCGCGGCCTCTGGAGAGGGCGGTAATGGATCTGATAGCAGCCACCGTGGCTGCTGCCGCAGTGAGTAATGGAGAGGAGCAAACACAGGCGGTGCCAGCCGCTTGGGATCTGCGAGCCGCTCTCTAATGAGGTTTGCATTAATACTGCGCGAGGAAGATTCCAAGGCCTTAAATTCGCCTGGAAGGTGAGAAATGCAACGCGATCCTTGCTCTCCATCCTCTGACCTTGCTGTCGTGGCTCCTGCTGCAGTGCAGAGAGGTGGTGGTGCAGAAAGCTTGACGCCGTGCTCGGGGACTGAATTTTAGAGTGGGTTAGCAGTGGGAGACTGCGATATTTGAGATTTGTCTGAAGTGGGAGGATCCCATCATTTGGGGAAACAGCTCTGTACAATGCTGCAAATCAACGGGACACAGTCTCGTCCTGCTGAGAAAGTCAGCAGAGCCAAAACTGAATTTAAAGAAAGCCTTTATTATTATTATTATTCATGTCAGGGCTCCATTGGGAAAATCTTTATCTGCATTAAAACATACATAAGAAGAGAAAAGAAGCAAAGGCCAAGAAGAGTGTGTACAAAGCATCCCTTTGAGCTCAGCTCTGTTCCTCTGCAAAGTTCGTTGCCAGGCTCTTTGCAGGGAGAGGATTTGGGTTCAAGGTTGTGCTGGAGATGCTTCCTGGCGGAACATCTATCCCCTGATCGCACCTTTAGGAGATTATCCCGTCATTAAATATTTGTAGGATAACAGGAGAAGCCTAATTTAGTTTTTGTTTCTTTTTCTCTGTGGTTTAATCACAGATGAAAGAGACTAATAGCACTACAGAGCTTTCTGGTGATCAAAGGCCAATCAATCCTCTTTGTGGAGTAATTAACTATTTGCTAAACTTGCAGAATTGATTTCCATTTAGGGCTAAGAGAGAGGGTTTTAAATGAAGACCGATTTACCAGGCGTGAGGAGGGAATCTCAGCACTGATGCCAGGAGATACTCAGAGTGATGAATTGGAGCCTGCTAATTGGAGGATGAAAAATACAGCTGGAATCTGGCCCCATTTGCTCCTACTTTGGGGAAAGACAGGAAAAGGGAAATAAGGCTGAGAATCTGACAGATGGCTTTCCACAGTTGCAGCAGGGAGAGCAGAGTACGGTTGAAGCAGCATCTGCCTGGCTGGAGGAAGCCGAGATGTGGCCAGCTCAAAACCGTGTTGCTCCAAGCCCTTTGCTCAGGTGGGTGCTGTCCCTCAGGGACTGCTGCCTGCTGGCGTGGAACGTGGGGCTGGTCATCTCCGCGGCAGCTTGCATCTGCACTAATTCTCTCAATGCCAAATCGATCAGGCAGCTTTGTCTGCGTAGAGCTTTAGTTTACAAAGACATTTTTAGCACCACAGATGAATTAGGGACTTTGGGAAATGTTGAAGGTGCATTAATATTTTTTTGGCACGTTTTACAGGATGTGTGAGAGGTGGGGAGGACTTCTCTATTAATAGTTGTTACGGTCTTGGAAGGACAATCAGGATGGTAAGCATTACTTGAAAATGCCAAAACAGGGAATTGAGCTGGTCAGGTATTTAAACTGTTCGCAGATATGGGACCGCTTCCACGAGCAGAGGGATGAGAAAGGTTAGAATTCATCATCTGTGAAAAAAAAATATGATGGGGAATGCAGTAAAGAAGTGGAAGACAAAAGAATAAATGAGTTAAAAATGGATTAGAGAAATTCATGGAGAATTCATGGAAGTGCACCGGCAGTTCCCGTTGTGGGCCCTCGTGCCTGTTGGGCAGTCAGGATGAAACTCAGGTGAAAAAACTGCAAGAGATGCAGCAGCATCCACACAAGTGCAGCTGCCCTGGGGAAGCGGAGTGGTTGCTGTGCTTTTTGCATTAGAGTAATACATCTGCTTCTAGACAGGACTGGCATTCTGCTCTGACGAAACAGGAAAAAGCATCTCATTAGTTCATTCAGCGCTACTCCACATCAGCGTTGTTGGGAAGGTGTGTCAGAGATGGTTTGGTTTTAAGACATGTATTTATGTTTTTATGCACACCCCAGAATTACCGACCTTCTGGGATTCCCTCCGGGCATTCAGAGGTAGTCCAAACCCTCTCTGGGAAAGAGAAAAATTCGAATTACAGCTAACACCGTAACCCCCATCTTGCTCTTAGCCGTTGGTGTACGGAGCCGGTGTTACTTCACCACTGGGAAATGCAGCCTGGGCTCTTGTGTACCGAGCGACTCCCTGGATGTGACGTGACTCGTGTCAGTGGTGCCAGGAACGGAGCCGTGTGAGCGTCGTGAAGGAAGCAGGCCATATGTTGAGGTGTCTGAAATGAACTCTCCGTTTGGGCAGGCAGCACGGCCTGTTCTCTGCTGCATGACAGCAGCCCGTGAGCCGAGCGCCGTGCCGCACTGCGACCCTGTGTCAGCGGACGAGCAGAGATCAGCCCTGCTCCCCGGCCCGTGCTGAGAGCAGCGGTGCTGCCGTGGGGTGGGCTGGTAGCAGGAGCTGGTCGGGGCCGTGCCCCCCACGCAGGCGGGGGCTCGGCTCGGGGCCGTGTTCTGCAAAGCCCCGCCGAGGGTTCTTGTGGTGCAGCAGTGGTGCCGAGATGATCGTATTTGCTTGTTATAAATTGAATTCGCCTATTAGAGAGCTATGACTTGATTTTTTTCATTAGCACACAAAGCTTGAAGGGAAAGTTTCTTCTGCGGTCCCTCTAGACCTCTTTAAACAGGGATATAATGATTCTCTGTTGAGAAAGAGCAAAAGAAATTCCGCCGCTGTTTAAACAATTAAAAGCAAAGCTGTATTTGGAGGAGAGGCTGAGGCTCCGGCTGTAACCTCTCCTCTCGGCTGACCAGCAGCTTTTAAATGCAGGGGCTGCTGTGAACTGACTCACTGCCGGATAATTACGTTAGGGACCAATACGGCCTGTTGAAAATCAATTCTGCTGGGCCAGTGTGTTTGTTCGGAAATCCACTCAGCCAATTCAGGAGTACATTAGGCTGCAGGCCCAGCGCGCTGACCTCCCCAGGATTGGGGTTGACACTTGAACGGAGGCGTTTGTCCAGCTAAAGGACAGTGCTACCAGCAGACTCTTATCTCCCCTAAATTGGATTACTCAGATCTGCTTGTTCTCTTTAAAGATAGCTACTTCAGGTTTTTTTCTCTCACTTTCTGTCTGTCTGAGACAGTTACCTAGTGATTACTGCTTAACATGCTGTTTTTGGCTATTCCTGGACAGTTAACGGCCAACACCACTTCTAGATCTTCCTTTCCTCTATGGAGCTGTTTTACGTCAGGGAGCTGTGTCCCACTGCTTTGTCATAAACAGATGATGCCTACTGGGTTATGCAGCAAAATTTACCAAACCCATCATATTCAAGCAAAGGAGAGCATCCTCCCTCAGACACTGCTTACTGGGTCGGTGTTTTCCTTCTGCTCCAGCTCTGTCTCTCCTCTGCTGATGGACGGGAGCGGGGCCCATCGGAGCTGGCCCTCAGGGGCCGTCTGCTCCCCGCAGGGTTGCGCTGTGCTCGGACACCGGGGCTCGTCCCGTCCCTGGGGGCAGGCGAGTCCCCACAGCACGCGTGCTTGCAGGTGAGCCCGACAAACCTGAGCGAGGTCTTCACCATCACCTGGAGTATCAGAGGCTGCCAGACCTGCTCCAAACCCATTTTGCTTTTGCCATCAATGATTGTAATGGGGTAATGGAAAACTCATCTTAAAAAGTCCAACCCATAATGTATGAACAAAATCCTCGTTTTCTTGAGCAGTTTTACACAGGGCACTTTAATTCTGTATTTTTGAACCCAGGAACAGCCGTCAGGGGCCTGTTAAAGCGGCTAGTCCCCAGAGTCTCTGAGTGGAATGGGTCACCAGCTCACTGTCACTGGCTGCAGAAGCTGGTTGTGTGAGCACACATAACTGCAGCGTTGGGCTGCTTTTCTCCTAAAGGTGTGTGTGGAAAATCAAAAACGAGGTTGAGGAAGAAACAATCTGACGGAACCCTTGGAGAGTTGCTTCTCTCATAGCTGAAAATACAGGCACGTGCCCCAGTCTTTCTGCTCTGTGGCTGATCCAGTTATTTTTTCCAGTTATTTATTCCAGTTATATTATAGTTATATTATTTCCAGTTATTTATTCCAGTTATTTTTTTGTAAGGACTCAGAGCTTCTTTTACTTTGTCTCCGAACAATGCTGCTTGTCCTGGTTTTAAGCAGAATGCTGTCTAGACATTGAGAAAAAGTTATTTCAAAAGCCGAAGTTGCATGCATTTTGTAAATTACGTATATGACAAGCGAAGGAGGAAGAAAAAGAGGGGGCAGGAAAATTGTGTGTGGACTACGTCCTTTTTTCCAGTAAGGGAAAACTGGGACCATATTCTTCTAATAGCAATGGGATAGGGAAATGGTTATGCTGGTGGTGTGTAACTGGTGAGAGGACTGCTACAGAGAGAGTTTGTTTGAATGACTGTGTGAGGAAACCAAGATGAAAACACACTGGGCATCACTATTCAGTTTAACTTTTTTTACCGATAAAATGTTTCCCAAACAGTCTGACAGTATCTCTGTTTGTGAAGGATACGCCAAAATATCAAAAAAAATCAAGTCTTCTCTGTATGCAGAATCTCTGCTGCAAGCTCCTATGGGAGCCAAAGTTCTTGCTTAGCATACAAAGGCTTATGAGTTTTATAGTGTTCAGACTCTTAATCTACAGAGCGTAATTTAATCCTCTTTTAGCTAGCTGCACCACAAAGCCCCAGTTGTAAATAAATCGTATGGTGACTGTGGATGCAGCTGCAGCTTCTGCTTCCCTCACCTACCCTCGGTAAATATTTCTGCAAAACAGATGAAATTAACTGGTCTAACAGATAAATAAAGAGCAAGGTTTGCAGAACGAAAGGTTGTAACACAGCAGTAGACCTTAAACACAACTGATAGCTCTGAGTTTCTGCTCAGCTGCCTGCCGATATCAATGATTTTCTGGTTTTCATGAGTCCCAGCACTTTACCCTCTATTCCTACGGCCGTGAAGGCATGGAAAGGCTAAGTTGTCCTCCAGATTACCTTTACCAATGTTAGCAGCTGGGACATGAGACCAAATTGCATGCGAATTGTCTCATGCTGCATGAAGGACCCCACCTGTACAGCACCCCCAGATTCTGTGTGCGTCGGCAGCACTCAGCACGGCCGGGTCAGCCACGGCGCGGGCAGTCACTGGGGAGGGGAAAAGCCAAGAGCTTTGCTGTCCTCCCGGGTGTGGGGAGATCTCAAGGACCTTCTTGTCCTCACTGAGGCAAAGAGCTTGCAGGGAGAAAAGCTTCCTGAAAGAGCGCTGTGAGAGAAACTGCTGTGTGGCACTGCGGTTGCAGGTGTCTTTTGCGAGCCCTGCTGGGTTTTCCTCACATCGTTCTGCTGAAAGCACGGCCTGGAGGCGACGGTTTCCAGACCCTGAAGGTGCCCAGACGTGGATGTACAGTGTCTGGGTTAAATGCCAAACCACGCTTCTGTGTTTGTGGGGTCACTTCTAAATCACACAGTGATCGTATCTGACCTCTGTAGGAAAAGTTTGTTGTCTGCTGTATTCAAACCAACAAGATGCTTGACTATAGGGTAGTGGTTCTTCCATTTTTTTATGCTATTGCCATGGCAATGGCAGTTTTTCATAGTACAAAGATAGATGCAATTAGGGTAAATCAATAGTTCCTAAAATATCTCTTCCCAGCTACAGAGCAGAAACTTCTATTCAACAGGTAATAACCTGCTGCTCGTGGGTGAGGGCAGTGGCTGCGCTGAACCAAAATCAGCAAAAAGGTAGAGGCACCGGCGTCTGTTCTGGAGAACACGCAGCTGTGCTTGTAATTGACAATTTTCATGACAGAAGGAAACTCAGCTACCAGATCCCAGTTATTGTACACGGGCACATCTCTGCTGGATCAATAGACCTCTACCCCCGGAAGCTGCTGCAGCGGGTTATTGCGCCCGGTGTGCTGCAGGTAGGCATTAGCTGAGGCTGGGTTTCTGCTTACATTCACCATCACACGTGCATCCTTTTTTTTGTTCCCTGCTTTTGTTACCTCCAAGTAGAAAGGTGTCTCAAGTAACTTCGGTTTCATTATTCTCCTTGATAGATGCATTTTGCCAGGACCTCAGGAAGCAGAAAAGAAAGCAATTGTTAAAGAAAAATAAAAATAGAGAAATTGCATTTTTCTTCAAAATTACTTCAGGGAGGATGTATCCATTGTTGGGGAAGAAAGGGGATTTATGGCAGGAGGAGGGAGATTCGATTGACAATGTTGACGAGTGAATATTTTGAAGAGAACTTCTGCTGTCATGGGTGCATAACGTAATGTCTTTGTCTGCTCTCCTTGATTTACCTCCCTCTTCTTCTTTCTTGATTTTACAACTGTGGCCTACCATGACCCTGACTCTTTGGTGGCTCTGGTCTCATGAAAAATAAGCTATTCCTCCCAAGATAGTTATAGTCCTCTCCTCCAGTACGCCATGCAGCAAGAGCTCTGTGCAGCTCTTCTAATGACATCCTCACCACTCGCAGAAGATGAATAATAAAATCGGCTGCCATTGGTCCCAGAAGGGCCTTCTGAGGAGGTTTGTTTCGGAATAATGAGTATGGAAATTCTGCATCCGTAATGAACTGCGAGCAGTCTTCCAACGCACTCGTGCCGAAAATTCACACTTGCCTTTCCCATAACTTGTCACTTTTCTTTTATTATTATTGTTCAATATGTAAACAAGGCCAAGAAACTCTTTGTTCCTTTGTGCCTACTTGCATTTGTCCATTAATCCCGGCCTCCCCTCCCCCCCAACACACTCAGGATTACACAAAGCAAAAGTCATTAATTTTTATCTCTGACTATCTGTAGGCTTCTTAATGTGGCCTGGCTTGCTTATGCACCACCAATTACATGTCATAAGTGCTTGTAGATGCTGAAGCAGTATCGTAGGCTGATGAATCACTGCCTTCTCCTCTGATTAGTATGCAAGGGGCTGTGCTCTTCTTTGAGCAGCTGGCATGCCAATGAGGATCTGGCTCTGCTGGTCAAGGCATCTGGACATGAATTCAATATGGATTGCTTTAATTAAATGGCTAAGCACACAAGGAGCTAAGAAACAACTCCATCATTGAGTGAAACTTGAAAATAAAGTCGACATGAGAGTGTAGGTAGAAGGAATTGTTTAAACACCTGTTGTGTCACCGGTGAACCTGAAGGCTTCTTTTCCATTGATGAAGTTCTTACAAGTTGGTCTTACAAGCTGGAATTCCTTCAGTAAGGTGCTGTTTATGAAGTAAGATTTATCATTAAAACTTTAGAAAGCATATAATCGGTGAACTTGATCCCATTTCTCTGATCTTCATAGGCATTGATTTTTTTTAACAGTAATATTGCAATTTATAGAAGCAACTATTTTAGAGGAGGGATTAGGCAGCTGTGTGCTGAACCATTAGAAAATGATAACTACCAAATCACCTCTGAATATGCTGGGGATGGAGCAGGACAAGATGAGAAAAGAAGAGCATTACAGAAGGCTTTCTGTGCCCACTTTGGGAGTCTATATGTTATATCAACTGAAGGAAATACTACAGATATATTTCCTACAGTTATGTATCAGTCTTTAAAAAACGGGAAAGTGAAGCCTATTCTTTGGGTTTAGATTTTTCTGGTCAGATACAGCCTTAACTCCTGCTCTACACCTGGCTGTGCTGGACAGCAGATCACAGGGCTGACCGAAGCATTGCATTGCTATGAAAAGCTCCAAGTCCACGTGAACTGTTTAGTTCATCGGCTGGGTAGTGTGATGAATAAAAATGTGACCTGATCTCCGTGGGAAGTTAGATGGACACGCTCCTACCAAACCAGCACCTCATCACCTGTGTTCCTGCAGGGACTGTCATACTGACTCATGCAAAATGCAGTATTTATTTGTTTGGAAAAGCTGCTACAAACTGGCAACGTGCAGATGTGGCTGTGCAAATGTACAGATGAACTCGAAAGGCTTTCTGTTCCCACTTGGGCTGCCCAGCTGCCATCCCCTCTCCTGCCTGCCCCACAAGTGTTTGCCTTTGCTGCACAGCCCAGGACAGGCAGGGAAACCTCCCTGCGGTCAGAGGGGGTGTAGGCAGTTCGTGCTTTGTGCTCGGTGAGCAGACACAAACCTCACTGATACAGGTATGTGCGGAGCAAAGGGAAGCAGCAAATGAACTACGAGGGATTGTGCTTTGATGCCTTTTGGTTGGGAAATCACGAGTTTTAGTCCAAGCCTAGCTCTGGGATTTTCGTGTGCTTAATGATTTCATGCACTTTGTAGTTATTTTGGTCCTCAGGAGGAAACATGAGTGCGGCTGTCATGATAGCTTGATAGACACCAGAGTGTTTCTTTTCCTTTTTTTTCCCATGTACAATTTACCATCCTTATGAGGCAGTGATCGTTCGCTGTGTTTCGGGGAGTGGGACAAAGCTATTGTTTCATCAGTAATCAAGATGAAAGCAGTCATCTTCTGCTGCGACATTTGTTAAATCGTGGGGCCTTCATGCTCCCCATGCCAGGAGCTTGCAGCGTGGCTTCCAAAGCCGTGTGTTAAGCACTGACCAGCAGCAGTAAGACTGCAGTAAGTCTCATTGCCCTTCCTGCTCAGAGAGGGCCCAGCCTGGCAGCACAGTGGTGTTGTGGGCAGTGCTTGAGAACAAGGGATGCAGGATCAGCCCAGAAGCCATCAGCAAATTTTAGAGATCTGGAGAAGGTAGAAAAGAGTTGCAAACAGATTAATGTCAACATGCTAAGGCTGTAGCTACAGGCAGGAATTGGAAAAAAATTGTGCTCCTGCATACGTGTGTTCTTGCCACTGTGGGTTTGTTGGCTGTTCAGCCATAAAATAGTTAAGCAAACATCAGCAGATTGTGCTTGGTGTCTTCAAATTGCTGGTATTCCAATCACTGTATTATCTAACTATGATTTTAAGCTAAAAATTTGTATTAAAGTTGGCAGGCAGGGAAGATGCCAGAAATAAAATTAACCAGCAAAATTAAAATAGAATCTGTATTAAAGGTATTTTTTTATATTAAGTTTTATATTTTAAGAGACTTTCTCTTGTCTGCTGTGTAACGTATATGCTTCATAGACGGGAGAGTCACCCTGTCCCTCGTCCAAGCGAGGGACAACTGGATGATGAGTTCCCCAACGGTATCACAATTTTCTGTGCTATCGGAAGACGGTATTTAAATCCGTTCAATTGCAGAAAACATACCAATAATATTGCAGCGATGGTACGTTTTTTTGCAATCTTGGGTATTCATCCTGACTCAATAGCTGTTGCACAATTTACCACTTGCTAGTTGTTTGGGATTTTAATGAAAATGACAAATTACATGATTGCATTTCACTGCTGTAGCAGCTATTTTTTAAAGTTTTATTTTAAACACAATTAGTTTTGTTTTGATAGGTTCTCCAGTGATTCCCCCCCCCATCTCCCCCCGCTTACTTTTTTGCCAGTGCTTTCTAGAGGTCACTGCTCAGAGAGTTCAGTGCCCTCTGGAGCATGCGGCTAATGTATTGAAAACATCCTTCAGCTTACGAAGGCAAATGCTATATCAAAACAAAACCGAGTTTATCATCCATGCAGCCATCATTCATCTCGGGTAGAGGCTCAGGTTACCCCCCTTATTCTTCCACCCCCCCAGAACTCCCATCTTAGCTTGGCTCCCCGCTCCCTCCCCGCCGCCTGTCCCAGCCCGTGCCGCAGAGCAAGGCAAGCGCGCGCAGCCCTACGAGGATGCTCCCCTCAGTGCAGCCCAGCTCGCTCTCATCATTTTAATAGTGGACCTAAGGTATGTTGCCATGTGAACAAGTCATCACGTCGCCATGGCAACCAGCCGGATTGCAGCACCACTCCGAGGAGTGGACTTTTTTTTCCCTTTTTTCTAGTCGGTGCTTTTTCTTTTGTTAAATTTGCTGAAGGGCTCACAATGGGAGGATTCAGGCTGCTTTATCAAGCAGCTTTTCATTTAAACCTGTAAGTTGTTGTATAAACAGAAAGGCCAGCATGCCACTAGATTCACTTTCAAGGCAGACTTGATGAGGGCTTTGAACCAGGACCCCAGCGTGTTTGGCAGCTTGATCAGAACTGAGACGATTACATGTCTTGGCACCTTTCAGACTCTTCTCCACACTTCTCCTCTGCTGCCCGCAGTAGGGATCCCAGACACTCCGACATGGATTGGGTGACCTGTGGACAGCCCTTTGCTTCTGCTTTGAGCCTTTTTTGCTTTTGGAGATCTCGGTAGGCCAAAATTAGACACATGGAGAGGTTTGATTTTATTTTTTTATTTTTTTTTTCCTCCTTCTCCATCCCACAGAACATAGGCAGCTTCCGAAACCAAGCAGTGGGGGCAGAGGAGGGACATGAAAAGAAAAATGATTCAGGCATTTAGACACCAGAGCAGCGCGAGCCATGCGTGTGCATCGGTACGGAGAGGAATGGCAGTAGAATACATAGTACTCTTAAGAAGATTGTGGAAAAAATATGCAAATAAAATGCAGCTATTAAGCCTGAACTGTGAAACATTATTTTATACATTTAATTCCAGTAATGCAACACTTTTTCCCTGAAACTATGTGAGAAGTTATAGGCTGGGATAGCGGAGATCATTCACAGCCACTTTGCAGGTACATATTTTTTTATCTGTGCTTTATATACGCACACACTCCCGGCGCAGCATAAAGAGCTCTTAAGAAAAGCGCGTCTTGTGTAGAATGTCCTGAGCTGAAGGAGCAGTCTGCAGGATGGCAGATGAGGTTTTGGTCTGCATGCTGCAGTCACAGCACCTCGGTGGTCCCTCCAGTCTGTATGGTCTGCGTGGTCCCGGTCTCACCCACGAGACAGCAGATGAGCAGTGCTGGGAATGGAGCAGGAGCGGGGACTGCCCACAGGCTTCATACAAAGCAGCCACTGGGCCAGGGACACTGCTGGTGGCTTGTCTCAAAGTGTTGATGCAAACCAGGTACCAAAGGTCACACAAAGTGGGGTGCTATTTGCCCACTCTGAACACGCAGGAAAAGGCAGGTGTAGGTGTGGTTTGGATGGTGACGTGCTCCTCACAGGACAGGGAACAGAAGTGCAGCAGCATGCGGTTTTGGATGCAGAGGATCTCACGAGCGTTACCTATGAATTGCACAACTTCAGTGCTAAAAAAATCATAGTACCACCGACTCTTTCTGCATGCAGGATTCCTGTAGTTGTGGTGTTCATACCCAGACAAAGTTAATTTTTTATACCCTGCTCGTACCGCTCACTCTCTCTGTGTTTAGCAGCCCTTCCCAGACGAGCATGCGTTGATAGATGTGCAGCGCAGGATGGGCTCATGCTCCTGTAGTACTCGTGCTCATTTAGGCAGGCAATTGGTAAGGTGAATCGCCCTCCATAGGCAGCAGGGATCATTTCTTCTTTGTGCATAAAATTACAGCAAACAAGCCTCAAATAACACAGGACACTTTCATAATTGATTTATGCGAGGACTCTGAAAGTTCTATTACCTTTTGTTTAGCTCAGGGGGCCTGACTCTGTGCAATCCATTGCTGAAACTAATTACAAGATATAATTAAACTGTGACACGAAGATATTATACCGTTAGTTTACTAATGACACCGCGAAGCTGTACCACCAGCACAGGACAGTGATTATGCTTCATTCATTATTTATCCGTTTGCTAAATGAGACGCTGACATTTTCAAAAATTACTTTGAGGTTTCTTAATTGTCGGCAGCAGGATGGACTAGAAGGAGCTCTCCTTCCTCTTAGTTACTTATCTAAACCTCAGATGTATTATTAGCAAAAAATAAATAATAAATAAAATACAACACTCAGCCTTTCTGGCCATTGTTCTTTCTGAAGCTGGGAGTCATAGTGTTTCTGAGCACTGATGTCAAGTGATGAATAAGAAATGTCTTCAGGTGAAACGTTTCCTGTAGCATTTTCTGCCATAACCTGGATAAGCTGGGATGCTTTATACAGGGCCAATGTCAAGTTTAAGTGGTGCAGTGCCAACTGGAGAAGGCTACCCCACTTTTTGCTTTGGGCAACTTGAAGAATCTATTTGCATTTTTGTTATTGTAATAACTTTTTGGACTTTATCGATCAGTAAAGAATTTGCCCATTAGTATTACTAAAATAGAATTATTTAGCCTTAAAGAACCTTGTTACATAGGAGCACTATAATTGGCACAAAGTAGAATTGGCGCTACCCGTGGGCTGGTAGTTCATCAGGATGTCCTCTCTTCCCTCCGTTTTGGTGCTGAAATGTTCATTTGCAGTCTGGGGAGCTCAGTGCTGCTGTGCTAAACAGGCCGACCCACCAAGAAAGCATAGCTCCTGCTCTGAAGAATTCAGCATCTGCTACAGTGAGCATCATCCTAAGGCCAGAAATAAAACATGTGTTATCTTTCTCTGTACTCTTCAGGAGAAGGTCCTGTGGACAAGATTTATCTACAACCACTACATCTCTGTGTAGCAACCTTGTTTTTTCCCCCTATAATTAATGTAGCAGTTTTGTTTATCATACTCTCAGAAAAGATGAATTTACCAGCTTCAGCGTGACAAATTCTGGTGTTCTCTGTTTATCTGTAGTTGCTCCTCTCTCCTACATCTGCGCCTTTCCACCATTCCCTATTTCTTGGATTTGGAGATCCTAGCAGGTACACTTGGCCCTGGGTGGCCACTAACCCCTCGGTAACCTCCCCAGCAATGCAGTCTGCTTGTTTTCATCAGAGGCACCACTGGACAGCTCAAGACAAGGTTTAATTTCTTCTGAGTGTAATGGCATCCGGCATCTATAATTATGCTATTTTCTCTCCTGTGCTGATTAAATACGGTTTAGCCAGAGAACTAAATGATGAATATTTGAGTAGAGTGTGTTGAACCAATAGCTGGTAAAATAGTCATAATAAATAAACTTGTAAGAGGGGAAGGAAGAGGGAATGTATGAGTTATGTAACATTAGCAGGTGCAAGGCGAAAGAAAATGAGATTAATGCTAAAGGCAGGGGAGTATTTCTACTGCTTTGTCTAAAGCAAAAGCCACAATTCCTGGGCTTGGATTTCTTTCGTTGCCTTCCAGTTCAATCTGAAACATTATGAGGCAAGGAGTTTTCCTTTCTTTTTCCCTTCTGTAAATTAATTTAGGAATTGCTGTGATTTGATTATGTATAAGAGTGATTAGCTTTCATATGTTGTATCTTTTAACCCTTGAAAGTTAAGCTGGGAAGTAGGAAGTGAGGGCTGTGGCTTCCCCAGAAGTACGTTGCTGCGGTGGTTGCAAATCTCCTCGACCCCAGGAGGGCTCGGGCTGGCAGCTCTGCACCCACCCCGCTGGTGCTGACCGGTGACAAACGTGCAGTGCTTGCAGAACGCCCAAATAGTTGTTAGTTTCACACCAGATATTTGTTGGATTTATTCTGTTTCAGAGGAAAGTGTAAGAGGGAATGAGACAAGCATTGGGGCTGCAGTTCAGCTCTTTGCTTTTTCCAAGCCGGAATTGCACAGCAGTTCAGACACGAATGAGTTTGAAGGAAAGTGTTTCCCAGAGCCTTATCTACCCAATAACCAGTAAATGTTTAACGATCTCTGAGAGGGCTTCAGAGAAACCCTTTGATTACAATTGTTTAAAGAAAATGGTAGGAAAGAGATTAAGAAGACATTAGATGAGTACCTGGTTCTTCGTGGACTCCAGAAAGAACCCAGAAGGTGTAAAGCCGCTTATTTTGCTGAAGTGGCACTTACTGCAGCGCGTTCGCCTCCGAGATTTTGGTGACCGATAAATGCCAGCTTGCTCCAGAAAAACCCTCACACAGTTCTGGTTACCGCCGACAGCCTGATCTCCCCGTAGTTGATCGTGTCCTCGTTTCAAATCAGATGTAGGCCATGCTGCTGGGGGCAGGAGTGGAGCCAGCCCGCAACGCCTAGCCCGAGAGCCCTCAGCATCAGCTGAAGTTTCTCTCTCTGCAGAAGTTACTTCAAGGACTAACCAAGAGGGGCTCAGATAGTTTGTTTAAGTAGAGAACGTAGAGCCCCACATATTGGCTAAGTGTTTGATCTGAGGAACACGAGCTTCCTAATATAGTGGCTTTTTAATGTCACTGAGCACACGTAGAGGAGCAGAATGACTTTTTCAGGTCTTTTTATAATCCTCCTCTCACCATATACTTTGGGACATACTTTTTATCTGAGCAGTACTATGCTTTGGTATATAATAACAAGAAACTAAGAATCCCTTAAATAGCTGGAAAAAAAAAATAATAAAAAAAAATTGAGCGATAATGTTTCCAAAACTTAAGTTTCTGGGATTCTAATTGTCCATATTCCTTGTTTTTGGCCTCCTTCCCTTGATGCTTCTATACCTCCTACACACTGCAGATACCTCCCTCCAGCCCCACCCCACTTTTTTTTCCATTATCTATTTTATCCTGAATGTTTTCTGTTTTGGGAAGGTGTTTTTTGGTTTTGTTTTTGTTTTTTTGACTTTACATTGTTCTTATTCCTGCACTTCTGTACCTTAAGACCAGTTATATTTTGCTATGCCTCTCTTGGTCCCAAGCACCAGGAAGTGAGAAAATTAGTGAGGATGCAAATGAGTGCAGATTGATCAAGAGCTTACAACCAGTTTGCTATTAGATGAACGTGACCCATCCTTTCAATCTAGGATGCCAGAATGCCAGGTTGTTTAGGTGTAATTGATTCTGCCTGTGGGTAGAAAGATCAATTTAGTGACTTTCCTAGCTCCTTTTCAGCCCTGTTTTCTGTTATTTTGATCATAGAAAACAGGGACCCAGATGCAGAAATAGCTTGAATAGTATTAGTTGAGTGCTTTTTCCTCCATGTAAAACTTAGGAGACCTGGCAGAAATTGTGTCCATCTTGGCTCACATATTTATTTGAATTAAAAAAAATGCAATTCCATGATTGCCACTTTTAACATTGACTAGTGTATGAAAAAAAAAAAAATCCAGATTCTTACCTAAGTGCAAGTGGAAGAGAGCTGTATGGCTTTATCAGATATGGGAATAATGTATCGGGGATGAACAAATGCCATTTGCATGTTCCTGCTAGAGGTCCCTCAGCCAGTTCTGTTCAGTGCCTCTGATGTTTCTCATGGGTTTTTATTACCATTGTAGGAATAGCATGCTTTAGCATTTTTTCTAGCTCTCTTCTCCCTGTCTACCCCCCCAGTGAACTGCAAGGCTCTAAATATAGGTCACCCCAGGCAATTAGAGAAGAGTTGCTGTTTTTGAAAGATATTCAGCAGGCAGGAAGCCCAGTTTCCAAATGAGTTATCAGGTGATATGATGTTTGGCCTCAGTCAGAGTGATTGACAGGGGGCCTGCATGTTCACAGATACATTATTTAAACATGGTGAGATATAAGAGATCTTCTGCACTAATTACTTCGAAGGCTGTATTAATCACAAGACACTTTAATACTCAATCAATACTTGCATTTGTCAATGACCTTGTAAATCTCCTCCACTAACTCTGCTGTGTGGCAACAGCAGTTGCTCAACATCTTTGGGGAACGAAAGATCTGGGGTTGCCTGTTTTGTATTACTGTTGCTCAGTGATATCTATTTAACAGGGCCTCCATTCCAGTGTTTAAAGTTCGATTTCAAGGAAATAGGAAGAGGACAGACGTTAAGGCAACCGCGTAGTTATATTCTAACTGCAGTGTCGTCATTTTTGATGTGAATTGGGAAACAGATATCCTGAAGACACAGACAGCCTGCCACTTCATGTGGCATCAGCATGCTCTGACTTCGCCTGAAGAAAGGACAATGGTGTATTAAGGGTAGAACAGTGGTGTCGTTAACATATTGTATGTTATAGCTGCCCTGTGCGTATTAATGTGAGGATAGAGCAGAGCTTGTCCTAATATCTTTTAAATGTAAGGAATGTGAACCTCGGTACTTATGTCAGCGTAAAGGAAGAAAGTAAAAAAATGTCTGTAATTTCAGATAAGATTGCGCTGCTGCCCAGACTGTATTCAGAAGAGGAAAAGAGGCATCGTTTTGGTTTTAGGCACTGAGCAAGGAGAGGGAAACTGACAGGAAAAAAACCTTGGGGGTGCACTGTGCTCTTCTACCTCGCTGAAGTGTTTATCTTTTTGTAGAGTTTTTGTGGCTGCTAAATACCGTTGTTTGAGCAGATATTTCTCATATTCCCAGTTGAATTGTACAACTAATAATATTTTTCCTGACTGAGTTTTTTAAAGTATTTTGTAATCTTTACGGTAGTTTACTCAACTGCTGGTATGTGGCAACCAGAAAGTCAATTCTGGGTTGCTCACACGGGTCCCAGAGTCACACCGAGGCTGGAAGGCATCCCTGCCCCATCCGGCCACTACAGCCATCTGTACTGGGGGGCCCAGCACTGGACCCAGTGCTCCAGGTGTGGCCTCGCCAGTGCCGAGCAGAGGGGAAGGATCCGTCCCTCCTCCTGTTGGTGATGTTCCTCCCGATGCAGCCCAGGATGCTGCCAGCTTCCTTTGCCACCAAGGCACCTTGCTGGCTCGTGTTCAACCAGGAAGCCCAGGGCCTTTTCTGCTGAGCTGCTTTCCAGCAGGTCAGCCCCTGCCATGTCTGGGTGCACCAGGTTGTGCCTCCCCAGGTGCAGGACGTGGCTGTGCCCTTCGCTGAACTGACAGGTTCCTGCTGGCCATTTGAGGTCCCTCTGACTGGCAGCAGGAGCCTCACAGATTTGTATCTCCTACAGAGACTTGCTCAAGGTGTGCACTGTCAGTGCAGTGCCCAGGTCAGTGATGAAGATGGTAAACGCTGTTGGCCCAGCGTTGACCCCTGGCACGTACTGTGCTTTATTTTTCAGCAACCCAAATGAACGACACAAGATTCTCATGCCAACAGCAATTTCTTTATGCATGGGATCCCTGTTGGTATTTGTTACAACATCCTTCCTTTCACTCTCTAACCTTGATATCACATCTGCAATGCAAAATGCAAAAACATTTGTCATTTCATTAGTCTTTCTAGATGGCCTTTTGCTTAATTTAAAAATGCCTTCCTTTATTGAGGTCAGTGGTTTATTTCTCCATCTGTGGCACAGCAGTTTCGGATGGTGCGCGTAGCCACGTCCCCATGTCTTCCTGGTCTATGTGCATTATGCTCTTTATAGCAATTGTATCTTTACCCTCCTTTGTGTAGAATCCTTGTGAAGAAATCTCATCTGTAGTGTACAAAAATTGCCGTCTACCTATTCCAAATTGCCCCTGCCTGTAGTCACTGCTGTCATCTCTGAAGCTGCTCAGCTGCAGAGAGAGGTGAGTTTAGTGCCTTCCCTCTGCTCTCAGGCCATTTTTCCTATGCTTCTTTTTTATTATTTTATTTTATTTGTGGTCCCTGTCATTCTGCCGGGGCAAAGGGGTAAAGAGATTTGACACTAAGTGCGGGGAAATGCTGTATCTGGAATCTATCTTCCAGACGGCGAAAGAATAAAAATTCATGGCAGGACAGCCGCTGCTGACACGTTCCCAAAGACATATTGCAGGTAGCATTATTTATTGTGGCACGGAGTTCATAGAAGTGCTAACTCAAAGCACCCTGAGAGATCCTAAAAAGCCCATCTCCCATCAGGTAAGGCAGATTTATGGCGGCTGCCGGCGGAGGGGGTCAGGCAGCGCGGCGCAGGAGGCAGCTCCTTGCGGGAAGCCTGGCTGCGCTCCTGGCGGGTGCGGCGCGGTGCGATTGGGCAACGCGGGGCTTGAGCCTGTAATGGTGACCATAAAATTGCAGTGACACGCTGCCTTAGATAAGGAGCGCTGGAGGGAGGGGACAGGGTGCTTTCTGGGAGCAGAAGCACTGGGGGCAAACGCGTGCTCTCATATTTTAGGTTAATGCAGGAGAAGGAGTGGTGGGGGTGGCGTAGGGAGAGATTGATGGTCTCATGGGGGAATGATGCACTCCCTGTGCTGGAGACTGATCGGAGCTTGCAATAATGTGCTGAGACTGAGGCAGGCCGTTTCGACCTCACTTCTGCCCACGGTAGAGCAGGAGGAGGCTGCCTCACTTGCAGCCCTGCAGGCTTGGGCAGGTGCCTACCAGGCTGGGCAGCGGCCAGATGAAAATACTGCTGTGCCACCATGCTGCTGGGCAAAGGGACCACGCGGCGATGGTGAGCTGAGAGCACCACTTCTGGCACAGATTCTGGGGCAAAGTTCCCATGAATCAGCCTCCCATGTATCTGGCAGACAGTACCACGTGTGTTTGGCTGTGCAAGGCAGGCACCACAGCAGTCACCTCGCTCATGGATCACCTTTGCAGGCACAGGCAGGGCAGGGTTGTTCCTGACTCCCTTCTACCCTGTCTGCTGTTATGTCCTTTTCTGCAAATAATTCTGTAGCACGCTCAAAAGTACTGGAATTTTCTAGAACGAGGCAAATCTGGAGCAGCTCTGAGGATCTGAGCTGAAGTTCAGAGCTCATTCTCGAACAGTCCTGCATGACCAGACCACAAGGTGCAGAGCTCTGTAGGTCACGGATCTGAATGCCAGTTATGGGAGGACAATTTTAGTGTTTAATGATTCAGAGAGCATTCTGATATCCAGAGGAAGTTCTGCAAGCATCTTTGGCAGCATGGGGTTCCACCTCATCTTTAGCTTTAGCTGTTGGACGTGTCAGGATTAACAGGTATCAGTAGTTGTGGGAAATGAAATAATAGAGGTGTTTGGGTCATAAATGAGGCTCATTTTAAGGAAGATGTGTATAAGTGGGCATCTTGCTAATTGTCTGCTGATCTGTATCAGTTCAGCTGCTATATTGAGAAGTATTGACACCTTTTTTCCTCCTGTGTTAACTCACTTGAGAAAAATCATAAAGTTAAATAAAAAAAGAAGCAGTCCTTTATAGAGGCTTGTGACCTAGAATTACCTTGAGGCATTTTTCCACGTATTATTTGAACTTTGTCTGCTGTTCTACACCTCTGTTGTCTCACTGCTCTTCTCTCACTGTGGGTGAAATTTGGATTGTAAAGAATTCATTTGCTTTCACAGAATGACATTGCAAGTTCCATGGACAATCAATGTTGCTTCCTGGGCAGTTAAGCAAACTGTGACTTTGTGATTGTGTGGGGCTCGAGGAATGAGTTTGAGAGAATATATTCGCTCCATGTTCCTAGCAACCTTATGCTGGGCTGTAAACTTCAGAAATGTTAAAAACTTCAGAGGTCATTAAAGAGCTCTCTCGAGCTATGCGAATATATTACTGATGCCTCATTAAAGGTGAAGTCTCTCTGAACATTGCTTCCCCCTTTCTCTCCTCTATGGTCCCTATTTTCTCACCTATGACAATTTAAAGACAAAGAAGTATGCTTGTCAGGAGCCTTTGGGAACAAATACAGCAGCCAAAACACCAAAGGCGAGAGCGAGCAACAAGTTTTTAAAACTGCAAAAAGTTTTATGAGGTTAGCTAAGCTAAAATCAATGAGCTTGCTTGTCCTAACCACGTGTCTACCAACAGAAATGGATGTTTCTTGAAGCGTTCCCAGATCAAAGAGGATTTGGATATTTAAAACAGAGGCATTTGTTAGCAATGGCCCAGGACCCAGCATCTCCTTCATGACCAGAGGTTTGTGAGGCCTCTTCTGGTGACAGCACCAGCCAAGAGGGCTTCTCCTCTCCTTCCACTCTGACAAATCCGGCTCAGCTTTGGAGGATTCAGCTCCTCCACATCACCTCTCATCCACATCGCCTGCCTTTTCTGGCCTTTGCTGTTGTTGGTTGCTCCCATTCAAGCTCCAGAGCTGGTATTTGCCCCCCAGCTGCTGGTGGCCAAGGCCAACCCCCGGGGAGCCGCAGTGGCCGTGTGGTGCTCGCCGTGCGGCCTGCCCCGACGTGGCGCAGGAGGACGCGCTCCAGGCCTGCCTCCCTGCCCGCTGTTTGCCCAGGCCAGCTGCAGGGCAGCGGGGCCAGAGGCTGCCTTCCAGCTTCATAAACCTCTTGTGTTATTCGGAGTCATGATTTCCCCGTTCAGCCGTCTGCGCTTTTCCTTGGGACGGCTAATCCCTCAGCGTGGCTGGTGGAAGCGGCGGTATTGATTTCTGTCTCTCTCTAAACCTCGGCTGTGTTCACCGCTTGTCAGACATCGGCAGGAATATCCGCCGGGCCCGAGGGCAGCCACAGAGCAGCCCAGTCAGCTGTGCCGGCCAGGAGGGGATCGGATCGCCTTCAGAGTCGGGGCGAGCCAGCAGGATGGGCAAAAAGTCATTGGGAAGGGGCAGGCGGGATCCCCAGCCCCACGGAGTCAGGCAGGTGGGATCCCCAGCCCTGAAGATGCTTGCGGGAAGCAAAACTGGCACAACACTTCCCGCCTACACTGTAATCATTAGTAAAAACAACATATGTAAGTGTTGGGCTCAGAGGATTGTATGGCCCATCTGAGGATGGGGCAGGGGCCTCCTACAATGGAGACCGCTAACGCAGTGTGTGTATGTGTAGGTTAGGGGGTATCTGGCATCACGGGCTTCCCTTCGGTTTGCCCCTTGGTGGCTGCAGGGCCCCAGAAGCCCTGGTTTGCAGCAGCCCTGGAGCAGGGTGTTCGTGGCTCGCTGCAGTCTCAGTGGGCTTTGCAGCCCGTGCCGGCTGTGGTGCTGCCCACGCTGCCACAACCCCGTCCCTGCACTTCGCCTGTCTGAAGGGCTCCTTTATGCGGAGGGAGCCTGGGATGATTAGGGATGGCTGTGCAGACACTGGGATTGAAGCTTAAGGCTTGTATGAGAGGGCTGAAAGAGGCAAAAAGAAGGATTTTGCATATTTTTAATTAAAATAACAAGCTAGGACCTGTCACTACATAGATTCCTTTGTATCTTGAGTTGCTTTCCCTCTTTTCATCTTTGACTTTTTAGATTAGGCACTCTCAGAGTAGGGATCACATTTTCTTCTGATCTGGAAAATACCTAGCATATTTTGAGGGCTAGCATTGTCTATACAATAAAGAGAAGGGAAAAAAAAACACCACAGAATTGCAGTCTCATTGCTGTCTTACTCCTATCTGCCATTCTTGTGAGATATTTAGCACTTAAAACAATTGTGCCTAGCATTTACATTATACTTTGGGTTGTTCACAAATTCTTTTGCCACTTCTGAGATCAAAATCGGTATGTCTGTTTTATAAGTTAGGAACAGAAACACAGAAATGTTAACTTTTTCACCCAAAGGCATGGTAGGAATTGGTGGTAGCTGCTGGATTATGTTATTTTGTGTAAACACTGTTATCACTGTCTGAGAATCTTACAGTAGAAGATTAAGAAAAATGGCTAATGTGTCATGCACTTTATTTATAATAAATTAGAAATTAGTACATGAAGTCAGATTTTGCTCCGTTCAATGTGCAGGGCTTGGTGTAAGGTGAGCCTGTCAATCAAAGCAATGACGAGTGTATCCCATGATTTAAAATTTGTTCTAACAGTGGCACAACCCAGAAAAACAGATTTCATAAATGAAGCTTGATCTTCTATCCATGTAATTTAGAATAAAACCTAGAAAAGAAGCAAAGCAAACTGAAGTAATTGCAAAATACAAATTTTAATAGATCTAATGCTCTGGAGGATCTCTGTCAGGGGAGCTGAATTTGGATTTGTTTGTACAGATGAGACTAAATGGCATCTGAACACTGCTCCAGGGCTGTTCCACGAGCTCTGTCTGTTGTGAGCGGTATTTTCTGTTTCAGTACAGACCAGCAGAAGTTGGTGTATTAATGGAGCCTGAAGAAGGTTTCCAAAGCAGTAACCTTCTGCTTTCTCAGGTGCCCTTTTTTCAGCTCTCTTACTCAGCATTCCCATGTTTTGTGTGTTACTGGCATCACAAGGCTAGCAGCTCACCCGCTATGGACAGAGGCTGCTGCTTATGGGGACTTCTTCCTTATCGACAAAGACAGCAACATGTTGTGGTCTCCAGGCTCAACAGGCCAGGTGAAAGAACACAAAATTCTGTGGCTTGAACCTTTACCTTTACTTTAGACTTTCCCTATCTGTTGCACACGTCCATGAGGTAACTCCTGAGTTTTTCTAGAAATTGCACTAATCATGGCTAATGTTAGTTCCCTGCCCTGATTTCACCCCCTCTTCTGCCATTAATAATAGATTTCCTATCCCTTCTAGCTTTACAGAGGGCAGTCAGCATTTTCAAGCCCCTCAGCTGTCTGTCAGATCAGTAGCATGCCCATCTAGTCTTTAAGCAGCACTGCTGTGTTCTGACCCACGTGGATTTAGCAGGAGATGCTAATTCTGAACATGCCCCACGCCGACCCTGAGAGAGGTGGAAGGCTACCAAGGGCTCCACATCTGAAAATGTTAAAAACAGCTCAAAAATGAGCACATCCAGCTGGTGACTCCCACCTGAAAGTTTTGTCCACACTGGTTTGTTGTGCGCAGCCAGTGTCTGCTAACTTTTTCAGTGCCCTGTTCATGCACCGCTCAGTGTTGGTGCAAAATTATCTTGGAAAACAAATGAGTGTGGGCACGCGTTGTATCCTGGCAGCAAACAGCTGAACAGGACTGATGTGCCTGTTTGGCAGGGGTGATGAACACAATGGGACAATTGTATGTCTCCGGGGGGGATAAGAAGTGAAGTGAGCAGATGCCATCAGCATTTCTGGGTTTCCGATCAGGAGATGGCAGACGTTCCTTCAACCAGCTCCATGGTGAAGTGCTGACTTTGTAAAAATTATTAGGGTATTGCTTTTTTTGTTTTGTTTTGTTTTGTTTTGCTGCTGCTGGCATATAGGATATGTAACCTTGGAGAATTATGCCATAATCTTACAAACAGTGAAAACTCAACAAACCCCAGCTGGAGGGCAGTGATGAGAGAAGGCGAGTGGTTGGTCCTTGCTCCAGAGCTGCTGGAGCACCAGGCTGTGGCTCCACAAGGCCCCTCTTCTTCTCCTAGGTTTTCACTGGGTCATATTCAACCCCCCCTCTGTAAGACACTGTAAAGATGTTGCATCTCTTTGTGCACCTCATCTTGGTCTTAAGATCTTACCTTTTCCCAGATTTAACAGGGTGGGGAAAAAAATGGCTGCTACGCCTATAGCTGGTGGAAAAAGTCCTGATGCCTGGCCAAATGGGATTCAACAGATCTGATAGTTTCCCGTGTTGTTTTTCTTTCTTTCAAATACTTGAGAGAGTACTTACAAATTTGTTAATCCATTTTCATGTTCCCTGGATATAATTCACAGTTCTTTTGATGCTCAGATGTGTACTGTGTATCTGGGTGAGCGCTGCCAATGTTTCCTTCTGATCACAGCACTGTTCTGCATTATATTCTATAGCAGATGGCCTTTACCAGGCTGTCCTGGGTTTTCTTTTCAAGATCTGAAGCTTTCAGATATTAATAGCTCTGCCACTAAATATCTTCATACCTCTGATTAGAGATTATTGTTCTTTTCTAATACTTGTCTGGCACTAACAATGTCTGGCTGTTGCTTTTAATTGTCACATCTGCTCCAGCTGCACAGGAGTAATAATAGTCACAGCCATATGCATAGGTCAAAGAGGTGGCCACTTTTCCACTAAGCCAGGTCCGGGCAACTTATTTCTCCAGAGACGTTGGTCTGAGCCAGCACTTTTATTCCCGAGATGAAAGGTGAGGGCCAGGTTGCAGGGCTGCCCAGCCTCTCCAGCTCCCTGCCCCATTAGCAACTGGGATGCAAGTTTAATAGGGTGAACATCCCTTTACAGCACCACCTAGAATCACATGTTTGATTCGCTCACTTTGATGGTGTGTTCACAGTTACCTTGCCAAGACTCTGATCTTCTTTAGCTGCATGTCCCTTTAAATACCCCATTTCAAATAGGAGCGAGAAAGCGATCTGGTGGAGCTCTTCCCGTCTTTAGGATCTGCGCTCTTATTAAGGCTTCCCCTCGCTTGTATCTATTACTTTCTTCCTTTCTGAAGGAGTCAGCTTGATTCAGTACTTTTGGGACTTGGTGACATTAATGTATCTGTTTTATGTAACACGGAGTCATTATTAACAGAATCCTAGATCATAAAAAAAGGTATAACAAGAGACAAGGAGGGTTTTTCCCCTTGAAGATAATAGCAGTCATGCTGAAGAAGAGGAGGGCAGGGGTCAGCGAGCTGCTGCCTGATTGGGTGCTCACGCTCCGCATTGACATTTCTGCAGTTTCATCAGAAAGTCTAAATAATCCATGTGAAAACTGAGGGTTATTTACAGAAGATATATACGCACTGCATGAGCCTGTGAGATACTGAAGACATAATCTTGGCTCTTGGTGCCTGCTTTTGTACAGCAATACCCCTGCTGCTGCTGCTGCTGCTGCTGTTCATGTAAAGACATACACAGTCCGAGAGCCAATTCACGCAGCTGGGCAGGGAGCTGAAGTAATGGATGGAAAACATACAAGAATTTGAGAATATTAAAATGAAAACAATGTATGACTTCAAAGAGGAGGAGGGGTAAGCAGGTAGGTAGGTGGCCAGCGTAGTTAGCTTAGCACTGCTCTGGGAACGAGTGAGGGGGGAGAAGGTGAGGTCACCTTATCTCTAGCTATGCATGTGCTGCAGGCTTCCTCTGGGAGGAGTTTAAGGTCTTTATTTCCCAGCGCTGCTTCCCCCTGCTACCCCACCCGCTGCCCCAGCTCGCAGTCATTCTCCCCCAAAATCTTTCTGTCCTCGGTGTTCTGCACATGCGCTTCCCGTACGCCTGGAGAAGGAGCAGGAGCAGAAATTTCCCTGTGTGGAGGGCTCTGACCCAAAGACCTTGCAATGAGAAGGAGCTGAAGTAGCAGCGGAGGCTTGGGAAGTGTTTTAATGCTGTCCCTGTGTGCTGGCCATTGGGGTCAGGACCTCTGCTTGTGTTCTCCCTGTCAGCCATAGAAATTGCCAGTCGGTTCAGACATCCTTGATTGGCATTTAATATGTTTTTCTACCTTCAGTTTATAAACTGATCCTTATTTACACGTAGCTGAAGTGCCTAATGTGTTGTGTTTTTTTTTTTAGATCTCTGTTTTAATATTTTTGCATTTGTTAGTAAATTGGTTTTGTTTTATATAAATTGATGTGAGTGTTTGGGGAGGGGGAGGATTTGGGATGTTTTCTCTAAAGGTTTTATTAAAGAATCACACACTCTTCTAATAATATAAAAGAAATAGCAATTATACTGTGCACAGCATGACAGCTCCTTTTCACCTCGGTTTCAGCAGCACATTTACTGATGCATTGTAACACGCAGCGGAGGCACTGTGTGCTCGGTGCAGCCGCAGCCGCCCTCCCGCGCCGCACCCCGAGCTGAGATGCGGTGGTGGTCGGGTACCAGGGCTCTGCGCGGCCGCGGGGCCTTACTGGGCCAGCAGCTCCGGCCTCAGGTTCAGCAAGGACGTGGGCGATTGTTCATTGCATGCCACAAACCAGTCCGTAAGGGTTCAGAGTAGTGCGGGGCCAAAAAGCTGAGATAAATCCCCGTCCAAAGGTCTGCGGAGTTAAGAGCACTCAAACGGCAAGTGCTTGTAGGTGAGCCGTCAAGCTGGTTGCTCCGTTAGGAAGCCCAAACCCCTTCTTGACATAGTCAGGTGTACTGAATTTTACTAATAATTTTAAATAAATTTTAAATAAAAGAAATCTCCTGGCTACTTCTCTAGTTATGCTTCTATTCCATGGAAGATTTGACAGCTGAAGTCTTTTCACTTTTGCCCTCTTCCGCACACTTAATAGTTCTCTTTTTCATCTGTTTTCTTCATTTTATTCCTAAAAGGAACACAGTCTGCTCTGAGCAGAGGAGCTCCCTCTCAGCATGGGAGGTGGTTGGGAAGAGCAGGGCAGATTGTCAGGACGCCGCTTGCCTTGCCTGTTACTCCTGGCTGAGATGCGTGAGCAGTGTATGTGGTTCCTCTCTTCTTTCTCAGCAGTTTTCCTTCCAAAGGCAAGTGGAATGACTTACTCTTCTGGATGTTTGCAGAAGCCAGATTTATGACAAAGAAAGAAGGAAGAACCATTTTCATGTAGTTAACCTTACCAAAAGAACCGTAACAAAATGGTGCTTGGCATTTGATCTCCCTGGTCAGGCATCCGCTCGGTGTCGTGAGGTGCTGCCGCCTGGCTCTGGGTGCACAGATGGCTGTAGGTCTGCGTGTACGTAGGCTGTAGGCATCCCAAGGTTTGGGGTGCTGTGAAATAACAGTGCTGTCATGAACAAGAGCTGAGCTCCCTAACCCTCAGATCCGACAGAATTATTTACAAATTATGAAAACTGACATAGTTCTTATTTTCACTTCTGTTCCAATTCCTAGCATGTAATACTTTTCACCACTATCGTGAGAATTAGAAACATTTTTTAAACTGAAGGCTGAGCTTGTCCCATTGTTAGGTGAGCCCAGAAGCAGGAGCTTTGGGGAACCCACCAAATAGCATAAGA
The DNA here is from genome assembly GCF_964035555.1 of Netta rufina. Lineage (NCBI taxonomy): Eukaryota > Metazoa > Chordata > Aves > Anseriformes > Anatidae > Netta > Netta rufina. The sequence continues at coordinate 672,904 of NC_140136.1, read as the reverse complement.
TTAAAGCTCTCCAATAAAATCTTGAGTTGTCAACGCTAGATTTTGGTAAAACGACCATGTTTGCAAACCAAACTTTAGTCCTCAAACTGCATGCTTAGCTGAGTTCGCGAAAGAATAAGTCAATTCTCTGAAGCAAAACACATTCAGAACCATTTGACGTTTTAGTTAGAAACCCTTCTTTCAATTTGCTTTAAGATTAAACTTGTTCACAAGGTCACAGCCTAAGGGGAAATTTTGGAACAAATTTCAAAGCAGTTAATTTGGACATTTTTCAACTATTTAAATGCAAATACAAATGAATAAATAATTTATGCATTGCTTTAACTGAAAAATATTTTAGTTTAAGAATACACAAATTGTCCCACAATTAGTGCGGCTTGTCTACCGAGCAGCTGGCAGTTTGGAAAAGCAAGTTATAAACCTGGGAAAGGGGCCACTTAGCACTCTGTACCTTCTCGGTTGTGTTTACCTTCGTATCTGTTGCTTTGACTGGGCTGCTAGAGGGTGAATTAAGCTGTGACAGTACAATAATATGCACTTTTTAAAAGATTGTAAAACATATTACAAAGTTATTTAAAAATCATTATTATACTATAGTAAAGTTAAATTTTATGTTTACATAAGACCTTAATTCTTGAAGAAGTCCAAGCTGTGGAGCCAGATCTATCAGTAGACTCAAGTGACACAGCGATGTTAACTGTAAAAGACGTGTGTGTGTTTATACCAGATGAGGCTTTGGCAAAGTGTGTGCAATGCTATAAATCCGCTGTGACTTAATGCTGCTCTGTAGAAAGCTCCTTCAAGGAAATGCTCTGAAGAAAGGGGGTCCCATGTGTGAGGCGTGTGTGGTGCCAAGGTGGTGGGCGGGCAGCAGCCAGGGTGGCTCGCGGCCAAAATCCCGCTGCAGTGCACGGTGTGCGTGGGTCTCTGCTGCGTGTATCCGGGACTGGGTTTTCATCAAATGCATATCACGAATTTGGATACATGCTAGAGATATAAGTAAAATACTAATTGCCAGTGATGTTAACATTACTATAACCTAGCACAAAGGAACGGATGTCCTCAAATGTGCAGGGAAAGCGGATTGCCACTCCCAAGGTAAATGTGGGTCACACAGTGACCTGGGAAATACATGGAAATAATTCTCAAGAAAAAAAAAAATCAGAAAAAGTTTTAAGGAGTTTGTAAAACTGTGTTAAATGGACAAACAGTTGAACAGAATGCTTTAGAAATATTAGGAAAACAGCTATTTTCTGTTTTTCTTCAAAAAGCTTTTGGAGTTGTTCTGTTTTGAAGTAACCTCTTCTCTTCTCTTCTCTTCTCTTCTCTTCTCTTCTCTTCTCTTCTCTTCTCTTCTCTTCTCTTCTCTTCTCTTCTCTTCTCTTCTCTTCTCTTCTCTTCTCTTCTCTTCTCTTCTCTTCTCTTCTCTTCTCTTCTCTTCTCTTCTCTTCTCTTCTCCTTTTTCTTGACAATCAGTCTGAAATTAAAGATTTTATTGCATCAGACTGAATATTCTCATCAAACCAGTTATTTTCTTAGTTTTGTTTCAGGAATAAAGATATTTCCATTTAATATGTAGCAGTTTTTATGGTCAGTCATCAAACCAAACTAAAAGTCATTCTACATCTTCTTATCCAGATGTGGTGAGGTTACACTGAGAAACAAAATCATAAATGTGGAAGAGTCAAGGGTCAGTGTGACCCAGTGTTGCAATACCCAATACTGTTGCATGTCGCTGCGAGTTTCCTGCCTTTTGTCCAGTGGTATCATTCTCTGGACACTATTATCTCTGGATGGTTTTTTTTGCTGCTTAATGCTCCAGCAGATTGGGCTCCTTTGCCTTTAGCTATTAATGGCCACAATGAGGCTATTGGTCCCTTCAATTACACTGCAGTGAATCCCTTAATCTCTCTAAGTAGCTGCCCTGTTCTCATCTCATCACGCTCATTACCTCGTGTAGCATCAATATCCCAATCCTAATCTGGATTTGGAGGTAAATAGTGGTGGGTTTTTTTGTTTGTTTTGTTTTTTATTTTTCCTCCACTTTTATTCTACTTGGGTTTGTTGTATAACTAAGGAAACGAGAAGCAATTTTGGTGACACTTGTTTGTAAGAGTGCCTGCTTTCTCTGGTACTGATAAGCTGTGCAGAAGGAAGTCTGGCCAACGTGAACTGCATTAAACTGGCAAGGAGCACTGACTCCTCCTGCCACAGGCTTCTCCCGTAACTTGGGAAACTCACTTTTTCTCCTTGGTCTGCGTTCATCGTTACAGACCGAAGCGTTGATGGTAACATGGGCAGTGTTACCTTGGGCTTGCTGGAAGCAGACGAGGCTGTAAGCATGCAGCTCTGTGCTCCGTTGGGCTGGGGACGTGGGCTCATCTCATAGCACCCTCTGGTCATCCTCAAACAAACTGCAGCGCGGGCTCTGCAGCTGGGATGAGTGCAGGTAATCCACTGCTGTCCTGGAGCTTGGGACGGAAGATGCAGGCTAACTGATTTAAAATAGCAGTGCCAGAATCCTAACAAGATCATTTAACTTTTAAGGGGGAGAAAAAACATTTTTTCATGCATTTTTATTGATTTTCAATATTGTACAAAACCTAGTCATGTAAAGCAATAACACAGAAAAAGATACAATCATTGAAAAACAATTACAGATCAAATGCCCAGTTCTTGGAGTCAAATGCACGCCCAACCCACCCTCTCTAGGTCAGACCTCATTAGTTATACACAGTAAGGGATAAAAACTAGGATTAAAAATGATAGAGCCACAGATTGCTTTGGGTTGGCAGGGACCTCGAAGCCCCCCAGTGCCACCCCCTGCCATGGGCAGGGACCCCTGCTCCAGCCCAGGTTGCCCAAAGCCCCATCCAGCCTGGCCTTGGGCACTGCCAGGGTTGGGACATCCCCAGCTTCTCTGGGCAGCCTGGGCCAGGGCCTCACCACCTTCATCATGAAGAATTTCTGCCCTACATTTAAGCTAAACCCACCCTTTTTTAGTTTAAAACAACTAATGTACCATTACGCCTTGTCCTGTTGCTGCATTCCACGCTAGAGCCCCAGCCCGTCTCTGCTGTCGGCACCCTTTAGCTGTTGGAAAGATGCAGTAAGGTCTCCCTGGAGCCTTTTCTTCTCCAGGCCAAATAACCCCAACTTCCTCAGCCTTGTAATAATTAGATGTCCCGTTGGAATGCCGTACTGGTGCCTTTACCCCCTGAGGTGTCGACAGCATCTCTTTCCCTTCTGTCACTGTCTGTTGGCCCATCTTCTCCTCATGCCATCAGAGCGTTGTCCCAGAGCAAAGAATGGGGCGAGCCCGATTCCTCCGTGGGGCGTGGTGTGAGAGGACAGCAGGCAGCAGAGCAGCACACGCACGTGCAGCTGCCTGCAGGAACGGCTCGCAGGGGATGTGGAGGATCTGCACACCTTCTGTAGCTCCTCAGAAAGTAACCCCAGAGCTCAATAAAATGACTTCATCTGCTGAGTGAAGGAAGACTTGTTGGTATTTCGATGTTTGTGTGTCTGCTACATGAAGACAGGGGTCCAGCCAAGTATATGACTATCCACATAAGTGATGAAGTGTTAAAGAAAAAACAAAAGCAGAACAACTTTCTAGGCTTACTAAGTATTATTGTTGTTTTACCAATTATTTCTAATACAGTTCATAATTCATTACAAATTAGCATAATAATCAAGCTACAATTAAGAAAATACATTAAATTGCATTAAGGCATTGTCTTTTTTGAACTGTTTGCTCTTGTACTGTTAATCTGACAAATTCAGTAATTCACAACATCCTCCATGTAATTTGTTTGAACTTGGGAGGTTTTGCAATGGTCTGCACATACAGGTTACAATGATCTGGATATTGAAAACAGGCCAGTTTTAGGAGAGCTAAGTGTTCTTTGAAAGCCAGACTGCTGCATTTATGGCAGATGTTGACCATCACCAAGAACGTGGGAATCACCACCCAAAAATGTTGGGAATGTCACTGGCTTAATATCCAAGATCTGTTGACGGCAGTTTGTCCCTACTCAGGACTTCCACAGCTCCTAATGCTGATCTGGGAAGCAGTGCTCAAATGGTGGCTGAAGGCAGCAGGCCAGGAGCAGGCTCTCGTGGCAGCCGGGGAGGTGCAGGTACCCCCTGGAAGGCTGGCCGCTGGAAAGCAGGGCCCATCAGCTTCTGGCTCTGTTTCTTTAGGGAAACTACTGATTTTTGCTTCATTTCCATCTCAGGTTTTGAAAGCAATGATACACACCATCAGCCAAGTGCAATCTGGGCAGCCCCCTGCCCTGCAAATATTTACAGGGACAGGGCATGGGGCGTCGCGCAGCTGCACGCCGAGTCCTGGCTCTGTGCTTGGGGTGCGGGCAGGGGGACAGCGGTCCCTCCTCTGACCTTACAGCATGCACTGAGCTCTGCACACCCGTGTGTAGCACAGATGCATCTCGGGATTTTCAGCATCTTGGAGATGGCAGAGTTTTCTTAATTTGCCAGGAAGGCACCGCAGGCCAGGGAGCGGTAACGATCCACCCGCGTGCTGCGCTTTCACGTGCACGCACGGCCTGGAGGCCAAGCCACACGGCCTCCGCACGCTCCAGCGCCTCCACTGGTACTGCTGGCAAAAAAGGAGAGTCCTCGAGCCCTCTCTTGTGAAACAAAAGCTTAATGAAAGAGCAGGCATGCCCCGCTCTCATCCGCGGCTGGTTGTAATTCTTGGCAGGGTGTGACGTGCCCATCCTCCCGAATTAGCGCGGGGCACGCGGCATTTAGCATGGTGCTAATTGCCATCAGATGAAAACAAGCGGCCCCAGTATGTGGGCACGCGGCGAGACAAAGCGTGTGCAGGCGCCTTTCAGCACCGTGCCCGGCGGCCGGCACAAAGGCCGGAGGACGCTGCCCGCATTGCTCCCCGCGGCGGGCAGGGTGCCCAGCAACCACCGCCCGCTCCCCGCCGCCCGCGGCCCTCGCCACGCGCTTTGTTCCCGTGCCGGCGAGGAGGCCTCCGGGTTAATTCAGCGCCTGCATTGTTAGCTGCTCCGTGCGTGCTGCACGGGGGCTGCTCTGCTGTAAAACCGCAGCGGCGGCTGATGAACAGGGCTAGGGCTCGGTCGCAGCCCGGCAGAAGGGGTTGCTGCGTTCATCCTGAGCCCCAGGAGAGGAGCGGGCAAGTACACGCATAGGGAAGAGCCCTGCGCCCACCACAGCCCTCCTGCAAAAGGCAGCTGTGTGCATGGGGCCAGAACTCTTCCCCACTGTTGCCCCCTTTCCCCCCGTCTCCCCAAAAGTGGGGGACCCCCCGGTATCACCAGTGGGCCGTGGAAGCCGCTGCAGCCGTGCGCCTCCTGCCAAGCCAGGGGCAGGAACAGCGAGCCCCCAGCCCCTGAGCAGAGCGCTGTCCTCTGGTGCTGTTCCGCTCAGAGCAACCTCAGGACCCCCACCCAGCCCAGCCCAGCCCTACAAAAGGAATTTCCTCAGCTTGGAGGAAGAGCCAGTTTGGAGGGCAATTCCCAAAGGGGGGAGGTGTTTTCTCCCTGTTCTGCCAAAAGTGAGGGGGGGTTTTCCCATGTGTGGCAGAGCCTTCAGGAAAAGAAATATTTCTTTCATCTAATCTGTCAGAGGACAGAGTAATGTATTCTCCTGTAACTAATCTGGTAGCAGCAATAGGACTGTTGTCTCATCTCCAGTACCACTGCCGAGGCTGGGGGAATCTATCCTCAAAGTATCTGCCAAAGTCCAAGTAATTAATCCTGTTATATGGCCAAAATGAGAAGCCTGAGCTTTCTGTTTCTCTGCTCTTCCTCTAAGGATTCCCTGAGGATGGAGGATGCTATTCTACGAGCAAAAAAATGATATGCAGACTTAGAACTTAACCTTTCCTCTCCCGCTAGCCCGCATGCTGCCAGTATCTTTTCCCAAGTCAAGCCCTTTACTACAGCAAGTAAAGCTTTCCCCGTTAGTTAAAACCAGTTTTCTCTTTAGCCAGGGCTGTGCACTTGCATTTTATCACCCCATCGCTGATTTCTGTGAGTGTTTTCAGGAACTCTTCGCTGATAGTTTTAAATTTGACTTTCCTGAAAAACTGTGTGTGTTAACAGCGTTATCTCTGTGCCACTTCGCTATCTGCTCTCTCTGGGTTATTTATGAGTATGCTGGAGCAGTGCAGAATCTTCTGCTCCCCTCCCTTGCCAACATTTTGTTTGTACCCTCTTTCCCCTATCTTTTTATCAGGAATTCACCGCAAGATTAATCCCTTGTGCTCTGTGACAGTTTAGTTTCCTTAAGAATCTTTAGTGAGGGATGTCCTAGCAAAGCTTTGAGAAAATCTGATCCCGCTGTATGAGACCCAATCACCCGTATTAGCGGGGCTGTTGCCTCTGTCGGACAGCTTGGATTTATACAGACGAAGCTTCCCTTGGCCTTGTGACTCCTCCCACAACACCGTGTCCACTCGTGGCTGCTCATTCAGATCTGTCTTACTGTTTTCTACCATTTTGCCTGTTCTGAAAATTTGACTTTCTGGTCTATAATTCCCATGCTCACTCCCAAAGTTCATTTTAAGGATTTGTCACCTTCCAATTCTCAGGAAGGAAGGAAGGAAGGTCAAGGAAAGAAGGGAAGAAAGTTCTGCAATTTCACATTTGAGCTCTTTTAAAACTCCTGAGGAAGTCCTGTCTGCTTCTGGTGATTTGTTACTCTGGTATATGAACCTTCCTGACCTCCTCCATAGCGAGCATCAGTGCAAAGAATTAATTTAATTTTGCTGCTGTACCCTTATCTTTCTTAATTCCTCCCTTTACGCCTTGATCATCTATCAGCTGTTCTGGGTGACTGACAGGCTTCCTGCTTTTGTGTTTGTAAAGTTTTTATTAGCTCTCATAACTCTAACAATTGTTCTTCGGGATCTGTTTTGGCTCTGCCTTATCATGGTTTTACTTGGTTTCACTTGTTAGATTTATGCCCTTTTCCATTTTCATTGTTTGGAAACAACTTCCATTTTTCTGAAGGTATCTTTTATTTCAGAAAGCTTCCTTCTTCTGTTGTTTATGCTTAGCCCAAGCCTTGAATCAGAGCCGTCGCAGCTTTTCACTTGCAGTGCCTCGGACACGTCCATGCCCCATGGTTGTGCCGCTGTGCACCACTCACTGTCAGCCAGGGTGAGACAGAGGCAGCACCATCAGCACACCCCTGCCCTCGGTTTGCAGGTTGCAATCTCTGCTGCAGACCGATCCCGTAATGATATCAGCTGGCTTGGCTTTCTGTCTCAACCCCATGCTAGAGTCCTGCATGCTTTTTCCCCCTGCTGCCCAAGTGGTTAAACAAGACTCTGAAAGAAAGCAAATGGTAAAATGCATTCAAATGTATGGTTAGGTAGACAGAAGAGCAAAAAATTGAGAAGAGGGAAACTAGATGTCTGAAAGTCCCATTCGTAATTTCACAGCAACTGCAGAGGTGTGAGTGCAGCAAGAACACCAGGGAAATGGAAGAGGTCCCCTCCCGGCGGTCTCCTGCCATGGCTGCTCCAGCACGTCCCACCTCCTGTGCAGTGATCCCTCCAGCTGCCTGAACTCTGCACTGGCAGTCATGCTTTCTTTGGGAAGCTGAAGGCTTGTCCTGAATCCAGCTGTTTCTCCTAACTCTTAATCATATTTGTTTTCATTCCTTTTGCACCTACTCCCCTGCTTGTTAGCAGTGCTGAGCTGTAGTGGTTAAAACAGAAAAATGAGACCAAAGAACTTCTCTCTTTGCTGACAGGCAAGTCAGAGAAAGGCCTTGGTACAGGTAAACCTGTAGGTTTTCCATTGGCAAAGCCACATATGTGTAGCTGATGCAATTCTTCGTATATTAAGCCAGGCAGCTGGGAAGAGCACTGAAAAGTGAATGGAAAAGTGCAGCTCCCTGTTGCAAAATGTACCGATCGTATAAATGTGCTGTCGGTCAACCTGCAGTCACAGGAGAGGTAGAACAATAAGGACTGTTGACTGAATTTGAGCCAACACAAATAAAATATATTATTTACTCTATGCTATGAACAAACTTGTGGTTATTTTGGTGTGTTATTCCAAAGTCTTCAGTATTCCTTATGCACTTCATATTCTTTCCTCTGCAGGCGCTGATCTGGAGAGTTTGTACCAGCTTTTTCCAGTCTGAATAGGAACCATCACTCCATCTCCACTCGCTGGTGCTGGATCTTGCTCCATTATCTTCACATTTCCATACTGAGGTAGGAAGATCTTCTATGACCTAATTTTCTTAAGCCTTGGAGGAGTGATTTTTGTGTTGGTAGCCCTCCTGGGATGTGTAATATAAATAACATGGATTAAAAGAGATGTGATTACGTGTAATACAACCATGCGGTTCTCAAACAGAGATTTTAGAGTTCTTTGTGTCATTTATCCTCTGCCATTCTGGTGAGCAGCGATATTTGCTTGCTCTTTCTTCTAATGGCTGTATGTTGTGGGTTTTGTTTGTTTTTTGTTTTTTTATAAATGCTATGTGCTTGAAGTGTTTCTTTGCACCCGACTTGTTGGATGGTAATTTTACATCCTCTTATTTTCCATGTTGTAAGATGAATGAAAAGGTGTTTTTTGAACAAGACCATCCATAGCACATTGTTTGTTTTTTTTCTGGATGTCTTCAAGCTGATACCTCGTCAAGTTATAGCTCTATGGGGGCTTGTGAGTAACCATAGGGACTACTCTATTTAATTATTTATCTTGGTCGTAACTGTTAGTTTCTATCATTAAAGAACAGGCCAAATGATTAGTATCCTTGGCTTAATCTTCTTAGCAAGAAAGCCGTCCCTTGAATTTCTGCCATAATCAAACAGCCATAAGGAAAAATGAGGAAAATAAGACTTCTGGCCTGTTTCATATTGCTTGTGAATTGTTGAAAATAAATCATATTCAGACGGTCTGTTTCAAGTCTTAAGTATCCAGTTTTCCAAAATTATGGTAAATGATGTGCTGGCAAAAAAAAAAAAAAAAAAAAAAAAAACATGGTGAAAAAGCAACCTTCGCTTCTGACTAGTCTTGATGAGTCTCTCCACCTTCTCCATTAGATTTGGCATTGAAAAAGTACCTATTGTCCAAATGTAATAATTTCATTCAAAATTATTTTTTTGTGTAGCTAGAATTCACTGAGTCACTGTAAAGTACCTGTTTTTAATTTATCTGTATATCTTGAGTCAGAGAGTCATTCATAAAATCTGGGATACTCTGTAGTATCAAACTATCTTTGTGTAATACTGATAGCAATAGCGATATTAATGGTTGGTTTCATGAAACACTTATCAGTATCCTCTATCTAGATTAAAAAATGGAAGGTGTAAGTTTGGATTTAGATTCTTTCCTTATTTACTTGTTTTTTGTTTTTTTTTTTTTTTTTTTTAAACCCTTGAGGAAGATTTCTCTCTTGCTTTCTTCATATGTTTCTATCTGAAGTATTTTGTTTACAACCTAAGTGCACACTTCAATTTCTTGAGAATCATCAGGCTTATAAATTAAATGGAAACCTTGGGAAGTTCTGCGATGTGCAAAGACATTCATTCTCTTTGCATTCTTAAAATCTGAGAAGATCCCAAGGAAAGCGTCTACTTTGTCCTGTTTAGACAGGAAACTTTTCAGGCGTTTGTATCCTTTGTGTGTGGTGTATGGCGGTCTTCAAATGTTGTAAACTGAATCCAAAGACCTGAGTGAGGAATGTTAACACTGAAAATCCACCTTCCCCAAGCTTGAACTAATATTCTTGACTTTGATCTGGGAATGAGAGAGAAAGAAAGATGAATCAGAGAAAGAACAGAAAAGCAGGCAGAAGGTAAGAGATGGAAGAGAAAGAAAGATAAAAAGAGGCTGAAATGGAGAAATTTTGAAACATTTCAGGAAGGTTACAGTGTGTGTTTTTTGTGCCTTTTTCACACTATTATGTCTTGACTAATTTTGTCGTATTGTAAATACAATGCTAGAACATACTAGAACATACTAGATAACTTTGTGGATGGTTGGTTTGGGCATCTCAGTTAAACTGCAGTGTTTGATTCTGTGGAAGCAACATCTGTAAATACATATGGTGAAAAACAAGCCAGCCATAAAGGATTAGTAGGGAAATACTTCACTGCAAGTGGAAGTCAGAAGGGTGTTTAATCTATAGTATGTGGGTATGCACAAACAGTGTTAAGCAAGCAGGTAGCTGTGTCCATGTTGTTACTGGCAATCACAATATTATGTCTAATTTAGTTGTAGGACAAATGTGTAGAAGTTGTATAGTTGCTGGAAATCAGGGTGCATATCCATTTTCATCGTATCCACTATTGTTTAGCTTTTTCTTAATTTTTAGAAACTTCCATTTTCGAGAAGTGCTTTTCCTTAGATGAGGTTTCAGTTTGAGCAAAACTGCAGTCTGTCAGGATGATAACAATTCAGTATTACAAATTTATTTTACTAAGAATTATTTCTGAGCTACACTAACACTTACCAGTTAGGCTGAAGTTAGGCAAAGAGAAAGCCTTAAGAGAAAAAAAGTACTTCTAATTGTCCAGGTGGAAATTGGCTTTCATTTAGCTGAAGTTTAACATTTAAAAATTGTAGTATCGGTACAAGCAAGTGCAATTTTATTTTGCCAAAGGGTAGGATATTTTAAGACTCAATTGCCTCAAGAGGAGGCCTGAATTCCTAACCATCTTCAGAAAAGAAAATCAGTAATTTTAGTTCTGTGAAGACCAAGCCATATCTGAGTAGAACAAGGCTCCGTTACCTTCACTTGCAAAAAGGAACTTGTGCATGTTGTTCTCATATTTCCTTTGGATCTAACACACACTTGGTCTTTAAACTGAAGGCTTTGATTTCTACCTAGGGTGGTGAGAAAAATACCATCGTTCATATTGCTGCTGTATTTGTCACAGATTTTATTACATTAGATTATTGTAATTACCTGTTTATTGGGTACTTGTTCGTCAGTAGGTGCTAAGAAAGTGGAGAAAGTAGGGCCGCTGCAGTATTTCAGCATACAAAGGGACGTTTGTTAGTAATGCTCATGGTTTCTGACACTGATGGGCTGCACCCTTCTGTATCACCTCCTGTTCCAGCACACAAGCAGGATCAGGTCCTGCTTTCAAAGATTCCCTGCGCAGCAGAAAAGCTTGATTGGAATATTCTGTTTTCCAGGGCACGACCTCGGCCCGCTGCAGTTCCTATCAGATCCTGCACTAAAATACACCGTATTGCTGCCGTGACATCACTCCCATTGCACTTAGAGTGCTTGTTGTGGAAGCATCCAGGGAAAATCACAGTGCACATAGCATCCCCCCGCCTGCCGAAGGAAAGGTGGTACTTGGGAATTTGATTCACCTCGGCGGGGCTGGTTTGCTTTGTGACCATGGCAACTGCTACATCCAGAGAAATTCATGCTTCCATATCAGAGGGCAGACAACATTTGCGCTGCAGCTTTCTCTTTGAGTGAGACAGTTTTATTTTGCAATCAGGCAGTGAAGCACATGCTCTGAATTGCAGGTTTTACTGACAGCAAGTAAAAGGTTGTGGAAAATCCATGCTTGTTTCCAGAGTCGGCAGGTACTGCCTAAAGTTTCTTCTGTTCTTTGGGGAGGTAAGAAACATCCAGAATTAGTGATGAACATCCCAAATAAGATATTGCTCCCCAAAGCCATATCCTTTCTATTTGCTAATATTTTTCCAGGTTTGTTCTTCAGTTTGTCTTGATCTTCTGGCATAAAACTATAACATGCTCTTAGTAACTTTCCTATATTTTATTTCAGTACTGAAAATAGAATGGGAACATACTTGTAGCTCATCATCTGAGTGATGTGCTGGCACATATGACAGAGTTCTCATGATTTCCCAAAACACTTTTTTTTTTTTTTTTTTTTTTGAACTGACACAGAGGCTCAGAAGCTTCTGGGCAAATAGGATTTTATTCTAGTGGCTCCAAAACTCTCTAGTTCCCACATCATAAGCAGTACAGCAGTAGTTCGTAGGACTCATAACAAGCAGCAAACATTTCATCACTTTTTGCAGTGTTTGCAATTAAAAGATTGATTACAAGGATTTGTTGTAGTCAAGGATAATTTTTGAAGATTTTTAATGATTTCAGTTTGTTTGTCTAATTGTCAAGGCAGATGAAATTATATTGAGTAAGATCATGTCCTTAACATGTATAAAATTAGACAGGTTTCCTTAAACATTAGCTGATTTCTCTTGTTGTTTTTCTTAGTGGAAGATACAGGCATATGGCAGGTAATGAGAGGTTTTCTTCCAATTTCTCCAACAGATAGAATCTTTAATTTGTCTGTCTTCAAAACATTTAAGCTGTGGGCTCTTGACTGGTGTAAATCAGCATGACTCCACTGAAATTAGTGGAGATACCTCATTAGACACACACAACGTAAGAGGCTTTGCACATATCATCCAGTCTGCACTAAGAATATGGGAAAAAAGGGATCTGAAATACATTCTCCTTTATCTCTGCTAACATTCCTGCTTCCCAAAAGTATATATTACCCAGGTCTTTAGAGCCCAGACAGTTCTTGTGACATTGGCACATTTTCAGTGATACTGTATTCAGGTTCATGCCATTAGATGTGAGCAACAGGGAGAGTGTCCCTGGGCTGTGCATTCTGCGTCCCTATTTCCAATCCTCTAGAGTTAGAGAGAAACAAGCCTCAAACTTATGGACACTCAAACTACCTGAGGAGCTTTGGGGCTGATCACATACTCCTCCTTCCCACATTCATATTCACATAAAAATCCTGTTGACATATGCCTCTGTGATATTTAAAGCACCCACACACCATTAAAAATAAATCATGCAATAGAGATTATTTCAAAATTTCCCTTATTTGATAGATTCTGATAAAAAGGCCATGCCTGGATTAAATCTTTTTATTCTGCGCAACCATTGACAGTTTAACATCTGTAAAGCAGTTTTTAAAAAAATAACCCTCCAGACAAAGGCACTTGAACAGGCGGGTGCCCGGCCTGCACCCCGCAGTGCCGCCAGGCTGCTGTGCCCTGCCCTGAGCCCTGGGGCAGGGGCTGCCCCGGCTCACAACATTTTCAAAACGGGAGGAATGATCTGAGTGATTTAAACGATTTTAAAAGTTTATGTTTACAGGCACCGAAGCTTTTTTCTAATTAAAGTTAGTATAACAGCAGTAGTAGTAATTATGACATTAAGAGTGGCCAGAGCAGGAATTATTAAGATTTCTCTTTTTGGCCAGTTGCTGGCATTTTTTTTTGAGTCTCTGTAAAGATAAAGCTACAACATCCGTACACAGACTACCAGCATTGTAGCAACTGTCTCATTGGAGCCCTGGCACTGGAAAGGACACTGCATGTGTCTGGGCATTTTCCAGGCTGCAGGATTTTCTTCTCTTCTGATCTCAGCACTGCAAGACCCCTCCTTTCAGCCTGAACACCGTTTAAATAGATCATTTGTTTTCATTACAGGTTTTTGCATCTCTACCTTTCATTCTCGTTAATGAATTTAGAGGGTCTGATTGGAAAATAAAAGCTGAATGCAAACATAGACCGCGATCTGACAAAGGACACGGTTAAAGCTCTGGCAGGCTCTGCCGCACTGGCGGTAGAGAGGAGATGGCCATTTGCTGATTGCCTGGGGTTGACATGACTTGGTTAGTATGCTAATCTAGTCTTCTGCATTTAGCATTCAGATCAGGTCTGCGCAGAGCACGGCGCCGGGAAGGGGTGGCTGCCTGGCAGCACCGACCGCGCTCTGCAGCGATTGCATGAATACCCAAACCTTGTGTCTGCTGCTGCCATGCGCTCTCCCCCTCTTGCACACCCTCTCCCCTCTCCTCCCCTCCCGCCCTCCCTGGTGCACACACACGTACATACCATCCGAAAAGCTTCCTGCAAATGCTGAAAAATATGAAATGTGAAAAAGTCATGTATGATTGGCTCATTTCTCTGCCTCCGTGTCCCCACAGAATCCCACTTTAATAGACCATGTGTTTCTGCAGCTGGAGAAGCCCAGAATTTAATGTGCCAAAATTCAGCAATAATGAAGCAAGACGGAGTTTAACATCCAAAACAAAGAGATGGCATTATTGTAGCTCACTTACAACATAACAGTCACAAGGAGGTTTAAAATTCCCTCTATCCTCTCTCCCCACCCAACCTCATCCCAAGAGAAAACAAACGTTTATTAAAATCCATTCGTTTAGGACAGCAGTCAGATGCCCAGGTGGGAAGGAAAGCTTGCTCCCGTTATTCCAGATAATTGTCACTTTTCCTGGGCGCTTGGAGGCAGGGAGGTGCAATCCCCCACCTGGAGTAAGGGGTTCCCAATTTCCAGAAATAAGGAAGGAATTGATTCCAGAGTCATTTCACATGATCAGGTCCAGCAGATCCTGCAGCCACAGGAGAACTTAATTCCTCGAGCTCCCTTTTCTTTGTTTTTGTAATGTCACAGCAGTTCTGGAGAGGCATATGGAGAATCATCAGCTTCTGCTTGCATTCAGAGGATTTCGGAAGTTGCATTTTCAGAGACCACATCAGATGTTGGTAAAAATGAGTCTCCATCCGACAAATAAGCAGACAAAGCTGTTTAACCTCTGAATTATAGCACAGCTCCATAGTTCTGTCTTCTGTTGTTTCATGCTCTAAGCAAACTGCTTCTTGCAGTTCTCCCTCCTGGTGCCAAGCACGTATTCCAGCTGCAGCTCAGCAGCACGGGGAAATTCCTTCCAAGTCCCCGGCAGAACAGTCGGCGCTTTCTCCGGAGCTGCAGGCTTGATTGTCCTTGATTATTTTATTTCTTTGGCTCTGATCCAAGATGTTTCCTGTCATCATTTCAGTGTCTTTTCTCATAATCCCTTTTCTAAACATCATCAACAATTAACTGATTCTCTCATATCTACAAACACATGCACACACACGCAGGCGCGCATGCACACACACTCCACTGAGTCTCATCAGTGTCTTTTTTGCCTTTAAGTATAAGAAATTACAGCTTCTCATTAGCTGAAGAGCATGTTTTGAAAGGCTTTGTGTTTACTCACTTTGCAAGTGATGCTGGCGCTTTTAATTATTCTCCTTTTGCATATCATAAGAGAGCAGGGAGCTGCTCCAGCCAGCCCGGACGAGACGCATTCCCAGGAAGGCAGGAGGAAGGAATCGTGTTTTACCTCACTGCTGCTGCTTTCTTCCTCTTCTGTCAGCCAGCCAAGGAATCCCCCCAATGCTCTTACGTAGCAGATACCAAAACTGTGAGTCACTTTTCGCTCCCAGAGCAATAAGTCCACCGCATCTGCGTGCGTTAACGGCAAGCACAAGGCTGGGAATTTCTCCAGGCTGCCAGCATGCCCCGGCACCAGTTTTCCAGTGGTGACTTTGTTTTTTCTGCTCTTGCTTTCTCTCCTCAGCTCCCTTGATT
This sequence comes from Netta rufina, assembly GCF_964035555.1. Lineage (NCBI taxonomy): Eukaryota > Metazoa > Chordata > Aves > Anseriformes > Anatidae > Netta > Netta rufina. Next base: position 657,490 of record NC_140136.1, on the reverse strand, counting down.
CTTCATTCTTCTTTATGCCTTCCCCATTTTCTTTCTTCCTTCCTCTCCATCCGTCTCCGTTGCTGGCAGCGGTAAGCCCAGAAAGATCTGGGTCCCTCTCGTCTTCTGTGGATTTTTTTTATGTGTAACTGCAGCAGCCTTTGGCTGCTCACTCTGCCAGGTTGGATCACCAAAGACACACGACTCGCTCACAATGAATAATCAATACAGATATTGATCTGCGGAAAATGTTTGTAAATTCCTGAAAGGGGAATCAGGAACGCGGGACAGGGAGGCTTGTGGGGGACGACAGGGTGTTTCGGGCAGCGGCTGCCGGCAGAGCTGGGTCCGGAGCCCGTGTCCTGCCGCCTCCGAGGTGACGGGTGCTGGAATGCGTGCGCGGGCGGGCGGGCGTGGGGGCTTCTGTATTTTCATTTCTCTACAGCTGCTTCCTCCGAAGAATCAGGAGGCGAGCAGCTGAGAGGCCCCGCCAGTGCCATGCCTTGGCTGCGGTCCAGCACTGTTTTGTTTCCATCATCACACGCCACTTTTGAATTTGCATAAATACAAGGGTTATTTTCTGTTGTGTCTCCCGTAAGATTTAAAAAGATGGAAAAGTATTTATGTGAGGAGGGATTGCTGTCTCTAGTCATCACTTTCAGAATTTGCTTTCAAACCCATATGTTTGAAAGAAAGGGAGGTAGAAAGGAAAATAAAGGGCAATAAGAAGGACATGGAGAAGACTGAAAAGGTGCTTAAACATGGAAGAGCGTTAGAATGCAAAACGAGTTCTCCAGCAGGAGCCTACGAGTGCTGCCGTGTGCCAGCACGGGTACCCAGTCCGGTCAGACCCCTCTGGCCGGGGCCCTGCCCCTTGTCCCTGTGAGTGGGTGCAGGCTGGCCGGGAGGCGGTGAGGAGCAGTCGGGGAGCCCGAGGCTCCCTCAGAGCTGCAGTCGGGTCCCAGGAGCAGCCTGGCCCCTGGCCCCTTCCTCGGAGCCGCCTCCCGCTGCCCCTGTTCTGGCCTGCCCAGCATCGGAGCACGTTGCAGGTGGCACCGGCCCACCCTAACCCTACCCCTGCCTGCAGGCAGCTACTTCTCTCGTGGCATTTCCCTGTGTTTCTTCCATCTCCATCCCTCTGGCTTCCTGTTTTTCTAGGGAAAGGCACCTACCAAAGGTGTCCAGGTACGCAGTATTAGAGCCACTCTCTACTGGTAGTGGCCAGCAGTGCAGACCCCAGGGACACTGACGGGTGCCTGCTCGAGTCCCTCAGGTTGCCACCCCCCGCAAGCTGGGTGCCTGCTTCAGGGGAGCCTGTGGTGCCAGCTGCCAAGAGCAGTGAGCGGGGCCACTCCGACAGCCCGCAGCCTCCCCAGGCTTACACGTGGGGCCTGCGCCCCCCGTGCCACAGGTCGTGTCCCTCTGGCTGCCCAGAGGCCGCAGCACCGGGGCCGTGCGCGGTGACCTCTGCGATAGCGATCGCAGGAGAGACCTCGGCGTGAGGAGCCCATTCGGCGCCTCCTTCCCGAGAGCAGCTGCTTGCTTTATCAGCCTGCGCCAGCCGCGGGGAGGCTGATCTTGCTCATTCTCTCTCCAGCTTCTGATTAGCTCCTGCAATCCAATTAGCAGAGGCATTTATATCACAAGGGGCTGAGGTGCCCCTGCTCATCACAGCAGCTCAGAGCCAGTCATAAATTCTACTGACACGACATCTTTGCTGTGACATGGATTAATTACGGCTCTGGGCCTCCAAAGCGGGTTTGCAGAGGAAGGTGCACACAGATGTAGGAATTTAGAGGAGGCACCGCAGGACGGGCCTCCTGGCATGGCACCGGCCAAGGGCCTGGGAGCCAGGCGGGTGGCACGAGCACTCGGTTACCTGAGCCAAGAACACGGAGGTTGGCTGGGGCACGTTATGAATTCTGCCCCCATGACCACAAGGAGAAATTCTTCTTCATAATGTTTCTTTGTATGCTGCAGTGCAGATGCTGAAAGCGAAGCTAGGAGAGCCATAATAAGATTGTGTCTTCCCACTCAAGATGTTGCAGGCCATCGCCAGCGGCACGGGGAGGCCCTGAGCCTTCGGGAGGGCTCAGCCTGGCAGAAACAGGCGCTTGCTCACACGGGAATGTCCTCATTCTCTGTAGTTTTCCCAGGAGCTCCTTCACGTAGAATGCACCTTTCTTGATACTACTCTCCAGAAACAGTAGTTTTTTGGTATCACTTTTCTTCTCTTGGGTCAGTACTTCTGACTTGGATTCCCTCAGGCTGTTGTGCCAGTCGCACTGGAGGTGGTGATTTCTGAAATGGTGCAAGAGCAGGTTGGACACAGGCCATAAAACATCCAGGAGAATGAGAGGCAATGCCTGCCATTGTCTGTTTTCACAGCTCTTTGTGGCTCCTTTAAGCTCTGACACCCGTCTGTGTATCCCTGGCACTGTCACCTGACAGTTCTCTGGAATATCAGACACTCATTCAGCTACCTGAACACTTACCCATTTATAAAGTCTACTTAGCTGTTAATTTGGATATGTATTGACCACAGCCTGGTGACCTGTGAGACTGTACAGGGATCTGATCTGTTGTTTTTTTTTCCCAGTCTTACAACAGTTTAACAATTCATCTAAGTTATCTATCTGTCACTCCATTCTTAATTTATGCATCAGTCAGTGCCATCATATCTGTTGTTTTGTTTGTTTGTTTCTATGCATTTATACTTTTACCTATTATTGTACTATGATTACTTCAGAAGTCCATAAAACTTCCTTTTAAGTGCACGAGTAAAGAGGAATTTTAAATAAAAAAGGATGCATATTAAACTTAGTGTCACGTCAGCTCCATTTGATCTGCTGACAGATCTTCTGTGCAAGTAAATATAGTTCCTGCTGATAGAAGGTTGTCTTTTTTTTGTTTTGTTTTGTTTTTAACTGGGTGAAGGTAGGTTTAGCCAAAATAGAACACTGCGAATGAAACAGTTGCTTTTCTAGTGAAAAAAAAAAATGTTTTCTAATCTTTCAAACCAAAAAATCTTTTTACTCTTGTACAATAACAAATCTTGCATTTACTGACCAAGTCAGACAAAAGACCTCATTAACTCAGCTGGCATCTCCAAGTACCAATGGCTGTAGCCTGGTGCTAGACAAATTCAGACAGGAAATAAGTTGTGTGTTTATAAGAGAAGGGGTAATTAGCCAACCCACTAATGCACCTCACAGATTCAGCTGAGGTCCTTATATTAAGACTTACGATTTTTGTTACCTATAATTTGTTATTGAAAAAAAAGCTGTAACAGCAGTTTCATTTCTAAATTTTGGGATGAAATCATTAGACCGTAAGATCACAGCATTCCCACTGACCCTAAAATCAGTAAGTCTGTAATTCTCAAACAGAGCTGAATTTGGTCCCATTTCAGATTTCCTTGGCTTTTGTCATTTTTGAATCACACTCCCAATGTGTCATCGCTTTGGTAAGATTGCTATTGCTAAATGTTTATTTTCCTAAGGTCAGAGCAGACTTTTCATTACGTTACTGTGCAATTTGACTTCTAATACGGCTTTCTTCCATGTTTTAGTTGACCATAAAACTATGCTGGTATGATCTCTTTTTAGCAAAACTCTGACAGAGTCTTCCTGCCCGGTCAGAGTAAAATGGCAAAATAACCTCCTTCTAGAGTAACTTTTTTGTAGCTATTTTCTTTATTAAAGCTGGCGTATCTTCTTTCTTCTTCCCCTCACAAATCGTCATTTAAACAAAGCTGATGAAACACATCTATACAAACACTTTCTTCATTTTTTCCAGACCTACTTGAAACAGATCAAGTGTTTTGTTCCTCTGTGTTGTCTATTTTAATATTTTTGTTTCAAGTTTGCTTTTTGTTGCAACTTTTCATGTAATTTGTCACATTGCCCTATATGTTCTATGACTAAATGAGCAATTTAACTGCACGCGTTGAAAACAGTGAAGAGCACTGCAGCACTTTTTAACAACTTTGATGCTTTTTTAATGGAAAGAGGAGATTTAAAAACAATATGTGAATGATATCAAAGTAGAATCTTCAGAAATCCTGTTTACAAAATAAAAATTAAAAAAAAAAAAATTTGGTTTTAGCCCAATTTGAGATCAAAGAATACCATAACTGTTCTGTGAAGTGGGAGTTCTCCCTTTTGGCCAGTTTTATGTTTTGCACCTCCTGCCTGGTTAGATGCTCTTTAACACCTCCTTGCTGTCATGTGGGCAGTGCTCCCTCAGCCAAAGACAAAGTCCTCTGCATTGCACTGGTGCATGTGAAAACAACCTTGTTGGGCCAGACAGCGGGTCTTACTAAAGCACTTTATTATTATTCTTCTGGATTGGTTTACTGAATGTTCTGATACAAGCCCATGCTTGAGAAGAATCATGGAAACCACTTAATTTTAAGAGATATTTTATGCAGTGAAATTGAAAACATTCATCCTGTTTCTGCTCCTTCAGATGCCTCAGTCACCAAGAGGCAATTCTCAAAGCGTGCTGAGAAATTCCAGCAGAAGAGCATTGTGCTGCCCGGTGACTACCAGGATTGGTACAGCCAGGGCGTCAGGAGGCAGGCGTGTAGCGGAGCAAATTCTTCCAGAGTGCTGTGAGGTTTTGTCCCTGCCTTCATGCATGAACTATCAAGTGAGGAAGAAGTTATTTAAAGCTAAAGCTCTTTAACATTCTGTTTTCTCTGGAAGAGCTCATTTCAGCTGCCATGCAGTGCATTATCTAGGCTGGCGCTGGTAGTGGTGCAGCCTGCTGTAGATCTGTTCAGCTCCATCCGCACGGGGTGGCTCACCCTGTGATGGGATTCATGGCCTGGCTGCTCTGCGAGGAGAACAGGCAAATGCCAGCATGGCTTCAGAGATGAGGAAACCCTTCTGCTGCTGCTCACTGTTCCACTGTGTTTTCACCTGTGTTGCATTTGCTTTATATCCTTCTCATGGGAAACTTCATACTCTCAGCCTTAAAAAGACAAAAGTTGGCTAATTTCTTCTCTGTTTAATGTCATTCCTGTATCAGCCTCCCACTGCTGTTTCCTAGATTTCAGTCCAGAAAAGCACTCTCCAGACTTCACGTTGTCAGCACCCATCTGGTGTGAAGATGTAAAATCTGTATCACTCTTCAGTTTGTCTCCAGCGCCTGAGGGAGGTGGAACTTGACCTACATCTCAATTTGCTCTCATGTTGCTTAGTCAGTAAAGAAAGTGTTCTCTTTCTTGATAGGTGACTTTATTCTTTTATAAAATTGTCCTGCATGAATTCTTCTTGAAAATTACAGTTTAGAGGGAGTATTGTCAAAAATTCTGTCTCTCTCTCTACTTTATTATCCCCTCATTTTTTTTGTCATTTAACTCCAATTATGGGATGCTAAGTGCTTTTGGAAATTTCATTGTTAATATCTTCTTACAGTGCTATTAACGTAAATCAACGTTAATAGTGTCCCAGCAAGTGTAAAAGCAATCAAAAATTCAGTACTCACGAATCATTCTGTAATTTCAGCATAAAATGTTAATAGAAATAAAATCCAATACCATAAAATATCGGCAAATTCAACTTTAAATACATGTGATGAATGACTTTACCATTCTGCAGCATCCCATGGACTTCTGCAGTGTGAAACCTTTCACTGGTGAAGGTCTATACGTACAACTCCCTTCTCCATCCCCAGTACGCCTCGTGCATGGGATTATACTTCTCTGGAACTTAAAACTCCATCTTCACTTACAGTGAAGTGGCATCTGTATCCAGGATTTTAGTGGCAATCAGCAGGATTGCTAGGAATCTGTTAACATATCAACTAACAGAAACTCACTGCTTTTTTACCGTGATCTTCAGCTGCATTACATTTTATTGAGGTTGGGATTTTCTTTCAGGCAAATCTTTTAAATCAGAATTTAGATTGTGAAAACCCATCAGTTATTTAAAGGAAGCAGTTAACAGAATGGTATAGATTTATCATGAAATACAACTGTTGGCCTGAAATTTCAAATTAAAAGTAACATTAAAAAGAAAAAATATCCCCAAAATGATACGTGAACAATTGTTAGGTGTTCAACGTGTAATTTATTACCCAATCTGGAATCTTTTGGTTTAATTATTTATTTTTATTCACTTACTTAAATAGATCTGTGTACTTTTAAAAGATGTTTAAGAACCCTTTACGGATAGGGCTACAGGCAATGCAGGGTTACTCTCGAGTTGCTACATTGCTACTTATGGAGCACATACAGGTCTGAGATTTCTGTGATCACAGAAGAAAAAAGCTACAGCGAGATACCTATAAAAAGAGTTTATATGAGAAAAGATCTCCTGGTCAATATGTAGATACCTTTTCAGCCCTTACTTTACCTTAGCTTACTTCCCCCTTATCTCCGTGTAATGTCCATGTCACCAGTTTTTGGATTGGTCTCTTTCTGCTCTCCTGGGTTTCTTTCTTCTTTCTCTTCTCATTTCCTATGAGATTTCTTACTTGTAGATTCCTACAGTATAGCCATACAGTAGGGTTTTATAGGTCCTTTAAAGTCTGTGTGGGTTTTCTGTGATATTTATAAATACAACATGTTAGGAAAGTTAAGGTATCTCATACAGGGTATCAGCTGCTAAAGTGTTCTGTCATCACCGTCTTTGTGCCCGTCCACACAAGCGTCAGACACAAGAGAAATTTGGAACATTTCAGTTATTCCAGTTTGAACACATGGAGCCGTGAACAATTGGTTAAAGTATATGTCTAAAAATTCAGGCTGTCTCAGGTTTTGGATCCTCATAACTTTTATTATTATTATTAATTTTTAATCCAGAACTTATTAAAAAAAATGCATTATAATAAAGCAAAACTGAATTTTTGTAAGGATTACTTTAATTCTTGCGAGACAGCAGAATTATCAACATCATTGATGACTTGGACATTCACGGTCGTTACATTTCCGTAAACAAATGACCAGCAGGTCAGCTAACTCAGAAATCATCCAAACCATGCAAAACTAACTAAAATTGCTGTGTCTGCAGCTGGCACAAGTGGTGTGGGTATTTCTGTGCCTCAGTGCCACACATCTGCTTGTATGATGTGTCTGTGCCCGGCAGTGCCAGCTTTCATGCCCTGTGCCCTAGCGAGCTGAAACACAAAGCAGCTGAGCCAGAGGAGGGGCTGTATGCCCTTTTAGTTCATACCATACTTTAGTTGTGTTTGCTATGCAGAATAATGTTAAACAAAGCAAAACCACCTGGAAATAATTCACTTAGACATCTGCAGCAAGCTGCCACCAGCAGGCAGGGGCTGGCCCGAGCTCTGTCCCGTCGGCCAGGCAGCACCGGGCTCGAGCGCTGTGAATTCGGTGGGCAGTGACGAGTGTGGTTATCACACCCGGCTTCAGCAAAATCATTTTCAGCACCTGAAATAACATGTAACCTAGTCTGTAAATGCTTGGTATTATTTATTGCTGCATTTCATATGACATTTTTCTTTTTGAAATAAATCTTTGAAATCAAAGGCTTTTTTTTTTGCTGGCATAGCTATACAATTTTTCTTTGAATTCAGTGGACATTGGATCAGCCTTTAAAGAGGGGAAGCTGTAGTTAGGATTAATGGCTTGAAACCTGCAAAAGCACTTTCTTTGGGGTTTCATTTTAAAATCTTCCTGAGATCTAGGTTCTTAAGACACTGGGTTAAAACTTCTAACATTTCCTTTGGTTCCTCTTCCCCTTTTCTTATCTTCTTATAAAATGGAAAGTTACTCATCCGGGTAATTTTCAGTGTGAGACTGCCAGTGGAGTCCCACTGGGATAAGCACAGGCAGGAACAACGAGCGTAGGATCCTGCTGTGCATTTTACTGTGCCAGGACTTCAGCATTGCGTGGCTCCTAATGGAGTGATATGACATATCTTGTCATTCCATTTTCCAAAGTAAGTCAGACTTTGTCCTTGCCATGTGTCAATGGTCTGGGCTTAAGTTACTACTTCTGCACCTGCTTCGTGCAGATTCTGATCTCCACCTCAGTTGTTGAAGACTGTAGTATGATAAGAATAGCAAGAGAAAAACAGTAATATGTTCAACCACCTTTTCCAGAGACGCAGGTACAGTTCAATGACTTCAGCTAAGTTTCAGTGCTGAGGGATCATTCCACATCTAACAAAATGTACCAGCAAGGCCTTGCCGAGGCGTTGGAAACCCCCAGCTTTGCCATTAAGTGGCAGAAACTTCGTTCTACAGCAGAGGCACTGCAGAGAGACAGGCTCTGTAGATAGGCGTCCAAGGTGCCAACTGCTGTTCTCCGTTTTATGGGAATCTCAGATTCTTCATTTCTCCTGACTAGAACAAAGAGCAGAGGCTTGCCAACAACTTGTACATTTGTATTCATTAAAATGGAGAGTCAGGGAGAACACTGAAAAAATAATATTTACAGGGTATTTAAGAAGAAAAATTCACAATATTCAGTGAAATAATGTGTGTTTAATATCAGATCAGGAAAATACAATGTGAGAAGTGGAAGAACAGTTCTCACAGTAGTTCAGCAGTGCGGTCCTCTGCCTTAGACCTGCCCCAAACCAAGGTTGGCATGTTCCTTTGGAAGGGATGATCCTTGCAGAAATAACAAAGCCAGAGAGAAGGTCTTAGCATCAGTACTTGCATTTCTTTGGGGTCTCATCCTGTGCTGCCTCCTCTGAGAAAACTACCGTGATGACTCAGAGAACAGCCCCGGGAGATCCAAGTAAGTGTTAATTATGAAGATTGCACATACTTAATGGGTGTTGGTGAGGAACTGAATTCTTGCAGTCAAAATGCAGTTCTGTGAACTCTTTCTAGTAGCATGTTGAGAAAAATGGTATTTTTCCAAATATTTCGCCGTTTTCCAGTCTGCTCTCATGCCTTGTTAATAATTGAAGGCTTTAAGTGGTGTTCAACTTTTATTTTTAAAAATTCTCGATGCCCCTCCAGGCTCTCAGAGCGGAAGAGCTGCGAAATTCCTTTGTCAGAAGTAACCAGGAGGTGGGGTGGAAAGCCTCCGGACCGAGCCAGAGCTGCGTGAAGCACTGTGCCGGGGGTGCAGGATGTGGCCCAGGGCTGGGCCCTCCCGGGGGGCTCTGCGTGCTCTGCGTCCCTCCATCAACAAGAAGGCGCATCGGGGCTTTAAGCACAGGAGATCACCATATTACAAGGAAGCAAAAGAAACAATCTTTAATCCTTTCAAAGCCCAATAATATTATGTATATTGACTGAAGCCCTACGGAGTGGGCCTGACAGGGCTTTTTCATTACTGCAGTTCGTTGTAGCCTAGCTACCTTTGAAAAGTAACCAATATCGAGAGCCACTTGACATTTGCAAAGGATTATGGGTGTCCTCTCTATCTCTTCTCAAGTTCCCAAATTTACAATGGTCTTAATTTAAAAGTTAAGCCGAGGGATCAGTTGCTTAGTCTGGTGCTGGGCTGCCCTTTAAAAAAAGAAAAAAGAGCGTATACGTGTGCCTGTGCGGAGGGTGGAAAGGTGGGTAATAAACCTTGTGCGCCGACGTGACCTGGCTTCAGCCTTTGGATCCGATTGGTGGTGTTTAATTGTGCAAAAGGTATCTGCGGCAGAATCAGAGGGAGAGAAGTGGACAGTTTCATTCCTGCAGGTGTAGCTAAAGTGCACGGAGCAGCAGCAGCTGGTAATGAGTTGGTGAAAATGAAAAAGGGACATAAGTAGCTTCTTTAGCAAATCCCCTGGAAATGACATGGAGCCTCTGGGATCGATAGGATCGATCCATCCAGAGGCTGCAGGCTCCTCATCCAACTGCCAGCCTCTCTCTCAGCACAAGGAAAACCCTAATGGTATTATCAGCAGAACTCACAGAAAAGCTACAGGGGGAAAGGGCCGCCTGTGGGGAGCCCCCCGGGCACAGCGTGGCTGCAGTGAGCGGCAGGAGGCAGCGCGACCTTCCCCAGCCACCCGGCGGTGCGGGTGCCTGCTGGGGAGGCCTCGGTGCGGCCATGGCCCTAAGTAAGGCGACCGCTCACCACAGGAGTGAGCAGTGAGTTGGGCAGCCTGCAGTGCCTTGGTGTCTGTCTCCCAGCACACCCAGCTCCACTTGTCCCGCTGGAGCAGAAGGTTCCCCTGGGGGTGCCAAGGACTGCCTCGAGCTCCTCAGCAGCAGCCCCAGCCCAGGCCTTGCTGGTCCCCCCGGCAGCTCTGGCTGGGATGAGAAGCCCACAGGACACTGGAGCGCTGGCGGGGGGGCTGCGCGCCACCCACAGCTGCCTGCCAGCTGCCCATGTGGTTTGGGTTCGTGCCTCGCATGCGGTGCAGCTGTGGAATTTGGGTTTGCCTCTGCCTTCCTGGCAGGCGGGGGAGCGGGACCCAGCCGGCCGCGCACGTGCTGAGGGGAGCGGGGCTGCAGAGGGGAAGGAGGCGCCGGGCGTGCGGAGGGTTTCTGACGAGCTGTTGGCCTTTATCCCGTCGTGTATGCGTTGTCATCAGCCCTGTTGTGATTACGATTTGATCTATAACACTTTATGAGGCTTGTGTAATTAGTTTCATGTTCTTAATCTGTAGCATCAACTGAACTTTTTAATTCAGTGTTTCTGGTTAGGCTCTAAATTGCCTCCTCATATAGGAAGCATTTCAGCACTCAAGTTAATAATCAGTTGTGCAGCTAAGTCTTTTCTGTCTTGAAGTGAAGCAATCCTCAAAACCGTGCTGCTGTACCTTCTCGTGAGTTCTTTAGAAACGTGATGAGAGTGCTTTTACTCTGGGAAAAGCGACCTTAAATCTCACAGTCCCATACATAAGCTTAAGGGGCCTTTCCTTAAAGAACTCAAAATTTCTTTGTTCACCTTTCTGTAATCGTATTGGAAAAGTGGAGCAATCAATTGGTTTTATTACACCTGTCCCGGAAAGTGTGTGTGCGAAATTCACAGATCCTGTAGCATCAGATGGCTCCGTGTGATTGTTTCCACGTGCAGGGTGCGTGGTGTGGGAGAAGGCTGTGGGGGGCTCGCTCAGGCTGTGTGATGGCATGGTGCGGGTCACCCACCGCCTGTCATCTTCTTTAGAAAGTCTGCTTTGGGTCCTCGGCTGCAGCGTGGGTCCTGCACTAGGTACCACTCGGAGCAAAGAAAGAGAACTGTTTGGACACTTATTGGCTTTTTTCTTTAAGAAACGGTATTAAAACTAAACTCTTTTAAGAGTTGTATTGATGTAGCTATGTGCTTTACATACACACTCTAAGAAACAGATGTAAGAATATTTATTTTATCTACTGGAAAGTTTGCCAGCTTGTGAAACGCCCTGATTCTCAGGAGCTACAAGCATCACTGCTTCCACAGAATCAATTAAACTAACATCAGCTTAGCATTTCTGAATAACGGATCTAGGAGGACTTATAGTTGTTCGTATATGACCTTTGTAGCAAGATCATAAATTTTGAAATATAAGGGCTGAGAACTATGAAATGAATAGGGATAGATAAGCCATTTCAGATTCATGAACTATTTAAATGAACATGCATTGCTAACAAATATGTTGTTTGAAACATTTCAGTAATTTTGGATGTATTTTTCTTTCTCTTCATACTGAGCTACATTGATAGATTCTCATAAACAATATTGATAGCTGAAATATTTACTGTTTTGCAGGGTTGAGGATATCCCACCTAGATGTACTTACTAACATAGCCATTTCTTTTCATTTTGGTGATTGTCTAATGTGATTGTCCTTTAGAAAAGGACAAGACCCTGTCAACAAAGTCGGTGTTGCTGGACTGTTAACACAGGAAAACCTCACTGAGAGCAGCTCGCGGCACGCTCCCTGCAGGCAGAAGACCGGGCCTTGGGTGTGAGGAGTCACAGGGTGTATGGAAGGGCAGCCTGGCAAGGAGGCAGGCAGGTGTCTGTCAGAAACCTTCTGGGACGCCTCACAAGACATGCCTAAACTAACACACTCCCACCAAGGGTTCCATGTCTGACAAATCTCATGAGAAGTGTTACAATGGAAAATTTCCAACTGACGTTGCAGCTGTGTTCAGCTCCAGGTTGGAACTGTGCACCAGGTATGGGTACGCCTCACGCTAACGAGAGTTAAAGATTGGTAATAAAAAGACCATTGATTTTTGACAAGATCATTCCATAGCAATAAAAATGAGGACAATATATAGACATTGTAATCTCTCTGAGTGTATGAAAATTCAAATGAATTTTGGTACCTTCTAAACAACGTGATCTCTAAACAACAGCAAGGCAGGAGCTCCAGAGCAAAGCGTTCTGCTTTGTTTCTACAACTTGCTGCCATGAACTGTTTACTCCTCTAAGCCTGGGGAGGGAAATAAGATGAAAGATGCTGTGGAAGAGATAAATAGAAACTATCTTTTGAAACAGAGTGAGAGCAGAGCTTTGTTGATAATTCTGTTTCTCTTAGTTTAATAATCATCTTCTTTATTGTTGTCATGTTGTCAGTTTGCTGGCAATACAAATGAGGTCGTGTCGAGATATCCCACCTTCTTTTAGTCTTATTTTAGAAGAAAACAACCTCTCATGACAAGTGCTTAATTTGGAAAACAATAAACAAAATATTTCCTTTTAAATCAGAATGCATACTTTGGATAAATATCACCTTTCCAGGCCTACTCTCAGTTTTGCTGGTTTGGTTTTGGTTTGATGTCTTCTCCTGCTCATGCTACAGCAGCCGTGGCTAGCTGGACATGTCTCACAATGGTAATGCTGGCGGCTAAGTCACATTGCCAGATTTCGTGCCAGGGTGATCATTTTGTGCTGTACCACTCATTCTTCATCTATAGACAGTAAACGATTTAGATGGAGCAACATGATTCTAAAGCTTGCTGGATGATTTAGGTTTTAGTTGAAATTTATTTCTACAAATTAGTATGGGCTTTATCCATCAGGCATAGAAGTTCAATTCTACATTTATCATGAAAGTTTAAAAATACATTCTAGGTGTCATAAGCGGATACAAATGTCTGCGGACATTATCAGGTAATACCAGTTAAGTTTTCTCCTGTATGTAACTTGCAAGTACACAACAAATCTAAATCTAATAATTAGCAGGACTTCTTTTAAAAGACAGTCATAACCCTATCATTTTCTCCTTCTCCTTTTAATTTCTGCTCACAGTCTAGTCAATTGCATTGCTTTCATAATGTTATCTCCATTATCCTTTTTGTCAAAAAAGTCTGCCAGCTTTTGGACAACTCTTGACACACTGTGCAGTGCTTTTCTAAGCTGAGTTGAAACCCTGTTCTGTATGCTACAGGTTATTAGGGTTAGCAGAAAGAATGTGCATTTATTTACTGAAGGTACTTTATAAATCAATACCTTGTTTTTGAACTCAGGTCAATAGGAATAACTCAGAAACACAACCAACAACTACTGCAACCCTAAAACAGCACTTTCAACATATTGATTTTTGGAGAGTATCTTTTCCTGGCATTATTCACACAACGTTGATAAGCAGTTTCATGCAATCAAAATTGTAAATAAGTATGGGTGTGCACGTACATGCATGTGTACAAGTACAAGTTTGTGAAACACAGAAAGCTTTTAATGCAGTTTGGGAATCATAAGAAAGCAAAGTCAGGATGGGAAACAGCTAAAGTTCCTAAGGTTCATTCATGTTTTCCTTTAAAGTTACAGAATAAAATGTGTTGTGGGTCGGTAGATACTAATATCATTGTCTTCTTTAATGTCCCATTTTCTGTAATACTTTCTCAAACAATACAGTCTTCTGCAAGTGATGTCTGTATGCAATCAGCACCCACCTGCCCAGCCGAGGAGGCAGCCCCTCAACCCCACTGCTCCTGCTGTGGCCACAGGTCAGAGCTCTCTCAGCCCCTCTCATGCCGTGCCTGATGCATAGGATGATTAGCAGCTTTCAGTTTTCAGGATGCTTGTTCTCACAAAACTGCCTACGAAGCTCTCAAGAAGTGTGTGAAGATCAGAGCTCCTTTCACTAAGCAGTAACCAGTTTCCTGCAGAAGCAGCTCTGTTCTGGAGCTCAGAGACAGCAACAAGGAATGGGCCCACGTGTTCTTACAACATCGCTTTCTGTCAAAGGCATCAAATGTGGCTGTCCTTTTTGTGTAAGGCAAACACCCCCCTTGCCACACGTGACTGCATCAAAGTTACTCAAAATGGCAGAAACGTGGAAAAAGGCTTGTAGAAGGAACAGTTGCTTACCTCAGTGGAAGAGAAGCTCTTTGTAGTTCACTGTCCTCGTCCTTGATGTCTCTCTCTACTAACAAACATGTCTGTAGACCAGGGGTTATCTCCAGTTACTACAAAAATAGCATTAGTTCAGCTGCCATATAGAGGACATGCATTATAAATTTCTTGGGGTTTAGCCATATACTTCACAGTCCCTTATTAGTTATACATGAAAGTAATTTCTGGGGTGCAAATTTGCTCTAGTTCAATGTGGCCAAGAAAAATATCTTGATAATTTAGTACATTATATAACTTCAGATGCTCCAATTTCCTCTTTGACTATCAAGTTTGTCAATTTGTCATCTTTTCTGAAGAACTTGTTGCCTACCTTTGGTATCTCAAGTGAACTCCATGATCTCACCCTGAGGTGTTAAGAATCGCTGAGGGCTATCAGAACTTGTGTAAATTACAGCGATGCAGACAGCATGTTGAAAAATCAATAAGTAATGAAATAGTACTGCAGTGAAGTAGCCAAGAGAGCAATGGGTGAAAAAATCCCAAGGACTCGGTTTCATTTTGTCAAAGTATAAAAGATAATGTTCTGCTGTGATGCTATAAAATCATCCCCACTGGCCAAAGAAAATTGAAATACAAAAGAGCAGTATAGAGGTTCTGGGTGCGCTTCCTCCTGAATTCTGAGTTTCTCTCCCCTTCCATCAGAATGCAGTGCTCTCTGCTGTAGTGATTTGGGCAGTCATTTGCTCTTTTAATGAAGCAGTGGGTATAGCTTTTCTGCCTCTGTATGTTATAGACTAAAGTCAACTCACATCAAGTGTAATTTAAATCCATTTCAAATTCCCAGTAATCCTCACATTACCCATCCTGAGCTGGTTGTCTCATGCTGGCAAGAAGAGAAACCCCAGCTGAATATTCCTCCTTCTGCCAGGAAAACTCAGTACTTCATAATGGGTTCACAAAACATGAAACTAATGTAAGGTTTTATGAGATACTTAAATTTGGTCTTCAATGTTTGTATCGGTAGGTCCTTCTTAAGACTATTTCTGAAATACAATCTTGTACAAGAAAACAAATTGTTCTGTAGGCAGACGAATTCACAAAGCTTAGTTTTCTATGGAGACCATGTCCTGTACCCCCTACGTCTATCACATGGCAATAACTGTACCTCTTTCCATCTCTTCTTTGGCATTTAATCTGTGCAAGAGGCGATGTGTCATGGCTAAAGTAGCCTAGATTCATGCTGGCTGGTCTGCCAGCTGCAGCTGCACCAGCCATGCAACAACTGGGCTTGGTGGGAGCACCATTTCCTCCAAGCATCAAGCAATTTCTCAACATCTGTAGTAACACAATGTCTCTGAGACTTTTACTGTTGTTTCAGTTTTGGTTGAAATTGGTCAAACCGGGAATGAAGTGGGAACTGACAGGCAGACAAACTCATTTCCTAAGGATTATGTCCTTAGAAAATCAGGCTCAGAAAGAGTAGTTGATTCCAAAAGAAGAAGAAAAACATTGAACTGAAACAAATTTTCACAAGCTGTATGTTGCAGAGAGAGTCTTTTGTTTAAAACCATAAACTATGAGATTCTTTGGAGTGAATTCTTAGTGTTGATGAGGTTTTTCCACATGGATATCTGAGATAATTAAAATGCTTTATTTCAACAAAAATATCAATAAATTAAATCACTCTTTTCAAAGATAAAAAAGGCTGTATTCTTGTGTAAAGGGAGAGTCTCCCCACTTTAACCTTGTATGGCTAATCAACCTATTATCCTCTCTGTATATCTGCCTGTGGGAAAAAAATGTTTAAAAGACAGCAAGCTGCTGTTTGGTCCTGAAAAAAAAAACTAAAAGCCAGGTTCAAATAATGGTCCTTGGCTGTTTTTCTCTTGATAATTTTGTCTTTGCTTTTCTGCATGCTATTTAAAGAGGTAAAGTTCTGTGTTGTCTACTAGGCGAGACCTCTGTCAGAGGTGGGCAGGGAAATACAGTCCTTGGAAAAGGAGAAGAGAAAATGGTTTCCTTAATGTGCATGAATGATCTGTTTGATATAGATTAATGCTTTCTGTTTAAGCAGATAACAGGATTGAAAAATCCTCCTGGAAGATCAGGTGTACTGCTGGCTGTGTTTGGAAGAGCAGGCGGCTAAGATGATACTAGTTCCATTTCATTGGTTCCAATCACCTCTACAGACCATCAGTGTCTTTGTTTAACCTTCTATGATTTTGTTTCATTATGGTGGTATGCAGAAAATGAACAGCTACTATCGCCACAGCTAGAGAATATCTCAAGTGAGATGGCAGGGAGCTTATATTTAGTTGTTCAACAAACTCAGGTTAGGCTTTAGTGAAAAGAGCGCTATTAACTTCAGTGACTTTCGAGAGGGTCCTTTGTTCTATTCAAAGTTGTTATGGCTTACAGAACTCAAAAGCCTCTTTTCTTGCCCATTATTAAAGCAGTGCAATGAATCACTGTATTTGGCACGGACACTTTGTAATGTTCCAGATACTACAGAATTGTTTGGAGTGAGGTAGCATGTAAATACTAAAAAGATCTCAAGGAATTTAACAGAATAGAATGCGTAGACCTTGGAAGCAGAAAACATTTCTGTAGACATGAGGATCACATGGGTGTAAATCTAGAATATCCTATATTACATTCATTAGAAAAACTCTGAGAAAACACGTATGAGCTGGTGACACAATGCATCTTTTTAGCCTTTCCGTGCTGTCAGATGCAGCGTGTGGTGCTGACACCCCTTGCTTCCAGCAGACTGAAGAGCCTTCCCTGCCCTCGGGGTGGGCAGTCCACTCAGACACAAAGCTGCCCCGATCCTGCCACCACACTCGCAATCATCTGCCTCCATCGCAAGCTGTGCTGAGGGCTGGCCAGTGTCCACATCCTGTAGACATAGGCTGAGACATTTGCACCAGTGTTTCACAGCACAAAACCTTGGTAGTTATACTTCCCATTATGAAATGCTATTTTCAGCTGCTCCAGCCTTTGTCAGGTATAAACCACCGGGACTGAAGATTCTTCATATCCAAGCTACATGGTTTCGTATTTTATTTTTTAATTTTCCAGCCAAATTGATTCATTTCCAATAATTCACTTAGGGATTTTTTTGTTTATTTATTTATTTTTTTTTTCTGAGGGGAGAGGGAAATATTAAGGAATTCCACTGACCTTTTTTCCAAAAATCTCCAGCCCAGATTATAAACTCTAAAATTGGTCGTGCATGGCTTTTGCATTAGGTATGTATCTTTCACAGTTTCTGTGAATGTTTACCCAAATTGTTAGGTTTATTAAATAAATAAAGAAAAGAAAATCATGTGGTTCTCACGTAGGGTTAGATTTTATTACATTCCCATCTCAGTGGGTACATTTCAGCCAGATGCTGAGATCATCCTGTGGGTTCAGCTCTGAGCTGTTGCACTCTGTACCACATCTATGCTGAGGTATCTGCCCCAGTGATGCGTGATGTTCTTGGTCATTTCCATGTTTTTGGTGTTTCCTGTTTGACATCTTCACCCCATGGTGGCAGCTACAGAATAAAATTGTTTAGCCCTTCTCATCCTTACCCTATGAGAAGTGGGATCCCTCTATTTCAGTATAACATGGACTCCACCACTGCAGGCAGGGTACGTGCTCTTCTGGTAATTTTCGTGGAAAGAAAGAAGATCGTCACCAGCTGAGGTGAGGGGATAAGATAAGCTCATCCACATCTAGAATCCTGCTGTCTGTATTGGAACGGAGACACTGTGGGCAGTGTCACCTCAGGAAAGGAGGCTGATGAAGGCAGGAGGAGGATCAGCCAGCACCATCTTCCAGATGTAGGCAGAGGTGGATGGTGCGGGGTGTCGCCAGGCTAGCTGCACGGGGTGGCACATGCTGGGCACAACAGCAGGGTCAGAAGAGCAGGGGTAATAAAAATGCCACTAAATGCTGGTGTCACTTGGTGACACGTCCTCGTGGTATTAGTGTGATCCATAGGTTGCCCATCCCTAGCCTGAGCAGGGCTGGGCAGTCCGTCGTTCCTGGGCTCTGAGTGACCCCTGCTGGGGCCAGAAAGAGAGGAAGAGGAAGGACCAGGGCTGCGCCGTGGAAGAAGCTGCTAGCTGCAGGACCCCTCTTTGTTCTGCTCCAGAAGTTGGAAATAGCGAATCAGACGAAGAAAAGGGGAAGAAAGGATTATTTAATGGTTAAGATGGTTGAATGCTGGCTTGGAAAACTGATTGTTTTCCTTTCCTTTGCCACCTTTTTTCCTTTGTGATGCTAGTTAATCACTTCAACCTAACTTTTCACAGACTGTTACTAATTGGGTATTCTTCAATTTCTTCATGGTTCATTTGAGATGCAGGGGTCTGAATTTGTACTCACAACTGCTGCTGAAGACCATTTTGGACACATCAGGAATGTTCCAAGAAAACTGTTTGTAGACCTCTCTTAATTAGCCATCCGGTTAGAGGATACTTTTCCTTTAATCCCTGTAGGTCTCAGCACCCCAGTCAGTAATGCAGAGGTAATAATAGCACCGTGTATTACAGGGTATTTAAGAAAAGCTTACAAGGAATTTAATAACTTGGACATCAAGGGCAGCATTTGAATTGTATAAAGTAAATAAAGAAGACCATGCACTGGGCAATGAGGAAGAGAAACATGTATGCCGGTTCTGTATGGAGAATGAAAGCTGTGGAACTGTGGGCAAAAAATACTGAGTGGCCCCCAGTTTATAAGCCGTGCAGTGGTGTGTGTATGTGTGTCTGCATTTTGAATCCAGCCCACTTTCATGTTTCCTTCTCTGATGTGTCACTAACAGACCATCTGAAGTGCCACTGTCTTCTCACACTGTTTGTCTCCAGCCAACCAAAGTTATTTTGCCAAGAAACCCTTAAAACTTAATTCCTTCCATGAAACATCTAAAATCTAATAAACCAACAGCGAAATACATTTTTTTGCAGAAATGATTCACCACAAATTCCAATCACAGTATGATTGCTAGTACTGTCTACTTGAGCTTCCCTTTTCATGGACACTTCAGTTCTGTTTATAGATATTTTCCATTACCAATATTTTTATGCACAAGCAAATTTAAAATTCAGTTTGGGAGATCTTCTATAGAAATTTGTTTTCTATGAGTATTTCTTTTGCTAAAATCAAATTTCAAAAAAATTGATGGGAAGGTAATGCAGAGAAGGATTTTTACTCTGAGGTTGGGAGTACTCCCAAAATTTCATATTCATCTGGCTGTGAGAGCAATTACATCAACAATCCTTCTAGGCAAAAGTAGAATGAGCATTTCTACTGTCACACTAAAGAATATGACAAGATAAGCAGGCCTGTTGATGAGCTCAGAGGCCATATCTTCCCACCACGTGCAGATAGTTCACCTGTGATAAAGCCAACAACTACGCTGAGATGCAGGTGATGATGTTAAATGTGTAGGTCAGAATGCAGATTTGCCATCTTTTGCTTCTGTTTCTACTTTGGCAAATACCCTTTCTGCTTGGAGACTGAGGGCTGCAGAAGGATGTGAGGGAAGGAAATTTGGCCATAGTTAACCCAGGGTATGGAGAGCTCTTTCCACAGATCACCAACGTGGCCTTTCGTGGAACCTGCCACCCACCTTATAGAGTGAACTCGTGGGGCCTAGCGAGGAATAGGAACTGCACTGCTCATCAGAAACGGGGTACTGCTTTCTACCGTTCTGAGGACAGAAAATAAAGAAACTAAAGGAAAAATGCATGTAAAAGCTTTTATACCACTTTCTGCTTGGAGCTCTAAAATCTTGAAGCATCGCCGTCAAAGCTTTTCTGAATGACTTGATGAAGGTTTTTTTTGTTTTGGTTGCTGCACTCTTGGGACTCATTGGAGTGGCAGGATTAAAATTAATTAGAGGCTGTTTGGAGGGGGCTTTGGAAGACGGCCTCAGGCTATACTTCAGTCTGGTTGTTAGAAGCAATATCATCACCGCCTCCTCTTCCAGTGAACAGACCTGCACTGGTGCGGCTGGGGGGAGCCACAGAACATTCAACACAGACATCAGAGCAAAGACTTCCTCCCAAAGAGATTACTTACCACAAAACCAGTGGATCTACCTGCTGACAACCCCAGAAATATGTCTTGTTTCATTTTATGGTTTCTAAAAGAGGCTGCTTTATGAAGCTCACCAGAATCTTGATGAAATATCCATGCAAGGATGTTCATTTTTCTCCTTTTTACCATGAATTATGTTGATTAGCATGTCTGAGAAGAGATGGTAGAAAAAGCTCTGTTTCAGCAACTGGATTTTGTTTTGTTTTGTTTTGCTTTCTCTGTTTTCCAAAGAATAGGTAGACTTATCAAATGAGTGAAGAAAATTGACAAATAACCATTTCAACCCACTTGTCATCTTGAGTTTGCATTTTCCTCATTGAGGAGGGTCAGTTGCAGAACTGGTAAAATGCTACGTCTCAAAAGTTGTCAAGTTTTGATCTAATTTTTGCATCTGTAGATTAGTAGATAACCTTTTATAGTTAATTTCTCTGTTTCATAGAGTTTAATACTTAGCTGATTAGAATTCCTATGTAGATATAGTCAACAGAATGCAAGACTTTAAACATTTAAGGTGAATTTTAACATGTCGTCAAGTTCTATTGACTTTGTGAAAGCCAACACTTCATACACAGCTTCTGACTTTCTATTACAGTGTCTCAGATTAAGTGGAGACAAAATCTTGTTTTGTTTGTTTGTTTGTTTTCTGTGGTAGCTGGTAGTGGAAGAAGTAGCTAAAATTTTTCATTATTACTAGTAATTTTTATATTCACAGTGGCTAATAATTTTTAAAATCTGGTAAACTAATCCTTTCAGAATTACAACCATAAGTCATTTGATTTCTCCAATGCTCTTTTTTTTTTTTTTTTTTTTTTTTCTGATTTCTTTTCCATTCCAGTAATACCTACTTATCAAAATTAAAGATTCAGGAAGAAATAAGGGAGTTTAATATTTTTTTCTACTGCATATCCTATGTGCCTTAGAAGAAAGTACATAAATTCACACAAGGCTACATAATTTACTGCAACTCTTTGTAATGAGTCATCCCAGAACTGGCATCATTTTTCCCCATGCTTACTTCTAGCCATATTGAGAAGAGCTGTATTTTCATGGCATTCTCAGAATTTTAACACTTATTTAGAAGTATATCTTTGTTCATATTGCTAGCAACAGTACCAGTAATTGTATTCTTTTCACTCGACATCTTAGGACTGCTACAATATTAATTGTGAATATTTAGTGCTAAAAATACTATAAAAATATTTTAAAAGCACACCTTCCAGATGTAGGAATCATCATCATTAGGGTATGATTAATGAGTCCTTAACTGAAAACTTTGTAAAAGTATCCATATGCAGTGAAATATCAGATTTGGATTAGATATTCAGAAGAACCTCTTTACTCGGGGGGTGGTGAGGCTCTGGAACAGGTTGCCCAGAGAAGCAGTGGGTGCCCCAGCCCTGTAAGAGTTCAATCCCCAGACTGGATGGGATGTTGAATGACCTGGTCTGGTGGAAGGTGACCCTGCCCATGGCAAGGAAGTTGGAATTAGTTGATTTTTAAGGTCCCATCCAGCCCAAACTGCCCTGTGATTCTCTGAAAATACAAGCAGCAAACACTATTTTAAAATAGTAAGTCTTGGGATTTCCATTATGATTTACAGGTTTTCTGACTCAACTTTTTAAAATGTAGATGGCAGACTTTCAAATTTGGATATTCCTGGGATCATGATACCAGAACTTGTTTTCCACTTTAGACTGTAATGGAGTGTTTTGGCAGCAAATGATGTTAGAGCAGAAGCATCTGTGAAGAATTCTAGAGTAACTACTCTATAAATTTTAAATGCAGTAAGTGCACTTTCCCAAATTTTCCCAAACCAACAAATCATTGCTTACAAATACAAAGGGGTGAAGAGCATAACTCAGAGCCACAGGACACAGCACTTGATCCTAGAAAGTGTTGAAACAGAAGAGACTTTGGAGTCCTGGTTGACAGCCAGACGGGTAATCCTGTTCCTTATACAAGTAAGTGAGGAAATGGTGACTCCGACGAGGGAGCTGAGCAGCTGCGCCTGGCTGTGCTGGCACGTGAGCGGGTGCTGAGGCCCTGAGCTGCTGGGAGCACTTCTGCACCCGAGGGGGAGGCTGGTGATGACAGGCAGCGGGATGGTGTCCGCGGCCAGGCCTGCAGAGGCGTTTCAGCCTGCAGTAAGCTCGCTCACCGCAGCGCTGGGGCTTGCTCAGCTGGGGTGGCGTGGTCTGTGCCCTTAGTGGGAGCATGGCTCTGAGCGTCTTCATACAGTCAGATATCAGCAAAAAGCAGAGCAAGAAAAAATGCCAAACAAAAACAAAACAAAACAAAGAAACACCCACCAAAGTGTGGGGTTGGCACAAGGAGTTCTACACACATGTAGCCAGGCCTTCAGCTTGTCATGGGCTGGCTGGGCTGCATTCTCCTGAGAGGCAAATTAGAGCCTCTGAAAGTTACTCTTTTAGCCTTTATTGTCATTCACACCATCCTGTGCTCTGGGTGGGGGGAAAAAAAAATATATATATATATATATATTTCTCCAGTTATTGTCCTTAAATAAGATTCAGGTATTAGGAGGTTAAAGTTACACTGGCACCACAGCAGAACCTTTACATGAGGAGCCCTTCCTCCTCCTCTATCTCGCCCTCTTCCTCTTGCACACTGAAAGCAAACAGCATTCATTATCTCATCTCAGCTTTGCAGCTTTTTAAGTTCAATGTCAATAGCTAGTTAGGAAAGGGCCATCAGGTCAGGGATTAGGACTCCGAACTGTCCTTGACGTTTCTCTGTAGGATGATCTGCTGTTTGCATCAGCCAAGCAAAAAAAAAATTCCTTCTTCTCTATCCTGGGAATGATCTGGATGGGAAAATGTCACTTTAGGGGCTGACAGAGCTCTGATAAGAATGATCTAGAAATGGCAGGGAGTGAAAGAGAGAGGTACAGAGACATAAATACTATCATTATTCTAAGTTTAAATTTTCATTTTTAAGTAATTTGCTACTGCATGTTCTGTTTTCTTCCAATGTTTCAGTTTTTAGGCTTCTTATTCAAGCAGTTTCCTTTTAAGAAAGTCTGAATCTATTTTTATTTGATTTGATTTTACAAGTTCTGGAAAGGTCATCTTGCCTGGCCTGGAAGCTGCAAATACATTCACTCCCACAGAATTACTTATAAGTATGAAAATAGTTTCCACTTTCAAAACTATCTATACATTCTCTGGAGTTACCAACATGGTCTGAGTTCTCAGACTTTATCTAACAGGATGGAAACAAAGCATTTAGATGAAAATATTTGTGACGTTATTTGTGAAGTTTTTACTTTATTAAAAAATTACTGTGTTAATCATGATTTTTTTAAGTTCCACGCCTTTACCATAAATTTGAGAGTAAACTTATCGTGTTTATTATTCATACTGGCTTCAGCGTTTCATGCAAATAATCTTATCAACCAACAAAGGTACTCTTTTTGTATATGTCTTTTATTAATATGTTCTTTTCATAAAGATATTGCATTAAGATTTTTCAGATACACAGTTGTTTTGCTTATGAAGGGCATTATTGTTTTCAAAGCCATGGTGGACATTTGTGTCTTAAACTGGAGAATGAATTATGATGTTAGTGAAGGAGGAACACAGTCTTATAAAGGCAGGTTACAATGGTGACCTTTCCTTCCCAAACCACCTGTCATTTACCACTGCGTAAACTTACTGGTTTCTTTCAGCCACCAGGGTCTGTTGGGAGCCCAATAAGACTCAAATTACATGCTCAAAACTGGTAAGAAACTGAGCTTCTGTAAAGCAGTTTGCTGATTTTATTTATTTATTTATTTTATGCACCTTTCTACACAGCTTTGTAGTTACTTGTGGGACAGCCTGAAGGAAAAGCAAAATAAATTACCTTAATTTAATTTCTTTTTATAACCTAATTAAGAATCAAATGTCAGCAAATTGAGGTCTACGGGCTACTGGCAGTTTCTTCAGTGGTAGTACAGAAAAGCTACGTTTCACTTGGGTTCAGCTTGTCCATTTATCTGTTTTGTCCCAACAAAAGAAACTGGGAGGCGTTATTTTTTTCTCAGAGTTACTTTTCTGTGTACTCACTTGCTGTACTTTCCTGGTGTTGCAGAAACTCAAATACAAAAAGCGTTGTTGCAGTGGCAGAGGGGGTACTATAAATGAAACATCTCTTTGCCCAATGTGACAAAGTAAAATAAAAATTTAATTCACATTTTGGACTTCTTACATTTGCATCTGCTGGTTTGAAACATTGCAGTAATTCAGGTCATTGACTCGTTCAGTTGTAGCCTACTCAGCCACTTGCTGTCACCAGCCACAACTGTTGCCCAAATACCTGACCCGGTCCTTCCAGAGTTTTATGTGCTTACTAGAAACGAGCCCATTTTATTCTGAATATTGTACCTGTAACAACTCCATTCACTTTCGGTGCCTGGTACTGAAACAGAGAATGGTTTGGGTTGGAAGGGACCTTAAAGTTCATTTAATTCCAACCCCTCTGCCATGGGCAGGGACCCCTCCTGCCAGCCCGTGCCCAAAGTCCCACCCAGCCTGGCCTTGGGCACTGCCAGGAATGGGGCACCCACAGCTCCTCTGGGCAGCCTGTGCCAGTGCCTCTCCACCCTCATAGCAAAGAAATTCTTCCTCATATCTAATCTAACTTTAAAATGAGACAATGTGTTCTTCCTTGTCCCGTCTCTTTTTAATAACTCCATTGTATAAACAACAGGACAGAGTTTTCCTTGAAGAAACTCTGCTGTCAAGATCTCAAAATTATCCGTTTGTCCAGATAGCAGTCATTATTTTTTCAAAACAATAGTGTCTACTATAGCTTTCCTACAGTAATAATTAAACTACCAAGGTGATTTTTCCTTTGGAGCCTGATGGTATATAACTTTCTATGAATCCATTGAATAGAATAAAAAACTAAGCTCCTACTGCTTATAACTGTATTGTGAACAGTTTGTAAATCTACTGATTACTTTGTTTTTAAAACCCTGAATTGGGCCTAAATGCAACCATAATCAGATCTCTACATTTGATATTCCAATACCCTACTGTTACAGTCAGGAAAGGCGCCAGGCACACCTTCCTGCTCACGTGCCAGAGTCCTCCTGCCCTGGGATCCTGTTCTCAGGGGCTGGCGTGCCATCACTTGGGTTTGTGAAATGGTACTCAGTGCTCCATCTGTTTGAGAAAGCTGAGCTTTAGCAGCAGTTGCATCAGCCCAGAGAACCGGTGAGAATCAGTCCTTGATGGCTAACCTCCCGTAAGAAGGTGATTATATGTCCATGTCCCATTCTGTCAATTTATTTTCCTCAGACCTTTCATTTTACCTGGAAAGGCTCAACTACTGACTTTAAAGTTGCTTCTTTGCTGAGTGACAGAATCAGGGGGATTCTAGTGGCTAAATTTCCCAACAGAATAGATCATAGTAACACAGACTTAAAGTATTCTGAGCCTTATTTATCTTCAGAATAGATGTCCACTACAAGTCATAAGCAATTCTGTTTGTAAAATTGCTCAGATAATACTGACTTAAGTCCTTTTCGCAATCTCTCTTCTTTTTTTATTTTCTATTACTGTTGGGTTGTTTTGTTGTTGTTTTGGATGGTTGGTTGTTGTTTTTTTGTTTGTTTGGCTTTAGCACACGGCCAGTGCCATCTGCACTGTATTTCTCACCTGAAAACCCTTAGCCCAAAGTTATCAGCTTTTGACAGAGTGAAGCCTGTGTTCACAAAGCTAACCAGGGTATGTTTAGGATTTTTATGCCAACTATTCCAGCTTTGTAGGCTGAAATTTAAACAGGTTGACTACATTTGTTCTTCTCTGGAACCAGCTCCTCTGTTCAGGATATTTAATCCATACAATTCCTCAGGTGCTACCCAAATAAGTTTTCTTTAACCTGCTCAGACAAGGCCCATTATATTATAACCCTTCACTTCTAAAATGTTAATATTTGTATCAATCAATTATGATTTTTGTTTCATTAATACCTCATAGCAACAAATTAAAACTACTTTTAAGATGCTATTGAGAAAGGAATGTGCTGAGTGATAGTTTCTCTAGATCATTAGTAAACACAAAGTGAAGCAAGTTCAGTTCGTAGATTTCTTAAAATAATTTAATTATACATTCAAACTTTTAAAGAACTTGCAAGTTTTTTAAGACCTGAGGTTCTTATGATATAATCTAGCAGATATATAGCAAAAATGCAGCATGTCTGATGACTATGTTGTCTTCTCCGTCTTAAACATAGTCACTGAGTTCTCAGTTTTTAAGCTGGAACAGGGAGCAAAAAATGTCAATAGCGGAACAGACATGGAGTTCTAAAATGTAACTATTTTAAAACATTTTATTACATTCAGATTAAATACAGTGATCTCCAAACTTAATTCACAAAGAAACATGGTTGGTCAGTCCACGAAGTTCTTTTTTTTCAAGTAAGTCAAGCATATTTGGACCACATTGCTAAGCTTCTTCTACATCCATATTGACCATACAAACTGCAGCCAACTGCTGGGTGATTTCTGCTCAGTTAGGGAATACTTGGATAAAGCAGAGGCCAACACAGCAGGATTTGTGCCCACTTGTTCCTGTCCTGCAGAGAATATATCTATCTGATTCTTTGCCTAACCCTGTGGAAAATAAGGATTCTTTGGATTTTATGTCTGTCTTCCGTCTTTGGTTTCTTGATTTTCTCTAGCCAGCTCACCAACTGGGCTTCTGTGGTACCGTGTGCAGGTAGGGTGACAAGTCAGAAAACTCCCGCTCACAAAGGATGCCATCAAATGTAGAGCTGGACACCCACAGACATGAGGCATGTGAGTGAGGCTCACTGCTTTCTCTGTAGAACGAGCATCAGACGTTGAGGCTGAAGTTCAGCGTTACGGATTCCGGCCCCCTTGCCTATACTTACATATTCCCATTCCCAAGCTGTAGTTTGCCATCTCTGCAATTGTGCTGATACAACTCTTTCTGCAGCCACATATTGTAAACCACAAGTGAGTTGACAGAGGTTTTTTAAAAAACAGCCAAACAAAGCTTTCCCTTTCATCTCCAAAAATAAAGGGGTGCATGGAAATGGTTGGACCTTCTTAACCTAGCCTTAGCAGAAGAGAAAACGGAATTAAATCTTAATGATTATGAGTTTGGGAAGAAGTTATGCTGAAGTCATTGCCTTTAAATGTAACTAATGGTTATATAGAACCCTGTAATTTCCTGTTCAAAATTGTTGGTAAATCCAAATTGTTGGTTTCGTGCTATCTTATCTCAATGTGACCTTCTGCTTTGTAAATCTGAATTAAACATCTTAATGTGATTTTAAGTTTTGAGAAGAAAATTAAGCTTTTGAAAATACTCAGTGCTTGCCACAAGGTGTGTTCCTGAAAGGGATAAAATATGAAAGCTGAAGTGTGCTCCATATTGAATAATATTCCAGAACTCAGCAATGTCATTGAACTAATATGTATCATCAGCTTGGAAGTTAACTTATTATTAACTGAGAAGTCAACATCTTCTTTCTTAAAAGTTCCTGAAAATGTTAAGTTAGGAGTATTGTTAATCTTTTTGTGTGAAGAACCTAGACTCTTAGACCAAACTACCTGATGGCAGAACGTATCTACTGTATTCAAATATACATATTTTCTCGATAATCTTAAGAATATCACTTTAGTTTTTATGCTATATATTGATTTTGGGTCTCTATATCCATTCTACTCTCTTCTTTATAGCTCATTCTTGCCCTGTCCCATCCCCTTGCCCTCCCAAACAAAAAGAGAAGAGAGGAAAGCCAGGAACATTGTGTGTAATTATAAGTAAGCAATTATTGCCTCTTAGGCCATGATAATTGGAAATTATGGGAGGTTGAGTAAGTGAAGTTGGTTAGGTGCTCTGAGCTGAAGTACCATGTCTCCCAGATTTAAACCTTAATTTCATCTTAGATCATCTTACGTTACAAGTTAAGGCTGTGTGGCAAGCAGGCGGTTTTCTAAAACTGACAGTCAGCATGTCTTCCCCCATTTAATTAAAAAAAAAAAAATGCCAGCAAGTCTTTCTAATGGTATTTTAAAAGTCAAAGTATCAAATTTACAGAGAGTATGTTAAAATATCAAAGCCCTTTAAAAATTTTAATGCAGATGTTTTTCAGACCAGAGATTTATGGGGGAGGAAGCAGCAGGATTTGTAAGGACTTGTGCCTCCTACTGTGAAAAGTGGGCTTCTGTTTGTGTCCAGCCCAAGGTCCAGAACTGAGGAGAGAAGAATATAATTTTCAAGCATTTTGGCCTTCTGCCAGAGAGAAAATGAATGTCAGCGTCTGTACGCAGTGCCGGTCACTCACCTCAGGTTGGTGAGTTAAAGTTCTAAGAAATAAGGTCTGCCCTTCACTTCCCCTGGCTGGAGGTAGCGCAGGTGACGAGTAAAGTCCAGTAACAGCCATCCCCAGCAACCTCCCTGGCCTGAGTCTGTCTTCCTCCTCGTCTAGGTTCCCCATCAGTTCATATGTGACCTTGGTTTCTCTTCTCACTCCATGTGTGACCTTTTTCTTTCAGATCTGATCTAGCATCTATTTCGTTCAAAGCTTGCTCCTCAGACCTACCGCAGGAGCCTCCCAGTGGTCTGCCTGCCAGCCTTCTGAAGGCAGGGTAGGCAGGTTTCTCAGTTTTAGGTGTGGAAAGTGATTAAGAAACATTAAAATGAAAATCATTTTTGCAAAACTTGAGGCATGATTACATTGCTCTTTTATCAGAACTTTCCTAGGTAATGGTGTCCTGAGGGCAGCCTGGCATGGCTTATCACTGAGCCAGTCTGATGAAGCTTTTAGACCTGAGGTTTTATGTTGCCGAAGTCATACTGGAAGTAATTCACAATTTAAGACTGGTAAGTTTTGTCCATCCAGTGCCTTTTCTTCGAGTTGCTTATTCCCTGGTCGTTGCATGCTTTTTTTTTTTTTTTTTTGCTTTTTTTTTTTTTTTTTTCCTACTGTGCATGTTCACGTGGAGGTATTTATTTTTAAACTACTTGCATAGTCATATCATGTAAAGGGAAAGGTATTGTTTAAAATTCTTGTCATATTGTGATTTCTTAAAACTTAGACCAGAAAGAGATCTCTGGATTGACTTACTGAGCATTAGATGTCAGTTCTTACTGAGACATCCCTGTTCGAGACCAAACACTACAGTTAAAATATTTCTGTTCTAAAGAGACTGAATTACACAGGGGTTCAGACAGAGGGCAAGTATAACCAAGGTGTAAGGTGAGATATGAGCAGGTTGTTTACTAACAGGCAAACCAGAGCCAATGCTGTAGAAGATAGTATAAAACCATTGTTCTAGATATTCTTACATCATGCAAACTATGTCCTTTGAGGGAAAACAGCAAATGTTACACTAAAGCAATCATATTCTCAACAAGGACTCAACCTTCAGACATATTTGGAATAAAATTTTTACTCCAAGTCAAGCTGAATAGTGTGCAAGCAAAGAACAGTTGCTGGTTGCATGAGATAGATGCAAAAGCAAATGGTGAAGAAAAAACTTCTACCTGCATAAGCAAACAAACAAATGAAATAGAATAAAGTAAATATAATACATCTCAAGATATAATACATCTCAAGTTTAGTCTATATTATTTGGCTGTAAATGGAAACCATTGTGGCAAATTTGTACAAAACAACCTTTCTTTAAATAAAGAAAAAGATGGTAGCTAGTCTTCGGCCTTAAAAAGAAACAAAACAGTGACTGAGACTGCAAAAAAATCTCAGCAGTCTAAGTAGCTCTAGACTCTATGCCATGTGGGTCCCATAATACGTTCAGCTATCAAAAGTTTTCTCACATTGTTGGGTTTTCTGCTTTGTAATGCTCACAGAAGCAGAAGAACATACAATTTCCAGGAAAAGGAGTCCAAACATAAAAGAAAACTGGTTGTGTTGAAGCCAGATGCCCTCTGTCGATACTACACTGGCTGCTCAGCCAGTCTGTTGTGTACACGCACAGATTGACAAGGGCAACACACCTTGCACACAGTACGTATTGCTCCCTGCTGTTTGCCATGCTGCAGGGAAGGTTGAAGACTGTTTCAACCCATTTGTGTTTCATCTTCCATTGGTTTAAGGGTCTTCTGTGGAGAATGGTGCTTGGCTTTTTATATTTGGTCTTCCTTCTTGCTTCAGCACCTTTCTTTCCACTCTGCACAAATCTCCAAGCTCATGAGCAGAGTGAACCTCTTCTATATATTTTGGACTTGATGCCAGTTGAGATTTTACAAGTGTTCATCCCGCAGCACTGCTCTGATGGTCTGGATGGACCTATTAAGTTAAAATGTAGTCTGGTTCAGAACAGTAGTCAAACAAAAGTCTCTTGGGATATTGTCTAAGATTCCTATTAAACTGTTCTCCCTGGGAATATTTCAGCCTTGGGAGGGAAGTAGCAATGGGCTTTTAGTATAGACTGTATAGAATAGTCCAGTTGGACAGGACTTACAAACATCATCAAGTCCAACTAGTGTTATCTAATGAAAGTTCCTTCAAAGGAAGGAGAGGCGTAATGGTGCTGGGAAAGGGAGCAGGAACTTCCAACACTTCATTAAATGTCAGTGAGTAACACATCATCTGGGTGTAGTCTTTGGAGGAAAATGAAATCATTTGCAAAAAGCTTGGATAAAGGGTAAAAATGTTAAAAATACACTGTTAATGTGATAAAATAAGACTGGACGCTACAAGCTGTGGCATGCCGTGGCTTTCAGGAAATACAGCCCTGGAGAAGTACAAAAGGCCTTTAGTTTGAGGTAATGAGGTGCATCTAATTATATTTAAGAAAGAACAGCAAGAACTACTTAGGAATACACTACCCACCCTTTTCTTTTCACAAGGGCCAGACAGAATTCCAGTCCTGAGACACCGTTATTTTATAAAGGGGTGAGGATTTCAGAGAACATCGCAGCAAACAAGGTTATTTTCCCATAACTGTGGAAAAAAAATGGCAAAGGCTTTCTTGTCTGTTCTCTTCTTCCTCTCAATAACTCCCATTAGGGGAGGGGAAAAAAAACACAACAAAAAACAACCAAGCCAAAATAAGCCCGACCGTCATGAGAAATGAAGGCTGTCAGAATGACATTTGACACCATCAGGCCACAGCTGAAGAACAAGGGAAAAGTTTTCGGACGACTGTCACTGACCCATAGTCCCTCGCTCCTAACCTTGCTCTCCAACATATGTTTCTCATTTCCTTGCTTATAGCTGGTCCAAGCTAATGATATGTGTTTTGGCAGCCATCCCGTGCTTGGCATAGTGCCTGCCTTGTTCTCATTGTCTCAGCTTCTTACAGAAACCCCTTTCTCTCTCTTTTTCTCTCTCAGAGAATCAGCTTTATAGACCTCCAAATATGCAAAGCAGCTCTTGCTTTTAGAGCTACCATCTTCAAGACTCCACCCTGCGTCCCCCTTCCCTACCACTACTGGCCAAACATACCCGCAGAAATGCAGGGAAACTGCCTAGGCGCGAGACGAGCTAGAGTGGAAACAGTGGAAAATCAAACATATTGGCCCATTAGAGTCTTGCTAAAAATACGAAGAGCACAGCTATTCTGAGGGACGATGGCATGGGAAAACTCTGCCTGGAATCTTGGATCCAGCAGAGCAGACAGGGTTTCCAGCAGACGTGGGAAGAGGAATTAAACTCCAGCACAGAGGGGAAGAGGGCATCAAACTTGGCAGATGCCAGAACATAATTGAAAAAGGGCTGGGAGATGCCAGGACAGTTACTTTTCTATTTGCAACCAATAAAGGTTTGAAACAGTGGGTAATTATGGGTAAGTGTCAGGAGTATCTTCTGGGTGGTATAATGCTGCCCTGGGAGCCAGGAGCCCAGGCTTTAGTTCCCAGGCCAGCCTCAGTCTTTCTGTGTGACTTGGACCAAACGTAGGTGTCAGTTTAGGCTGGTCTCTCTAAAGTGTTGCTGATACTAGAGCATAGGACAGTGCTGTAGGATTATGGCTATTACTGGTTTTGGTGGCATAGCTGTTATTGGTTTTGAAGTGCTCAGTTACTATTATAGCTTGACACACAGATATTTGCTGTTCAGCTTTGTGTTGGCATGGGGGAGCATGTCCCATGGATCTAAAAGAAAAGACCACCAGGCGTAAATAACTGAAAACACCACAACAAACAGAACAAGTGGTAGCAGCTAGCAATAACCCCAGGCTACGAAACGGCTTTGCTCCAAAGGGGTTTTGATGAATCTTGGTATTTTCCAATTCTAACCTTCCCTATACTGAAAAATATAATTTATGTTTTAGTCTAGGCAGTGAGCGTTTCAGCCACACCAGCTAAAACGTGTGTTTCAGAAACTACACAACTCCATGTGCTGTTGTTGTAAGACACAGAAATAAACAACTGTATAGTGTCTATTTACAAATCAAAGGCTCTATAACTAGTCTCCATAATCCTGCTACCGCTGTGATATACATATACATATACATATACATATACATATACATATACATATACATATACATATACATAGT
Source organism: Netta rufina (assembly GCF_964035555.1). NCBI lineage: Eukaryota > Metazoa > Chordata > Aves > Anseriformes > Anatidae > Netta > Netta rufina. Next base: position 624,754 of record NC_140136.1, on the reverse strand, counting down.
TAGATAGTGCTCAAACTATTCTCCTACCCTTTTACTAGCACAGCAAGAAGTCTAATGATGGTGAGGTAAAATCCAACATGTGTTCCTCAGGTTAAGTTGTGCCATCGTGTGCATTCCTTAGGTTTTCACACCCGATCTGACAGTTCTTAGGTTATTGTCACCTTTCTTATATCCAGGGCAGGGTGAAGGACTCGCACTAACTCTGATAAATCATCAGGAATTAATCTCTGGCAACAAGAGAGTCGTGCCATCATTTTAAAGATACAGACCCAATTAACTTCAGCAGCAGTTACTCCTCAGTATTTGTTGCAAACTATTTATTTTCATTTTTTTTAATACTGAATAATAGAATCTCAGCAGTTAACTCATACTCAGCATGATGAAAGTGAAACTTAATTTTTTCCTTCTTTCCTCCTCTATTTTCTGACACTGTCATCCACTTTAGCGTCTGCTCTTTTAGAGCTTGGTCTAGTGTCACTGAAGTTAATAGGAGATTTTCCATTCCCATTGTATGAGAGCAGGAGCAGGCCATTACCAGGGCTCATAACCTTCTTGCCACATTCAGCTATTTCCTCTTTGTTCCTGCTCCTTCTATCAAGGTCATTGCTGAACACTTTTTATTCTTCCCCTGTGCTATCTACAGAAACCATTTCTTATACAGAAACTTTACTCCACATTCTGTGATCTCAGGTGTTGACTGCAGTGACCTCCACATTTCTAGCCTTCCTGGTTATCGTAGTGTAATTTAGGTTAGAAGGGACCTCTGGAGGTCACCTTGTCCAAAACCCTGCTGAAAGCAAGGCCAACAGAAATCAAGTTGCTGAGGGCCTTCTCCAGTCAGGCATTAAAAATCTCCGCAACCTCTCTGGACACCTGTTCCACTTTTCGACTACTTTCATGAAACATATTTTTGGTGTCTACTCAGAATTTTCCTTGTTCAAACTTCTGTCTATTGCTGCTCATCCTTTCACTGTGTACCCACATGAGGAGTCTGGCTCCATCTTTTTTATGTCATTATCACACAGCCACCATTTTTCAGGCTTTCCAACTAAACTCCTCCAACCTGTCAGCGTTCCACGTCAGTACTGGGAATGCTGATCCCTTTCTGAAGCACGCGCTGAGTCTCTACTGGCTACATCTCCCCGTCCCCAAGGTGATGAGACAGGGAGTCAGCCAGAGCCAGCACCCACCGCGTCCTGCGTCCCACAGGTCCTGTGGGTGCTGGAGATAGCTGAGGGGATTTGCACAGTCCAAGGGCTCCAGACCTTGGTTAGCAGTGACCCCGTGGCCAACCTGCCCAGGCGCTGCTGCCCAGCGGGGCTGCTGCTAGGGCAGACCGCGCAGCGTGCCGTCGGCCGCCGGGCAGCCAGATCCACGCTGGGAGGTGGCGCAGGCTCCGGGCTGGCTCCGCAGGCCAGCTCCTCTGCCCGCCGACAGCCAGCTTGGGAGCACGGGACAGGGCACGGTCCGGCTGCCCCCGTCTCTGTCCCAGGCTGTGTCCCGTCGGTTCCTGCCCCTGCTTCACACTGCCGGGCGCTGCTGGGCCTCCTGCTGCTGCTGGGCCTTGTGCCTCACACACCCCAGCCCACCCCACGCTCTCGCACAAGGCCTCGTCGCTCCTGTGAGGCTGCCCTCAGCAAGCACTGCCAGCCATCTCCCACCAGCAGGTCTGTCTTTCTGATCCCTTTCCTGAGTATTTTCAGCTTCCCTGGGTGGCTGAAATCCAGGCCTATTTGTCAGGTTTTAGGTGTGCCTCTATAGTGAGCCTGGGGACTGCAGAGAGCAGACGTTTTCATATTGGTGGTTTCTACCAATGGGTATGAAAAGAAGTACCCATATATTTTTAAGGCAGAGAATGAGACAAAAGAGCAAAAAGACTCCTATTATCTCTCAGAGCAACATTTGTAAATGGGTGATTAGAGGGCAGTTTGACAGACCTCCACGCGGAGTGGCACAGCAACGGGACACACAGGTAACAGGAGCCAGAGCTCTTCCCCAGGAATGCCATCTTCGTTTTCACGCACAGTGATAGGAAATAGCAGTTGGCCAGCATCTGCTCTGAAGGGGAACCACTCACTGTACACTGAAGGGGGGGAAAAGAAAAAGGGAAAACTAAAACTTTATTTGGAGCCTTTAAATCAGTCTTTGTTCCTCTGTGAGTAAAACAACTTAGCTTTAACACGGCTTTGAAGCTCGGTGCAGGAATATCTGCGAAATTCTGTTTTGCGTTATGGGAAGTCAGATTGCAAGGTCACGGAGGATCTTAAAATCTAGAGCATGGGTTTTGTGTAGTGTTTGTAGGAGCTGTAGCAGTTACAATTCAACCCAAATTAGTCTGGTAGCTGGAGCTAGGGCTGCTTTTTCACTTCTGGTACTTGGAGGTGCTGCAGGGGATGGAACTGCTCTGGGGTGACAGCTTTGTGGTGGTGGTCTCAGGCTGAGCCATCGGCCTCCAGGCCAGAGCAAATGAGCACTTAGCACAGCATCTCCACTGCGTCGCTGTTGTAGAGAAATCCCTAGCTCCTTGTGGCTAAGTTTCGTGCCATTTAAAATGGGGGCATCAAAGCAGGGTGGAAGTGGGTATCCCAGGCTCTCCTTTGTGATCTAGTGACCTTATTGCTAGGAGGACTTGAGTTTGTTGGGTGTGGGTTGGGCTGGCCTTTGTACAAAAGACAGCTTCTGTCAGCATGCTGCTTCTGTCAGCGTGCCGTGGCTGGGCAGGTGTTGCTGGGGGCAAGGGGAGCTCCCGCGCAGAAGGGGACAGCTGGTATTTAAACGGTTAAAATATCACCACATTTCACTCGTCTTGGGTTTCTCATAAACATTCAGCAAAGCAGTTTCATTGAATCACACATATTAACTACTTAAATTCCCCTCTCCAAGGATGTGGATTGTTATTTTATGCCAAATGTGCTGTAATTAAGTTTGACATAAGCACATGGATTAAATATGTGGTTTCGTGGGCAAATGGGAGATGGCTTTTCCTTCTAGCCATATGGAGAATCCAGCCAAATAATGTAAGGCGAGGGTCAGGAGGGGGGGGGGGTGGTATAATTCTTTATGCTTTACTGTATTATTCAGTGTTGTCTCTTTTATTAAAACTGTACAGGTTAATCTGCTGGTGCCAAGTACATCCACATTCATTTAACCACCCTAGAAAAATGTTAACATCAGGCATTACCCTGGCTTTCTGGGTGTACTCCCTATGAAATGTGTGTATCCATAGATGTATACATCTATACATACGATTTTTAGGGTAGAAGTGATAGAGGAAGCATCTACTGGATAATAATAGATTCTTACTGAATTATCAGTGAAGTTTTTCTCAGATTGATACTTTTTTTTTTCATTGTCAAATTGTAGCAAGAATACTGTGCCTTTTGGTTTGTTTATAGCATTGTGGTGTGCTTTATCATTCACTTTCTGTGAATTGAGTTTTGCAATGATAATGGGACCTCAACTGAGGGCCTTTATTGTAGTAGTAGCAGTAGCAGCAGAAGTAGTAGTAGTATTCTTCATTATTACTATTATTAATTGTTACTACATACTACTTTTCTGACAACAGCATACAAGTCAGGATACAGTTTTCATAGTGCTTGCTGATGTGTAAGCTCAGGGGAAAATGAGATACGTATTCTGAAAATACTACTCTCTAGTTTAAGACCAAATAAAAGTGACTACAGTAAAACTTATGGAGGTAAGGAGATGATGAAGACGAAGATGACATCCTCATAATGAATAAACACAGAAGATAGTTCCAAATCAAATATTGCATTATAAATGCCATAGGAAAACATTAGCTTTCCATGTTTCTCAATGCTTCCCGCCTTTCCTATAAACACTGCCTCTGGAGTCAGTTATTATTCACGTATTAATTTTAATTAATATTTATTTAAATATTTATTAATTAATATTTATTTATTTTCCTGATTCTCTGTATTTCCATCCACTTTGCTATGTATTATTGTGGTTCCTGAATTCTGCCCTTTGGTATAACATCTTACATTGCTTTGGTTAGAAACAACCCTTTTTGTCAGTAACCGAAATTACTCATTTTGGGTGTCCAGGTTGAATTTCTGCAAAGGGACCTGAGTTTTCAGACAGTCATTGTTATTTAGCAGCTAACACTAGAATATCTTAGAAAGAAGTAACCCTGGAAAAGGCCTAGGCACGCTATGGATGACTGAATACAAGTGATGTGATAGTAAGAGTTAACAAGGTTCTGGGCTGTGTACAAATGGACATAACAGAGTGTATTATAGCACTGGTGAGACTACCGTCACAATTCTGACTCTCGTTGGTGAGTTCAGTTTTAGTGACTACCTCAGAAAGGAAGCTGCACAGAGTTTAGAGAGGAGCTAGAATAAGGACTGGTGGTTTGGAAAATCTGCTTTACAGTGATACATTGATGAAATTTCATCTAGATATTTTATCCAATGAAACCAATAGACTGTTAGAACAAATTATTTAGGTAGATGAAGGAATCTATGTCACAGTGTTTTTAATTGATGATTGAACGTTATCACCGTGAAACATAATGGTCTCGCAGGAACGAATGGAAGAACTGCATTTGTGCATGCAGAGTGGTTGAGCTAGCTCTCAAGAGACTTGTGCACAGGTATGGTAGCACAGGGGAGCTCCTGGTGACATGGGAGCCACAGTCCCAAGGGTTTAGACCCAGCATAGATAAGTAACTGTACTGCTTCCGGCTCCAGATCGAGTTTGATAGCCCTCATTCAGGGACCCTTGCACCGTGAGCAACTGTACTTAAATCTTCTGTTATCTCTTCTGACATAAAAATCTATTGCTCTATTACAGATTCTGAGAGGGAGAATGTAAGTAAGAAAACTAGTTCTTTCCAGAGGAGAAAAAGGAAAGAGAAAAGAGAAATCATTAGCTGGTTAAGAGCTGAAAAACCCATAGGAGGAGGTGCGGGGAAGACTCTATTACACTGACTTTAACAGTGTGCTTTACAAGAAATTGCTTCTTTCAGTGATCTTTCAGATGCACTAGATGTAAAAAGAAAGATGAGCCAGAAGATTGTACTGATCTTTATAACATGATTATCATTCTCTGATGTACTGATACATACATGTACACGGTATACTTTTTTTTTTTTTTTTACTCAGAAACACTGATGCATGTTCTGACTAACAAATAGGAAAATAAGAGATGGCAAAACTGAAAAAGTCTGCCAAGAAATTAATAATAATAATAATCATAGGATATAATGCATCTTCTGTATTGTATGAAAGGATTATCTTTTCTAAACTATTTTTTGTGTGGACACCAAAGAAATGTAACTTCTACGTGGCAAAAAAAAATACAACAAATCTGGAAATGTAAGTGTTCAGAGGAACTACTTGAACTGCTTCTGGAAGTAAAGAACATAATTTTTAGGTTAGTCTATGAATTATATCTTCAGAACAGACGCCTTCTTTGACTTACAGCTTCTATCAGTTCCTCTGATACATTTTAAACATTAAGCAATATCTGTTCAGCCAAATTAAGCAGCAGCCTGAAATATAGTTTGTTGTTGTTGTTGTTGTTGTTGTTGTTTTCTGCATGCAAGAAGTTTTAATGATACCAGATATTGAAAATGAGCTCACTCAGTTTTCTGCTGTTTGTTACACCAAAAATTGATTGGTATAAGCAAGGTTATTTTATAGGAATTGTGTATAGACAGAGCAGAGCTGAGCTATAAGATCCTCAGGGAACAACTAAGGAAGATCAAATTCAATATAGACATGCAGAAATCTGAAATTTTATTGAAATGTAATTAATTTCAACTTCTCTAAAAGCAGTACCTTTTTTCCAATGAGACATCTTATTTCCAACATTTTGGTGGAGAACTAAGACCATTTCCTATCCGAGAATGTTTTCTGGATGTTCTGTAGACACAAGGATACTTTACCAAGAGTCTTAGAGACATTATTAAGAGCTCCCAAGGAATAGGCCATTCTTGAATAGTCTCTCCTAGATGATCTATTGGTATAAATACTATTTATACAAAAGAACAAATTAGATACTCTTACAGAAATTCTAGAGATACACAATTTTTTCATATATATATATTTTTTTAAGTGAATTTTCACAAAATATTTGACGCTTAGGAAGGTTCATAGACAGTCATAAAAGAATGTTCATCAGCTATGAGAGACATCAGGAAGCCAGCTCAACAAGTAAAGAGGTTGAGTAGTCACTAGTTTCTGTCTGTCCAGGTGTAAAAATATCATCCTAAGATTTGCAAAGACAAGTGTGCAAAACCATATTCTTTCCCTTTCTCCAAAAAGCACCTTAATTTCATCTACATTCACTTACAAAGTTAGAATCTTTTAGAAAACTTTTTGAGTTTTGACATGATGTGCAACAAACGAATAAATTCTTACAAACACTCATAATAGCCAAATTCACTAATTAAGAGAGAGCACTGAGTGGAAGTCTGTAGACATTCATATGTCCTGCTGCCCATGTGCTGTTGAGTCTCATCCCATTGCAAGAGTCGGAGCACTGTTGTATTCTGATTCATGTCCTTTGGAGTAGGCAGGTGTACAGGTTCACTCCACTCTGCTAAGTAATTGCAGAAAAGAGTTGCCCTAAGGACTGGGAGGAAAGGTTCTTATTCCCAAATGAAAGGAAATACACAAGTTTCACATGACCAATTTGGTTTTACATCCTGGGATTTGGGAAGGGGAGTTATTGGCTTGATTGTTTTATGGCTACACTTGGAAAGGTAGGGCCATCACAGGGCTGGGGGGGAGTCCAGGCTGTAATGGAAAAGTGTGGTCTGCAATCTGAAAGAGATAGCAGAGCATATTGGTTTTGTTTTTTGGTGTTTCTTTTTTTTTTTTTTTTAAATGATACAGACGTTTCTTCAGAGAAGTCAAAATTTCAAATAAGAAAGCAATTTTCTCATAAAAGCATGACCACGGTTCCTTTTAATATTCATATTTCTTTTCTGTCAAAGAAAAGAAACTCCTTATGAAAAGTCAAACAAAAATCAGATGTAATTTTAATGCCTAACTGATCTATTAGTGAATTTTGTATTAAGAGCTTTCAGAAATACTTATTTATCTTTTTTCTTTATGTAAATTAAAACATTTAATCTGTACATGTTCTGTGTAAAATTTTAATTTTAAAATTTTTTTGTTTCCATAGTCTGTCTGTTTTCATGCCTTGGTCAAATCAGATTCTTCTTCCTTCTCTGTTCATTTTGCTGTTTAATTTCATAATTATCTAGTGGAAGACAGACGCCCCAATTCATTGAAGCACATATACTTGCATTAAAAATCCATATCCATTCAGGAAAGATATTAAGTATATACGTAAAACCCATGAAAATCAAAATTAATCAGGTTGCTGAAATAGGTCCATTGTCATTTTGCTTTGAAAACTTTTCTTTTATTGCCTCATTATACTCAGTTCTGGCCAATGTTTCTCTCATTCCTTATTTGCTTTGCTGAAATTGACTATAATTGCTATTCACTTATTAGGGTTAATTTTTATACTGTTTAAAAATCTAACTGAATTGTGATCCTTGTTTCCTAGCTTCCCTTAACTACAATTAGTTCCTCATTATTATTTAAGCCTAAAAAAAAGAGGAAAAAAACTATTTTGATATGCTGTAAGAAGCATTTTCCAGTATCAGATCCTCAAAGCAGACTGACTGAGTGCTTTACAGACTGTTCATGTCAGTGTGACCTACAGCCCTCATCACCAGTAGTTCCCAGAATATATATGTCCTTAGATACTTTATCAGGAATTGATATACAATATGGAGACTTGTTTCACGTAGGGAATTTACATGTTGAGTCACTGCCAAAAGTTTTATTTTGAGATTTAGCTAGGATAATACAATGTTACATGGGTTTCCTTCCTGCTGGTCCTCTCCTCAAATTGGTTAACTTCCCATGAAATTAGCCCATACTAGCAAACAGCAAGTGCTGGTTGACTGTCAGCAAATTTTGATTCACTTTTAAGCAAGTCATTTGATATGTACCCGTGGTTCCCTGAACGTCTTTCAGGCCAGCTTCCATCAAATCTTCCTTTTGCATGAGCTTATTGTTCGTCTCCCCCTTTGATCTCTCCCGAGCAGTGCTCTCCTCTGGGTTGCCTCCTCAACCATCCCGTGGTCAGTGTGATCTTGTTACTCTGTTTCAAAGTGAATTATTATTACTTACAGATCAAAATATTTTTAAGAGAAGTATCATTTTCTAGTCTGCTGAGCCCTGTGGTAATGAACATGGCTTTTTCGATGTGATGGCTCTATTATCCAAGTAAACTACTGCTCTTTGTCTTGCTTTCCTGGGCCCTTTTTGTCGGTCCTCTGCTTGCTTACTCACGTGTCATTTGTTGCCACATGGACTATGGATTGCATGTAGAGTGTTTCTGACAGGAGATCTGGAAGATTTTCTGAAAGACGTTGTTTGGGAAATCAGGGTTTGACACTATTTTACAATGTTTACGTAAGAGTCTTCACAACAAACATTGCTGAGGCAGTGGAAAATAAAGTACTTCCAGTGCAATAATGCTCATTAGTATTAAGCATATTTCCATCCTTCATCTCTTTGCTGACACATGTCAAGTGTTGACCTTTTAAAACATAGGTCAACCCTGTGTACTTTTTGAAGACACACAACCTGACTTCCTCCCAAATCTCCTTGAGACTTTTCCATTTTTAAGACATATTAAGGATTACCCGGAAGTCTTTGAAGAGTTTCCAAATGATTCCATTAAAATTATTAAGTACAAGTGTTCGGCCTTGCCAATTTAAAAATCTTCAGATTTAACAGATTGTACTCAGTCTACACCTTTACTATTACGTGACCTTCATTATATATTTACATCAACTAGTTGGTTTACAGCTGATATGTTGTATGTATGTATGTGCACCAGATATGTTTTGTTGAATATAACCTGGTTTTCCACAATTATTGGCGTTTTTACAGGTGAACTTCAAAAATCCCTGTGGTTTGTGAGTGTTTTGTTGATAGGGCATGATACATTTGGCTTTCCTTACAAGTCATTCACGTATATTGGCTTCTGGCTTAAGCTAATTGTCACAGATGTTTCCTTTTTTAATTTGTTATAGTTTGAGTCCCGTTTTTTATAACTGCTTTCATATCCTCTTTGAGCAAAGATGTATAAACTTCCTTGTGAATGAAAATTTGCAGCTTTTGGGGTTCCAAGTAAGTTGTTCTGAGATGTTAACAAGTTTTCACAGAAAGTTTTCAGGTTACGTGATTTTTACCAATCCCTATTCCACGCAGGTGTCTTCTTTAGTGTTGGGAAATGTATTGCATTCAAAGACATGCAAATACTAATGTGTGGGGCTTTTTTGTTTTGTTTAGTTGTTTGGTTTTGCTTTGTTTCTAAAAAATATAACCAGGCTTGGCTGTTTGCATGTTGGCCTCTTTAGTTTTGCCCACTAGGCAAAACTTTAATCCACTTCAGTTTTGCCCACTCGGATGAGGGTTTAATATCACAGTGCCATGTCACATTGAGCTCTATGTTCATGTCACAGTGACCTCCCACCTCCCACTCCTACCTTTTTTATTCTTTTTTTTTTTTAATTATTTATTTTTCTGGTACTGAAAATGGCTGAAGGCAAAACCTAAACTTCTAAACATCGTTATATAAATACAGTAGGTTATATTCTGTATTAATATCCCATGGATTCTGAACATCTACTTGGAGAATCCTGGAAAACCTCCAGAATCAGTTTTCTGCAGCCAGAAAGCTGGTCTGGAAGAGGTCGGCGGTGCTCTGCAGAGGCTGTGCCAGCTCACATAAGGCTGGCCTGGACACAGCACAATCATTGCAAAAAGAGATGATTTCCAGCTTTTAAATATTTAAAAATTATTGGAAACCAACGCTGCTTACTGGCCAATGTTTAACCATATGTAAATATTTCACATAAAACCTAAAAGAACGAGTCATCACTGAAGTATAGCGTATTGACTGCTGTAAGGCTAGAGTTGGAATATTTTCCACATTTGTCAGCATTGTTAGGTATAGGCTTTTGCTGGCATGTCTGTTTGTTTCCTGGCCTAGATCTTTGCCGTGCCATCAAAATTTTCATTTCAAAATGAACAGATCTTTACTTGGAGCCTGGTAAATTTATACCTGTTCAGAAATCAGCACATCAGTCTCACACCTTTGACACAACTGATGCCAACAGCGGGAAGGAAGCAACACTGTAAACTCAGCCATGCATTATCATGTGCAAAAGATTACTCAGGAGGCAAAAAAAAAAATAGACTCAGAGTTCATATTGCCAAGTTTCTTTTTAAATGGTTACCCTGGGTCCACGTGTGCAGCTCCAATCCCAGCCCCATAGGGACTGTCTTGTTTTATGCACTCACCACATACGTCTGTGTACAGCAAACACAAACAGCAGCAGCAGCAGCATGTAACCTGTGATTACTTGATGCGTTTAATAGCCTTTTTGCACAGGTGTAAGTAATTAGCTGTGGCTGAAGGCAGATGGGAGTTGGCCCTCTGTCTCTTTGGAGCTTAGAGCTGGTGTGAGAGCTGAGGAAGTGTTGAGGAAAGGAACAGGAAACAGATGGGAGAGGAGATTTCTTGAAAGTCCACAGATTTCTGAGACTTTCAGCTCAGTCTCACACCTGAGAAGTGCAGAGCTCTCCTTACAGGGGCTGCGAGAAGAGGCGGTGGTGCCACCATCCCTGGGGGTGTTCAAGGAAAGGTTGGATCTGGTGCTTGGGGACATGGCTCAGCGGGGTGACATTGATGGTAGGATGATGGTTGGACCAGGTAATTTGAAGGTCTCTTCCAACCTTTATGATTCTGTTGATTCCAAGAGAGCACAAACAGAGAGGAACTGGCAAGTTTCCAGGTGCCCAAGTGCAGACGAGGAGCATCTCGCAGCTCCTCGCTGGCTCTGACATGTGGCAAACCTGAGGTCTGCCTCGTGCTGGAGAGCGAGAGCGCTGCATCGGCCCAGGCTTCATCGGCGTGCAGAGAAGGGGACAGTCCTGGCTCAGTGTCCCTGGCAGCACAGGGGACAGCAGCGGCAGCCACCCCGCTGGGTGCACTGGGGGAGGCCGGTGGCAGCTGGGGAGCAGCGCGCGGGGCAGCGGCAGGAGGCCGCCGGGACGAGGCTGAGCAGCGAGGCTCTGCGCCGTGCCGCGGCTCCTACCCGGGGCGTGTTGGCGGTCTTAGTTACATTTTCCTTGGAGTGGGGCTGAGCTCTTTAACCGCGAGGAGAAATTTAATCTTTTTGCTGATAAGATGGTAAAATACCGCAACCCAGCTGACCTCCCGAAGACAGAACCAAATAGCCGGGCTGTCCAAAAATCCGAGACACCCCTCCCCCTCTCGTGCAGCCGCGTTTCACTTGTGACCTTACGCGGCCGTGGCCAGACCCGGCCCTTTGAAGGCGTCCCCGAGCGCGGTGATTAGGAGTGCTTTGATTGCCCCGCTCAGCTGGGCCCCGGCGGGCGACGCCGCCCGCACACACGCTGCTCCCTCTCGGGTGAGGTTTAAGTCAAAGCTCCTTCCCTCCCTCCACCCCCGCCAGCCCTCTTTCATTTTCGTATGGCGTATTAAACCTCAAGACGTAGTTAACACTAATCCCGATTTATTTAGGATTTATCTGCATTATTAATTCCAGGCATGTTGTGAAATCGTACCGAGGGTTCCAGTTTGCATGTAAACTTCGGCCGTCTCTTGGAGAGAGGTTTAGACGACTCTTCTCCTTGAAGTGATATTTTAGCCAAAATCTCAGACTTTCCCATTTTTAAAACACTTTGGAGGGGAGCTAGCCATAATAATTTGACTTATTGTTATTTTTTTTCAGTAAATACCCTCTTGGACTATTTTATGCATTAATCTGGATTTGATGTGGATTTAAACATTTACAATGCAAAATAATTTGGGTTAAAAATAATCCCCCTTGATAAAGCTAAAAAACCCCCACAACTGTCACCATCTCTGACAGCCAGGCCTCGACGGCGACCCTTCGATATGCAAATCGAGGCAAGGAGACGTCTGAGCAGCGGGCGACCAGGGTGCTTTGTTTGGTATGCCAGTCAATCCATCAGTCGCTTCGGCTGCTGAGCAGTGTGAAGAATCTGGATCCTGAGCTCATGACTCTCAAAACCCAACTCACTGCTAGTCCTCAGCACGCCCATCTTCTGCCCAGGCTGTGCCTCTGCCCCATTGTCAGTGTGGGATGCTGCAGAAGGGAAATACTTCTCTGGGCTCGGAGGTGTGGGAGGCAACACAGGACTGAAACTGCCTGGACTCAGCTCCACCCGACAGACCTGCCAGTGGCTCTCTGAAACCCTGTCATGCAGCACCTGAGCGTGCTGTGAGCCCTCTCCTGTGCTTGGCACCAGGTGCATGTGTGCTACCAGTAGTAAGAAACCAGGAGTCATTAATATCTCCGTTTTTCCTGAAAATCTTAAAAGATCTGACTTCTGCTCTGTCTGCAGCTGACAGGCAGTAAGATCTCCAACGTCTTTAGGAACTGGCACTGACACAAAGTTACTAAAACATTCAGATGTTTGAGAAAATAGTTCTCAAATGCAGGTATTTCTGATTTACACCTTTCATCAGTAGAGGTACAAGTATATATTTTGCCCATTCTTGTCCCTGAGGCCACTGTGGTGTTCCTCCTCACATGCCTCCTCATGTCTATTCTAAACCAGATTGCCAGGCCTATGGGGAACAATTTTCCAGTGTATTTATTTGTTTCCTGAATAGGCACTTGGGACACTGGTGTCTCTTGATAATCTCTGCATACAAGAGCAGCACCATAAGAGCTTCTGACAGTGTAATACAACACAGTATTCCTGCAGTAAAATTAAAACGCAAAAGTTATCTAGGATGCTGTTCCATAGCAGCCATGGAATCTGGAATTGTCTATTGAAAAAGGGTGAGACAGAAGAAGGCAACATATAGGGTGGAGCTAACTGTCACCACTCAGATGACAAATCTTGTGGCTACAACAAAGAATTCTCTGAAAACATTATTTCAGTGCTCAGTAGTAATCAAATGATCAAGCATTGTTAGGGATCGTAATAAAAGAAGTAGAGAAAAAAGCATAAATATCATGATGCCAACGTATACTTCTCTTATGTGCCTGCTTCTTAAATAAGCTTTACAGTTCTGGTCCTATCCCAAGTAAGTTATTTATAAGAGAATGGGAAAATGTTACAAAAAGTGCAACAGAGGTGATCAAAGTACGGCACATCTGCAGTACTGCAGAAGAGTACAAAGCAGGCTAGGTCCCATCAGTCAGAAAAGACAACTGTCATGAGATATGGTGACAGCCAGGAGATCATAATTCAATGACAAAGTGAATAGGGAATGCTTGTCCACCGTCTGTTCCAGCACAAGGCTGAGAGGGCATCACATGAAAGTAGCAGTCAGAAAGTTAAAAACAAGCAGATCAAGAAATGAAGCCGTTTCTTCACACGAGGCAAAATTACTCTGCACATCTCTTCTGTAGCAGGGCTGCAGATGCTGACAGTACATGGGTTCAAGAACAGACAGAACAGCTTTATGGAAGAGAAATCCACTGAGGACTACTAAAAAGTGGAACCTGACTTGTAGTTCAGAAAGTCCTTTAATCACAGGTTGATGGTGGCTTCTGGGGACGCATCATAGTCTGTCCACTTATTTCATGCTCTTGCTTACAGGGCTGTTACTGGTTACTGCTGATGATAGGATATTGGCTGGATGGACCATTAATTTAATTTTCTTCGTATAATCTCTTAACTGATATATCTAGCTCAGTTACAATACTTTCTCAGTACGGTAGGTCTTAAAAACCGTAATGAATGTACCGTCATGGTATCTGTATGGTAGCAGCTATGGCACTGGCATCGTGTTTGTCATCAAGAGAGATCTGCTGAGTCTTCCTTTCAGTCCTGTCTTGAGTTAGGTGCATCCTATAGATCAAAAACCCTACATTTATCAGAACTCTGATATTCCTGGTACCCTAAATTCTGGCAGTGTCTTTCACCTCCTGTTTTTGTAATTTCTCATGTTTTTTTTTTGTTGTTGTAGTTTTTTGTTGTTTTTTGTTTTGTTTTGTTTTTTGAAGCAATTTCAAATGGTGCCACTGCAGAAGGTGCCATATGTATTGCACAGTTCCCTTGCACTTGGTCTGACCATGGGGTGCTTGCACTGCTCCTTAGGGTCTGGCTGTCCCATGGTTAGGTGGTCATTGCCATTGTGGCAGCTCGTGAGCTGGTCACTGGGAATTTTTGGTACTGTCAAAGCCAGCCCAGAGCTGGCCGTGCACCAGCAGGCTCCCAGGCTGGCTAGCTGCTTTCTCACTGAGCGAGGCTGAGCTGCACGCGGAGCTGGAGAGATTCATCAAGTGAGGAAAACCCGGCCGTCAATAAGCAGCTCGTGGGGTCAGTCAATGAACTGCCTTTCAGATGGTTTCCGACCAGTTCTCCAGCAACAATCAAACAGTCTTTAGCTGCTATCAGCCACTTCCATCACCTCTGAGACTGGCAGTTTTCCAATAAAGCCAATACCCCCCTCCCCCAGGGTAAGGCCATCAGCAGGAGGTGGGCATTGTCTTTTTACTCCAGCAATTTGAAGACAATGTTAGCTTACACTCTATTAGCAGGCGGGACACCGACCCCTGACCCTGGCATTGACCGCGCAGCCCACGGGCGGTGGACGCGGGGCGTTAAGGTGGTCTGATGCAGTTGCTGTGCGCGGCGCTGGGCAGGAGCGGCCACGCGGGCGGGTGGGCAGCGATGCCAGCACCGCAGCGCACGCAAACCCTTGTGCTGTCGAGGCACCAGCCCGGGATGAGCTCTCAGCAGCGAGCCAGCGACGGAATGTCCCAGCAAAGTGTCCGGGTTTTGAGTGCAGAATTTAGGTTGGCAGTTACACTGTCTTCAGGCAGAAGATGCTAAAAGGTGCCCGATATGTGCTGAAGGAATCCCAGGCCTTTACACCGGGACTGGTGCCCATGGCGTGCCCAGGGCTGGCAAGCCTGGGTGCTGGTCCCAGAGCGATGTGCTGGTGAGACCCAGCCCCAGCACCCTGCGTGAGGGCGCCCCGAGCAACCCCAACTGCAAAACAGCCGCAAAACCTAACGGTGACGATCCACACAAAGCAGCCCGGCTGACTCTAACTTCCACTTCACTTGTCTGTGCTTTTCCCTGTTGAGGACTTAAAGGCCTGCCCGTCAATAAACACATTAGCTCACTAAACATTCGGATGCCTTTTCTTCTCTGGATTAACCCTTCGGGAGCTGGGGCTTCCTTTGGATTTGTTAGGATATTGATCACAGATCGCGTTTGCCTTTCAAACTCCCTTTCTGCTGTAGACTTGACAGATAGTTTCAGTGTTGCAGTCAAGCAGCAAATTCACTGCAGCTTCACAGATAAAGGGAGCTGCAGCGAACATCTTGTGTTGTTTTTCTTCTGGGATAGAAAGATACCTCTTCTTCATGTTTCAAAAGAAACATGTTCGCCATTATCAAGAATAGCTCACTCTCATTGGCGTTGCTAATTAAGCAAGTAATGAAATCTTAAACAATGTCAGATATAATATATGTATACTTTTAGTATTAGCAAAAACTATATTAAATTAAATTAAAACATGCTTTAACCTAATTCAGCTTTTCCTTTCCTACTGAAAATCATACCTCTTTTTTGTAAGTGTCTGTAAATGGGCATGAAAATTTAAAAGGAAACCAACTGAGATAGCCCCACTGTTTCTAGTTAAGAACAGATTAAAGAAGCTCTTAGAAGAATGGCTTAGAAGAAACTCTGCAAAATGGAAAGGTGATATTTTATGACCCAGGTGACCCAAACTGATGCAAAAACATCAGAATTAGTGACCTATGTAGAAAACAGATCTTCTGGCTTTTTCTTACATGTGGTAAGTTATTCTCTCAGTTCCCAAAGCCTCCCTGGGAATCTGAAGTAAATTGTATGCTGGTTTTAGTTAAGGCTATTTGGTATTGCACCTCTCATACATATTATATCCTTGTCCTACGCACACACTCTTAAAAATGCAAATACACCTGCCTGGCTCAGAATTATGCAAAGTAGGTGTAGCCTTCCCTTGTGATCAGGACCATATTCTCAGGTTTTTGAGCTCTTGATAAATCACCTTGTGGATCACTCTGTGGTTCTGTACAGTTATTGCCTTCTCTTGAAACTCTAATAAATTACTTCGAATCTACGTGCTTTGGTTTTAGGTCTATCTGTTAGACCTCCTATGATCTTCCCTATTTGTTCTGTCTAGAGGTGGATTTCTTAGTATTTCCCCTTTTTTAGGCTTTTTTTGCTGTTGTTGTTTTCAATAAATAAGTGAAACATCTCCAGTTGGAGACTTTAATGTGCTGCCTTTCTCCATCCTGTCATGTTGTACAGAGATTTCTTTGCCCTGTCCAGAGGTGATCTGGTTCTAAATTCTATGCCCATGGGGTTTGACAGTCTGCCCTCTGTGCTTACTTTTTGACTTGCTCTCATTTAGGCTGCTGAGATTTCTCATTGTCTTCAGAATTCATAGAATGGTTTTGCATCATTTTTTGCCTTATTCAACATACAGCCACTCTGAAATTCTATTTAAAACATTGAATCGACATAAGAAGCATAATGTTATTTACCGTCTAACTTACCCATTTCTGTACCTGACATCATTCTCTGCAAATTCCTTAGTGCAAAGTCACATTACCATGGGTTATGTCTTAAAACTGTGGCATAAGCCTAAAGAGAAATGTTCTCTCCCTTTGTAATGCTCATGCCAGATAAGAAGCTAATACAAGTTGTGATTTAAAGGAGTTCTTATGAGGCTGGCAACAACTGTAATTTCAGAGCTGTCGTTAGTTTGCTCTGTCATACTCAGGAAGTCACGTCACTTCCCTGCCGCAGAGCCGTGGTGATAGTTCCCTGTTTATTTCAAAGGAGTGTTGAAAGGCTCGGTTAACACATTTCCATCGTTTGTACTATATTAAGGACGAAGCGTCTCTATGGTTAGCTGCTACGCGAATAACGACGCAACGCGCTGTGCCTATTGATCGGGCTTCTTCACGCTAGTCCGTGTGGTCACCTGTCCACCTGATCCCGTGCCTTTTAATGGGGAAGTGAAGCCTTATTCCCGCGGAGAGTATTTGTTTAAGAGGATTTCCTTTCTCATGCAGAGACAGCAGTAGCCATGCCAATAAGAGTGGGAGTGATTATGAGAGATTGACTGGTGGAATATAATCCCTGTGCTATACTGATCTGATCTGGTGAAGATTGCGTTTCAAAGGTAGCATCTCATCCCACTCCAGGAGTGGTGTTCCACCCATAAATAGGGCTTTAATGAGATCCGACAGGCCTGATTTCTCTGGTGATACAGTAAAACAACACGACCAATTCTGATGGTTTGGGGTCCTGACCTTTAACAAGGACTTGTGACGTAGGGCAGACTGCCCAAGAGAGATAGAGGGCCAGGAGGCCAGGGGGACAAGGTCGGCAGATAATGAAGTGGTCAGCATTGGATTTCTGTCACTCATGGTGGTTAAGTACAACAGTGAGGGACTTCGGTAAAAGAAACTGTTAAAGAGCACATGCAGAAAGTAACAGAGACAGGAGAATCTGGGGAGGATTTTAGTTACCTTTCAGGGTGAACTCGGGCAGTCTGAGTGACTTCGGTAATGAAGACGGTGAGTGCAGAAATCATGCAAAGAGAGTGAGAGAACAAGAAAGGAGCAGGAGAGATTGAACTGAACAGCAAAGGAAATCCAAGGAGACTTAATTTGACTGAGCATTGCACTCAGGCGTTGAGAGAGAACAGGAAAGAAAGCAACTGCAGTAGCAAAACAGAGGGCTAGAGCGAAGGTGACTGACGATGTAGTCCTTGGCTTACCCAGCCGGAGCTGCAGCAGCCGTTCTGAGGCCGTCAGGTCGATCCTGTCCTCCCAGCAGGTGAGGACCCTGCTCAGCATCGCCCAGGCTGAGGTTACCGTGGCCTTTGTGGGGCTGACGGCCACGAGGAGCAGTGCCCCGACAGCGTGTCCTTCAGCCACCGGGTTTGCAGCCTCAGACTTTTCCTGGTGCTGGGAACTTCTCTGTATGGCACAGATGGTCTGTCTTCTTTTAAGTTTGTTTGTGTGGCTAGATCTAAATTTAGTGTGACTATTAGCTAAGAAAATAACCCATTTGGTATCAAACTACCTGCTGTGAATTCAAACAGCAAAACTGTGAATTATAGAGGAAACTAAGACCTGCTATTAAAGAAGAACTGTCAGGTGATTATGTCCAAATTTAAGGTCTGTTTCTTTTACAAGTATGCTCCCTTATACCTGGTTTTAATATAAATATTTCACTGCAGTTTTGCTACTATGGCTATCTAGAGTACAAGTGGTAGAAATTAAATTAATTCGACCCAAACACTGAAGAGTTATATTACTGTACGACAACCCCAAAATTAAGCTAACTAGAAACAAAAGTGAAAATAGAAAGTCTCAGCATGTTATTCAACCTAAATAAGTTGCTAAAAAGCAACTGAAACAGTATGTGATAAGTAGGAAAATGTTTTAAAAACACTTTAGAGTTAGTAGCATAAGCTAGTTTTATTTACATCAAGAAAAAAAAATACTGTTTTAACATTGCTGATCCTTTTAGAAATATTCTAACTGCAATGCCTATGAAGAATAAAATCATTAAATCAGATGTGTACAGTGGTTTTATATAAGATATAACCTTTAGTCTCAGTTATACAACTGTAAGAATGGTTGCAGATATCAACCTGCATCTATATCAGCTTCAGTCAATGAAAGATTTGCTCTTTAATTTTTGTTTGTGTTCTGCCCCCCCCCTTTTTTTTTCTGTATTTGGGTGTCTTATTGTTTTTGTGTTTGCTTTTTTTTTTTTTCTTTTCTAAATGTGAACATTGAATCCAGGCAACCTGTTAGAGAGGTGAATTGCATGATTACACTGCATTGTTTTAATTTGTCTTTGGATGAATTCTCATAAGCTTTCATGAGAAAATCTCCCATTAGAAGCATTCATTTAATTTAAGAACAGTTGGGAGAGGAAGGGTTGAGATGACAGATGGAGGACTGTGGGTGTCTTATAAGAGAGAGCAGAGCTTTTTGTATTTATCTTTTGTGGCACATAGTTGCTGTTCTCTGCTGCTTCCATTTTTTTTTTTTTTTAATCTGTGCTTTTTTGTGCAGTATTTCTTAGAAATCTCTCTTCTTTTGTACTGTAAGTCTAATAGATTTCATTAGTTTTTCCTGTACTGTGTCGGCTTTAAAACATAACAATATAACGCAGTATAGGGATGCAGCTTCGTAAGAAAGCAGAATAAAATAGGCTGAGCCTTAGTATGTGGATTTCAATCCAGTTTTGAATTGCATACTATTTTGCAGAAAACATATGGAAATATAGAACTGGTTTCTTCTCTATATCATTTTGCTGTTTGTCCAGCAAGTGTTATGTGTATACTGAAGACAGTCATCTAGCTCTGCCAGTGCCTCCACTATGTAATTAAAGGTTCACTAACAGCAAGTGGCTGAAATCTCACATTTAACTTTTATTTATTTTAGTATAAAAATATAAGGTTTCAAAACATTCTCTTTAAAAAGCATTTATGTACAAATTGTAGGGTTTCTGAATGTAAATGTGTGCTCTTACAATGTTTGTAGCCCAGGCAGTTCAGACTGCAAACGCTGCATGTAAATCAAATGCATTTAAATTAACAGTAATAGAAATGAGGGCAATAGTTTTGTTTTATAAATACCTGAAATAGCAATATGCATAAATACAAACATACTCATAGGAAGAGACCAGTTGATGACAATATTTTGATAATCAGGTCCCTCATTTATGACTTACTCCTCTTTTAACAGTCTGTAAATTACAATAGTGAATAATTGCTAAATGCCTATACAATACGACTGTCAGGCTCCTTCACAGAACTAGATAAAATTTAAAAGTAAATTTAAATCTTGTTAAAGTATGATGGAAAACAGTGAAATGTTTGTTCTATATAAAACTTGCTTTGCTCGGCAGTATGAGAAGCAAGCTGTACATGTAGGGCCAGAATTTCAAACATTAGTCTGACTTTTCACTGTGCTGCACATGAATTTATTTTCATCTATATGTGCTATCCCTAAATTTGTATTTCACATAACAGATCAGTTGATATGAGAAGCAAAGTACATCCGTTAGATTTGTGTTACTTTTCCATGGAGTTTCTAACTTGATATGACCAAACCAGAATTCCACTTTTTCCCCCAAATTCCTTACCCTTCACAATTTTTTAATGATTTGATTAGTCTCTGTTCAAACAACAAAATCTCTTTTCCAAGACTACATCATCTCTTGCCCAGGTTCCTGTAGTCAGGTGTTGTTGTTGTTTGTTTTTTTTTTTGTCATCCCACGCTTTTAAGTCCATATAAAATACATTGCCGTAACACTCTTTCTAGTCTTTTATTTGGCCATTTTATACCTCTTTTATACCTCTTGTCCTTTCTCTATCCTCCTTCCTAACAAAGCAAGCTCCAATTCATCACTTTCAGTCTTTCTCCATCCTGTTTAACTTCATATAACTGCAGTCTTTCCATCAGCTTCATCACAGATTGAATCTGAACACTCATTTCTTTTATATTTTTAATCTCATTCAAACAGCTCTGTACTTTCTTCCATTCTGTATCACCTACATCACTTTGCAGAAACTGAAGTGCAAAGAGTCTACTTTTTTCTCTTCAAATTTGCACTGAACCTACGTGACTTGACTTTTCTTTCTCTAAGAAGTAGTCTCCTATAATTTCATCATCACGATACTGGCCTCAGCAGGGACCTTTGTGTCAGCCACCGCTGGTCCTGAAGGGGTACAAATGGTCTCATGTGCTCCATGGAAAAGGCAGCATTCCCCTGTGCTCCAGGACGGCTGGCAGGGTTAGCACAGCTGCCTTTCTGCATTCTGCAAGGGGACATCTCATCTTGGTTGGCTCGCCTGGAGCCCCAACCTACTCCCTGCCTTGTCATCTCTGTAGGACGCACTAACCACATTTCAGCTTCCTTTTTTCTTCCTCAGGGTACTGCCAGCTCTGTTACAAACTGCATTTTAGCAGATTTTCTAATATCAGCTGCCCCAACCTTGGAAACAATTATCCTGTGACCCATTGTCTTCCTGAAGAGATGGATAGACAGGGACAGTCCTACATCTGTCTTTTCCCACTGTCCTGATTTATTACTTTGTAAAATAATGAAACGTTAAAAAGGTTGAACCTGAACTGAAGCTATGACTACGACACTATTAATCAAACTGTTGGAGAATTACTTTATATTAGGTGCCTTAAGCATTGATCCAGTCCACTAAAAGTTGGCCTGAAACATAGCCTAAACACTGAGCATTGGGCCCAGGAAAAACAATTCTTGATTGCTTTGTGTCCTCTTAGAACATGTGACCCTACAACGTACCAGACCCCAAAGCAGCAGTAGTGCAAGCAGTTCGGAGAGGAAGGCAGCCCAAATCTGACCTGCTGGGCTGAGGACGGAAGCAGACGGCGATACACAGAGCTCCTCGGTTCCTCCTGACGTGGGGCAACGTTGTCATGTGTCTAAGCACCTTTCACATAGAAAAAAATCATGATGTGGTGCATCATTTAGAAATGGTTATGTACATAATTTCATTTCTCACATCCTTCCTGGCACAGAGATTCCCCTGGACAGGAAAACAGGATCATGAACACGACCACGCCATTCAGCAGCTGCAGGCAGAAGCAGTACTGACACTGAAGCCAGCCCCCAAAGCACGTGGGCAGCTTTTTGAAGCTGCTTTTGGTGAGCCATACCTCTCACAATGCCCAAACACCTGAGACTTTGAAATAGGCTCTGTGGTGGTCGCTGGTCTCGGGCTGTTTCGTGAAGCATCTCCAGGGCTGGGGCTCGAAGAGTTGTGCTGTGTCTCTGTCCGACAGGTAGCTCCTGCACTGGTCCTTGCAGCGATCGCAGATGAAAGGAGCTGAAATTAAATCATTACCTTCTTTCTTGGGAAGTCAGTGTTTCCGTACCACAGTGGTTGCTCCCTGAACCTTCTCGTCTCCCCGTGCCGCTCCCCGTCCCTGCCATGGCGAGCTGCTGCTGCTGCTGGTGGTGGTGGTGTTGGTGGCAGGCCCCATCGTGGCGCTGGCGCGCGGGCCCGTCAGGCTCTGCTGCTCCGCCGGCCGTCACGAGCCTCTCTTATCTCCGCTGTCGATGCCACACTCGCTTGATGTCTCAGTTCCGGAACGGAGATGCTCCAGCTGCTATCTGGGAAGGCTCTGGCCCCAAAAATATTTAGTTAGCAGCCATTCCGTTAAGTGGAATTGACTTTTTATCGGCTTTCCTCTGTACGGCTGCCACCGGCGAAGGCTGTTTCCTCCTTCCCTCTTCTCCGCCTGTCAGTCTGCTCCGCATTCCTATCGGCAGCCGTTAGCTCTGATCAATACTAACCACTGTGTAACAGCTCACGCATGGCTGCCTTAGTTTGCATTGATCAGACCCTTCTTCCAACAGGTAGCCAGCTATTTGAGGCAACGACTTGAGATAAACACCTACTTTTACTTCAGGCTAATTCATTACGGACGGATTTCAAGGAGACCCGGTGCCCTACTTCAGAGGCTCGCAGAGATCAGAGATTCGACAGCAACTTCTCTCCTGCCTGAGAGCGTGTGAGGCCGTGCTATTTTCCCTGTTTCTTCTGAAATTCAGCCTGTAAAAATGGTGCTATCCAAATACTTTCAGAAGACCTAGACTGAAATTTACACTTCACATTCTTTTCGTTAGGAGTTTCTGAAAACTGAGAACTTGAGTGCTGGTTAGAAATGGGGATGGGATGCCCAGCTGGTCAGTAAGCATCTCCTGACTGTCCCGACACAGCTTCTTACTGCAGGACCCTCTTCTGTTGCCACCAGGCACCCCGGGACCACGGCTCTGCAATCCCCACGTGCTCCATGGGGACGCCACAGCTTCTCTGCTCAGCGGACACAAGTATTGACTCCATCAGACAGCCGATCCAAACTGAGGCTGTTTCTTTTTTTTTTTTCCACCATCCTTTTGAGGGAGAAGGAGCCCACCCTGAAGCTTGGAGAGCTGTCAGGTGGCTGCAGAGAAGGCACAGCACGGTCCCCAGCAGAGCTTTGCTCGGGCTGCCTGCGCACATTTTGCACGTTTATGTTTTGCTCCACGAGAAAAAGCCTGAATCAGAACCCCTTAATGTGTGGGCTTGGAAGGCGGAGAGGAACATTCAGAAAAGCAGGAGCCTTTGCCAGAGGTGAAATATGCAGTTCTTAATCAGTCTGAGAAGCCTGTAGATCAGATGCATCCAGTCCTGAAAGCCTCTCTTAGAGAAGTTCCCAACTTTACAGCAAGCAAACCACCTTTTCTGGTTGTTTTATACCTGTGCCAGTTTACAGAGGCATAAGGCCCGCAGGGCTGTTACAAACTTTCCAGTGAAATGAGTGTTTATTATTATAGGTTTGATGCTGTTCCCAAAAGGACCTAATCAACAAGTAATAAGGCCTCAAGAGAGCAATTAGAAACCTGAACTTTAACTCCCTTATAACCACAGTGTAGACAGTAACTTTTGCTTTGGCTTTGGGGTATGCAGCCTAGTATCTTGCTGAAGAAGAAATACAGAAAATCTGAAATCTAAAATATCCGCATGCGAGCATTTGAATTTAAACACTGAGGCATAAGGCTAGTTTTTGTGGCAGGGTGAATGTGTATGCCAAAAGGGACTCATGGTTTGGGGGGAATCATACCCAAACATACAGCCTCCTTCATACCTGTTGTTTTGTTTTTTTTTCAATGCTTCTTCCTAGCTTTAGGCAATCACTGAGGATGTCAGGTGCCAGCATACTTGCAGCATCTGTCCCCCCTTAAAACAATTACCTCATTTTTTCCATTTGTAAAGTAACAATAATATCTGCCTAAATGCAGAAGCTGGAGGTACTTGGTTAGTTTGAAACTTGTTTTGAAAATTTTCTATGGGACATTTCAGACAGGAACTACACATTAAATAATTCTTGCCAAAGAAAGTCATGTGGCTACTGGAAAATAAATAAATACATAAAATAAAAAAGCACAAGAATACAGCTGCGTAGCACAGCTGCACCTGTGGGTATTGCCCAGGAGGGCTAACACTCCTCGCAGCCTGGCTGAAGCATTGCCTTTGCAGCCCTTACACAGAGCAATTGCACCACTAACATGTGCCCGTAGGTTGTTAACTTTTGTATTATTTGAAACTGAAGAAGTGTGTTTCTAGAAAATATTACAGAGTTAAAGCTGGCAGTTGTGTTTTGTTTTTTTTTTCCACTTTTTTTTTTTTTTTTTTTTTTTAATATTGCATTTGAAGGCCATTTCCCATCACAGCATATATGTCTGCATGTAGAGAAGAGAGCTGTCACACGTTTCCTCTTCAACAGGAACTATAGCAAGAAAGCAAATACTGGTGCCATGCAAGAAGCCAAGAAGAAAACAAAAAATCACATGCAGGGGTTGTCCATTTTAAAATTTGTGACTGGTCAGCAGCACTAGGGGATTTCCAGTTCACCACAGTACGAGCAGGCTGACCTCTGTGTAGTGGCTGTCTGTGCCTTGCGAGTCGAGTATAAAGTGCATCATTTTTTTTTTGCATTACTGGCTCCTACAAGTCCTCCAGTGACCGTGGGTAGTGGTAGCTCCACCTGCTGCAGCACGCCTGTGGCACGCGTCCTCGCGCGTCCCCCCGAGCTGGCCGTGCTTGGCTGAGGCCTGATGCGAGCAGGGTGAAGCTGACGCTGGGTGGCCAGAAGACACAGCTGCAGAAGCTGGCAGTGCCAAAAACTGCTGCACTGCTGGCAGGCGGCATTCATCTTCCAGCCGTGCCTCTTCTGACCAGCTCCAAACAAGTGTTTGTCCTGTTCTGTGGTCATCACCGCAGAAGTAAAAATAATAGTGAGTAAACGGTGAGAAGGAGGAGAGGTGTCGCTGTAAGGACTAAGCAAAAGTTTTCTGTAATTGCTCCTAGGAGAGACAGCAGGCATGGCCACTCACTGGAGTGTGTCATGTTACTGGGAATGATCAATAAAATAACGTGTGGAAGTGCGAAACTCCAGGAGCACACTGCAGAGCAGTGTCCAGGGCACATATTTTAATAGGCTGTGTTTTTCTCTGGAAGACACATGAAGTAAATGCACGTTGGCAGCATTCGTATGGCTCGTCACGACACTCAGACATGGGTTGCATGTATATACACAGGTGCCTTTGCAGTCAGCAGTTACCGAGCTGTCGGGGTGAGGGGCTGCTCCCTTTTGGAGCTGGGAACACCACAGCGAGGCCAGAGCTGTGCACTTTGCACCCCGGCTTCAAACCGGGGGGCTGGTGGTGCCTCCACACCCCAGCACGGAGCATGGGACACCAGGACCTGGAGCAGAAGCCGGGAGGGCTCCTGTCCCCTGCCATCCGTGGTGTTGGCAAGGAGAGGAGAGCTGAGCAGGCTGAGGATCCCGAAAACTGCGGTGAACATTCAGATGTACCTGGCCTTACACACACTTAAGGTCTTGCAAAACTTCAGTGTATAAAATGGGGCCAGCAGAGGGAGTGAAATGCGGGGATGTTTTACAGCCTGTGGAAGAGGAGCTGCTGGGGTTTTGGTCCAGTTGTTGCTGGTTCAACCATGCTCCTCCAAACCCATGGTGTGGGGGCGCCGGCTCAGCAGACATCCATTTGTGCACTGTTCGTGTAATCAAGGTTGTGTCTGTATCTTCAACAGCAACAAAAAAGGTTGTATTATTGTTTTTTATTCAAAATGTGATTTCTGAACATCAATATAGTAAAATGCAAATTCTACAGCCATGGATTCACGTAAGATCTGTGCTCGTTGCTCTCGGACTATTTTTGTCAGTCAGTAGCACAGCTCTGTTCCCAGCCCCTGAGTGCGTGTGAGCTGCCTGGCTGCTCAGTGCACAGATCGTGGCATACCGAAACTGAGGGAATTCACAGCCTGAGCTGCCGTTCCGATTCTGAGTGAATATTTGAGTAAAAGGTGAGAAACTGTTACATTCATATGAACAATTGCAGTCTGGCTAAAAATGAGAAGAAACTCCAGCTACTCCTGTCCTATTTTGGCTCTGCAGAAACAGCAGAAGAATTTGAGAAACAAATGTTCAAGTTTCACACTACAGTTAAAAACTTCAATTTTCATTGATTAGCTGCTGAGAAAAGTGAGGGACAGGCTGTCATGCTGCAGATGGAGCAAAGCCTGGGGAAAGCATTAGACTCACTGCTCCATCAGGGACCTTCAGTCCCGGCCTGCAGGCCAGCCTGGGCTCTAATACTGCACACACACCCCAGTAGGTCTAAATGGGCAAAATCATCTACTTTTGGAAAACTTCCTTTAGTACAAGGAGTCTGAAGTGTGTTTTCACATTATCTTTTGTTAGCTTGAAGGATCAAAGCAAGTTTCTAGACAGAAGTTGGATTTAATTGTTTGGGTTGAGGTTTTGAGGGCAGAGAGAGGGGATTTGCTTAAGTCCTTTCAGTGAGAAGACTTCACTTGCTGTTGTCCATCCTGCAGGAGGTGCAATTAGGATCATAAGATGGTTTGGGTTGGAAGGGACCTTAAAGACCATCTAGTTGAACCCCCCCCTAAAAAAACAAACAAACAAACAAACAAAAAGTGCCAGTTTTGTAGTGCCAGATTTTCCCAAGTATGACTTGAAACTGCTGTATAAATGTTACTGTCAGGTATAACGTAGGTTGTTATATTGAGGTTTTTGTTTTGTTTTGTTTTGCTTTGTTTTTGTTTAGAGGACACTGCAAATGAGAAAAAAAAAATAATCAGCTTTAGCTGGAAATAAAAAATAAAAAAAGACAGACAGTTGGTGAAATATGTCTTGGAGAAGTGTTTTTCTGAAAACCATCCCCAGCCCGAAATTTTTCAGGAAGTTTCCTTTCAAAAAGCACTACGTACTCACTCCTCCAATTAAGGTTAAGAAGAACAAAGGGAAGTCTTTTTTTTTTTTCTTTTTTTTTTTTTTTTTTCCTGCCAGTACTATATTTGATATCTGAGAACTGGCTGATGCAATTACAAGTCTTAGCTTTCAGGGTGCTGTTTCATACCTTCAAGAGGTAAATGACAATTTCCCAGATATGGGGTGGGGGGAAGGGGTTGAAATATTGGTGAGACCGGTACATGCAGTAAGCAGCTCCTTATGATCTGATCTTCCCTGTTCTGCACCTGTGTACCGTGACAAAGTTTGCTGCACAAGTTAGACTGGATTTGTTTCCAGTGGGTCTGTCTGGTAATGGTGGCTGGGATGGGCTGAATATTTTGGGATCTCTTCAGATGTATCACCATCTAAAAGTTAGATGGTCTCACCTCGCACTCTTATCATCCCAAATGGTGGTCGGTCTGTACCTGAAATACAAGTTTAGGACCTCATTCTCATTTACTTTGCACTTAGTTTATTTCAGCTCTGTAATGTTTTCAGTTAGCATTGATTAGTGTACATGCCAATATGTGATAAATATTGAGAACTGAAAATAGTCTTTAAGTCCAAAATGTTTGAAAACCTTTGCCGTACAGGGTGCAGATAATGAACCTGTGATAAGCTCATCGCAGCAATTTCTACTTGGTGACCATGTTAGCAAGAGCTGGAATTCATGGAGCTGTATGAGAGGCCCTTAATACTAGTGAATCACCAGGCCAGCTCTGCGGTACAGGTGTCTGTTATCTCCGATTCTCCTTTCACTGAAAAAGAAAGGTCAATGCAGAGGTAGTTTGTGAAACAAAAGGTGATGTGATCAGTCAGCAGTGTGCCAGAAGTCAGTGCTAAGGATCTCCAGAGTCTGTGATATTCCCCAAACTCAGCCCTGTGTGTTGGTCTTATAGTTTTGCAGGAATGTTGAGTCCTTTTCAACTTTTTACATTCTTCTATTTCCAGTCCCCTATGTCACTTTCAATCAAAGATTATTCATATTGTGGTATATGCTGTCGGCTTTATTTTTAAGAGGTCTTTTAATCTGTGTTTATACACAAGTCTTCAAAGATACATTATTTTATTTTTTTTAGCAAAACACAGAAATGTTACAAGTTGTTAGTCATTGGATATTGTGGAATTAGCTTAAAATAAGTTTTTCCTCCTTGAAATGGGTATTTGTGTTTAGTTCAAATAATTCTGCATCAGTCTGTTAAAGATGAAAATCAGAACAACCTCTGCAATATAGGAAAGGTAAAGCGAGAACAAAATGGCACTTGGCCAATGTTTATGAATCATGGAATATGATCATGAAATCATAAGAATAACCACCAAAAGGTAAATAAATTACCCAGCCTACTACTTATTTTCATGTACAGTTTGACACAAAAGCTGAAGCCATGAATGATTTATACCTGTTTTAACAATAATACTCATTTTCCTGAAAGATGGTCAGCACTAAGGCTGCTGTGGGCACCGTGCCAGTTGTTGAAAGGTTAATGTCTCAGCAGCAATACATTAAATTATGAATTATACCAGTCCCAAAATGGAAGGTTATTAGCTCAGTATGTTTAATTAGCCCGACTCGAACTTTGCCATCTGCTAGCACTGTCCGTCACTAATGTATGGCCACGTGGAACAGGAAGGTTGGAAATAAGGTGCTGGAAGCAGGAAACCTTCACTACCACGCAACCAAACCTCACCCACTAAAACTGCCTGGGGGTGCCGATGCTCTGAAATCCCCGGCAGGTCCAAAGGCTGGCTCACACACACGGCTCTGGTGAAATCCTTCTTGGTAACCACCAACTGATCCCAGACGTGAAAGGCGCTGCACGCAGAGTTCAGGAGCACAAGGAAATCCACGAGGATACGCACGTCTTGTTTCCTCCTGAGGCTTAGGGCCAGTTTTCATGTCAAAACATTTGATTAATGTTTGTAAATTCTAATTAGAGTTGTGTCCTGGTTACATCATAGTGTTTAACGTGAAAGGAAAAGGAAGAAAGATGAGAGCCTGGGCAATGCATGTGCCAGAAAAAGAGAAGCTTTTCTAGAGACAGGTCTGGAGCTGCAACAACCACAGGCCTATGGGCAGCCCTGTACAGTGTGGCCCTTGATCATCAGAGCATCCTGCAGGCCAGTGCTCAGACATTCGGGAAGAAACAGCTCATGGTGGGTTTATTTGCACAGCATCTCTTCCCAATAACTGTGCAAGGCTGCGATATTTAGCTTTTTAACAAATATTAAAATGATACTTTTCTTATTTTTTAAAAAAGAACAAAAAGTAAAATATGCTGATCTTGTATTAGTTAAGATTGTGTGACTTGTAAAATATGATGTGCTAAGTGATAACTTAGTTAATCATTCATCATTATTATAAGGGTGCTTTTGTGGGGGTTACGTGTTAAAACTGAGGTCAGAAGTGTGTCCAGGAAAGTGGAATGTCCAAACGGGGAAGATTTTGAAGTTGTAAGAGGCCAAACACAGTCCCAATTTTAATTTTCCTTTCTCCTTCTCCTATCCAAGGTAAGATAACCTTGCCATGGAGGAAAGGGATTTGAACAGACGTAACGTAGAGCCTTCCAGTAGCCGGACACAAAAATTAAGAGAGAGTTTATTCATTCCCACCCCAACAAAGCCCAGCAGAATTTAAAGATATTTTAACCTACAAAGGAGATTGGGTCAAACACTTACTAATTCACTGAAAACTAGTCTAGGTGGAGAGGTCCATGTAATTCCACTGGCTACAAAGTCTCTGTGTTTCTATGTTGCATGAAAAGAGTAAAGAAAGAGTCTGACAGAAATCACAAGGCATCCAAGTCAGTGGAAGAGACAGTATCAGGTAGAGAATTCACTCCTTTTTCTTAATTTACTCACTGTTTCTTCTTCTCCTCTGGAGTTTTTGCTGATTCCCTCTCCTTCACTTTAGTAAATCCTCTGTGCTTGAACTTTTGTAGCAGGTGGCATGGTTGGAATATTGGAGTAATACGTATTAGAGTAAAACCTGCAGACGGAAATAGAAAGTAAATGGAAGATTAATTGATCAGAGGAAGGGCAAAGGATGGAGGGGATAAAACAAAGGGAAGGAAAGACAAAAATAATACCTTACCTGTGTTCTACAATAACTTATTATTTTTATATAGTGCCCACGGTGTACAGGATCTGTTTTACTGAACAAATAGGAAAAAAAGAGTTCTCAGCCCCAAACAGCAAACATATTAATTTATAATGTGACAGCCCAACTAAACAAGTGGTCAGGCCAATGCAACAAGGAATAATTTAGGGCTTATGGAGCCTGAGTTACTTTAGTTTGGTATATGCACATGTGCATTCCATCAGATGGAAGTCTCTTGTTTTTGTAATAACTTATTGCAGAAGAAAAATTTCTCTCTCAGGAAAGTTCTGAGTGAGAGAGGGAGGGTTTGAGGGCATGGACAAGTGTTTTATGCAGAGGAACAAAGAGACTGCCATTTTAATACATCATAAAAGGAGTGACAAATTTAACCACAGCCTTACAGCAGAGGTACTGCAAATCACCCCCCAGCCAGGATTCAAGGAAGCTCGTAGTGGGCTGAGAAGTGGTGCAGAGTGAAGAGAAAAGCAGAGGAGACGGGAGGAAAAACTGGAGCATTTGCTCTGAGCCATCCAGAGCTCGAGTTTCTAATGAGCCGTCCAGATGGGACAGCGAGGAGGTGACCTGAAACAACACCACCGAGCAGGAGAGGGTTCCAGGGGAGAAGCAAACCCACCGTGACCACAGAATCGGGGCAGCAATAGCAAAGTTGTTTTCTAGCACAGTTACTGCAGTTTCAATTGCAGTTTTATTCCAACAGCAAATTCCAAAGTTTTATGTCCATAAAGGTTTAGACATAAACAAGAAAGAAGTCAGGAAAGTGGTATGTACTTGTATAAACAGTTCCACTTTATAATTAATGCTGGAGATCAGGGGAGCAGGAATAGCTGTGCATGTGTGGTCATTCAGATTTACTGTTGGCCTTATTAAAACCTAGTTCTACAATAATTTTATGCCCAGGTAGGGCAGAAAGAGAGCAGGATGCCCCCAAGCAACCCATAAATAGTGTGGTGAAGACAAAGTGTTTATTACTTAGCTTCACAAAGGCTCTGTAAGTGCTCTCCCAGGGTACATATACTTGTACCCCAGATGCCAATTCTGCAAATTAGCATTATTTCTCAAAATACTATGTAAACAGAAGTCATTTGAATACTTGATTTCATCAGACAGAGTACCACATGGAAACGTCAGTATCTTCTCTTCCCTTCTGCAGAGCGATCAGAGGTTTTCATTGCCTTTGTGTTTCTCTTGGAGTATTGTTACTGATGAAAAAAACTTGCAGGGTCTGGGATCTTTACAGAACTTTATTCCTCAGGATTTTGTCCCATCTCATTGCCATCTTTCTTCCTCATCTTCCCCCTCTCTGCACCAAAACAGCCATTAGCCTTTGAACTAAAGAAAACTTTCAAGAGACGAGGTGAGATTACAAACTAATCAGTCTGAAAGAGCAACTCTGGGGCATGAACTTTCCCATTTGTTACTGAAGTGTGCTATTTTGAATCTTCTGTTTAATAGTTTAAATGACTATGCCAGAAGTTATTTCATGTCTGAGACACATAGGGAATTTCAGGGATATGAGATCCTGTCAAATAAACTTCAGGATGTACCTTTTTGATTAGTAGAAAAGCTACCAGTAAGTTCAGCTCAGGTGTTTGCTAATGAGCTCTTATTGTATCATTGTGTCCTACAATTATGAGTTGTTCAAATTTTAGAAACTTTCACCTTTTTTTTTCAATCCATTTCTGTATTGTATTTCACATAGAAACAGGTACCTTAGTTTAGAGGAGAACAACACAGGGTGAGATTTTCCAGGGCTAAAAGCAACTGTTGGATCCCATTGGGAGGATGCATAGCTATCCTGTTCAGTGAAATAAAGACATACTTTTAATCCTGAATGTAGCAGGATACTGGATTTTAAAGTCCTTCTTACAGCAGAAAAGTTGCCACTGACCAGTAAGCCATTGCTAGGAGGTGCTGTGTTCGCTGAGAGGGAGAAGGCACTTCTTTTTCCTAGGAGGTTGATCTTAGTCATAATTCTTTGGAGCTGCTGATATTTTGAGTCTTTTGACTTAATTCATTGGAATTAAGAAAGGAAGAAAGGGGTAAGTGAGGACGATCAGTGATGCACTGTAAATTGGTAAGATTTCATGGCACCCCATATGGATGTTGTCTGTGTGTCTGGAAACACATCAAGAGAATTTACGCAATCGTGTCTTTTATGCTCTGATCCCTCAAGTCAGTGTTATTCCCATTTTACAGGCCAGGCAAATAGGACAAAGAGCGGAGGAAAGTTTTGAAGTCCATCCTCGTATACCTTTGTCTTGGGCACTTCTAGTGTGCCGTGTGTACTGCTCTGGCTGGTCCTTCAGTACAGCCAGCAAGTCTGTGGCATGGCTAGGAATAGAAGCCAGGCCCTTATTCCAACTCCCAGATCCTCAAGAATATTTTTAGGTACCTAATACCATTTATTTTATTTTATTTTATTTTATTTTATTTTATTTGGCCAAAGTGCTTAGAAACAAGATCATGCTTCCTCCTGAAATAATTTTTAAAATCATACTTATGTGATCTTGGACTTCTGTTTTTCAGGGATTGTGTGCAGTTTGGCCATATTTAAGAACAAATGGGCTTCAAAAGTAGTTTGTGGAGAGTTCTGAGTGTACAGTGCTTCTGTACAGCCTTAAAGTATGACTAAGTATACAGGGAAGATGGTGCAGAGTCTCTGTCTTCTGCAGAGTCTGAGAAGAGCTTTGGCAGAACGTAGTCATTGGGTAGCAATGTGGGGGAGCAGTAGAAGGCTTCTTTTAATGGCCGTAAGATTCAGATTCATTTTTTGCTGTCTCCAAAAGACAAAATATTGTGCTTTTGTACCCCCTTTTGTTTTGTTTGCATCTTTCTTTTCTCAAACACAAAATCTTTCATATTTAAAATACAGCAAGGCCATTGCTGTACACCAGTTTACCAATATTTTAATTAAAATGATGCTAACACACAAGAAGCTTCCAGAAACCCCAATGACAGCTGGCCTACAGCATGCTGAAGCTTTTCCAGCCTCAGTGCTGCAGCCTTTACTCAAAATGCTCACAGTGGCCTGGAGAAATATACCGATTTTCTACATATGGTTATTTTTTTATTATGCTAACTCAACATCTCATTTGAAGCCCTGCTCCTGCATCCTATCTATTATTAATTAATTGATTTCCTATAAGCTTGTTACTTCAATTGCTATAACATCCTCACAATGTGCATGGCTTTTCAGGCAACAGAAGACAGTTCCCGTCACAAAGAGCAAACACGCCAAAAATGCCAAGTCAGACAAAGGCGAAAGAGCACTGCAAGAAGCAAGTAGATGAGTGGACAAGCCATGGCATGCTCATGCCGTGGTTATCGTTTTCTTTTTGGTTAAATGCCTCAGATTCCCAGTAGTGTTCGCTATTCATCCTCTGTCCCCAGTCCTCACCGTTGCCCACAGCCATTCTCTGTTCCTCCCATCACACATCATTTGGCCACCTCCTGTTTGCTTTCCTCGGACATGCAGTTACTTGTAAGATGAACAGATGTGAGGGGCAGCGTGTTTCTTGGTGACTCCCCCCATAGTTGTCACAGGAAGAAAAGGGCTTGAGGAGGATATGGGAGCCCAGAGGCCATTCCTGTGCAGGGTCGGGCTGTCCCATGCGAGGGGAACACAGCCTCCGTGGGGCAAACGCTGGGGGAACAGAGCCTCTGCGTTTGCTCCAGCCTTTGAGGTTCTTCCCTCCTCTCGCTGAGTCCAGTGCCGAGTGGTAAATGTGCTTATTAGAGTGCTAATGTCCTGCCAGTGGAATCCTACCTCCAAGTATATTAGGGTAATGAGTTCACACCTAACTAATGGAGACTTAATAGAGTTACTAATAGGCTGCCTTTTCCCCCACGGTTTATGACCCTGCAGGCCGGAGCTGTGAGGGGAGGGAGAGGCTGGAGGCTGCTCTCGGTCCCGCAGACGCCACGGCAGCGCTCCGGCCCGGCCGCCAGCCTCCGCCTGCCTCAGGAGTTCCTTTCCAGGGACATCATCCCTCCACCTTTCTGCGAGGAAAAATAAACAGTTTGAGGCTCCTGCGTCTTTATTAAACATTTCCTTCAAGCTGCATACTTTGGCTCCGTGCCCAAGTGCACCAAGAAAGCTTCCACAGAGCAGCTCAAGGCCGGAGTCCGGCCGCCGGCTGCCCGGGATAAACAGCCCCGGCGGGGCCCAGCACCTGCCCCCGCCTCGGCCTGGCCACGGTGCCGAGAGGCCGCGAGGGCGCCTGCTCAGCACGGCCGTGTGC
Source organism: Netta rufina (assembly GCF_964035555.1). Classification (NCBI taxonomy): domain Eukaryota; kingdom Metazoa; phylum Chordata; class Aves; order Anseriformes; family Anatidae; genus Netta; species Netta rufina. The sequence goes on along the minus strand of NC_140136.1, from coordinate 590,439 downwards.
GGCTCTGCTCACCGACACAGGCCGACGTGGCAGCGAGGTGGGTGGGGAGGGGACGGCGAGCGCCCCGGGACAGCAGAGGTTGTCTGGTGCTGCTGGCGGGGAGGGCTGGCGTCGGTGTGGAGGGGGTTTGGAGAGCTGCTGGAGCTGGGGGAGGAAAAGCAGTGATATTCTTAAGTCTGTAGCACCAGGTGAATGGTATGTTAGCACTTAAAGACGCATTCTCTACCCACCACCAGCAGTGCTTCTGCCGGGTGACGGTGTGGGGTTTGCCGTGGGTTGAGTCCCTGCCTGAGCGTGGTGGCCGCCCGTCACGGCCCTGCAGAGGGAAAAGCGGTGTCAGACGGCGTCATGCCGGGCGGGCAACGTGTCTGCGAGCCGCACAAGGACACAGCGCCGAGCCCCAGGCCCTGAGAGAGGGGCCCGGCCCCAGGAGGTCCCGCTGGAGGGGGCTGAAAGCCGCGGGCAGCGGGGCACGGCGGCGGGGTGATGTCAGCGCTTCCTTCTGGGCCGGTCGTGTGCGCCTGCCAGGTAAACAGTCTAGAAATAGACGGGAGGAAGGCAGCGGATGGAGCGTGCAGCCGGGCTGGAGCTCGGCCTCCACCCTTTCCTCGCCACAGCCGTCATCACAGGCAGCTTTCCTGGCCTGGAGCGGGGTGCTCGGGGCAGAGCTGGCAAATGTGCAAGGAAGCAAAGCCAGGACTCTCGTGTAGCATGGTTTTAAAATGTAGTGCCCACGTTGTGAGACGGTGCTGGCAGAACAAGCAGGCAGAGGTTGTTGATGCGGTGGCTACAGCAGAGCTGCTTCATCCCCGTTTGGGCAGCAGGAGCCCAGTGGCTGGGATGGCGGAGGTGGGCGCCGCAGCTAACGCACCTCACTGAGCAGGGAACCCTGCTGTGCCCTGAGCTGGGAACAGGTTAAAATCGAGGCATTTATTGCAAGCATAGAAGCTCACTTACGTCGTGTGAAGTGTTCCCAGCAACTGAACAACAGAAGTTCAGGTATAGAAACTCTGTAAAGTGCCAAGAATATTCTTAGTTGGCTCTTTCCTCATTCACTAGAAATGTGCCTTTTCTGTGACGCCTTTCAGAGCAGTCTGGCAGTTAAATTAGTAACTACAATAAAAACTACCAGTGCTGCTTGGAGACAGGGTTTTCTAAATCTCTGCTCATCAAAAATATAACGCGTGGTCTAAGCCGCCTCCTGAGGCAGGAAGCCTGGCCTCGAGTCCCGGGCTTGCCCCGCTTTCATTGACCTCAGCAGACAAAATGCGCGGCACCGTGCAGGTTCTTCTCTGGGACAGGGGCCATATCTTTTCCAGGCATGATGGAGTACTTTTTCAGGAATTTTCCAGGCATGGTAGTGTGATCCTGTGCATCATCCACACATGTGTCCTGTCTGGAGTGGCAGAGAGAAACTGCAAGAGCAGAAAGCTGGGAAAACACTGTCACAGCTACTGCTGATGGCCAGGTGCCCGCTCAGCACTTTCCTTTACCCCCACAAAACAAAGCTGCCGTCATAGCAAGTACCCATAAAATGCAAGGCATTCTGAGTGCGGAGATTAGTGGTAATTTTACAAGGACTCAAATAACGTCGGTCTGCAGGGTGCAGCACTGCCTTGAAAGGGAACAGCAGACATTTCCCCTGGAAGCAAGTTTCCTCTTTCGAGCAGTTTACAGCTGAAGCGCAGTGTCGGATTGTGGCACAAATATCCTATCAGCCTTGGGTTGGAAGACAGATATTTGATACCTCTTTCTGTTGCCGAAACGCGCTGCCCAGACGAGGCTCCCAGCACGGTTATTTTTTGAAGCATTATGTAATTGGATTGCATGGTCAGTAGTGCTTCCTTAACGAGCCTTTCAGCAAGCCCTCCGCCTGCCGCAGCCAATCCTCAGCCCTTACATACACACTTACTCACGCAGGCTCAGTCTGGAGTAAACTCGCTGCTAAATACAGTTTGGACGCGGATGAGACCAGGCTCGGAATAGACCTTCCGCCGCCCGCGGTGCGCGAGGCGCGGTGCCTGGCTCTGCCGCTGCCCCAGCGGGGCCACGCTGGCGTTTCCTGGCCGCGGGCTCCCCTCCTCCTGCCCCTGCCTGGGCCCTCCCGGGGAAAACCTGCTCGCTGCAGCACAGAGGGGCGACCAGGCACCGGTGGTCCCAGTCCTCCCGGTGCAGGCTACAGCCTGGGGTCTGCCGCTGTGATGGTCCCCGGGGCTTGAAGCCATCGGTCCCCAGCCATGGGCAGACTCTGCCACTGCGCCCAGGCCCCAAGTGTCACGGGGCCTTCCTGTCCCCAGGTTTGGGTGCAAGCTGGAGTGCCGAGCCAGGAGCTCTGTCTCCAGACGCCTTCGTGGGTCAGGCTGCAAAGTAACCGTGCTCGTGGCCCACTGCCGGAGACAAAGTGTGGGGCTGGCCCCTCGTCCGTCGGCGGCGTTTGGCAGGACTTGGCCGTCCCCCCCGGCCACTGTCCGTGTGCCGGTTGTGGCTGTGCTGAGTCACTGCTTCCTGTTTGCGATTGCTGACTGGTGGCAGCAGTTGCAGGAGCAAGAAGAGATATTAAAAAGTGTGAACTTCCACTGGGACCAGCCGATACAATTAGGGCCGTGCCAAGAAATACACTGCAGCGAGCAGTTGTTTAAAGGGATGCAGAGCACTGCGCACCCCCTGTTCCCTTGCTGCAGGAAGTAGGAAAAATGAACATCACCAGCCTTTTATCATCGGTGAACCCAAATAAAAATGGTGTTTGCCTCCTAAAGCTTGCTCTGGCTCTTCTCCACGCTCCTCCTCAAAGTGATTGACCCAGCCTTCCAGCCAGGGTCTTCTCTACCTGCCACCTCAGCAGCTGCTGAGTAGGGAACCTTCTTTCACCCAGGAGTGGCTCTCTCTGGAAAGCCTACGTGATGCTGTGTAAATGGGGCTGCTTCAGAAGCCATACACAACTGTAATGTTATTTCCATTCTTTTTTTTTTTTTTTTTTTTTTTTTTAATGGGAAATATCCCTGGGGAAAAGCATGAAAGTATATGGAGAAGGTGCTCTCTGATCATTAAGATCTAAATGTAGCATCCGAGCAGCATGTGTGCTTCTTCATATTATGCTGAAATTCATCTTAAAGTGCTGCTCCTATGTGGGCATTTCCCTTTTTGTCCTTTTTTTGCTTGAACGTTTGGAAGCATTGCCAATAGTTTCATCTCCAGCCCTGGTGATTAATGTCTCCAAAAGTTCTTTCTCTGCTCTATTGTTTATTATATTTATATCAGCCTTTTAATTTGTATTTTAAATCCATATTAACTTTTTAGCCTTACTTTCAGAATATGCGTTCTGCTTATTAAGCTAAGCACAGGAATTAGAGGATGGAGTTCTATGGACTGTGAGATACCAGAGGATAGAAAATATACTGAGACTGGTCTTTTTTGAAGTGAATATAGTTGTTGTCAGCTAAGAAGAAGGAAAAAAAAAAACAAAAAAAAAAAAAAAAACAAAAAAAAAAACGCAACTTAACTTTTTTTACTGGCACTAGACTGATTTTTTTTTATATATTTTTTTTTTTTAGCCCTGTGACAGACACAAGGCTGAGGACTGCCATAGAGAACATACATTAGGAAAAAAAAAGAAAAAAAATAGCCTCAGTTATTTCAACAAATACCAAAAGTGGATTGAGAGTGGATGAAGAGGAGGAGGAGGCAATAGTGAACACACAACACAGTTCAAGCTGGCAAGGAGCCCTTTCTTGAAGAATGTAAGTTTAACCTTTAGCATTCAAGTGTCTGGGCTTAAGTGTCATTATGAGCAATACTTTCCTCCAGCACAGCCTCTCCTGCCTGGAGGAGGGCTCTGTGCAACCCCATCAGTTTTCCCCTTTCCTTTACAGAGTACAAAAATATGTATTTGTCTGCTTATGTTCAGCAAAGTTACTTTGAATGGCAGCCCCTTGTTGACAAAAGCAGGATGCTGCTGGCTGGGTCCGAGGGAGGCTCCACTCTGCCCTGGCCGTGCCCGGAGCGGTCAGTGGAGGCTCTGGTGCAGCTATCGCCCGATAAAGCAAATTCCTTGCCTGGCTGGCATTCACTGCCTGCCTTCTGGATAAAGGCTGCGTGCCCCAGACTTAAACAGGAGTCAGGCGGCTGGGCTGGGGGCTGCCATAGCGTGCTGTCCACAACCGGCCCCTTTGTTCTGCGCGCCGCACCAGGTATCTCTGCGGTTCTTGCATGCTCGTTCTGGCCGGCGGAAGAAAGAGGCTCTGCTAGTGAATTGCTTTTGCGAGAAGCAAGCTAAAATGAGGAGGAGGGAGGGATGGGCCTGGTGTCACCGTGTCTGTCCACCTCCCCCCCACCCCAAGTGCAAAACAGTTAATCTCACCTTTTGATAGAGGCAACACAGAAAAAAATTAGAGAGACAGCAGCAGACAAACATCAGACCTGGCTGCTGCAAATGGACAGGCTAGATGTGCCCCCCAAATCAGCTCCAGCTGTAAAACACTTCAGGGCTGATAGAAACCACACGCATCCCAGGCATAACCGATCTGCAAAGCTGCATTCCAATAAAAATGCAGCATAGACATAAAAGAAATACTGACTGGGATTCCCATCCTGATTTGGGTGCCGGGGGAGGGAGCGGGGACGACACGACAGGGGAGGCAATCCTTCCAGCCCTGGGTCTGTCCTCTCTCTGCCTGGGTGCAGGGCTGAGTAAGGAGCAGCTCGCTGAATTGCAGAGGGAGGAGCGGAGCCTCCTTTAGCCGCTGCTGCAGCTCCCTGGTGTTTGGTTCCCAGATCCCAGCCCTCAGAGGGCACAAATCAAAGCAGCTATACAGGCTAATAGGGGAGGGTCAGGGTTAGCTGCAGGGTACATCACTGACTGAAATCACATGCTGGAATCCGAATTTAAATAAGCATGCCTCACGTCTGAGGCTGTGCTGCAAATGTCAAATGTGCTTATGTTAAATACAGGTAATATTCTGAATGTACGTTTGAGAACATGATTCTTTCAGATACCTTGTCTGATGAATTTTGCATCTCATATTTGTGATTTATTTTATGCGAAGTACACACTCCCTTCTTCTTTCCACCTTTTGTGAAAACTCAGGTCTTAGAGGAAATAAGAACGTATATACATATATAGAGAGCTAAAGATGAACTACTGGGTTAGCTGTAGCAAAGATGCTACATCAGATCAGGTTTCTCACTGCTTAAAAGACAGGCTTTGAGTCCATGGTTACTCTGTTTTAAGTACAGCTGGTATTGGTGCTTAACTGACCAAAGAATTTGATGCAGGCTTTTCTGCAAATCTCCATCTTAATTCTAAAATAATTTGGAGGGGAAGAAGGCAGCTGGAATATTTTCTGAGGTGTTCTTGGTACGTGACTTAGGGTGAAAGGTGTTAGACGTGTGATGCTGTGGCGTGTTTCTGGCCCATGGAGGGGGATGACTGTAGGGCTGCAGGAACCGTGGGCGAGGGTTGCTCTGCCACAGTCCCAGCTCAGAAGACCCAGGCTGGCCTCAAGGCAGGCATGTGCTTTTAGTCACCGTATTGACATGCTCTGAATTTTGTTAAAACTGCCCTGTAAAACAGAACTCTTCTCAGTGCTGAAAACAATTTCATTTTCTTTTCTAATTTGGTGGGAATTGTAATTTTACTTTGTAACTTATTTCCCTCTCTTCCCTTTTAAGATGGTTCCCAAACATTTATTGTGGGATTTTTCATTTGAAATAGTTTTCTAGGGAAATTACTGTGACAGTGATTTAATTGTTTAATTAAAATCTGACATTGATGACAACATAAATACAATAAGCATGAGGTGATACAGGCATTAAACAAGTGCAATTGTGGAACACATCCATAGAGTACTCGGAGCACACAGAGCAGCTCACAAAGAAATGATGTTCAATATTTATCAGGTTAGTGAGTCCTAATTAAATGCCAAGACTTTTTTCTTCATTTCTTAAAAAAAAAGAACATATAGATGTATTCCAAGTGCTCATTTCCATCACAAACACATCTACTTGTCTTGTGTTTAGGCCTGTGAAAAAGCAAATTCGTATTAAAAATCTGCTAGTTGACTTAAGGGCTATGCACTGAGCCTGACTACAGCAACCCAGCCAGAGGGTCTGAGGTCGCTGGAACAGCCCAGCACTGTCCCACCACTCCCAGTGGCTATGCTAAGTGCAGTGATTACAAAATGGATGGACAGATTTCTTTTAATAATATAGTAAAAAAAAAAAAATAAATATATATATATATATATGTATATTGAAGACAAAAGAACAAGCGTTCCTCTGAATATTTCCCCCCTCAAGTTCAAATCTCTCCAAAATCCTACCGTGCGTATTTCTTCTGGGGAAATACACGCAGCCCCCTCTAGCACATCCACACCTCTCTCTCAGCAATGAAGGAGTCAGCCCCCTGCCCACTGAACAACACAGACACGCTGCCAGAAAAAAGGCACGTTATCTGGCTGGAATTGCTCAGCAGTGCGTCTCTCCAGCCCTCTGTTTCTAAGCATTTCTGCCTCCCAACAACAAACGTGCTGCTGTTGGAATATCCCTTCCCATGCCTCTTGCTGGGCACCTTGAAATGTTATCAGATCGCTTCTGCAGCTTACGCAGCCCTTTGCGATCAGTCGCTTCTCATCATCTGCACTTTCACCTCTTTCCAAACTCCTAAATAAATGCATCTGCTCCGGTTTAATCCATGTTAGCCGTCCCCCCTTCTTGTATGAAACTTCATGCAAACTTTCTGAATAAAAAGGAAAGCTTACCTGGACAATGCTTTGAGTATGAAGTAATAACTGATAAAGCCAGACACCCCAACTCCAGTGCAGGGATTTGATTGCAAATTTCCATTGCAAAGGAGCAGAGGGAACTGGAAATCTGACAAATGCCTTCAAATTGACCTGTGTTTTCACAATGCACGCTGTGTTTAAAATGAATGGCAGACTTTATCATTTGGAGCTCCTTCAAGGACTCCAGCCTTCTACGCTTTGTTCTAATTCTTTAGACATATTTCCAAGAAGCACAAGGCTCTGCAAGTGGATGATATTATGGAGATTTCTTTTTCTAACCAGGATTTTTTTTTCCACAATAATTTTTAAAGCCTGAATTTAAAAAGATAGCCTGGAACTTCTTCCCTACTATACACATCCCACATCCATACATTCACCCCTAATGTCAGTTCAGTGAGCAGGCCTCTTGCACCTTAAGGTTTTGGTCCAATTCCCACATACTGCTGAGTGGAAACAGGCGGCATGCAGCCAGGCTGGTGACTGAAGAATGTGATATGGTTGTGGCTCCCCCCAAATTCACAGTAGTCAACTGCTTTCACCACAGCCACCTGCAAATCTGGCCCACTCTTGCCTCGGGATAGATCTTCTCCTAAGATGCTCAACAGCCCAAGCGTGTTTCTACAGGAGGACTTGGGCTCCTCGCAGAGCCACGGGAACCTGAGGCCGCTTACCCCTATGCTACATGTCAAAGAAAACAGCTTTTTTTTTTTTTTTTTTTTAAAGTTATGTCCAGAAAGCCATATGCGCTGCCTCAGAAGCTGAACATTTTGCATTAAAATTGTTCCTCTTAATTAACAAATAGTAGAATTTCCCTTAAAACACTGGTATTAGTTTCATTTGTTCAAAGTAACATATAAATGAAACTATATGATTCTGTGTACAAATATGTCACATATGCTGCAAGAGAAAAAATAGGGTTAATTTAATAATTCAAGTGTCTTTAACAAGTTTCTCATGGGAAAAATCTGTCTTATTTTTCCTGCAAATCTGATACTGAGAGATTTTTTCTAAGCACAGTAAAAGGCATTTGAACCGAAGATCCAATCCAAGGATATGTAAAGCTACATATATAGAAAGAGGCATCCGTAGTATTACAGATAAGGTCACATCAAGATTTCCAATTAAAGCAAGGGTAGGCTCCCTGTATTTTAGAAACTGGTTTCTCTTACCTAGAACAAAGAAGTCTTAATGGAAGTTAATTTTCTAGAGGAGAACTGTGCGCACATATGTGTTTGAATGTTTTACCTAATGATTACTGTACAAATTACTCCTTAATTCCTTCGACTTATTTTGCTATTTGTACAGTTGTCTGGCTGGCGCTCCAGTTACTGCTTGCTCGCTTCCTTCTTTGCGCGCACAGACACACACACACCCCGCCACCTCTTTTTGCACCCCAGTAAAAATGGGAACTCTTCCATTTCCCAGCCTCTGAATGCCTGTGGTCAGGACGAGGGGCAAAATCTTTGTCGTCCGCTTCATCTGGCTGCATTTCTCTTCGCAGCTGTGGCAGCAGTCGCTGCCTCATCTTCTGCCCTTACCAGGAGGGGAGCGAGATGCCCTAGGACTTGACCCCGCAGCAGAGGCTGCTCTGGCTGGACCCAGCACCCAGGAGGGGTGTGGGGACGCGGTGCGCTCCCCTCTTCCCGCGCAACCCTCCCGCTCCTGGGTGCAGCCGCGCTCCCGGCGCCTCTGACCCCGGCGACCGCTGCCCTCCTCCCTTTTGGGGCACTCGGGATCACCGTGGGAGCATAAAAGGACAAGAATGCAGGAGCGGCGAGAGACTGTCACAGGAGGGCACAGCGCAGCACAGCCAGAGGAACAGCAGGATTGCCGAAAAGAGGGATGTTTGGTTTGTGTTAACTACCCAGACAGACGCACTTCGGCATGTTTGCGTTTATGGAATCCATATGTTGTCATGGGAAATTAAAGGACAGCAACACAAAACTAGAATTTGCGACGCAAATGCAAAGAAAACGTACATGACTACCAGACTCTGCATTTGCACGTGTTACTGCTAAGGTGCCTATTTCTGGAGGATCAAAGTTACTAGATTTGCTCGCCACCTTCTCCACATGTTTACTTTTTCTTTCCTCTGCAAAGAGTGTACACAGGCAGCACCCATTCTCAGACGGGTCCACTGGATCTACAGCCTCTAGTGAATATATGCGCTTCTTGTAAGTTATACCAACTACTAAAAGACAAGGGTTACTTTATTCTTGCCTCAATTTCATCGTCAAAACACGTTTGTTCCATATTCAGTAAGAACAACAGTTACAAATTACATGCACCTTTATAGATAGCGCACCAAGCAGCCCTGAGAAATTCTACTTGCCTCAGGGCTTGCTGGGTTGGGGCTTGCTTTTTTTTTTTTTTGAAGGGAAAATAATATTACAGTTACTCCTCCATAAAGCTGGACACACACATTTTGAGCAGGAACAGACAGATTTTTAAGGGCAGCTTTTAAAGACAAACAAGCAATGCATTGGAGTCTATTCATTTAACAAGCCAAAAGACCTCATACACAGCATGCGCATTGTAACCGTACACAGTCAGTGCTGCATTTATAATATTCAAATAACCGTGGCACATATTAAACCTTGATTCTTAAATCTTCCAAATGCAAGACACTTCCAGTAACGTATCAACTAGTACAGCCTTTCTTCAATTTCTAGTAAGCTCTCCTCTTCATTTACCCCCCCATCCCACTAAAGGGACTTGTCAAAATTTCAAATGACCACCACCAGGCTAAGAAATATGGAAAGCTTGATACATTTCATTAGAAATACTAACAAACATGCAGTTTATTACCTTTCAGTATAAAATACATCTACATTAAGGTTCTCCAAAATGGAAAAACTGACCGCAACCGCATTCCTTGTTCAACGCTATGAAACAAACCGGGAAGTTAATTATTTAGGTTACCATTTAAAAGAAAAAAAAAAAAAAAAAGGAAGAAGAAAAAAGAAAAAAATACAATTTGAAAAGCTTCTTTAGGTTTTCAAAAGAGATGATTTAATTCAGCTGCATTTCTGCCAGTAACAAAACAGTCTCTTATAGGAAGATGAAGAAAACATATTCCTGAATCCTGGATCGAGGCTCTTTACTGGTTCAGTTCCTAAAATTCAAATCCCCCATTCCCAGCAGTCATCTACATTTTTCACCAAGGTTGGCTTGGAGAGGGAAAAGCTGCTGGAAATAAAAATTTTTTAAAAATGTAAATAATAACTAGAAATGTCTGCAAACAGAAAGGGGAAAAAAAAATGTTACCGTAACACCAGAGAAGTATTTATTTAATCAAACCAGAGATTCTGTTGGGACTGGAGGAATGTTGCATCCTTTCCTAAAAAAAAGGGAAAAAAAAAAAAAAAGAGGGGGGGGTGGAAGAGGAGGGGGTGGGGGGAGAAAGGAGAAAGCAAGAAAGAAAAAAGGCAGAGGCACAGCCGCCTCCTGGAGTTCCCCATTGTCCGGGGCTATAGAGAGCCCCAGAATGGCATTAAACTCACAAAAGGCATATTGTGCAGGGGACAAAAAAAGCCCCTTCTTCTACAATAACTTTTAGCTTCTTATTTTTAGAAAATGACAAAGCTGTTGCCAGCGATGGCTGGTGAAACCTGTAGCCCGGCTCCCAGCGCGGCTGCCCGCGGCCGTATCGATCAGCTGTCCCGCTCCGAGAGGCGGCCGCAAAGTTTGCGGGGAGCGCGGCCCGGGGCCGCCCCGCACCGGGGGATGCGCGGGGCCGCTCCTCCGCGCCCGCCCCGCGCCGGGGGCGCCGCGGGGGCCGGGGCCGGGGCCGGGGCGCGGGCACAAAGTTGCGCTCGCCGCCGGCCGCAACTTTCCCGGCTCCTCCCGGGGAAACTTCGGCGGCGGCGGGGGTCGTCCTCGCCCTGCCCTGCCCTGCCCTGCGCGGGGCGGCGCGGCCCCGCCCGGGGCGCGGGGGCAGGTGGCCCCGCCGAGCGCCCGGCCGGCGGCGCGGTGCGGAGCGGAGCGGTGCGGAGCGGAGCGGGGCCGGCCGCGCGCCCCCTCCCCGGCCCCGGCGCGGCGCTGCGCGGAGCGGCGCGGAGCAGCGCGGAGCCCCCCCGCCGCGGGCTGGGGGCCGGCCGCTTGCCCCAAGTTTCGGTGCGGCGCCGCCGCCGCCGCCGCCGCCGCGCTCCCCCCGCCCGCTCCTGCTCGCTCGCTCCCTCCCCCGCCGCCTGGGCTGAATCTTATTGATCCAGAAGGTGGCTAATTAGCCCTTCCCGTCGTGCCTGGGTAATGAGGCACATGCGCACTGCACTAATCAGCCATTTTTTGCAGGAAACTAATTAGCAGAATAAAGATCCAAAGAGTTTTTTTTCTTCCCAATCATCAGATCTGAGTCCGGGCGCTTCCTGCTCCGGCGACCGCCAGCCCCGCCGCCCGCTCCGCTCCGCGCCGCGCCGCTCCGCCCCGACCCGACCCGAGCCGCCCGCCGCCGCCGCTGCTGCTGCCGCCGCCCGCGGCCCCCTCTCTCCGGGGGGCTGCAAACTCCCCGACAACGATGCTGCTGCTGGGCAGCGGCGGCGGCGGCGGCGGCTCCCGCTCGGCTCCGGCTGCTGCCCCCGGCTCCCGCTGCTGCTGCCCCGGGCCCCTCCGCGGAGCGCGCTCCTGCCGCCGCAGCCGCCGCAGCCTGCATGGGATCTGTAGCCCCCGCGCCGCCGCCCGGGATTAAAAGCGCCGCCGCCGCCGGAGCAGCGACCGCGTAAGTGGCAACTTTTCTGCCCTGTCCCCCGCGCGGGCTCCTCCTGCTCGGGGCGCCCGGGCTGCTTTGCATGGGGCTGGTCCGGCCCCCCCCTCCCTCCCGCTCCCACCCACCGCCCCGGATCCCCCAGCAAACTTTGTGCCGCTCGCCGGCCCGGAGCCCCGCCGCCGCCGCCGGGGACGCGCAGGTGCCGGCGCCGCGGGGGCCGCTGCGCGCCCGCGGAGCCCCCGCCCCGCCCGGCGGCCGAGAGCCGGCGGCCGAGCGGCGCTGCCCGGCTTTGTGCGGCCGCGGGGCCGCCGGGCGGCGCGGAGCGGCGCGGAGCGGAGCGGAGCCGGGCGGCGACCCGCGCCATCTGCATAATCGATGGGGCGGCGGGCGGCGGGGGCCGGCGGCCCGCGGGGGGACGCGGCCGGGCGCGGGGCCGGCGAGGCCGCGGGGCGGAGGCGGCGCTGCCGCCCGCCGGGACCCCCCGCCCCGGCGGGACCGGGCGCGCGCGGGGCTCCGCGCAGCCGGGGCCGCGGAAAACAAAGGGGCGAGGAACTCCGCCGAGCCGAGCCGAGCCGAGCCGCCCCGGGCCGAGCGGCCGGCCCCGCGCACGGACCCCGCCGGCCGCGTGGCCCCGTCCCCGGGACGTGCTCCGGAATAGAATTGCAAATGAGAGTAATTATTATTTTTATTTTCGGCGGGCAGGCTCAGTTTTGGAAAGAATGCGGCTAGGGGGATGGGAGAGGTGAAGGCAGCAAACGCCACTGTAGGCCAATCCCCCCTTTCTCAGTTTCAGTTTTTAATTACTTAATGCCGAAGCGCACAGCGCTTATCTAAATATTTGCAAATGCTCTTTCCTATTGATTCCTCTGAATAAACTGCTCTCCTCGCCTTCGGAGGGAAGGCGAGCCGTACTCTTCTGAAACTAAACCTCAGAGGAGAGTATGTGCTTGTGTGGGGGGACACGTACGTGTGTGTGTATATGCGTATGCATGTAGCACGTACACATGTTTTTTTAAAGTGTGAATTATTTATAAATTGGGTTTGGGGTTTTCTTTTTTTTTCTGAAATTGCTAAACTCCTTCCCCCCGCTCTTTTTTCTGTCCCCCCCCCCCTTTTTTTTTTTTTTTTGACTCTGAGAAAGGTCTGTTTCTCTTTCAAGCTGTGCTTGAAGCTGCTCCTGGGTACGTCCAGTACTGCGTGGCTGTGCAATGTATGCGCGTGTCTTCCTCGTCTGTCTGTCTGTCTTTCTCCTCTCCTCACTCCTGTTTAATATGGAGCAATTTTCTGGAGGCTCGGTGACTCCCTCCTTAGGGTCACATTGAGTTCGAATCTGACTGAAGGTGCAGGAATCCTGCGACGGGGGAAATAAGAGAATAGAGAGAATGGGGTCAAGTTGGCTGCTTAGAGGCCAAAACTCCCACAGCTGCCTTTAAAAATATATATATAATATTTGGCTTTCCTCGCCATGTTACGAGTCGCAGCCTTTCAGGTATTTTCTTTACAGCTTAAAGCTTGCTTTTCCTTTTGCCCCCCCCCCTCCCCTTCTGGGGGAGAAGAAGGGGGGGGGGAATAAAAGGAAAAGAAATGGGGGGGGAGAAAGGGGAAAAAATAAAACCCATTGAGTTTAGGCAAATAAGGTTTGGTCTCCGTATCCTATTACAAAGCACTTTGAATATGCAAGACATCACACAAGACCAGTTATTCCAGTTACGACAAACTTAAAAAGAGAAAAGAGAGGCATGTTTAGATTGTAATTTGTTAGAGCAAGAATCGTATTTAAAACTCTGTCTTTTAAATTATTTTTTTTTCCAGCTTCGCATTGTATCCGGCCCTTTTCTGATGTCAAGGGCTGGTTTTCTTTCCATCATCATTATTATTAAAATCTTTCAGCCGAGTTTAGGAAGACCGCTGCGAGCAACACATTTTCTGTATTTTTGTTCCTGTATCTCGGAGGAGAGTTGGCAGGGATTCTGTGGTTTGCAGTTACACAATATGTTATCGTGTTTTTAATCACTAAATCATTGCAGCGGTTATAGATTTACAGTCCCGGGGTATTACCGAGCGCAGCGCCGGGGCTGCGGGGCCGCGGCCGGCCGGGAGCGCGCCGCCGCCGCCGCCTTGTCCGTGCCGCTGGGTGCGCCGCGCCCGAGCCCCGCGCCCCGCGCCCCGCTCCGGCCGCTCCCCGCGCCCCGGCCGCGCGCCCCCCGCCGCGCGCGCCCCGGCCAACTTGGCGCGGGCCCGGCGGCGGCGGCGCGCCCCGTCCGGCCGGGGGCTGCGGCGGGGCCGGGCCGGGCCAGGCGGGGGCCGCCACCTGCGCCGGGACGGGCCCGGGGGCGCGGGGCGGCCGCGGAGCGGGGCCCCGGGCGGCGTCGAGGCGGCGCGTCCCGAGCGGGGCGGGCAGGGCCGGGGCTGCCCCCGCTGCTGCCCCGCGGGGCCCGGCCCCCGGGGCTGCCCTCGGGCCCGGTGCCGCTCCGCGGGCGGCCTCGGGCCGGGAACAAAAGCGAACAAAAGGCACGGGAGAGGGGAGAGGGACGAGGGGCTCCGCTGCCGGGCGCGGGGCTCGCCCGCCGGCCGTTCCCTCCGCCCCGCCGGTCCCTCTCGGCCGGGGCGCGGCGGGCACCGGGCAGCGGCTGCAGCCCCGCTCCGTGCCCCCGCCTTTTGTTCCCGGGGCGCGGGGCTCCGCGGGGCCGGGCACCTCGGCGCGGCCTTGTCACGGCCGCTGTCACGGCAGGGCCCGACGGCGGCAGCCCCGACAGCAACCGGGACCCGCCGGCCGCCCCCGTGCCGCTGCGGGAGCCCCGCGGCACCGTGCGGGAGGCGAGGGGCAGTGGGGATGCAGAAGCCCCGGCCGACGGACGCGTGGCCGGCTGCGGCTGGCTCCCTGTCAGCGCTTCCCTCCGCTTTCCCAAATAGCGATAGTGATAACAACAATAAAATTGTTGCGTGGTCAAGCTGAAAAACAAACAGCAGGCTTTTGCGTGGACTTCATTCAAACACCGCGTTTTGCTGGCGCCTCGCTCCCCCGAGCGAGCGTTCCCTCCCGTCGGTGCCAGCCCTGCTCGCTGCAGCGGGAGCCGTTCGGCAACCATCTTCTCGTGGCCGCTGGCGGAGGTTGCACGAATACCGGGCCGGGTGCGGTGTTTGAAGTCGAAGGTATCTTTGCACGGGAGAGATGTACGATTTCAGAGAGGCCAAGCGTGTCACGGCTGCTGCTCTCCTCCGCCGGAGCACGCCCGAGGTTTGGCCTTTGTGCGGCGGTGGGGCTGCCCTGGCCGAGCTGGCATGCGGATGCCGTGGGCTCCTGCCCCGTGCCCTCTCCGCGTGCTGCTGTCGCGCCTGGGGCCCCTCTGGTGCGGTGCCGTGACCGACCGTCGCTGGGGGCCACGGCGTGGGAAGCCTGCGGGGCTGCTCCCGTTCGCTCTCCCTTTGTTTTCCTGCAGTGGGGTGTCCCCTCCCAGCCCCCCACCCCGCTGGAGCGGTGTCGTGGCCCTTGCGGGAGGTTTACACCTCCGTGTGCTGGAGGAAAAGAGCGGCCTGGCGAGAGCAGTGCTGCGGCCGAGCGGAGCTGCCCGGGGCCGGCAGGGCCCAGCGCGTGGCGGTGGAGCTGTCGAGGGCCACAGTGGAGTGGGAATCGGGACAGCTGTGCGCAGGCCTGGGCGCAGCCGCCCCTAATGGTTTTGACGGAGCTGTTGTGGTCTGTTGTCTGGAAAATCTGCATTCTGCGTCGTGCCCGAGGGGGGCCTCGGCACCGCAGACCGTGGCGCGTACCTAAATATAACCGCCTCGCGCCGAGGGGTGAGGTGAGGGCAGGAGGGAGCCCGGCCGCCGTCCCGCCTCCTGCTTTGTCTCTGATCTGCAATTCATGCATTTTTATTTGCTCCCGAGGTCGGTTTTGTGTGTAGGCAGGGATTGGAGAAACAGATAAATTCCAGCTAGTTAGAAAAAAAAAAAAAAAGGTGGATGAGGAGATGAGGAGGGCTTCCCTGGCGGCTGGGAAGCTGGGGCTCCTCGCTCGCCTGCTCTGGACGCGGGTGCCTGTGTCTGCTCCCAGCCTGCCCAGTGGGGCCGGCAGCGGGCCAGGCACCAGCTTCTGCTGGTGTTCCTCCTCCTCCTCCTCCTCGTCCTGCCCCAGATGTTGTGGGTCCCGCTGGGGCTGGGCAGCATCTGCCCTGCTGGACGGACGTGTCCGTCTGTCGGCGCGGGGAGGTGGGTGTTCATCTCCACAGCAACCGCCGGCTGGCGAGCGGCGGTGCTCCGCGCCAGGTGCGCGCTCTGTGTATTTTCAGAGACGGAGCGTAAATATTGTTAAAAGTTGGTTCCCATCTGAAACGGCTCCCGGCCGGGGCAGGAGGCCCACGGTGCGGCGCGGTGCGGCCCTGCCCGGCAGCAGCACGGAGCCGCCTGCAGCGGAGGCACTGGCTCGGAGGCCGCTGGACGGCCTCTGCCCAGGGCTCTCCTCCGCCGCCAGCAGCCCTGCTTCGCCCGTGGGTTTGCTGCCGCGAGGAAGATACTTGGCTGTTGATTGTAATTTCATTATGTCACAAGTGCCAAACATGCCTCTCGATAATAAAAGGCAAAGCGGAGCAGCAGTGATTTCCCCCCTATCCCCAGAAAACAAACATTTCCCAGCGATTTGAATCGTACGGTTCACACTGCTGCGGAGTAGGAAGGTGCAATCCCTGGCTTTTAGATCTGAAGTCTCGTAAGGGCCGAGTTATTCTGGTGCCTTTGATGGGAGCTGATGCTGGAGCAGCCGATGCATTTAGCAGCTCTGGTAAGAGCTTTTCTCCCAGCCTCCCCCACCCCGTATCTGGGAAAGTTGAGCCTTCGCGGCCTGCAACACGTTAGCTCTCAGTAAATGTTTATTTTGATGGCACAAGCAAACCTGCGGAGAGCCAGTCCCTGCCTGGGGGGAGCAGCGACGCTCCAGGAGCGGCTCCTGACCCCGCAGCGTCCCCGCAGCACCTCGGGGCCACCGCAGGACCCCGCTGCGCTGCGAGCGAGGCGCCCGACACTCCTGGGGCTGGTGTCGGGCTCGCGGCCGTGCTCGCCTGGCTCCAGCGTGGCCGGGCGGCTGGGGTCGGTGGCGGGGGTTTTAACCCTCCTCTCTCCACTGCCTTGCACAAGCAGTACAATGCTCGCCGGGGAATTCAGAGCGTGCATTTCAATGCTCACAGTAACGTCGTGGTGAGGTGCTTGATCACACTAGGTGGGATTGCCAGGTTTCCTGAGTGGCTGTGGTGGCTGGGGATGGGCTGATCGCTTTTGGACTCCCTGACCCCAAAGAAGGGGGAGCCGAGCAGCACGCGCAGGTGCAGCCGGTTGAGTTGAGGTCAGGTGCATATTGTTTGGGATGAGGGTTGAGGTCAGGTGTGTATTGTTTGGGATCCTTCATCAAGGTATTTTTGGTGAGATGTTGCGTAATGGGAAGGTGTGCTAGAAGGCCTGGAGGCTGGCTCAGGAGACCGAGTGGGGGGCGTGCTTGGAGCACAGAGCTGTGTGGTGTCACAGGCTTGTGGGTTACAGGGCTCGCCGCTCAGAGCTGTTCCTGCAGGTTGAAGGCGTTTTGAATGCAGGCTGTGCACAGCAGCTCGTGTGTTTCACCTGTACCTCTTGTGTTGCAGAAGCTGGGACCCCTCCAGAAGCAGAGCAGAAGGGTTGCCCCTGAGGCGCTGGGGTGCTGCTAAGTTCCTGCATCCAGCTGCTGAGACGACGCGATGAGGCCGTCGCTCTCCTTAGGTTTTCTCCGTTCGACAGCGTTAGATGTCGATATGTGGTGGTGGGAGCTGGGCGCAGATGAGCTTGCGTGGTGGCACCGCACAGCGCCGTGGTTCTTCAGAGCCCTCCGAGGAGCGGTGCCGGGCGGCCCTTGCTCTGGCCTGGGGCTGCTTTGTGCCTGCCTGGTCCGGGAGCCAGCACACCCCTTTGGAGCCTGGCCGCCGTGCCCGTGTCCTTGCGTGCATTTCCGATGAGCAGCCCCTGACTGTGCCAGACAGAACTGTAGATGTCAGGCTTTGCACAGAAAGGAGAGCGGGGAGGGAGGGCGAGGGAGAGCCGAGCGCGCAGCAGCGGGGCTGTGAGTTTCAAATTAACCTTCTGCTTTGTTGATGTCTAACGCGAAGCGCCCCCCGGCCCCCCCAGTGTAATGCACACTGGCAAATTGCGAGAGTCGAGTGTGATTTACATAAAGCTATTAGGAGGAGCCAGCAGCGGGAAGAGCGCTTCGGCGGTGGCCCTTGGGAGCTGGAGCCGGACGCCCGTGCCACTGGGCAGAGCTGCTCCGGCACTGGGGGAAGGGAGAGGGGATTTTCCCGTCCTTGGAGCAGCGGTGGGGACGAGGGGCACGGACAAGCGGCCTGGGCGTTGTTTGGCCCTGCTGCAGCCGCCGGAGGTGAAAGGAGCCTGATGGATCCTCACCCTCAACTCACAGGGCTCGGGGCGCTGCTGGCTCCTGCAGGATGCTGCAGTCGGCTTTTTCGCCTTCGGTTTTGAGGAAAGGGAATCCCGGCCTTTCCTGGTGGAGACAGGCCTGCAGCGTTGGTGCGTTCGCTCCTCGAAAGCTCCTACAGATGTCTGAGCCTAAATTTGTCCTCTTTTGTTTTCTCCTGTTAATTTTGTCCCTTTTAGTTTTGCATATTTCCTTTCCAAGTTCCTTTCTTCTGGCTGTTTTTCATCTTCGCACAGTTAAAAGCAGCTTAACACTGTGAGCTTGTTTGGAAGTCAGAGGATCCGTTTTAGTTCTGACGCTGGCTTTGGGCAAGCCACCAAATGTTTGCCTCAGCTGGAGTATGAAATGGGATAATACTTGGTTCACATGCAGAGACTGTAAGTGGGGGTTTGTTATGAAAAATCATAATGTATCTTAAATTCCCGAAGCATTGTTACATCCTTAAATTTTGTTCTGTTACTTTCTCCCCCCCCCCCCTTTTTTTCTTCTTCCAGACAATTCACAAGCTGTTGTGCTTTGCTCCTGCTGCTTTCAGGTACATACATAAATATCTTCCTACCTGGAGCTGCAGGGCTCTAGCTGTGATTGTGTAGGAGGTCCTGGAGAAAGACGTCCTTTCCTCCTTTGTCCACGTTATACGTAGAAAATTAATTCATTCTGTAGACCTGCTTGTTTCCCCATGCCTTGAATGTGCTGCGGGATTTTGTCCTGGCATCTCAGAAGAGGAGGGTGGCCAGCTGGGGTGACAGCTGTGGTGATGTCTCGTGGTGGCAGCTCCGCGTGCAGCCAGAGCCGCACGTTACCTGCCCCTCGTGCGTGGCCGTACCTCCGGGCTTCTCGGCAGGCGTCCTGTTTCCCTGCCTTGCAGTGGGCGCAGTTACTGCTTGCATTTGTTGCAGGCCGTATTCTGTAGGCTCGCTACGAGCAGATGCCTGGAGTCCTGGTTTTGTTGACCTTGCCTTGCGTAGGGGTTGCGTGTGCGTGAATCTCCCCGCCTGAGCCGGGTTTTCCATCAGCTCCGTGACGCACCCGCCTCCAGCGGGATGGGGAGAGGAAGCAGGAGCCTGGGCTGGGGGCTCAGGAGCACCCATGGGGCTGAGGAGTGGGCCTGGGGGCAGAGGGGTTCTCCTGGAGGGGCCTCCATGAAGCTGGGTCGTGCCTCAAACCTGTGCTCTGGTGCTGGAGGAGTGGGCACTGGTGTTTGTTTGGTAGCATCTCCTCAGCCTTCCTGTTTCTGTGGCTGTCTGGAGCACGCTGCACTGGTGTGTCAGCGTTTGTTGTTCTGGAGGCTCCAAGTCTCAGCAGTGCGATGCGTGAAATCATGGCAGGTGAACTTCCCAAACTCGTGTTCCTCAGGATGAGCTCGTACGGGAGTCCTGCTGGCTCCTGTCCCGCAGGAGAGCTGCGTGGAGGTGCGGGCCAGCAGCTGGGCCGTGTTGGTGGCTGTGGGGTAGGGAAGGGGGAGAAGTGCCCGTGGGGCCAGATGGTGCTGGAGGAGGGCAGGCAGGGTGCTCCGGGCAGTGCTGCAGGCTCTGTGCCCTCCACGTGCTGCACAGTTGTGCGTGGAGTGGGACGTGTGCTGCGTGCTGGCCGAGGATGCCTGGCCCCAGGGAGGGTGCCTCACCACCCCGTGCCTGCTGCTGTTTCAGAAACCGTTTGCTTGGCCGGTGGCAGGAGCGCCTGAAAGAGCTGCCACAGAGTTTTTCCTTGGCTGTCTTATTTTAAGCAGTCTCTCCCCTGTTTTCTTGTTATTTTGAGCAGAATGGAAGTCCTGGAGGTTTGCATGAGATCCTGGAAATTCCCCAGGTGGGTCTGGTGCCAGAGCAGCCCTGCGTGAAAAGCTCCCTTCATGGCAGGCTTGCAGCGGTTCCACCTGAAACTGCAGATGTTTAAGCAGCGGAGCAAAATTCTGAAAGTGCCTGGGGAATTGCTCCAAACAAGCCGAGGAGGGAGGCTTAGCTCTGTGCTGCGGAGCGCGGGCTGGCTGGGGTCAGTGTGCAGGCAGGGGGAACGTAACTCGCTCTCCCTTGAGATGTCCCAGCTGTGCTGGGGCCATGGACCTGGTTGCCAGAAGCCCCCTGCGAGGTCCTAGTGCAGTTGGCGACGCGGTTGGGAGCGTCCCAGCCGACTGTTTGTTCGCTGGTGCTTCTCTGGGTAACGTCACTGCGCGGTGATGGATGCTGTCTGCAGAAGAGGTTTCCATCCATCTGGTAAAACACGGTCTGGTTACTTGAGGCAGGACCTGGATGTCAGGACTCTGTTTTTTCTTCCTTCAGCCGTCTTTTTCACAGCCCCGCCGTGCTTCTGGGTATCAGGCCCCCGAAGCAGCGACGATTAGTGAGATGCTTTTGATGAGATTCTGCAAGAAGCCGTGGCTATGCTCTGGAGATTGTGGATTATGTGGTTTCTCTGTTGCTGGTCTTCAGCACTGATACAGCTGTCTGCCGTGTTCAGTCCTCTGTCAAAAGCACGTTCAGGCCTCTTCTGGTGAGAAGGGGAGGGACGGTGCAGGGCACAGCCTGTTGGATTGCTGAGGCCACGGAAGAAATATCTGAGTGCGCGGCTCATTACAGAAAGCAAAGAACACGAGCAGCCACCTCCCTCCTTACCGCCTGCCTCGGCCTGTGCAGAAGGAGCTGGCTGCCTCTCGGAGCTTTGCAGAGGGTTTGGACCTGCTAGGCACAAGCCAGCAGCGGCTCACTCAAAGCAGGGAGCGCGTTCTGCAGTCACAGCTGTGAGGCAGGCAGGGCAGTGCCACCTCGACAGAGACGAACTGGCAGAGTAGGGCTCGGGAGCAAAGTTCCTGTTTGCTGCAGGATTTGTTCTGTGCCTTCGGCTTTGGGCTCTGGCTTCCCTGGGCTTCTGCTGAGGCCGACGGGGTTTGGGTTCAGGACCCTGGTGGGAGCAGTGGCTGGCTCTTGGGGGCTCCGTGGGTGGCTCCTGGTGATCCTGTCCCTCCGTGGAAGCTCACCAGCACCGGCCCAGGATAATGTTGTGGCTTCCCTGAAGCCTGGGTGGAGGTGTAAGGCAGGGACACAAGGGATAAAACATGGGAATCCCAGGGTCGATTTTAGCTGCAAAGTTGCTATTCGTCACTACTTTTGGGGATTGCTCATGCCTTCTTGACAACTCGATATAAAACAGGACTCAGAGGCATACGGTGCAGATCGTTCACTAGAGCAGATCGTGATACAAAAGGGCTTGTCTTGGTGGAAGCAGCTACTTTGGGTAGCAAACAGAGAGGACAGAGGTTTTGTTCCTTAGCAGTTTCATTGTGTTGAGTGTAAATGTGTTTTGTTTTGTTTGAAGGTTCCTTCTTCCTTGTGTGAGCCTCCTGCACAGCAGAGGAAGAGAAACACAACAAAAATAGAGCATGTGTTTTCTTAAAACGAGATTGCTGTGGCATGTTTAGGACTTGAAACTGTGTGACTTTGAAGTTGACTTCATTTCACGCTGGTGATATCCTTTTAACTGTCTTAAATAAACAATACAATTCAGCTCTAAAAGTGTCTTGTGAAAAACTGTGCTTGGTTGCTAATTCTGACTGTTTCAAAGATTTTCATAACAAATATGTTCATCTTACTAGCAAACCTTCCTACTTAGAGAAGTTTGCGTTGATTTATTATTATTTTTTCAAAGGAAATACTTACACATTAGAATGCCCCGTGGACGTTATTTTCAGTTCAAGAATGGTTTATTTTAGTTTGGCTTAATTGAATTGGAAACAGTTATAAGCTGTACCAAAGCTAGTTGATTTCAAACCAAAATAAGAATGTCCGCGAGCAGGCTTATACCATGGTGAGAAAATCAAGCTGCATTCGCATGCATGAATTTGTCATTTACTCATGTATACACAGACTTGGCAAGGAGATCTCTCGCAGGGCTGAGCGCTGCCTGTGTTATTATGCAGGGGTAAGAGGAGTCAGAGGCAAGAAGTGTTACAGAGGCCATAGTTTTTGCATCTGTTTGAAGCCAGTGCTGCTGCTTAGAGCAGTCTTGCCTTGAATGCTTTTTCTTTTTGCCGGCACAGGACATTGGTGCCGTGGTATAGGGAAGTAGTTTAGGGAAGAGACCTGGGTAAGAAAAACTCTGCCAAAGGAGAGGAGAAAAAAAAAAGCTTCCTCAGTTTTTTTTTTTTTTCTTCAGCTTCCCTTTAATTTGAAATAATCGTGTGATACGGTGTCACTGCAGAAACTGCTGTGCTGAAACGCAGTGGGGGTAGTGTAGAAGCAGAGCAGAGCGCCCTTCCCCACGAGTGGTGGCAGGGGCCGTTCCTTTTGCTACCGTGTGAGCTTAAAGTGTGCGTTGAAACAGGGCCTGAATATGCATCTGGTACGGGGCTGCTGTAGAGGAAGGCGCTGCTTTTAGTGATCTGTATTTCTTTGTCTCCTTTTATTTCTTTGTCTCTTCTCCTTTCAGGAGTGCAGTGCAGTGTAGCTCAGAGGATTTCTGCGTAGCCTTGCAGGACTCTCCCTGCAGCAGCTCTCTGGGAAGGGGGAGCCGAGCCCCTCCGAAGGTTCTTCCCCATCTGGGGCCCTGGCTGCTGGGAGCCAGCAGCTCTGCTTGTGGCTGCAGACAGGAATTGCTAAAATCTGCAGTGGCAATTCTTCCGCACTCGGCTGTGTGGGGTTTCCTGCCTCTAATCATGAGTTTCTCCAGCAACTTTCCCTCCGGAGCACGCGTGCAGCTGGGCTGTTTGCAGGCTGAGCTCTTGCCCACGGGCAGTGCTGTGTTTTGCACCTGTGCAGCTCCAGCTGTGCTGTTGCAAACCTCTGCTGCAGGTTTTGTGCCCCACTGATTTCTGTCACTACCTCCCACTCCTGCCAAAGGCAGGCATGTCAGAGCGGCTGTTTAGCCTAGATTACTTCTGGTTTGGTCCCCCTTAAATACATAAATAAAATGAAGTCTTTGCTTCCCTCTGGTCTTCTGCAGTAGCAGTGGTCGGTGTTGCTCTGAAGGAGCTATCTCCGGTTCTCCAAGGCGTTCATTAACTGAGTATCTCCGTGTCCTCTTTCCTGTCTCTCCAGCCAGACTGACCTAGAGACTTCCAATCTGCAGGATTCTGATAGTCCCAGTCGTTTTTGAATCCTTCACTCTTCTCTTTAGTGTTCTTTGCAGTTATAAAACAAATACTTGCTGCAGATTTTAAAACTGATTTTGTTTTTATTTAAACAATTGCAAGATAATGCTTAGAAGCAGTCTTACACATCTCTGCAGCACCCTGGAACATAATTACATGTAGTGGAGGGGGTGGCAGGGGGACATGCAGGCCGCCGGTGAAAGCCGAGAGCTGCCTCGACCAGCACATGTCATGTTCTTCTCCCTGATGGCAGGTTGTATGGGGGCTGGATTTTGCTCCTGGATGTCAGCTGTGTTTGCATAGTATTCCTGTTGTCTTTGTAAGTCAAGCGTGTTTCGGCTGCAGCAATACACATCTTGAATACCAAAGGCTGACGGGGAGCTCGCTCGAGGCGAGGCGTCCGCCTGCGTGGAGCCAGTTGTAGTGCCACGCACCCGACAGTGCTGGGTACTGCTTGTGCAAATGTGATGTTGGACTTGAGCCCGTTGGGACCTCTGATGCTTTTCTGCTACCTGCAGCAGCAAAGGGCTCTCTTTTTATTGACTCAGAGCTGAACTTGTGTGATAAGGCAGGCCCGAGTGAGAAAATTTTACCAGGTTTGTTGAAACGTTTCAGATGGGGATAAACAGATGCAACCCCAGCCCGTGGACACGCTTGCCTGTGTGCAGTGCTTTATCGCGTCCTCCTTTGGCTGATGATTGAACGTCCGTGTAGGGTGTTGCACTAATTTACCTCCATCAGTTGCTATAGTGATTTAGCTACATCGGTACAACATTCAGCTCAGTTTCACATCACTTCAGCTTTGTCCTCCAACAGTAATGGACATCTTTATATAGATGCCCATTTTCCTGGTCATTAAAGAGTAATTCCTGTATAAAGCCATCAGATTCTGATTGTTGCTACAGATTGAAGATTTCTTAGTGGTTTATTCTGTACAGAGTCATTAGTGAAGAAAAACTTTATACCCCAGAGTGAAAATGTGAGCTTAACAACTGGCTTCCAAGTCAGGACTCATTACTCCTGCAAACACGTACTCGAGAGGTTGAACAAGAAGGATGGTTTCTAAATCAGGTGGTGAAGGACACGAGAGTAGGAGCTGCTGTTAGAAGCTGTTGTGATTTCTTTATATTCAGGTGGAAAAAAAATTAGAATATTTCAACTTTAATACTCTTAAAACCATGTAGGCATGTGTTATCTGTTGTGGTGGAGAAGCTCATCCTTTCTATCTTGCTTGGTTGTTCAAACTTGGCTCCTGTTTAGTTGTGTCATGCTGCAGCCTCTCTAAGAAACCAGGCATGCTCACTGACTGCAGATAAGGAGGTAATGAATTTCTAAACACTGTTCTGAAAATGCCTGCCTGGGCATAGTTTAGTGGATGGTTCCCATTTATGGGGGGCTTCGTGTAATCCATGGGGGAGACGTGGGCAGTCCCAGGACAGCCTGCAGACCAGGACATTGCTGGTTTGCTTTGTTAGAGCTGACAGACCGCTGCGAGTTACAGTGACGAGAAACTTGCATTTAATAAAAGTCACTGTGGAAGGGTTCTTGGGATCTTGCCAGGGAGAGTTTCCTGTTTAAAATTAGAAAGTGGATTTTTTTTCTTTTAAGCCTTGATGTAAACTGGTAATTGCTTGAGTTTTCTTTTAAATCCTAAGATGCTAGTTGGAGGGGGGGAAGAATGAGCAGAACGCCCCCCAAAACAGTGGAGTTGTAGGCTTTGGCTTTTTGTGAGAGGAAAAATAGTGAATTTCTTACAATAGCGAGTCTCTTTCTGTGGTAACAAGTGAATTGTTAGGCAGTGGGCAAATGCAAAGAGATCAGACTGTCCTGCTCCTCACCAGGGGCTGGGGAGGACGTGGGCTGAGCACAGCTGCAGTGCTGCGGGCGCCCCAGAAGTGCCAGGAGTTTCGGGAGCAGGGAGGGAAGCTGCACCGAAAGGCAGTGTGATAAAGCAAACCGCTTTTGTTCTGGCGTTTGGAAGGGTGAGCTTGCGGAGCTGCAGGACATTTTTACTGTTTCTGGCTTTGGGACATTCTTCTGGTGTCTCAGGTGTGGGATTTGTTATTAATGATTTGTGCCGCCTTCTGCATCCTCCCTGGAGGAAGGCTCCTGCAGGTGCACAACATCTCAGGGAATCGAGCTGACGGATCTCCAGGTTCCCCTAAATGCCCTTTGCCCACCTTTATGCTCCCTGGGCCGAGACTGCTGTGGCTCGACCCAAGAGGTGACACTCAGATGTGTCCAGCCTTGGCTGCTGAGGGGTGCAAAGGAGGGGTGCTGTGACTTGGCTCTGAGGTGAGACTGGAGAATTTATCCCATCCCTTTGTTGCCTTTTTTTTTTTTTTTTTAACGTGTGTGGTTGTGTTTTGTTTTGTTTTCTAATATGGAAAGAAACCTTATCCCTGTGGCTTCTGTTGCTGCTGGTAATGGGAGTGTTCACCGAGATAAGGCCCCTCTGCCCCCCAGGAGGAGGCTGGCAGCCTGCCTCTGCTCCGACCCACCTCGCGCGGCTGTCCGGGCTGGATTTGTATATGCTAATGGGCCCGGCTTGTCCTAGCTTGTTTGTAATGATTTGTGGCTGCATTTATATGCAAATACTAACAACTTGCTGCTGAGTTAATTAGCGTTTTTTCTCTTTGCTTCCTGGAGCTTTAGCAAAAGGTCTTTATTCTCCCCATTTCGGGTGTCTGACCTGCCCCCCGCTCCCCCAGCAGCACTGCACGTGGCTGCCGGGTGCCACCCTGCCGCGGGCGACGCCGGGAGCAGTGCCCGGCCCTGGGTGCAGGCCTTGGGTGCGTGGAGCCTGGGCCTGGCCCCACGGCTGCTCCCTGGGGTCTGCCCCTGATCCACGGCCTCCACAGCCTGGGTGAGCTCCATGCCACAGGCACACGGTGAGCATTTTGCCGGCTGGCCCTGGTGGCTGTGGCTGTGCGGATGGGGAAAACCAAGGCAGCCTCCCTCCCTGGACAGGGCGGAGTGTTTGCTTTTGAATGTGGAGGTGGAGAGCGATAGCTGCGGTCGGATGAATGACTCTCGCCAGACAAGAGGCTCCGAAGGCCTGTCTGGTGACCTGGACATGACAAGGATGGAGTGGGAACCGCTGGCCTTTGACATCAGCGTGGAGTTCGGTTTTCACTTTTGGGGAGGGGCAGGCAGGCATTTCCTCTTCCCGGGAACAGCGTGTCTGTGTGCTAGGTCAGACTCGAGGTTTTGCTCCTTGTAGTCTCTCATTCCGTCTCGCTTCTTGCGGTCTGTGCAGGTGTTTGCTTTTCCCAGAGCTGCACGTCGATGAGCTGCTCACCGTGCTAAGGGCCAGAGGGAGGAGGGGGCTACAGCACAGCGCCCCACGGCCGGGGCAGGGGGCTGCGGACACCCCGCTGCGGAGCACAGGGGCTGCGGGGCCTGGGTGGTTCTGTGAGTGTCCTGTGCTGCTGCTGCTTCTTGCTCTGCTTGCTCATCCCTCCCTTCCTCCTTTCTGCCTGCAAGCCAGGCCTTTTTCAGTTACTGTGTCAGAACATTTGTCGGTGTTGTTAAGCCTTTGTGTTCGCCCTGAAAGGTAGGGCCCTGGCTTCTCAGCAGCAGGGGCAGGGTGGAGGAGCCTGAGTGCTGCAGCCTCTGACCGCTGCCATGGCTCCCCCTGTGCAGAGGCAGGGGCAGGGGCTGATGTCCCTGGGCTCTGCGTGCTGACTGCCCATGCACGAGGGTCTGTGTTTTAGGCTCTCGGCTCTATTTACTGATTTTTGTATGTTTTATTTGCATGCTAGTTAGCTTGCAAGTTCTTTGGGCAATAAAACTCCTTAAGTGGAATATGATATTCTGAGGTCCCACCTAGATACTGGGAAGGAAACGAAGTGTGAGGCCACTGGGAAGTCAGCAGCAGAAATTGGTAAGCTTTTGTCCCTAGGTTGTCTCTCTTCAGTCTCTTCCACTGTGCTAATGTTTAGAGCCTTGTTTTATCGTGGGATTGTGGAAGAGTGAGTTTGTGGTGTGATAGAGTAACTTCTCCAGCGTTGGAGTCAGCAAGAAGAGGGGCATGTTCCCAGGGGTGGAGCTCTGCAGCCTGATATGAAAGTGACTAGAAGTGGTGGCTGGCTGGTCAGGAGTCTTTCACCCTGTTTCTGAAGCCCTGATTGCCACATATTTTCACCATCACCTTATGGCTACTAAACAAAAGAGTTTTGGTATTTTATTTTGGTTTCCTGCTGTAACACCCTTCTGCATTGAAGAACCTCTTAACCCAGTGGTGGTCGTCATTGGCTGGGTTTTAGACCGAGATGATGTGTTTTTCCCCTGCCTTTACTTTTACTTTTCCATTTCACATCCTGCAAGGCAAAGGGACGTGGAATTGCAGACCTGTCCTGCTGCCATGCTGAATAACATGGTTTTGATTAATCCAAGGGGAGAAAAGTCAGTTTCTCGTAGCAACCCTGATGATTAAAGCTCCAGGAGAGGCAATTATTCCTGGTGTACAAAACTCTCCTACCACACTTGTCATGGGTGTTTTTTTAAAGCTCATCCACTGTAGCAAGTCAATGCTGCTTTTTGTAGCAGTGCTCATGGAGGCTTTGACAGACAGATGCCTTCCTCCTGCCCCTCTTCCTCTCCTTGTTGTTTCTAGACTTTTCTGTGCAGAATGTGTGCTTCCTGCAGGAGAGCTGTCACAGGAACACAGGTAGCAGTGATTGTTTGCCCCAGGACAGGGCTTTCCCCTGCTGGCGTGGCTCAGAAGGCTGTGCAGCGCTTGGTGTAACGCTGAGCTGGTGGCTTCGCTCTGTCCTGCAGGCAGGTCTTGTGGCCACCTGCCTCAGATGGGCTGGAAAGAGGAGCAGAAAGGGTTTGCAGCTGGGCAATAGCTGGGACGGTGCCCATGGGCTCCCAAGCTTTAGAAGAGTCGAGCATCCCTGGTGCTCTCTGTGCCTGCCTCGGGCTGCCCACGTGTCTGTCCTGTCTGCCAGCCTTGGTGCTCAGTGGGCCGCACGTGGAGATGCTTTGGGTCTGGAATAAGAAAAGTGGCGACTTCTGAGCGGAGGCCTCTGATCCCGTGAGGTGATGGGAGCGGTGCGTGGCAGCTGCCTGCTGCTCTGTGTGGGGTCTGGGTGGCACAATGCCATGCCGGGGCCAGGGGAGGCCGCGCAGGGCCTCGGCTGTGCCCACCGCCAGCACTGGCGCTGCCGCGGTGCTGCCCTGGCACCAGTTCATACCTGGTGGCACCGTGAGCGACGTGGCCGTTGTCACCTGCAGAACCAGAATTCACGTGCCGTTACTGTAACAGCACTGCTCTTTTTAAAATCTTTTCCAAATACTTCCCTAACAGAGGTAAGACATAAATACCTGTTTAACTTAATGAGCAGCTGGACATCTCGTCTTCTCCCTGGGAAAGCAGGTGATGCCCTTCCCCGAGTAGCAGCTTTGAGCATTACCAGTCTCGGGGGCTGGCTGTCTCCATACCACCAGCTGGAAGCGCTGGGTTGTGCTCTGGGCTGTAGCAGTCTGCTTTAGCTGTGGCTGTGAGAACCCAGTGTGGAGCCCGCGGTGAAATGGCCCCTTCCAGCTCAGGGGTGGATCTCCCAGGAGACTTTCCTTAACTCTCTGCTTTCTGCCAAGCACCTCCTGACTGTGCCGAGGTCGGGACAGCCTGGCCCGGTCTCTCTTGCCCTGGAGGTGTGAGTTTCCCCAGCAGAGCTGCAGGCACGGGGGAGCCTTCTGGCACTGCCGGCAGCCACCCGGGGCCTCCCCGCACCCTGCGCGCCGCTGGGGCAGAGTGGCTCTGGCGCCTGGGCCCTGCTGGGGCCGGCCGGGCTCCAGCTGCCTGACCCTGGGTGAAG
Source organism: Netta rufina (assembly GCF_964035555.1). NCBI lineage: Eukaryota > Metazoa > Chordata > Aves > Anseriformes > Anatidae > Netta > Netta rufina. The sequence continues at coordinate 561,602 of NC_140136.1, read as the reverse complement.
AGTTCAAATCTGCATTTAAAAAGAGGAGGGCCATTAAGCAGTTGGGACAGTCTCCAATCAAGTTGAAACTTTATTTACAGCTGAGCTGGTGTCTTGCTAAGACACGTCCAGCCCCTGTGTGCTGCCAGGGCGCTGCATGGGCCTGGAGGGCGCTGAGCGGAGCGCTGGCCAGCAAAGGTGGCACCTGGGGACTTTCTTCCTGAGTGTGAATTCCAGGACAATTTAAGCTTTTGCTTCATTTGTAGTCTTGCACACTCTTAGTGGGAGTGGAGGACTTCACCAAGGCCCTGTTCCACTCGGATGTGGTGTGGGTGCAGCGCTGTCTTCACGCACCGTCCTGCCAGTTGGCCAAGGCTGGGTGCACAGCCCCAGCCTCTTGGGTTCCTCTCCTGAGACAGGTGTCTGCTGAGCCGGTCCTTCAACCAAGTCCTGGCCGGCAGGGCTGGAGCATCCTTCTGAAGAATGCCCAGAACCACTGGGGTGGGGCTGTAGGGGCAGCCTCTCCCACTTCCCTTCACGTTGAGAAATGTTCTTTGGGATGAATGGACGTGGCTGGGAAGGACTCGTGTTTCCCTGCCTACTCCATCTGTCCCATGAGCGGGCCCAGGAGTGCTCCCCGTTTTTTGGGGGGCTGGCTGCAGACAGGAGTAGTGTGAGCACCACCAGAGCCATCCTTCCTGCCCCACAGTGCCTGGCCTTGCCCTGGGCTGCCTCCAGCCGCAGCGCCACAGGGGGATGCCGTGGGGGCGGCAGCAGAGCTGGGGGCTGGCGCTCTCCGTAGCCTTGCAGTGTGAGCTGCTTCCTTCCTAAGGGTGTGCAGAGCTCTGCAGAGGGTCTTGGTAGCACCTCGTAGCTTTCATTTGTTTACAGGAGCGTTAAGCAAATATAAATAGTTCAGCTACTGTCCTCCTGGCATCAGGTTTCCCCTGTTAAAGACTCGAGTGTGATTGTGAATGGGGATGAGGAAGGCCCCCAGCGTCTCTCGCGTTCCTGCTCCATTCTGATGCTAAACACCCAGTTTGTAACTCCCTAGGAGCAAGGGCGGCCCTGTCCAGTGAAGTTGCGGGATGTTGTCCTTGAGGAGGTGGCTTTTGTGACCCCTGCTCAGGGGAGAGGCCAGGGGGACGAGCAGGAAGAAGAGGTCTCACCCTGAACGCTTCGCTCATCGCCTTCAGCTTGGAGGTGGGAAGGGATGTGTTCCCACCCGCTGGTGATGGACCTCAAAGTTTAATTTGGGTTAATTTCAGCAGGCGGTGCTGCCTGGTGCAGCATGCTGCTGCTCTGCTGAGGGCGAGCGTCCGGGTGCCCCTGGAAGGATCCAGCCCTGGCGCGGTGTCTGCGGGCACCATGGCCTGGGGTAACCGGTGCGGCTGGGGGGGCTCCGGGAGGGCCCCAGCCATGGCCGCGTGCGCTGAGCGCTCCTCTTGGTGCAGTTACTGCTTCGGTACTGTTTGTGTCCTGCCTCACAAAACAACAGTTAAGGAGATCTGTGGGGTTGCCGAGGTGCTTAGCAGAGAGGGCAGGCGGTGGTTCTGCTGGCTCCTTCCCCGCTCCCCAGCACAACAGCGCGGCCCCTACCCACGGCGATGCAGGTTGTCTGTGCCAAGGCTGCCGGGTGGTAACCGAGGTAAGGAAATGGTCCCTGTGCATCCAACTCTTTGAGAGTGGGAGCTAAGGTTTGGGGGGAAAATCTCCCCCTTTCTCATTTTCTGTATGTTTGTGGAAATGATGATTTTTCTGACCCCCCTGTGAGCAATTTCGCAGCACTGTAGGGGTCTTTTAACTTCATAAAGCTCGTTCTATAGGAAATGTTGTTCAGACTGGGTATGGTCCAGACAGGACATCTGAATTTAGGGTATTGCAGTGTAAAATACGTTTTTTTTTCTTGTTTTCTTTGGGCTGGTTGGACTGTTTCTGTCCTAGTGGTGCTCTCAGCGCAAAGGTCTGAGGTAAGAAGTGACTTGAAAAGGCTGCATGGCATGTGAGGAAGCAAGTTAGCTCTTAATCATATCATATATTAGCCTCCTTTGCCGTAGATACATCTGCTGTAAAATGCTTAGTGCTGAGAGCCTGATTGGGCAGCCTATGCTAAGTGTTCAAACTCCTGCTGCCTTTTTTCTTCAAACAATATCTTCTGGCTTCCAGATTTCTGATAAATTGATAAGAGGAATTGCGTGAGTCAATAGAGTTGTAGACACTTTGCCAATATAACCCTAGCGCTATTGATCTGCCAGTAAATTAAAGTCTTACTTAGAGGCTGCCGATATTTCTAATCTCCTGCCTCACCAATTACAACCTCCCAGCTACCTGGCAGAGGCAGCGGGCGGCAGACCAGGCTTCCCAGGCTTTCCCGGCGAGCCGGCGCGGGGCTCGGCGCGGGCAGGAATCGGGGTGGCCGCGCGGGGCTGCAGGTGGGAGCACTGCAGGAGGACTTCCCTGTGCCTTCTGCCCTTACACCAGGGCAGAGCAGAGGCTGTGTGAGGATGGAGGCGGTTTAGGGACGCGGTGAGCCCCTGTCTCCAGGCTGCACGTTGGGGTGCTCTGCCCTGGTGCTCGATAACCCCTCGCATGGCACGGAGCTTGGGTGGCCAGCGCCTGCAAGCCACGATGCAGTCGGTGCTCAGGTCAAGGGCGGCCTCGGCTCTGCCAGAGGGAACCTTCCAGGAGAGGAAGGGAGGCTGAGGAGATGATTTCGGGAAGGGATGTGGGAAAACCTCCCTATCCCTGCGGTTCTCGGGTCTCTTGTCCCTCGGCTGTGCCCTCCTGGCTGTGTGTTTGAAGCTGGGGACAATAATGGCAGCTTTCAGATGTCCGGAGAGGAACAATGGCATCATAGAGCTCCCCGCCGGGGCTCCCACTTTCAGCGATGATGGTTTCAGCAGATCGCTTGCCCGATAAGCCCCTTTCAAGTCTCATTTACGTTTGAAAGTCCGTAGTTAGCTTTGGGAAGAAATCTCCAGATAAATGCTGTGTTCTTTCTAATACCCCAGAGCGAAAATCAATGGGAGGGATAATTCCTTCCCTTGTCCTACACAGACTTTCATGTGTTTCTACCTCCAGCAGCACCTTTTAAATAAAGAAAAGAAAAAGCCCTCCCTTTCCTGCTCTGCCTTTTGGGGCAGAGCCCTGGCTCCTGCCGAATCATCCCCAAAGGAGAGCAGCGCGGTCGCATCTCACATCGAGGCTTTCCAGGACCGAGTTTGCAGGTGGGGCAGAGGCAGTGGGAGCAGCGTGGGGCTCGCAGGGCTGGAGGCAGCCGGGCTCCTGAGAGGGCTCGCGGGGTGACCCAGCGGCCAGAGCAGAGCACCAGGAGCCGGTGGCGAAATCGGTGGTTGCGTAATTCAAAAAGTGAAGAGGTTTAAAATATATAATAGTAGTGATGCTTTCATTAAATCCAGTCAAGTGAAGGTACTTGCTGTAGTAACGCTGTGGAGCTGGTGGAGCGTATACCCATAGTATTATAATTTTGTTCTGAAGTTTGTGCAGAGTGCTTTGGTCGGTAACTTCTCTGCTGCTGTGCGTCCTGCAGTGCCTGTTTTGTGGCAGATCCAGTTTCCAGAAATATCTCGGCAGGAATTAGTGGCCGAGACTGGTACGAGACAGCTCCTTCAGACTGCCCGGGAGCATGCTCATGTTTGAAAGACATATCCTCCAGAAATTAAGTTATTTAGATGGCCACCTCTGTGCTAGCTGTATTGAATTGTATTTTCCCTGATGTTGTGAAGTTATCGCAGAGGATGTACATTAAAAATTGTAACTATTCCAAGTACTGCTGTCTTGGCAGGGATTTGCTGAGTCTCATGATCTATCCGTAATGGAGTGGAGATGCTGAGCTGCAGTTGGATATATTTACCCCGAAAGGTTTTTTTTTTTTTTTTTTTTTTTTTTTTTTTTTTCCCCCCTCTGTGTGTGTATGGAGGAACCATCTGAGCAGTCAAACTGTCTGAGTGCTTTCTTTAAATTTCTGGTCGCTTAACGTGTAATACGAGCAGCAATGGTGAAGTTAGAGTACCAGGTTTTCAGGCATGAGGTTTCCTCCCCTGGTTAAAGAGGTGTATAAATTACTGAAACGTTGACAATAGGAAAGCTGAAGAAAATCTTCAGTATTGAGTAGATCCTCAAAAAAGAAGACACAGAAGTTGAAGCTGACTCAGTTCATTGTGTAAGATTTGAGATATTTGAATCCTGTTCACCCTGACGATGCTGATTCCCTATGCGAGGTCAGGTTGGTACAAGGTTTCTCTGCTGTTTCCAAATAAGTTTTTAAGGTGTTGTGGTTTTTGTTTGTTTGTTTTTTTTTTCTTTTTCTTACCCCCTCCACACCCCAGTCTTTAATTGAAGATGCAAACTTTGTTTCAGCAGCTTGTTGACACTCAGTTACTTCGCTAGTGGATGGCCTGAAATAGCGAAGGGGTTCATAGTGCTGACTCGTGTCGTTGTGGTCAATACAGAAAAGGGCATTTCAGCACCCCTTGTGCTGATGTAATTGTTTTAAGGTAATTGGTTGATGTAATTGGAGGTAGTGCATGCTCGCTCTGTCTCAGCGGGTGCTAATCCCTGCTCCTGGAGGCGTGGGATGCGCAGGCTGGCTCTGGCCTTTGGGTTGTGCATCCATGGGCCCGTGCCCAGGCCGTCAGTGCCCGTGTGGTGCAGCGTCTCCTCTTCCAGGCCTGGTGGGAGCATCTCCCTGCCTCCTGCTGCCTCCTGGGGCCCTGCCCCAGGGCCCAGCTCCCAGCCAGCTGCTCGTGCCACGCTGCCTTCGCAGGAGTCCCAAGGTCGAGTGCCACCCACAAGTTTTCACAGCTTAGTCCAGCAGGTAACTCCTCACTCATCTTAAGCAGTACAAGTCATTGACGAGGAATTCCGCTTGCTTTTCTGCATGTTTCTGCTCAAAAAGGCTGGTAACTACTTTCTGCACCTCTCAGTGGAGCAGAGGAATAACCCAGGATGACTTCCATCATGAATATTACGTGGCATTTGACAGAGAGAGACAGCACTAGGATGAAAACTATTCATTAGCAGCATCTCTGTGTTTATCTGGGTTTGCTTTTAGGATCGGGATCAGCTGAAACATTTTTCTGGTTGATCTGTGGTGATTTTGTTTCAGCTGTTAAAGGAACAGAGCATGATTCAGCAGCCAGCCCTCACATTTCTCCTCCTTTGAATCCTGAAATATTTAGTGCTCTGTATGTGAACTTAACGACTGAGCAAGACTATGAACAGGTTACAGTCCCAAACCTCTAATTTTTGACTTGCAGGAAACCTAAGTTTGGGATTTTTATGCTTTTTGTCCAGGCTGGTCCGTCAGACAGCATTCCTAATTTATTTCCACAAATTGATGAAGGCTGTAATTTACTATTTCAAGAAGCATGTGGTTCAAAAGACCTTTAATTAAAAAAAGAAAGTTCAGTGCATGTCTGAAACTATAAGAATCACCAGACTGGATCAGAACGGTAATTTGTAGTAATTTGATCTGCGTGAAGTGTATATTTCTTCCTTATTTTCTTCTTTTCCAACCTGTGTAGCAGTATATTTATAGAGTCCTAAAACACAGGTTTTGAATGGAACTTTTGCATTAGCAAAAGAGTGATTTTGCTCAGAACAAGGCTACCTCTCCTTAAAGCCTCTCACTAGACAGCTTGTGCCCATGCTTCATCACTTGTAGTTGGAGGGAAAACCTTAACTCCTAACCTAATGCTTGTTCTGAGGTGATATGGGATAGCTTTTTTATTTTTTTTGTCTTGGTGGATAAAGACTAAAATAGGTCATAGCTGTTTATAACAATTATCTATATATTGGAAAAGATATCACTGTTCTTTTCCAGAGTTTTACAGGACCAATTATGCATTGAAACAGAAAGGTTTGTATAACCTTCAGAACCAACCTTGACAGTGTCTTACTACAAATCTAACCTCCTGTATGTTCTCAAGCCTCTGTTGCCTCTTGGCTGCAGCGGTGGCTGGCAGCATGGTGTATCTGAACGTGGCCGAGCGTTGCCTTTCACTGTTAGCAGGTGTCACTTTGATTTTGGTAGCATAAGGTAGGAGCACCTGATTTACTTCTTTCTATCCCTTGTTACATTTGAATACATCTGTTTTATTCATGCCTGTCCTTTTGCCTTGTGCTCGCCCTCATTTCCGAAATCTCGGGGTTTCCAAGCTCTTTGCATGTGCAGCATCCAAGCCACCTGCAGCTGGGCTGGGGCCGGGCTCTGCTCTCCAGGTGCTCTGCGGCTGCTTCCCCATCCTGTTGCACTGCCCTGCTGCAGAGGTGTTCACTGCTCTGCCCCCACGAGGCACAGGCTTTTGTCCTGTGATGCTGCGCCTAATTAAAAACCTAGAAATGCACACGAGTAGCTCATAGACATCTCTTTGTGCATTATCTAGCAGAAGAACGCCATATAGAATTACCTGCCACTGTGAGGTTCTCTGAGGCTCCTCTCTGTTCGTCTCTACACGTGACTGATCTAATTGTTTAATTTACAGATTTTCCTGCCTGACTGTTCAGCTGGTCTCCAGGAATCACTGGTATATTTGAAGCTAAACATTGTACTTGGTGCATACAGCCTTATGGTAAATGCTCCGCTGCCATGCAGTAATAAATGGCTGATTTACAGTTCTTCTATTAGTCACCGAACTTAATGTTTCACCTTGAATATTAAAAAGGAAGTTGAGGCTAAAAGGAAAGCATCGATGTTGTAAAATGGTAAAAGTTGAGTAAAAATAAACACTCCCCCAGGAACAGTAACTTCCAGGGGCACAATACTCACCGCAGGTTCAGACTGAGGACCCACCACGGTGCGCTAGGCTGTACGGGCCGTGCTGGGCCTTGTCTGCACCGTTTGCGCCTTCTTTCCACGATGTAACCTCAAGGTAGCCAGGCTGGCACAGCCTGTAAAATATTGTCCCCGGCGTCCTAGCGGAGGTGTGGTGTGAGCTATAAAGAGTGCAAGATGCCCAGCAGTGTATTAAACACTAGTTGAGTACAGGAGGGCAGCATATCACAGGAGAGAGATAAGCAAAGTTCTCTGATTGTGGATCAATAAAGGTTAGTGACATCATATCTCAAAGTGAGAGAACCTGCTTTCTGCAGAGCCATTTATCAGATCGCAGGCTGGAACAGCATTAACCTTTTCCTAGCCGGATCTCTGCTCTTCATCTGACTGCAGGCACAGTAACCTTCCCCGCTGGCAGCAGAAGGCTCCCTGACCTTGCCTTGTAATCCTGGCAGGTTTCTGCCGGGGCAGCCGTGCTGTGCTGGGCGCTGGAGGGGTTCTCCGGACGCTTCTGCTGGCTCCTCGCTGAAGCGTGCTGCATACAGCAGGGCAGTGCTGCGCTGCCTGGAGGCTGGGGTGCGAGGTGTGCTGCAGCTGGGAGCGCTCCGCGTTTCAGAGCTTGTGGCTCTTCTGCTGCTGGTACGATTTTGGCGAGGAGTAAGATGCTACGCATGGGTGCTCAGAGATAAGGGAAGTGAATCAGTTTGGTTAAAGGCCTGGCATTGTGCCAGGCATCACAGGATGTGGTTGCAGGATAAAAAAGTGTACTTGGATTAGCTTGGTTTACATGGCAGCAGCGGCAGTGAAATCACTGTGGGACTGTCCTTAGGAGAAGTTGTAGGGGGCGGCAGGAGGCCCTGGCTGTGTGGCTGTGGGGCTGGCCTTCCCCGAAGTGTCTGTCCTCCTGTTTTTGCTGTTATTGTTACCAAAATAGATTAAAGCTAAACTGAGTGTATCAGCCCATTCTGCAGTCCCGTTTCTTTGCTGTGTGCTGTGAGGCACCAGCTTTCCACATGAATGCAACTTCTCAATGCGGGAGCGCGGGGCCGTGTGCCCGTGCCGGCTGGATGTAGGGCAGCGAGCAGCGGCTGAGGCCGTGCGTGCTGCTGGCGGGGCCGTGCCGCTGCCGCCTTCACGTGCCGCCAGGGCAAGCTCCCGGGTGGTCGGTCCAGCCCGAGGGGACCTCCTGGAGCACCCCTGGGGGTTTTCACTTTCTGCTCTTGTGTTCGCGTTGTTGCAGATGAGCAAACTGACATTTCTGTTACTTAATTCAAGGTGATCTGCACGGCTAAAGTAACCAGTAAGTTCACTAGTAAGGCAACCAAGAAGCTACAGCACAAATGTTTAAGATCTGTTTTTCCTGACATACATGTGTTTAGCAGTGGCTGCTCACGCCAGAATGTCCCAAAAGCTTTCTGGTGAACCTCCAGGGCCCTGTGTGTTGCCTACAGCTCTAGAGCAGCTGTCTTAAAGAAAATCTGTATTTTCTGGTGGTTCTGTTTAAGACTTCTGCCTCGCAACCAACCTCTGTGTCCAATTACCAGTTAGAACTATGGCTTGTATTCTTAGAAAGCCATCATAACCCTTTTGGAAACACTGTGCACTGTGATGCTGCCACTTAGGAGTTGTACGCATCATAAGATACAAAATTCTCTACAGATGTAGCTGGTGAAGTTGACTGACATTTTTTGATGCTTTGAGCCCTACTTTCTCAATGACATTGAACTTGGAACACAGCTACAACTTGTAAAATAGGGCCACTTTTCCCCTTCTTGCTGTGTTGAGGTTTATGGGTGACAGCACTACATTAGGACAAAATAAAATACCCCAATGCATTTGGGACCTGTTGATTTCTGTTATACAGCCCAAAACAAGTGAAAAAACTAATTTTTGGTGAGAGCACTTCATGAAGTCATTGCAGGGAAGCTCAGTGTTTACATTAGAGAAGCACACGGGAAAACACAGGAGTGACAGAAGATGGATAAAAAGGGTTGTGGTGTGGTGTGACAGCAGCTGTGGGAGAGCCCGAGAGGCTTCCTCCAGGTGGATGCCCTCCAAGTGCCCGGGCACTTCAGCACGGTGGTGTCCCTGCCGGCAGAGGAATGGGACCGACCCCCGGAGCGTCTGTGCCCCGTAGTGTGGAAGTTGGGTGTAGGTATTTCTGCAGCGCTGGAGCAGGCCTCTGGTTTTCAGTGAATGAGAGGAGAGGCTCCTGCCTGGAGGAATCCATGGTCTGAGTTCAGAGATAAGATAGGAAGGAAGGATGACAGATGGAGGGTAAGGGGCAAGAGAAGAGTTAATTCCCTGAATGAGCTTCTGTTGTCCGGCAAGGAAATGCCTTTCCTTTTTTTTTTTTTTTTTTTTTTTTTTTTTTTTTTTTTCAGAAGCTACAGAGATTTGAGTTATAAAGACTTTTTGATTACCTTTCATCCTTTTTGCACTGGTGACTTCTCATTGGAAAAAGAGCCCCTTTTCTGTGGTTCTTTCGACTGTGCTTCAGGGAGCAGCTGGGGGCTGTGCCGTTCCGCATCCTGGCGGGTCGGAGGAGATGCTTATGATTCGAGCCTGCACTAATGGGCTGATGTCCAAGTGGAAAGTGTATTTTCAATGAGGAAGTGCTGAGATATTAGTGGAGCCTGGATTACCCTGTGATTGTGCTGTCAATACTGCTGTATTGAGTCGGAGAGAGCCTGCACAACACAGGGAAACACTTAGCTCACTACTGCTGCTTATTGAGAAGCCAATAGCAATTTACTTGCTGACACTTGACATCGAATCCATTCCCAGAGGTGCAGCTCCTGCTAAACCACTGTTGGGCTCTCCTTAACACCTGCTCCTTGCCTTGACTTCAGAGATGCAGGTGTGAGGGAATGAGCGGAGCTGATGCTTTTCCAAGCACACCCACCCGTGGGGGAGAGCAGAGGACCAGTTCGTGCCCCCTTCTCGTGTGCCTTGTTCTGCTGTGACCGGCGGGTGTAGAACAACTTCCTATGGGGTGAAGGGAAACTTTTACGCTGGAAAGGAGATGGGATTAACTTTGTGCATATTCATTTCATTTTCATGCATGTATTCTGTGAAAAAGGGGAGTGCTGAGGGGGAATTAGAGTGTCCTGGCCCTTCCATCTCAAAGCCTGACAACTTGAAGCATCGAAGACCTTTGGGTCAGAACAGATGGATTCCTCCTGTTCTGCTGCTCTGTTTTCCTGGGACTAGTGCAGACAAGCTCTGATGGTTTTTCTTGCATCCATACGTACCTTGTAAGAAACACTTAGGACCATTTGCTGCCAAATACTTTTGAGAAAAACAACTTCCAGGATATTTCTCTGAAGAGTCAGCTCCCTAAAATGGAGACTAACACCTGGAGGAGTAAGGACAGGATGGAAACAAAACTAGAATGATGATACAAGACAGCTAGAAAGGGGACAGAGAAAATAGGGAGTCTGTATCTTGGCTTTGTTACCTGATGGTGTATTCTGCTGTGGGACATCAGGTCCTGGTGTTGCAGTTCTGCAGTGATCCTGGTTTTGAGGACTTAAAGACATAAGTGGATAGCTCTCTCAGCCACTAATGCAGTGGGGCAATGAAACTCTCTCAGTTTTCCAATTGTGGCTCTTGCTGTCTTAATGTGTTACCTGGCATGCAGTTCTAAACAGTGCTCCCCCCCACCCCCAATAAAAATAAAAAAAAGAAAACTAAACCTTCCCATTAGCTGTGGTGTTGCTCTTTGGTGCAATTCCCTGCGCATTTCATTTGTTTGCCCAAACTACCAACTGGGTAGGAAACCTGTGTCCTAAATATAAAAAGAATCAAAGCAAATGTGATGCCTGAGGAAGACACTTGGAGCTACAATTTACATTTTGCAGAAGTAAAATTTAGGTCATCTAGCAGGTCATGTTTTAAATATATTCATTGCTCTGTGCTTGCAGCTGCCTTGGCTGGCAGGGTGGAGAGGAACCGGAGTGCTCTGGGACCCGGGGCAGCAGCTGCTTGCAGCACGCCGTGCAGGAGGGCACCTCTGCTGTTGGTGTGGCACAAGCTGTTCCCAAAGGCTCGCGGAGCTACAAGCACAAAGCAGCCGGCACGTGGCTGTCACGCAGCCCCCTCCAAGGACAGGGATTGGCGGCAGCCTGCTGGGATGCAGGGGGACACGAGGTGACTGTGTCCCTTCCTTTAAACTTCTGCTGAGAACAGGGCTGAGATGGGGAACGCCACTAGGTAGGGTTTTCCAGGTTGCCCGGTGTCTGCGCTGTGCGTGTTTCCTCCTGCAGCAGCGCGGGCTGCCTGTGGTCCCAGCACACGGTAAATCATGTCGCGTCCTTGGCTGCCAGTCAGGTATTGACCTGCTGTCTTCTCTGAACGCATCTCCCCTGCCAGCCAGCCCCAGACGCAGTGTGCCTGTTCCCCTCTCCCCCCCCCCCCCAGCCTGACCCTCGTCCCAAGGCACGTGTTCCCGTGCGCGGTCCTGAGCCGCAACAGCGCCCGTGCTGGAGACTTGCTGCCGTGTCTGATGGCTGCAACCAGAGCTAGGAGACAACGCGGCTGGGGAGCCGAGCTGGGGAGCCCCGGGGACCTGTCTGCTCAGCATCAGCAAAGCCTTTCAGCAGGGCTGGCTTCCTTCATGAACTTGAGTAAGTGAGGTGTCCAGCAAAAAGCAACACAAAAATGGATTTGGTGACACGTAAGGAAGAGCAGCAGTGGCATGTGGTGGAGGGGAGTGCAGGATGTAAAAGAAATAACATCGGATGCCTTTTGAACATCGGTGGAGAGGGTGAGGGAACAGGAGCATACTTTAGGATGCTGATGGCCAGGCTGGCAGGTTAACACCGCGGTGCCTGCTTTAGCAGAGGTCCCCATTGCTTATTATGTTTTGGTTTAGTCTGTTGCTAATCTTGTTCAGCAGTTGCTCCTCTTAATTACCGAAGTATTTTACAGCAGTGTAACAGATTAATCCTTTCAGTTCAGCTCGCTGCCAGAAGAGATTGTCACCATTACTCTCACGTTATAGTAGGAGAGGCTGGAACAGGGAGAAGCAGAGTTAAGTTTAGAAAGCCTGTCTGCATGTGCGTGCTGTCCTGTGGGTGCAGGAACGTAAGCGGTGGCAGGTACCCGGCAGGAGCAGTGTGAATGCGTGCAGGGGTTGGGGCAGTGTGGCTGTCACCTGGGTGCAGGCTGGAAGGTTTTTGAGGGGGTCACAGCCGCTTCGTGACCTGCGTGGACGTACCTCTGCGGGCCTGCAGAGCTGCTGAGGCATCAGTTATCTGGTCCTTGCCTCACTGGAACACAAATATTAACTGACAAACAATTGCATAATAAACGACACAATCACTTTGGCCTGTTGACTTATCTTCCAGCAAAAGAAATAAACAGGGGAAAGTAGGAAAGTTAACTTATAAACCAATAAACTGTTATTGCACTTGCGTTAGCGTGGCCTGAGGCTTGCACGATGACTGCTGGCCTGATGTCTCCCAGAAGCTCAACTTAAATGAAACAGAGAAATATTTACTTGTTAAATATACAGGACAACAGGACTGCGTTAGGCACAGTGTAACGGGGCTCATGCATGCTGCTGGTTGTAGTGCAGCCTCCTCGCTGCGTGCTTCTTCAGGATGCCTCTGCAGTGCAGCTCTGAGCCCCGTCTGGCTGTGTCCTAGTAATTTTCTTGAGCAGAAGCGTCTAAGGCTGAAAGCTGCTCAGTCAGTGTTTACTAAAAGGTATCTAGAGTGGAAATGTAAATCTGCCAGAACAGATCTTATGTATATTTAGGTTGCCTGAGTTACCTCTTGTTGGAAACATTAATGCTGGGTCATTAAGACTGTCTCCCTTCTGCTGCTGGTGCAGGCGTTTCTTTCTAAATATTGATGTAACAACTTCCTCGCTCGGACGTGGTTTGCAGCCCTGCTGCTTCCATTGGAAGAGTTCCTGAGCTCGGCCGCCTTGCTGCTGCTCACGTTCCCGTGCACGCACACGCCGGCTTCCAGCCGGGACGGTTCAGACCCCGTGGGTTTGTGCTGTCCTGCGCCGCGGTCATCCCGCGAACATCCGTCCCCGTGGCCACTGCTCGCTGCTTCTGCGTCTGGTGAGGCCTAAGTTGTTTTTTCTGTGATGTGGCCACACTTGTACATGCAATTCCAGCTGAGGTTTGCAGTGCCCTTAGGATGCCATCTATTGCTCCCTTTCCTTTAGGAACACCCCAAAGAGCAGACTCGGATCAGACCTTGCCATTTTCACAGCTGCGTTGCGTTGTTTATTCTTCCGTCCTGCCTGGCACAAGTCTGTCTCCTCCTTTATAATTCCTTATTGGTAAACCCTGAATTTATTGCAGAAATTAATTTTTTCCCCATTACACTATTGTGTTTAGTTCCTTTCCTGATAGTCTGGTGCTCAAATCATAACTTCTTGTGTAATATTTTGGTCTTCCACTGCATTGGTTGTGCTTCCCAATTTAATTTGATCAACAAATATCACTCTGCTTGCTGTTGCAGCAAGGCCATCAGTGAAGTTGGTTAGAAAGATGATTCCCTAGACCATTCCAAATAACTTCCACCCCGGGCAGTATTTTCTTTGAATCATCTTGTTGTCCTCTCTAGATCTAGTTTTATGTCTTAAATTTTAGCTTCTCCCCCTCTTCTCCAGTTGAGTTCCCCACAGTACAGTATTGAATAAGGAGCAGTTATTTCTTTAAAGAAAGAAATGTGCACAGTGCGTCTTGGATAAACCTGCCTTATCTTTTATCCTGATTTCTCTGTATTGCTGCCTCTTTCATTATTCTTCCTTTCAGAATACTTACTGCGTTGTTTGTTACTGAGATCCCTTCCCTGCCAGCAGCGTTCCTGCACGTGCTGGTGGCTCCCTGCAGCGTCCTTGTGTTGGGTGGTACGGGTGGACCCGAGGGGATGTGCCTGAGCAGTTGTGTTCCCTCTGCTTGGCCAGAGCTCGTCACCTCCAACACCCGGCACGGGGCAGCAGGTGAAGGCCACCTGCAGCAGTTTGCATGCTTAGGAAGGGCCCTACCTGACCCCTGGGGGCTGCCAGGAAAGGGTTTCCATCTGTACCCAGCCTGGCCCGGGCTGCTTTGAAAAGAAATACTTCTGTGAGCAGCAGTGCCTCGTGCTGACAAGTTTGTGTCCTCTGGAAAGGAAGGTCTGAAGAGCAGCAGCACAAAGTCTCTGGGCTGTAAATTCAAGCCCTGTGGAGCTGAGTGACCTGAGATCAAGTACAGGTACATAACTCATCCTCTGGTTGGGGTGAGCACAGGCAGGGCCGCTCTGCATCCTTCTTCCCCACCCAAGGTGTAGGCTGGGGAGCAGCCACTTCTATTCCCACAGCTCCCCCAGGGTTGCAGCTGTGGGTCTGCTGCTATCAGAGAAAATGCGAGGGTTTTGTAGGATCTGGGGAGCTCCACACAGCTGAGTGTGTACAGAAGGAATTGCTTGCGGGTGGGGATACCCTGAAAGGATGCTGCGACACTGCAGGTGTACCTGGATTCAGTTCCTAAAGGAGTTTATTTCTTAGCACACTCTGCTAAGGTGCTGGGTGAAATGAACTGACGTGTTCTTAGCTAGCAGGAGGAGAGCAGCTCCGTGTGCTGCTGTTACCCTGAGGCATACGCTAGGAAAGAACTTAAGAGATGCAAGTTTGGGGGTTTGCTCTGCGTTAACGTTCCAGTACCACTGAATTTCTGGAATCTGCTGAAGAACGGGAGAACAGTCCTTGGGAACTCAAGAGCCCAAGGAATGCAAACACATAGTTCAGCAGTAGTTCCTCTTTCCTTTGGTGTAAGCTTTGCAGCCCATCCTGAGCACCCGTTGTCTCCCAGCAAGCTACAACAAGGCCCAGGCGTTCCTTCGAGTCTGTGGTAAATCCCATACCACGATCTGCTTTTGCCATAGGATCTGGATGTGAGCTTTGCTGTTGCTTGGAGAATCGGCTGAAGATGTGCAGTCTGTGGCATAATGTGTTCTGTTTAATACCTCCGTTTCTAAATAGCAAGCTTTCATTATTAAGTCACCTGATGGGGAGGAACATCTTTCCTCCCTCTTGCAGTCACGAAAAAAAAAAAAAATACATTTTTCCCCACAGGCCTTGCTGTGAGGCCAGTGAATGTGGAGCGATTTTTTTGGCTTGATTCTGAGGTTGTTTTCGGTTGTCTCAGCTGTAGCTCCGTGGTGCTGGGTGCTGCTGCTTTGGGGACGGTTCCTTTGTACCTCCCCACCTCCTGAACAGCAGAAGGTCTGTCTCTGGAGCGAAAGGAGCCACACAAGTTCCTTAATTTTGTGGCAGGCGTGTTTTGAGGCTTAGGTAAGTTGCTGGATTTGAGGGAAGCATGAATCATGTTGGTTAGCTGGGAATCTGATGAATAACCCTGCTGTGTGGTTACTGGAATTGAAGGCGACGTGCCCGTGTCCCTGAGAGGTGCTGCTGCTCTCCTCTGAGTTCAGCCTTCCTGAAGAAACGTGGGGTAATCTTGGACCTGTGCTATTTGTTAGGGCTTTTTTTGGCTCATGATCTGTCAATATTTTGGGGACAGTTGTTGGGAGGTGTTTACTGTGTGTTGGGAGTTATTGCCATCTGACTGCTGTGGACCTGTCGGAGTCACTCGTTTAGGCTGGACACAGCCCTAAAAGGCGGGGGGAAGAGTTCAGTCTCCTGTGCTGCCTGCGGACAGGCCTAGCAGAGGAATGGCCATCACGTGGTGGAGCTGCTCCGGGCTCGGTGTTTCTTTGGTTTGCTGCAATGAGCTGAGGGTCAGGAAGGGTGAGGACCCAGCCCTTCCCTCCTGAGCTCCAGGCTGTGTGGGTGCTCCTGCAGACGCACCTCGCCGTGCCTGGAAGGATGCTGTTAGCGGTTTCCAGGGTTTGTGCATATTTGTCCCTAGATCTTCGTGCAAGATCCCTAAATCTTCAAACGCTGCTACCATAGAATTCCAGAGGAGACGATTCAGAGCAATACTGGCCAGTTTAGCACCAAGGTCACATTTTTTTTGCTGATCTTGGGGGCTCTCAAGAGGCTTGGTGCTGCAGCAGACCTTGAGGTTCTGCTGGCAAGTGGCTGTAACTTCAGCACTGTGTGCTTAAAAGTGAAAGCGAAATTTCACTTTTCTCCCTACTTTCCTCTGAGCAAGACAGTAAGCATTAAATACATAAGTGTAATATTGAAACTTAATTGTAATCACCTATCTTATTTAAAACGTGAAATAACACAAATCCTGGTAAAGCCAACGTCCTCTGGAGGGATCTCCCAAACGTGCTGCTGAAGGAGCAAGTTAAAAGCAGCAAGTGGCCAGGACAAAAGTAGTTTTACCCCAAGAATTTCTTAAGGCACGTTCGGCACCTATCCCGTGTCGCATCTCTCAGAGGTGGATCTTCAGCAGCTTCCTTGTGCTCTAGGCCTCCTTGATCTTTCCAAGCTGGTTGCTGCGTACCCATGCCAGCTTCTGACTTGTATGGCATCTCGTCACCAGCAGTGCTCGGTACATAGACCGAGTTGTGGTTTTGTCTGGTCATTCTGGCAGTTGCAGCTTATGATCAAAAAGGAAATCAATCACTGTTGCCCTGGACCCCAGTGCCAGTGATTTCACAGCCCACAATACATCAGCTTCTTCCTCGTCAGAGGATCTTAGACTCAGGACTGGCCCAAGGGTTGTCTTTGATTCAGGCTGCTACCAGAAAGCTGGTCTGATTTTATGACTAGTACAGTTAGCCCCAAGTTTTCCCTGCCTGAAGACACGAAGGTGAGACCCAGGAGACCCTTGGATTCTGATTTTTGGTTGTTCCTTTGGTGCACTGGTGAGTAGCTTCAAAAGAAGGCCAGAGGGTAAGAAATGCAATTTCTTGAAATTACTGTTGCTGTATGATGACACCCAGGAAATTCCCTTACGTCTTTGGCCCTCTGGGGATTTCAGAGCCATCACGTCAGCTTTTGGGCTGTGCTCAGACTGCCTGCAAAGGCCTCGTGCATCTCACAGCTCGAGCTGAGGGCAGTGGCTGCCGCTGCATCTCCCTCCTTTAGCAAAGGGAACTGGTCTGCAGCTCAGCTGTCAGAGCATCTAACTTGGCATCTCGTGTACCTGCTGTGAAGAGAAACTGTTCAACAGCTGGTGGAGGTCTTCGGGTGGTTCTTGTTATTTCTGTCTCTGCAAACTCGGGGAACTTCCTCCAGCCCTGGTGGGAGTGGTGGAAGATGCTGTGCATGGGATGAACAGAGGGAAGAGAAAGGTGTGCTTCTTTACCCAAATAACTGGCTAGTCAAGGATCCCCAAAGGTCTCAGTTCGCGTGTATTTTATGGATACTGAGCATCTCCAAATGCAAAATACTGACAAGCTGTTTTTTTTTTTTTTCCTGTAACTGTAGTCCTTGGGGGAAAAAGGGGTTGTTGTGCAGTCTTAGTTTTCATTTTTCTTATCATTCCCACTTTGTGATGTGTTGTTTTTCCAACAACTGTTGCTACCAGAGACTTTTTAAAGTAGGATGGAGCATTATCCATGGTATTACCTATAGTAATACAGGGTCACAGAATCACAGAATGGCTGAGGTTGGAAGGGAGCTCTGGAGACGTCTGGCCCAGCCCCCCTGCCAAGCAGGGTCACTGCAGTCACGTTGCACAGGATCGCGTCCAGGTGGGTTTTGATATCTCCAGAAGAGGAGACTCCACAGCCTCCCTGGGCAGCCTGTCCCAGTGCTCTGTCACCCTCCCAGTAAAAAAGTGTTTTCTGCTATTCAGCCGGACTTCCCGTGTTTCGGTTTGTGCCTGTTGCCTCTTGGTCCGCCTCAGGAAATGATTTTGGTAACAGACTTAAGGAAATTTTATTTGTACAAAATTTATAACTTAATCGCATCCCTTTAACAGTTAGGGGGTGAGGAGAATATTCTGCAGAGGCCTGAAAAGATGGTGTATTGGTGGGTGCCTAGATCCAAAGTGGCATTTCCAGATTGCAGAGAGCCCAGGAAAAGGTCTTGGCATCATCTGTGGTAAGAGATGAGCTGTGTGGTCCACCAAACGCTGCTGTCATGGGTTGGACTGGTTTCAAAGGCTTGAATGCTGTTTTTATGTCCCCTTGGAGCTCAAGGAAGATCAAACGCATGGCTGGCTGGGCTCCAGCTGACTCTTGCTATGTTTTGGCTTGTGGTATCACTGAAAGGGAAGGACCTGAATCAAATTGAGGAAAAAGGGAAGGACGTTTGGACAGGATGAGACGGACGGTCAGAAGGTGCTGCAGGTCTGTATATCAAAACTGATCATCTCGGGGAATAGCTCTGACGAAGAGTCACGGGCATTTGGCCTTTGATATGCAGGAGGCTGACTGGATGATACGATTCCTTTAGCCTTGCTCTCTGAAGGCTTGCTCCTTATCCTCACTTACCCAAGTAGCTAAAACCTGACCTGCAGGTACATGGCAAGATGCCTGCTGATTCGCCCTGCCTGGTAGGGAAGAGATGTGGTGAGGAAGAGAGTTTGTAAATTAAAGAGTTGTTTTGTAAATTAATTCCTTCTTTGTCTGACTTGTGAAGCCGGTACATCTGCCTTGTGGCTAGAGAGGAGAGAAGTGCAAGGAGAGAGCAGCAGAAGGAAGTCATGCAAAGGAGATGTCCTGCGTGATTAGATGAAGCTTCCCAGGTGGGGCTTCTTAGCAATCCCTAGGTTTGGGATTTGGACCTTCTTGACTGCGAGATCAAGCAAATATTGCTAAATACTCATGGACTCCTGCCTGTCTCTGAAAGGGCTCGTTGAAGTATTGCCCTCTTGGTCCCAGTGTTACGGGACTGCTTTGGCTCTGGAGCACGTGCTGTGACTATTCACCCTGCTAGGGGAAGAAAAGAGATGGCATACAAGCTTCTCTGTTGTTGGATGGCTCCGGGGGGCAGCCACAGGACTTGAGCGCTGGGCAGGGCTTCTCCGGGATGAGCGAGTTTGGAGGTAGTTATTCCTGCCTGCTTCTGCCAGGAAGGTGCGGGAGCTGGGAGGTGTTCCTGAGAAAGAATTGCAGGGCAGCGTGTTCCACGAGAGCTCTCCTGGTGGATGGCTGTCCTCAGGTCATCCTTTGAACAGGCTTGCTTCAGTTGGTGGCTGAAAACCCTCCAGTCCCCTAGAGCTGCAGAGATGAGGATGGGAAGGCCAACGTCGCTGTGAGGTTAGGTGCCCCGGGGAAGGGGTGAGGCAGGGGCTCGTTCTGGTTCTGGCCGTGAGCCTCCCAGCGATTTGGCTCCCATCTTCCAGGTGGGAGGACAAAAACTCCTTCCCCTTGCTGTGCTTTTTGTCACTGCCTCTCACTGTGTGCTGACAGATGCCCTCAGCCCTGCAGAAGGATTTCGCTCTGCAGCACGTTCTGTTACAAAAGGTTTAAGAGGAAGCCCGGTCTCTCCTAGCCCTCATGTGCTGATAGCTCAAGGGATAATTGAGAGTTTTCTTGTGTAATTGTTGCTGACGCATATGTCTGGCCTGGAGCAAGTGTGTCAAAATATTAATGGCAGAGCCCTGGAATTTTGAGGTCGAGGAAATAAAATCAAACGTGCAAATTCTCACAACAGGTTAATGCTGCTCTCAGCTTGGGCACCATGTGGTTAAAGTGGACCGGAGTGCCCTCAGTTTTCTTGGGGAAGCTGTTGGAAAGCAAATGCATCTTCATTGACTTGTAATAATGAAGTTACAAGTCTTGAAAAGGTGCACGGTGTTCCAGACTATTTTATGGCTGAGATTTTTTCTTTCAGTGAAGGTGACCTGTCTGACTTGTGCCAACTTCAGAAGTGTTGATCATGGTCACTGTACGTATACAGTGATCTTGCATTATCCCTGCAGCACAGTGACACAGCTAGCGGTTGAGTATGATTTATGCAAGAGTTTCATTGTTCTCTCTATTTTGAACCTTGACAAAGAGAGAGAAAAAAGCTATCTTTAGAAACGGAGACTGGATTTTAAGCCTCCTGTTCAGATTGATGTAGAAGTGGGGGATTTCTCGGGTCATTCTCTTCCACCTCCTTCCTTTGTTTATATCAGTGTATAGATTAGTTCAGTTGTTGAACAGGTTTTTTCCTTCCCACCTGTTTTTTTATCTGCAGTTTTTCTTATTTTTTCTCACGCTTTAAAGAATTTCTCAAGGAATAAATTATTTGTACTTTGTTGACACTTCACTTCTATTCCAGTTCGCAGTTGACTTTGTCGTTAACCAGAAACATCTCTGCGTGCTGTGCTGCATGGATTTCCTTAGGTGGCTACACGCTGTGTTGGGGAGTTCTGGCTTTAGTCTAAACTGTGCTGGTCTGGATGCTTTGTAGATCCCATGGAGGGGTTTCCATCACTGGCACTGGTTTTACAGGGGAGCCCAGGTAATCCACTGTCCGTTCCACCACACGTTTGGGAGTTTTTCTGTGTGACTAGCAGTTCACTTCCTGCAGGGTCAAGCTTAGTGCGCATCCCTTTACTTGTTTTCCTTATTTTTGTTTTCTTAAGCTTTTCCTCCCATCGCTCCAGCTAAGATATGGCTGCTGCGGATGCACGTCTTCCCCTGAAGCCTCCTAGAAAGCTGCTGAGAGCTTCATCCTTAAAATGTTCATCGTACAAGGAATTTTTGTTGCAGTAAAAGCAATGATTTAAGTGTTTTCAGTGTCTGAAGTCTGTGAGATCACTGAGACGTTTCTGTGCTGGACAGTGAGCCTGTAGATTCACTGCCAGGACTTAATTCGAAAGGCAGGCCAGGCATTTAGTATCATCCTGGGCGAACACCTGTGCTGTGCTCCGGCTGCTGCAGTGGTGTTTCTGACCCTGGTAGCACATGGTGTAGGTAGGTCTCGGTGCGCACAGACCACGTTTTAATCTTATCAGAGGGGAAAAAAATCATCTGGATGAATGACAAAACCCACCAAAAATAGAATAAAACCATGCAGTCGTGAGGCTCTTTTTTAAAGTTGTCTCACGCAGAAAGCATTGCCCTCCTGGAAGGGAGGTGTGGAGGAGGCTGTGTTCAAGCTCAGTAGCAGAGGCTGGATTTATTTTATAGCAAACTTCATCCTCTCTGTAAGGGGCTTGTTGCCATTTGGCCTGGGCACAGAAAAGTCAAAGGAAACGCTGCCTAAAAAGTTTTTTTGTTCCTTCTCCCCCAGGAGCCTGACTGAGCCCTCACCTGCTGGAGAGGAGCCCTGCGTTCCCAGGTTTGGGAGCCAGCGCTGTCGCCTTGGGGCTCTTGGAGCACGTCCCAGCCTCCGCGTGTTTCAGTCTCCTCGCGCTCTGCCGTGCACCTTCCCTTCCCTGGAGCTAAAACAAGAAGCCAAGAATTAATTGTTTTGTGTTTCCTTTTTTCCCCCTTGATGCGTTGTGGTCTGATCGGTATCTGGGCTCGTTGGACACTGGAAGCATTCAGTTCTCCAGGGAGAGGTGTTGGAAATGCAGCGTGAGGAAAGCTGGGGAGTCCCTGAGCACAGGGCAGGGGGTCGGAGCGGGTCACAGGGGGATCCTTGCACTTGAGCACTCGCTGGGCTCCCCGTGGCTCTGCAGCTGGCGGCAGTGGGGTAGCGTGGAAGTACACCCATGTTTGGCAGGACTGAGACGTGTTTAGCTGCCGGCACGCAGGAGCTTTGGAAGAGCAGGATGGAGCAGCTGGTGTCAAGCTCTGCAGCATCCGAGCCTTCACCAGTTTCAGGCAATGAAAACAGCGGTGTGCATATTCTTACCGGATTGCAAGTGCTGGATGGAAAGAAATGATGTTCTCAAGAGTAGGTGGCCCACGGCACGCCTGGGGAGGGAGGGCAGGAGGCTTGGAGCTGGTACTCACCCGGGGTGGGGTGGTGCAGGACGTGTGAGACCTGGTGTGGTGCTGAGGGGTGCACGATGGGCTTCATGCTGAGTCTGCCTCTGGCTCCCGTGTGCTTCTGGTTTCAAAACAAGCCCAGAGGATTTCTTGTGCTGTCTCTTGTCCATTACTGCAGGCTGCAAACAGATAATATCCCTCCGGTGCAGGCTAAGTAAGCTTTCCAAAACAGGAGGTGGAAACAAAGTTTAAATAAGTAAAGTTTCTTTTCACCATCTATCAGAGAATTTCACTGACACAGAAATTAACTTAGTACGCAGAAACGAATTGTGAAGGGGGGAGGAGAGAAGAGTGCAAGGAAGAAAATGCAAAGGGGAGCAGCATTACAGATCTGAGTGGAAATGATTACACTGGCATTTTAAACCTTCTCATTCTGTGAAGTGTGGGATTGTCAATATGGGTCTGGAATACCCTGTCTAATGGATGTCTTGTATTCCAAACACAAAGCTAAATTGCCATAAATGTAGTGGTGTTGGGTAGCTTTTGCTTCAGTGGAGCTTACCAAGACACACAGAATCTGAGGGAAGGAACAAAACGTACCTCTTAGATTCAGCGTTCAGTACAATTGTAATAACAAAATGAAAGCTGTTCTTTGTTTTGGTAACTTCGTTAGTTCTTTACCTGTTCACTTTACATGCGTTAGACCTTTGGACTTTATTGTGTACATGAAGTCCTGTAAAATTAGTTAGTAATCTGAGACAGGGACTGGATTTGTGGAAGATAAGGGAGAAGCATCTTTGTCACCTTTTATTATTTCTTCATATTTTGTATATTTTTTTTTTATTCTGCCCTCCTGGCATGGGAGCGGAGTGCTGAAGGTTCAGGTGAAGGTTCTTAAAAGAGCACCCGAGTCTCGTGTGTTTTAGGACAGTGTGGTGTTGCAATACCAGTCCCGACTGAACAGGAGAGCAGGATATTAGGTACGGCCAAACCCTTATTTTCATCAACGTTGACTGAAAAATGTTGGCCCTTCATGGCTTGTTTCTAACTAAAGCTTGATCTCTATGCTCTCCTGCACAGCTCATCTCTTGATACCCCGTTGTGTCTGAATGCTGGGGATGGGGACATCGTGGTGCCCCTAGGACAGCCCTTTGCTGTGGTGTTCTTCTGATGCCTTCCTTCACCTTCTCCATCCTTTTGCTTTCTTACAAATGGCCAAGGCAGCCTGTTGGGGCTTTTTGTGGATGTTCTCATTTCTGGTTTCACAAAGAAACACTTGATCTGGAGACCACGTTTCTGGTAACTGTGCTTCATATGGACCTATTTTCTTATGCATTTAATAGGGCTCTGTCATTACAGTTTGTACTTGGCCTGAACTCTGAGTAAATTAAATTGACAGGGGCCTTCCACAGGTGAGATGGGCATTGAAATCTTTGACTTCCTCAGGGCAATTACCGTGACCAGGTGAGGAAGAGGAGGCCACTCAGCGAGTGATGCAGGGCAGCAGCGTTAAGACCCCTTCATTAGCAATGCTGAAGTTCAGTGTTTTGAGTTCCCGACTTCAGCAGCCTGCTCAGGCGGTGGGAATCCCAGGGTGACCCGCAGGCTTTGAGCACGGCCTCGAGATCCCCCTTCAAGGGAGGTTCGTTTAACCGGGTGACTTGCCTTTTAGCTCTGCTGAGAAAGGCATTTCTGAAGATGAGAAAGAAATTCCCCTAGCGCACCTTTTAATTGTTCATTTAGGAGCAGAACTTTCCTCCAGCTGTGAGGGCTTAAGGCTGCTGTAAAGCGCTAATTAAAAGCAATAGTGATAATGAAAACAGATGTTTTCAAGAGAAGTAAGTGGTGCTGGGACACCCCTCTGCTGTCCCTGGCTCCTCTGAAGCTGGAGCACGAGCTTGGGTCCGTGGTGCTGCGCTTGCAGGCAGGCCGGGAAGGGCCGCGGGTCCTGCAGGCTGCAGCAAGCAGGGGGTGGCGCTGGGTCAGTCGGGAGGTGCAGAAGAAGCCCTTGGGGCTGGCGGAGCTGCTCCTCTCGGTACCAGCCGTGGCAGGATGGGTGCCAAGGGGGCTGTGAGCTCCCTGAGCCTGGGGCACGGCAGGCAGGAGGGCTGCTTCTGAGCGCGGGTAGCCCGGCACCACTGGAGTCTTCTGGTGCTGCTACAGCGTGAGCGATAAATAACGTTGAAAGCAACGAGGGGCAAGCATTGCCCGATCCATGGCAGTCAGCTGAGCACCTCACAGTCCCGAATTCTGAGCACAGAGGTATTAACGAGACAGGAGGTAGAGAAGACTACATGGAATTTTATTGACCCTTTTTGACTGCTGTTAGTTTTTTGTTTTGTCTTTAGAAAATAGATCTGTTTCCCCCATTGCCTGGTTTTTGTGGATATGGTGACCTTTCCAGGCTGTAGAGGGAGATGGTGGGTGTCTGAGGGAAGGGCTGCTGTTCTGTAGTCACCTTCAGGATTGTCATCTGGCTTGTCCCCGTGTGCTGCAGGACAGCCTTTTCTCACTGCCAGAAAGGGTGTGAAAGTTGATATCTTTTGTAGAGCTCTCAGTAGGTGACAGGGGACATACTTGTTACTTGTCCCTCCTTGCCTTTAAGCTGTGCAGATGCTCCGTCCATTGTTAGAGTGTCCCCTAATTCCTCTGATTGCACGGAGGAGCAGAACAAAGTTGTTCACAAAACAAGAACTGTTTTACAGAACATTGTTCTAGAACAGAGGAAATAAAAATCCAAGCAAGCCTTCGGGGAAGTGCTTCTGCCATGTGTCTTGGTGAATACGGTCAGTGGTGCTCAGCACGTTTCCCGGGGCGGACCTGCAGGGCTCTGGCTCTGTGGATCGTGCCGTGCCATGCCATTTGCCAAATGCTGTGTGAAGGGGGGGGATTTTGCTCGCTCTGTGGCGAAGTGTCGATAAAACAAGACGCATTATGTGTAGAGTTGAGCTGCGTGCTAGTACTTCAGATGGAGAAGTCAGCTCTCAGAAGGCTTGCAGCTGTGGGCTCGTGTGAAGCTGGGGTTGGCTGTAAATGATAGTGGATTTCCGAAGAAAAACAAAGAATGCCTTGTCCTGGGGAGCCTGACACACTGGTGCTTGGTGCTGGCTGCAAGTCGACTCTTCGGCTCCTTCTGGCCCTGGGGGGAAAGGGAATAGTAGTGGCTGGCCCTTATAGAAATGATGGGGAGGGATATCTACTCCAGTTCATTAGACTCTAATTATAAAGGATTGTTTTGGTCCTGCTTATCTTCAGGATTGCTGATAAGAAAGAGCAGCCTCAGCCCCCTGAGACCTCTGTGATGAGTTTTGTGAGGTTCTGCGGCCTAGCAGCGGTGCTTGGGGGTGAGCGGGGACAAATTTTAGAAGCTCTTGGCCAGGTCTCCAGTCTCTAAAGCAGTGTCTGTGTGCTGTGACCTGTTTGCTCATTGAAGTGCCAGTTTGATCACATTGTCAATTCCACCATTAACCTTTTGCCTGCTCTGCAAGCAAGCTGGAGAAGTAAAATACCTTCCTCACCAGTTCCTGAGGATACAGATGTGCATGGGAAAGACCAGCCTAGACAAAAGGGTGCGTTAGCAATAGTAGGGTGGGAGGGTTGTATGATGTCCTGGTTTTCATGCTGAAGAACGTGGCTTTCCACAGTCCGTGTATCCTTCTCTGCCTGTGCTTGTGGCAGCCTTTACAAAGAGGGGAGCGGGGAGGGAAGGGCTGGGGAGAGGCACCAGGGAACAGGGGGCCTGGGCAGGGAGGTGCTAGGGAGCAGGGAAGTCATCCCGGTGGTGGTGGGAGATGTGAGGAGGAGGAAGGAAAGGCTAGAACATTGTCCAGAAGCACAATCGGGGGTGTGATACAGGTTGAGGCCAGTCCGTAGTAAGACTGCCTTGACTGGCATGATGTTTATTTAGCAAATATAGACTCGGCTTACTTAGAGAAAGTGACCCAGCTTGCCTGAAAGCAGCTAAACAGAATAGTGGGGTGCTGCACCAAGTACCGCATGCAGCCCGTAGCATATGGTCCTTCGGGTTAATACCTAAATGAAGCTGTCAGAGCTTTGTCCATACTGGGAGATAATGGGACCTGTGCTTCATAATTAGTTCCCGTAGAGCTGCTGACAGAACCCTGGAGCTTCAGTCCTTGTTAAAACTCATTTTCAGCTGTGATTTGATAGCAGCGTTAGCATGGAGCCCAGTTATGTTATAGTTTCCATTCCTGCTCCTGTTGTTGAAGTAAGAGATGCTTTTGTCAGAGGAGATGCAGTCTGGCAGTTTGCATTTTGCTTATTTGCTGTAGGCTAATTGGTGCATGTTACTGTGTTTGGTTCAGGAGAAGCTTTTTGGTACTTGTAGTGTTGTCTTACTCTTTCCAGGTAGATAAGTTGCTCACCTTGCAGACACCTGGTGCCGAGCTGCTGCCATCCTCCTTGTGGTATGGCCTGCATGCACATATACCCAGTGTTACATAGGGGTGAATCTCCCACATTGAATATATCTGGAGTTCAGTTATCTAAAAAAAATTCTTAATGTATTGCACAATAATTTCAGCCCCCGAGGGAAGAATTCTGTTAAACTTCCGAAAAAGTAGGTAGATAAACTGGAAAGTCTAAAGAAAAAAGTTATAGAAACACTGGAGAAAATCTTTTGAAGTGGGAAATTTAGGATTTATGATTTTTAGCTGATCAGAGGGAGGATTGAGAACTGAAGTTAGAGGTTTTGGTATTTCTGTTCCTTCCCTGGAAGGGGTTGCTCAAGAGAAAGGTGAGCACAGGTCTGTGCCTGTAAGAGTGGTATCACGATGCAGGGTGTGCGTGTGATAAATAGTTCAGGGACTACCTCTAGCAAGGTGACCTTCTCCATCCGAGCAGGAGCTTGGAGGTGAAGGTGGCTCAGGGTTAGTGCTCTGGAATAGCAGAGTGTGGAGGACTTTTACCAGGGTCCAGGAGGTCCTCAGACAGAAGATTAAGACCTGGCAATGCTTATTTTTGTAAAAAGCTCAAGACAGCGCTAGAAGCATCTTGCAGGCACCCTGCAATTATCATAATAAACAGTTTTATCATCTGCTTGGCAATCAATAATGTGGCTTATGCTGCTTTAGTATCTCACTGGTATTGATTACCTTAACAACTGTGCTGCGGTCAGCTTCTGTTAACCCGTGCTCTCCTGGTGGGGTTGGCCGGCCTGCTGCAGGAGGCAAAAGACTTGGGTTTCAACCTCGATGTTTGCAGATGTTTAACAGTGGACAGGGTCAAAAAGAGCTTTTATTTGGAGATGCTTGATGGTAGGATTTTAATGCGGGAATGTGAAATTAAATACAAAAGATCTGCATACGCGGTATTTTAAAATAGAAGGATTGAAATGTGATTCGTGGTTTGGGCTCAGATCAGCGTGGGCCTGTAATGGAATTTTGTCGTGCTTTGTTGGAAGGGGTTTCACCAAAGCAGTGCACGCGCTGTGGGGGCTGTCCTTGAAGAAGAAAGGCTGCGCTTTCTGCAGTGAGGCTGTAACGCTGTGCCAGGGCCTGGGCTCAGAACGGGACAGAGATGGGAGCGTGTGCTGGGCATGCCCTCGGCTGCTTCTGGGTCTGCTGGGACTACCTGAGGGCTGGGTAATTCATGGGTGTGCTGTCACATCTCGTACCCGCCTGACCTCTGACAGCAAATGCTATCTGGTGGCTGTGGAATAGGACGTTTGCTCGTAAAACTCCATTGATCCTGCAGCAGCCAGCAAGGCTGAGCTGGGAGAGCTAAATGCTGCTGTGTGTACCAAAGACTTTGTTTCAGCTAAGTGAACCCTTGGGGGTGTTTTGACAGCATTGCCTCAGCTTCCAGCAGAGCAGTCAGCGATTAAGAATATCGGGTTAGTTGCTTACTCCATTTTGGGAGGAAGAAAGATGACTGTGTCAGGATCCAGATGGGACTTTAAGACAGGACTTTGTGGGATTTGGGTGTACCTAGATAGTTGAGTCTCATGGCCCAGCATTTCTCCTAATGGAATTTCCCATCATTTACTGCCCTGCTGATTTCTGATCAATGAAAATAAAATTGCATTGCCTCCTGAGAGGCTCCATGTATGGCTACAGCCTCCAGCTGTGTCAGTTCCGGTAAGATAATCTCATCAGGCGTGCAAGAGGGTAATAGGAAATAAAAATAAAACCCACAATTAGCAAGAGGGCAAGCATCAGCGTAACGCTTTCAGTCCTGGAGGTCTTGAAGCACGTGTAGCAAGTTCCTTCCCCACCCCTGAAGCGACAGCTCTGAGGATGCCTGGTCCTACGGAGGTGTGCCGTGGTGCCCATGGGCCTGGGTTTGGGAGTCTGTACAGACCCGCCGTGCATGTGCTTTGGAGCTTGTATTTATCTGAGGCCGTGTCAGTTCTCCCTTGTGAGACAGTTAAACTTTCACAAGAGATGTGTTTGTTCTGAAGTGTTACAGGGATGTAGCTGCTGATAGAGTGGCTGCGTTCTGTGGACCTGGAGAGCATGAACTTGAGACTTTGAGCCCGTTGAGCAGCGTGTAGTTATTGACGCCCGTTGGTTGCTGCAATCAGAAGGGTTTATTTTGACCAGATAAAGAAAATCCTCACGCTGTACCTGGAGTCTAGAACAGGGCAGTGTGTTTTGTAAGCAGATGAGTGTGCAGATGCTCTTTGTGGGAACCTGGGACCTCCTGGACCTCTCTGATCTGCTAAAAGTTGGCATAAAATAGTCTATCCAAGAAGCTTTCCCAAGCAAACTGAAAGATTTCTTCACCTGTTTTGGGCCTCTCTATTTATTTATTTCTGAAGGTCTCGTTCCAGCACTGTAAAACGTGCTCCGTGCCAAAACGCTGGCAGCGCATCCGAGCACGTGTGCTTGTGACCTTTGCAACTGGGCTTCGCAACACCAGCGTGAGTCAGTGCGAACACGTCAGGCAGCGGCGGTGTTTGTCGGGGTAGCGAGCGGGATGGTTCCTGAATGACCGAATGCTGAGCTCCTGTCTCTGAGCGTGCTCTGCTGGTGCAAAGCACAGGCTTCCCCGAGGGGTGGGAAGGAGTGACCGAGCCCGGGACCAGGCAGCGCGTCTGTTTCCTAACAAGGACTGGATCTGAGCCCTGGCAGAGAAGATCGGCATGACTTATGAATCTAACTCTTACCCTCTGTTTGGCCCTTGACACTAGTCTGGAACACATATGTTGTTTGGGTAAAAGAGCAGAAAGGAAGGAGCGCTGGCAGGCTTCTTCCCAGGCATGAGAGTCTGCAGGCTGTGTGCTGCGAGGAGCATTGCTGGGAGGGTGCTGTCTAACAGCGCAGCGTTGGCTTTCCAGGCCGGACCATCTGAGGCTGGCTCTGCCTGCTTTTGAAGTCCTGTTGAGGGTCTGGTTGGAGCTTGGCTGTGGTAGTTTATAAGAGTTAGCGCTCCGTACAGCAGTGCAAATGCCTCCAGTTTCTTACTGGGTGGGACTGCCCAGCACATCGAGTAACTGGAAGGAGGGGAGAGGATGAACCATCAGCAAAGCCACAGAAGCCAGCTGGAATTTCTCACTTTCAGGAGTCGCTGCTCTGGTTTGCATCCTGCAGTCTTACTATACGTGCTGCGCTGTGGCAGAGATCTGGTGATTTAAATGCGTACAAACTATCAAAGTTAGTGTTTAAAGCTCAAGTTTTAATTCAGGGTATCTGTGTGGATTGGATGAGTGTAGGTGTTACCGGGTGCGTGGTCTTGCTGGGTGTAAGTGTGCTTCGTGGTGAGGGACAGGTGGCCGCAGAGGAGCTGGGACAGGTTACTAGGATAAAGGTGAAGGAGGGGCAAAATAGGGCAAGTTTCAGACTGCAGCAAAAGGAGCAGTGAGACCACTTTCCCTAAGTATGGGATTTGGGGAACTGGAGTCCGTGCAACTGAGTGAAGCGGCTTGTCCCCGATAGCTCTTTGGTTAATTTTGGAGTTAGGTCAACAACACTGCACTGAGTATGTGAACCAGATGCAAGTGTAGCTATTTATTCAGCAACATAGTCTGGAAATGACATTTGACAAGAAACGCTGGGGTTTTAGAGCAAAGGGGTAAATTGCACAACTGAAGAATCAAGGAATGTGCAATGTTTTAAAACAAACCAATGTGGGAACACAATCTGAAACTTTTGTCGTGAACAACACAGGAGAGGCGAGGTTCGTGCAGGACATGGAAAACAAGCTCCGCGTCCTGGGAACATGACAATAACACGTCACTTATAAATTAAGCAAGTGTTTGACTTTGTTTTGCAGAGAAATGGGACTTAAGCTAGTCTACCTCCAATGCAAAATACTTCCACTCCAAAGAGTGCCTCTGGAGGAATAAACGCTCTTTTCCCCAGCTGCTCACTTAAAACCCTCTGGCACTCATCTGGATTACTCTGCTCTCAATGGCAGTGGGTTGGTGATTATATAAATATTTTTGTGTGTAGTACAGTAGCTGGCTCAAAGGGATCAGCAAACTTGGAATAATAGTTCATAAAATGTTTTCTGAAAAGCTCCCTGAACCTTGCATTTCCCTCATTGGCTCAACTTTAGCTGGTGTGAAGGATAGAGGAAAAAATGTGGATAATGCAGAAGGTTCACCTTCTCAAGGAGACCCTTTCTCTTAGTCTCATGCCAAGTGCTTGAGCCCTACAGCTTTCAGTCCTGTTTTGTTCAGCATTTCCTTTGCTTCCTGCTGCTTGAAAAGCTGTTTATGCTAATGATCCTGTGAAGATCTGAGGAACTTGCTGTGCTTATGCATGTGAGCCTGTGTGTAAGAGAGCGCTTGTATTCTCTGCCGCGTTAACGAGCGTGCGCAGAGCAGCGCCTGTTTGTGTTGTCAGCACGCCAGTCCTGGAGCTCTGTCGGCTGCCAAAGGCAAGCCCGCCATGTGGTTGTCTTCCTGCAGGGAGAAGACCATCCTGTCCTTCAGAGGTGCCTGATGAATCTTGCCTTTCTGTAGACCGCCGCGTCCTGCCTCATCCTTTCTGGGGACCTTGTGCCCTTCAGGACCAGCTGGTTAGAAGGGAGAACGTGTGGTGTTCACAGGGACTTCTGCAGAAGCATGTGAGCTCTGGGCTTTGGCAGGATAGTGAGCTGGTTCGTGAGTATTTGTAGCTCCAGGACTCTTGTCAACAGGTATTTGAACCTGTGGGGCAATGTTGGTTGGACCCTTCTTCCACCAAGGGGCACGTCTGCTGGCTTCCTGGTGCACAGGCATGGACGTGTGTCCAGACAGAAACAGCAGTGCTGAGCAGGGTCTGCAGAGAAACACCAGGAGGTTCAAAGCAGCTTGAGAGCTTCTGGTTGGTAAACCCAAACCTTAGGTGAGGAAGAAGTCTGGATAGAGAGTTTGTTCAGGATTTGGCAGGGCTGGCACCTGGTTGTGAATATTCGGCAAAACTCATTTGTTGATGAGGCAACTCCCGTGTGATGAGGTGTATGCCAAAACACAACTTTGTCTTGCTTGGAAACATGCAAGATGCAACTTAATATGTGAAAAAGGGAAATGAGCTTAAAACTTCTTTTTGAAGCGTTGAACTCAGCAAATAAATATCCTTATTTTCAGTCTTTTTGTTAGGAATTGCTTAAGAAGAATCTCAGAGCACAGACATTGTAAAATGTGGACAGAAAACCATAGCTAGAAATCATTCTTCAAGCCACGAATCCCCATTCACTGTTGTATGTAATTTTTGGCTCATTTATACCATTTTATCCTAATATTTCAAGTAATGTTGCAGACTCGTCAACATTCCCCTGCATAGTAATAATACCTTCCAACCTTTCTGGTACCTTAACGAATGGGAAAGAGCTGGCACACGTATCTCCTGTATGTTGGAACGTAACGCGTTTTGTTGAAGCTGGGAACTGAAGCTATCTCTGTGTTGCCACCAAGCTCGAATATCCAGCCCTTGTTGCTTAGGAAATTGAAAACGATCTTTCTATTCTAGGAAGTGAGTTTCCACGTATTTGTGTGATAACAGCTACTGTATAAATCTTGCAAAGTGACAACATGCTCACGCAACTTTGTTTTACCCCTGTATGTGACCCTTCTCCTTACTAAGTGAGGCAGTGCGTGATCGTGTAATTAAAGGCAGTGTCGTAATGCATATGTATAGAGGAGAAAAATTAAAGTTGCTTAGGCAACAACATACATTCTGTTTTTCCTTAGTTTTTGGATTCTTGATTCTAGGTAGTGATTTTTATCGTGTTTTTCCACATGCAATTTCCTAAGTGTTACGAGAGTGCTTTGTAGCACGCCAGGTGCTGGGAAGTGACGCAGGAGGCTTTGATGCTCCGTGTTCGTTGTGTCACCACTCCAGACGGATTGGGTAACTGCCTTCTCCCCCCTCCCAGGCTTTCTGATCCCAGGAGCACTGAGCTTTGAGCGTACCTGGACTTAGGGATTACACAGTTATTTGGCTACTCAGTAGTATGTCCATCCCTATTTTTTTAGGCTGAAACAAGTGCCATCCCGTGCCATTCCTGAGCCAGGAGCTTCTTGGCTGACCTGGCCATTAGCATCTTGCCATGCTGTGCCCTTCCGAGACATCTTAAAATGCCACGATGTGCCAGTAAGGAGGGGTGTGCACAGAGCTTCTAAGGCCACTCTCAGTCCCCGCGCTTTCTTTGTCTTCTTGCTTCTGACCTGTTCCTCTCCCCCTGCGAATCACCAGCACCTGTGCTAGAGCTAATCTAGGGTAGTCTCTCAGCCTGTGTTTATGGTATTGATTTATAGAGCGTCTGTTGGCACAACAGGTAGGTGTGTGTTTGCAAAGTTTAGAGGCCGTTGTGCAGTTCTCTGCAACAGGAAGCACTCGGGTCCAGTTGCTGACTGTAAGCGTTTGCATAAGCCATGTCTCCTGTGGAGCCATGGCATAAAGCTTAAAAATCAAAAGCTGGCTGGAATTTGTGAGGCTCTGCTGCTTGCCAGGATGCTCTGAAGGAGCAGACCCTGCTCATTACAAGGTTGAGCACTTCTCCGCACCGTGTGGGCTGTGGGAATAGGCAGGGGGTGGGGTGCCTGGCTGGGTATCTTCCAGGGTAATGGCCGTGGATGTAATGCATCTGCTTGTATCTTTTCCCTGTCCTCAGCACCCTTTTTTCATGGTGCCATGTGGGTCATTAGCTGAGGGAACAGTTTCTCACTGTCTCTTTCTCCTTTTGTTTTCCTCCTTCCTCATTGCTTCCAGTCTTGGTTTACTGCCAAACAGCCTCTTGTGAAAGGGCCGCCTAATTAACCCTGTGCTAATTAACAATTTAAAATTACACAGCACGGCTGTTCATATTTAATTCTCGGGAAGCCTGGGCAACAGCAGGAGCCCCCTCCTCCCTCCCGCTCTCCCTTCCCCGTGCCGCTGCCGTGCTGGGGAGGAAGATGCGCGGCGGTGCGGGCTGGGGGCTGCCCCGCGAGCTGCGGCCCCCTCCTCGGCGGTGGAAGCGTTGCTGTAAGGTGGCAGTTCTGCAGGTGTGGAGGGTGGGACAGGAGCTGCAAGGAGGTGACGGGGAGCAGCGGGGGTCGACTTCACTTGTGCCCTGGACAGAGCACGGCTGCAGACGGAGCAGCCGCGGTTGGTAGAAACTCCCGATGAAAATGTGGGGCCCAGCACAGTGCTTCTGGGCACGCCGGGCCCTCCAGCTGTGGTTCAGCTCTGGGCCGCTGTGGCCGCTGCTCCTGCCCTGGTAGGAACTCCCTGCCCGCCGGTGCCTGGGAGAGCTGTCCCACTGGGTCCCAAACCTGCTCCAAAGGGTGCGAGGTGCAGCGATGCTGTGGGGCTGGGTGGGCTGCCTGCGGGAGGCACAGCAAGCACAGCCATGGGAGCTGCGGGTGGCTGCAAGCTGCATGGAGCAGCTCGGGACACGAGGCTGGAGAAGGGAGCGAGGGAGAGCCCTTCCCTGCCGCGGGGGCACGGGGAGGCTCTGGCGCTCAGGCTGTTCTCTCTGTAACTGGAGTTCATTGATTTTACGGGAAACCATGTTTACAGACAGAGTGCTGATCGACCTGACGAGTTGACTTCTGCCTCCTTAAGTAAGAACTACCTTTTCTTATTGACTGGCTGATAAACAGAGCAAAGAGGGCGGGGGGCCGGGGAGAGGATGGGGAGGTGTGGAGCGCGCAGGGGTTGGTCTGTCCTCGCCAGCTCTGCGTGTCCCCTCTGGGTCATTTAGGGATGGCCTCAGAGGGAGATGCAGGGCCCCTGGCAGTGGCCTACATTGTCCTCCAGCATAAAGTCTGCTTTGCGTTAACAAGGAAATCACCCTTTTCAGTTTGAAGGGATGATACCTACAGTTCGTGTGTGAATGGAAACAAATCCTTGCCTTTTCCTCCTTCAGCATCATTCTTTAGGAATAGCTCTGGAGATGACGCTGGGTTTGGAAGGGGCTTGGCACGTGCCTGGGGGCTGTGCAGGGCAGGCAGGCCATGCTCTGACTGCGGCACTTTCCGCCTGCCCCAACAGGGCCATGTGCCGAGCAAACAGAGGAAGGATTCCTTCAGAGCAGCACCTCCTGAGCTGGTTAACTTGGAGTGGGGGAGACATGTTAAAGCAACCCAAGGCAGAAAAGCCCACCAATTAATTGGTAAGCGCTTGCAGGTTTGCCTGGCCTGGCCTGGCTCGGAGAAGAGATTGGCTTTCTTGTCAATAAACAAGTCCCCAGTGCAGCATCAAAGCCGCAGTCCTTTATCAATCGCGGCCTTCTCTTCCCGCATGTTCCTGTAACTTACCAAGCATTTATTACATTGATTTTACAATCAGGCTGTTAACCCTCCCGCCCCATCAGCCCTGCTAACCCTTTTGGCCCAATTGTCAGTCAGGCATCTTCCTGCCAATCAAGAGTTCTTGATAATGGAGATGCTCACATTCATGGTGCGTGTTGTCTGTGCACGGTTCCTGGGGAGCTAGCTGTGCTTTGCTATTTTACTGTCTTCTTAATGATGATTTTTTTATTTATTTGATTTTCAGATTTTAAATTATTTAATGCCAGGGAATTTTTGTCCAGGCTGGCAAACTGAATGCTTTTTGTCAAGGTGTTTTGAAATTGGGGCACTCTTGTTCCACATCGTGCTTTGAAGTCTGCACAGATTTTCCCAGAACTTTTCTTGGCAGAAATAGAAGGCTTATGGAGTTCCTCATTTACTCAGTTTTCACCCAATATGAATGTTTCAGTTTGATTTGGATCACAGTTGTCAATACAAAGGTAGCAGTTAGGAGGAAAGGATATGTCACATTGTGGAAAGATGGATATGTAACCTCATTACAGAAGAATCTGGGATCAATTTGAAGAAAATGCATAGCTAAAGACAAATGTTTAGTGGGAGAGAGCTAGTAAGCAAGAGCCGTTACAAGGCACTGTTAAAACACTTTAGCTAAAGGTAAGCAAAAGGGTGTCTAGGATGCCTGAGCCTTTTGTCAACAGAATCAAGGTATTCCTCTTATTCCATTCCATGCATCAGGTTATTTCTATTGCAGATCAAGCTGCTATTTATTCCCAATGCAACCACCCAGATAGCAGTGCATGGCATAAGGTCCAAGGAAAGCGAGAACTGGAAATGCTACAAAGCCATGTGTACAAACGCTTCAGATCGTAAAACCATTGTGCGTGTCCCTGCGTAGGCAGCTGCTCTGCGCTTGCTTTGAGAACTGCTACTTTCTGACCTCATAGGTAGCAGTAAATAGTTTTTCTCAAGTTTCACCTGAACTAAAATAGAATGGAAAACTGCCCAGGTACCTTCAGGTGGGGATGTCCAGAATCCAAATCTGGTGGTCAGCAGTGCGAAGAAGAAAGTCAGACTTGCTTTTGTCTGATGATTCCACTTCTGATTCCCACAATGCAGGAATAGTGTTTGGGTGCTGCGGAGTGTTATCCCTGATGCAGGGGTGAGGAAAAAACAGAAGACGCCTCCCTCTGAATGCTGGAGGGCTTTCTGGTGCTAGCATCTGTGCAGCAGCAAGGTGCTGGCGCAGTTGGATGCAAGGTGTGCCTGTGTTACAGGTACTGCTCTAAAGGAGCTCTCAGGAGTCTGCTGTGTCTAATGGACTCAGATCAATCTAGAAAGTACTGGAAAAACTTTCAAACTCTAATTATAGTATTTAATGTTTAGGTAGCATTTTAGGTTGTCAAAACACTAATAGTCTCTGAAAGAGACAAAGGGCGGTAGCAGGCTGTTAATGTGAATGGACTTCTCAAAATAAGAGCTAAAAAAAAAAAAACAAAAAAGAACACATCTGTTTGCATGTACACAAGCATGCTTGCATTTGCATTTAGTTGGTAGAAGATAGAACTCTATGTAGAAATTCCTCCATGGCATTGATAACCACAGATCTAGAGTACCAGTGTTTTGTTGACCCTAAGAATGTGGGGTTCTCCTCTGCTTTTAGAGTTTTGACCCTGAGTTGTTTTTTGTTGTATGCTTTTATCTGTATGCAGATGGAAATCTGTTCAAAGGTTGAACATCGCTATTGCAGCTGAGGTAGCAGAGTTTTAATTTCTGAGGGTGTTTCTTCCCATTTGGCTTGTCCGGCATTTCTCCATAGGAAGACAACTATAGAGACGTGTCTTTACACGCAGAATTCTTACTAGGTTTGCAGCTGAACTGGCAATCTCTTACTGATCTGTGCTCTAGCTCATAACAGTAGCATTTTGGGGACCTAAGCTCATAGGTCTGTAACCTCTAGGAAGGCTCATTTTGCCTAACAGACTCCATTAGGATTGCAGCATAAGAGAGAACCCCAGGCTGCAGCGAACCTGGGAGCTGTGGATGTTGGCCATGTTCAGCAGCCTGTGCTCACTGACTGCTTGGCTGTTGGTGCGAGTTCTCTGGGTCTCGTACTTGGTGGAACAGAAATAGTGGGAGGGGTGTCCATCCTTCTCCTCCAGGACCTGTATCGTCTATTTGTGTTTGGGGGCTGAAGGGAAGCAGTTTGTGCTCAGGCTGTGTCCTGCAGGATCTCTGGGAGCTTCCTGAAGCATGTTGAGCTGACCACTTTCCGATCCCCAGGATGGACCCTTGTCAGATCTGGAATTTCCTGTTTGGTTTTTCTCCTGACGTCTCTCCTTTTAAACTCTGTCCAGAAAACAGCAAATAAATCTCCTGTGCATACTAAAAGCTGTGACTCCAAAATTCTTGCTCTGGGTCTCATGATCTACTACAGAGGTGCATGTGTGAGGCTGAGCCCAGGGTGCTTGCTGTGCTCCCAGAACAGCTAACAGAGGGGAACCGCCTGGACATAACTGCATCTGACTTAGGAAGCCACAGACATGGGAGCACAATTTTTTACAAAGTTTTGAAGTTCTGACAGTGTTCTTTTGTAGCTTCTGAACTCTGCTTCTCTCAAAAGCTTTTCTATTAATCTTTTTTATTTTTATTTTTTGAAGGTCTTTCAGGAGATCTAAAGATTTGGGGGTGTCAATGCAGTTCCCATGATCTTCCTGTCCCCCTTCAGAGAGGGTGAAGGGGGAGGTTTTCCCCACCCTCCAGCTTTCTCTGATGAGCCTCTTGCCTTCCCTGCTCCCCTCGGTGACTTGGGGAAAGTGGAAGGGGGCGAGCACCTTTTGGTTACTGCTGCTCGTTTCCTGTGGTTGCACTCCCAGCGCAGCATCCTCGGTTGGGTCTTCTGTTCCTGGAGCCTGTTTCGGGAAACCAGTTCTCGTGCCATCCCTGCTGATCCCAAAGAGCGGGATCCCCAGGGCGTCTGCGGTGCATGGTCTTTATATGGGAGCCGTGTGGTCTTCTCTCTGACTCACCTGTTTTTCCCTCTCTCCCTGCCTGCAGGTCCCAGCCGTACCGGGTGCAATGAGCGCTCCGTGCCGGCCCTGCCATGGAAGGCTGTGACTCGCCCGTCATCCCCGGGAAGGACAATGGGTGCGGCATCCCTCAGCACCAGCAATGGACTGATCTCAACAGCACCCACCTCCCGGACACGGCCGGCAGCATGGAGCAGCCCGCGGCGGAGAGCCGCGGACCCCTGGACAGCCTGAGGGTCCCTTTCCCTGAGCGCGTCCCCGAGAGCAGCGCCGCGGCCGGCCCCGGCACCGAGCCCGCCGGCAAGGAGGTGAGCTGCGGCCAGTGCGCGGCCTCCTTCGCTGGCCTCCAGAGCTACATGGAGCACCGCTGCGCCGGCACCCGCCCGCCCCCGCCTCTAAGGGGGGAGAGCGGGAGCGAGAGCAGCGAGGACGGGGACGAGGAGAGCGACGTGGAGAACCTGGCCGGTGAGATCGTCTACCAGCCAGATGGCTCGGCCTACATCGTGGAGAGCCTCAGCCAGCTGGTGCAGAGCGGGGGCGCTTGTGGCAGTGGCAGCGGGGCTCTCCCCTCGCTGCTCCCGAACTCTCTCTCCAAGCAGGGAGAGCCCTCCGCCGCCGCCCCCGTCTACCCACAGATCATCAACACCTTCCACATAGCCTCATCCTTCGGGAAGTGGTTTGAGGGCTCAGACCAGGCCTTCCCGAATACCTCAGCCCTGGCGGGCATCAGCCCCGTCCTGCACAGCTTCCGCGTCTTCGATGTGCGACACAAAAGCAACAAGGATTACCTGAACAGCGATGGTTCTGCCAAAAGCTCCTGCGTATCCAAAGATGTTCCCAACAATGTGGACCTGTCCAAATTCGATGGCTTTGTGCTCTACGGGAAGAGGAAGCCCATCCTGATGTGTTTCTTGTGCAAGCTCTCCTTTGGGTATGTCCGCTCATTCGTGACCCATGCGGTGCACGACCACCGAATGACTCTGAGTGAGGAGGAGCGGAAAATTCTTAGCAATAAGAACATCTCCGCTATCATCCAAGGGATAGGCAAAGACAAGGAACCCCTTGTCAGCTTTCTGGAACCAAAAAACAAAACCTTTCAGCACCCTCTTGTTTCCACAGCTAACCTCATAGGCCCTGGACACAGTTTTTATGGTAAATTCAGTGGCATTCGTATGGAAGGCGAGCAGGCCCTCCAGGCTGGGCCAGCCGGCGGAGCGGAGCCGCCGCCGTCAGGTGTCCTGGCCCCTGGTACGCTCCTCAACCTGGGTGGGCTGACCAGCTCGGCTCTGAAGACTCCAATTACCTCAGTCCCCCTGGGCCCGCTGGCTTCCAGTCCCACCAAATCCTCAGAGGGGAAGGACCCTGGGGTGGCAGAGGGGGAGAAGCAAGAAGGGGGTGACCAGGACAGCCTTTCAGAGAAGGCAGAGCCAGTTGAAGAGGTAGAAGAGGAAGAAGAGGAGGAGGTGGAGGAGGAGGAAGAGGAAGAGGAGGAGGAGGAAGAGGAAGAAGATGAGGATGATGAGGGTTGCAAAGGACTGTTTCCAAGCGAGTTGGAGGACGAACTGGAGGACAGGCCCCAGGAGGACTCTGGGGCTGTGGCAGGCGGCAGCAGCAGCAGCAGCAAAAAGGACCTTGCTCTCTCAAACCAAAGCATTTCTAACTCTCCCTTAATGCCTAACGTGCTCCAGACCCTGTCGCGGGGCACAGCTTCTACTAGTTCTAATTCTGCTTCTTCCTTTGTCTTTGATGGTGCAAACAGGAGGAATCACTTAAGCTTTAACAATGAGGGCGGTGGAGCCAACGTGGCAGAGGGCAGCAGGAGGCTGGACTTTATCGATGAAAGTGCCAATAAAGACAATGCCACAGCACCAGAACCAAATGAGAGCACAGAGGGCGAGGACGGGAGCTACATCTCCCATCACCAGCATGCTGGCCCCCTCTGTGAACTTGGGGGTGGGGAGTGCCCCTCGGGGAGCGGCGTGGAGTGCCCAAAGTGTGACACGGTCCTGGGCTCCTCGCGGTCGCTGGGTGGCCACATGACTATGATGCATTCTCGCAACTCATGTAAGACACTCAAGTGTCCCAAGTGCAATTGGCACTACAAGTACCAGCAGACGCTTGAGGCGCACATGAAGGAGAAACATCCTGAGCCGGGTGGCTCCTGTGTCTACTGCAAAAGTGGGCAGCCGCACCCACGGCTGGCACGGGGTGAGAGCTACACCTGTGGTTACAAGCCCTTCCGCTGCGAGGTCTGTAACTACTCCACTACTACCAAAGGCAACCTCAGTATTCATATGCAGTCTGACAAGCATCTCAACAACATGCAAAACCTGCAGAACGGAGGGGGAGAGCAAGTCTTCAGCCACACCGCTGGGGCGGCAGCAGCGGCTGCAGCAGCCGCGGCCGCTGCAGCCGCCAACATTGGTAGCACCTGTGGGGCCCCCTCCCCCACCAAACCAAAAACCAAACCCACGTGGCGGTGCGAGGTGTGCGACTATGAGACCAACGTAGCTAGAAACCTTCGTATTCACATGACCAGTGAGAAGCACATGCACAATATGATGCTGCTTCAGCAAAATATGTCCCAAATCCAACACAACCGGCACCTGGGCCTCGGTAGCCTGCCGTCCCCTGCCGAGGCCGAGCTCTACCAGTACTACCTGGCACAGAACATGAACCTTCCCAACCTGAAGATGGATAGCACTTCGTCAGATGCACAGTTCATGATGGGTGGATTCCAGCTTGATCCCACCAACCCCATGGCAACGATGACTCCATCTCTAGGTGAGGTTGAAGGGTTTTCCCCTGTTCCTGTGTGTGAGGGAGGGATTGTGTTTGTGTTACCATAAAACCTTCATGTGTGGGCTGCGTGCTGCGTGCCAAACTCTTTGTTCTGTCTCTGCGGCTTGCTGTGCGCTGCAGTGCAGTGAATTGCCTGTGTGTGATGGTCAAGGATGGAGTCTGCATGGTAGAGACTTGTCTTCTGCATTCCCTCACGACAGTTTCTCTCATCTGGGAAAAGTATGTCGCTCCTCGGTATGTTTTCTAAAAGTTCTGGTAAGGAGGTAATAAAGCAGTGGATACAGATTACAGCTAACGTGCATTAAATGTTCCTCATTACTATAGAAAGGATGCTTTCCAAGGGTTTCCTGATGATTTTCTCTTGTTTCGGTAAGGGATGCAAGTACTGTGTGGTGGGTGGCTTTGTGAGGCTTGTCCGCTCAGCAGCTAGTGCTCTCAGAGGCAGAGATTGAGTTGGTGTCTTACAAGTTGTGTTGCCCTGAGAAGAAAAGGTAAGTGTTTTGAGAGTTGTGATGAATTGGGTAGAAGGGGATATGTTCCTCTGCTGAAGAAGCTGAACTGAAATGTTCCTCTGATGCCAGCATGATATACAAGATTTGAGGCTTGACCGGATGAGAGTCATTAATCTGAAGAATGGCTATAGAGAAAGAAGATTATTTCGCTCATCAAATGACAAAAGCACTTTGAAATAAATTACCAAATGTGTTTTTCCTGAAAACAACCATTCATCATGTTTGTCTTGGCACTGTGGGGAGCACACCCTATCCCCACACAATTTAGCCCAAGAGTTAGAATGGGGTAGGGGTGGTTTCCAGTTAAGTTCTTCCAAAGTGCTGCTTACGTTGCACAAGACTGGTGGCAGCCGCTGCAGCACTGTTGTATTTCAGCTTTCATCACAGAGTCCCACACAGCACTTAGGGCATGGCAGCTGAAAGCTGAAATGACTTTTGTTTCTACATTCTTTTGTTACTGCTGAGGATTTTTCATAGTGCCTACAGAAAGTATGTGAAAAGAAATCTGTCACTTTACCTGCTTCCCTCTGAGCTAATTTCTTTGGCTGCACTCTGCCCTCTCTAACCTTGTCCATCCATTGATGCTATTATTACTGATGCGCTACGTTACTGGTTCGTTGGTCTCATGCATGTTCTCCTTTCCTTCAGCTATTCATAGTACAGCTTATTAGTCCAGAAGGACATGAAAGTCATATGAGAGAACAACAACACAAGATACTAAAAAAATGAAAACGGAGGAACTCAAGTGACTATAAATTAATTATCTTAATTTTTTCTTTGGTGTCCCAGCTTGCATCTTTGGGAGGTCAAGGACATAATCTTTTCCAGTATATTTTCAGTAGCACTGAGTTGCCAACAGATGTAACTGACAGCCATTTGCAATGTAGCTCGTGGTAGCATGTAAAGTTGAGGAGTCATCTGTGGGTGGTTTCTTGGAATGCACCCCTTTTGTAGCTCATAGCGTCTCCTTGCTGAAGTACAGGGAGATTGGCATGAGAGAATTTGAGAGTATTTTAACTGAAGTCTCTTAAAGTGCAAGACAAGGCCTTGACTGTATACGAGCTTGCCTGGAAAGTGATTTGTGAATAGTACACTTGATGGTTACAGATCTCAAGCTGAAGATCACGGAGGGAGGCCCTTCCCCATGTCAAAAACCACTTGACATAAGCTCAGCTCATTTAACTCATACACACACTATGGACTTTGTTAGAAGTGAAACAGATTTTTTCCATTTTTACACTTCAGTCCAAAACTGGGTTTGAGTAGACTATTAATATATCAGAAGATACTGCTTTCATGTTTTTACTGTATGATGTGTTTAGAGTAGGCTGATTCACAGAGAAGATTTCAGGATATGTCTTAAGCAGAATGCTTAGGAAAATTACTGTGATTCGGAGATGTGGACTATAGAAGGCAAGTGGTCTGTTCCTCCTCTTCGTGTGTTTGGTGAGCAGGTATGCAGGAGTAACTGTGTGCAGGCTGTAATTCTGCTGTGGCAGGCAGGGATAGAGTCAACTGAGAACAAGGATCATGACTGCTTTGGCCGAAGGGCAGGTTTCTGGCACTGGGGCTTGTTCCACATGAATGGGACTTTTTTTTGTCCAGCCACTTCTTCCCTGTGTGAGCACAAGGTACCCTCTAACAAACTCAGCAGTCAGGTTTTCTTGTAAGCTGTAGTTCTTGCTGCTTATGACTGTAATGGACATCACGGTATTGTATTTCTGCAGGAAAGATAGTAGCATATATACTGCCTAAAGCTGCAGCCTGCACCAGCTGTGGTGATGTGCTTTCAGAAAGGTCAGTATGGAGTTAGGGTATCTGCCTGAACTTGGAGTGTCCTCCCACTATTAGCTGTTTCTCAGCAAACAGATTGAAATATAGGAAACTTTTTGATTGGCTGAGTAACTGCTGACCTGAAGGTTCCTTTGATAAAATAAGACTTTTACGCCAAGCTATGACATAAGATCAAGGTAAAATACCAAAAGGCTGCAGGATGAGAGCACAAGTGTCTTCGCTTATGGGAAAAGAGAGCAAGGTGGAGCAAAGGTCCTAAGAAAAGGCTGGTGGTTGGTCTCTGTGCTTTGACATAAAAAGTTAATGTTAAAATAAGTCTCTGTCCGTATCTTCAAAGTAATCTGATGTAAATCAGACCTTGCTGTACTCATTTACTGTAGCTGAAGAGAGTTCAGCTCTTGGTTTGAAGAGGAGATCTATGACGCTTAAAGACAGCAAGCATCCTGCTGGCTTTCCTTGACATGTTCTTGCACTCACATTATTAATAATGGTTGTCTTTTTCTTGTGCGTTCAAAGCATTTATCAACATTGGTTTTAGAAGACTGTCTTCCATTTTTGAACTGTTGGATGAGAGAACAGTTCTAATACTGCAGGAGTGGCACCTTTCAGACTGGTTTTGTATGTGCCATGTTCTGCACATTGCCCGTTTCTGACTGCAGCATGGTGTCTTACCTATGTAATACTCATATTGCTTGAACTTGTGGCCAAGATCATGTTGAGATAGTGCTTAGGTACTGCATGAAGTAACGTTTGCTTCTTCAGGTAGGCAAGAAAAACACAGGAAAACCCATTATCCTGTTCTTGATATGGCCACAGAGACTTGCAGTGCAATGCTAAGGAATTTGTCCTCCTCAGGAACTGTTTCTGAAAGCAGGTTTTTTTTAATGTCATCTTTCATGGGCAGAGGGTTGGATGCTTCTCTTTCAGAGTTTGGCATTTACAAGGTAGGTAGCAAGGGCTACTGCAGTCCTTTCCCAGCCTTACATGCTGGCTGCTATTGCTTTTTTTTTTGTCAGATATGGTACTGGCTAGCAGAAGAGGAATAAATGAAGGGACGGCTGTGCTTGGCTTGTGCTGTGGATTTGGTGGATGCAAGAATTGCATTGAGCAGATTTCCATTCTATGCTTCTCTTCTGGCAACTAAAGAATTTAGATTTTCTGACCTCTTTTTTTCCCCTTTTTCCTTCGTGCAGTGGGTGGAGAGATCCCCCTGGACATGCGGTTAGGCGGTGGACAGCTGGTGTCTGAGGAGCTAATGAACTTGGGTGAGAGTTTCACGCAAACAAATGACCCATCACTGAAGCTCTTCCAGTGTGCTGTGTGCAACAAGTTCACTACAGATAATTTGGACATGCTGGGCCTCCACATGAACGTGGAGCGTAGCCTCCCTGAAGACGAGTGGAAGGCAGTGATGGGAGACTCATACCAGTGCAAGTTGTGCCGCTACAACACGCAGCTCAAGGCAAACTTCCAGCTCCACTGTAAGACGGACAAGCATGTGCAGAAATACCAGCTGGTAGCACATATCAAGGAGGGTGGGAAGGCCAACGAGTGGAGGCTGAAGTGTGTGGCCATTGGGAATCCAGTACATCTGAAATGCAATGCTTGTGACTACTACACCAACAGTCTAGAGAAGCTGCGTCTTCACACGGTGAACTCGAGGCATGAGGCCAGCCTGAAGCTCTATAAGGTAAGGGTTGGCTTTGCTTCATCTTTCGTTGCCCAAGTGCTGGAACAAAGGAAAATCTATTTTGATCCACAGTGGGTTGTGATCCTTTGGAGACAAGCTGCTCAGATCTCTCCAGCAGGACCCAGTCTCACTTGCATGATACAGCTCCTCAGCTCGTGTTCTCATAGCAGCTGTGGGTTTTAAAGCCTTAGGCCATTGACTGTTCATTTCAAGGCACTTTACATGGGGGCTTGTAGGTCTTATAAGTATTGTGTATGTGTTAAACTTCTACACACAAGGAATAACAATCACTGTTGAAAATATTGTGCAAGACAATATTAGCCTCTGTCGGCGCTGTTCTGTAAGGTGGGTCGTTAAGCTGTATGAGATTCTTGAGGAGAACTTGAAGGCCTTTGCTGCTCTCAGAGAAATGAGTTATTCTGGCTCTGAGAGGGCTGGGTGGAGGGAGCAGGGAGGGAAGGAAGAAGAGGGCTGCCATCGCTGTGCTCTAATGCTCTGTGTATGTTAATGCTGGGATCTGTGAGCAAAGTGGACGTGCTTGCTGCTTGCTTGAAGCTGGAAGAAGGTGGGCAGAGAAACCTGTGTGTGCGTGCATGTATTGGCCATGCTATGGCCAGAGTTAGGAGGCATTGCAGGGTTTCCTCCGTGGTAACATTTGGCCTGTGACTGCCATCTTGTTTTCCTTTCTTAGTTGTTGGTTTGTTTGTTTTGGCCTCATTTTGTGTCTTTATCGCCATCTTCTTTTTCCTGACGTACTTCTCTTGTTCACAGCCCCTCTCCCCTTGCTTGCTTGAACCCTCTGGGCTGTAACCCAAGAGGAGCTCCGGATGCAGTAAATAGTCCTTTCACTCGCGCAGCAGAATTGCTCCAGACGTTTCTATTGATTTTCACTGGACTTAAAGCTTCACCTTTTTCTCTAATCATCCCATAATGGCTTTAGTATGAACAATCAGG
Organism: Netta rufina; assembly: GCF_964035555.1. NCBI lineage: Eukaryota > Metazoa > Chordata > Aves > Anseriformes > Anatidae > Netta > Netta rufina. Next base: position 516,626 of record NC_140136.1, on the reverse strand, counting down.
TACGAATTGCCATAAATCTAGGCAGCCGCATACCTTGCATTCACACATGCTATCCCACTCATTGCCCTCTTGTTTCTCTCATTTTTTTATGTTCTTTCTATCCTCATCCTTTTTTTCCCTGATTTTCCCCAAATTGACTGAGATTTCCTTTATGTATGAAGGTACATATACAAGCAGATCATATTTTTTACTTCCTAATTGTTTTTCAATTGTTTTTCTTTAAGTAATGGGACTTTAAAACTTGACATCACGCTGTACAATATCCCACCCACATCACGGTGCAGGTGCATTAGATTTCAATACTCCTGGATTTTTCCTAGGAATGCACCGTTCCAGCAAATTCAGAGGGGTAAGATGTGACCAGGAGCATTACAGCAGGTTTGTCTAGAAATGTGGTTGTTGGACTTGCCTGGAGTTGGTAGGGGACTGGTCAGAAGAACAGCAGAAAACATTTCTAGTGAGTTAGTTGTTGAGACCAAGGTTTCTGTGACGATCACTGTTACCATCATCAGCTGAGAATCAACATAGCACAGCAGTCTGGCTGTAAAAGTGATCACACCTCCCTTTATGCCTCTGCTCTCAGGTATGCAGGAGACCTGAGAAAATAAAATCAGCTTGGAAATTGGGGTCATGAGTATCCCACCGAGGCTTTAAAAAGCCAGCCGAGGAATCAAATCTTCTCAGTGATACTGAATTTGGGGTACAAAAGAGGTATTTGAAAGCTCTATTATGAGTTTTAACACTTAACATTGTTCTCTTAAAAATACTAAAAATTCTAGGTCTGGACCCCTTCATTTCTAGTGGTTTCTACTGGGGAACTGGGGAAGAAACAATTGAAGCACTTCAACTGGAATTCAAAAAAAAAAAAAAAAAATTTTTTTTTTAAATCGGATTTTGGGGGCCAGCCATAAATCTATGTAATAAAGATTCCTGAAATGCTTTCCTCGGGTGAAGAGGAATTGTCAGTTTTCAGGTTCATAAGAGGCCTGGGGAGGTCTCAGAGTTGCTACAGTACTGCTTTGCTTCTGACACAAAAGCAGTGAGACACTAGACCAAAAAAAAAAAAGAAAAAAACACGTTTCAAAGAAGTGAAGTCTGTTGTGCAGTCCACATATTAGCTTTCTAGTGTGTCTGCATAAAGCCTGTGAAATGCACAGTATGGGATTTTCTTTGTTTTGATAAACCACAGACTATTTTATCGTGAAGTGTAGCTCATGTTGCTCTGCATGGCTGCTCACTTGCCTGCTGGGGTAGGGGACAGCAAAAGGTGGGATTCGCAGTGTCTCACACCAGCATTGCTGGAATCCGTGACTTCATGGAAAAACCTTTCTATGGATAAAGCGAGCTGTTTGCTGAGGCCTCGGTGCAATTCTTGCAGTCTTCAGAGTGATTGTAATGCTGTGTCTCTTTTGATAGCTGAAAAGATGCAGTGGGAGTGGGGGTAGTTCACAGAATGGTTTCTCTTCTCTCAGGCCTTGGTGTGGTCTGCAGTAAATTGAGATTGATTGGATGTTATTTTTCCTCTTGCTAATGTAATCCATTAGCCTGGCACATGCATAATCAGTTTAGAGCACAGTTAACTGGATGTAATCGAGTTCTTCCCTGCCTGCTGGAGAAAATCCTCTCCAGATGCTGCTGGGTGAGAGAGCACACTAGGCTTATCACACACAATCCTCCTTATTCTGCTTTTTTGCCATTTTCCTCTTGAATTACATGTTATTGGCTGCTTGCATTGCCCAAGAACCTCTTCCATTGGTGCTACTTGTTGCCAGAAATGTGGTCTGGAGACGCTGTTAGCCCATAGTCTGGTGAACCTTTTAGTTGCCTCCTGCAATGCTTCCAGTGCCAGAGGAGGAGGTTTGGTCTTCTGCTGCCATCTTCGTCCTGCACATCGTAATAGCTTGCAACAGTCCTTCTCCCCGGGCAGCGATGAGGGGGCAGCGATGCAACTGTGGGGTCCATGCTTACAGTGAGGAACTGGAAGGATCTGGTAATCCTTTATCCTCTTGTTCCCCTAAATCCTGGGACTAAATAGGAAATTCTGTTGTTTATCTGGCACTTACTTGGGGGAGTACCGTACTTGTGCCTCTGAACATGATTTCTTACCTCCTGTGTGCGGTTTGTATTTTTTATTTTCTCAGAGAAACTACCAGGAAAGCAGGAGCGCCACGGTAAAAGTGAGTTTAAATTTCTGAGATGTCAAGACGTGGTTGTGCTGCTTTGAGGTAGATGACAGATTTGAAGGCCCTTCATATCCTAGCTGGGACAGCCAGATGAGTATCGTATGCGACTGGGGCTGGGTTGTGTCAGCAGCTGTAATCAGAGAGGTGGGGATTGTGCAAACTCTTGACAAGTGCAGGGCTGCTGTAGCAGAAGCGAAGTCTTGGCTCCTCGTCAGCACAAGGCCAGGCTTGGAGCACAGCAGCGTGCCCCACATCTGGAAGAGGTCAGGCACCAGTTCCCAACATCTATTGCACAGGTGGAATTTCCAGGAGGGATTAATCTGCTAGAGCAAGAGCCAAGTTTGGATATTTCCTACAACTTCCTGAGAAGCTAGTTCAAAACCTGTAACTCAATCAGAAGTTCAAACAAAGAACTACTGAAGAAACGCATTGCTGGCCAGACTGCCACATGAGTGCACTCAGTGAGTTCGTTTAGCGTCTTCATTTTTCTGTCTTTCCAAGTGCTAAGTAACTTTTTTAGGGACTGTGGGGTCTGAAGGAGAGGGTTTGGGCAACATGTTACCCTACACAGAGCTTCTTTGTTAAGTAGGAGAGGCAGAGCATGTAGGAGAAAGACTCCTTAATATCAGTACTCAAGATACCAGCAATAATGAAACTTTCTGGCTCTGCGCTGACCTGGAAAGAAATGAAGATGGCCAGTGAACCTTGTGAGAGCACAAGGTGCAGCTGCAAACCCAGCCGAAGATGGTGGAGCTGCTTTCCACTGCAGCTCCTACCGAGTGTCTCCTCCTGCCTCTCCCGTGGGTGCCGCAGCAGTGTTCGCATCTTCTGCGAGCAGAGGCTGAGCAGGAGCAGCTGCAGCGAGGTGCTGAGCTGTGCTGGCACTGGGGAGGCAAGCTTCTACAGATCCAGTTAAGCTCAGCATATGAGGCAGGCCAAAACCAAAAGTTTACGTTCTATGTGGTGTAAATTAAAGAGCTATGGAGGGACTTTTTGTCGTAAATGAAGATACTGATCAAATAGGCACTTGAGAAAGCTGGTGGAGAGGATGGTAATTCCAAGGACACTCTAGTGTGAGAGTGCAGAACACGTAAGTGTGACAGGAGCTAGGGTGACAGTGCACATTAACTTACTTGACTCTAGTAAGCAGAACTCCAAAAAGGTTTAATTCTCAAGTGATATGTGGAATATTGTGTAAGAGGCAGTTACTGAACAGCAGCGGTGATAATGCATTCAAATTCAGTGTCCTTATGTAATAAAAATAAGCAAAAAGACCATCTACTGTAACCATATCAAGCTTTGAAGTAAAAACTACATGAAAATGGGTGAGCTACTGCTAAGGAGAAATTAAAAGGGTGCAGCGTGCATAGGTCACAGGGGATTTACTTGAGCCCACATTAGGTGTTTGGATTAAATGTGTGCTACCCGGGAGAAAAACTTGAAAATAGGAAGAAAAAAAAAAAAAGGAAAAGTCCCCAAAGCCTAACATGATTAAATAAAAAAAGGAGGGGATGTGTAGAAAAGGAAAAGAGGACAACCACAGTACAGGGTGGGGAAGGAGTGATACTTTTGCCCATATTTCACAGAGAAGAATTCAAGGATGTCTCTTTACGTAGGATAAATCTGGGCAGCGGTCTCAGGTGGAGGTGCCAGTGCAGGAGCAAGTCACTGGGGGTTACCATGGCTCTTCACTCAAGAGTTCTGCAGGAACCTGCTTGCAAAATACAGACTTCGGGCAGTAATATGTGCCAGAAACTGCAAAGCACTGAGTAAACAAGTGGATAAAAAGTGTAATAAAAGTCTTAGTAGGCATATGGATCAGAAAGGGAAGAAACAGGCATTTGGAAGAGGAAGTTCTCTCAGTTATTTGAAAGAGTCAGCCAGCCCATAGACGGGATTGGTGTGGTTCGTGCAGGCCAGGGGGTTTTCCAGCATGTTTGCCAAGGTTCTCATTAAATAGCTCTTAAACAAAGGTGCAGGTATTGTCACTGGGAGAAGAGATCCATGAATGGATAGCTAGATAAGGATATGAAACAAAAGGTAAAACAAAAACTTACTTTCACCACGGAGAAGAAAGGCTAGAAAAACGTGTGGTTTTTGTTTGCAAGTGATCTAGAAATGGTTTAAAAAGCAAGCTTAAAAATCTGCTATAAGTTTAAAAAGAATGAAAAAAAAGTGTAGATCGCTTCAAGACCACTTCAGTGTTAAGCTGGATGGCAGTTGCAAGAGAAGTTTCCATCGCTAAGTGCTTTCACAGGAAATGACAGATGAAATTTGGTGGCGCAGTGTTAGAGGAATGGGGTAGACAGCCCTAACATGTATGTCTGTGTTTCTGTCCCTGTATGTCTGTGTTTCTGTCCCTGCTCCCCCATGATGCTAAAACTGATCTTCCTGCTTATAAGTGAGAGGTGGAGTCATCCCCACTCTCTTTGAAAACATTCTCAATGGTCAGTAGCAAGCACAAAGGCAAGGATAAAACATGGGAACTGTATAAATCCTTGGTTTTCCTGATCATTGAATATTTTTCCTGATATGAGCTAAAAAAAAAAAAACGTTATTCCCCCCCAGTTTTTGTTTTGTTTTTTTTTTAGAAAAAGCCCAGAGAAAGCAGCAGAGATAATAGAGATAATACCTGGATAGAATGACTTCTGTGAAGGCAATAAATAGACTTTGGGATTAGCCTGATGCACAAATCCAGAAGGGAGCGGAGGAGGTGAATAGGCAGCAGTTGCTCACCGTACTGTCCTAGCACAAAAATAAGGAACATCTGGTATGATAAGCAACAGGTTTAAAATAGAGGGGGGGGACAACAACAGTTTTTTGTACAGCACTTCATTTACATGTGAATTTCATTGCCGTGGGATGTTGTAGAGAGCAGACGTGCAGGTAGATTGAAAAAGGAACTGGACAGATACATGAGGGGTTGGTACATTGGTGCTCATTAAACGGTAATTGAGATGCAAACTCTGGCTCAGTGAATTCTCAAATAGCTGGTAGCTGGAAACTTTGATTATGCACTGGGAAAGGATTGCTTTATATCCGCCCTTCTTCCTTTTAGAAATTCCACTGCTAGTGGCTGCTCTCTGAATGGATTTTGGATGGATCAATCCTTGACATTACCCATTATGGCTGCTGTTACGTTGTTATAAATACTCCTGCCCACCAGCATCCACATCATGACTGCTTGCTGCTTGTCCCTGACTTCGTATTTTGTTAATACTGTTTGTCATCTTTGGGGTTTTGTGTGTCTTCCTTTACATAAGATAAATGCTTTAGGTATCAGAAATTGCTAGTTAATTAAAATCTGGTTGCTGTTCCTTTTGGAATTAATGCAAGTTAAGCATGCCAATGTTCTGCAGTATAGTAAAGCTGAGAGTCATCTCATCTCACCGTGTGGCTGACAGTAGATGTTTCCTGTAGGGCATCAGTGTATAAAAGCTCTACATTTTATCAGGTAAGGAGTTTTATAAAGAATTATCATAGGTTTTTGAATTTTGTAGAGAAAAATTTCAGAAAATTAATGGCATCAATAAGAAGCGAATAAAAGGAGTACTTGGCTTTTGGCTAAATAATATGAGAGACTGAAGTGGAAAGCAGTTTGTGTTTCTCCTCTTTATTTCCTCATGCATTTTAATCAGCCTACCAGAAGTTTGGAAAACTGTCTACATAGTCCCATCCTTCTACACCTGCTGGCAGAGATCTGTTGTCACACACAGTACAGAAAACTTTAATCCATGGCTGTTGCCATCAAGTGGTGGCTTTGCTTTCAGACCCTGGAACCAGCCCAGGCCGCAGCCTCACCTAGGGGTCCTGCAGGAGAGCTCCTCTCAGCATTGCCAGAGCTGTGTGTAGTTCGCGTGATTCAGCTTTGAAATGCTGAAATGATTTAACATAGGCAAAAGGAAACGTGTTTGGGTTTTGATTTTTATCAAAAACTTCCTTCAGTCTCTGCATTTTAAGGTTCTTAGGGTAAAGCTGCCCACAAAGAGTCTATCGTGCGTGTTACAGAGGATTTAGAGATGTATTAACCTTTGATTTACTCTCTGTCTGACTTCTGTGTGTTTTGGGTTCGTTTTTGCAAGTTTATCTTTTGAACTACAGATGCAGCATCACAGCTCTGAATTACACTCATGAGTAACATGGATTTTGCCAGAAGCCTGTTTAAATTACAAATTATAAGAGACTTTTAACTGATTTCCTGCAAGGTCTAACTTAAAATTCCAATGGTAGCTTCACAAGTGAATATCCATTTAAAAGTCTTCCCACAAAGTTGTTTTTAAAGCTGGTCTCTGAAACCTTTAATTCAAATCTGCCATCCTCTAGTCTGGGATAAACTCATGATGAAAGATAAGCTTGTGAATCGAAACAGTTCTGAGGACTACAGCGTGCTGAAGTCTGGAATGGACTTTGAGCCTTGCTGAGCTCGTAGCCTGACAAACTTTCTGAGCTGCAGCCCGGCCTGCACAGATGGTGGATCTCAGAGCTGAGAGGGGCTCTGGAGCCGGGCCAGCCTGGCCGAGCTCCTGGAGATCAGCCCGGAGCCTTGGTCGCCCCGCGAGGGGTGGGCGGCTGAGCCGGAGCGTGCGTCTCGGCGGCTCTGCCTGGTGCCTGCCTCCCGTTCAGAGAAATGCAAACTGTGACGGGCTTCTACACGGAACTGGCTGCTTCTACAGGAGGAATGAACCCCGATGATCCAGTTCTGTTTTAATATCCTACTGGGTTCGCTGAGTATTTTAATACAAAAAACAGTCAGGTCCATTTAACCCTTCCAGTAGCCTCCCTCATGGGATTGTGGTTTTTCTGAAATCTAATTGAAATCTGAATTATTGAAAATGCAAAGCACTGCCTGCTGAATGCTTTGTTCGTGGACTTCAGACGCTTACATTCTTCTTTCAACAGTTTTCCAGTAAGTACTGTGCCATGTGCCTAGTGAAGAAATGACCTTATAACAGCAACAACTGAAAGAGAGAGAGATACTGCAACTGGACCAGGAGCCAGGAGCAGGTGCTCGGTGTAGCAGTGTTAGGAGTTAACTGAAATAGGTAGCCAAAAGCTCTCTGTGAAACAAGATTTAGAATTCAAAACGTTTGTGAAAATGGATTAAAAAAATACCAGAGACCATCTTGACAAGCTGTTACCATAATCTGTGTAAATTTGAGATATTTTTTATGGCTTTGTAGCAGTTGCTTGTGAACAACTGCAGATAGCTCAGCTTGGTTCCTCTCTGGCTCACCAAGACTGGGGTGTGCTGGGATGAGGCAGGGCGCTGGGCAGTAAGATCGGTCTTGTGAAGTTGTCCTGGACCTCAGCCCTCATCTCACTAGATGTCACGATTCTAATGAGGCAGAAATGTGCACCTTGCATGACCTTTTTTCATGCATGATGCCAGTTTTATCTGCATTTGTGAGTTTTGTGTGTGTTTTTTTTTTTTTATCCCAGTAGCTGTGGAGCATATGGATGGATATTTAATTTTGCACACCCCAGGCAGGAATTTGTCCCCCATTGGATGGTGTTTGTCAGTACAGATTTTCAGATGGTGGGAGGATGGAGGATAAGGTGGTTGTGGCCATTGCTCTGATTTGCTGACAGAAGCTCTAGGAGGCCTTGGGTGGAGGTGTAAGCTGTTGGGGAGCCTGCTGTCCCTCCTGCACTGCTGTGGGAGGTTGCTTCTCTGCAGAGGAGAGCGTGGAGGGTGAATGTGTGTTTAGAGATCCTGGTCTGGATCCAAAAGACCTGCTTTTTATTTTACTTTTCCAGGCAATTAGCCACTGTGAGTACAGGCTGATGCAGAAACGTCTGCTTGCTCTCCTGCCTGCAGATGTAGTGCTGTGAAGAGGAGTTTCAGTCAGAACAGCTGGGCTGAGATTGGTCTGAGACAGGGACTGAGCCTGTTTGGTGGGGCCTCAGCCTGGTGTCCCTGCATACACCTGATGCACGCGGTCAAAGACAAGAGATTGGGACTGGAACAGCCTGGGCGTGATAGTGCTGGAGCGAGTGGGTCGGGGAGCTGGGCAAGTGATTTGTACAAGGCTGAGGCTGGCACGTGGGGTTGTGCGGCAGGGCTGTAAGCTCGTGCTTGCCAGGGTCTGCTGAAGAAGTGCATTCAGGTGGTTACCCAGTCCCGTGCCCCCAGCTGGGCAGCTGGGTTTCTGCTGTGGGTGGTGTGCACTGGAGACCAGGAGGTGCTGTTAATTCCTTTTCCCACTTCAGGGGTAGAGGGGCATCAGACTTCCAGTGCGGCGGGTAGCAGACCTTGCCAGGTAACTAAGTGCAGCTGCAGGCTTTTTGATGACACGCTTTGTTAAATAATGGATGTCTGCTTGTTAATGTCCATCTCGAGGAATGGGTTGATTGGCAAGCTGGGGAGGACCTATCGAGTGCTTTCCCCAGCCTGTTCAACGTGATGTGGGCTGGAGTCATGGTTTCTGTTGGGCTGCATTAGCGCTACCAGGTTACAAGGTGCTTTGTCTTCTGCTCTCCCAGATAACTGAGCTATTTTTGAGTAAAATTTTCGAACAGCTAAACTTCCAAAAATTACAGTGCAAGTGATATGGGAGGTTCTAGGTTTGCTATCTCCAGGAAATTGATTAGATTACAATAAATAATGTATGCATAATGCATAACTTAATACCGTGGTGTTTTTTTCTCGTACTTGCCAGTCCTTAAAGACTCTGGTCTTGCACTGCATTATGTGCAATCAAGTTCTGCAATTCAAATTAGGCAATAAGTTATGCTTGTGCAACAGGTTCTTTGAAAGTTGTGCCTTCGGGTACAGTTGGACAAGCTCTGGTAAACCTTATTGCAGCTGTTTGAAGATACCTGTCTCCAGGTTACATTGCCTCCCTGCCAAGGACTGCTCCCCACGCTGCAGAGCTGCGGGGCAGAGCACGAGCCTGTCGCTGCTGGAGCACGCGGCTGCGTGGGCCCTGCCGTGCCCCAGGCACTGCCTGAATGGTGCTGGCAGCACCTGGGAGATGGCAGCAGCATTCAGTGCGTGTTTCTTTAAAACCTCACGTCGGTTTGTTCCTCCACCGAGTTTGCAGGTCCCTGTGCCTGGACACAGTAAGCCAGCGTGGTGACTCATTGCAAGGAGTGGACTCCTGCTTGCATGGCTCTGGGAGGGACTTGACGTGCCTGTGCAGAGTAAAGATAATAAGCAGGCATTGGAGTCAGTTGATTTTTTACAGGGTACTGTATCATTGCTCTCTAAAACTGCCTTCTCTCAGCTGTATTTTGAATCCTTTCCATCGCCAGAAGCCGCAAGGAATTAACAGTCTGGATGTTATGGTACAACATGGTAAAGCTGATGTGATCAACTTGCAGTAAAAATATTTGTTTCAGTACTAGTTTGATTTATGTCAGAGTTGTCTTACACCTCAACTGCTATACTGCTTTTGTCCTGACACCAAAAATGCGTGGTTTTTGTTTTTGTTTTTTTTTCCTTCTGGTTCTGCATTTAAAACAGGGACGTGGATTTTTAAGGAGATACTTATTGGCCATTGAATCATCAATGAAGTGCAGTTAATTCCAGGATCCTGGTTGCCTCATTGCTCTAAACATCAGAATTTTTCTGTGCTGCAGAACAGGTTGCAATGGCTTGGGTAGAGATGTGGTTACTGTCTTGTCACACAGCTTTTTGTGGGCCTGATTTGACTCTTCTATTGTCAGCTTGGGGTCTCCCACGCTGGAGATGTGGGGAGAGTGGAGAGCTGATGCAAGAGGCAGAGGCCAAGATGCTCTATCTGATTTGAGAGAATGTAAAAATTTGCATTTTATCCATTCATTTCATCCCTTCTGCAGGGCCACGCATGGTTACAGAATTTGCAAGTATTGATGGACGTGATTTGTTTGGATTTCAGCACCTTTGTTTGGTGGTTATGGTGCTCTGACCTGCTGTCACTTATTTCCCTTCAGCTGCCTAATGGCCTCTAGACTTTATTTCTACCTCTTTTTCTGAACGTGCATTGCAGCCCTGTCTCACCCACTCCTCCTATGCTTGGAGAACGATAGTTACAAAGAAAATCACCTGGGGAAGTTTCAGGCAGCAGTAACAAAGCCTATTTCCACAGAGGGGAGGCTAATTACACAGCTAATTAATCCAACAGATGTCACTTTAAATGCCTGTTTCTTTGTGATTCTGTTGCACACATCATGCTGGTTAAACAGACTTCATGGACCCTGTTCAAAATGCCTGCACAGGCTGTTGGAGACTGCTGCTTCAGAACCCGGTGCGTGCTGTGAGTTCCCCAAGGTTTGTATCGAGAAACTCGTCCTGGAGAGCTCAGTCTAGACTTCACTCAAAACAGACTGCACCCAGAGTGAAATGCCGTTCCGTACTTAGGTTTGTTTTGAAAAATCTGAAATAGCAGTTGCAAGTATTAAAGCGATTGTTTACATTCCTGCTCTAAATGTATGGGAGAGAGGTGGAGACGCCAGGGAGGAGAGACCCCTGCCTGGTGTACCGGGAGTGCAGTCTGACTGGAGGAAAACAGAATTTGGAAACCTGAGCCTCTCCTTGAGGTCAGCAGTTCAAATCCACTGCAGCCCTGTAGTGCCTGAAGCTGCTTGACTGTCGGGTGAGCAATGTGGTCTGTCTGGTCCTGCAGCCAGCAGCTCCTGTGCCGTCAGGAGGGTTCCCTTACTCTGTCTCCCTGGGGAAAGAGTAAATGAACATTTCTCCAACATCCCGAGCCAAGTGTCTTCTTGTACGGGCAGTGAATGTGTACGGGGTTATCCACCAGGAGAAGGGAACAGTTTGTTATCCTCCAGTGGAGCTGAGGGTCAGTTGTCACTGCGTGACAGCTCTTGTCGCCTCTTCTGACACTCCCTCAGTTTGATCTCCTGCTGCATTTGATCACCAAAGTGGAGAATTTGGGGATGCTTGGAGCATGGTGCTGTTGGCACTGGTGATGCCCAGCTGTTCGCTGTGCTTCACGCTGTTCTGAAGGCTGGTAACACTAAGGCAAGTTGTGAATGCTCAAACTGCATATCTAACTGTTAACCCTAGGTAAAGTATGTTGTTGTTAAATACTGCCACACTGTACTTGAACAGTAATCTGATTTGAGATTGTGATCCTTAAATGTCCCATTTTCTGGGTGTATGCTCTTCTGACTTGGCATTTTCTTCCACTTTTAAGAAGTGGGCAGCCCCCAGCTCTGCTGGTACAGTGAGAACATACCTTCTGGGGACAAAAGGCTTGTACAAAGCTGTCTGCAGTGCTGGACAATGGCCAACAGCACTGTACTCAAAGGGTGGCTGCTGGAATCTGAATATGCACACACTGCTTTGAATATAACAAGTGACACAGCCTTAAAGACTGGATAGAGCTGTGTAGTATGAAAGGAGACATTCGAGGGGGAAGAGCATCTTTCTGGGGTCTTAACATTATCGGTAAATCACAGTTGGCGTACTTGATTCAGCGTAATGGATGTGTTCTCATTTCCCACAGCTGATGAGGATTATATCAGCTTGGTTTAACAGTCTCATTTTCTGCTCCCAATGCACACTTGTTTTAATGCGTTTCAGTTAATGAGGTAGAAGAGAGAATGAGGTGTTACTGTTTATGTACAGACAGCAAGTCTGTGCAGAGGACTCTGGAGTCCAAGCAGTCCCTTTCCATTGCTCTCAAAGGGACAGCATTAGCTGGCATTTATAGAAAATTTATTGGCTGTGGTTTGCTCAGGTAAGATTTTTCCTGCTAGAGCATGTTTCTCTCTCGTGCCTTCCTTGTGCATTACTACAGGCTACAAGTTGTCACCAGCAGCCTGACTGTGGGCAAGGGCTGCGAGCGAGTCAAGGTGGCCCAGAAGTATTGTCTCACAAGACAGCACAATATGCGGACCGTGGGCAAAGCCGCTAAGATCTACCTGGGGTAAAAAGTTCACATATGCCCTAAACTAATTTATGGCTGGGGCAATTCACTCCTCCATTGTTCTGCTGCAGCGGTGTTTGCAGGTCTCGGTCGGGGTCAGGGCCACTCTGTGCCAGGCACCGTGTCAGCAGCGCTCGGTGAGTCCCTGCCCGCAGTGCCGGGCATTGTCCGCCCCCGGGGAGCGGAGCCGCGCCTCGGGCATGTGCGGCCGGGCTCCGAGCTGCGCCCGAGCGAAAGTCTGCTGCGTTCGTGGAAAAACAGGTTGTCCTTGCCGCGAAGGCAAATATTTGCTGTGGCCAGGACGGAGCTGCGTTTCTCAGAGCAGCATCCTGCCTTCCCCGGCCCCGCGCCCTCTCGCTGCCGGTGAGAAGTGCCTATAAATAGTTAAAGCCGTTATCTAATGCCTGGCCGGGCGCCAGCTGCTGGCATCGCTTGGCTGACAGCGCGCCTGAAAGGCCTGCACATTGTACCGCCTTTGAAGGTAAAGCTGCTGTTGGTTTAAGCGGGAATTAAACAATTACCGCGTCTTAGTTCTCCCCACCTTCGGTGGATTGGCTCTATAAATTGTCAGCCTGTTGACATTTTAATGTGAATTATGTCATATGGTATCCCCTTTGATTTCAACATGCCTCAGTTTGTAAATACACGAGCCTCTCAAAGGATTGTGGTTAGCGTACACGCAGGAGGCCTCGGGGTTTTTGGTGGGGAAGGAGCACAATGCTCGTCTCTCGCAGCCGGCGCGCTGGCACCGCGTCTGGCAGCTCCGCAGCCCGAGCTCGAGGTGCGCGTGGCAGCGGCCGCCCCAGGGCCCGGCGGGGCACCCTGAGGTGCTGAGCGTGTGGGCGGCCTCCGCGGCCCCAGCCGGGCTCTCACGGTGGCGGTGCTGGGCCTGCTGCCCTCCTTGGGCTGGGCAGCCTCCTTCCCCGACCCTGCGGGGGACGGCCGCTTCTCTGTGCCTGCTGCTGGAGTCGTGCCGATGTCCGAGGGCAGGCTGCAGGCTGCCAGCACCTTGCTGGTGCCATGCTCGGCCTCGGCACCAGGTTGTCCTCGTGTCCCAGTGCCGGGGTGTGGATCGGCTCTGCCATCAGGAGCGGGAGGGCGATGGCTGGTCAGGGAGCAGCTGTGCAGTCACACCGAATACTTGGCAGGAGGTGTTTCGCTCAGCAGGGAGCAGCGCGGGGCTGGGAGGAAGGCAGAGGCAGGAAGGGCTCGTGTGGGTGAGGCTGGGGTGAGGCTGCGGCCAGGTTCCCCAGCTGCCCCTGGGTCACACTGCAGGCAGGTCTGTCCCTTGCCTGGTACCCTGCTGGGTCTCCTTGCTGCCTTGTCCCCCTCTGCCTGTCCTTACCTTCCCCGGCAGGTGCTGTAGAGAAGCTCCTGATTTAGCAGGTCATGACTTCGTGGTCAGCTCTCCTTTCTTTTTTGAAACTGGCTCAAAGTAGTTGTTTTTCCATGCATGTGCCAGAGGAAGGAGGATCCCTAGACAGGGCGAGCAGAGGAGTGAAGAGGAGGGAGCTCTTGTGCAGTGACCGACAGCTCCCTGCACTCAGGTGTGACTTGCTGCCTCTCCAGCAAAAAGCCTGAGGGTGCCCCAGCGCAAGAACTGCCAATGCGAGCTGTGATGCCTGCAGTGTTTGTGGAATTGGTTCACAGCTCCAGGGGTGCTGCATACGGTCATGGCACGTTGGGATGGTGTTGTCTGTATTTGCACAGGTGGCCACGGAGTGTGGTACCTGTTGGTGAGCCTGGGATCAATGCCCAGAGGAGGAAGCACAAAGAAAGATGGTACTCATGAGCATTTTTGGCCATTGGCCACCAGCTGCATTCCTTGAAATTGAGCAGACACGGACACGTGTGCACTGCTGCAAGTCCTCTGGGGGAGCTCAGGTGTCCCAGAGCCACTTGCTAAGCTTGCACTGCCAATAGGTGGGAGAGAGTCAAGACTTTGGAGCCCTCTAGATGGTGTTTCTCAAGTCACAGGGTCTGTGTTACAGACAGCTTCTGCCTGCCTGTGCGTGTTTCCCGTTGTCCCACAGGGTAGGAACCCTGCTTTGCTTGTTTTCATACCTTCTCACAAAACTATTGTTATTGTTGATTTTTGACTCACCTGGATTTTCTGGTGTATCCGCTGTATTGCCCAGCAAGACCTATTAAAATGTCTGTCTCTGGGCTGGGCAAGTAGATCAGGCAAGCTGTGAAAGCAGCATACCGGCCTCTTAATAGAATGTACCAGCCTTGAGCAAGTATCTTTGCAAAAAAGTTAATCCCACATGGTACTGGAAACGAGAATCTTAGGGCTACTGAAGTAAATGAAGTTACACTTGCAATTTATTAAATAGGATTTTAGAAATCTGCCATTTCTTTGCACTTCTCCTCTGCTGTGAGTGGACACTGTTCCTCCAAAAGGTTTTGCTGCTTCCGTTTTATTTCTGAATTGCAGTAGTCAGTAAGTGCTCTTAATGCTGCTCAGTGCTGCCTTCCTAGTGTTTCCCGTTTACCCTGTGTATGTCTTCACAGGCTACACACTGGATTGCAGATCCAGAATTCTTAAAACCAATAAATCGTGCACCTTGCTTTTCCTGGGAGCTTTTTTTACCTCTATAGAGCAAGTACAAGTGGATGCAGATACACTTGAACAAAGAGAGCACCAAAGAGCAGAGGCATTTATCATCTCAGATTTTATTCTTCAGTGTTCTTCCACAAGCTCCATATTTTCCATTTTTGTAGCCTCTCTTGAAGGGAATTGCTGGAACCAATATTCAGAGCAATTTTCACCTCAGGTAGATCCTTCTGTAGAAGTATACGACAAAGGAATTAAGTTTTAGACACACGTAGGAAATTTTGCACACAAATCAGTGTTACAGTTATACCAAAAAAAAGCGCTGTATAAACTCGGGAAGGTAGAGGTTCAGTCTTAGTGGAAATCTAAATATGTTCAGGCACAGAAATCCCTCCTCATTTTTGGTCATGCCCAACATTGTGTGAGAGCTATAGGATAGATAGCAAAGCAATGGTCATTTTTCCAGGGCTGAAATCCTTTAAGGCTGTGATTTCTGTGTGTGTTCCTGTGGGGTGGAGTTTCTTTGTTGTAAAAAACAAAAATAAAAAAATGGTGGGAGCATTACAGTCCGTGAAGTGAAGCTGTGGTATCTTACCTTTTGTTTTCTGAATGAAGTCTCAAACTTGTTTTCAGTTCTAAAATCTCACATTAAAAAGCCCTAGGTAGAGGAGAACTTGGTGTATCCTTTTGTTTGATGAGTTAACTACTGACCTTGTTCAAAATGCTCGCACCACTTCATGTCTGCACTTACTTAGCTTCAGGTTATGAGCACTGAATGTTGCTTTGGTTTTTCCTAAAGATAAAAGAAACCTTTACTATGGGAAGTTTCTTGTACAGGTGCTTGCCAACTATGATCATATCGTTGTTTAATTTCTCTTGAACGAGGTAAAAAGATTGAACCGAAATCTCACCGTAAGGCTTACTTGGCTCTGACCTATACTGAGAGCATAAAACTAGGAATGAGGCACGAATGTGCGTTGTTCATTCAACCCGAGATCTGAGTTTGCTGAGTATTGGAGTCCACCACTCCCTTGGGCTGCGCTAGGCTCGAAGCCTTGCCTGTGTGTTTCTCAATTGTCTCAGCAATTCAATAGTGCAGGATGCACGTCTGAGGTTTAAACACATCATATGCCTGTAATGTTTTAATGGCAGATAAGCCCTTACCTTTATGCTGGCAAAGCTTTTGCTGGGAGCTTTTGTGGTGTTTTGTCATGCTATCATGAAACTGATAAAGAAAAACAATGGGGAAAGGAAAAGAGTGTCACATGGGGCATTTCTAATGATTTGAAGGAAACTTTGGGTTGTTTTATATTCATGCTCAAGACTGGAGCATATTGAGTAGTTTGAACTGAATTTGCAGCCAGCAACCTTTTTTTCAGAGCTACACGAAGCCTTTTTGTCCTTTGGACAGTCCGAGCTGGTGTTTTCACGTGGGCGTGAAGAAGAGCAAGATCAAGCGAGCTGCTCTGATCATGAGCCCTCACTCCCAGTTCCCGCTCTCCTCACATGCTTCAGCTGCTTTGCATGGGCTTATACTGTTCAGAAACAAAGACTGAGAGCAAGGAAAGGGGCAGCAGGTATCTTCGGCTGTCTCTTATTTCAGGTTCAGTTTCCTGTCTGTGTGGTGCTAAGAGGTTGTGCCAGCACTAAGTCTGTCAGAAATCCACAGGCTGCTCCCTAGCTCTGTACAGTCACCCTCACTGTTAGTTTTGTGGCCGTGAAATGCAGGTTGTTTAGCTTCTGCCCTTCTGTTAAGGATGGTGTCTCTTCTGGGTGTTGGCTCATGATGAAGGGATTTAGGGAAGGAAAAAAAAAAAAAAAAAACACAACTACTGCTGGTGCAAAATGTTGACCTTTTCCACTGAGGAGCTTGGAGAAGTCTGCAGCAAGGATGCGAGGCTGTGCAGCCCCAGCTGCTCAGGGCATCCTAGGCTGGGTTTTCACTTACTGTACCAGTGTCAGTTGGGGTTATGGGAAAAACATTACCCCTACTCCTGGCGCTTGTGCAAGCTGAGAGCCTGTTGTAGGTGAAGCTAGAGCAGCAGAACTTAACCCACTTTTGGATTACAAACTGCTTGGGAGACATGTATGTAATTCATGAGCCAAACAGTTCTGCTGCTGTGAATTGTTATGGGCCATTGACGTGTCCTTTCTGGTGGAAACCAGACCTGAGAATGTGCTGGTAACCATTGACTGTTGCAGATATTCCAGGTAAATATGGGACGAGCTGCAGCTGGAAGGCTTCTCACCAACAGTACTTGGTTTGGTGGCTTTCCTTGCAGAGTGTTTGCTCAGTGGTATGGGCCATGAACAATTGCCTGAATTTATATACACAGTTCTTGTGACACATTAGTGTCCATTCAGTTCATGGAACTACTCACAGCCATCTTAAACATAGAAAATTATACTTCAGGTTGCCTTAATTCATCCCTTTGTGTGCAGGCATTACGATAGTTTTTAATTATAAGTATTTCCATACATATTTTTCCAGTAGGATTCTTGCCTCATTCTGTGAATGAGTAATTATTCCATTTCTTTTTATCTTCCTCTTTCATTACATTGCCCCAGGCTTTGTCTAATACAATCCAAAGCTTTCACTGAATGAAGAATTATTTATTTTCTCATGGGCATTTCTGTGGTGTTCTGTGTTCTGTTTGTATGTTTCACAGACACTTAATGAACTTACCTTCACAGTGCTCGTCTGAAATCAGATGGTGCTCTTATCCTTGTGTTTTGGGTATACTGAAGCACAAGAACTGCATCAAAGGTTGTAATTTTAGATGCCCAGCTTGGTGCCCAGCCCTGTGGTCTATACCTCTGAAGAAGGGCTGCTCTACTGGGAGGGCTTCACTGGTTTTATCTTGCTCTGCTAGTTTTCATTTCACCTTCAAGGTCCAGCTCTCATCTCTTGGAATTATTATATATCTCCTCTTTCCACTTCTGTTCTGTCACACTCATTTAGTGCACCTTCCTTTGGGCAATATGGGAGGAGTCCCAGAAGTGCAAACAGTGCATTGTATTTCTCCAGGGTTCTTGTGTATCCTGAGCTGATCCTGTAAGCCCCACAGAGGCATTGGATAAAGGGAAGGTGGGTGCTGTGTGGGATGCTGGAGAAGGGAGCAGAACAAAGGTTGGTGATGATCATAGAATGGCTTGGGTTGGAAGGGACCTTAAAGATCATCTAACTCCAACTCCCCTGCCATAGGTAGGGGTGCCACCCACTAGATCAGGTTGGCCAAGGCCCCGTCCAACCTGGCCTTGAATATCTCCAGGGATGAGACATCTGCATCCTGTTCCAGAGCCTCGTTACCTTACAGTGAAGAATTTCCTCCTAATGTCTAATCTAAATGTCCTGTTTTAGTTTAAGACCGTTCCCCCTTGTCCTATCATTATCTATCCGAGCGAAGAGTCCTTCTCCATCCTTTTTATGAGACCCCTTTAAGTACCAACAGGCCACAATGCTCCTGATGACGTTGAGGACGTACTGCAGCAGATGGAGTTCTGGAAGGGCTGATGGCTTTGTGCCTAGGGGTGTGCACTGCTGCGTTGCAGGGGTGCTGTGACGAGGCAGGAGGACAGAGTTCAGGCTTTCATTGGCCAAGGTTGCACAAAGTTCTCCTGTTGACTGGAAATAGTGAAAAGCATTTCTCACGAGTGTTTCTCTGCAAGGACTGGTGACGAAGGATGAGCTTGGTCTGTTGTTCCTAAATGCATTCTCGTTGGCCTGTGTGAAGGGAGGTTGTGTCATCCATCTCTTTGATATTGATATTCTTCGATTTATGGAGAGGATTAAAAAATTGTCTTGTGTATTGTTGTTATTGTATGGTTATCTGTTGGGATTCAATGTGGTACATTGCTGTAGGAAGTTATAAAGAAGCTATATGAAAACAAGGAAATCTTCAGTCTATCATAACGCTTGTAACTTCTCTAGAGATAGATGAAACAATAAATACCGGGCGAGGGAAGTTAATCTGTGTCTGTAGTATTTTATTAAATAACGTGAACTCAGTGTGGTTTTCTGTGGCTGGTTCAATTTCCCATATGGTTTTTGGAGTATTATTACAATGGTCCCTTGCAGTGCGCATGTCCGCGGGAGCGCTGCCAGCATCGCCCTCCTGTGCCCCGTGGCTCTGCAGGAGGACGCGGCCGCCGGCACGCTCCATGGACTGGCTGCACCATCCCTGGGTGGCTGGGGCTGCACCAGAGCTTGAAAGGACTGGTGAGGGCTTCCTGGGGAGCATCCCACGTCTTGTCCCTCCCTCCACATGCCGAGGCCTGGGGTCCTCAATGAAACTGGAGCAAATCAGCAAATTGCCATCAGGGCTGCATCCCCCTGGGCACGAGTGTCCTTGCGGCGCTCCCCAGCGTGTTGCCGGTGCCTCAGCTTTGGGCTGGCTGTGGTGAGCAGCTCACAGGGTGCGAACAGTCCTCAGCTTTGTCTTTCAGGTGACAAGCAAGGTGTCAAAAATGTACAGAATTTTTGAAAGCCTTGGAATGGTGGATAATGGCTTTGAAGAAAGGAGTGCTCTCTGAGCTGTGCTCTCGATAGGGGCCTTTCCCTGCAGGGTAAAGTGGCTCTTTCTGTGGGGGACCAGGGAGCTTTTGTTTTTAACAGAAAGAGCAAGGAGGGCTGAAAGCGAAGAGGAAGAATACTGCACCTGCTGCTGGAGGGGTCTGAGAAGTAAAATCAAACATGGGAGCTGAAACTTGTTTTCAAGAATAGCGTGTGGGCTCCTACTTGTTCTGGAATTCCTTTTCGTAACTAATTATTATATCTTCAAAGTAAAGAATTAATCAACTATGCCAACGTATCTGACTTCTGAGTTTACTATTTTTAGTGAAAAATCAAGTATACCTGCAGCAAATGGCATCAAAGCAATATCCATATCCCTCCAGCAGCAGTTCTTGGCTTAGCAAGAAACTTGAAGTTTCAAGTGATGTTAAAGCACAAGTTCCACTGTTGAAATAACGTTATTTCAGTTAAGTGGTGGTTTCTTCCCCAAAGACTTAATATGGGGGAAAATGCTATTTTAGTTTAATTTTTATCTTCTCAAAACAGTCTCCACACATACAGAGAGGGTTTCGGATACTTGCTTTATATCTGAGCCAGCCCTGTCAGCACAACACCAAGCGCATGTTGTGGCTGTGCCTTCGTAGTGCATGGGGTCTCCTTGGAGGTCCCTCACAGGGTAACACATGGATCATTCCTATCACTGTTGGAGGAAATTATACATCACCTGTACGGATAGTCCCAGTCTTTTTCTGTGTTGCAGAAAGCCTTTTTCAATCACTCAACAGCCATATAATTACAATATGGACAACAGATTTTTATCCTGCTGACTTTTCAGATTTCTTTCCAGCTCTTTTGATTATGTAATTTGCTTTTTATCCGATGCTTTTCCATATTCACAGGCTGCTCCGGTTCACCTGACTGTTCACAACTTAACATCTTGGGCTGATCTCATTATTTTCAAGTATATGTACAAAATATGTTAAAGAAAAACTGTCGGTAATGGGATATTTGAGCCTGCTTTTGGTTACTCTCTTGTCTTCACGTTAACTATTCTTTTCCTGTTTCTTTTCCAACCATTGGAATAGGGAAGGCTTCCTGAATTCCTCAGCTCTTGGCTGTCCCCAGGGCTGAGAAAAGCCCTGACCAGAAGATTGACCTACTGCTTAGTGATAGGACTCTGTCATGGCAAAAATTTTGTTGCTGTCTTTGTAACTTCATCCTGTTGCTGTCCATACAATACTTTCCAGGCACTGCTTTTAAAAACAAAGCACAGCTTTTTTTGTCATATTTCCCCAAGGATGACAGCATCCATGGAACATACGAAAGGACAAAATGGTAGTTTCCTGAGGAGCAAAATGTCACTGATCCAGATGTTGGTTAGCTTGCAGCACTCCAGAGGAACCCCACCATCACCAAACTACTGCGCTGCCCTGCAGAAACTGCCAAGTAAAGCTCCACTTGGGTTTAGCACTCCTCATTTGTAACAGGGAAGTGTGTCTCATGTGAAGTTTATTGGGACCATGTTTGCCAGAGTGAATAGCAGTAAATCCCCTTGCAGGCACCCAGGACTGTTCCGGGCCCTGCAGTGGGAGCCTGGAGAGCTTGGGCTGGAGCAGGAGCACGCAAGGTTGAGGGCAGCACTTTCTAGAACAGCTGATAGGAAATGTGCTCTCAACTGCACTTTATTTTTATCACTATAATTAGCAAGATCAATGCACACACTCCCCTATTCATCTCCACATATAGCAGTGCTTACGCCTGTGCCTCCCTGGGGAGAGCTGTGTAGATTTTGGGGATCTGGAAAATTCGAGGAAGTTGCAACTGTCCAGGAGTAGAGCTCTTGTGACGGCAGCTCTGGTAAGGCAGTATGGGAGACAAGAAAGTGTTGTGGTGGTGCAACACCGACAGACATTTCTCTTTGATCCTTTTCTCGGCTGCTAAGGCGTCTGCTTAGTGAGCAAGAAGCGTACTGCCCGGTGGTGCAGAGGGGTACATGTGTGCTACCAGAATTACACACAGACAGAAAACGGCATCTTTGGCTGTTACCTTCACTCCATTCACATCTCCCTGCCTCGCTGAGAGGTTTTCAGGTGACGTACCATCACGGTTCCTCCAGTGTGCTGGTGTCTGTGCCGCAGTGAAAGGGGATGGCTGGCACGGCTGCCCATGTGGACTTGTCTTGCTTCAAGCGTACAGGAGAAATCTTAGTGATGAAGCCTTTGTATTTCCAGTGGTCTTATGCAGATTTTCATCTTTTGGGATCTCTTCTAACGAATGATTAATTAGTACTTTCAAGTCTGTTGCACAGTTAAAAGGGGTGGGGGGAGTGCTGTGAATGCGAGTTCAACCTTTCTTGGCTCTTGTTTTCTGTTAATCTGTGTCATTTTTTTGTCCACCGACCCTGGGGGACTGTGAGTATGTGGGGATTCTGCTCATCACAGCCTGCATAAACAATGTCCTCGTTAAGAGCTGATCAGCTTAGCAAGGCCCTGTGAAGAAGTTAGCTGCCAGAGATGAGCAGGAGCTGGGACTGTTACCTCCCTCTGGGCTTTAGCCCCTCCTCATTAAGCAGGTCCGGGCTATTGATTGGGAGCTTGTGTTTGGAAGAGTCTTACTTACTCCATGCATTATCTTGACAGATTGATCAGACCTGATTGAGAACCTCTTAAAGGAACGAACAGCTGTAATGGGAAAGTTGGACTCTGTCATCCGTTAGGATGATTCTGGGAGCGAGAAGAACGAGGCTGACATCTTGGAGCAATTGTATTTACAATTAACATGGCTGAAAACGATTGCCTCTATTGATCCCCCCTTCCTGCAATTACAGCCCCATTGTTTACATTCCAGCACTTCAGTTATAAAAAGGAAATTCAATAATTATTGCATTATTTAAAGTTAAAGTGCCACAGAGTTTGCTGGCTACGCTTGCTGGTTGATTTAACGTTCAGTAAAATCCATGCTGAGCTCTCCATCTTTAAGCTGAGCAATATTTGGCTTTTAATGAGACTTCAAGGGCTGGTGGAGCAAACCCAGTTTGCTGGATGGCTTTTGGGGCTGTTTGTGAGGGAACCCCAAAGCACTTCAGAATGGCAAGCACCAGCCTCACGGCCACTGGGGAGAGCATCTCTGGCCTGCACCACCTGCCTGGCTCGGACCGGGACAGCTCTTCCGTGCTGCAAGGGTCATCAGCTGTCACTTACAGATACTGATAATTATTTTTTTTTTGTTGGTTGCCCTTGGCGATATTACTGACATTTCCCTAAGTATGCCAGGTCTCTGCTAAACTGCCCTGTGCATTGCTGCTGGGATCCTTCCTGAGGAAAGTTGTTTGTTGTTTCTGAATGTGAAAATACATATTCAGGAGGTAGGGACTGGTTGTTAGCTGGGGCTTTTGGTGGTATTCTTGAAGCCTTACTGTGTGATTCAGGGACTTGCATCAAGTATCTTGGCCTCTTTGGCAGGAGAGAGTACTACGTTTCTAGCCTTTTGAAAAGGAAAATAAAGATCAGAAACCAAAAAGTAAATCAAAATCCAGTTTTGTTGCGCAAAATCTCCTTGTCCTCATCTTGTGGTGGTGTTCTTAAGGACTTGGGTGACACTGCAAAGCTTTAGGGGCGGAGAGGAGTGATGCTCACCATTAGGGCCGCTCAAGTTACCGCAGGCTAGACTGCAAAAACTTGTGGCCACAAGAGTCTGCACTTCACAGCGTTTGCAAGCTGCTAGAAGGGAGCTGTTACGCAAGGCGCTGGAGAGGCTGGAAGGAGCGAAAGGTTTTGTAACATTACTTCTTCAGAAGCAGTAAACAATTGCAGGACGTTGAAGTACAAAAGATCACAAGTTCGTCTTTTGAACCTGCTGCATGGAGAATCAATTTTTTCCTCCTTTCACAACATCTGGGCCGGGGGGCAGTTGTGTGCTCGCCTGCCTGTTCAGCGCCTCGCCAGCATGTGTGCTCGCTGCCGCGCGTCCTCCCCAGCGCCCCCCTCGGCTCCAGGAAATTCCAGCCAGGCCTGCAGGTGTGAAAGGAGAGCAAGACGGATGGGTCAGCTCTGACTTTTATGGAGTACTTGGAACAGACCAGGATCAGACAGCTGCTTCCACATGACTTTCATTAAAAATTCAGATCCTTCTCTTCTAGGAATGTGTGATTTATCTCATGCAGCAGATCAGAGGCACATGGGGGCCGAGAGACGCTTCTGAGGTCTGCTGCAGGGTCTGGTCCCTTCCCCTGGTGACCTGTAGCCTCACCTCTAGCTCTGGTGTAAGGCTCATCTCTCACCCAGCTCCCTGGGAGTGCATCGTCCTAGGCTTGGTTCTTGCTGGCGTATGACACGCTTCCTCCCAAGCCCGTTACTAATTACCCGTGTCTGCCTACCCTGGGGAAGAGTGTCCCACAATATCCTTCTCTGCTGAGGATATGATATGCTCATAGTGCTGGCGTGCCTCCAGCAACTCCTCCTGAACACAGGGGTGTTTGCCAGTGGTGGCTTTCACAGGAACCACATGTGGTTCAATATCTCCCGTAATCTCTGCTGTGCTTCCCTGGTTCTGCATGCCTCGTGGCTACTGCAGGTTTGTTGGGGGTGCTGCTGGCCCTGGCTGGTGACTGGTTCTGCTGGCCGTGGGTGCTTGCAGGAAGACGTAGGAGCGGTGCAAGTCCACGGCAGTGCTCCCTTCCACAGCTTTTGTCACCCCTCAGCAGTTTTTTGGCTCCATCTTCCTCGCTTGCATCTGTCACATCTGTCAATTCTGTTAAATCATTATTAATTTTACCCATGCAAGCAGAATAGTTGTCGTCCCGAGTTGAGTGGTAAGAGGAATGCTACATGGGGGGGAAGAGACAATTTGATTTCTGATGCAGTTCACGTTCATGTGTTCACAAGCTTTGTGTGTTCACGCTGCCATAGGAATTGAGCCCTTTACATGGTGGCTGTAATCACCTTGATGCAGAAGAGCTTTCAAGCAGGCATGGATTTGACTTCTCTTTAAATGTAAAGTACATACAAAAGTTTTTAGAAATTGGACAAAGTAGTAAGCATTACATACAGAAAACACCTACAAAGGTATCCAGCGGGAGAGTTTATTACTTGTGTGGTGGTAGCCACATGAATCCTTAGTTCTCGTTAAAATGGTCTCGTCTCTGAAAAGTTAGTCCAAATACATGGCGTGGGGGTGAGAAGGGCTGCCTGCAGCCAGACAGATTAACGCAGCTGTTTCATTAAATTCCACGATCATTGAAACATACTGTGGGTGAAAAAGTGCTAGATGGGGAAAAGATAAATGATAAAGTAAACAAAATTTGGGGTATATGGAAGATGGAGGTGGAGAGGAAGAAAAATGGAGTATAGCATCATTCCTTAGTTTGTTTAAAAAATGGATTTCCATAGTCATATGCTACGAGCACTTATCATGCTATTGTTTATGAGAAGAAAACAATTCCAAGCCAGATGTTAGCAAGCAGGGGCTGGAGAGGCAGCCCATCAGTCTGGCATTGGTCACACGTCCCAGTGCCCGCGTGCTCGCGCAGGTGTCTCCTGCCCTGCTCTGCCCCTTCTCCTGCTTCTCTGCTTCCTGAGCCAGCCCCCGTGCTGGCGGGCTGTTGGCAGCCCTGCGCTCCGATCTGTGTGTGTGTGTGTGTGTGTGTGTAGCCACCTCCCAGATAAGCACAAATTTGTTAAGCTGTCTTCATGTCCAAATCCCCTGACTAGGCTGCTTTTTCAAGCCAAGCCCAGAAAGCAGGGAAGGTGGGGTGGTTAGGCAGTACTTCCTCAGCCGGTCCGAAACGCTAACGTGGTGCTGGTTCGGGGCAGGGCTGGAGCCGTCCTGGCTGCTGGCAGGCGCGTGGCCGCGGGAACTGGTACTCCTCAGGGCAGGGTCTGTGGTAAAGGTTTGGGGGGAAACAAGGTAAGATTATGGCAAAGGAAAGAAATTGGGTCTTTGAGTAAAATCCTTCTTCGTGAGAGCACAGCTTTGCACGGAGATCCGAGCATTTCCCCAATGGAAGATGGGCCGGATTTGGTATGATTTGTGTGTCGGGATAGGTGTTGTGAGCGGTGCGGCGGTGCGCTGCAGTCAGTGTACGAACAGCCCTTGTCCCCCTGGGAAGCTTTACTTGTGAGCCGTATGGTTTCCATCAGAGCGTTCTTCTGTCTGTTTCTGATTTAAAGTGGAGCTTTGACTAAACCTGATCAATATTTTGCATGCCATGCGTGAAGAACCAGATGTTGGAAGTTTCCTATCACTGAAAGGGAGGGGGGTGAAGACCCCACTCAGACTTGCAGAAATCAATGTTCTCTGACAGAAGTTGGTTGGTTTTCTTAGGAACAATGTATTTCTTTGATTTTCAAGTTGATTTGTCTTCTAATGAAGTCCTGGTTTCATATTTTGAACTTGTTTTCTGAGGTACGGGTAAATTCTCACAATGGGGAAGATCAGTTATTGCCCATCATACCAGTACGCTTACTGGCTGGTGTTTCATCATTTCCAGTAGCTTGCAGCAAGTACTTCCTCCTGTGTCTGGGCTCACTCTGGCCTCTGCTGAAAGACAGATGCAGATCCTGAGGTAGATGTGCCGTACACATTGTGGTCTTGGTGGTTTTGGCATCTCTGTGTCTCCACTACTCCAGCATAAGAGGCTCCTGGACGTAGCTCATATCCGTGGAGTGGGAGCAAAAGAAGAACAGAAAATGAGACACATCTATTAAACTGTTTAAAATAAATGTTTTCCTAAAATCGTCCTTTAAACCAGAGCAGTTCAGGCTGTGCTTCTGGTTCCCACAGAGACCACGTCCTTGCTATTTCCTTGACCCTGTGACCAGATTTTTCTGTAATTGCTCACCAGGGGTTTCCCGTGCCTTCTTGCAGAAGAGCTACTCCTGAGCTCTTTCGCACTTTCCAAGCCTCAATGTGCTGTCGGTAGGACTAGGGCTTCCCCGATGTGTGTCTCAGCTGAAGGAAGGAAGCAGAGGTAGTGTGTCTGCTGGAGCAGAAGCTCCAACCCACGGGAAGATGGGACAGTGGGGAGATTTTATTGCAGAAATTGGATCTAACGGAGTAGAACAAGGCTGGTTAAGCTGGGCCAGGCGAGCCAGTCGTGTAGCTTTTGTGACTGTCTCTCTAACCTTGGCTTTTTATGTCTTAAGCCATTGCTCTGTTTCTGGCTCAGGAAGAGGGTAATGCATGCAAACAATAGAAATAAGAGGAAGAAGTAGTTCTTATGAGGGAAAACAGCAAAAAAATCTTTTGAGGGCACCAGTGGGATTAGTGCCCTGGTGGATTCTTCAAATATTACAGTGAATTTAATTAAATACATCGTGATCCCCAAAGAGGCTAGTCTAATTAGCCAGATCTAGAATACATTTATTCTCTTCCCTCGCACTTCCAATCAGAAGCCTCAGCATCAGCGCCTATCCTATTTTTAATCATTCCTAGACTCAGAGGGCTCTCCTTCCTCCGTGTTAGCTAAGCATACAGAGCTGGGTAATATGTCTCTAGTCTTATCTTAGCTGTAGCTGAGATAATACGCTTCAGAAATTTTACCAGAAGGTCCTGGCTGCACGTAGACAATATTTTTGATTGACAAGCCTGGAGATCATATCCAAATCACCCTACTTATGTGCCTTGAGTGAAGCGTGTGGTGAGGAAAGAGTGTCATGAGGTGACTCAGGGGATGGAAAGGTCTTGAGGTTGGATGGTAAGAGCTGACGTGGATTATTTCAGAGCTGTAACACAGGTATGTGGTGGAAACACCAAACGGCGGTCACTGAGGAGTCTTTGATGTCGTTTGACTTTGGTATCCATTTCTCTTCTCATTGCAACAAGCCCTTACTGTGGGAGTCAGGAATGCTACTGGGCAATCTCTGGGAACAGCCGTGGCAGTACCCAAACTGAGGGGGAGCGGCTGTGCTCTGTCTGCCAGCGTAGCTGTACGCAGTGAATTCTTCCCTGTGGTTTTGAGAAATAATTGCTGCATCCTTGGGATCCGTAACATAAAATAGTTAACTCATTTCCCTAGCAGTGTGGACCACTGTGCTAAGCAACTGATAGATTTTTGTCAAACAATCAGGGCGTCATACTCTCAAATTAGCTGTATTGGCTGTGATTGCACAGTTTTGGAGGGTGACAAGTGGTTTTCCCAAGCGCTGACCTCCTGTGGTGACTGCCAGCTGCGCGCTTACCGTTGGTTTTTCAGTCTGGGTTGCTGTCAGGACTGTCTTCTGGGCCAGACTGCTGCTTGCTTCCAGATTTGAGGGAGTGAAACCAAAACTCCAGGGAGCAGAGCGCCAGGTGGTAGGATGGCACACGCTCCGTGCTCTGCTTCCATACACTGTTTTCAGGACCTCTCTGTGTAATGGGTTCATTGCATTCTAAAATTGCTTTTATTTTATCCTTCTTGGTTTCCAGTGAGGATTTATTAAATTTAACTTTATCTGTTTGACGTGAGGTTGGATGCCCTCCCAGGATAAGCTTTAAATATGAAAGGATTAGCCATGTGTATGTTGTGAATAGTTGTTAATGCTGGATCTTGTATCTTCTTTCACTGAAGATGATCTTGCCTATCTCAATTTTTTTTTCCTGTGCTCAATTCAGTGTGTTATGTTTTTCTCGCTTTTTAAGTGGGAGAGTGTGTGGTGTCTTGAGAATAAACAGTCTTGATCTCACTGTTTCTTTTTCAAAAAGTGTTTTTTTACCTAATTCCCAGGTTGCTTTTAGCAATTTGCAGTGGACTAACCCAGAGAGATTGGAGATGATGCAGGAAATTCACATCTCTCTACTTTGTTCTTCACAGCACCTTCAGCATCATGAGAGCGGGGTTGAGGGTGAAAGCTGCTATTATCACTGTGTCCTCTGTAACTACTCCACCAAGGCCAAGCTGAACCTTATCCAGCACGTACGCTCCATGAAACACCAACGGAGTGAAAGCCTGCGTAAGCTGCAACGCCTCCAGAAGGGTCTCCCCGAGGAAGAGGAAGACTTGGGACAGATCTTCACCATCCGCAAGTGTCCAGCTGCTGATGCTGGTGAGTGCTGCTTCTCTTGCACGAACAGCATTGGGCTCCCAGCCCGTGTGTGTCAGTATTTGGCTAGCAGCATTAGGCTGTCTGCAGAGTTTCTTGGCGAGCTCGGCAACTTTCTTGTTTCTCCTCCCTGTTGTGGGGTTGATGCTTCATTAATAATATGTTATAGAACATGTCCTGAAGCATGACAGGACCCCCATTGTACCTACAGTGTCAGGGATTGCTCTGCATCATTGGGCTTATGGTTGGTGGCTCTGAAGCACTGCCTAGTTATACACATGCTTCATTTCATACTCGCAGATAATTTTCTCAGTTCCAGTAGGGTTAAATGTAAGTTTGACATGTAGAGAAGTGTATGTTCAGGTTATTGTTTTAAACTGTGGAATATTATGTGTCTAAAGATACAGCAACATACGGACAATTCTAACAGATCAGTGAACTATAATTTCTGTAGATATTTTTCATTGTGTCAGGTGACGTCTTGAGCACCACTGCATTCCTGTCCCAGCTTGTTTGTTGATTTTTAGTCTGTCAGTCACAATGGATCTTGAGGAGCTGGTTGAGAGGGGTGAGTGAAAGAAGGGGCAGATGTGGCAAATGGGTTTGCCAGTTTTCTGCATCTCCTCTTGACAAGTGGAGACATGGCATGGGGCAAGCACTTGCTCATGGAGAAGGGACATAGAGTGGGGAAAGAGAGCTGTGAATCTAACAGAAAATGTGCCCTAATGGGGATAGTTAGTGTGAGCAAAACAGAAATTACATTTTGTTTAATCATTTAAAGGATTCAGAAGCTTTTTATGTTAGGAAAAGTCAAGATCTCATAAAGTCCTCTTTGGAGGGAGGAGGAGAGCCTGCCCAAGAAGGCTGGCAGGTGTGTCAGGTATAGTGCTGGAGCGGGGGGATGCAAATGGAAGTCATCACAACCGTCCTCTGAGCTGCAGCCAGGCTGATCCATGACTGCTGTGGAAGTGGCTTTTCTTACAGAAAGGTGTTCTGAGGAACTGGTGTTCTGCAATTAATAGCCATAGTGAGAGACAAGGAACCCGGATGTTTTTTTTTATTAGGAATTAAATTCAGTCTCATGGAAAAAAGTGACCGGTCCATGAACTCAGAGGCCCAGTGGAGTTAAGTGCATGGAATACGCGTTCCCAAAGGTCGCAGTGACAGGGACAGCGCGCTGTAGTTGCTGCACCGTGCTGGAGGGGACTGCAGCTCTTACAGCAGTTCTGCTTCTCCATGATGCTCCACTTAAAAAAAAAAACATATTGACCAGTATTGTATGGTTTGTGAGTTTCTTAAAAGGAATAGAGAGGAGACACCATCTGTGCCCTTTTGTGACACACAGAACAGTCTTGAAACTCTCTGTTTATACTTGCTTTTTACTTCAGAAATTTCCACCCCCCCCCCCCCCCCCATATGTCTGCCAGGATTATGGCATTGCAGATACTGAGACTGCAGAAGCTGACTAGCTGAGAAGAGTTTGTCAACCATTTTAAGAGTTTGTTGTTTTGTTTTGTTTTTTTTAACTAAAAGTCTTGACTGATCACTAAAAGGGAATCTCAGTTGGAAAATACTTCACTTTTTCAAATGGCTTGAGATAATTTCCTTTAAGCCTGTTGTGTTGTTTTTTGTTTTTTTTTTAACAAAAAATGAATTACAAAAAGGCAGCAAGAAGAGGCCAGAGGCCAGGGCATGCAGCGGGATCACTGCTGGCACACCCGAGGTGCTCAGCACGCCGCTCACCGCAAGCGACACTGGCCTGGTGCAGGCCACACCTGGTTTCTCAGGTTGGGTTTATTTGGTGCAGTTTCTTCAAGAACAAAAAGATCTGCTCCAAACGGGCTGATCCTTCCTTTTTTTTTTTTTTTTTTCTTTTTCCTACAACTTTCAACCTTGCAGTGCTGTAAAATGCTGCTGTTACTTATTGTTTAGCTGGCTGTGGTTATTCTGCCGCAGTGATGGAGAGCAGGAGCAGACACGTACCTACGCTTTCCTGATGGGTTTGCTTTGTCTCGGTTTGAAGTTTGTCCATGTGTTTGGCCACCACGCACATGGCACATGTAGTGCAGCCGCTCAGAAGAGCAGCGTGCCGCTGGGGGGGCTTCGCTCCCATCCCTCCCGCACACGGTGCTGTCAGAGCAGGACATGCTCTTTCTCCCCGAGCAGGGCTGCAGCTCTGTTTGCAGCTTGCTCTCTGCACTTATTCCTCTTGTATAATACGATGCTGTCTCTACTGTATCCCTCTTATGTTTTTTATCCTCTTTTCTGTGGGCTAGGCAGACTTTCCTCAGTGCTTTTTGATGAGAAGTCTCTTGTGATAACTGATAACACGAGAAAATCTTTCCTGTGTTTCAGACGCCTTGAGTAGAATGTGCTTTTCTGATCTGTGACACTTCGCTGTCGATGGGGCCCGCAGGGAGAGTGACTTTTTTCCTGGTTTGCTGCATTACAAGTGTAGTAGTTTGTTTTGATGCCTGCTATTACTCCCCGGTAATCATCGTTGTGATTCTCTCTCCCCTTCTAGTTAATTATATTTGTTTAGAATTCGTTTCCCCTACACATACAGTAGTAGCAGCTTTCATTTTTTCCACAGCAAGTCCCCTTTTGTTACCACCGATCTTGCTGTGGACTCTTAAAGCATTTTACTCCTTGCAGCTCATCTGCCTTCTGCAAAACCTCCTTGTGGATGGTGGCCCAGCCCTGCCCAGGGCCTCAGCAATGTCCCTGCACGATGCTCGTGGCAGAGCAGCTCCCTTCCAGGCCTTTCTGTGCAGGTGCTGCGTGGCCGTGGCAGTGCTGTGCAGCCTCGTCCCGCTCCTGGTGCTTTGGTCTGCTGCAACTAAGAGAAGGCGGGCAGGTAGGGTGGTGGTGCACGGGGTCCCGAGTTCCCAGGAGGTGATGGGCTCCAGCCGGCTGCTTCCAAGGGAGGCCCCAGGCAAGCTGCAACCCACGGCGAGGTGCTGGCATCCCCCTGCTGAAGTGAGCACGTGGCAGCCAGCATCGTGACCTCTGGTGCTGGAGATCTCTGTGGCTTTGCTAGAAGTGCTGAAAGATCCTTCACCGCTTTTCTTCTTCCCCTAAATTCTTCCAACTTTTGCCAGTCTCCTCATCTCTAACTTTACATAAAGCTGTTGGTTACAGCAATAAAAGGTAGCTTAGCCCTTTCGTTGTAGCCTTTCGTAAATGGGACTGCGTGGACCAAGTAAGTCGAGTGGCGTTGTTCCCCTTCCCACTCTGTCCTCCTTTGCCCTGTGGCAGGGACAAGGTGCCAGGGTTAAACGCGTGTCTGTGTGTACTTAACGCGCTGGCGTGTGCAAGTGTGTAGGGAAAAGCATTGCTGTCTCTGGGGTGGTACGTAGATATTTGCTTGTATAGAAGCATCTCAATCTGTTGGAAGAGAGTGTCTGATCATACCTTAATTAGTCCTCTAACAATCTGCAAAGGTCAGTGCCAATTGCCTGTTCATTTACATTTGTAATTGTGATGGTTCTTGATTGCACATTAGTTGCAACTCATTCCCTCCCACCCCTCAGAAAAACACATGCAGCAGTCTAAGCGGCAGCCTTGTAGACACAAGGACCTTTGTCTCTTTGCTTGTGCCAGCAGCACAGCCTTCACTGAAACTTTTGTGTCCTTTATGGAAAAGAGCTTTAGAAGCTACACTTCACTTCCAGTAAAGGGATGATGAAGTCATTGGCAGGGAAATTATATGGACATCAAGCAAAAAACCCAGTCCTCCTTGAACTCAATAATTAAAGACAATTAAACTTTTCTGCTTGCTCTGAGAAGTGTGCTAATTATGCAGGAGACAGGGAGGTGGGCCCAGGCTGGACGTTCGGCTGTTTTGTTGATCAGAATGAATACAGCTTTAGGGGTGGGAGTTTGTTTTCCTCTATGGGGTATTTTTGGACATCTATTGCTGTAGTATCTGGGCTGCTGCCACTGCAGATGTCAGCCCCTAGCTGCAGAAGCATCTGTATAACGTTACCCATAAGCTAATTGATTTTTAATGATGGGGGGGTTAGGAAAAAACATAATATAAAAAAAAAAAAAAAGCTTCTCAAGATGTAGGGATGAATGCACTTATGACTCATTAGATAATGATAGAAATAAAAGAATGAAACAACCTGCAGCAAATTTTCATTCTGGCTTTGAAAGTGTTTCCTTCTAGAAGGCATCAAGCACAGGCAGCCCGTTGTATAGCTCAGGCAACCGTGTATGGAGCAGCCAGCCCGGAGCAGGACTGCTGCTTCGCCTCCTGCGCACAGCCAGCTCACCCCATCGCATTGCTCTTTACATGAGACGTGGATTTGTTACAGCCCCAGTAGCTGGGCCTGTTTCTCTTTAGGCAAGTGCTGCTCATAATTAATGTTTCCTCTTTTACCTGTTCCTCCATCTCCCTGTGCTCTCTCTTCCCATCGCTGTCCTCTGTGGGAGGAGCAGAGCAGGGTTTGCCCGCTCTTCGCGCTGTGTAGGACAGCGCTCTGTCGGGGGTCTGTCCGGGGGTCTGTCGGGTGTCTGTTCCTAACCCAGGACGGGTGCTTCCTCAAGCTGCGTGGGACAGGGTCAGCCTGAAGTCAGGAGAAAGTCCTGCTGCTTGCATCGAGCTTGACCTGAGCTGAGGCCCCTCAGGTGGCAGCACCTTGTGCTTGGGTTTAGCAGAATAACTAGAAGCAGAAGGGGCGGATGAAGCTTAGTCAAGAGATGGTGTAGTCTCTTGTCCAGGAATTTTGTTTTGATCGTCCTCTTTGAATCTCTAAAGAGAAACAGAGATTTTAGTAGATTTAAATGCAGATAATAATACGGCACGGACAAGGAGTTTTGGTAAAAGCAAGCTCTGCAGTTCCTCTGTGGCTAGGATGGCAGGAGGTGTGCACGTGGAGGAGAGGTTCCTGCCCTGAGGTGCCAACCAACACTGGAAGGTAAGCATGTTGTCCAAGGAAGGAGCAGAGTGCAGCATGGAAAAACGGTGCACCTTTCTCGGTTTTCAAGGTATTTTGAATACCGCAGTCTGGATGTAATCTATGTGACTGGTGAAAATTCTTAAAAATAAATAAATAAAACATGGCAAGTAAGCTCCAAAAAAGTCAAATTTTGTGATCTTTACAGTTGTGCTGGAGGCCATCACAGAGTTTTGCAGTAGAAATAGGATAACTTGTAGAAGCCATGTAATATTTAGTGGGAAAAGCTGACCATATCTCAACGCTGTGAGTTATCCCGTAGACTATTTTGCAAAGGTAAAAGAGTATCTTCTATTCAGTGGGGTTGTAGATGGCTTTTCCTAGCACCATATGCTTCTGGAGAACTTTTGTCCTTTTGGACATGGGAGTGTTCCCCTGATGACGAGGCTAAGTCAGCCAGAGATACCATTTGTAGTTTTTGAAAAATTATTTTCCTGGGCTTATATAAGGGCATGCTGCAGTCTCCTCATTGCACTGCTGAGAAACATCCCTTATGTTGGACATACTGCTTCAGCAATTCTACTAGTGTCTGCCAAATCCTGAGTAGCATCTTCTTCCAACACACAAAGTCATTGTTAGGCGTCCTTGCATGTGAAGAACGAGGGCAGGCTCTCTGGAAGCAGTTGCTGGACTCAGCCAAGCGCATTCAAAGGGCCTTTTGTTTGGACAGGAAAGGGGCTGGAGCATGGTGTCAGCAGGAGGATCGCTGCCTGCGTGTCTTCCCTTGCCCATCCTGGTCTTGCAGGAATGTCCACGGTGCTCACTATGCAGCAAACAGCAAGGAACTGGCCGCTCTCCCCACCCTGATCAGGTTGATTGCAATTATCTAGAGGAATAGCTTTACTGTACGGCTGTGTGCAGAGCTCCTGGGAGATGGAGGTACCCCACTGCTCCTGCTTTTTGCCTTCCCCTGTCCCATGAGCAGAGGTGGGTGCACTGTCCCTTCACGTGTTGCTCATATTTCAATACTGAGCCTTCCAAAAGGCTGCAAACTGAGACGAGGATGTGAATTTCTAATGAACCCAGTATGTAAATAAACATAGCTAAAGCTGTTGCCAGATGAGAAAATCCCATGTGGTTTAAAATAGTAGTTACCAGGCTCAGCGTGGTTTTGTCTGTGGTGGTTGCAGACTGCTGGATGCATATGTTTCTTGCTCCTCTGTTTTTACTCTGAGACGTGTGAAAGACTTTGCTAATGCTCCGCTTTCCTAAAAGCGGTTTCTGTAACTGCACCAAGGATACGAAGGCATTGTCGCTGGGAGGGAGGTGGTGGTAAATGGGAACGGAAGCAAGTTCCCACGTGATCGGGAGCAGATTTGTTATTGAAAGACTCAGGATGCGGTTTGCAGTATGAAGAGGCTTCTCTTAGACAAAAAGTTTCTATTTAGCAGAAGGGAGTCTTGATGTGAGCCACGTTTCCCTGTATAAATTTATGACTCAGAACAAAATGTTACCCTCGTCCTCGAGGCCAAAGCCGCTGCTCTTTGAATTTCCCCCTCTCTTACTCAAGCTCTTTAGTTCCTCCCTTTACTTTCCTTAGTGGCCATGCCCTGTACTTAGGAATTGTGATCAGCTCATCTGTAAAATGAAGTGAAGCAAATTGTGGAGAAAGAGGAAGGAGGTCTTCCATGGAAATCGTTGGTGAGGGGAGCCCTCCTCTTATTTTCTCACCTTGAAGAGTGGCAAACACATGAGGCATTTCTCATTCACAGTCATTGAGCTGGAGTAATTATAAATGTTACATGTTACAACAGGGATGTGACTTGCTCCTTTGGAGTGGATTTCCACAATTGTAGTCTCCATACTTCCAGTAGAACTTTAAGACTTTGGAAATTAAAATTGGTAATGCCTGATGATATTTCTCCCTGCTTGAAATAACCCAGGTTTATTAATATGTGATGTCCTGCACTTGGTCTCAAGTAAACAAGCTGTGGTCATTACTGATGCTGGAGAAACATGCGTGTTGCTCTCCTCCATCTGATGGAGGTAATGGAGGGTTTCAGAAAGGAATAATGAGTTTGTTTTTATAAGCCTCTCTCCTCTTTTCCATCGGACATAATTGCGCACAGCAATTAAAAACTTCCCAAAGCAGATTACATGTAGAGTGTCTGCCAGAGAACAGCATGCAGAATGAATCCTGCAGTGTGCACGCAGCCAAACGCACGCTACGGCTCGGCTCTGCTGGTGCCGCACAGGTTCACCTGGTCGGAACATCTGACGGTGCAGCCCTTCCTGGCAGCACGACAGCCCCTGCAGTGGGCTAGGGAAGAGCAATGTGCAAGGTGCGTGTTGAGGAACTTGGTATCAAACTTCCCATCTACTGCAAGCAAGAGTTCCAAAATGAAGTTTTGCGTGCCATCTCCTCCGCTGCCTTCCTCCCTTATCACTGGAGGAGTCCTCCTGTCTCACGCCGCTACCAGTCTCCCTCTCCTCCTCAAAACTGGATTCCTCCCTGGTGTTTGAACTCATTTCACGTGGTTCCCCTTGCCATTTCCAGGCTTGTCCTTGATTGACACATTTAATAATCTGCCAACCAACATGACAATCTCAGCTCCTGTGTGCAAACATCAAATGCTGCCCAGCTTCATTAGCTTCTCTCAGGCTTTTTACCTCACTCTCTCTCCCCCTGCAACCCAATATTGTCTTTTCCCAATATGTTATCTGTAAACCCCTGAAGGCAGCAGCCTGCTCAGGCTTTGTTTCTGAAGTGTTGCATGTAAATGCAACCAAATCATTGGTGTATAAAGCATCAGAGGAGTGCTCCGTGAGCAGCCTGGTCTCAGCAGGTACTTGAGAGCAGGCCAGAAAGGCCACTGGGTGCCTGGTCGCGTGCACCCAGCTTTCTAGGCTGGGGGCTGTTTCCTACAGTGAGGGTGTGCAATGGCTTTATTGTCTGAAGAGGAAATCCGTTTCTGTCATCTCGTCCTCAGACACAGGGAGTAAGACAAGCTATTGTCCTGTTTGAGAAAACATTCACCCACGGTGCAATAACATACGTGAAATAGCAAGAGAGAGGAAAACAGCTCTTGGCGATATGTATGTTAAGCTGATTAAATTTGCAATTCTCCTTTACTGAAGCATTTCTGATCTCTGTGCCAACCCCACCAAATACCCCCACATGCAGGATTATCATCTTGTTTTCCAAGATCTCATGTCATGTGCGTTCATTTAAAACGGGGGGACAGCTTGTTGCTTTCCCCTTTGTTGTTCTGATGAACCTTGGAATTTTTTAATTTTTTTTTGTGGATTGAATGGCTTAAGGAACTTCTACCTTTTCCAGCAAGTTCCTCATGGGAGTCACCGTGTTTCTGTGCTGGGTCTCTCCTCTAGAGTGTGTGTTCGGAGACCAGGCAGGTAGCAAGCTCTCTCCGTTATGGACAGAGAGTAAGGTTGAAACTTACAGTTCTGCTTTAGTTTTTTGTCACTTTAATGGTTATCAAAATTCAAAAAATATACTACTGGCAGCCAAAGGTCAGGATTGCTGCAGACAGTTCTCTTGGAAGGTCTAACAATGTGAGGATAGAGCCACGTGTATAAGTAAGTAAGTCCCTTTGGAAGCCTGATTGGACTTCTCTGTCTTGGCGTTATTCTGTAGCATAATTTATAACCGTTCCCTGCTTCTGTGCATTCCCCTGCCCAAATTCTGAATGCTGTTCCAGTGGCATCTTTCTGTCTTTGTGCTCATGGGACATCATGGGACTGTTGAGGTCTGGTCTGGCGTCAGAGAACACAGGCATAAAGTTTGTTCCCCTTTAATATCTGGCAGAGGCAGATTTCCTTTGTTATTTATTTTTTGGGTTGGTTTTGAGTTTAAAGTAAAAAGCAGTTGTGCCCTAGCTCTGTTTTGACCAACCAGCAGCGTATAGATAATCTCTAAAGGATATGAAAGGTTTAATCATTTTAATTTTGTTTTTATTAAAGTTTATCATGACTTTTTCATGTGCCCCTGGTAATGCATTGGGGGGGGGGTAACAGAAATCTACACAAACCCCCAAGCATTCGCTTAATGAAACTCTCTAATGGGAGGCGCCTGGCGGGAAGGAAGTGGTTAGATAGCTGGGCTGGGGAAGGCAGACCAAAGGCATGCTGTAATATCACTGAAACGTGGCAGGAATCTCATAAACTCCCCATCTAGCTCCAGCAGACACTTGTCATTGGGAGCTCATGGCTTTCATTAAGCAGAAAGAGAGGAAGCTCTGACGGCTGACTTGTTCCAGAATGTTTTTCTTGTTCAGCTGCATCTTAAAGCCCTTTCCACTTAAGAAAAGTAAAGGGAAAAACATCACCAGATGCTGTAGTAAAGTGCTGGGAAGATCTCGGTCCCTCCTCTGCTCTTCAGTTTTCTCCCCATCAAAACAAACTCTGGAGCCAGACTGAAGCCAGGTTGTCAGCAGATTCTCTCCTGAGTTCAGGCCAACAGCTGTTTCCTCTGGGACAGACGAGCTGTGTCCTGAACCTGCCATCTCGCTCCTGGTCACCAAAAGCCCTGCTGCTGGCACCAGCTGCACCTTCTGCTTCTCTCCTTCTTCACCCTTTTCCCCTCTCGCACTTTTAGAATAGGGAACTTCT
Source organism: Netta rufina (assembly GCF_964035555.1). NCBI lineage: Eukaryota > Metazoa > Chordata > Aves > Anseriformes > Anatidae > Netta > Netta rufina. The sequence continues at coordinate 478,954 of NC_140136.1, read as the reverse complement.
GTCCTGGGGACTTACAGGTGGTTGTTGCAGTGGTGCTGGTTCAATTCAAGAGTGAAGAACTCCTTTTTTTTTGGAGTAAATCAGTAAACCCATGAAAACGTTACAGGTTGAATGGTTGTAGGTAGCACAACCCTGTCCCACGATGTGTTGGAGAAGGGTTAGACATCAGTGTGAGCAACATGGGATTCATCAAATTCAGCTCATGGTTAAAGTCTCTTCTGCACAGCCATGCTGCTTCTGTTCAACCCTTGCACTTGGTCAGGTAGGGTGTCTAACGGAGCTCCCTGCCTTGACATTCAAGTTGCGAGGGGAAAAGGAAAGCTGGAGCTCCAGCACACGATATTGCTGGTTCCTTGGTGCCTCTGTCCTGCTAATTTGCCCAATAACGCATTAGGTTGGGGCAGTGGCAGAAAGAAAAATTCTTAGTCACGTTCAGTTGGAGAGAGGCTTTCTGTTAAAAGGAAATGAGGATGTTCAACTTGCTTATAAGTAAACAGTGTGCTAGGGTGAGGAGGGGCTGCACGAGGGAAGGCTCTGCCCGTCAGGCTTTGTGTTCGAGTCCTCGCCGAGGAGCTGCGGTATGGCAAGGTCCAGCAGCTGGGCTTGGCAGTTGCTGATTACTGGACGTAATTACTGACACAGAACAAGAACTCTGTTTCAAACCAACTGCCTTGCCTGACTCCGTGCGAGGCAGAGCAAACCTCCAGGCTCTCCCGTCAGCGCTGCACATGCTTCCTGGGTTTTGCTCTGCTCCCCGTGTGGAGGCGCAGCCGTGCCCCATTACGGCGTCCGAGTGTCCTGCGAGGCTCAGCGACCAGACCGGCCTTCCTGGCCTCCTGCCGCCTCCCCGCTTGTGCAGCCCCAGCGCAGAAGCGTGCTGGGCCCGTGCCAGGAGGAGAGGTAGGAAATGGGAGCAGGACCCTAGCCTGCCAGATGGTACTGCAGGGTTTGCTGCAGCTGACAGTGTTCCACCCACACTTAATTTTGGTCTCTGGTGTCAGCAGCGTGGAGCCTCACCTAATGACTTCTGAAGAGTACTGGCAGGTTTGGGAGCGTGGTACTCAGCCATTTCGTCTCCCCTCAGTCGTGCAGACGCACCCTTAAGTAGTGTCAGAGGCTGAGACGGTTTCCGTGGGATGGGATTTGCACGGCAGCACCGCTTTAAGGTGGTCGAGTTTCCAGTAGCCCCATCCACGCGGCTGTTTCCTGCCCATCTGCACATGTCGTCAGTAATGAACCTTCCTGGCTGTTTGCTGTGATGGGCCAAAAAATGAAAGTTGTGCTTGAAGCCAGATGTCTTGTGCAGACTCATGACCGTGTTCTGAGACTGCTGCTGTTCTTTGGAGGTTCAGGGTCAGGAACTGGGTTGAAGCCTCTGTGATGCTGGTGCCAAAGCCGTTCAGAACCAGCCACATCCCGCAGTTTTCTTTTTAGAGCAAGCATCAGCAGGGCATCAGGAGGCGGTGGGCAGGAGCTTGCCAACTTGAGGGGGCCCCAGGCCTGTCCCTGAGAGCCTCGCTCAGTAACTGGTAGCTCATACGTCGCATTTTGGCAGGACACTGCTAGGTAGAAGTGCCAAGCTTATTTACTAAGTTTTTATTGTAGCACAGGAAGAACAGGGAAAGAGGATGTGGGATGGTTTCTGTTTCTCAAGGAGTATATGTGCGGGCTGGACGGAGTCTCCTTCAGTGTAGCTGTAATTCTGTATTTTTTCCTAAGCCCTTTTTCCTGAAAACGATGCACTTTTATATGTAAAGGATGTCAGTTTTTCTTAAAAGAGTATCTGAGCCAGTCTAAATGTCGAGCTCTCCCTGAGACTGACGGGGGCACTAACAGATGTCCCCGGGCCATGGCAGTGCGTGCTGGAGAGAGCAAATCCACGCTTCCTGTGAAAGATGAAACTGTGTGGTTAGAATGGATGCACAGGATGCTTCTGCGGAATAGTTTCTGTTCATCACACAGTACGTTTGCGCTGGATTTCTGGTCTCCAGCTCCATCTTTTCATCAAAGTGGAAATTGCAGAGCAAGATCCCTTCATTCCTCCTCCTGTGGTGCTTTTGCACCATGGGTTGGATCCGAATCTGCTTTTGGGTTTTCCAAGAGACCAGGTTCCATTGGCTTCTTGCCGTCAGTGAGAACTCCTGGCCAGGTGTGTAGTGCAAATCACAACGGACAGGTCACTGCACGAACCTCTGAAGGATGTGGTCCAGGGTCCAGAAGCAACCTCCGGGCCTTGGATTAGAAAAGACACTAAGCACACATTAGCATTGTATTTGTCCTTGAAGTTTTAAACATTTTTCATTTAGAGATTATAAAAATGTTGCTAATTTGTTTTAACAGTTCTCAGAGATGTTAAAAGATGGGACTGAGACTCCAGAAATCTGAACAATGTCAGGGTTCTGGCATAAATTGATGGAAGAATGTCACTTCTCCATTTAGGGTTTCATCCAGGGAACGAGAATATCTGCTTACTCTTCAAATTGGTTGTGAAACTGAATTCCTTGAGCTTTGCCGTGTGCTTTTTGAAAGCTGGACAGGAGAGGTGGAGTCCCTTCTAATGGTCTTTCCTTTAGATCTTCTGAGGCAGAAACTTGCCCTTCCAAGTGCCAAACACTCAAGGAGAGTACTCCCAGGCGAACCATTTCTTGTCCTAGCCAGAGCAGTCTTCTGTCACAACTGGTCAGCTGAAGCAATTCCACGAGAGAAAGCAAGCATGAAAGAGCCTTTCCAGACTCTCACATCAGCACACTCGTGTGCCATCCTGCTTGAAAGGTGAATTTGAAGCTTGTTGCTGTTAAACATGCTGATTTGGGAGTATGGTGCAGGCTTCATTTCCCTGTACAAGAGAACCATTTAAAAAGGACAGTGCAAATGCACAGAGCCCAGCTGAATGCTGGAAGAGAACATACTCCACCTCCCCCCGCCCCCAAAGAATATTCTCTGCAGAGCATCAATTCCTTTCCCTTCTGCTTCTCTTCTCCCTGTGCTGCTTCTCTCATTCTTCATTCTGCTGCAGGAGCAACAGGTCTGCTGGTCCTTATCTAACTGGCAGGACTGGAGGACAGCATCTGATCTCAATGAAGAAGTGCTGTGAGATCTTTGTTCAGATGAGGCGTTATGAACATGGAGAGTCTTCTCATCCTGCAGCTCATTTTTTAGGAGTATAGGCTTAATTGCGAGAGATACAGAGCTTGGTTACTGAAATTGATTTTGTTTTTCTTTAAGAGCTGTAGGCAAAATGAGATTGTGTACCTTATCAGGGGGAAGATTTGTGAAACGAGGATTTACAGCAGCTGGCACAGGGCTAGAATAAGCCTTGGCCTCGCTGCCCCAGCACAGGCAGCGCCGTTGGGTGTCCCTTGGCACGCGCATCAGGGGACACTCCTGTGTGCTTGCTGGCCATCCTGTGTCTGCGTATATTTCTCAAATGTATTTGGTTCCTTTTCCTTCTGTAAAGCCTGTTGATCCTCCTGGAATGGCACTAAGGTCCCCAGAACTGGTGCTAGTGCATTTATTTATTTGTTTGTTTTTCCATTAAAATCTTGAGATTGCTTAATAACTTGTCTGCCAACACCAATGTCTAGCTCTAGCTGCTTCAGAAGGAAATTTGGGGGCCCATAAACAAGTAATAGCCTAACTCAAAGAAAGGTGGTCTCCCTATTGACACTTAGTTCTTGCCCTTAAGCAAGGAGGTTTGTGTTTCTTCCAAATAGTTTGCTTTTTTATGTCTTTATTGTTATACATCTTGATGCCCTTGTCATGTATTTTGTTTTGACCTCAATGATTTCTTCAGGCCACAAGTTCCTAAGGTTAATTGGGAGTTGTATGAGAAAGTATTATCCATATTTGATCCAAATTTGCATTTTTTCCATGTTCATTATCAGTCCTCCAGGGAATGGAAGACAAGAGGAGCGGTATTGGTCCAGCTCCTTTGAACCAGCCTTCCTTGGATGCTCCTGTCAAGGCTGCTTTGTTTTCTTGGCAGAACAAGCAGCCTGAATCTTCTCCTCTTCTGTGTAGATGCCTCTTCATACCCCTCTTTCATCCTTTTCATTCATCTGAGGCCACTTCATTAAATGACAGCGTTGAGTTTCTCCATCCCATTCCACGTGTGTCCTGACGTGTTGTTTCTTTCACACAGAGCACGTCAGATGTCCATCTCCTTAGCTGCAGCTGCAGGGTTGCCTGGCATCCTCCTCAGTTGGCACGATGCACTGATGCATCACCACTGCCTGCCTTCCTGCTCGTGTGCTGGGACCCCGAGCCCTTAAATCTCCTCTTTCTTCTGAAATGGTGTGTGCGGGGCCCCCGATCTGCCCCTGCTATTGCTCACTGCCAAGCTCAGATGACAGAGTGGCCCTGGACAGAAAGTGGGGATGGACTGAGCGTGACTTAAGAGCATTTTTCTTTGCTTTTCTGATTTGCTGGCATTCATGCAGAGTAGAAGCTTCTGCTCCTTTTCTGGGAACTACGCTCTCATTTGGTTACCAATTACGCTGAAGCATTCTGGCCTTTTCCATCCTCCTTTTTATTGTTACGAAGGGTGAATTAGGGCTTGGTGTTTAGGATTGTTCTCTGGCCTCCGCTGCTACTTTGCTGCCTCCTTTGTGGCAAAACAATGGCATTAATTTTGGCCTTTGCAGGCAGGCAGGCAATCTGGCAGCGCACAGTGCCTGTCCGTTCCACTTCACTTGTGCAGCCACCTCTCCTTTCCACATCACCTACTCACTTTTCTCCTTTTCTTTTTTTCCTTCCCTTTTGTGTGTGTGGTGTGGAGGATTGTTCGGGGTCTATTTTGTTCCAGCCTTGAAGGGGGTTAGAGGTCGCAGCCGGGATGCCGAGCACAAGGAAGTAGACGTGGGTAGTTGGAAGCGAGCAGACCTCTCCCTGCTGCGCCCGGGCACTGGAGCCCTTCGCCAGCTCATCCCTGGCCACCATGGGACTGATGAGATTCGGGGGGTGGGAGACAAATCGTGCCCCCAGTACCCCTTCCCCAGACGCTCCCTCTTCCCAGGACTGAAGCAGTGCTGTGAGCAGACAGCGATGTGGGGAAGGCGGAGAGTGCAGAGAGATGAGAGCTTCTAGTTAATGGACGGGAAGATGCAGAAAATGCCCTAAAACAAGCGTAAGGCAGGTGTGAACTCACGGGGGGGGTGAGTCCTGGGGGCATTTGCTCAGGCCCACCAGGGACCTGCCCCTGCAGGCAGTGTCCCCCGCAGCCTCAGGCCCAGCAGAGCGGGGTCGGCGCCGCGGCAGGGCTGGGGTCAGGCTGCTCTTGTCGGCTGTGCCCCCGCACGTGGCCGAGCCCTGGGCCACCTCCGCTCGGTGGTGACCCCCGAGGTGGCCGTGAGGTGGGTGCAGGGCACGGCCACTGCCCCTGCTGTCCCTGGGCAGTGCCTCTGGGTGGCCCAGGGCTGCGGGGCCGGGGTGCTGCCGATTCCAGATGCTGGGGAAAGGGAGGGAAGGGATAGAGAGGTTTCACCAGAATCGCCGGGATCATTCTAAAATGGCAGCAGTAGGAAAGAAATGAAAGGGCAGGAAACAGCTGAACGTCAGGGGCATGCTGTCTGAACGATGCCGTGTGGGTTTGTCTCATCTTGCATTAGGCATAGCTTCAAGCCCCTCAAAGCGGGGTGCTGTTGGAAAGGAACGATTGAGAGCTGCAACAAAGGAGAAAATCAACTTCTAGCCCCAAAAGGTAATTAATATGAAATAAGATGTGTGCTAAACACCTGTCAAATGGAAGGTTGCTCCAAATGGTACAAGTTGCAGCAAGAAACAAGAAAAGGATGGCAATGTTGTATGAAGAGCAAAAATAAATGTTAAAAGTCGAGTAGAAAGCCAGAATGCTGTTTAAAAAATAAGGGCAGTTCTGAAATGAGAAGTTGATTAGTTCCTCTGCTTCCCCTCCCTTTCTTGCAGCGGTGTGGCAACAGCCCCATGCTCCCTCTCAGCTGTAGGGAGGAGGAATGTGGTGCTGGGGGCAGGTGGGGAGCTTGCGGAGCTGGCTGGGGGCAGGCACGACTCTGAAAACTCCTGCAGGTCAGAAGTGTGAAATAGAGACCTCACGTGTGGCTGTACCCCAGCTTCTGCTGTGCGCCTGCCAGGGCAGGGACACAGGCTACAGGGACGTGGTGACCCCTTGGCAGTCTGAGGCCTGGATCCTTTTTTGTTTTCTTTTAAATAATGTAATGAGGAATTGAGAGATTGGGCGCTGCTGCCCAGAGTCCATTGTTACGGTGGCAGCGTACGGCCGTGCTCTGCCTCTGCACAGAGCAGCTCCAGCCCCGTAGGGGCAGTGACAGACGGGGGACGTTGTGCAAGCTCTGGCCTCCAGCCCCGGCACGCACCCTGTGCCTCTCAGCAGCCGCAGAAACATGCGCCGGGTCTGCTTCCTGCCTCCAGGAGAGCCGGTGCGGGGCTCAGCTCCTGTCCTCTCTTTCACGAGTATTTTGGGTAAGAAGACTCTCACCTGCTGGTCCAAAGCCAGCTTTGGGCCCCAGCTGAGGCTCCTGGTCTGGAGGAACACGGCAGCCCAGGTGATGCCAGGCTGTCCTCTGCCTTCCAGAAGGCAGCAGCCAACTGCATAAATGAAGCGCGCGCACGCAGTCAACAGTTTCCTTTCTTCTGCACAAATTGGCAAGGACTAACCTTGTCATATCTAGTGCAGCGCTAACGGGCGCCTGCCTCCAAGGGGTAATCATGCAGGCATAAATTCGGAAAGTTGCTAAGCTATGAGCAGTCTTATGAGCATTAAAAGTGTCCTCTTTGCCAGAAAGGTCATTCATAACTTGGCTGCGCTGCTGATGTACAGTCAGTGATATTGATTGATTAATGTATAAAAAGCACCAAATCCATTTGCTTCTATGAAAGAGAATAAAGTGCAGTCGACTCTCTCTTTATTTTCACCTCATCCTTTTGTTTGAAGGACGTTTTTTTTTTTCTTTTTGTTTTGCCAGCTAGGTTTAAGGGGGTTACAAAAAGCCAGTTTCTGCCAAGTAATGCGTTCACAAAGGGAACATTGATTCACATCAGTGTCGCTTGAATTACCCTTAAAGGTTTGCCAAGGAGTTGTTCTTATATTAACCTTCTGTTCATCAAAGACGAAATAAATAAATAAGTCATAAAATCAGCTTCACTGCCCGCACTGGAGCTGGATGCAAAACAGGAATTTCTCCTATTAGGAATTTGTGCTCGCGGTACCGCCGCTCAGCCCTGCTCCCTCGCGCCTTCGGTCCTTTGCCAAGCTGCGTTTCCCCGGCCCCGCGGCCGGCCCCACGCTCCCACTCCCCACGCTCCCGGTTCCCCTTCGCGGGGCAGGGAGCCGGGCTCGGGGCCTCTCCGGCAGCGCAGGGTGGGGAGCTCGCTGCCGGCACAGGGATTAGTTCTGCCCCGCTGCCTCTCCTTTCACACTGCCCAGCACAGGGAAGGCTCCTGCGGGCGGGTGGGAGAGGGGCCGGGGCTGCTTTGTTGGGAAGGGCTGGGTGGCCGCGACCCGGGCACGCCAGCAGCGGGGGCAAGGAGTCGGCCTCGCCACTGAGGTCGGTGCAGAGATATGGGGGGCTGCTGGGGCTGGGCAGGGGCACGCGGTGAGCAGGGAGGAGGGTGAGGTCCCTCGGCACCAGGCACAGGCTGCCTCCCCTGCTGGTGCAGCCTGCTTCTTGCAGTAGCGGTGGATTGTGAACTGCACGGCCACGGGTCGTTTGTGAGTGAGCAAAGCGTGGGGGTTTGCTTAGCCTGGGTAGAGACTGGGGGTGAGGACCATGGGTGTCTCCTCCTGCTGCTTCTGCAGTTGCGATGTTGTTGTGGCTCTTTGACGCTTGGACATCGGGTCCGTGTGCTTGTGCAGTACTTGCTCTGTTCTGGGCTTGGACAAATGTTGTTGTTCTCAGGGGTGGGGGCTGTTGGGCTCGTCATGCTCATTGGGCAGCTGTGTGTCACCCCCCCTCCATAAAGCATGGAGCTCACATAGCTCCTCTGCTTGGGAACATCTCTGAACGAGCTGTTCACACCTGGCTGTCACGACAATCTCCCAGCATGCGAGCTTCGTGATGGCCTCCAGGTTCTGCGTGTCATTTCAGATAACCTCAGTCGCTCAGCCACGAGCCGTGCACAAGCCCATGGCTTCCAGCCGCTGCTGCCCAGCCGCGCTAGTGGCTGCTCTGCTGCCGAGGCGCCAGCTGGGGCGGCAGCAGGATTCAGCTCCGTGTTCGTGGTGGTGTCGGAGCACGGTTTCTGCTGCGAGCCGTGGCGGCGCGGTGCTGACGCCGCGTGGAGCGGTGGCGGTGGCACAGCCGCGCTCTGCGCTACGTGCGGGTCTGGCACAGCTGGGTCCCGGGGACCTCCTCAGCACTGCCTGCCTGACGCTTGTATCCCAGCCTCTCTTACCCAGCGATGAGAAACAGTGGTGCTCGCCCCAAACGCGCTGAGGTGCGTGCTTTGGTACACACCAAGCGTGGTGGAGAGAGCAGGAGGGCCACAGGGCATCTTCCCACCCAGGCATCCCCTACGGTGCTTGCGCCTACGTGTGGTTGCTCGTGCCGTGGAGGAGCTGTGGCACGCCTCAGACCTCGTGCTGCTGATCTGACGCCCCCCAGAAGCAAGCCCCTGAGCCCCTGCGCACCCCCCGGCACGGCTGGCAGCAGGGCTCGGTGCCTCACGTTCCCAGGAAAAGCTTTTTTTCCCATGGCTGCTGCAAATCCTGAAAGGAAAATCACCTTATTTTTTAATCTTTTTCTCAGATTGTGGGAGAATTGCAGAAGTCTGCCGCCCCCTCCCCCTCTGGCGAGGCGGAGGGGATTGGATCAGACGGTACAGAGGGAGCATGCTGAGAGTGAATCCATTTTCTCTCCTCCATCTCCCCAGAATAAATTAGAATTTGCCTGATTTAATAAAATGGCTTCATCTCTCTGCCATCTTTTCTATCTCCCATGCGTTTCTTCCCCACCCCCACCGCAAAATAATAGATCTCGGCTGTACGGCTCCTTGTTATAGGCTGGCGATTTAACATGTAGGGTACGTGTGTGAGTGTCTGCATGCACAGCCTGCAAAAGGATCCGGCCACTGAAAGTGCACAGAATTTGTCCCTGTATCTCAATTTCCTTATTGTCAACTGTGATAGTTATAATTGCTGTCGAGGTCAGTGTAATTTACTGTCCATCTGTCATTAACCTGACCTCGTGGGTGGATGTGACTGCCATGCAGATATTGTTTGGGGACTGGGAGTGGTTAGCGATAGAAATTTTACAGCACAAATTTGCCCTAGCCACTTTTCTCTTTAATTGGCGTGTATTTGTCTATGCACATAGTGGAACTGTAGCTCTTTGCCGCAGACGGAAAGGAGGGGTTATTGTTAGAATTTAGATGGTTTCGCTGCAGCTGAACCTTTTTCTCTCACTTAAATCTGGTGTTTTAATTTCTGTTTCCTAGGTTGATTTTTTTCCTTTCCGTTCTGACACTAATTATGCCAGGCGCATTGGGAGCGGTTGCTGCTGAGAGGTACCCAGCTAAGTGTTAAGAAAGGTTTTAAAAACAGACTGAACTCTTTCTTAATGAGGCTCAATCGTGCTCTCCTCCGGGTGGTTTTGTTTTGCTGATCTGTCAGTTTTTCGAGGATTTAATTGCACTTTTTTCATATTAGTCTTTGAAATGGGGCTAAGCAGCTTTCTGTAATATAAAATATAAAAAAGGAGAGATGTTACTGGCTTTTCTATTTTCTTTTTTTGCTTTCATCACTCTAGGATCATCATCTGCCACTGACTCCTGGGACCCAACAGTAGTAAAGAACAAAATTTATGAGAGGAGCAAATGAAATGGCAGGCTAGAGCGCTATGGCAGCTCCAAAATTGTAAACCCTTGTAGGCAATTTTCTTTGCTTTTCTGCTTCTCAGTTTGGCTCCTGTCATGTTGCTGCTTATGCTAATCCTAGAAGGCCTTCCAAATATTTATTTTGGAGGAAGAACTAGGAGAAGGAGGGTTGAGGAGCACTGAGGTGGATTGTCCAGCATAGCTCATTTCCTATTGAAATGACACAAAACCAATTCCGTGCCAATTTCTCCCGTGAGGCTGAGGAGCAGAGCTGGGGAATCACCGCTCCGTGGGAGCGTGCAGGGTGGCCAGGTCCAGCTCCTCTGCTCGGAGCTGGGCCAGCCATCGCACCGTGGCCAGGGCAGTGTCCACCCAGGTTTTAACATCTCCCAAGGACGGAGGCTCCCCTGGCTCTGCAGGCCCATTCTGGTGGCTGAGCACCCTCGAGGCATCTCCTCCAGAGCCAGGATTACAAGCGAAGGGATGTGAATTAGAAGTTACTGGGATGGGAAGAGGCAGGGAGAGAGGAGGCGGATGTATCCGTGATGCTATTATCTTTATGGCATACAGAAACATGTTTGAAGCAATCAGCATGGAATTCTTAATTGCTTCACTTACTTCTGCTCTCCTCGTGGGACAGATTGTACAAATGCAAGAGCTGCCAGGACCCTCATGTTAGCACACTGTCCCTGCTGTACACACTATTTTTAACTAGCGCTTTGTTTTGCAGAGATGCACAAAGCTGATGCTTTTTTTTTTTTTTTTTTTCCCAAGGATGCTAATAAACAGCAGAGGCAGTAAGTGCTTTCTGATCCGCTTGACAGTGGCTTTGCTGTCCTAGCCTGCAGTTCATTTTTCCTTCTCTTTGCGTTTGCATTTCCTTTTTTCTACTTTCCTTCTTTTCTCGTAGCTTTGGTTCTCTCCCTCTGCCTTTCTTTTTTCATCTTTAGCCCTTAAATATCTAAGTGTCTCTCTTCTTTCTTTCTAGTCTTAACCTAACAAAAATCCTGTTTTCCTTTCTCTGTTCAGATGTGTGCCTTCCTCTTTTAGTTCCCAGCACACCTCTCATGAGGGTGTAAAATCCAAGAACCAGATCTTTGAGATTTCAAAATAAAATAAAAGTAAACTCTTGCTTTAAAAACACTTTAGCAGGAAAGCCAGGCTAATTGTAAATCAATGAGTCTTAAAATGCAGCATTGATCTCCAGTTAGAAGTTTGAAGGGGAAAGCAGTAATTACTGCGCTGAAGGTAGTTTTTTTTCTCTTAGTAAGTTCTGGGCAGAAGGAAGGCTCATTAGGGCAGCACTTCGGAATCTGAGTAATTAGTTTAAAAAGTACTTTTGTGGTGTTATTCCCATGGCTGGAAATTATCGGAGTCTTCGTAGATGTATAGTTCAGCTCCGATAAGGTTTGATTTATTATTGTGTTTGGCGGGGAAGATCCGTCCTACACAGCCACCTGGGCGAGGACGGGGTGCAGGGATTGCCAGGGGGAGGAGGGCAGGACTGCTGCAGAAGGACTGGAAGAGGTTGGCGCAGCAAAACACCCCCGTGCGTGGCAAGCGGCTCCTGGGTGTCCCTTGTGTACATGCAGCTGATTTAGGTTTTTATTCATCTTTTCACGGCGACAGTTGGTTTTTGTTTCAATACTCGCGTGTGGTTGTTGCATGTAACGTGCGGCATTCCCAAGAAAGAGGAAACGCCAGCCCTGGAGAACAGTGCTGTTGACAAGTGGTTTGCCTGAAGGAGATGAGATCTTCATTCATCTGAGATTGACTTTCTGTTCTGTGCGTACGACCGCTGCCAGGCGCGGGTTCCCGGGGCTGGGTGTCCTTGCTGCACGCACCTGAGCTGTGGTGTGTCGGGGCTGCGGCACCTTGGGATGCCTTCCCCAGGATCTCCCTTCTGTTCTGGGGCTTTTCAGAAAGAAAACAAGTCAAATCCCACCTCTGCAGGATACAGCTTCTAAACATGCAATTTCCTATGTAAAGCATTCTGAAAATCCTCTTCCATTGCTGGTGGTGGCAGGGGGCTGTGGCCCACCTGTGTCCCGGGCCAGGGCAGTGGTGCTGGGCCAGGGACAGGAGGCAGCGAGGGCTCGGCTCAGGACAGCAAGTGGAGCAGGGAGGAAGGGGAAGGGACGGGCAGGGAGGGACGGGCTTGGCCACCTCGGCAGCCCTGAGAGCGAGGGGCTGCTCGCCGTGTTGCCACCCCGCCGTGGTTTTGCTCCGTGGTTTCTCACCTGAGCTGGAGGAGAGGCTCAGCCCTGCACTAGGGCCCCTTCTTCCCCCAGCTACCCAGGCCAGTCTCACACAGCACTTCTTCCACATTCTGCTGTGTAGAAGAATTTGGAACATTACGCTGTTGTCATGTTTTATACATCTGAATTAACTTGCTGCAAACACGGCTGAGGCAAGAGGTGGCCTTTGGAGCCAGGCTCAGGGACGTGGCCCCAGACCTCAGGTCCTGGAGGCACAGTGTGGGAAAAGACCGGCTGCATCTCCTCCTGCTGCTCCTCAGTCCCATCCCTGCACTACCCAGCCACAGCCAACATCTCACATCTCACGTCCCCACACCAAGCTCCCTGTGGTGCTGCCTGCACCCTGCCTGCAGGGCACGAGCACGGCAATGCCACAGAGCACTCACTGCATCGCCCGTGGCCTCGTCCCCTCAGGTCACAAGCTGTCGCTTGGGGCAATACAAGCCCAGATGCTTTGGGACAGTCAGAGCAGGTGGGTGCTGAGTAGTGCACGCCTGGCTTGGAGGGGAGCAGGAGGTGCTGGAAGAGCAGGGGCAGAGAGAAGAGCTGCCTGCTATCATCTACCAGCTGGCCTGCTGCCACGCCAGTGCCCACGTAAGCCCTCACAGTGAGGAGGTGGTTCATATATGCCCTAAAGCTTGTACATTTATATTTTTTCCAAATTCGTCTGTTAGATTTAGCAATTACATCTTTACATATCCTCATTAACCTTAATTATCTAATCCCTTTTGTGAATATTGCTGAATTCTTGGCCACAGCAGCATCCTGTGACAGTGATTTCCACAGTCTAATTACCAAGTCTAATTCTATAGGAAAAATGTGTTTGTTTCACCTGTGAGGTCCTGCAGATCCATTAGCCGCTGGGTTTCCTTCGTTTGAGCAGCTGCATAGGCAGAACCAAGGAGGTCAGCAGCTGGGGAGGGGGACAAAGGCCGGCGGTGCCGGGCAGCATGCTGATGTTTCCATCCCGCGCTGTAGCTGCAGGACCATTTACCAGACTCACTGCTACAGTGCAAACGCCTGCTCCAAAGAAAAACAAAAACCTCCTGCATCAAGAGGGTTGATGTGACACATCTTCAGGCACACTGGTATCTTCTCTGGCAGCAAGCACACATCTCAGAGCAGCATCAGCCTCCTGGGCTACAGGATCTCATCATGTGCTGGGGCATACATGACCCCTGGCTGTCCAGTTGTGACAGGTAAAAATTTGGCAGCCAGATGCTGAAATTAGCTAAGATCACTGCAAAGTGTGGCCTCCCACCGGCAGAGGAAAACTAAACCGAAGTACAATGTATTCAAGCTCTTCCCAAACATGTTCTGCTGTTGAAATCCGGTTGGCCAGTAGGCCTTGGAAGATGGAGAGGGCCGACGGGGATGTTGGTACCTATGGACCCCTGTGACAAAACTGTGTGAAGATGCTAAGTCATCCAGGTTCGCTCTGGAAGGCGGCATAGGGCAGGGAGGGATCTTACAAGCTTATTGTTCTCTGACAAACCGTGCTAACTGTGATGAACTGAACCTGTAATTAAAATCAATCTGCGTGCAGGGAGGCTTTCTGACATGGCTCTTGAACCCCTCGCATGTCTTTTGGGAGTGGGTTTGTACTCCTACCTCCCTGATGTGTTAAATTGGGACAGTTGTACAGGTCCAACTTCTTAATCTGACACCTCTAGCTGTCCTACTTGCATAACTTGATAAATATTTTTACAGAAATGATTTAGTTTGCAGTGACTGTTATAGATCTGATTCTGCAACAGGAGGAAAGGGGAAGGTCTCTGGAGGCAGAAAACCCTTGTGTGGCAGAAAGCCTGCTGGGAAGTCAGCTCAAGAAGAATTAGAAACCCTTTAAATAAATGCTTACTTGACATGACTCTGTCTTCCACAGTCTAACAAGCAGGGAAGCGAATGGCAGCCGCTGGCCAGAAATTGATTGCATTAATTGATATGCCAATAAGAGAGCTTGTTACATCCGCCATTGGTTAGGAGGCCGGCTAACAAGTCCCGCTGATCAATGGAACCAATAAAGATTTCATCCATTAATGAGCAACATGGTAATTAATGTTATCCATAAACCAATTAGCCTGGGTAGCTAATGTGCTGGTTAGCACAGTGAGTGGCAGAGCAGTGGGTGTGCGCAGACCGGCCATCCGGTGCGAAGAGGGCAGCGCGTCTTCGGTGCGATTGTGGGATTGAGAGAAGCAGATGGCTTCCTCTGGGCTGTCTTGAGAGGAAGAAAGTTGAGAGGATGGCTGATGGGATGGGTCCCTTTTTCTGGGAAGGGACACATTTCTCAAGATTTATGAGGCAATTTCAATGATTTTTTTTCCTTCTCTTTTTTTTTTTTTTTTAACCTTTGTGTAGTGCGTATGAGGATCTTTGCCATTACTAACACATTTTCCAGAGATGTGCAGGATTACTTAGTGTTCAGACAACAAAACATGATGTTTGTTTACCTGCGCTCTTTCATTGGAAAGCTGCTTGCGTGCTCTGCCTAGACCCTGAACTCTTCTGTCTAGCTTGCAGGAGCTGTTCTAAGCACTATTGTGTTATGCTTTCTCTGCACCATCCACATTAATAATTGCATTAGTGCAGAAAACACAATGAGTGTATCGAAGGCTGTTGTCTAAAAATGCTTGCAGTGGGGTTGCCTTAAGTTGATAACCACCAGCTGTTTATCTGCATTGCTCCTCATGTCACAAGTGTGGAAGTGACCTGGTTTATGGCAGGATCCCTGTGGGGGAGCGGTTTGTGTGAGCGGGGCCTCCAGGAGCTGCTGGGCACTCTCAGGTCTTCCCCTTTCTCCACCACGAGGGACAGCAGCGCACCGGGGAAAGAACAGAGGATGCGGGGCTGTGCTGTCCCGTCGGATAAGGGGTGTGAATTGTTATCAAACAACTCCCCCAGCCTGGGGTTCTGAGGGCAGCCCTCTGCCTGCAGCGCTGCCTTCGGTAGCTCGGCGGTGGCGAGGTGCTGAGCTGTGTGATAGGTTGCAAAATGCCTGCGAGTGCCTCCGTGAGTCTGGGCCGTGGCTGTTCCCTGGTGTGGGTCGGAGCAGGGGTGTCGGGAGGCCTCTCGGGCGTTTGTCCCCATCTGGGAGGTGGCGACGTGTGAGGGCATCTGGACAGATCGGGGGCAGGCGCTGCAGGAGCAGCCCTGGTGCCTGGCAGCATCAGTCCCACTGTTCCACTGCGGAGTTACCTTGCATTGTTAGGTATTGACCCTGGGAGACCCCTTGTGGATTCCCTAATTGAAAATTAATACCAGATCAATGCCATGGGCAATTTGCATATTGATCATAAACAACTTTGAAGGCACCAAGTGTGTGTTGGATCAATAGAGCTCTTGAGCAGCCTGCAGTGGGAGAGCATCCCCCGCGCCGCTCTCTGGGAGAGGTTAATGCTTTGGGAAGTTCGGCAACTGCTTCGTGCGGGCGGCGGTGGCAGCGATGCCAGGGAAAGGGGAGCTTGTGCTGGAGCGGAGTCACCGTGCTGTTCGAACTGACACCCTTTTCCTGTGGTTCACTGCAGAAGAGGAATTAAGGGAAGAGCTTTTGTTTGTTTATTTTAAAGCAACCAAGCAGAGCCCGGCGGCAGCAGCATCACACAGGAATGGCGAGGCTGCTGTGCCTGCACCATGTGCAGACCCGGGGACTTCACGGCCCGTGTCCAGCTTCATCCCTTCCCTCCTGTGATGCACAGCCTGTCACGCCTATCTTAGATAAAGGCTTCCAAAAGCAGGACTTTGTTTTTTTTCTGAGGACAGGAGAGATCTCGACAGTGATATTTTTTCTGACTTTTTGTTCAGTGTCTGCTTTTTGATGGCAATAGTCAGATTCCTTCTCTGTCTACCTGAGATATTCGCAAGTATTTGAGACTGGTGCTGGGCTGAAGGAAACAAATCTTTCAGATCAAACTCCATTAAAAAATTAAACGCAAAAATTTCATCTGAAAATATGTGTGTATTTCATAATACATGTAATAATGATAGACATAATTTCACGTTACATAATAATTTTATAATACGTGAGCGCCGTTGGCAGCCTTCCTTTAAAGAGGGATGTGTGTGGGCAGCAGAAACAAAGTGTGTGGATGAGCGCTGCTTCGCCCAGCCACTCCTGGCCAAGTGTGCCCGTCACGTGCAGTGGAGGCGACGCCTCAGCCCTCGCAGTGAAACTGCATCTGCATTGGCCATAAAAACAGGAGCTGTGGATTGGGAGCAGAAGGGTGGCGGGGTTGGGAACCCGCTTCCAAAAGTTGCTGCTTGTTTCGAGAGCAGCACTGGCTGCGTGCGCGCAGCCGGCGGTTCCAGGAAGTCGCTGTGCATCTGATTACTGCATTACAAAGCTTTCATTGACTCGGCTGCGCCTCGCTGATGAACTGAGACTGGGGACAAGAGCTCATAATTGAAAGAAATAAATTCTTATCACAGGCCTCTGCTGGAGCCACCACCTGTACGTGCGCCTTCGTCCAGGTTTCAGGAACACTGCGAATCCCCGGAGCACCTGGTGCTCCCTCGTTAGCTCTGGAGAGCCGAGCTCAGGGGTGCAGGGGCTGAGCAGAGTCCCGGGCAGCTGAGGTGCTGCTTCCTCCCGGCTGGCTGAACAGGCACTGCTCTGCCACGCGGCTGGCCTGCAGGCCAGGCCCCTAGGAGCACCTTCGGGGTCTCCTTAGGAGCTCTTCCCTTTTACTCAGCCCCCGTGTTCCACTTACAAGTTAGAGCAGCCACGTAACACCCATCTCTCTTAGATCTGATGGTGGATGATCTTTCCCAGTTGTGTGACAGAGGACATGGGCACAGGGGAAAGTGTTTTGCTTGCTGCAAAAATACGAAGTATGAACATGTAGTTTCTTTACCAAAAAAAAAAAAAAAAAAAAGTAAAAGCAGTCCTGTTTTAATTTTAAAAGTCAAGGAGTCACCTGGGCTTCACAGATGCAACTTGCTGGCCCCTTATGCAGAGCCATAGCCGGTAGCCCTCCCTCCCTGCTGCAGATAAGCTGTGGTAGGGTTTCTGTGGCTGTTAGCAGCCCCTGTAATTTTGCACATTCCTCTGGGCTGTGGAGCAGGCTGCTGCCGTTAATGCAGTGCCGGTGGTACGGAGGTGAATGGAAAGGCTTCACTTGACACTGTGACCTCCCTGGTACAGCTGAATACTGGAGAGCCAGGGCTGAGATTGCAGTCGCTTTCAATTACTTGAAGCCAAGAGAGGTGGAGAAAAAGGGCCTGTTGGCTCCAGGAAGCTGAAATCTGCTGCTGCTGAAAGCTTATTAGTAAAAGTGGAAAAGCAATTACTGACATTCTGTTCGTGCCACTAGCCCAAACCTAGGGAAGGGGCAGCTCAGTCTTCGGACGTGGTCATCTCTGCCTTGTTGGGTGACATGGCGTTCCTCGAGAGTGTCCTCATACACGACTCCAGGGCTGTGAAACTGCGTTTTCTGGGTCGTCACTGCCTGTGTGCGTCAGAAGGTGCTTGTTGTGCATATGAGAGCTCGTCTCCGTTATCTTCTTCCCTTTTTGCACCAATCCAGATAGTTTGGTCCTGCTTCACGGGAAACTGTCAACGTGACAGCAAGGTCAGGAGTCACCAGAAATACGCCAGGATTCCGTCGAGTGTAACTGGTACATGTAGGGGAGAAGAATATAATGATTTACCGTATGGATCACAAGTGCAGCTGTCTGTTCTAGGCTTCTTGTGGGGGGCCTGCATGGACACACGTATCAGGACAGAGATATTTCAGTCCTCGCTAGCATGTTCTGTCTATAAATTACCAAGTGCAGGTGCTGGGGACATCTTACAGCATTTTACCAAGAGCAGAACTGAATCCTGAGGAGCATATTTCTGTGAAGTGGTTTGGGCCGCATCACAAACAGTACTCAGAGCTTCTCAGTTCCGTCTCTGTGCTGAGCCCTGTCCTCTCCAGCAGGCTGGCACTGGTGTCCTTTCTGTGCTGCTCTGCTTGTGCGAAATCTGGCTGCACAGAAAGCTGAATGGATACTAGGATGGGAATTGGCTCAGAGAGACAGAGGATGGGAAAAGGCAGGGAGAGGATGGCTGCAGGCGAAGTGGAGGGGCTGAAGGCAAAGGTCTGCCTCTGCGGGGCTGTGTTCCTGCCATGGCTCCTCTCCTGCAGCAGAGGGGTGGGACCGCAGCCATTCGCACCAAGAGGCTTTGGCATTCAACTTCACATTGGGCTGATTTTTTGCATCTGGCTAACCTGTGGAGGTGGCATGTGGTGGTGATCCCTCAGCTGGCTGGCCGTAATGTTGGCTCTCTCCACACCCGCTGGGTACGTCTGCTTGTCCTTCTCATGGGCCTCAGGGGACAGTCCTGAACTGTTCGCTTTGAAACCCGCTTAAAAGCCCATGAGGCTCCCTGCAGAAACAGGGGCGATTTAAGAGCTTGCCACCACCCCTCTTCTCTGCAGCACAGCTGCACTTCTCATCTGCTTTAGCAGAAAGTAACCTGGTTTGTTCCTGACCCCGGTGCTCAGGCGAGCTCTGCCCGTGGGCAGCAGCAGGTTCCAGCTACAGCACGTGCTTCGACTGTTGTAGCTGGACCCGTCAGGGTCTCCAGCAGGCTTTGGTCGTGTTGCAGTGCCGCAAGGCTTTGGGGTGGCTCTCCATGAAGTTACCATCTCCTGCAAGGAGCCAGCGAGGGCTGGGGTGGGGGTGAGCCCCCGGTGTGTGGTTTGTGCCCAGCATCAGGCCATGCGCAGCCAGCAGGCCCTGCCCCGCGGCACGCGGCCCCTTCCCTCTGCACCCAGTCCTGCTCCTGCAGTGTGTGCACTGGCCAGCCTTGCTGCCTGCTTCAGTGTTCGCAGCCTCCTCCAGCACAGATGTATCTGTGCAGGGACTATTTTCCCCCAGATGAAAATGCTGATGCTCTGCAATTGCATCTGCATGTGCTGTGCCATGGCCCCTGGTACTGAAGTGTCCTTGAATGCTATCAAGTTTATCTTCTTGGCACCTCTGAAGGACAGACAAATACTATTTCCATTTTAGAGCTAGAGAGTTGAGGGACTTGGGTTTTGCCTTGTTTCCTGGGGCCAGGGGTCCTGTCCCTGGATCCTGTTACTGTCTCGTGTCGGGTCTCCCAGCATGAAATGAAACAGAACCCAGCTGAACGTCTCACCTTGCCTCGTCATATTCCACTGGCAAATTTTGTCCTTGAGCCTCTCTTACAGGCCGCTCCTGAAGAAAAATGTAAAATTGATCTTCTTTTGATCCTGAAAGACCCCATGCACCTATTATTTATGGCCATTTATGATTCTCTGCATTCAAACATATTGTTAGTTCCTGGAAATAAGCTCCAGGAAAAGCCTGGTTACACGACGTTGCAGCCAAAGTGGCTGTGATCTAGACAAGAATGAACCGAGTTTTGTGCTTTAGGTGTGGGTTTTCTCCACTTCATTATATATAGCTAGTATAATAGGCCCTCCCCAGAACAACTGGGACAAGTCTTGGAATGTGAGATGAATTTCTTTGAGCAAATAGAAGTAAATCTGATCACAGATGCAGGTGCTCACACTAACTTAGAAATCAGACTCATGGAAATTTGGGTCCTCATGTTTGTCCCAAGTGTTTTACAGGCAGAGCGCACACTTCAGGCTCCCCATGTCCTCAGATTCACTCTGTGCCACAATCCTGAAAGAAGTGCTCGAAACTGTTGATCACTTTTTCCCGTTCTTTGTAATGGAAAACCTTTCCTCGCTGGGGAGCAAGGACCCTCACCCAGGGAAGCTGCATGAGGGAGGACAATGTGGATGTTTTATATTGTAATAAGGATGATTTTTCATTATTAAAAATACAGAAGTTCTGGGCTTTCTTTCATCTTTAATTAAAAAGCATGAAAATTCAGGCACACCACACAAAGATGGAGTTACAGCAGAGTGTATGTCCATAACTTAGGGTATTATCATGTGTTGCAGGACAACACATTAATTGTCTCTGAACCAAGGCACTGTAATTATGGGTTTCCTAAGTTTTTCACTAAGCTCAAAAGAACTCCAAACATGCTGAGGTCAGGAAACGCTTGAGGAAGGGGGAGAAAAAAGGTCAGCAACAAATTAATTAACTTTTCCTTGGAGCGGTACTGTGGAGAGTAAGACCAGAGCAGGAGTTGTTGGAGTCATATATTCAAAAACAAAACAAAACAAAAATCAGAAAAAGGTCATTTTACTGTTTGATCCCAGTATGTTTCATGATGGTGTTACAGGGCAGCGTTAAGGTTGTTGGGAGCACTTCCTGTGCATATCCAAACCATAATGCTAAGCATGAATTAATTATAGCTATTTTTTGTTACACGTTACAGTATTCCTAAGATGTTACTTGTCCCAGAGTTGCTGAAGTTAGCTTTAATGTGAGCTCAACTTTAATGCAGCTTTTATTTGTGAATCCTAAAAGTTTCTGTAAGAGTGAGGTTATTAATACTCGCAACAAAGCACCTTGGTAAAACATCCCTTTAGACAACTCGCTGCGTCCACGTTGTCAGCTGAGGATGCGGTGGATGCAGAGCTGTTTTTCTCTGAAACATGGAACATGAATTTCCTGCAGCGTCTCGGCCTTTCTGAAAGCATACGTTGGTCTTCCAACAGTTGCAGCAGGTCAGTAAAGCCAGTTCCTAGCGCAGCTCAGCCGGGCCCAGGCGGTGATGCAGAACTGAGTTTGTGGCCAGCCCAGAGCAGTTCAGAAGCGTTGGCATCCCCCTGTCTCACCTCCGGGAAGCCGTGGTTTCCCACACTGACAGCTCCTGCGTCTTGGGCAGAGGGAGCTGGGACGGGGATGGTGAAGGGGGCAGGAGGTGCGAGGCAGGAGGTGGCACACGAGGGAGGATGAGAAATGGGCGACAGCGCAGGGCCTCTCATGCAGAGCAGGTTTCTTTGGAGGTCAAATCACCGATGAGGGCAGCCCAGCACTGATGTTCCAGCTACGGGCCCGCCGGGGAGGCAGCTCTGGGCAGTGCCCAACACGTCTGGTCCTGGTGAGGTCACGGGGCCGAGAGGCAGTGGCCAGGGCTGGCACGGGTCCCTTCGTTCACTAAAACCGCACTGGGCGCTCTGCTCCCCGTCCTCCAGCACCCTCTGCCACAGTCCTGCCTTATCACCACTCTGCCACCCCATCTCCTCCAGGCTCTTTCCCCCGCTGGTCCCTTCCCTTTGTTTTCTGGCCCTCCTCCCGCACGTCTCCATCTTGGAGGCCGAGCTGTCCTTCCCCTGCAGACCTGAAGCTGGAGATGGGTTTTCTTTTGTTTTGCTGTTTGATCTGTGTTTCTGTTTTTGCATGAGTCTCCTTACCAGCTGATTCCGGTTTGGAGCTAGGTTAAACTGTGCAAAATGCTGTTTAAAAGAAAAAAAGAAAGGAACTTGTCAACATGCATTTGTTAGATCACATTTAAAATGAAATAGAATTGAAGGTAGTTTTTGTCCAAAGAAGCCGGGGGGGGGAGGGCTGGGGGCTGGGAGGGTGGAAAGCCGTCAAGCCGCAGGAGAAAGCCCCTCCTTTGTTGTCCTCCTGACATTGAAGTGTAATTTTTCATGGTTATTTGGACTGGAAAATGGGGGGAAAGGGAGAGATGGGCTTGCGATTATTTCCCATAAATGACAACACAATCACATCACGCTCCACTACAAACATGCTCAAGGAATTTGCCTTTTTTTTTACATTTCATGTGTGAAAATAGCAGCAACCTTTCTAGTTCTGATGATATTCAAGGGGGCAAATCCCTATTGGGTTCTGCTGACTTAAAATCCAGACCAGTTTACAAAAAATATGGACACCCTCGTTCTCATGCACAGACAGAAATTGGTGCAGGCTCAGGGAACGGGTTCTTGGACTTTGGTCTCTTCACGTGGAGATGACAACTTCCTCCAGAGGTGCCTCCAGTTACAGTCACTGTGCTGTGTAATCCTTTGGAAGGTAAACTGAGGAACCAGCACTGCGAGGAGCCCTGAGTGTGCCTGAAGTATCGCCCAGATCCGTGGCTCAGTCATTCTTTGCTGGACAAACACAGCCCGGGGGTAGTGACTGTGAGCTGGGACCATCCCACCTCATCTGCTCTCATCTGAAAGCTGACCGTGTTTGCACAGAGCTGTTTTTCCATACTGTGTTTTTTGCATGGTAAAGCTCAGCCTGTTTTGCCAGGCACGTGAAGGTTTCCAGAGCAATCAGGGCCTTTCCCAAGCTCATTCCCTGCATGTCTGAGATCCAGATTCCCTTCAACTCCTACACTCATAAAGCTGACCGCAGTAACTGTGTGTTGCATCAGTATGCTTCGTCTTTTTGTTTGGTGTCCTATTTTCATTTTTCTTTATAGAAGACAGTGGCAAGTTTCATTAATACTGGCTTCTTTTGTAAGATAGAAATTGGTTTTTTCTTATAATTAGCTGTTTTCATAACATTATTCTTTCGCTTAGTGCTGCTACGTCTTGTTACCAAAATCACAAAGCAAAAGGTTGCATGATTTTATCAGTCCTCCTCGCTGTACCCTGACTGTGGTCACTTCTCAGCGGAATGAGCCCTCTGAGCAGTGCCCAGAGTGTTTGGAGATGGGGCCTCTGACTGGAGCTGGTAAATCAGATAAAGTGGCTGAATACAAAAGTAATAACCATATTAGTAAAAGCATCTGTATTTAAGAAGAAGCTGTCAGCATCTGGCAGAGGATCGTCTTATTTTGTTTGAGCAAGGAGCTTGTCTGGGAGATACTCGGTGACCTGGATGCTGTTGTAGGATTTTTCAGATTTGTTCATGGAAACTGGCCAAAAATTCTGAATTTTGTTCTTTGGATAAGAAAACAAAGGAACAGAAGCTAAAAGTTCTCAACTTTTTATTATTTTTGCTGTTGACTTTCTTGTTTTACTCATCTGAACACTTGTCTCTACAGTTAACTGCACAAAGGCCAGCTAAACATTCCCTGCCTTTAGAAGGTGGACACTTGAGGATGGCTTTATCAGCCTGGGACATGTTCATTGTCACTATTTTCCTTTTTGTCAGTGAAAGCAGCATAGGTACACTCAGACCGTCCTCTCAAACAGGGCCATCTTGGAAGTAAGTGTCATTAATCCAAGGTACGCATGTACATGTAGGTTTATTGTTTTTCTGCAGCCTTTTGTCAGATGATGGGACTCACCCACCAGCTTTTTGCATCAGGACTGGAGCTGCATGGCATTCTTCTCATGATCTGTGCCTGGTTCTTTCTTTTCACTGCTTGGGGTCTTGCTTTTCGTTTCAGGAAATAAACAGGTTTCTGTAGAACAATCCAGTCAGGAGACAGCACAGAATGTATTTGTGCACTCACACGTGTGTGTGTATATATATTTGTATGTATACGTATGTATCTCGAATCTGAGCTGCAAGGGCAGTAACTGCATGGTAGCCAAGGTTACCTTAGGAGATGTGCCCTAGATGAGTTGAGCACAGTGAGAAATACAAGAGAGCAGAAAAACCTGAACGTGGATTTACCTACATTTCCATGTGGATGGGATTGTCTTGTCTTCACATGCAAATAGTCTGCAAGTCAGGCAGAGGTGGAAATGTTTTGAGGTTTGTTTTTTTTTTTTTTTTTTTTTCTGTTGGGCTGGTTGCGAACAAATAACCTTAATTGTTTCCAGGGTGATGTTCTGTGTCCTAACCCAAGCCAGTTTATCTTTCTTTCACAATACTGTTCTGAGGCAGAACTCTTTCAGATTTTAACAAATTAGAGGGCAGACAGCAGTGGGGTTCAGCAGCTCGGCGTTCCCATCTCAGGTCACTGGCACCGTCAGAGGCACACATACCTCCTCTGCCCACCTGCGGCAGCGTGCACCAAACAAGTCCCCTAGCAGAGCAAGTGTTCACAAGTGCAGGTGAGGGAGAAAAACAAAAGACAAGCTGCTTTTTTCTCCTCTGGACTGGGTGGTTTTGCATGCCCTGTACAGGAACAGTGCTGCTCGGTGTGGGATTAGAGTAGTGGCTTAGCTCAGAACCCCCCTAGGTGTTTGAGGCACCCAGCAGGAGTGTAGATGGATGTGTGCACCACGGCTGAAGCCCAGGTTTGGCTGTGGCCATGGGGTAGCACCAGCCTCCTCCTGAGCACGCCGCAGGACGTCTGTAGCCG
The DNA here is from genome assembly GCF_964035555.1 of Netta rufina. Taxonomy (NCBI): domain Eukaryota; kingdom Metazoa; phylum Chordata; class Aves; order Anseriformes; family Anatidae; genus Netta; species Netta rufina. Next base: position 454,801 of record NC_140136.1, on the reverse strand, counting down.
GTGTCTGTTTAAGCAAGGGAGCCGTCACCTCGCTCGCTCAGTGCTGAAGCAGCCAGTCAGCCAGGCTCCAGGGAATCGTGCGTCCTTGTGTCCCAGTTCGTGTGCCTTCTGTTCCAGGATCTGTATTTGCTCTCCACCCCCTGTGCATGGACTGGGTGCGGCACAGGACCGATGCCCCCCAGCCCCCTCCCCAGTTGCACAGCGCCACAGCCACTTCAGCCGGGAGTGGGCAACCCTCTCAGCACCGGTGCCAAAGTCCTGCGTGGTCACAGCCTGGGGGCAGCTGAGCAAAAGGCACTGTTAGAAGAGCAGGGGCTGTTCGAAGAGCAGGCACTGTGCCCTGGAGCCGAGCTCCTCGTGGGCTTCCCAGAGTGCAGGCAGAGGGCATCCACCCTAGGGGCTCCTGACACATCTCCAGAAGGACCTGAACCACAGCACATCTCCCTGGGCTCTTGGACCTCACGTTGAAATAGGTTTAGAGTAGCTGGACCCCTGAACCATGCCTGGACTGCCCTGGGATGTGTTGCTGCGACCTCCCCACAGCAGGGGAACGCTGCACACGGGTGGCTGTGGTGCCGGCTGTGTGCAGGCCATCGCTGTCACCGCTCCCTGCCAGGGTCGGCTTGCAAAAATCAGCCAGGTCTCAGTCCTGCCTTTCTTTTTTGGTCTCTTGTCCCAGAAAGAGGAGCATCAGAAATTCTTTTTGTTTCAAAGGAGAGACCCTGTGTACAATTAAAACTTGTTTCTGGTAAACCTCATTCCAGGAAAGATGAGCTTTTAACAAAAGGCTTTTGACAGCTGCAGGGTATTTCATTTTTTTAATGCCGAATGAAAAATCAATACATTTTTCTAGGTTATACATATTCAGAACAGGCTTGATATTTCCATTATAATGGAAAATGGGTGTCTGCACATCTCGCCTGTCAGAGCTGCACCACCGCATTTTCCAAGCCACTGCTAAATATTTCAAACCTGATTTGATTGTGGTTCGTGACAGCTAATGTTTCTCAGCTCTTGAGCCTGCCGGAGGGTGGGGAGGCAAATGCGCGCCCTTTCTCTCCCATCCCTGTGTTTCTGCCACCCCTGACATGCCCCTTATCCCCTTAGATAAGAGATCTGGGGTTGTTAAGGAAGACACGGCAGAGAGGGGGGGAGGTGGGAGGTCTCAGGCTGTTCAGCCTGGCTGGGACCGGGTCAGCATTTGCCGAGTTCTCCACACCCGCAAACTTCCTCAGCTTGGAAGGGGGCAGGAGTGCGGCGCGGAGATCCCGTGTGGTGGTGTGCAGGGACCTGGCAGCGTTCTCAGTGCCTGACCGAGCTCAGAGATCCCAGCATTCACAGACGTCAGAAGATGCCCATGATTTTCCAGACTCCTCTCCCCCTCTTCTTCGCTCTCCCCTCCTTCCCTTAGTGACTGGTTTAATTTTAAATTAAAAGGAAATGCCACTGTCTAAAATGATTTATTCACAAAGGAAGAAAAGACTCTTCCTAGGAATTTGCATGGGGTAGGTTCTGTACGATGGAAGAACAGCCTCCTCAGCCCTCCAGGTGCCCTGTACTTACGGACGCTCACTCTTGGTGTTGACCGATGCTGGAGGGCTGGAAAATTCCTTTCAGAAAATTTATGAGTAAAGCGTCACGTGCCTTGCGGATGACACCGGCACGGTGACCCATGGCCAGGTTGTAACATTTGTATTTCAATGCGACACGATCCCCCTCATGCAAATCCCATAGCAACAGCTCTTGAGCCTGTCCTGGTGAGTTGCTCGCAGAGGATGAAGCCCACTTACCCTCCATGAACTCATAAATCATGCATAGCTGGAGTTTATGGAAACCTGGGATACCAATCTGGGCCCTAAATCCTCTGTGCATGGGCTGGAATAGCATCTCTGGCCTTCCAGAGCCCCTTCCAGGTCAGGAGTCAGCCCCATTGCCTCCTACAAAGCATCCTTCACGAAGGACCTGCACCCCTCTGCGTTCGGTGCCCCCACCAGGCTCTAGGTCCTGGTCAGAGTCTTTGACAGGCAGAGACTCCAGCAGGCTTCTGAAATGCTGCAGGGATATCACACCCCCTGGGTACCAGCTCAGTCTGGGATGCTTTGTAGGACATACTTGGGATGTTTTGTAGGATGTACTATGAGTTGAGTACTTTTTTAATCACCAAGTGACTGTGGAGTCCTTATCAATCTCCTTAAGCAAAACAGAGTCAAGCTGCAAGGTGAATCAGTCCTAACAAGCAGTGTTTACAGGCTCAGGCTGGTGTGGTCAGACAGTAACAAAAGAATCACAGTTATTTGGAAATAAATTTCCATGTCTTGCTGACCATTCGGCCTTCAGGAGTTGGCCACGAGGTACTCTTGCTGCTCATCTGAAGGAGTGTCCTGTGGGGCTCTTCAGACATAGGTAAAAGACTCAAGCTCTGCTTGAATGCAGCACGGGAACAACGTGCTGTGTGGATTTGCAGACGATTAAAACACGAAAATGGAGCTCAAAAACTCTGTGCTGCACGCACAGCGAATCAAGGAGAAAAACAGACCTTTCCCTGCCAGAGGTGCTGCTGGCCTTGTCCTCTCAGAAATACACCCCAAAGATGCAGGTGCAGTTCGCACGTGTTTGCTGCCCAGACCCGCTGCCCGCTCATAGCCCTGGTGCTGGAGCTGCTGCTGAACTCAGCAGCTGCAGAGCTGCCATCGGGGGACACCGTGGTTGTGTGGGCACAGATCTTTCGGGAGCACGAGTCCTGCTGCACTTTATTTCCAGTGTCAGAGGATCTCATCATTAAAAGCTGGGTCAGATCAGATCACACGCTCATACGTGGTGTGCAGTCTCCTGGAGGCTGAGTGGTGTGGTGCAGGACTCTATCCCGACCATCCCTGGAGCCAGTTCACACACTGAGGGCTGCGAGACAAGTTAGGCTGAGCACAGCGAGCAAAACTGCATCCAGCCATCCAAACGGCTGCTGGAAGAGCATCACGAGGCAGCCAGCAGTTAACGCTGCCCCTGCCCCAAGGCTCCGCGCCAGGCAGCTGCTGGCTGCAGGACCCCCGGCTGGGCCAGGGTCAGGAGCAAGAGAGGAGGATCGTGGTTGTCCTCAGCGAGGGCCCGGCAGCGAGCAGCCAAGGCAGCGGTGCGCAGAGCTTTCCCTCCTGATACGGAGCCTGAACAAACCTCCCGGGGCAGGTTCATCTTGTGCTCTGTTCTCTTCCCGTTCTGCTTTAAAAAAACACCCTTCAGAAAAGATGTGCTTAGACCAGAGAGGGGAGGAAAAGCTTTGGGAGCATGCACGTGCTTTCTTGCAGCCCGCCTGCCCAGAGCAGAGGTGTTTGGGCCAAGGGGGCAGGTTGCATCCCTGGCAGGACCACGGGCTCGGCTCAATGCAGGTGGCTGGTGGCTGGCGGGTCCGGCAGGCTGTGCCTGTGGGCGAGGGGGCTGCACACCGAGCAGGGCAGGAGGATTCGCCATTTGTAGCCTTGTTTTTTAATCATTTTCTATCTTTATTGGTATTCATAGCTCACATTTTTCCGGTTACCGTCAGCCCGGGCTTCCATCCATTCCAAGGAGCTATTTTTTCCCCTCGCTGATGATGATGATGGTATAAAGACAGATGGTGTAACTGCCTTTGAATGTCCTATTTCATTTCCCTCGAACCAGACAGTTTGCTGGAAGACGTGTATTATTTCCACATGCTCGGGTTAGAGCCCAGACAGCGCCGGAGCCGGGCAGGCAGCGCCGGCCCCGTGCTGCCATGCCGATGCTGACACCTCCGGGTCGCAGCCGGCAGTGCCGCCGCGCCGGGCGCCCTTTGTTGTCCCGGAGGGCCGGGGGCACCGGGGGGGCTGAGCCGGGCCGGGGCTCGGGACCAAGGTTTTGCAGCGGGGGCGGCTGCCGCAGCCAAACGAGCGGCATCGCCCCGCGCCCAGCGCTCGGGGGGCGGCGAGGTGGGGCTGGGGGCTGGCTTTCTGCAGGGGGGGGTTGGAATGTTACCTTCCGAAATGGGAATGCAGCTGATGGCTTCACAGCCCTTATCTCCAGCAAACTTGATTTCGTCTCATGAGGTAGACTGCTCACCTCACCTCTGCACCGATAATTTGCATTTTTCTGCGTGTTAGATGTCTCCCTAGAGCTGCCACCCGTCACACTCCTTACTCTGGGGTCCTGCTTCCCCAGCAGAAGACCATTGGGGTCCCTGCAGCTCTCAAGAGTTTTTAGGTGTTTAAAAAGTGAAAGGGGTAGAGTATAAATCACTGCTGATCTCTGATGCTTTTCAAGTTCCTCCTTCGTTTAAGTTTCCACATTCTCAAAGTGCACTGCTGAGTATCTGCAGTCTCCTAATATATGTTTTAAACCAATTTCTAGCCCTGTCTTTGTTAGGAGGAGGCTTGGGGGGGGCGGGAGGAGTGCTTTAACTAGTTACGTAGTTCAGGTAAAACCTTACAGTAGCCTTGGATATAGCAAGACCAGATAATGCAAGTTAAAATTATGAACTGTCCTGCCTAAAAGAGGATATAATGACTTAAAAGTACCCTTTCTTCCCACTGTTGATGTAGCCCCCGTCAATTACATGGTAGCTGTCGAGCTGCTTGCACTATACATAAATACCCAAGATATGACATGATAATGTAGTCGTTATACCCTGGTGTGAGAGGTCTGGCAGCTACAGCTGTCTCACTCCCAGTATCCTACCTAACGAGGGTGCCTGTGCGTGGAGCTGCACCGAGCCGTGTCGACATGCCCCGTGCAGCCGCAGCACACCAGTGCTTTTGTTCACGGCTGGGGCAGTGGCACTTTGTGTTTTGTTCCAAGCTTTCAGCACTTCACTTCAGCACTGAGTATATTTTTTTCCTTCATGCTTTTGTGCCAGTACTGATAGCACATGCGTGCTCAAACCCTTCCTGTGGCTGGGATGAAAATAAGACACCTCAGCATCTTCTTCCCGTGCCTTGTGTCAGGGCCATGTCTGCTGCTCCTTGCTTTGTCTGAGCAGAAGTGTGTCGTGTTGCTTCTGCAGTGGTTGTGGGGGTCTCGGTGGTCAGGTTCAGCACTGTGCTGTGCTATTTGGTCCAAAGAGCTTGAGCTGCGGATGAGGGGGGAAGGATGAGTCTGAAGGTGCTGGAGGCACCAGTCAGACCTCAACAGTTCCCTAATCCATAGCATGGCTGGGTAGATCCTTCCTGCACCTGGCAATTATTTTGCTGTACCTTACACTCCAGGGGATATCGGTATAAGTGGCAGAGGTAGGTCAGGATCTTCACTTCATCTCTCAGTTTTTTCATCCATAGTTTCCCTCTTAACCAGCTAGTAGGCAGTCATCGGGAGAATGCTGGGTGACATCAATCCCTGCAGCTCAACGCTTGTGCTCCAGCTTTGGCTGTTGCTCTGTTCCTCAATGGCAGTTAATTGCTCTTCCGTTTTGACTTTCTTTTTTATGTTACTCTTTCTGCTTCTTGTTTCTCAGAAGAAGCCATTGAAGATGTGGAAGGGCCCAATGAAACAGCCGTTGATGCTGAAGAGCCTGCCAAGGAGCAAGAGAGCGGAGGAGACAAGGACCAGAGTAAATGGACAGGTGGGTTTTGGTCCCTCTTTCACTTTCAATCCAGGAAAAGAAGATGGGAAGTTGTAGAGCAGTAGTCTAAAAGGAATCTTCCCTTAAATGACCATGCTGCTTAGTGCTGTCAGCATGACATACATGCTGCCCCCTGCGAAGCCTTGGGGCGTAGCTCCGTGACACACGCAGGGAGTTCGAGCTATGCTCGTGCATCCCCACTGCCAGCCCCGGGCTCGAGGGTCAGAGCTCGCCTGTACCCACGTGGTGCTGGAGCTGAAACGGGCAGGGGGAACCTGCAGCTGGGAGTGGAGCAGGAAGAAAGGGACTGCCCCTGTTGGCAGCACAGTGCTTAGGCTGGACTAAATGTATGTCATGAAACCCCACCCTGTTGTTAAGACTTGAGAGATTGTTTGCCTGCTTCTCCATCATAGTCCTCGCTCCGGTAGCAACGTTTTGATGCTGAAAAGACGAGCAAAAACTCTGTGCTTATGCTCTGCCAACTGCTTGTTTTCTGCTGGAATCATGACAACCTGAAACTGAAATTGCAGATGCTGAATAATCCTTATGTTGTTGTAGAGAAATCTGAAAGGTTTCCCTTTGCAAAATCCTGGCAAACATTTCACTTCCATTTTAAGATACTCGGTTACTCTGTCTTTCCCAGAAGATAGTTGCTATCTTGCAGGAGCGAAGGGAAGATTATTTTTAATATTCTTGCCTTTGAGCAAAAAGAAGCTTCAAGGTTGTCCTCCTCTGGTGAGGGCCATTCTCCTCCCTAGCTGATACTTTCTGGCTGTTTCAGCGTAGGTGCAGAAATAGAAGCACAGGTGGCAGTAGTCATTTTGGTTGACCCAGGACTGAGCAGTTCTGACTGCTCTTTTCTTTTTCAGCATTGTAGCCAAGTAGGTTTGCAGACTTCTGATGTTTGGTACAAGGCCTCTCTTAACCTGCACAGAGACCCTTCTTCCTGTCAGCGTTCTCTTGCCATGTTTGTGGTTGCTTCTTAGCGAGCCACAGCCAGACACTTCAGCTTGCACAGTCTTCAGAAGAATGAAACGTGCTATTTCACCTTAATACACTTTTAATCTTGAGCGTTAGAAGATGTGTCAAAACTGGTGAAGAGAGCAGGCTGTGCCTTAATACTTGTTGAAGCTCAAGTTCTCAGTCTAGATGGCGCTCACTGAGTTTGCTCTTTCTGTCGTTCCCCACCACAGATCCATTCTTCAACCCAGAGATGCAAACTTTACTTGGCTGTAGGTGATTTTTAGTTTTTTGTTGTGTGGGATTGTGTAATTCTAAGTAAAAGCACACTTTGTGAAGTGTCACAGAAAGAAGCAAGCCTCATATGTTTATTAAATCTCTTACAGGGTAAGTAGGGCTCTTAGTCCAAATCTGAAGCACTTGCAAAAACTGATCTATGTGAAAGGATTATTCTTACATGTGAAAATCATGTAAGGAAAAATGAAAACTTATTTTATAAACATCACTTCATCCGGAAAATCTATATGTGAATGTCTTATTTCTTCCTTCTGCCTGTGAAATTTACAACTCATTTTTGGTGTTTGTCAGTCAAATGGCAGATAAGAAATGGACAGCTTAACACAATGGAAAATGTAGCCTCAGCTGATGTGTATGTAAGCCTACAGAGCTCTGGACAGTGTCCAGAGCCATTGCAAGTCCAAAGTGTACAGCCTCAGCAAGGTTCATGCACATGGTTTTGTTGAATTCAGGTCCTGCTTTCAAATACATACCAACGCTATCCCTGAAATTGAAAGCAAAAGAATTTCTGAAATTGTTTATGTACAGTGGTTTTGAAAACAGCTACCACACCTCAGCCTTGCATTCTTTCTGCTTTCAAGCTCCGGTAGCACATGGCCATGTTGTCCTGTCCTCGTGGACCTCAGACATGAAAGGGAACAGAAACTAGGTCAGGTTAGTCATGACAACCACAGAACAGTGTCCACATGTACAGGAATATCAAAATGCTGTGGCACACATTGAGATGTAACCAGGGAGGAAAATAGGAATATCAAGGAAGCACTCAAATGCTGCCTTGCTGTAAGAGACTGCAAGGAAGGAGTTAGTCTGCAGCTCAGCAGTTGGGAGGCTATCAACCATGATGTCAAGAAAACTGAAGCACATGCCTCCTTCTTTGGGTTCAGTCTGACTAAATGGGCCGACTGCGTGAGGGACCCGAGCAGCCGTGTTGGTGATGCTGCGGGGAGAGCTTGTCCTCCAGCTGCGAAGGAAGAGGTTGCAAAGTGTTTTTTACTTCAGATAAATGTTTTCATACCAGTGACCTGCTGCTTCATGCTCAAGTGTTTTGAGGAAGCGACTAAAACAACCCCAGATCTGTCAGCTGCTCTCTCCTGTGAATTCACAGAAAACGGGGGAGGTACCGTGAGGGGACAGACACGGTACTTATCTTTAAATAGAGGAGTGGCTGGGGAACCGCACACCTGCCAGCTTCATTTGCCCCAGATTTTCCTGGGAATTGACCAAACAACTGTTTGTAAGTACTGACTGGAAGATAATGAGATGAGTAACAGTCGACACAGATTTGTCAAGAGCAAATCATGTCAACACGACCCAATTTCCTTCTGTGTGAAGAAGGCCTTGGTGCAGTCAGCATCTTCTGTCTTCTCCTTAGGAAGGAGTCTGGAACTGCTGTTCAGGACATTCTCAAAAAGAAGCTCAAGTATTATGCCATAGATAAAAATATTACAGAATAGGTGCACTTCATCAGCGCTGGAAAGCTTCCTCTGGAGGACTGTGCCCACTTCTGAGCTTGGGGGTGTCAAGAAAGTTGAGGAGCAATTTCAGAAAACCTGAACAGCATGAATTAAGACCATAGTCTGCATAACATCATCTGTGAGGAGAAAGTGGAATAAACAGGCTTATTTGACCCAAAAAGACAAGACCAAAGGGGAGTACTAGATAAGTCTTCTTGTGCATAAAATGCTTCTGAAAGGAAGGAAATAATTTGTTCTCCGTGTTCAGGATATAGACAACAAAAAGTAATGGCCTTACATTGAAGGGAGAAAGGTTGAGGTTAGATAATACTTTAAAAAAATCTGGTACAGTTTGTGAAGCACTGGAGTAGATTTTCTGGGAAGGTTCCTCAGAGGTCTTTCAAGAAGATTAGACGAGCTGCTGTCAGGAATGAAGCAGGCACAGTTTATCCTGCTTTGGATGGGCTGGCTGACCTTTTGAGGTGCCTTTGAGCACTGCAGTTCTGTGGAAGTGGGAGATAGGTGAGAAAGGAGTGCAGGCTCAAAGCCAATGAGCAGTGTGTTGAAGTGGAGGTTGATAGACCTGTTTTCTGTTCATCGTGCAGCAATTTGATCATTACGTTCCTCAGCAATTTACTCACCTTTTGTGCCTCAGTTTCCTAACTGCGTACAAGCATGGTCATTTTTCCACTTTTTCAGTGAGATCTCTAACAAAATGATTTGTATGTCTGCCCAAGCTCCTTTGGCACAGACGAGCGAGTGATGAGTCAGGTTTGTTTGACTGCTTTACAGTGCATACATATGTATGTGGCAGGCTGTACTGGTATTGGTGTTTGCACTGAAAGGAAAAACCTCTGCTTTCATTGTAAATTTGCCAAAATGTTTCAGCTGCAAAATAAATTCATCAATTCATTTTTGTACTTATTTTAGAACAGAATATTCTTAAGCAAAAACATTTTTAGGTAATATTTTCCATTAAATTATACATGAGGAAAACGCCATCTCAAATAAGAATTCCTTTTACTAGCTTCTCACATACATCTCCGTAGCTCCTGAAAGAGTTGGCCAGAGTGCAGTGCAGATTGATTTCAGGAGTGCACATGCTGCCTGTGTTCCCTTGAAGTTGAAACAGGCAGCAGCAGCGCTTCATGGAAACTAAAACTGTTATGTGCCTCCTGAAGTACTCCATATAGAAAAAATGGCTTATGTTTCCTGTTTCTGGACAGACCTGTTTGCTCTCTCTTCGCTCTCTCTCCGGTAGTGGGATTAAGCAGTTTCTTAGCACAGTGCAGTGCAGCCCCTCACTCCTCAGGCTGCTTTCCTCCTTCTGCTCAAGGAACCTGCCCACCTCCGTGCTGGAGCAGGGGGATGCTCTTTGTAGTGTCTGAGCTTTCGAAATTATCTCATCATGACTAACATGCAATTTATTGCAAGCAAGCCAGCAAAGATGAAAGAAATCATGGCTATTCCTGACTCCATTTTAAAGTCAAAAAGTAAATGATTAGTATTCAATGCATCGGTTTCTAGCTGAAGCCTGAATCAGACCAGTGTAGATGAGTGTGAGACTTTTAAGGTTTAGGGTGAGGCTTATATGTATTTTTTAACTAGCGAGAAGCACTTCAATCTGCAGTGACCCAGCTATGAAAGAGACTTTCTTAATGCACTCTCATTTGTATAGATGTAGAATATCAGATTTTTTTTTCTCAGATAAACAAGAAACAAACTCTACTTAAAATACGGATTGAAATGAAATATTTCTGGAGGACTAGCCTGAAGGGCTTTTATTTTTTTTAATGATTTTTTTTTTTAAATCCATGATGCTCACCTAACACAGAGCAATTAGTGCAATGGAGCGTCCCTGATTCGAATCCGTGGTAGATTGCTATTAAAGGAGGTATTAATGGGCTGCCGAGAGCTGGGAAATTGTTGCAGAAAAGTGTGTTTATGGAGTATGGTGCTGGCAGGCATGATTTCAATCGGATTTGACATGTTTAACATAAATGTATACTGCACAGCTCCTGCAGTTTATGAATAATTCCTACAGGCCCACTGCCTTTCTAATTACTGAAATTGAAAAAAACAGGTCAGGCACATCCTGACGGAAATATATTACTGCCCCTCCCCCCCATACTCTTTGGGGGGGGGGTTCGGTTTGTTGTTTTTTTTTTTAATATATGGCTGATTTTGATCACTTAATGGCTGGAATGTTCAGTAGGACCAGGGCAAAGAAAAGGAAGAGAGCCGGGGGGACGGAGCAGGGGGACGTGATGGAGTGTCTCTCGACCCTAGCTTATGTGCACAGGAAACCTAAAATGGGGATAGAGAGACTCAAAGTAATTGTGATTTTTCCTGAGGATTTACAAAGCACAAATGGCTCCTGGGTGCTAGCTCAAACTGAGGAAGAGTGTCCAGGCCTGGTGTCTCAGTGTCGGGGCATGTTTGGAAACTGTCCCCGAGGCACGTGCATAGGGTTCAGACCTGGGCAGCCCTTGGCTCTAGCAGTGCCAGCAGATGCTGTTTTTCTAATCTTTTTATGGAAGCAGAGGCGAGGTGATGGCTCAGTGCTGGCTCTGCTCCATGGCACCAGCAGTGCCCCATATTTCTGGCAGGTCAGTGGCCCACATTACAGACAGGAGCACCCTCAGGGCACGTCTGGCCCTGCCGCGGGGCCAGGCGCAGGGATGCTCTGCAAGGCCTGGCAGCTGGAGCCAGCTCAGCCCCCGCACGTCCCTTGTGCCATCCTGGCATAGCACAGCACAGAAGGGCATGGCACAGAAGGGCACAGAAGGGCACAGCACGGCACAAGAAGGCATGGCATGGCACAGCAGGGTGCGTGCAGGGGCACCCACCTCGCTGGCACTGCACACCCCAGCCACATGCCTCTGAGCGCTGGGTGAGCTGAGCCACAGGTAGCAGAGCTTGAGCAGAAACACCCAGGGAAGGAGGAAAGGGGCAAACATAGTGCCCAGCCCCGGTGGAGCCTCTATGGCTCGGCTGCCCTGTGCGCCTCCGCCCTGGCTGTGCCCCGGTCTTGCTCCACCACGCAGCGTTCACACCTTGCTGCAGGGGATGGCCGAGCCGGGAGCTGCTGTGCTTTGCCACCTGCGTGGCATCTTTCATTCTACCTCGCAATCAGCGTTATCATTTTTGTGCCTCTTTTGATCTTTCTCTTTGTGTTTATACTAGCAAAGTATGGCTACTTAAAAAATAACAAGCAGCAAAATTACCAGTCTGGTGCTAGTGGAACAGAGAGTGGCTTCTAGCTGGGACAAATGGTGCATCTTGACCCTAAAAGTGAGCTGGGCCCTGCAGGCTCACAGCTGCCTTTGCCAGTTGTTAATCCTGAAAGCACCTCCACGTGTGTTTACCACTGCAAAGCATGGTTGCTCCTTTCCCAGCAGTGACAGAAGATAGGAAAACCTGCTCATGCGACAGCCCACACTTCCTTGGATCTGAGCACAGATGAGGGAGCTGTGAGGGGCCATCTCAGCAGTGCTGATGGATGAATGGTTCTGCTGTTTTCCAAAGCTGCTGTGTCGTAGAGGAGCCTTTCAAAGCACTGCCATAAACAGGGCTGTCTGTGCCTCCTCTTTCTCCTTCCCACTTTGCGTTGCTGTTTTCAGATACTTTTGGTTCTTCAGCAAGTGGAGTCTGTGCCTGCATCACTGGAGCCTCCACTCTGCATTCACACTCTTTCCTCGCTGGTAGTTCCTGCTCGCCGCAGTAACTGTGCTGCCTGACAGTACTGTTCATCCCTTCCTTGCTGCTTTTAAGGAGTTACTAAAATTACTGTTGTTTGTACCATTTCCCAAGCTCAACACATTGATTTTATTAAATTAGTTGATATGGACTCACATGGTAGGTTAGTTGGAATATTTATTCAGTTCAATTGGACAGTAATATTCACACAGATTGATAGCTGGTTCAAGAACCATAAAAATCAGTAAATATAAAAGATTATCTCTTGTTTCCTTTGTAATTTAAAACAAACAAACAAACATGATTTCCCACAGTTCTAAGCATGTAGTCTTCGACATCGTTCCTGGAAGAAAAAGTTCAGTGTTTTAGGGTACCACTTTGCAAATGTGGGGTCTTGCTGTGCGTGAGTTAGGGTGATTTCCTACGATCTACGTCTTTTCTCCTGCAAGTGTCTGTGAAACTCAGAATGGCAGAGGGAACTGTCAATCCTGCAGAGCTCTGGGCCAGGTCTTTTCTTTCTGGTACGTTTGCTGGAGCATTTTGCTGCTGGTGTGTCCAAGTCAGCCACTGCTCTGGTCGTTACCATGTGCGTGTCTGTGGGCACCTGAGTCCTGTCCCAAGGGGCTGGCATGGCAGTGATGCTGGTGGTTGCATTCCCACTCCCTGGGTCACAGTCAGGTTCCCTGTAACCTTTGGGACTGATCCATAACTTGGCTATTTGTGTCGTTGCTCCACTCTCTCTCACCCAGCTGGTGCAGACCACTTTCTCTTCTTCATCGCCTCACAAGCTAGCACCTTGTAGAGCAGCTTACAGAGCAGGTCCTTCAGGAGCCTCTGGGTGTGATGCCAAGGGGAGCAAGAGCTTCTCTGCTGATCTGCAGGGCAGTGGGGAAGGTCTGTGGTGGTCGGGATGGCAGACAAGGTGTTGTCTCCACGTCCCCTCCATGTGTGCTTGTGCTGCTTGGCACCTTGCACCATGTTTTCTGGGTGCTCCATGTTTGTGCTGAGGAGTTCTGTGGTGGCTTGGGCTCCTGGGTACTGTCATATGAATATTTCATAATAATTCAGTTGTTCAAGCTTACTGCAAGCTGCAAGATATGACACAGCATTAGAAAAACAAATTACTTGGCCATTTTCAGGGCCATACTTCTGAAAGGCAACAATAAAGGTCTGGGTACAAAAGTGTGCTTGCAAATCTCTGTGTATTTACTTCTGTCTATCATACAATCACGTTATTTATCAAACACAGATTTGAAAAAATACTGTAGAGCAACAGGCAATATAGAGTCCTGTTAGTATGGCTACAACATCTTATTAGAACGAATGGTACCTTCAGGGAATAAAGAATGTAAACAGACAGCGTTTCAGAGAGAAACATTCAACCATATATTATTAACACAAGAAGTAACAAACAGGCAGCACTGTAGCAGTGTTATACACCAAAATGCTGTTTCTGGGAAGCCTGAGCTGTGCTCTCACAGCTTTTGTGTCACTGGAGTCTCTCGGTGGAGTTACTTTCTCATATTTATTCTTGCCGTATTAATGCCAGTTGTGTTTCTGCTGGATAGCAGCTGTCTGAGGGGAAGGCTGAGCCTGAAACGTGGTGCAGCTTCACTCCAGGCTCCTGAGCTGCCGCTCGTCATGCTGTGGAGATAGGTCCGGACCACAGGGCCTGGCCTTCCCATCGCTCGTTCTACACAGATAAGAAGGTGAAGGCCGTGCGAGCATAGAACAGATAAAATAATCCTCTCTGTTCTCAGAGTTCCCAGAGGAAAGCAAGAGCCGTTTTAAGGATGCGCCTCGGCGAGGCCTGTGCCGTGGCGACGCTTGTCACTGTGGCATTTCCAGCCACGGGGGTGTCCAGACGCGGGAGGCAGGTCTGTCTGGCCCAGAGGCTCGTGATGCTGAGTAGGAGCTCCAAGAAAACGTCAGGGAGAGCTCTGGGGAGGGAGGCGCCACCAAATATGGAATTTTATTTTCCATCAGTCGGTGAAAACACAGCTCCCCAGTCCAGTTGAAAACTTTTTCCCAGACTGGCTGCTGAACTTAGTAGGAGGAGAGATTTTTCAGTAGGCTGGATGTGGGGGAGGGTGTTGCTTTTTAAATCAATGGAGATAGCAGAAACCCCACTGTAAATTTCTAGGGCAAGTGGCAGGCTGGTTTACGGAATGCAGGGAGATGAGAACCTCTGGCTTACGGAAAGCAGCATGAATTAATAATCATTTAATTGGCTTCTCCATTATGTTGCTGGGTTGGGAGATGGAAGTTTAGATGAAGGGGCTGTCAGTGGTACTTTAGCTGAAAGAATCTGATGGCTGGGTGTTGGGGGTGGTGACTCCCTGTCCACCAGGATCGAGAGCAGTCAGCTTTTTGGGACACTTACATTTTTACCTCTGGACCTTGCAAAAGAAAGGATCCCATTTCATCTATGAAATAACACCTGGGAGGTTTTCTCTTCCTCTGCTGAAAAGCAGAGGTTCCTGAGGAAGCATGGGAAGAGTAGGCTCTGTGAAGTGCCCCGGTGGGGCAGTGTGCTTGCAGCAGCACTGTCCTGTTGCACTTGGCTTTCAAGTGCATTTGTTGAGAAATGCAGATTTTCTTCTGAGGTCAGCCAGTCTGAGCTAAATCCACTCAAAGAGTCAAAATAATAAAAGTACTAGTTGGTAAATTGTCACGCATCGTACTTTAAGCACAAATTCCTCCTTTGCTGCAAGGGCTTTACCTGTAAGCCTCATCTCACACAATTAGGGCACAGACACCGTGCTCCACCTTCTCCAGTGCTGAGCTGCGGTTGGAGGCAAAGCCTTTTTGACATCCTCAGTCCGGGACATTTGGTCCATCCAGTCCACTGCCGGCAGGGGTGCAAAGGCCCCACACAGCTGCCGGCGAGCTGGCAGGCAGCCGCAGCGCGTCTGCAGAGCGGATGGGAGCAGCGTGTCCTCGTTTCTCCAGATAGAAGAGAGTTCTTAATTCCTCTGATCTGTGATGTGGACTGAATGTGTCACTTAGTGTATTTGGCTGTTTATCAACAGTAAACTTTGGTCTCGGAGTTAAAATTCCCATTTGAGCTGTCAACTCAAAAAATCATACTTAGAAGGAATATTCAGTATGTGTTTTTCAGAACACTACAACAAAACAGTTTTTCTGGGGGCTGGACAATCATTTATAATTCTGATTTTGAAGGATTAAAGTTATGGGATGGATGAAGTGCACTTAGTAAAAGTGGGCACTTTGGAGACAGAAAATAAAAGTAAATTTTAACTGCCTTTTACTTTTCCCTAATTCTAAGCAGGCTGTTTCCCAGCAGGAAGGAAATAGGAAAATACAGTCATGATTTTAGAGGTTATAGGTAGTGTTCAGCAACTACAGGGTAATTGTCTGCAGTTGGGTTACTAAATTTAGTGACTGCACCTGAAAACATCACATCAGTGAGTTGCTAGAAATGGTGCACAATGAAGCTGGTGGCACAGAATAAGGACAAGGGGCTCCCTGAGCTCCTTGTACCTTGCTGTGCACTACACAGGTCCTAGCACTGATGGGGCCACCAGAGGTTTTGTAAGTTGTCAAAGCTTGAGCCTTAGGAGGTCAGATTTTTTTTTAATGCAGTTTTGTAGTTTTCTAGTGGTTCTCGCTCCATTTCCAAAACTGGGAGTGTTTTCATCCTTTATTTGGAAAGGTTACCCATATACATTACCAGAGATTTCTCCTGTCATCCCTTGTCCTCCCTTGTGTCCCCTGCCGCTGCTGCAGAGCTGTTGATGCTAGCACGGCTCACTGCAGCACTCGTTGGTACTTCTGCAGAGCAGTTGGCACCCAAGGGTTTGAAGTGGCATTTCATGTATAAAAAGCTCACAGAGACATGTCCATAGCACATAGGAGACACAAGTGCTCTAGTACCAGCCTGATGTGGGGCAGGAGCAGAGCTCCCATGGCTGCGTGCCGGCAGACCCCGGGTCTCCGTGTGCTGGTCCCAACACCCAGCTGCCTGGTGGGGGCTGGCGCGTCCCTGTTCGAGGTCCCCCCAGGAGCGGACGAGGTCAGCAGCAGCAGCAGCAGCAGCAGCAGACCGCCTTACTGGGGCCACTCATATCATGCAGAGCTCAGGCAGGGCATGTAAAGCAGGGTGGTCCACAGCCAGACACGGAGCTGGCTTGTGGCAATGGCCTCTGCCTTCCTTGACGGGTTTGGGGCGGTGCTGTGTTTTTCACACTCCAAGGATATTTTTATTAGTAGGAAGCAAAGAAGGCCAGTTTGGGTCCTGTAGACATTTTCAGTGACTTTTCAGTTCTCAGCCCCATGAAGGTTTCGGGCTCAGCCAGCAGATTTGACCTGAATGGAAGCCTATCATTCTGCACAGAGAGCAGAGTAGGATCTGCGTTACAGCATCCATAAGTCCTGGCATCACAGGCTTGTTTTACACAAAGAAACCCAAGGTTTGGACTTTTTAGCAGAATTGGCAGCACAGCGGGGTCCTGTGCTTTTGGTTTCAGACATTGCCCAGATTTTGCGGCTGCATGGTGGCTGTGTAACAAGGCAGGGATGAAATACCAAGCATGCGGCACCACAGAACTCCAGGGAAGGAAATCACTGCTAAGCAGGCTTTGGCATGGCCAAGTCTTCTAGGAGAAATTGAGTATTACTAGAGCTCCTCCTCTCCCTGCCTCCCTCTAACAATGTTGTTATCTACGTGCAGTACCTGTCTTTTGTTTCCTGGAAGTTAGTTTGCTTCTATTTGACTGAACGTTTAGAGGTGAGGTCTGGCAGGGGAGAAGGTTAGAAATGTGAATGTGTATTTCTTACTGTGATGTGGTACCTTCTGAAATAAATCTTGTGTCAGAAAATGGAAGGATCTTTGGGAAGGAAGCAGTTTAACAGGATTTTACTCAGGCTGCATCTTCTGAAACAAGGTGCAGATACCAGTGAGTTCACAAAGAGAATAAGAGAAAGGGAGAAGAGTATGGGGGGACTGGTCTAAGAATGCTACAGTGCCTTGTTAATCGGCAGCCAATCCATCATATTAAATATCCAGCTGTCATATATTACCTTTCAAGTGAAAATGAATAACTCCCATTAAGGGCGAAATGGGTTTGAAGTCGATTCGAGACAGATTAAAGTACTGTTATGAATGTGTGTTCAGGGAGGAGGAGACGGGGGCTGTGTATAATATACTTGTCCTTACAGTTTTTAAATAATAGATGTCCCACAAATTTATGTACTCCAGGCTACCAGGGTTCGGGGGAGGGGTAAAGGTCAGGGATGTGTGTTCTCGGAGTGCCTCAACTTGCAAAGTGTTTTTATGTTGACTTCTGGGCTCCTTTGCCTCTTTTTGTTTTGCTCAAATCCAGTGGCCTTTCCTCAGCTGGTTGCAGCATGTCGTTGTCCGGATCCTGTGCCCGCCCTGGCTGCAGGCTGGGTCCTGCTGGCGGTCTGCCGCGGGGACTGCTCGCTAGGGAGTACCTTCAGACGAGTGCATGGGCCGAGCTAGCCAGTGCTGTCCTTCTGGGACAACATGCCACCACGTCCACCATGGACTGCAAGGCCATTGTGTCGACAGCCACAGCAAACACTCCCCAGACTGTTTATATGCAAAACTTCAGGTGTTCAGAGCTAGGAGCGTGAATTTTGCTTTGTCTCATCTGTCTGACTGTTCATGGAAATGACACATCAGCCTTCACATCTGGTCAAGCATTTGTGTGTCAGATGTAAACACGGGAAAAATCTCTTCTGTGCCTAACAGGCTGTAAGCAACCCACATAAGTAGCTGTGATTTCTCTGCTTCTAGCTGTAAATTACACAGTTCCCTTTCTGTGGGAGATAATCAAGAAGGAATTTTTTTTGTCCAGGCAAGCTTTGTAGGATATAAGTTAGTGCACATACTCGTTTTCCCCCAGCTCTGTGGCATGTGTTTCAAGAAACAGAAGCAGTGTAAGTGGAAATGCTGTCTTCATCCAACTTAAGCCTCTTTGGGGATGTCCTGATGTAAATCTCTTTTTGTTGCAGCACCAGCCAGCCAGGCAGAGAAGGAGCTGACGGAGCCTCCAGCATCCTCTAAACGAATATCATTTCCCAGCAGCTCTGAGTCACCTCTCTCCTTTAAATGGTCAAAAACTTCAGAGGAGACCAAATCAGAGCAGGTAAGAAGCAAGAACACAGCTTTTTGTGCATCTACAAGTAGGCGATTTGTTTTGTATGTGCCAAAAGCAAAGAATAAAAGAAAAGAACGAGGGTGAAAGGTGGTAACTGGCTGTAGGAGAAGGCATCAAATTCTTGAACTCTAATGGAAGGAGGAAAGCAGCTGCCGTAACAATTGCACAATTCCTTGTCTTGTTCTGCAGATGTACCAGTGCCCATACTGCAAGTACAGTAACACCGATGTGAATCGGCTGCGGGTGCACGCCATGACCCAGCACTCAGTGCAGCCCATGCTCCGCTGCCCGCTCTGCCAGGACATGCTGAACAACAAGATCCATCTGCAGCTGCACCTCACTCATCTGCACAGTGTGTCCCCTGACTGCGTTGAGAAGCTCATCATGACGGTAAGTCGCTGCGTAGTGAAGCGTGTCTGCTGCCTTCCTAGGAAATATGAGGAGTGAAGGCATGGCCTGACCTGCGCAGGCTAAGTTCGCTGTAGTGGGCCGCTGTGGGCAGCTCCCTCATCTGTCTGCACTCTGTCATTTATTTTTTTCCCATCCCTGCACATTTCATCTCCAGAGTTTAGCTTGTCTGTGCGTGAGCACTGTGGAAACTGGCAATAATGGAGTGCTGAGTAATTTCCTTGTGAAGAGATTGAAATAAACATGATTTCCTTTAGCTACTGACATTGTTGCACGGGACTGCATTTTGCACAGAAGCTTCTGGGAGATGCAGCAGCTGATGTGCTGTGCTGGTCCAGTTGCAGAGAAAGAAGGTGCTCATTTGTTGATTAGCACTTCTGAGGACAGCCAGGGTGATTAAGGTAACATTACAGGAAATTAGGTATCAGGTTTCTGCTTAAAATATGATTTTAAGAACCAATAGAGTAGCTTCCCTTGGCACTTTCACATTGTGCTGGGGAGATAGTCCTGTTGTGCAGCCCATGTTCTGCACTTTGTTCACTTAATGAGGATCATTGTTACGGTCACATGAGATAGACTGAATCTGTTATTCCAGTGAGAAATCACTCCATCCAAAATGGCAATGCTTTTGTTCTGTAACAAGTCACTTCTTTCAGGGTAACAAGCAAGGGATGCATCAATGCTGACCTAAGGAAGGTGAAACCTTGGGGTATTGTTGAATATTACAGCTACTGTTTCAAGTGCCATCTTTAAAATGTTTTGAAATACCTGGTTTTAAATTAAAATTTAAGAATACGCAGTTAAAATTCTCTGAAGTAGGACGTTACGCCACCGAAGTGTGGAGTGAAAGATCACTGAATAAAGTTAACTGTCTTCATATAGATCTCAAAATCTGTAACAACTCCGCTTCTAGAAGTTTGTCAAACAACATTGTGCCTGGGGGAGGTTGTGATTGTTACTGCTAGTGCAGCTTCTGACATGGAGCGGAAACTTCAGACAACACATTGTGGTTCAGCACTAACATGTTTGCATGAAGCTTTTGTTGCCCTGTGTCATTATTTTAGCATCTAGCTTGGGAATCCTTCTTCATTGCTGTCTCTGAGAGACCAAAATTTGGCTTAAGAGCTAGTACTTGGTGAACAGTAGTAAATCTGCAGTGCAGTGTTCAAGTTGCCATTTGTGAGAACTGGTTTTGTGCTCTGGTTTGTTTTACCTCAGCACTGCTGACTGAGGATCTCTCTCAGGTACTGGTGCACACATGGGATAGTATGAATAATTGCCAAACCTCTTCTGTAGGACCTGTAAATACCATCACGACACAGACGTGCTCATAAAAGGCTTACCACATTCTCCAGCACTGATGTGCTTGCTCCAGTAAATAATATATTGAGTCCCAAAATGTCTCTTTCATGAATTCCTTTTTCATGGGTTTCACATGAGTGTGCCTTTCCATTTGTTAGTGTCAGTCTAAGATACAGGTAGAATTAATAAGGCACATTTTCAAAAACCCTTCTAAATTCACAAATCAGATGTATTGTCAGTTTTCTACACTTTTTTTGTTGTTGTTGTTATAATCTTCAAGGCAAGGTTGTGTCTGCATTTAAGAACTTGTTGCCAAGTATAAGAAGTGTTTATTTTAATTCCTGACAGTTCTTCCTCTTTGTGATTATTTTTTTCCTGAACCCCATTTCTGCCTGTTTTTCCCTTCTTTGCTGATTCCTGATCATGGAAGACAATAATATGTTTGTCACACTACTCATTTTCTTGTCAGCTCCCCTTCTGTAGCATCGTCTGAGCAAGCACATGCAGTGTTACCCAGCTTTTCTGTTACTGTTCTTTGCTCTTCTCTTTCTATCACCCTTCCAGTCCTCTTGTGTCTCCTTCTTAAACACCTTTGTGCTTTTCATCTTCCCTCTTTGCTTTATGAGTTACCTGTCCTTTCATTTTTCTTCCCTTTGTCTTTGGCCTGTCGTGCTCTGCAGGAGCCGAAGATGCAGCCAAAGATGCATGCCAAAGGTTGCAGTGACCACTGTCTGACCAAGCACTTGCAACTGCCAGGAAGAGCTTTGTGTACCCAAGTAGGCACAACAGCTGAAAACATGTAAAAATCCAGCCAAGCTGACAGATCCCATCACTCTCTGAATAACAAAATATAAAGAGATTTTAGGAGAAAAGAGCAACAGCAGCTCACTAACACTTAAAAGCTGGCCATACTCCTAGGCTCGAGTACGGGTGAAGCTCTGCTCTGCTGGCCGACTACGTGCATCTAGGTTAAGTAACTGTCCTGTCACAAAGGCCCGGGCCTCTGAGACCTACCTCTGTTTTAACTGATGGTGCTTAAGTGTGCAAGTAGCTTCTGAGAATTCGATCAAATCTTGTTAGCTTCTTACTAAATTGATGGAAGGCATTCTGACCTTATAAAAGCAGTAAAAAGAAGCTGATCCCCTTTCCCATGCCAGCACACGCAACCAGTTTGCTTAAGGGTATGCACTGTACTGGTATGCAGATGGTTTGTTTGAGTCAGGCTGTCTGCAGAGCTCACAGTCCAGAAACTGGTGTGGTAGAACTAGTGCAACCACTTCACCTACACAGATGTATGTCCTCCAGGGTACAGAGAGACTGACGGAAGTCACTTGTTCAGGAGCTTAGGGGCACCTCCCAGAGGACATGACCAAAACAACTGCTGTAGTATGAAGGACAGTTTTCTTAGGTCATTGCATCTTCTGTGCTGGAGTGGGACCTCCTGCTGCTGCTGCAGCATGCAGAACATCTATTGAGAAATGTGGAGTTTGGCTTATCCGTGGAGCTCACCATCTCGCTTGTTCCTTTTTTATTCCATCTTGCCACTGCCCTCGGCCCTGGGTAGCTGTTTGCTTTGGTACCCAAAGTTATGTCGGGGTAGGAAGACTGCCTCTCCTGCCTCAAATCAAGTTGTGTGTGGGGCAAGAAGATGGCTCTTCTTTGTATTACATGACAAATATTTGGTGAGATCAGTACAGCTTGTGCAGAATGTGGCGGCATCAAACGTTCCTAATTTTGCGTATTCTAGATTCTTGTCTCAGCCTGACATGGGAATTGGGTCTTGGTGCCACTGAGAGTGAATTGGAGCCCAGTAAATGGGAGCCAGGTCCCTTTCGACACAGTGTCTTTGCACTCGGCATTTGGAGGAGGCTCCAGTTAATAATACCTTATCAGACGCCTTTCAGGAACCTGCAGTGTCTAATATGTCTGTTGCCATGGAAACGGCTGCTTGCTTATGCTGAGCATCTCATATCTGTGTGGTTCGTGCCCCTTCCTTTTCATATCAACAAGCAGCCCCGATGGCTGTCCCATGGGGAGCAGCCGCAGCTCGGGGTCCTCCCGCCAGCCCTGCCACTGGGGCAGGGCCCGGCAGGGCTCCAGCGATCCCCCACGAGGCAGGGGGCCAGGGAAGGCCCTGGTGGGGCAGGGGCTGCTGCTTGGCACTGTGCTGCAGGCTGCTCTCGCCTGTCCCTCCCCATCTCCTGCTGCTGCCGATTCACAGGGCTGGCGAACAACCGTGGCCAAGTTTGTTTATGTGGCGTTGCAGCCGCTCCGAACAGGTCCGATCGCCATCTTCCCACGTAGCAGCCTCTTCGCTAGTCCTGGGCCCGCGCCGCTTCAGCAGAGAGCCCCTTAATGAGGGTGAAGTGCAGTTCGCCTGCATAGTCGATTGACAAGACTGATGGGCTCAAACCGGGAGAAGGGACGGCTTCCCAAGAGCCTCCGGTGGCGGGAGCGCTCCCTCCTCCCCCTGCCTCCTTTATCGTTCTGCACATTCCTCTCTCATCATTTCTGTTGTCAGTTTTCTCTTCCTCGGTTTAAGGCGTCTTCTCAGCTGCCTTTTCATCTTCTTCTTTTCTCCCTTGCTTTAAGAGTAATTCTTTCCCATCCCTGCCATCCCCACTTCTCCCTCGTGCTATCTGTACATTTTTTCCTCTTTCCTATTGTCTTTTCTTATTGCTCTCCCTTCTGCTGTCATTCAATTTTTCTCTCTCCCTCCTTCTCGCCCCCTCTTACTCCCCCCTTTCCCTCTCACTCTGTGTCTCATTCTCCATCTCGGATGAAGGTAATGAAAATAATCGGGCTTCATTAATTCTGAGCCCTGTGAGATGATAGCCATTTGGAGCCATGTTTGCCAATTAGATGGTCTAAATTAGAAGTGACCTTGGTATACTGCCATCGCTTTGCCTCTCTGAGTCTAATGAAGCTTTTCACTCCAGCACCCTCTCTCTCTCTTTGTAATGGAAATTACCTCCTTTGTCTGGTTCGGGAACCTTGCATCGCATGTGTATTTCCCCCTAGGTTGCATGGACATAGGGATAGTAATGTATCTCCTCAGACCCCTTCTGGAGATTTTCTTTTCAAAGCCACACGATTTCAGCACTCTTGGGCCATTTACAGAGGAACCACATGGACTGTCCACATATTGTCTCACTTTGTCTTGAGGAAAGTAAGAGAAGGCAGATCCAGTGTGTAAAGGGAGCTGGTTATTCACGCCATCCAAAGATTAATTTTTTGGACGTGACAAGAATATGCCTGTGTCACGCTGCTGGGGCCAGTGCAGGAGTGATGCAGCTCTGAGCCTCAGGCCCGTGCCGCTAAGCTGCTCTGCAGTTCATTGTCTTAAAAATACCGTAGATGCAGTCGTAGCAGGAGGCATGCTTGTCACTGCTGGCAGTTGCCACCTGTGAGGAATGAACTTGCATTTTGTTCCCCAAACCAGTGACAGGTAGGTCTTCTGCTGATGGTGCGTGTCAGAGCATATGCCGTCTGCTGAAGGTGTTCATGAGACCAGGAGGAAGGAGACACAGTGTGTCCATCCTTGTTGTTTTTTTGTTTTGTTTTGTTTTTCGTGAAAAGTCACTGGACTTCATTATTTAAAGAACAGGACATCGATTTGGGGTTTCCAAGCATGTAGGTAGATCTCTTCTCCCAAGGAACTTTATCTTCTCAAAGGGACCTGAATTTCATCTGAAGGGTGGGGTTCTTGGAGGCACAGATGTTTGTTCCAGCAGCCATCCACCCTCTGAGGCAGATAACTGCCTTCTCTGCAGCAAAGTCCTCGGGCCAGCACTCCCTAAGCCCAGTGCAAGCTGCAGAGAGATGTTTCGGGAGGGGGGACGGGTTCCCTGGTGCGGCGAATGGGGCAGGGACTTGTTTGGTTCTGTGCTGCTGTCAGAGGCAGCGCTCAGAGCAAATGCTTGCTCAGCGTCAGGGCTTCAGCGCCTTCCTGGGGGTACCCCCTCCAGCTGTCCAAGTACTGATAAACAGGACCCAATCATTATATCTGTATCCAGTCACTGGGCTGTCAGAAAGAGCAGATAAGGGTGAGCCACTGATCCTTCCCCATCCCTCAGTTTCATTTGGTCAGAAAGATGAAGGAGTGATGCAGTCCGAGGGGACCGCTTGCATTCCGTGAGGTCGCACTGCTCGGCCTGGGCGAGACGGGGGCTGCACGAGCAGGCGGTGCAGGACGAGCACTGCGGGGCCGTGCGTGGACGTGGATTATAACACCTGGCTGCGAGGGAAAGCTGAAAAGCTTTGCTGGTGGCTTGTGGACCAGAATATCATGGCTGCAGCTGCGAAGGGAATACAGTTTAATATTAAACGGAGCAAAAAGAGTATGTACAGGTGGAAAGGAAGAAGACAAATCACATTCGTCTCAGTTACATTTGTAGGATTGGTTTTTTAGTAACAGTTCAAATTGGCTGACTTGTTGCTGTTGTGAAACAGTTGGTGTTGAAGAGAAATTTAAGCCCAGAGATGCAGGCTTAGAGCAGTCAAGGATGGGTGCCAGGATTACATCCCAGGTATTGCCTGCTCAGGTGAGAGGGAGGTAGAGAGCACTTAACGACTGTACGAGCTAACACAGACAGTGCTCAAGGTAAACACGTTCCTCTCTATCACCAGAACAGTTAATGCCGTTTAAATACATCTGAAGTACAAAATGCTGTGTTTTATAGCACCACTCCTCGTTTATCTGTCAGGTGACCATGCCCTCCTAAACCTTCCTGTTGCCTCAGTACTCCTGTTATTTGTTTATATTAAAAGCAGCAACAAGATGCGAGGCATTTTCTGCAGATACAAGGAAGCATATACAAGGTATATACTCCAACAGGTTTGCAGTGTAAAAGGGCAAATAGTTCAAAGCTGGGAGTCTGGAATTCAGTATAAATGCAAAACAATTTGAGATGAGCAGCCCATTTTCTCTGTTCTTTGTCTCTGCTCTCTGCTTGGTTGGTGGACCGTGAGGATGAAGAAACAGTCATCCTGCCCAGGAAGTGGCATGGAAGAGAGGGGCAGCACTTCCAGGAGAAACCTGCTTGGTGCTGAATGGGTACAGAATGAAAGCAGGGTCCAGATCAGTTGCCCTGTTTTCAAGGTTGTGCTTCACAGGGGTTGCCCTGTATGGCTGTCTGGACTGCCTGCTGTTGCCCTATATCCATACCCAGAATTTCTAGTTTCCCATACTTTTCTCCAAGCCTTTTTCTTTTTGCCTTTTGGGATTTTGTATCTGTAGCAACTTAATGTACCACAGTCATAGGGGTTTTTTTTGTTTTGTGGAGGGGGGGGGGTAGAAGTAGGTTGAGAACTGTGGCTGTGGAGATGCAGGTAGATAAAGGTAATTACTTAAACACATATAGGGCAGGACTTATTGGTTTGGAGACCCAGATTAAGATGCAGAGGAGCATGTGAGGTTGATGATTATATTTCGGGGAGAGTTAATTGACGGAAGGTGAAGGCAGACAAAGAACCGCTGCTTACTGCCTTCTTGAATCCCAATCAGGAATTATGATTAAAGACGCGGCGAGACAACAGAGGCCTGATGAATTGGTGTCTTTTTTTTTTCTTTTTTGCCGTCATTCACACTTGATTGACTTCAACCTTTCAAGTGCAAAAGTCTCTCTTTTCCATTATTATTCATAGCCATCTGAGTTTTTCTAATTAAAGTGTATGAAAACAATTACTGATCCATCGTACTGAGTCTGGTAGTGGGGATGGCTGCCTTACTGTAATGCGTATAAAAAGACCACAGTTTTCTATAATGATGTGCAGCTGAGGTGTTAGATAATTTTATTCTTTTTCTACTCTGTTGGGGTTTTTTTTAATTTCTCGTGATTTATTTTTCATAATTCCTAAAGATCCTAGGAAAGCACTCTCCCTGCTGACAAGGCTGAGAGGGACAGTTCCTTCATGCCTTTCCTCCTCAGCATCCCTGCCCGGCCCCCTCCTCAGAGCCCCACCACTGTGAATGAACCAGTGACCTTTCTCATCTCCTGACCACCCATAGCCGTCAGATGCTCCTGGTTAAAGTAGAAGGTGGAACGAATTTGCTGTGCTCAGCTTCCTTCCTCGTGATTTATCAGTGTCAGCTGCCTCTCCTGCAGACGTCTGTAGGACTCGGTGCTTACCTTCGTGCACCTGCCCTCCACGTAAACCAAGGTAGCTCAGCATCTCCCTTTGGTACAGTTTGGATGTCTGCAGCCACTCATGTGAACTTTTGTTTCTGAGCTGCTTTTGCTTTCATTCACTTAAACCAAGGTCTAGTCTGTGTCAGTTTGGATTTGACATGTGTGTCGATAAAGAAGGTTTCATGTCCTGCACAGAGGCTTACAGGGTTTCAGCTGCAGCTTCACCATGGATTTGTTAATATCTCATGCAGTTTGGCCAGAGTCGTGGTCCCTGACTTTGCAGAAAGCAAGCTATCATGCGTGCAGGTAACAGCCTCACTCACACTCTTCTGAAATCCACGGTTCAGATGCCCTCTTAGTGTCTGGCAGAAGGACAGAGAGGCTTGTTTTAACATACCTGTCTAGGAGTGCTTGTTTCTGTGTCACTCTTCCAGCAGTCAGAGGTTGGGAGCACAAGCACGGTAAGCATTGCAAGTCAGTGTTGGTTTCTGTTTCTCCAAGTGCCATCACGCTGGTGAGAGGGCACGCTCCTTGAGCGCCAGCAGCAGGGGAGCAGGCGGAGCTGTGGAGGTGCCTTTGCTTGCCACAGGCACATAACCAGTTCTGGCACCATGCACTTGAATACAGCACGAATGGTCACAGTGACACGGGTTTGTCTGAGACAACGACTGTGGGGCAGCTTTTCAGTTGTTGTGAGATACTGACCATGAAGGTGAAAAGGGCATTCCTTGTCCCACATCCGATAACAGCCACACACAGCCTGCTAGCTAGGTGGTTTGTACTTGGTGTGTATGACTGGATAAACTCAAAGAAACGTGGTTTTCCAGAAAAAGATGAGTGTAAGCATTTGACTCTTTCAAGGAGCATCTCTAGCTGAAGCACACAAAATCTCCAGCTCTTCAAAAATGTTGGTACTCAAGTACTGCAGTGGTAATGATGGTGCAGGTTCTAGACAAACACTTGAAGAGAGGCGAAGGAAACACAGCAGTCAGAGCAAGGAAAGGGTTACCAGTAGCTTTTCATTTCACAGACAATTTGCTGTCTTTTTAGTCTTTCCTTATTCATCCTTTCCTTTGTCACCTCTCTCCTTATTTGTACTTTTCTTTCTCATGCCCCTCCTTTTCCTGCATCGATACACTTTGAAAACAGTGCTGCAATGCTCCCTAGTTCAAGATTACAGTGTACTTTACGAGGTATGATTTAATTAGGGGCCTTATTATGTTTTCAGCAGCTTAAGGTGGGCCTTTCAACTTATCTACCTAATTGGTTGCACAAGAAGTTTCACAGCCCATGACAAAACATTGTCAGTGATCAAAGTCTGAATTCTACATAAAGGAAAAATATTAATAATAAGATTATTCTTCAAGTGTGCACTGCTAATTATGTCCAGAATGTAACTGTAGAAACACTTTTGACTGATGTGAGCTTTGTCTAATAAACATGAGTCTTCAGTGAGCTATGAAAAGTGACGCCTCTGACTTTACAATACTGGTGTCTAATTTTGCTACTGAAGATGTTAAAAATATTTCCTTGTGCTTTTCTTTTCCCTACATCCCTACTTCCCTGTCTCCAGGTGACAACACCTGAGGTGATGATGCCCAGCAGCATGTTTCTGCCAGCAGCCACTCCAGAGAAAGATGGGAACTCCACCACCGAGGAGCTGGGGAAGCAGCCTGGTGAGTGCGGGTCAGTGAGGTCCCACCAGTCCCCCAGCTCCTGTCACCTGGCTGGGGACTGCGTCTAGGGACATCTCATGGGCAATCTCCACATACCCAGCTATGTCCTGAGGACCACAGTTGGCCAGCACACGGCAGAGCAGTCTTCCCTTACCTGCACCACAAACAGTGCCCCTGGTGTCCCTGCAGGGGGGCAGAGCAGCGCAGTTCAGAGCTGA
The DNA here is from genome assembly GCF_964035555.1 of Netta rufina. NCBI lineage: Eukaryota > Metazoa > Chordata > Aves > Anseriformes > Anatidae > Netta > Netta rufina. The sequence goes on along the minus strand of NC_140136.1, from coordinate 426,947 downwards.
TGAGCACAGCTCTCACACCATTGCAATTCACATGGAAATTGTGGAAATTCTCCTTGCAAAGGAGAAGACCAGATGGGAGCAGCAAAAAAGAGACGTGGTAAGAGGGCTTAGAGAATTGATAGAGAAACCACAAGGGTTGCTGCTGCTGGCCACAGACTGTACTAACACCTCTGCTGCCATCATAGCTCAAGTACGTACACTGGGGAGGTTTCAGTTGCTGCAGTGCTTATCCAGCCCAAACCTCCTCTGCCTTGTTCATTGCCATGCTGTGTTATGAAGGCATGGATGTAAATCAATGGCTATTTAGTCCTGGCTTTGTAGTGTGATGTGAGAACATCCCAAGAACTTCATTCTGCACGAGCAGAAGAGTCTGATCTTAAACTCAGCAGGGAAACAATGTTGGTCTTCCTTCTGTGCCCTCCTGGAAAGTCTGTAGGGAATGTGGTAACAAAGACAACCATTGCTTCCTTTCAGGCAGACAGCCCCTAGGTAGTGATGCTGGTGGGACAGCACTGGCATAGGCAGGAAAGGTAGTGCTTTACTGGACACTGGGATCCCCTCTTTGGCCTCCACCCTTACCACACTCTTCTGGCAGAACTGTGCTGTTAGGCCCCGGAAAAGTGGCAGTGCACTGAGTGCTTGTTCTTTCTTCTCCCTTCCTCCCTCAAACAACTTCCTTTGAGCTGCTGCTAGCAGGACCTGAATTTCATTCCTGTTTTTAGCTTTGTTGGGACCAAGACTCAAATATTACGTTCATTTGGAGAAATCTTGCTGGAAATTAGGCAGGATATCAAAGAAAAACAGCAAAGACAGATAGGTGGCTGGACAGCCTTTGCTTAAAAGGGAGAATTAAAGGTGAGAAATGTAGTAAGGGAATGTGTATGTGTGAATGATTCTCAGATACTCAAAGTGAACAAGAAAGTAAATTGTGTAGGTTTATGTAATGGGCCATGATGAGGGTTAATGGGCTGGTATTAAAATAAATGAGTGAAGGTAGAGGAGAAATGTTGGAAATACCTATTTGTCTTGCAGAGAGAAAAAACTGACCTAGTTGGGGCAAAAATTGGTGTTGATCAGCCCTTGTGCACTGGTGTAATTTCCAGTTTTGTTGTGATTTTGTTTTCACAGAGATCTCTGAGGACTCAGGAAAGAGCGTTTTGCCATCAGAAGGTGCTGAGCACAGCAGCGATCCCAAACCTGTTGCAGCTGATCAGAGCTCTGCTCGGGACGACTCCGGTTTCCTCTGCTGGAAGAAGGGGTGCAACCAGGTGTTCAAGAGCTCAGCAGCCCTGCAGACACATTTCAATGAAGTTCATGCAAAGCGTCCGCAGCTGCCAGTGTCTGATCGCCACGTCTACAAGTACCGTTGCAACCAGTGCAGCCTGGCATTCAAAACCATCGAGAAGCTGCAGCTCCACTCGCAGTACCATGTTATCCGAGCGGCCACCATGTGCTGCCTCTGCCAGCGCAGCTTCCGAACCTTCCAGGCCTTGAAGAAGCACTTGGAAACCAGCCATCTGGAGCTGAGTGAGGCCGACATTCAGCAGCTGTATGGTGGTCTTTTGGTCAACGGGGACCTTCTTGCTATGGGCGATCCTTCGCTTGCAGAAGACCACACTATAATAGTTGAGGAAGATAAGGAGGAAGAGAGCGACTTGGAAGATAAGCAGAGCCCAACAGGTAGTGATTCGGGATCGGTACAAGAGGACTCTGGCTCAGAACCAAAACGAGCCTTACCCTTCAGGAAGGGCCCTAACTTCACTATGGAGAAATTCTTAGATCCATCTCGCCCTTACAAATGCACAGTCTGCAAGGAATCTTTCACGCAAAAAAACATTCTCCTGGTCCATTACAATTCAGTTTCTCATCTGCATAAACTGAAAAGAGCCCTCCAAGAGTCTGCTACTGGGCAGCCTGAACCTACTAGCAGCCCAGACAACAAACCCTTTAAGTGTAACACCTGTAACGTGGCCTACAGCCAGAGCTCTACCTTGGAGATCCACATGAGGTCTGTCCTGCACCAAACCAAGGCTCGCGCTGCCAAGCTAGAGGCAGCTGGGGGCAGTGGCAGTAGTAACGGAGCTGGCAATAGCAGCAGCAGCAGTCTCTCTTTGGGTTCATCCACACCAAGCCCAGTGAGCACTAGCAACAATAATACTTTCACAACTACCAACACAAGTAATTCGGGCACAACTCCCATTCCCAGCCTGCTCAACCAGGTATCCAGCGACAGCTTGGGAATTGCTCCCATAGGTAACCCTGTTAGCACTAATATCTCCTCCCCTTCTGAGCCCAAAGAGGTAAACCGAAAGAAGCTGGCAGACATGATTGCATCCAGGCAGCAGCAGCAGCAGCAGCAGCAACAGCAACAGCAGCAGCAGCAGCAGCAGCAGCAACAGCAGCAGCAACAAGCTCAGACCTTGGCACAGGCCCAGGCTCAAGTCCAGGCCCACCTGCAACAAGAACTGCAGCAACAAGCTGCTCTCCTGCAATCTCAGCTATTCAACCCAGCACTTTTGCCGCACTTTCCAATGACCACTGAGACCCTTCTGCAGCTTCAACAACAGCAGCATCTTTTGTTTCCTTTCTACATCCCCAGTGCCGAGTTCCAGCTCAATCCAGAAGTTAGCTTGCCTGTCACCAGTGGTGCTCTAACACTGACTGGCACAGGTCCGAGTTTGCTGGAGGACCTGAAGGCCCAAGTTCAGCTCCCTCAGCAGAGCCATCCACAACTCTTACAACAGCAGCAAGGTCAGCTGTCCTTGTCACAACCTCATGTCCTTATACAGCAGAGCCAGCACCCAGAGAAGAAGAATAAATCTGTAGTGAAGGAGAAAGAAAAAGAAACCCCACGGGAAAGGGAAAGTGCAGAGAGGGGAGACAATAATGCAGCATCTAAGGAGTCTTTGCCTGATAACTTAAAGCCCAAAGACAAGAAGGACTTTGTACCAGGCAGCAATTCGGAGCCCTCTTTACTGCCTCCACGTATTGCATCTGATGCAAGAGGGAATGCCACAAAAGCCTTGCTAGAAAATTTTGGCTTTGAGCTTGTCATTCAGTATAATGAAAACAAGCAGAAGGTGCAGAAGAAAAATGGGAAGACAGAGCAAGGTGAGAACTTGGAAAAGCTAGAGTGTGATACATGTGGCAAGTTCTTTTCAAATATCCTCATCCTGAAGAGCCACCAAGAGCATGTTCACCAACATTACTTTCCCTTTAAGCAGTTAGAGAGATTTGCCAAACAGTACAGAGAACACTATGACAAACTGTACCCGCTGCGGCCTCAGACCCCAGAGCCACCACCACCACCTCCACCGCCCCCACCTCCACTCCCTCCAGCACCTCCTCAGCCAGCTTCTACTCCTACCATTCCTACTTCTGCCCCACCAATTACCTCTCCTACGATTGCACCAGCCCAGCCATCTGTGCCACTCACTCAGCTCTCCATGCCAATGGAGCTCCCCATCTTTTCACCACTTATGATGCAAACCATGCCACTACAAACATTACCTGCTCAGCTGCCGCCCCAGCTTGGTCCTGTAGACCCTCTGCCTGCAGACTTGGCCCAGTTATACCAGCATCAGCTCAACCCCAGCCTTCTCCAGCAGCAGCAGAACAAGAGGCCACGGACACGAATCACTGATGACCAACTCAGAGTTCTTCGGCAGTATTTTGATATTAACAATTCCCCAAGTGAGGAACAGATCAAAGAGATGGCGGACAAATCTGGGTTACCCCAGAAAGTGATCAAGCACTGGTTTAGAAACACTCTTTTCAAAGAACGCCAGCGCAACAAGGATTCCCCATACAATTTCAGTAATCCTCCCATTACCAGCCTGGAAGAGCTGAAGATAGACTCACGGCCTCCTTCTCCAGAACCTCAAAAGCAGGAGTACTGGGGAAGCAAGCGATCCTCCCGGACACGCTTTACTGACTACCAACTCAGAGTCCTGCAGGACTTCTTTGATGCCAATGCTTATCCAAAGGATGATGAATTTGAGCAGCTTTCTAATTTGCTGAACCTGCCAACACGTGTCATAGTGGTGTGGTTCCAGAATGCCCGTCAAAAAGCTAGGAAAAACTATGAGAATCAGGGAGAAGGCAAAGATGGAGAACGGCGGGAGCTCACAAATGACAGATACATTAGAACAAGCAACTTGAACTACCAATGTAAAAAGTGCAGCCTAGTTTTTCAGCGCATTTTTGATCTCATTAAACACCAGAAAAAGCTTTGTTACAAAGATGAGGATGAAGACGGACAGGATGATAGCCAGAATGAAGACTCTATGGATGCAATGGAGCTCTTGACTCCAACCAGTTCCTCCTGCAGCACACCAATGCCCTCACAAGCTTACAGCACACCTACATCTTCAGCTAATGCAACCTCCTCAGCTTTTCTGCAGCTCACAGCAGAGGCAGACGATTCCTCCACCTATAGCTCTAAAGTAGAAGCTACAGATGAGAAACCAAAGCAGTCTGAACCTCCAAGTACACAGCAAAACCAAACTCAAGAGAAGCAAGTGCAACCAAAGCAAGAGTCTCAGCAGCAACAGGACCAAGGAGAACAAAAGACAAATTCAGCACACCAAAAGATTTCACAGTTATCCTCCCCCTCTTCATTACAACAGCCACCTCCCCCTCCTCAGCCCCCTCAGTGTTCTTTGTCACAGTCAAGCCCAAGTCCATCTCAGCTGTCACATCTCTCCCTCAAACCCATCCACACATCCACCCCTCAACAGCTGGCAAACCTACCTCCTCAGCTAATCCCATACCAGTGTGACCAGTGTAAGCTGGCATTTCCTTCCTTTGAGCATTGGCAGGAGCATCAGCAGCTTCATTTTCTGAGTGCACAAAACCAGTTTATTCACCCCCCGTTCCTGGACAGAACGCTGGATATGCCTTTCATGCTTTTTGATCCCAGTAATCCACTACTTGCGAGCCAGCTGCTATCGGGTACATTACCACAGATTCCAGCAAGCTCCGCTACTTCTCCATCAACTCCAACATCCACAATGAACACACTGAAGAGAAAGCTGGAGGAAAAGGCCAGCGCAAGCCCTGGAGAAAATGACAGTGGGACTGGAGGAGAAGAACCTCAAAGGGATAAACGTCTAAGGACAACAATTACCCCAGAGCAGCTGGAAATTCTTTATCAGAAATACTTGCTAGACTCCAACCCAACACGGAAAATGTTGGATCACATTGCACATGAAGTGGGCTTGAAGAAACGTGTTGTGCAAGTTTGGTTTCAGAACACCCGTGCGCGGGAAAGGAAGGGACAGTTCAGAGCTGTAGGGCCTGCCCAAGCCCATAGACGTTGTCCATTCTGCCGGGCTCTCTTTAAAGCAAAGACAGCTCTGGAAGCTCACATCCGATCCCGCCACTGGCATGAGGCCAAGAGAGCCGGATACAACTTGACGTTGTCTGCTATGCTCTTAGATTGCGATGGGGGACTCCAGATGAAGGGAGACATCTTTGATGGAGCAAGCTTTTCCCACATGCCACCAACTAGTAGTGATGGTCAGAGTGTTCCTCTCTCCCCAGTGAACAAGAGCATGGAACTGTCACCTCGGACTCTGCTGAGTCCATCCTCCATCAAGGTGGAAGGGATAGAAGACTTTGAGAGTCCCTCCATGTCCTCGGTCAACCTGAGCTTTGACCAGACAAAGCTGGACAATGATGACTGCTCTTCTGTCAACACTGCAATCACAGACACTACAACAGGAGATGAAGGGAATGCAGACAACGATAGCGCAACAGGGATTGCAACTGAAACCAAATCTGCATCAGGACCCAGTGAAGGTCTCACAAAAGCTGCCATGATAGCAATGTCTGAATATGAAGATCGTCTGTCTTCTGGCCTGGTCAGCCCAGCTCCCAGCTTTTACAGCAAAGAGTACGATAATGAAGGTACTGTGGACTATAGTGAAACATCCAGCCTTGCAGATCCCTGCTCACCCAGCCCTGGTGCAAGTGGTTCAGCCAGCAAGTCTGGGGAGAGTGGGGATCGGCCCGGACAGAAACGCTTTCGCACTCAGATGACTAATCTCCAGCTAAAAGTTCTTAAGTCGTGCTTTAATGACTACAGGACACCTACCATGCTGGAGTGTGAGGTCTTGGGCAATGACATTGGACTGCCAAAGAGAGTTGTTCAGGTCTGGTTCCAAAATGCTCGGGCAAAGGAGAAGAAGTCCAAACTCAGCATGGCCAAGCATTTTGGTATAAACCAAACAAGTTATGAGGGACCCAAAACAGAGTGCACTTTGTGTGGCATCAAGTACAGCGCTCGACTGTCTGTACGTGACCATATCTTCTCTCAACAGCATATCTCCAAAGTTAAAGAAACCATTGGAAGCCAGTTGGATAAGGAAAAGGAGTATTTTGACCCTGCTACTGTACGTCAGTTGATGGCTCAGCAGGAGCTGGACCGGATCAAAAAAGCCAATGAGGTTCTTGGTCTGGCAGCTCAACAGCAGGGCATGTTTGATAACACCCCTCTGCAAGCTCTTAACCTTCCTGCTGCGTACCCAGCACTACAGGGCATCCCTCCAGTCTTGCTCCCAGGCCTCAACAGCCCATCCTTACCAGGCTTCACTCCATCCAACACAGGTGGGTATGGATGTTATCACACTACCCAGAAACACAGCTTAACCTGATGCATCTTTAGCACAAGTGGATGTTCCCTTCAGAGTGACCAGTAATAGGATACTTGGCCCTTTAGTTACGCATGTTTACTTGAGAGCAAATAGGCATTGGGTGTTTTATCTTTAATTCCTGAATTCATTTTTCTAGCAAAATCTGAAATAAAGCAATGTTGCATATCTATGTTATGCTAGCACAGACTTAAAATTCTGATGCACTTTCAAGGAAATGGAAAATAGAGGATTTATCAAATAGAACATGAAAAGGACTAATGTACCGAATGCATTGTTCATTATATCTTTCCTTTTGATATTAAATTCAGTTTATGCAATGCCATCCCAAGTTTTCAGTAATTCTGAACTGTTTCCAGGGAAAATGTAATGTGCCTGGTAGTAGTGGTGACAGAATCTGGAGCATCTTTATGTAACGCCCTTATAGTGACCTCCAGGACAAATCCTGATGGGGTGGTGGGTTGTTTTTGAGCTATGAGGTGGGAACTGCCTGAAAATACCTTCCCAACCAAAAACAGCGTAGTTGTAGGATAAATCTAATTTGTGTTTTAATAGGATATTTCTTAACAATACTACATAACAATGAAATTTGGCATAGTCCTTTGGATGGCCTAATTCCACATATTGGATGCTCTTTTCCCTTGTACCTGATGGCGGGCTGGAAAGCATACGATGTATAGCAAATACTATCAGTAGAAGGTACTATTCAGTACACTAGACCTAGAAAAGTTGATTCAAGGATTATTTCACCCCTGCTGCATCTGTGGCATCCCAAGGATATGCTTGCATCTGAATTGCAACTCGTGACAGAGCTAATTGATGTTCTCTAGCAGACCTGCTTTCAGTTGGCAGACTTCTCTGTTTACTTGATGATACCTATTCAAGTTGCCTCTCACCAGGGCCACTCTGCATTTGCAAAGATATCCCAAGAACTGATTCTAGTGTCCTGTCTCAGCAACAGGCTGAGTCTGTCTCAGATGGAAAATGCCGTCATGCCTGGTCCTGCTACAGCATATGCCAGTACGCACCTTTGTTTTCTATACTGCACTGATACTGCTGTAACACCATTAGGCTGTGTCCAGAAACAATAACTTTCTCTTAGTGTACTGAACTAATTGGCTAATGATAAGTTATAATCCTTGGTATAAAGTATAAATGTTATCTAAGCATCTTCCTGGCTTCTTATTCAGAAACTGGAGTGATAGCAGTCTTCAAAAAGACTTTCTGATGCTTTTTGTCAGCAGGCCATTTTGTAAGTTCTTTTTTCAACAGATTGAAGAACTGAGTGCTGGTGCTGCCAGGTAACATGATAGTGTCATATTAATCGAATTGCCTTCTTCATTTGTCATGCAGGAGGTAAATCTTTGGATAAGCAAATCAAAATCTTAGTAAAAAAAATAGCTGGCTTGAGCAGTTAGGTGGAACTTGGAACAGCTTATCTGACATTTGCAAGGGAGGCTGGTTGCAGAGTTGTTCAGAATAAATCACATCACTAGAACCTGAAGTTAGTATGTTGTTACAATGACATTGGGTATAATATCCTAAAGAGAGCATTAAGGACCCATGACTCAAATCAGGCATCCTTCTATCCCCTGGGAAATGGCTCTGTTCACCTTTTTCTCCACAACTATTCATCTCTGAAGTATCTTCCGCTGGCAAATGGACAAGAGTTGGGTTCTGGTCTTTCCAAATATGATCCGTACTCTTGGAGTCAAGATCCTTCTCTCCCCTGGAGCAGCATGGGGATTACATTGTAGTGTGGTTGCTGGTGTTCATGTCAGAAGCAGAAGAGATCAGAGTAAGTTTATCTAGAAAAGTTTTCTATTAGGAGTTAGGGCCTCTGCAAGGTTTTTTTGCATAGTTACAGAATTCCTTCCACCCCCACCCCACCCCGAGTAGATAAAATAGTGACAATGGGTGTAGGATAGTCCATTGTAATTAAGCCATCTTTAAAAACAGTTGCTGTGAGATGTTCTTCTGTCTGGGGCTGCTGCCCATTCCTGCTCCTTGAGTGTAGTCTTAGGCATGTGCCTGATGGGGATCTTTGTGTGCCAGGATATTTTCATGCTATTTCTTTCCAACAGATCTTGGTTCAGTGGCCAGAAGTAAGCCAAAATGATTTCTTTGGCAAATTACATTGTCAGCCTATCACAGATCAGCTCTATGCTCTTTACTTAGTACCCCAAGTTTATAACAAGATCTAAAATTACTTTTTTGTGCTTCAATATATATGTTGCCTTTATTTTTCTCCAAAGATCAGTATGTGTCTTGGGGAGATGGGGCTACATACTATGAATGTTAAGAGTAATCAGTGACTGTCTAGGCAGGACTAAGCTATTTAGAAAGTCAAACAGACTATTTGTGGCCTTTAGATAAAGCTCCAAAGGTCAGGCCATCTCAGCTCAAAGCCTGTCGAAACAGATAAGGCTGTGCATCCAGGAATGTTATGAATTAGCTGCTGCTCCTGTGCTTGAACCTCTCAGGGACTGTTCAACTAGGGAACATCAGTTTCAATGGCATCTATCCATAATATCCCCTTATCTGAAATCTATAAGGCTGCTGCGTCGAGGCTCACTTCATACCTTTACAAATCACTATTGTCTCAATACAGCATCAAGAGCAGTTGCAGGTCTCAGAAGGGCTTTGCTTCAGTCATCGTTGAATTCTCCAGGGCTCTTATCCTGCCTCTTCCTCAAGCCCTGCTGCTCGCTTCCTTTACCAGGCTGTCCTCTGCAGAGCCACATCAGTTTTGTCCAGCTCTGCATGCAGGTCTCCAAACAAAGCCAGGGGGTGAATGCAACACCATAGCCAAATGAACTGTTTATACTAGGGTGTAGTGCAGCCAGGATTTGGAGACTGCTGTGCCCCACTTTGCTGCCAACTGCTACTCAAAATACGATGCTGCAAGAAGGTTGTTCCTTTGCTGTATTCTGAGCAGTACAAATTCAGTGACACCCATAGTTACTGAATGAGCTACATTCCAGGAAAGGAATGAAGTTTGATCTAAAGAGAACGAGTCCAGGGGACTGGGATAACTCCACTGTACAGGGGACAACAGCCAGAAAGTCTGGCTGAACTTATACAAGAAAGCCAGGTGCATTGTTTGTGTTGAGTAGTTTCTTCAGGACATTTGCATCTGTTCAGCTGTCTGTGATACGTGGAGGTTTTCTCTCTTTGGTTTACAGAATCACAGAATAAATTAGGTTGAAAAGAACCTCTAGAGGTCACCTGGTCCAAACACCCTGCTCAGGCAGGGCCACCTAGAGCAGGTTGTGAATAACTGACTCATTTTCGAAATGGCAGTATTTTCTGGTTTGCTGTCACCCTGCATCTGTGCATCACAAGAGAGACGTGTTTGGGCTGCCTTGCTTCCAGCCACAGGAAGGGAAAGTGGGCACCCAGAGAGGCAGCTTGCCGGGGAAGCCCAGCTGCTTCTCCAGGAGCCACCTGGGTTCCCACACGCCAGCCCCCTGCCCCGGGTGCCTCCGCTCTCAGCACCAGCTCTCACCCAGCAGCCCTTCTCCAAAGCTCCTTCTATCCTTGAGCCACCTCAGGCTCCTCATCAGCCTTCCCACACATCCGCTTTGTTCCCTCACCAAATGCCCTCAGCTGCCCCAGCCCTGAGGTCACTCGGGTGTCCCTCTGCCATCTGCAGGGGGAAAACAGCCCCGTGGCTGCCGGCTGCTCTCGCCCTGAGCCGCGGGAGCTCCTCAGCAGCTCACCACTGGTGGGTCATGGCAGATGTCTGTCCGTCTGTCCTCGCCCGATAAGGGGTAGTGCAAGGATCTGGAATATTGAGGGGCACATCAGGCTTTATCCATGGTAGCTCTTCGTAGGACATCTCCTTATCCAGTGTTTTCCAACTAGAGAGCAGTCGATTTTGCCAAGCATTAGGAGCACACAGAAGTTGGCAGCTGCGGCTCTTCCCTGGGGAAGAGCAAGCTGATAAACTAGGAGAGAACAGGATGAGGAACACATCCCTTTTCTACACCCCTCTGGCATTCCCCACCTTCCTCCTTTCCATTTCCCCTGCCCCACTCCTTCGCATACATTTTAAGTATTTTCATAATCCAGCACTAACTAGCTTACGTGAAATGGCAGATGAAAACACCATCTCACCTGAAGCGTCATGGGCAGCCAGCACTGCGTGGCCATGGGTGACAGGGCTGATGGGCACCGGGGGGTGCGGGCATCCCCGTGCCCAGGGGAAGCGGGGCTGGCACCCAGGCACCCCAACATGAGCCACGCAGCACGGGGCTGGTGTCACTGTCCCTGCCACAGTCACTGCCCCTGCGTGGAGAAGGGCGTGCAGGGGCACTCGTGGGGTGTCCTGGGGTCACCCTGCTTCGTGCTTGCCACCTGCCCTGCACTGACTCCTCACCTCTCTCTCCTCCCTCTTGCAGCTTTAACTTCTCCCAAACCCAACCTGATGGGCCTACCCAGCACAAGCGTCCCTTCGCCCGGACTCCCCACCTCTGGATTACCAAATAAGCAGCCCCCGGCCGCTCTGAGCTCGCCCACTCCGGCACAAGCCACGGCGGCCGTGGCCCCGCAGCAGCCGCCGGCAACAACCCCACAGCCGCAGCAGCAGCAGCCGCCCCCGCCGCAGCGCAAGGAGAAGGAGAGCGAGAAGGCAAAAGAGAAGGAAAAGGCACCCAAGGGGAAGGGGGACCCCCTGCCGGGGCCCAAGAAGGAGAAGGGGGAGGCGCCAGCAGGTGCCCTCTCGGCCCCGCTGCCTGCCATGGAGTATGCGGTGGAGCCTGCCCAGCTGCAGGCACTGCAGGCCGCCCTGAATTCGGACCCCACCACCTTGCTGACGAGCCAGTTCCTGCCCTACTTCGTCCCCGGGTTTTCCCCCTACTACGCCCCGCAGATCCCTGGCGCCCTGCAGAGCGGGTACCTGCAGCCCATGTACGGGATGGAGGGGCTCTTCCCCTACAGCCCTGCACTGTCGCAGGCGCTGCTGGGGCTGTCCCCCGGCTCCCTGCTGCAGCAGTACCAGCAATACCAGCAGAGTCTGCAGGAGGCATTGCAGCAGCAGCAGCGGCAAGCGCAGCAGCAGCAGCAGCAGCAGCAGCAGCAGAAAGCGCAGCAGCCCAAAGGAAGCCAAACCCCCGTCCCCACGGGGGCTGCCACCCCGGACAAAGACCCTGCCAAAGAACCCCCCAAGCAAGAAGAGCAGAAGAATGCACCCCGCGAGGTGTCCCCCCTCCTGCCCAAACCCCCAGAAGAGCCCGAAGCGGAAGGCAAGGGTGCGGACTCCCTCTGCGACCCCTTCATCGTCCCGAAGGTGCAGTACAAGCTGGTCTGCCGCAAGTGCCAGGCGGGCTTCGGCGACCAGGAGGCGGCCAGCGACCACCTGAAGTCCCTCTGCTTCTTCGGCCAGTCCATGGCGAACCTGCAAGAGATGGTGCTTCACGTGCCCACCGGCAGCGGCCAGGGCAGCGGCTCGTACCAGTGCGTGGCGTGCGAGAGCACGGTGTGTGGGGACGAAGCCCTCAGTCAGCATCTCGAGTCAGCCCCGCACAAACACCGAACAATCACAAGAGCAGCAAGAAACGCCAAAGAGCACCCCAGTCTATTACCTCACTCTGCCTGCCCCCCCGACCCCAGCACCGCATCTACCTCGCAGTCGGCCGCTCACTCAAACGACAGCCCCCCGCCCCCCCGGCCTCCCCCGGCTTCCCCCCACGCCTCCAGAAAGCCCTGGCCCCCGGCAGCCCCCCGCGCCCCGCCGGGGAAGCCGCCGCCGCCGCCTTTCCCTCCTCTCTCCTCATCTTCAACGGTTACCTCAAGTTCATGCAGCACCTCAGGGGTTCAGCCCTCGATGCCAACAGACGACTATTCGGAGGAGTCTGACACGGATCTTAGCCAAAAGTCAGATGGACCGGCGAGCCCGGCGGAGGGGCCCCGGGACCCCGGCTGCCCTAAGGACAGTGGTCTAGCTAGCGTAGGAATGGACACCTTCAGATTGTAAGCTTTGAAGATGAACAATGAAAATTTAAATAAAAAAGTTAATAACAAACCAATTTCAAAAATAGACTAACTGCAATTCCAAAGCTTCTAACCAAAAAAAGAAAAAAGAAAAAAGAAAAAGCGTGGGTTGTTTTCCCATATAACGATGCCGGTGGGTTTTACATTTCTTTTTTCCTTTCCTTTTAATAAAATAAAACTTAAAAAAAAAAATCTGTTACATTTGTCCTTTCGAAGGTACTGTTGGTCTGGGAGACGAAAGCCCGTGCTGCCTCCTTACTGTCTTCGGAGCTTAAGCCCCTTGTATATTGCCCCTTTTCAATAACGCCCCACGTCGATAGCACAGCAGAGGCCGGCATGCACTGTATGGGAAAGCAGCCCACCTTGTTACAGTTTTAAATTTCTTGCTATCTTAGCATTCAGATACCAATGGCTTGCTAAAAGAAAAAAGAAATGTAATGTCTTTTTATTCTCAGGTCAATCGCTCACACTTTGTTCTGTTTTCAGAATCATTGTTTTATATATATATATATAATTTCTTTTGTTTGTTTTTGGGTTTTTTGTTTTGTTTTGTTTTCGTTCCAGAAAAGGTTGGGTTTTTTGTTTTTGTTTTCTTTTTTTTTTTGTTCGTTTGTTTGTTTTTTTGTTAATTTAAAATGGGCAGAAAGTATTCAAGAGAAAATCAATGTGAACTGCTTTAGCTTTTCGGGGATTCTAAGGGTAGCTTTTCTGCTGAAGCCAATTTCAAGGGGAAAAGTTAAGCACTCCCACTTTTCAGAAAAAAATAAACCACAAAGAGTGTTGAGGACTCGGAGCTTAAAAAAAATAAGTTTTAAAACAACTGACTTTCTGTATTTATGATAGATATGACCATTTTTGGTGTTGAGTAGATTGTTGCATTGGAAATGAACTGAAGCAGTATGGTAGATTTAAAAGAAAAAACCCTTTTGTGTACATTTAGCTTTTGTATGGTCCAGCTGACGGCTTCTCATTTGATGTTGTCTTGTTCATTCCTAGCCAGATAGATTGCAATCCATTGACTCGCCTAAGCTTTTCTCCCCTTTGTACCTTTACTCCCCGTTTTCCCCATCCTGTAATCTTCCACTTATGGTTGCTACCTTCATTTCTTAGAGGGTGGTTGCATAATTATTTTATAAAAACTAAAGAAAGAAGTTCAAAGGGTTTTGGGGGGTCAGTAGGATCCCTTGCAGAATATTTTTTGTTGGGGGTTTGAAACTTTTTAAGGCGTATACATACAATTTACCTATGTCTGTTACCCTTGTGCACTTATCTCTTTCTTATTTTCCATTTTTCCTGTTTTTGTTTTTTTTTCCTCTTCTTTTCCTCATTTTGTAAATGCTTCAAAAACTCTGTTCCTAACTATAAGCATTTGTTTCTGTTTGTGTAATTAGGCTGCACTCTGTTCCTTCTTTTGAAAAAAAAAAAAAAAAAAGTTTTTGTTACATTTTTTTTCTCTAAAGAAAATTCATGCTTTAAATAAAATCCAAAGACATACCCTTTCACCACTGGTGCAGAATGAGCAAAAAGGATTCTTTTTACTTGAGAATTTGTTTCTGATTTAAACAAACAAGTCTAAGTTTAAATAAAGAATAAAAAAAGTACCCAGGTTGTTATCTGTGCTTCTTCTGCAAGCAGAGAGACAACTCTTAATGAAAATCCAGCATACCAAAAGGCAGGTTTCAGTTCTGAAGTTGTGTCCCTGTGCTAGGCAGCCTGAGCAGTGAGTGCCCAGAGACGCAGCTAGCGATGCACAGAAAGAGGCTCTCTGTGAGGCGTTTGTGCTTACGTTGATCTCTGTGCTCCTGTTTGTGGAAAACACGCCGACATACACGCACACACGCACGCACGCACTCACACGTCTTTTGTGGTCTGGACTTTGAAAGGAAAACTTTGTGCTGCTAAAATGTAGATTCTGGAGACAAATAGATGCTTGCTTTCACTTCCATAGCCAAATGTCAACAGAAACGGTCTCCTTTCCCCCCCGTTTCCTCTTCCCCGAAAGTGTGAGAGCCTTCTCCCTGTCATCCTCATCCTCCTCCTGCTTCAAAGGGAACTTCGAAGACTGTGAACGCAGGTTCCTCCCGCCGCCTTCGGGCTTCTCCTCCCAGGGCTGAAGCCGCTCATCGACTCTGCAAGAGACTGGAGCATCCTGAGAGACGAACGTGGGTTTCATTTTTTAGCGGGACTCTTTTATTTTTACAGATTTTTGGTTTTAGTTTGATGAAAGACTAGATCCTGAACTGTTGTACATATTTCTAACTAGGCTAATGCACAGTGCAAATTCCTTTTTTAATTGTTTTTTAAGTAGACGATACTAAAGAGAATACCATCTAATATTCCTACCAGTATCCAGTTGTAGCATAAGGTGTCAAAAATGAAAACAAGTACACAAAATGCGTTTGCTGTTTTAACAAACTGTTTTCTTTTAACAAAAGTTCTTGTATTTCTCCCCGTGTTTGAGATGAACATTTTTTAAATTCTAAAGTTGTACAGTTTTGTTTTTCCATTATTTTATCTTGTTTGTAATTCTATGAAATATATATATATATATATTTTTTGCCATTTAACTGTTGTATGTTACTCTGTCTGTATCATATAGAAATTTTTCTGTTTGTTCTGTTTTTTGATTATGTGATACAAGTTAACAATTTAACACTAGCTTTATCTGTCAAATTCTGCGAGGTCTCTTTGAAATCCTTTTGTTCTGTTGGTTTTGTTTTGTTTTTGTTTTTTTTTAATTATATTGCTTGGTCATAGTGCAATTTCCCTCTCCTTCTTCCCCCTCCTCCTTCCCACCCACTAAAAGGTTTTATAAATTCATTTCCTTGTATTTTTTGTAAATGTTTCTAGAGACTTCCAGTGCGAGGTTGCCTCCTCCTCTCGCAGTCCCCACGCTATGGGGTGGGATGGCCGCGGGATGCGCCGTTCCCGGCTGCCCGAGGCCGACGGCTGGGACTGGACGCCCCCCGCCCGGCGGCCCCATGGGACCCCGCGTCCCAGCCCCGCGCCCGCAGAGCCATGGTGGGAGCAGGGGCGGCCCCGCGGAGCCTTTTTGAGATCTGCCCTTGTCAGCTAAGGTCGGAAGGCCAGGGGCCGGGCAGAGCGGGGCAAGCAGGGCATGAGGAAAAGATTTTAAACTTAGCATTGAGCGGGTTTCTGTTTTATTTTTAATAAAAAGCTTTTTTAAGTGGTGAAGATGGCCAAAGTTTCATACAACTGAGAATAAAGTAAGGCGTAAGGCGTGTTGGGGCCACCCGCGCCCGCTGGGCAGGCGGGGCGGGAGCTGGCGAGGGAGGCACCGGCACGGCCAGCACACTCGGTGTTCGTGGAAATATATTTTGCTTTAGAAAAAAAAAAAAAAAACTTTTAAATAGAAGCAGAAATTGGGTTGGTTGGTTGGTTGGTTGGTTGGCTGGTTGGTTGGTTGGTTGGTTGGTTTATTGGCGCTGAGATACTGCCCACTGTGAATCACAAAGCTTTGACTATTTTTTTTGTTTTTATTTCTGGGGGGCGAGTTTGGGTAGAACAGAAAGCATAAATGAGGTGAAGAGGGATATGAACAGCCTTTGCAATGTACAAAAAATAGAGCAAGTGAAACCAAAAATGATGTTCTTGGTGTTTTTCTATAATGTAGTCTTGTTAGCTTTTTTTGTTACTGTAACAATGCTGATCTCGAACTGTACCAAAATACATGGAGACTAACAGAAACAGAAACCACATGGAACTTTCAAAACTTTAAAAAGATTTGTCACAAAAGACTTTGTTGTCATAGTTGAGTTGACTGTAGATGGTAATTGAATATACTCCTTTGGAAATATTTCATCACGTATGTTTCCTGCTCATTGTGATACATTAAAAAAAAAAAAAAAATGAGCAAAAGCTCTCGTCTCCAATGTCCCCGCTTGTGCGGTGCAGGGTCTGCGTCGGGTGGGTGAGCGGCGCGCGGCACGGCGGGACTCGTGCGTCCACCTGAGGCCGCGCACCCACGCCGACGGGCGGGTGCTCGCACGGAGCCGCGTGTACGTGTGCACAAGCCCTCGTGCCGTGCCGGTACACGCACAGGCACACGCGCATCCGCTTTCTCCCCGAAGCACCTGGGTGTCCGAGGGCCCGCCAGTGTGGAAGTGCTTGGGCTGATGCTGTGAATTAATGCGAACGTGGAAGTAATGAGCCAAATAGCGCAATTCATATTATGGCTTTGGGATGCATTGTATATGAAAAAGACATTATAAGTGCATTCAATTTTACTAAATGATTGTGTAAGAATTCTGGGCATACTGCTGTAATTAACGGTTAAAGGGAAAGCATGATGCCCATAGGAGCTGAGGTCATCTTGAAACCTGTAGACTAGAAGTGAACTAGAATCACCATCTGTCTTCTACCGATTAAACCAAAAGGAGACGAAGGTAAGAAAGGTGAGTAGCTGATTCACTGCTCCTACCTTTGCTTGTGGTACCTCTATCTCCAGAGCAGAGCTTGAGCAGGGACAAACACTTTTGAAACTGCCGACTGTTAAAAGCACATTTCTTTTACCAAAATTTGCCCCTTGCAGCAGAAAATGTTTGAAATTCATTAGTAAGGGCCACATCCAAGAGAGAGCCTCAGGGGCTACCATTCATCTCTAATTTATAACTGCAGCAATAAATAATTAAAAAAAAAAAAAAAAAAACAGGTGGGATGAGAAGTGTGTTTAGTGTGGGTGTCCTTGGATGGTCTGCTGCTGCCTTTGCAGCGAGGGGCTTCCTCTGCCTGGGGGAGCGGGAGCCCGGAGCTGCAGCTCAGCCAGAGCAAGGAGGTTGCAGGGAGGAAATCTTGCAGCTATTGAGGACATGGGGGTGTTCTTTAATTAATGAGGTCAGCACATTGACTTGCAAGCCACTAAGTTCAATAATAGGGTTGCTGATGTGGCTTCATGAAAAAGAAAATGGAAAAAAAAAATAAATAATACAGATTCAGGCTCCAAAAATACATGAATTATGAAATAAAGCAGGTCAAAATTGCCAAGCCCCCAGTGACTCCTAGCAGTACAGTCTAACCTAACCAAGTCATCCAGGACTTAGCCCAAGCACGCAGCCCTGGGAGCAGGAGGTGCCGCTCCTCCAGGCTCTGAGAGAGCAAGAGCAAGTGCACTCGAATGCGCCCTTCAGCTCAGCACCCCAAAGCCGTCAACAGCAACAAAATCATACTGACTGTGTAGTGGGCAGCTTTTGGGGCTTTTGTAGCTTTGTGTAATGGCTCAATGTTGCTTGCACATTTTTCCTTGTCAAATAATTTCTCTTCAGAAGGTCTATAGAAGAGCTTGGCTGGGTTTTCCACTAGTAAGTGCGCAGGGCTCTTTGAGGATAGCCTACGTTTCTGGCATATGGAGCTGCAGTACTTCAGGAGACACAGTCTGGCAGGCTACATACCTATTCCACAAATCACGTTATGAAGTGTGCATATTAGCTAGCTTCATATTTGTTAAAAAAAAAAAAACAAAAAACAAAAAACTGAACAAAACCTAAGCATGTTTTGGGAAGAGCAGGTCTGGTGTGGTACAGCCAGGCTGAATTTATTGGGATTTATCGCCTGGCTCAGAGCCCAGGTACAAAAGCATTGAGCCCAGGCATTTAGCAGCGATATGGCTGCAAACCAACAACTTCAAAGAGCAGACACTGAGCAGAGGGGGTGTGTTCAGGTGCAGAGGTTCCTCCTCTCCTCCCTGCCCGAGGGAAAGCTGAGCCCCCTGACTCAGCCACAGTTTCCCATCCCTGCGGGCAGCAGCCAAGCCGCTGGCACAGGGCCTGCTCCTCCCTGCCACCGGGCTGCCTGCTCCTGTCCCAGGCTTGGGTCTTGCATTTCCCCTCTGCTGTGAGGTGAGGATCTGGATGGCCTCCTGGCTGATTTGTTGTGGGGTTTTTGTTTTGTTTTGTTGCTGTTGTTTTCTAATGGAAAAAATCCATTCTGCATTTTCTACAAACAGATGGGACTGCAGCAGGAACGGGGTCACCAGCACTACCCTTCCACTGGTGTTTGCACTGTACCGCGTTAATGACTTCAGTGTTGTACAGAGACCTGCAGTTTTGTAAGTTTATTATGTAACATTGCTATTTATTCCTAGGTTGAATTCCAGTTAAAAACAGCTATGCTTGAGAAAGCATCTCTCTAATGCTCAGAAAGGTGTAAATGGCTAGTAGCTGCACAAGCCGCAAACTAAAAACCGCTGCAAGTGCCTATCTGTTTAGAGTAGTGCATCAGCTGAAATTGTGCAAACCTCTGACAGAAATAAAAAGGTTTTTCCATGCTGTGATTCTGGTAAGAGGAGACTGGGAGTGATTTTTTTTAATAACCTTTCACTGCCGTCACCTTAAAGACAAGAAAGAGACTTAGCTCTTTCTAGTACACTCTTACAGGCCCAAAGAAAAATAATAATAATAATAATAAAAGCAGAACAATGATCACTTGTCTGCTCAAGACAAAAATATTGCAGATGTGTTTTGAGCAGAGTTGCTGTCTGGAGGATGCTTCCACCTTCCAGTACAGCTTGCGGTTTGCTGTTATTCACAGAGGAGAAGAGGGGACTTTGCCATCTGTACAGGGCTCAGCTGTGCCGGGGAAGCGGCCCGGGCAGTCCCCACCACAGACCCAGGCTCCAGGTGAGGCAGCAAGGACAAAGCTCAGTGCCACCAAGTGACAGAAGGGCTGCATTTGTAGATGTGTCTTGGACACAAAGAGGCTGATCCCAGGGACTCAAGCAAGACCAAAAGAAACCCCCAAACCCTGCCAACTCCCAGTGAGACCATGAGGAAGTGCCTGCCCTTCTGCCTTTGCTGCAGGAGCCCAGCGCCCGGTGCATCACAGGAGCATTGGGGGGGGGGGGGGGGGGGAGAGAGGACACGGACGGACAGAGAGGGACTGGCCCTGCAGCCCTCACTGTCACAGCAGCCCACGAGCAGCATGGACACCCCCTGTCTCTCCCAAGAGCAGCAGATCTGGCCATGTCACTTCTGCAGCCAGGTCCCTGCTGAACTGAGCAGGGTCCTGCATTAACCTCTTTGCTAAATGACATGTGAAGTCTGCTAAGAAAGCTGGCTTGTCTAATGCAGACAGATGCTCTGAGAAACTGCCACCAGGCTCAGGCTGTGCCAGCAGTGGTGAAGGGTTAACTCCATCAGTACTTAAACTACAAATGTGGAGCCCATTCTCTCCTCCAAGCTCGTTAACAATGTACACCTGATGATCTAAAGCACTAGAGAGTCATTTTAATTAACGCTCTGCCAGAGGGGATGTGGTGAAGACACTGATTTCACTCCAATGACTTTCTATTTTGGTATATTGCAGAATCGGTGCATTACTTCCCCAGGCTGATGCGGTGAGCTAATCTGACAGCTGCACGGGCTCTCCCGGGGCAGCTCAGTGCCGAGGTGCTGCCACCATCCCTGGCCGAGGACGTGGCTCCCCGCCAGGCTGCACAGCACTGGCCCCAGCGGCTCGTCCCTGCTGTATCCATGCTTGGTCCCTGGTGGGACAAGGCCGCCCTCCCCTACCACCAGTGGGGCGTGGGCACAGCGCAGAAACTAGAGGCAAAGCCTGGGCTGGGGGCACCCGGCTGTGCCCCCGTCTCTACTGGCCGCAGGCAGATGCAGCCCCCCCGAGGGAGCCCAAGCTGTGGAGGAGCTGCTGCCGGCGGAGCTCCAGCTCTCCCGCGGCCTCTGCTGTGATGGAAGAGAGACTTCACACTGCGCCCCAGAGAAAAGATAGCGGTACCTATAAATGGTATTGTGCTGTTGGTTAGATGGTAGCATGATGTTACTTAATTAATGTTTTAATACCCTAGGCATCTTCTGTGCCGTATAATTCATATCGATTCAGCTGTGAGCATGTTCAGTTAAAAAGACTCTCTTTCCTAAGCAAACTTTCAATTATATTGAATTGTCACAGCAAAAAAGGGCCTTTTCTCAGCATGGGGGAAGGGATTCACTACCAAACTGCTGCCGGCCTGGCCAGGCACACACGTGCACAAGCCCACACAGTCATGCACTCAGTGCACACCTCCCAGCCCCCTGAGCCACCAGTGCCAACTCCAGCACTGCAACACTGCCAGACGTCACCATGCCCAGTCAGCCGTGGCAATGGGGTTCCCTCCAGCCTGCGTCCAGTCAAAGCAGCCTGTCCTCTCCAGCTGCTGCTGGGCCCTGGGGAGGTCGGTCCCAGCCCTGTGCCAGAGCCTGCCACCAGCATGGGTACGCACTCCTCCGGGATGGGGCCAGGCGAGCGCCTTGATACACAGCCACCCTTGCCGGTGCCGTGGAAGCAAAATCACCAGCACCTAGCAAAGCAGTGCTTGGAGGTGCTGGCGATTTTTTAAAAAGATTTAAGTTTGCTTTCAGCAATGGAAGAATATCTTGTTATTGTGGAAAGAGAAAATGTCCCTGAGAGCAGAGAGACATGGCACAATGACTCGGCCACGTGTGTCCTGGCAGCTTTGTCACCAGCCCCAGCCACAATCACAGCCTGCCAGCCCCGCTGAGCTCATCGTGCCCGGAATGGGGGACATGCAGGCTGCTCCCCAAACAGGCCATCTTTCTACTAAGGAGCTTTATTAAAGACTTCTATGTAGTTTCATAAGTAACAAGGAAAAGATAAAAATTCTGTATTTTCATTACTCCTTATTTTGACAGTCCGCTGAACAAAAACACAAAGCGCATCTCCTGCTGCCCCTTGCTCCCTGGCTCTGCCTCTTTCTCCCATGGAGTTCAAATTAAAGAAGGCGAAAATTGAAGCTGTTGTACGCAAGGCGATTGCAACATGCATATTTGATTTTTATGATGGATCTAAATTGCTGAATAAGGCCGTGGAACAAAGGGAGACTGCGGCTTCCTGCCCATCACAGACAGGCAGCCACTGCAGAACAAAAGCGCCAGCCATTAGGGGCTCAGCAGGGAGACACATTATATAAATGACTTTGTTTCTCTGCCCCTTCCCCCCCACGGGGTGCTCCGATTGGAGCTGGGGGGCTCCTGATTTGCACAACCCGGAGAGAGCATGCGGCTGGTGCGGAGCCGCAGCCATGACCCAGCGCGCTGCAGGGGGCCCAGCGCCCTCAGCCGCCCCCGCCCCGGGTGAGCCAGCCACGGCCACGGCCTGCCTTCCCTCTCCTCTGGCAGCTTGCTGCAAATTCCGTGTTCCTCCTGCTGACAGGGCCATGGGTGTCAGTGCTGGCATCCCCGGGGCCACGCAGTGCTCCGGGTTGTGGGACAGCTGTGGCCGCGTGGGAGCCCCCAGCAGTGTGGCGGCCCTGGTGCCACGCCACGAGGACACCTTCATGCCTTGGGTGGCACGTTGGCGGGTGGTGCCTGGGCACCAGTGCTGTGAGGGCCAGGCCAGGCAGCTGTAGTGGTTCCACGGTGGTTCCGGCACGGCGCAGTGGCGAGGCGCACAGAGGGACAGCCCGCGCCCCGGGACAGTGCGTGCGGGCCTGGCCGGGCGAGGGGACGAGGCTGCCCCAGTGGCAGAGGCAGGCTGTGCACCCGGCCAGGGCCGCTGCTCTGACCCCGCACTCACAGAAAATGCCTCCCATGCTCAGTACAAGGCACTGGCGAGGGAGGCGTCGGGCGGAAGGTCTGCGACTTCTCAGTCTGCAGCGGAAGGCGCTTGACAGGGAGGGCTCTGGTTAGGCTCAGGGAGAGGGCTTCCCACCGCTTCCTTGGAGCTGCCAGGAGAGGCAGGCTGCAGGGAGCTGGTGGGCTCCTTGGCGAGGGCGGCAGAGAAGCACCATGAGGCCATTCCTGCCGGACTTGCTGGAGAGAAAACCCCAGAAACTATGCTCAGAAAATCAGCTGCCAGCTTGCACTGTTTTCTGCCCAAAGCAAATCTTGGTGTTTTCCTCTCTGAGAGGCGTGCAGCCTCCGTGCATAGCGACTCCCAAGAAAAGCCCTCGCTGAGTGCAGGTCCCCTCCGGCCGTGCTGGTGCCCCCACGGGCAGCACGGGGCTGGCAGTCCCTGCGGCCTCCCAGGCCTCCTCCTGGGGCTCCCCTCCTGGCGCAGGCACCATCCACGCGAGGGAGGTTCTGCTTCCCAGGGCGGCCAAGGGGTGAGCAGGCGGCACAGGGGAGAGGAGGAAGAGGGAGACGGCTCAGTTGTGCTGAGCACAGCAGAGAGAACAGAGGGAGCTGCTGCTGCAGACACAGGGCTCTGTGTCCCAGCCTGACTCACGTCGGTGGTCTGGGGGACCAGCAACAGTCCTTGGACCTGTGCCTGAGTAATGTGTGCTGACAAGAAACTCTCATGCCCCTGGCACTCCTGGGGTCTGTCCATGTCCTTCTGTGCCAGCCGGGCACCGGTGCAAGGATGGGGCAGGGTGCTGCCCTTTCGTGCCTGTCTCAGCCCTGAAGCATGAGCACAGGGATGCCCAAGGAGGGTCCAGGATTCAGCCTGTGTATTATGGCCACTGCTGTGTGAAATGCCTTCCATTCACCACGGTGGACCTGAAGGTTTGCTGCAAAGGGTTCCCTGAGCCCTGTGGACACAGCAAGGCTGGTCCACGTTGTGTTGGTGCCCAGAAGGGCTCAGGAACCAGCACCATCCCGCTGCAGGGGAGGCTCGGGGCTGGGCTGGCTGTGGCCCTCATCTGGCTGTGTGAGCACTGTGCTGCAGGGTGCTGGAGTGCTGCTCAAACTCATCAGCTCATGCTGCAGATGTGACACACTGCTGGAGGAAAGAAAACAACTGGCCAGACCAAACACGTGCTTTCCTTCTCTAATGCATCCTCTCCTTGTTCCCACGTCCACTGCCCATCGTCCCCCCTCTGAGCTGCACCAGGGAATTGCATGCTTTGGTAACAGCATCCTAATGGATTTCCCCTATTCCCATCCCCACCCCCATGCTTCCAGAGAGGGGAATGAAGGCGTGAATTCAGATGTGAGCGCTGCCGGTGGCCTCCTGGTGCTGCTGCCAGGGTGCAGCTCTTCACACACACCACAGACCTTGGCACCCTGCCCTTTTGCAGCACCGCTCCCCACCAGCTGCTGCAGAGATGTGACCGGCGGGGCTCTTGCCTTGTTTTTGCTGGGAGAACATTGGCAGTACTTGCACCAAGAGGGCATGGGAGGCTCGGGGAGGTTTTCCTGAGTAAAATCCTGGGCTGGCTGGGGAGGAGATAGGAATACCCCTGCACAGAGGGACCAGAGGGTGTGGCTGCAGGGAAGTCTGCTTAGAGACTGGGAGAAAGCTGAGGTCAACTTGAAAGCCAGAGGGGACTGGGAGCACTGCAGGTGGCATTGCTATGGACTGCTGCATGTGTTTAGCTTTTTAAAGTTTGATTTCCATGACCTTTTTTGCTGCTGGCCGATGTTCCTCCAGTGCCACTCCCAGCACTGGGTCAGGTTGTGCTTTCCCTGCTAAGGAGCTAAACTGAGATGCTGTGTGTAAGAAATGGGAAGTGACAAGATATGACCGAAGCATTGGAAATCAATCCAAACTAAATGTGCTTCTTAACTATAAGTGAACAGTTGAAAACAATCCTCTTTTATAGCCATGGAGATAAATACTCTGTTTTTATTAGGAAAAAATTGCTTTGGACTGAATAAAGTCGTTTGATTAACAAGTCAAAGCAGATGGTTTATTGATGTTTCAGAAAGGAGTTTACAAGGTCTAGTGAAAAAAGAGACCCAGCTCTGAATTAACAAATTACCCTGGTATATGGGACATTGACAGTTCACAGCTAATAGATTTATGGGCTACTGCTGGGTGTTTCATCCCCATTTGGTTTATTATGATAAAATATTGGGGCAGGAGTAACCTATAGCCTCATTGCAATATACTGTATCGACCCCTGACCCTGAGAACCTGACAGCAAACCTATATATTAGATTCTTAATTTGTCTTAATCTAACAGGATCAGCTTCCGTGCTGTAATTATTTTCCAAAGGCAATTGTGGGAGTGTGGGGGTGTAAGAAATGCAGGTGAAGGTGGATCACTTTGTCTATTGCACTGGACATACAGTTAAACTGCTGAAGACCTGAGAGATCACTGAAGGAACAAGGCAGAGCATCAATGTCCCATGAAGCAGGACATGACATTGAGAAATAATATAATTCTCAGGTGCAGTAAATCACTCTCATAAAAAAAAAAAATATACCATGAGGCACTAAAATACCATGAGGTACTAGCAGCACAGTCTGGAAATGTACACAGACCTTTACTGGAAACACAAAGACTTGAAGAACTGGTGCAGAAGAGTAGGGCCTTCTTCTGGATGCTATCACAGTGGCTTTGCACCCCCTTGCCCTCTCCATGGCTTTCCAGAGACCAGTGGTGTCCTGCAGGCAAGTTTGAGTCTATGGTGGCTGAGCCTTTACGTCTGGTATTTTGGGATTAAAATGCACTCATTGCATGCTTCGGTGTGAGTAGTGGTGTGTTAGCTAACAGCTTAGGCATGTGTGCTGCCCTCCTTTATGCTTTGGGACTAACCCAGTGGCTGTATCTCCAGCCCAGTATCAGTGCTTGGGGCTGTCAGATCAGGCCAGCTGCTGGTCAAGGAGAGCTTGTTCCTGTGGCTAAGTCCAGGCAACAGCTACTGACGCCCAAGAATACATTCAGTTTTCAAGCAACCCTCCCCGCACTTATGGCCACAGCACACAATTATAATCACGTGCTGTGTCCACCCACACTGCAGAAGACCCTGCCTGCCGCTCCATAGCAGGGTCAGGTATGTGAAGGGGTGCCAGGCCCTGCCAGCCAAAGCACAAAGATGAGAAGCAGGAGGAAGGTCTCCAAGCTCTGCTATATTTGCTGAAGCAATTAGTCTTGAGGACTTGATATAAAACACTTTAGTCCTCCTCTTGATTCCCTGTGCTTGCCTGCACACGGCACCTGCTGCAAGAGCGTTCTCACCTTGCTGCCTCTTCAATGGCTGCTCAAGCAGGTGAGATGATATGGGCATTCTGCAGCTCAGGGCTTGCAATTTTTTGTAAAAAAGGCATGCAAAAGCATGCCTTGGCTGGTGCCATTTGCACTGTACTGGCCCTCCCGGTCCTGTCCTGCCTCCAATGAGCTGGGCAGTAACAGGGCCAAGGGGGGCTCCCCACCAGAGCTTATGGGGCTGTGGTAATCCTTACCTGTCCCCCACTCTGCTAAGCAATATCTGCATGCGTCTGAAGATGACATGGTGATAAATGGGGCACAAATGCATCTTTTATTGCTTCTACCACACGCTTGCGTTTGCTCTCTCTCTCTCTCTTTTTTTAAGGGACTGTCGGACTGCTGGATACAGGAATTCATATGATTTGTTCTGCAGCCATTTCTTCTTTCTCGCCTGTAACAGGATCCGCAGAAATAATTTAAAAAGCTGAAGGTAATTTAGTGTCTTCTTTACGTCTCTCCCCACACTTCCTATGAGTTCACCAGGTACCCTCTAGATGAACTAATCCTACTGTAAAATATTATTTCTAGGCTTTATTCATCTAATTTATTAACTGTCTGCAGCTTTATTTACCAGGTTCTGGATTAACTCTGAGACCAGTTACTACTCAGAGCTGCTGCTTGCTTGCTTGCTGTCTTTCATTCTGTTTATCTTTTCTTTGTAGAGGAGGGGCTCAAACATATACAAACTGTCCTGAGGTTTAGCAGATATTCCAGGGAATCACAGGGCTGCATCTCATCTTCTCTAGTAATTAGTTACTGTCTCACACCTCACAGGAATCACAGCAAACTTTCTTCTTTATTCCACTGCTCCCCAGAAAGCAGAAGGAAACTGACAAGATCATTTCAATGTTTGAAATTACAACTTTCAATCTCACCCCAAACACAGCTCAGTTCATGCTCAGCTCACAGCATGAGGGCTCACTGCCCTCAGCAGCAACCTCTCTGCTTGCTGGCACCCCATGGAATGCAATGGAAGCCAGACCCATGACCGGGACCCTACATGCTGCCAACACGCAAGCAACAGTCAAACCTGGAGGAAAAAATATCTCCTTGCATTGATATAAAATAACAGTATGCTGTCAGAAACAAACCGTTTAACTTTATTACCTTTGGGGAGCTGTTTTACATTTATTTCTTTTTCATTTTTTTTCTTCTTCTTTAATTTTCAGAGAGTTGTACCACTGAAACATAAGTGCTGTTGTTACTACCGTTACAGTGGTTAACACGGTAGTGTAATTCTAAAATCCTGACTGTATTAGCTTGTCCTCACTATTATTCTGTTCTGTTACTTCACGAGTTGCATGTTGTCTGTCTGTGATTTACAACATATTTCTCATATAAATTGCTTTAATGGGCCCTTTGTCTGGGCTACATTGCATGGCAGACAGCACTATAAGGTGTCTTATGAACGAAGTTATAGAAAAGATTAAAAAGACTACAAACTATTGTGTGTGAGCTGAGGGATCGCTCCTCTTGTTATGGTGCAGACATGCAAGGAGCACAGTTAAGGGCTGCGCGTACAGTCTTGACTTCATAGCATTTCTCATCTTGAGTGTTCAGCTGTGGAGCTCTGCTATTTTTGTAATGAAGTATTTTCTAATGGAGTTTGAAGGGATGTCTGGAAACATCCTGGAGCACTAGGGGTAGATGGATGGGATGGGGGGAGAAGTGCTCAAAGCATGCCCTCTCCTGACCTGGCCTAAGTGCTCCCTTGCACTACCCGCCTGTGGACTCACTGCTCTTCTGGCCACCACGCGGGACCAGCCTCGCATGCCTTGCAGTGCTGTGTGTTTCCAGCTATGGGCCCACGTTGTTGCAGTCCATATGTGTGAAGCTGTTGCAGCTGTGAGCACATGCCACAAATGAGCTCCACCAGCTTGTTATGCCTCAGTGAGGGCACCCTGTGGCAGTGGAGTCATGCACTGTGTGGCGAATAGCCAGCACTGTGCATGGTCGGATTACTGCTGGCACGTGGAACTGTGTCACCAGCTCACAAGTTCATCTGGCAGCTTGTTGTGGTCGCTGCAGGACTGTCAGAGGCGCGGCTGGCAGGCAGGTAGAGGTGCAACGCCCGTTGGCAACCTGTTGGACCACGCTCTCCAGGAAAGATAGTTTTGATGCATTGTCCTGGCCTCCTGCCACTTCTCCTTGGTAAGGGTCTATTTTATTAACATTGTCAAGAATGTAGGTCTATGAGGACACAGATGGAAGTCTTCTCTCGATTCATTGACTGGAGCAAATCACTTACTAGGAAGCAATTCCAGCTTCAGGCCTTGGCTTGATTCCAAACTGCGATGGGTCTAAGTCTATTAGTCGCAATAAAATAAACTGGGAGTCGGTCTCTGGTGGGCTTCCTTACACCCATGCTTGGACACTGCAGGTTTGACGTCAGGCACTAGGTGACCAGAACAGGACACGCCCATGGTGCATTTCTGCAGACTTGGTCAAATTAATGTGTCCTTGAAGGAGAAAGAAAAGGATTTTTCCTGACTGAGGCATTAGCTACATCAGCTACAAATAGCAGCAGATGTCCCTGACTGTCGTAATCAGCTTATTAAAAACAGTCTGAATTTCATACACTCATGAATGGCAAATCAAAGCCAAACTATGTAAAGGAATGTTTTACTTTTCAGTGAGGATCAGTGCTGTGCCTAATTTCAAGTTTTTGACCCCTGTATATTTCAGCTGAAGGAATATCA
Source organism: Netta rufina (assembly GCF_964035555.1). Classification (NCBI taxonomy): domain Eukaryota; kingdom Metazoa; phylum Chordata; class Aves; order Anseriformes; family Anatidae; genus Netta; species Netta rufina. Next base: position 398,697 of record NC_140136.1, on the reverse strand, counting down.
AAAGAAAAACTTTCTGAAGATATTTTTCAAGATAGGAAAGTTTTGGTTATAAAGTTGTTGGAAAGTTACTAGTGATACAAAAAGAACTGCAGTGCAGTGGACATTATTATGAAATTTTACTGTAACGACCAGTGCCCAACAGCAGCCATAGGGGTGCTCTAATTCCCACAGTACTCTTTTCTTTGTACCTCACTGGATTTCACACATTAAAATGATATCCTAGTCTGTAAAAAGAATCAGGAACTGGACTTCCATGCCCAGTACAATGTTATCCTAGGCATACAATCTTGTATGTGATTCATATACTTGGGTACAAGAACATTTTATAGTTGAGCTCCTTTTTATGTTTTTTGTTTGTTTGTTTTTCATGCAATGGTGGTGATGGTACATTGAGCTCAGGGCTTTCTTCTGATGAGCTAGACAAAGTAATAAATAAATAAGAAGTTTTTGTGCAGTAGGAGCTGCCCTGTTATTTCATAAGCATCTCGTATGCCTGAGGCTAGTGTGATTAGTGCAGGGTTAGTATGCATGCGCACATAGTTTATAAAGCGGTTTTGATTAGAAAGTCCAAAAAAGGATATTACATTTTTATTACAAAAATGTTTGTTTTTCTTAATTTCTCTTCAAACAGAAGACAAAGTTCCAGGCATTCTCTCGTTTTGCTGTCATACATCAGTTCCAGTGAAGGAAACGGAAGTGAATTTCCGTTGTTTTTTCTCTCGATAAAGATCACAGACCAATGCTTTTTTTCTCACTCAGTTTCTCAGTTCCATCATTGCAAGTACTCCCCCAGCCAAGCAAAATGTCATCCTTCTAACAAGGATCTATGGCTGGAAGGAACTGCATTGTCATTATTTATGCCCTTAGGATTCCTGCAAGCTTGATTCATTCTCTGCTTCTCTACCAAGAGTGCCAGGACAGCCTTGCAGCTCATTTGCTTCCTATGATTTAGCATTTGTCTGTAAATTACTTTTTTTTTTTTTTTTTTTCCTAAGGTACTGGGTTTTCCATGTGGTCTCATAAACAGCTGTCTGAATCGTGCAGGCTTCCAGCTCCAGAGCTTGGCTTGCTCTTCGCCTGCGTTAGTGCCATCTTCACGGTTCTGGGGCTGGCTGCGCTTCCAGGCGGGCGAGCCAGCGGCTTCTCCTGGGGCCGGACACTTCCCCTGTGCAGAACTGATCGGTGTCCGGCTCCGAGGCAGCAGCAACTCCTGCAGCTCGGAGCAGCCGTGACTCAGGCGCTGCCTTCCCAGCCCGCACCTGTTCCACACCCCGTGGCACCAACGCTCTCAAGGAGATGCGGCACGGCCCGGTACGGTACGGCACGGCCCGGCACGGCCCGGCACGGTGCGGCTGGGATCAGCCCAGCACGGCCCGGATCAGCCCAGCCCGGCTCGGTCGCGGGCACCGCCGGAGCCGTCCCTCCAGGCCCGGGCGCGGGGCCCGGCCCGGCCGTCGCCATGGCAACGGACGCTCCACGCGCTTCCATTGCGGTTTTTTGCAGCCCCGCCCCTTCCCTCTGCTGTCCAATCGCCCACACGCACGGGCCCGATGCCGAGCTCCGGTTGGGCAACACTCACGTTCATCAACGCCTCCGGGACCCTTCGGGCTCGTGGGGCCTCGCGCGCGGGAAGGAGAGGGGGTGGTCGCAGCCGGCACCGTCCCCGCCCTTGGCGGGTGTTGATTGGCTGCCCGGCGCCTCGGGGCGGGGTTTCGCGCCTCCCTCGCAGGGATTGGGTAGCGCCGCCGTCAATAGGGGGCGGGCTGCGAGGGGCGCTTGGCGCGCCCGTTCGAGCGGTGGCGGCCGCGGGGCCGGGTCTTGGCGGTGCCCGGGGCTCCCCCCGGCGTTACGGGGTTACGGGCAGCCGAGGGGCTGACCCCGCGGCGCGCAGCCGGCGGACTCGCGAGGGGCCCGTTCGGTGCCCGGGGTCGTGTCCGCCCCCCCCCCCCCCCCCCAAGGCTGCAGCGGTGGCGGAGCAGCGCCGAGCCCCGCTGTGGCGGTGAGGAGCGAGCTGCGTTCCCTGCAGCGCTCCGGCCGCTCCGTGCCCGCGGCTGGCTGTGCTCCCTCCCGGTCTCTCTCCGCTCCTGCACGCCGCGGGGCTGCGACCACGGCGCTGCTGGGGGCTCCGCGGGGCCGAGGCTCCCTCACTGCCCCGGGGGTTTCCCGGGGCTGGCTGCCCTGCTCCCGCCCGCGTCCCGGTCCCGCGGCACTCGCTGTGTTCGCATTGTGCTTTGCACCGTGGCTCGTAAGGTGCCCTCCGCCGCAGCGTGCTGAGCCCGCTAGCGGAGCGCAGCGCGGGCAGCTCGCCTGTCGGTCCCGCGGGGCTTTTGTCCGCACCATCGCGGAGCCATCCGGCAGAGCCGTGCTCTCTGTGGGTGACCCGGTAGTTCTCCGGGGAGACCTCCTTGTGCTTGACTCTGTTTAATAATGAATGCAGGGCAGATATAAACACAGTTGGCCTTGTGGTATTGTCGGAGATAATGGCATCTTACATAGCATAAATTGTTCTCAGTTTGTTTAAAGATTGTGTGAAAATCTAGCTTTGATTTTGAGTTGTACACGTGGCTGCTGTCACAGCAAAGACCTCAGCATGATAGTCTGATAACTGGAAGTCACAGGCACAACAGCCACTGTCCCACTTCTGAACTGAATAGGTTAGAGAGGGACAAGTAGCCCCTTAAATTTTTCCTAATTGAAATTAAAATCACACCAGCTTTTGCTCTATATAACCTTACATTTCTTGTTTTCTATTTCTCATCAATTTTCCTTGTTTAACTTTGAAATTGCTTTTCATTTGCTTATACCAGCCCCTCAGGTATGCTTTCAAAAGTAGCCGAGAAGTCTTGATGTTATCCACTTGTATTTCAGATGGTGAAATGAAGTACTTCTGGTGCTGGCACTGCTCAATTAACATTACCAATTAAATCCTGTAAATATTCCTCTACTCTTAATGTAAAAACCACTGAAGGTGGGTTGACAGAAATCATTCACTTTCCTGTTGGTATTTGTAACTAAAATAAGTCTATAAAGTGCTGCTGAATGCATCTGGAGTCTGTGCTTGCCTTCCATTCAAGCAGAGCAAATGCAATCACCTGTGCTCTTACCCGTTCTGAAGTGTTGGTGCACTTGAAAAGAACTGGATGATTTGTAGGCAGAGTCTGTCCCAAGCCTCAGAGTGTAAGGAAAGGGTGCGTGGTTTCTTTTTCCTCTTTCTGAAAATCAAAACTATCATGTGGAATTCAACCGCCTTTGATTCCTCAGTCAGTGCTGATGTGGGGATAAGTAGGATCACTGGTGAGGAAAAGAAAGAAGTGGATATGACCTTGTTGAGAGAATCCAGTTCTAGAAAGCCAGAATATTCCCTGTGTTTTTAACAGGTATTTCTTAGGGGAAAATATGTGGGTTACAGCAGAAAGAACAGTTTAGTGGAAGTGATAAGAAGTTTGACTTAATTTTTGGATCATTTTACTTGTGGGTATTAGGGTGAAATAGAGCTGGGGCAAATGAAAGGAACTACCTTATTAGAAACATAAAGGCTAGTGACTGTATCTTGGCCAGTGTTCCCATTTTTCCAGTAAGCTGTCTGCTGTACGGAGGTGTATAACCCTAATGGCTTGTTGTATGCCATTAAAAGGTATTGTACACTCATAAAAGAATGACATTTTGATCAATGCTGTTAAAAGAATTACTGTCTTGACACAGAAAAGCTTTCCTGCTGCAAGTTTAAAAATATGCCTTTAAAAGCTTTTTATTGAATACCTTTGCATCCCTCAGAAATGTGCCATTTTGGCAGAGGGCTGCTCTGAAGTATTCCATGTTGTAACTTAAATGCAAGACCTTCTGTTTACCATCAGAAGGGAGCAAGGCGAGGCAGGTGTATTCACTTAACTACTGTCATGGGGACGAAAGAAAAAGCACCTTGAGCTACTTGTATGCAGTCTAAAAATAAGAACTCTCCACTTTTAAAAAGTCAAAAATCATTTGAAAGCTATTTGGTTTTGTTTTGCCATTGATTCCTGTCTGTCCCTCCAGCTTTGTTTGAGTGTCCCTTTGGACTTTGAAGCTGTATATTGATGTCGGAGGGAGGCAGGTGGTAGATAGGAAAACCACAAATGTCTTCATTGGAGCTGGATCCCAGCTCGCAGGCAGGTTGGCTGTATTCAGAGGAACTTGATTTGGAGATGCCTAGATGGTTCTGTTGTGGTAAAACAAGAGTTTCTTAATAGCACTAAAGGGAGATTTATGCTACAGAAAGTATTGGAGCTAGTGTTTAATCACAACTAAAGTAATGCTGTACCTGGTTTGAAGATGGCTAAAACTACAGCTGGTCAGTTAGCGTGGTTCAGCTGTATCTGCTATTGATAACTACTGCTGGGTGGGAACTTGAGGAATCCCCTCTGTGCGTCTGACCTGTGTTCTGGGAATTCGTGGTGGATCTGGTTTAAATAGGAGTGTTGAAGTCATAGCTTGGGAATCTGGAGCCATGGATGCAATGCCTCAGCTTTATCATAGTCCTTATGTGTTCTTGTGAATTTCATATGCTCCTTCTGTCATTGTTTCAAATCTTCAGTTGTTGAGCTGGTGTGTGATATATTAAATACGTTATATATAAAGATGGATGGTTCAGCTGAAAGAGCATGGTACTGATATGGAGAGATACTAGGCAAGTCTTCTGAGGCTTTTTTTCTTTCTCTCTATATGTTTATGATCAAACCAAATAAATGCACGTTCTGGATGCAATTGGTATGTTTCATTCCTGATATGGGATTGTCAGCAGCTGGGTGGGATGTGAGTGTCATTTAGGCTTTGTAACAGGTGGAGAACAGCATAGCATTAAGTGGTATTTCTGTACATTGCACCAAAAAAGCTGTACAACTTTATGGTGGAAATTTTCTTCCTTTGAAGAAGGCAAAATGTTTAGTTGTACCATATATAAGTAGCTCCGCTTAAGTACAACTTTTTAATATTTATTTCAGGAAAAGGCAATGTTAATACAGTGCGTTATCTGCAAAGGCAACGTACAAAGGGAAGAAGCAGAAGAGATTGCATATGTGTATGACGAGAGTCAAGATGCTCATCATAATGGCTTCCCAGTTGTCCTCCAGGTGCTTGAGTTTTGTCCAAGGTAATGTTCTGGTTGGGTGGGAGAAGCCCAAACCCTTACTTCTGTAGAGAAGTAAGAGAGCAGAGAGCCTGCTGGACTCATGTTGTTGATTATTCCCCATGCCAGCCTGCCAGGTCCTTTCTCATCTTCTCTGCAGCAAGGGGTCCTACCCGCTGCCAGCTGTTGTGTGCTGTTTTCTGACTAAGCCTCACTTGTGTAATTTTAGCTTTGGAGGATATTTGGAAGTAAAATTATCGCCATAGTCCTGTTTACCCACAGTATCTCAGTGAAGCTGCCTTTGAATGTTTTTCTACAATGACCTTTTAGAATACCTGCTTTCAGGATAGGCTACCAGCCGGTAAGTTTAGCTTAGACATGTTTTCTTACATTTAGCTATATTAAAAACTATGATCTTTGCTTGACTCTTCTTTACCAGGCAAACTAAATGGCTTTCAGTCATTGATCCTTGTTTTTATTACTCCATAATCTGTAAATTTGTTCGGCAATAGTCTTATACTTTTCCTTCGTGCATTGACAAAACTGCTGAATAATATAGGGTCAAGCTCTTGAAGGTGGGATAAAAAACCCGTTCTGTTTTTGTTTTCATATTTAATTGATACAAACTGGAAACACTTATTTAGTGTTTAGCCTCATCTGCAATTACATTCTGAGGGCTATCAGTCTCTAACCCACTTGATGTGTCATGTTGATTTTGAGTTTCTTAATCAAATGTCATTTTTCATCAAGTCAACCACCTTACAAAAATGTTATATCTGTGCTATTAATTAACAATAAACTTATAATTAAAAAATCAAGCTAGTCCAAGAATGTTTCTTATGAAAATTCATGTCATTACTATTATGACATGAATTACTCTCTCCAGTTCTTTCTTACGTAGAGCCTGCATTGGTCATTCTGTTACTCTGAAAACAGTGTCAGACAGACCAGATTATAGTTACTCAAATCACCAGATCTCCTTTAAGAAAAGTAACTGTTTCTCCCTGACCTCTCAAATTTATTGTGTTTTCCAAGACATGAAAAATGAGTATTAATGATCCAAACAGTTCTTCAGACAAGTTCTTTTTGTCTAATCATGGAAATTGAAACCTAGATCTTAATTCTTTCCCATTTGACCCAGTTCAAGTTACTCAATTTGTAAATGATCTAGCAGAGTCATGTAACTTCCTGTGGGACTTAAGTTTGTATTTTTCCTTATCAGTATGAGGCTTCCTAGATTTCCCCAGTTTAACAGGACAAATAGACAGCATTAAGTTTTCCGTTTTGATCTTGAAGGCCTTGTCATTGTTTTTGGCATCTGTGGCTAGTCAAAGGTAGGATAGAAGCTGAGGGCCTAAATTTCCATGAGTTATTTCAGATGGACTACGTTGCTTTGGTTTGTTAGATTAATATTTTGATGTTAATCTTTATGGCTAAAACTAAATCTATATAAATTGATCATGCAAACAAAGTGTAATCAATCCATCTAGCATAGAGGCTAATTGTTTGATACCAATATCTAGATCATATAGTTCTCAGAATAATTTAATTGCTTTGAGAACTCAACGGGAGTCTATCTCTTGGCAATGCAGGTAGGTAGTCCACTTTTTAGTATGACTTAAGAACATCAGTGTTTGACAGATTCTATGTTTATAGTATACTTCCCTTGGAGATGCATATAAAACACAAGTAGTTTTGCTCATAGATCAAAATTTTATTTTCTTATTTTCTTAAGACAAGCCTGAGGACAACAATAACTGAAGGTTGAGTGATATAGTAAGAGGAATAAAGGGTGTCACAGTGCAAAATGGTGTCCCTTTGTGGAAAGGTTTATGAAAAATAAATGTGGTAACTCAAATGGAAAATAAGATGGGTGATGGATACCTGTTGAATGTCTCTCGGGAATAAGCAGCTCAATAAAACTAGTAAGATGAGACTAGGATGGTGTGTGTTTTCTTATTTGCTATAGTCTTGAGAAACACCTTTATGTTGCAAGTTGTGATAAGGGCATATGCTAAAATCTGGAACGTTCTTAGTGTAGGGCTTTCCTTATGTTGTACTAAACTTATTGAGGAGGAGTAAATCAAGCAGTAGCTCTAAGTGAGGCTTGTTTTTAAGTCTAGAGCTTTGATTGCAGTATAGGTATATTTTCTTGTTATGGGCCTTGCCTGAGGAATAGTATGCAGGGGATGCCTTAGCGAATCACACAGTGGGGAAAAAAAAGAGCTAGTTCGTTATGCTTTTCTTGTATTTTTAGAACTGCAGTTTGTGGGATGTTTTCTTTGTAGCTCTAGTGTTTGGGCTGTAGGGATTTCAAATCTTTCAGTGAGGGGAAAAAAAAAAACACACTTCGAATTCAGTTCAGAGTCTGATATTTGTTTTATTAGTGGAAATTTTTGTCTCCTGTGTCTTCCCCATTCTAGATAACCTTTTCTTGTCATCTAAGAAATTAATTTCTTTGTTGGAATCACTGCAAGTAAACTTGATAGCAGGAGTGCTGTTATTGAGGCAGCTTACAGAGTGATTTGCTAAGTACAGCCTCTTCATATAATGTGAAGCAGAAGTCGATTTATTGACCACTACTGGGATTTCAGGAATCTGTTGAACTACCTGTTTTTTTATCCTTCTCTCATAAAATTCACTATTGAATGCCTTTTTTTCTGGCATCCTCTTGGAAAGGATTCTCTTTGATATGCAGTTGTACAGTAACAGCAATCATTGCTTGCTACTCATTTCTGTACTATGGAGTTTGGCTTTTTAATAAAGTGTATACAAGGTCATTTAAGGTAGCTTTTGTGACATCAGACTCTTCAAAGGTTTTTCCTAAAATACTTTCCCACGCAGAGGAAACTGATGCTTATCTAAGCTGCAAAAATACTGTCTCTTTGGCCATGCTGTCAGTCCTTTTCAGAGAACATATTTAAATGAGAGAAAAACACTGTGGAAAAGTCAACTTCATTATGAGCACAATATTGCTTATGTTGCAATACATGTCCCCTGTAAAATATAATCTGCCACTTTTCTGGAATCCTGAGAAAATATTTTCTTATGTAATTTGATTAGATTTTGCTGTTTGCTGTGTATGCATCATGATTTATTACAACTTTCTGTAAACTTTCTTCTCTAAAGTAAGGTGTATACTAGGAATGAAAATTATTTGAGTTCTTTCTGGTAATCTGTAAAAACATAGTTTTCAAAATTGAATACAAGTGAACTGTATGAAGTGGATTATTGATTCACAGGGATGAGTAGAGAATGCTTTCTGTTAAGCGTTTCTTGTTGCTTTAGATTTTATACTAATATCTAGAGGCTTTGGGTGGGGTGTTTGTTTGATTAACAGACTAATGGAGAGATTGTCATCTGATCTCTAGTTCGAATGCTGGATTTCTGGCAACTCTTCCTAGCCACTATTGCATACAGGATACTAGATTTTATGTACTCAGGGATGGCTGTTGGAATATTTATAGGTATGATCTATGGTAGTAATGACCTGGACATCAGGCATACTTACCTTCTGAAAGAGATGTACAACTCTCTGTGTGATGTCTGACCACAGGCATAATACTGCCTGGAACTGAGGAGTCTGTTATGAAAATGTCTGGAGTGCTACTGTAAGCACTAAAAGAGAAATGGAAAACTCACTCAGAAAAGTATTAGAAAGGGTTACGTTATTGTAACCAACTAAAAGGGGAATATGTGTTTGCGTTCTGATACTGCACCCACAACTGTAGTATCTGGTAGCCAAATGCTTAAGTGGGCCAAGCTGATCCAGGTATGTATTATGTTTAAGAGATGTTTGGGAGATCTTACTCTTGTGATTATTTATGCAGCAATTTAATTCATGAAAGTGACAAAACTAGTGTTTTCTAGGCTCCCTTGTTATTTCTGCCTTATTTTTTTTTTTTTTTATGTATTTCAGAGAAATTTCTTAATAGTTCTGATTAATTTCACTACTGGATTGTGAGAAATTCTTAGATGATTTGACCTGTCTTTTTATTTTTTATGTCCTTTTTCTGTCAGTTGCAGATATTAGCAAGACCCTAAGAGGTGCAGAAAACTTGCTATTCAGGAATATGTTTCTGCCAGGTTGTATGGTATGATTATTATCCCCAATGCCATCTTATTTTTATTTCCAAAATATTTCCCCTCTATTTTCCCCTCTTTAATCTAGATGGGAGCTCCAATCTCTAAAAGTAAATTGCTGGGACAGCAATCTGCCTTTTGAAATTCAGCTTCATGTTCAGTACTGAACTTTCCATCTGTGTGCTTAGCTGTTCCAGTCAGAGCCCCAAACTCTGTGTTTTTCACTAATGCTTTGTCAGAGAGCTGTCCTCTTCACAGAGATTGAAATGAGTAATAGTCTTTCGACACTATTGGCAAGTGGCTTTCACGGTCCATGGCGGATCTAATGAACTACAGCTGCAGGGTTGGAAAATCCTGCTTTTGATCGTCTGAAAGGAGACTTCTGAAGTCTCTACTTGGAATCACTGACTTTCTCAGGATTTTCTTTCTCTTGAGAAGAAGATGGGGAAAGCATTTTTGGAGATTCCTTCACAATCTAACTTTCAAAAATCTCAGTTTTATATCAGGGTGGTTTTCTGCAGGAAAAATTGTGAAGTTGACACAAATTATAGACATGCTTGAAAATGGAAATACAGTGAAACAAGCTCATTTACGGAGAGCATGTGTATAAGCAAACTTCCACGCTCTCAACATAGATCCCCTGCAAGATGAGGTTTAATGTTCCTTTTTGCATGACACAGGTGCATTTTTGGTAGTTGGTACATGCACAAACAGAAAAGGCATTATTGTCAGACAGGATTGCAGTCCACGTGGCTGTATCTTCAAAGGCCTGGGAACAAAACTGGGCCACACTTTCAAAGAAGCTTGGCAATCAACTTGCCTCCAGCATGCCAAGTTTGAAAATTTGGCTGTTCTCTAGGTGTCTTCATGAGAGCTGGGTTGTAGTGTTTTTTTGTTCTGGGGTTGGGTGGCTGTTGTTTTGTGGTGGTGATGGTTTTATTGTTGAGCAACTGGCCATATTTTCATTGATATACATATATTTCCTATTCTGTTGGAAAGATAGCGCTGGAAACAATTTTGCTTACCAACCATAAAATTTTGAGGTGAATTGATATTTGTTTCCTCCCCCTTGTACATCTTTATTTATATTTTTATTTATTCAGCCTGCCAGCTGAAAAACTTCTCTTCTGAAGTTGGGAAGACAAATAACTTGCCTGTGGCTTGTAGTACAGTTTTAGTTGTATGTGTTACACTCCAGGTTTATTTTCAGAATATAGTTTCATTTAATTGAAAATAGACTGTCATGGAGTTTTGCAAACACTTAGATACTGATCCTTGTAGTAAAGAACAGTCTTACTATGCTTTTTCTCCTGGTTTTGCCTGTTTTTCAGTTTCATATCCACTTTCCATTTTGTTGCTATTCATACCACTATTGTTCACTTTGTCTCCTTCAGGGACACCAACCAGCCTAAACTGTTGTCCTTCTGCTTTAGAACTGAAGTTTTAAGAGCATGCGATCAAACATTTGAGAATATTCCTAGAGACTGAATCTCTTCCAGTAAGTGGCAATGTTACAAACTGACATGGTAAAAAGTAAATGGGCATGTTGCTAAGAAGTCTAGGTACTTGGAAAGGGAATTTGGATGTGAAATGCTAACACAATTAAGTCACTAGAAAGGATGAGTCCCACTTTTAGAGTGGTGCAGAAAATGGTCCATCTTGCTCTTGATATTCTTGTTTGTAGTGTTTTTAACATATGCATGTATTAAATATGAAATAACACCTCTTTTTAGGTAACATAATGAAACCGTATTAAATGGCTCAATGTTTGTGCCTTCCTCATTGGGCAAGGAAAAACTGTAGTCTGAATGCATTTGCAGTTTGGAAGGAGAAGTTATCATCCAACTGATGGCTATTGAAAGATGCCAAGTATAGGTCAGAAAAAGATATCAGATGCAGCTCTCAGATACTGTTTTGTTTTTAATTTCCAAAGGTTTCAAGCATTGTGTAGCTAACAATTTAAGAAGTCTGAATTATTTTTTATACTTGTGTTAAAACTTTAACACTGAAGTGAGACTTTTGACTTGGAAATATAAGTGCCCTAGGGCTGCTTAAGGCCATGGTCTATGATAAAAGTCATTTTAAGTGCCTGTGAAGAATTCTGATGCTACAATAACTGGGAAATACTAGCATGTGCAGTCTAAATGCAGATGGTATGTGAGTCTTAAAGGCGTATTTTCTCAATTTGTAGTGTCATGCATCATTTGTTATTGGAGTTTACTTGCTCATTGACTACCTGCTTCCATTTTCCTCATAGTGGCAGGTGCATGAGAGGCAGACTTGTTATACAATCTTAAAATCCTTTTGGTGGAAAGTTCCTTTGGAGGATGTGTCTGCTCGGAGCAAGGCTTCTGAGGTTACGTCAGACATCTCGAGGCATCCTTGTGGCTTTTCAGTATCTCCACAGCTGAAGGCTGCACAGCCTACCTCTGCAACTTGTTCCACTCTGACCACGCTCAGTATGGTAAAACTTTTCTTTGTATATACATCATATTTCCTGGACAATAGCTTTTGTTTCTTCTAGTCCTTTCTCTAAGCTGCTTGAAGGAAGAGTCTGGCTCACTCTTCTCTGTAACTGTCCTCTAGGTAGTCAAAGACAGAAATAGCTTGACAGCTATCCTCTTCTTTGTGCTGGACAGCCCTGCTTGCCTCAGCCTCCCCTTACACATTGCCTTTACAGCAATGAGCATGGGCAGTGGCAACCTGAGGCAGGAGATGGCAAGGGAACTGCTTTGTTCTCATCAGGATTCTTTCTCCATCACAGGACAAGGCATCTGTACCCAAGGCAGCTGGGCTGGCGAATTGTTGGAGGATGTCCACTGGAAGTGCTTGGGTGCCGCCTTGCAGGCAGGGTCTCTTGCATATTCTGCTGCTTATCTGGGAGTAGAAACCCAGAATTTTGTAGTTTCGTTCTTAAAAAGAGAACCTCAGTGGAACTTGTCAGCAGAAATGTGTATCAGTTCAGCCTTAAAGCACAGATCAGCAGGAGTCCTAGCATTGAAATGGCAAGGCTGATGTGAATGTGATTGACTTCTGGTATGTTTTTGTGATAAGGGTGTCTGTGCCATGCTTTCACTGTTTTCTGGATTAAATTTGTAATGCTTATGAATCTCAGGATATGGTCTCACCTTTCTGATTCCCCCGCTGCAGAAAGATGTTTGTTTCTTGTCTTCCTTTCCCTTTCCTTTCAGTCATCTCTTGTCTGCCAAGCAGTTATCCAAGAGGAAACTGATCCCAAAGATCATGAGTGCGCAAGAGACTGTGCAATGCAGCTTTGTGGTTCAGACACCACAATGCAGCTTCTCTACTCTGTCTTTAATTAAACTTGGGTTTTTCTGTTGTTGTAGCTGGAAGCAGTGTGCTGACACAACTCACTCTTGTATAGAACAGATTAAAATGTCAATGTTTTAATGTTCTCGTCTGTGGGAAAAAGAAAATAGTTGGGTGTTTTATTTATAACTTAAAAAGAGACTGTACTATGGAAAAGGTTTACTTGTGCGAGATGGAAAATCATTTCAACAATTAAAGATACAGAGTCCCATTTAATATTAAGAGTCTGTAAAGGACTGAAAAGTTTGAAAGGGTGAAATCTCTTCAGGGAATAGGCTATACTGGGGCATACCAATTTAAAACAAAATTATAAACTTAGTATATTTTTAATCATTCACTCTGTTCTGTTTTCTTTGCATTTGTGGGACAGGGTATATGCATGGGCCTCATGAGCTAATGTACCAAACAGGTGAATGTGCTTGAGGGGTAGAAAAGAATGAAGATACACCCAAAAAGAATGACCGAAAGTCAGTACTGTCTTTGATGCTATGACTAGTTTCTGGAGAAGGAAGCCATATCTATTTCCTAGAGAAGAAATGTTCATGTAAGAATTAAATTACAATTCCATGTATGTTTTCTGCAGATTTGCTTCCTTGGCAGTTTGAAAAAGTGACAATGAAACTGATCCAGAGGTGTGGATTATAACCCCATTGTGCAGGACATGCCGAAGCTGGTTCTGAGATAGCGGTGACATTACAATGCGGTGCAGAACTACAAGCTCAAGCCCTTGGAGCACTGCGGCTCTGTCAGCTCGACTGCAACCCAGGCTGTCAGCCGATGGATGCATTGGGAGCCTTGTCTGCTCGACTGCTGCAAGGAATTAGTTTTGTGGGCTGGTGAGGAGCTTGGTTTTCTGGTTTTAGTTGAGCACATTTTGGTATTTTAAAACATTATCTCTGACAGAGAACTGAAGTCAAACACAAAAAGCACCGGAGATTTTTTCCCTGTCTCAATTATCAGTTTATCCTTTTTACCTATAGAAGGGATGGATTTATTGTAGGGTAACCAGGTAAATATAGAAGGTTGTCTGCTGGACTGGGGTTAAGCTGACAGCTGTAATTGCCTACTTTGGAAAAATGCTGCTTTTCTTCAGAAAGTGCCTCCCAGACCTTATTTAGAGATTTGCTTAATTTGGGCTGTCCTATGGGTTAACATCTGTGGAATCTGTATTTCTCTGGCAGTTGTGTCTCCCTTGGATGTAAATTACAGATGCTAACCAATGCCCTTTCCTTTTTTTCTTTAAGAGGAAAAAAAAAAATTAAAATAAGCAAATAAAGAGCTCCCACTGAAGAGTTATGCTAAAAGAGGAGTGCTGCGTGTGCCTCCCCCCTGCCCCACCTCTCATTTAATTTTTTGCAACCATCTCCTACAGCCTTGCTGCTGTGGGATCAATTTGTTGGCAAGGGTTATTCAAACACTAGCAGAATGCATGTTCTTACTGTTCTTGTTGGACTTGGGTGTTGAAGCCAACAATAACAGCTCTCGTGTGGGAACTGATGCTGGGTATTTGAGTCAAACTGTTCTTGGTGGTCTGTACTTTACTACAGTGAAAAAATGTGAGGGGTTTCTTTTCCCATAGTGTTCATTTGTGTTCCTGTTGTTCATTGTTTATATAATCACAGTGCCTGTGGACAGTCAAAACAAACACTTGGTTTTTGTGCTTTCAGCCATTGCTTTGTGTGCTCTTTTTGTAGGTTTGGGGGGTTTGGTGGGATTTCTCCTTCTTCCATTTGTCATAGGTACTGTTTTTTTCTGAGGCAAAACCTGACTGTGGGGACACCTGCTAGGACAAGAAGAGTGCCCTGTCCTAGGACAAGGGGGAGCTGTGGGTATTTTGGGCTCAGCTGTGCTGAGGCTGGTAGTATCGAGGAGATGCTGCAATCTGAGCGTGGTCCTCACCTCAGTAAAATCATACTCTGCTTTTCCAGGAAAATGTTGGGCTATTGAACCATTTAGTGCTGTGCTTTGTAATACCAGTCCAAATATTCAGCAACCACCACAAATTCCTTGCTGGTTGTGCTTTGTTGCTTAAGTGAAAGTCCAGATCTCAGGGATACTTGTGGGACCTGAATGGCTTGACGCTTTCAGTAATCCTTCCTGTTACCCTCAGGGTACTCTCTGGAAAAAAAAAATGCATCTTTGTACTGTCTTTGGGATATGATGCATCCCCAGATCAGATATGTCACTATTAAATAAAAAGTACAATAAGCCTAAAAGCATTGAGTTTGGTATTTTGAATCACTAGGGACCAATCCCACTGTGTATCTTGTTTGGGCTAATTTACTGAACTATTTAGTTTCTTCTCCTGCGTAACAACTGTTCTACTCCCAGAGTTATTGAAGTTAGTTTTGTCTCTGTGGCTGCCAGGAATAACTTTACTTTGCATGGATAATTAACTGGATTGAGTAACAGGAAAAAAAAAATTATTTCCACACTGTGGTAATAATAAATCTGTTACTACTTTTGGCTCTCCATATTATTACCATAGTTGGGTATGTCTTAATGAGGAAGTGGCTTCCTTTTACTAAGTTCAAATACCAGCAAGGAGCCTGCCTCTTGAGCATGGGTGTGGGTTTGTGAGAGTAGAAGGGCAGACAGAGGGTTGTTGGGCCTTTTGTTTTTTTTGGGGGGTGGGGAGGTGGCTTTGGTTTGGTTTTGTTTTTTTAAACTAAGCAGTAATTCATGTACACAGTTTTTATTATTTACTGCAAGCTGCAAATTTCCAGCCTTTGAGACAAGGTAAAAATTGGATTTCTGATCATGTCAGGATCAATGATTTTCTGAGATAGGAATCTATTAAGTGAATTTTTTCCTTAGTTTAGAATAAAATAAAAATATTGAAAATAGGCTTAATATTCAGCTGCTTAAGAATTCTAAAATTGACCCTTTCCTGTTTGGGATACTTGGAGCATTTCTGTTTGGATTATCCCACTCTGTTTTTTTCCAAAATGCACAAAAGATCTCCGTGATGGAAGGGGCCTGCCAAGCTTACCACAGGAGGAAAAAACAGAGGATCAGACATGAAGTTATGGTGCTCATGAGATACTCAGAACTTTTCCTTCTCGTGACAGTTTATCTGATTCTCTTGACCTTCAGAATCCTCCTCTTACTCCTTTTCCCATCTATTTTCAACACCTATGCTTTGTCTCTTGGTCTGGAATCCCAAGGAGGTATGAAGTTGCTTTCTTTTCAGACATCTCATGCTGTTAACAACTGCTGAGAATACTCTTTTTTTGTTTTTATTTTTGTCTGTGGGGTGGGAGAGTGGCAGTTGAGCCTTTCTAAATAACTAGAGGAAGGCCATTTGTTGTCTTCTTGTGGTGTGAGGAGATAAATAGTTGGACCAGGTGCAGCTCATCTTTCCAGTGAAGCTGATGCAGCTTGTCGTATTAGAATCAGAGAATCATTAGGGTTGGAAAAGACCCCCAAGATCATCTGGTCCAACCACTCCCCATCACCAGTGTCACCCACTAAACCATATCCCTAAGCACCAGGGATGGTGATTCTACCACATCCCTCAGCAACCTGTTCCAATGGCTGACTATGCTTTCTGAGAAGAAATTTCTCCTAATTTCCCACTTAAACCTTCCCTGGCGCAACTTGAGGCCATTCCCTCTTGTCCTATTTCTAGTTATCTGCGTGGAGAGGCTGAGCCTCAGCTCCCCACACCTTCCTTTCAGGAAGTTGCAGAGGGCAATGAGGTCTGCCCTGAGCCTCCTCTTCTCCAGACCCAACAACCCCAGTGCCCTCAGCCGCTCCTCACAGGGCTTGTGTTCTAGACCCTTCATCAGCTTTGTAGCCCTTCTCTGGACATGTTCCAGGACCTCAATGTGTTTCATGTACTGAGGGGCCCAAAGCTGAACACAGCACTCAAGGTGTGGCCTCACCAGAGCAGAGCACAAGGGGATGATCACCTCCCTGCTCCTGCTGGTTGCACTACTCCTGACACAAGCCAGGATGCCGTTGGCCTTCTTGGCCACCTGGACACACTGCTGGCTCATGTTCAGGTGAGCGTCAACCAACACCCCCAGATCCCTTTTTTTCTGGGTAGCAGCTTTTGAGCCACTCTGCCCCAAGCATGTAGTGTTGCATGGGCTTGTACTTGGTTTTGTATACCAAAAAGTGATCTCTTGGGTGGAGCACAGTAATTTGGTTTAAGAGACGAAGTCTTAGCACTGAGACTCTGGTGTGACATGGGGCACTTGTAGTCCCATTGCCTTTTCCATAAACTGAGCCTGATTGTTTTGCCAGATATCTGACATCTTGAATTAATGTATTTGCTAATTTTTGTGTGCATTTGCTGTTGTTCTTTTGTAAAAGTGTGCCAAATAACAATTTCTGCTAGTTGCCCTTCAGCTGATTCCTGTCATCATCATTGTAGCAGTATGCACTGAAGATCCTTGAAAAGGGAAAGTGACATAGTCTAAAGATCAGCCTGAGGAAGTTTTTGCATAAAGGGCAATGCAATGGAAAAGCCAGAAGTATTTGGGGAAGAAATGGGCAAAGTACTTTGCTGATAGTGAAAATGAGGGGTGTTAGTTACCTTTGTGCTGACTAACATTTCCTTCTACCAGTCCAGTTTATGTCCTTCCATGTCCTTCCTCTATGCCTAATCCATCTCTGTTTTCCATCATCCTCTCACCATATAAACCTTATTACTGTAACCACTGTCCTCCTGTCTGCTCCTGCAAAAAGTAAGATGCAAAAGTGAAGTCAGCTGTACTTAATAGTGTTAAATAGGTGGTGGGGTTTTAAAAGGGTGGGAGGGAAATGTGTAGCCATAGGATCAGAGGCAAAAGTTCGAAGGCTTTAAAACCAACCACTGAGTTTAGAAAGCATGAAAGATGTTCAAGTTTTTGGTGGTAAATGCTCTTTACCAAAAATAATTTCATTTTATTGAATCACACAAGTGTTTAGTGTGGCAGGAGGAAATGAAGACAGAAAGAGAAATCATCACTGCCCATGCTCTGTTTTTGAAAGAAAAATCAACTTTGTTATGAATCATTTTTGTATAAACAATTTAATGATCAAAGTTTACTTTGATTATCAAAAAGTAGGGTTTTCTTTGTTTTTAAGCTTTTTTTTGTATCCTGATTTGAAATGTAAAAATATTTGTTTTTCCTCAAAGAATTGATAACTTATTAGCACAATATTGAGGTTCTGGTACAGTTTAAATTTAATTAATTCCTTTATATACATTATGGTTTCAACTAATTTTTTACAAGGGATTGTGACATAGCAGTTATAAAGTATGCTTTTCTGAGGTTTCTGGCCCAATGCTTTATGCGTTAGAAAACCTTTTGTCTTAGCGCTGTGAGCTGAATGAGACAGAAGTCTTGCACAGCAGTGTTGTGTAAATGACCAAAGAAAATTAACTGGGGTAGTACAGGGAACCTTGGAGTGTTTCTCAACTTCTAATGTTTGATTCTGTAAACTTACTGACATGTTGAAGTGTGTTGCCCTGCATTGTCCAGGTGAAAATTGGATATTTGAGGTTTTGCCCCAATCCTCCACCCCCACCCTGTGTTCAGACACTTCAGGGTCACTAACACGATTTTAATACAGGCCTTTTCTGACTGAGCTTGTATGTGTGGCTAAATGTAAAAATGCAGAGTTTATCTTCTCTGCAGAACAACCACAATGAGATAAAGATGAGGAAGGGAATGTAAAACTTCACTACTATTTTAAATAGCTATTGTTACAGAACTGGAGAATGTCTGGAATTGGGCCATTTGTTTTCTCTGCAGTGAACAAAGGTAATGTGATCTAGCAACTGCAAGATAGGATAATTAACATAATGAAACGTGATGTTCTGATGCTAAGATCACCTAAAACTGACAAAGGTGGTGTTGGTAGCGGAAAAGTTACATGCATAAATTCCTCATTACCAATGTTCTGTGTTATTGGTATAAAGCTTACAACTGCTTTCCCTAAGAAAACAAAATAGGAAAAATATTAAATTGCTGTGTAATATTTCAAGTCTAAGAAATATTTTTAAACTGTCCTAGGTGTCTGTGGAAGGAAGAGATGATTGAAGCTGCAATACAGGAGACTGTCTTCCCTTAGAAAGTGAGCTGGGAGGAGAAATTCAATACTCAGGAATCTTCTGAATACTGAAGGTAAGTACTTGCATCTGTGTCTTGAATGTCACAGTTGTTGTTCTGATTTTTTGGCTAATATAAATACTAATTGTGACATAAGAAGAGGTAAATCATAAACGCTCCATTCTTACTGGATTAAGAAAACAAACGAGAACTAAATTTAAAATGTGGTGGATGAGAAAAGATGTCTGGATTGGAGAGGGCAAGGGATGTCACTGTCCCAGTGAGCTTTAAACACTTGTGGTCTGAAGTGGTCATGTGGAAGATGGGGTGAATCTCTGGACTCAGTTTACAGCTTGTAGCTAGCAAAGCACAGTAGGAATTCTTGAGGAGGTAAACTGAAGGTAATCTTTTTGTTTTAAGCATATTATATGCAATTCTTAATTACTTTTAATCTTGTTTCTAGCTCTGTCACTGGAAATCTGATCCTTCTGACTCTCTATAAATGTCTTTCTTATTCTTAACCATTAAGCTATCGTGTGTTGGAGATGAGTACAGATAGAAGTGAAAAATTCTGGATACCTGTATTTTTTTGGAGATGTTAAATCTGTGGACACCCTGAGCAGAAACTTGTGTCCTGAGATATAAGGGACTCACTGGTTGTGAAATGTCTCATGTCAAGCTGTAGAAATCAGTCTAAAGTCTGATACTATGAAGTGTGGTTTTGGAGAACACAAATTAGTACCCTTTCTGTGTGAGGTAGGCATCACAGAAACACCTTCCAGCTCTGATCACTCCTTTCAAGTGTCACAGCACTTTAGTTTGTTGGTGTTTTGCAGGTACTGGAAGATTTTCAGGCTACAGCTTGCAAGCTAGTTCTGTATTCTCTATTCAGTGGGGATGACTTGTATTTTGTTTTCTTGTGGTAGCTCTTGCTGATCACTTTGCAGTGATGGGGGAAGATAAAGTGCATGCATGTGTAACTTCACAGGTTTTCTGTAGATTGATCAATAGTTTTGTTGCATCTATAGTACTTGGAGTAGATGAAGTTGTCCCTCAATGACTTTACTCATTAGACAGAGTAGTTTGGGGCACTTAGTCATTTGGTTTAACCCCCTTTCATGCAATATTGCTCCTCTTTTATTGTAGAATACATTAGTGTGTTTTACATGCCAATAGCTTTCAGCTTTGCCTCATTTTTTGTGAACTGGCTGGTGAAAGGGAAGTGTTTAGTTGGTGACAATGTGAGATTGCATGAGAACTAGACAAGCCCGGGATAATGCTGATAGATTGGAAGAAGCTTATGCAAGGATTTCTAAGGGAGCAGGACAAGCTGCTTGTAACATAAGTTCCTAATTTATTTTTGTTAGTTTTTATTCTGCTTCTGGGTACTTAACAGCTATGGGATGTGTGCTGGTTTCCCATCTGCTCAAAATAAGACAAACGGAATTGTATAGTTGCTTTCATATGTAGACCCCAGTTCAGTTACTCACTTCAGGGCTAGACAATTGAAAAGAGCTGTAGATTTACTAACATCTTGAGGCCATCTGAAGAACATCTGGAAACTGAGGCAAAGTCAGAACACGATGGCCCAATTATGAGTTCAATTTGACACACCCTGGTTTTCTTCACATAGGACTTCAGGGAATTCTCCATACACTTCTTTTGCTTATTTGGGAGCATTTGCACACACCTTTGCCTTTAATGATCTTATTATTTAGGCTTGCTCAGGGAATGAGTTCATTTTAAAACACAAAACAACATGTGAAATTGGCTTCCTTGTCTATGCATTTTTTTCAGTGTTCTCAGTGGACATGCAAAACCTAAAAACACATGCACAAGTTAAAATGCTGAATCTAAACATCATCTAACAGTACAGAGTTCTTTTCCTTTCTGAGTGTGCTTATCCAATTAGTTTCCAGGTCAGCTACAGAGTGGTGTTATACAAAACTCTAAATATGAGACATCAATATCATAAGATGCTAGGTTCGACTGTATCTGCTCATGCTGCTGTGCTTGCAAATAGGGATAGGAAATACAGATAAGAATTTCTCGTAAAGGTGGAAAAATGAGATTTAGCCCTGCAATGAATATCTTACTATCTAGAATTATTTTAGATCTTTAGATCCTTAATAATCTGCTATAAGGGGATATAGAAGATAAGGGAGATGTGTTGGAGAACTTGCAAGTTTGCTTCCTTTGTTAGGAAACTAACTCTCCTACTGTGTTTCCTTTGGTAGGAAATGTCCTGTGTATCAGGGATGTAATTAAGAACAATGACAACAACAAAAAATAACAAACATTCCCTGAGAAAATGAAAGAAAAACAAATTAAAAATTAAAAATAAAGTATGTAACTTCAAGCAGGATCTTCCAACTAACTAAACTAATGATAAATAGTTTGTTGTTTTACCACATTTAAATAAAACTGTGGTTTGGAGATGTTCTTTGAAATGACTGAAAGAAATGTATTTTTATGAATGCTTTAGTGTTAATTACCTTCAGATTCCATGATTCTATTCCATCAAACTCTCCTCTATTTGTCCAAATTAAGTGTTCCACGTTTTCTTGATCCTTGACACTTTTCCAGAGCTCTGCTCTTTTCACTTTGCTAATTAATATTTTTAATTCATATTTTTTAGATCTTTAAGCATATAAGAAAAAATAGTTCATATTTAAAGGAGCACCTGAAAAAGTAAATGTCTGCTTTTAGAAAACTATCCATCATGGATAGATTCAGTGTCTGACTCTGAAAAGCAGCTTGTTCTTCTTTATTGCTTTTTTCTTGCATAAGCGTTCTCTGGAGAAAGGAGCTACATGCCATCGTGTATTTTTCCGATCTGTATGCTACAGGTGTACCATGTTCTCCTGTCTATTAAGAATACAATTATGTATTTTAGTCTTTAAGAATACAATTAAAATGTTCTTCTTATATTAACAAAGAATAAAAAAACATGTATTTTGATTAAAATCAAAATTTAGAAGTGACTGTCTTACTGCATTTAAGAGAACAAAGACAAAATCTGGGGAGTACTGTTGTCCTTACAAAGTGTACAGTACAAAAGTAAAAATCTCTGTAATAATGAACAGTCTCTTAGCCCTTTTTCTGATTGTGCATTCAATTTTTAGAACAGAACACATCTGCAAAACCCTGATTATTCAAGTTAAGTCTGCTAATACTCTTGCTTTTCTTTGACTTTTCTACCTCCTTTTAGTAATCATCCAAAGATCAGAGGTTGATAATCTACCAACACTGAAATGCCATAATGCCTTCTGTTATTTTTATGTACTTGTTCATATGTGTACATGTAACCTGAGGATTTCTGAAAACTTGATGCTGTAGTGTGATTCAAAGAGGGCAACGGTGCACAATTACAGAGCAGTTACCAGGTCTGAATGCTACAGAAGAACAGGTGAGAGACCTCAGCTGTTCTGTAATTAGGTAACTCCTGACATTCTATTTTGACTAGATGTTCCTACATGACACTGTCATTGGTTCATGTGATATGTGCAAACACTGAAGGTCTAAAGGCCAGCTATATATATAAATGTATGTATGTTTAAAGATGCATCTGCATCTTCAGGTATTTCTTTCTGAAAACTAGCTAACTGACTTCAAGTGATTAATTTCTTCTTTTTTGCTGTACTTTGCCTTTTGATTTGTGCTGGTTCAATCCTGAGTACTTTTTCCATGCAAGCTTCTGCTTTCCGACAGTGGTTCACGTCTTCCTGGCTACTAGGCATGCTGACTTTGCCTCTAAAAGGACAGTATCAGATGAGCCAAATACCCTGCAGGATGTGCTAAGTTTAGCAAAGCCTGTGCCACAGAGGAACACAACCTAATTATTTATAATCAGTGTAGCCTACACATCTATTTAGTTGTACCATTGTCTTCATCAATCTGAAAATACTTAGAGGTTTGCCAATGTAGGGATGAACATGGGAGAGAGGTCTTTGGGTGATAGATTGGGCGCATAGTCAAATAATCAGACTTTTTAGAGGTTGGTAAAAGATGTATGAAAGCATGTGTGTAGGAAGTGGGGGAGGTAAAGAACAGGATCTTCTCGTAATTGGAATCTGCTTGCTCTCAGTTTTTCATGGCAAAGCAAGTCAGGCCTCTGTGGACTTTCTAAACCAAATGAATTATGGTCTCGAATAGTAATGTGGTATTGCTAATGATTTCATTGCTGACCACAGCTGTTGGCAGGAAGGCTAGCACTATCATTTCATTTCTGATGTATTTTTGAGGCAGTTTGCTTATTAAATTAGTTGACTTTTTTACAGACCATTCAAGCTATAGTTGTAAAGTAATGAATTTGTGAACATGGGTAGTACAAGTTCAGGTTTGTGGGCTTATTCCTTTTTTCCTTGATGTTGATGAGGACAGACATCAGATCATTAAACACAGTGGTTTAGATTATACTTTAGAATCATAGAATTATTAAGGTTGGAAGAGACCTCCAAGATAATCTGATCCAATCATCCCCCTACTACCAATATCACCTATTAAACCATGTCCAAAAGACGACATCCAACCTTTGTTTTTGAATCTGTGAGAAGATCTTGATTTTCACTATGGCAGCTTTTTGTACCTTGCAAGGCTTCAGTAGCGGTATGGTTCAAACTAAGAGTGAGTGTGATCCATAATCTATTAATGCACTGGCAAATTTATGGTGAAGCTCAATTGCAGAAGACAGATTATTTGCTTTTGCTTTCTCTTGAGTTATAATAAGGTTACCTTTATTCAAGTCCTAACTACACTATTTTTTTTAATAGTAAAGGCATATTTGTAAGACAGGTGGCCCTGAAGCTGTCTTGAGCTGTGGGCAAGCTGTTAACAGTCTTGGCATGTAGACTGAGCTCCAGCTAACTTCTGTGTTGTTAGTCTTCTCAATGTTTTTCTTAATTGCTTGTCTCTGCAGAAAAATTCCAGTGAAGCAGATGCTCCCACTTCACTGGGGAAAAATTTATTGTGGGCCTGACATACTGCCCTACAAATGAAGGTGGGTTAGACTTGCTCAAGCCTAGCAGGAAAATGATTGAGACTCCTTTGCAGTCAACCATTAGGGTGATATTCTACAGAGTACTGCTCCCTAAACAAAATAAACTATCTCAAAAGAAATGATTTGATCTGTATAGTCTAAACACTTTTGAAATGGAGACCAGCTTTATGGAGGAATGGTTTTCAGGCTGCTTGGATAAAATACTGATTATTTTCAATATTTCTAGAATTTAATTAACCTTTTTCACAGAGAGGAGAGAGACAAACCAAAGTTGTCTGTTTGCAGAAATACTAATTTTCTTTGAATCTTTTCTGATCCTGAATACATCTTTCATAAACCTGTTTTTAACATGGGCATGAGTCAAAGGAAGACTGAGTCAAAAGCAGATTGTTCCTTAGCTACACTGTTTATATTTCAAAGGCCTTCTTTTTTTTTCCTTCTTCCTCTTCTTCCTCCATTGCTGAAAGGGTGAACTGGAAATACCTACAGCGTTTTGAGAGACATTGCCTACAGAAATGGATATGAACCACCAAAATGAAAAATAAAAGCCAAGCCAGCTTTTCATTGTATTTGCATGTTAAGTTCTATAAATAATCACAGAGGGCTTAATATCTGTAAGGATTGGAAGATAGCCTAATTTCAGAAGCAGACCTTCAAGAATCAGAAGTTATGGTGCTGTATAGCAGTTAATGGACTGTGGGCTTTTACTTGACTGAAGTCCTCATGCCATGTAACCATGTATTCAGGAAGAAGGAACAACAGATCTGCTGTTTGTCTTCAAGGATTTGCCCTGACTTCAGAGACATCTGATGTACCTTGTGATACCTTCTATATAGCAGCTGCATTTAAAATCTCAGCCATTTCCAGCTGGTGTTTAATAGCGTTAGAAGAGGAGAAGGAAGGTTAGTGGTTTACTGGCAATAGTAAAAGCCAATTTTTATAGTAATTTTTTTATATTAATAAAGTCCAGCATTTGGATGTAAGCAATTCTGGGTGCTTTTCCTTTAAGTGCTCAGATAAAATCGGTAATCTCTATCCTGAGGCTGCATACTTTCCTTGGTTCATGCACAGTGCTTCAATGAATTGAGCAAGATCTGAGTGTTTGGTAGAGCTCAGCTCTTCCTGGTGTGGCATAACTGGAAGAAGGCTTTCCTGCTTCCAAGCCTTCTGTTCACGTGGTCGTAGCACTGGTCATAATATTCTTGAACTGCCAACCCAGTCAGCTCAACTACTGAATATTTTATTCAGAGTATTCATCTTGTGGCTCCTTTATTTTGCATGCATAGTGAAAAAATGTTTAGGTTTTAGTTGCCTCTGCTTGACTGTAAGTGACTATGGAAAGAAGAACAGAGTTGAGTAAAATACTGTTCTTGGTTACATCTGCATCTTTACTGATTTTAATTGTATAGTTTGCATGAAAATGAGAATGGAACAATTTGCCTTGGGCCTGTATGTATATCTAATATGTCTTAGTCACATGCTGAAAAAATTCTTTAACCTAGTAACTTGTTTGTATATTCCTGGACTGACTTTCTAAAAATACAGCAGAAAAAGCAGAGAATCCTGACTTCTATTAGAGTAGTATGACTTACAAATATTTGATTGGTTCTGTTCCTGTCTAACTCTTCTGTGTAAAACTCATTTACTGTTTTTCCTTTTAAACTGTTAGCTGACCTTACATACGAATCCCAGCTGTGCATTAGCATTGCTTGGGGATGTGTTTGTATCTTTTGTCTAAAAATACCCAGCCGGTAGGATTCATGATCCATGAAAGCTAATTGAAACAATTTCTCTTCAAGTTTTGGCAAGCGAAGCATGCATTATAAGCATTAATATCTATAAATTGAATTGTTAATGAATCTAGACACTAATAATGAATGCAATTTTGCAGGCTTAACTAGAAACACTAAAATTATCAGGATCTGGAACAGAATTTTCAATCATTTTTGCTTATTAAATAGCAAAGCTATGCTTTTAATAAGCTAATCATTTTTATTTGACCCCATAGGAGTAGCTCAGCTGATTAGAAACAGGTTTCTAAGTGCAAAACAATGTTGTTTTTCTCTCACTGTTTTAACCACCACAGTGCTGAAATTTCAGATCAGATACTTATCTCCCATTGTGGCTATGACATGGATGCTTACTCTGCAATTCCTCTGAAGGAATTTACAGTAGAATCTCTATTTGTCCCACTTAATGGGAGAGTATTCCACATAGATGAATAGTGTGTGTGTAATCTGCCAAAACAATTGTAGCTTTTTGGAAAGATTGTTCATGCAAAAAAATCACTTCTATTCATTTTTTATATCCAAAAGTAGAAGAAGAGCACTTGATACAATTCCAAACTCAAAATCAAAATTGATAACTGAAATCTTTTTCCCACCTAATGTTATGGTTAGTCTCAAATACTTATCTCAAGTAATTCAGCTTTTTTTTTTTTTTTTTTTTTTTTTTACTGCTTGGGCTTGTTTGGCGAAAGAGGAAGTAAATTTATTTGAATTTATCCAAAACTGTTTCTTGAGATTTCAACACTAACAGATCAGTAAAACAGGCATAAGTTTTTCCTGTACTTCATGCAGGAAAGCAGTTCTAACACACTAATGCTTTTCCTTCTAGTTTTGTTTGCTTTGGGGTTTTGTTTGAACATCAATTATCTTTTAATTTTAATAAATGTTATTTATTGAGGTAATATCTCTTTAATATGTTGCAATGTAGAGCAATTCTTGTATTTATCCTTTAAATATATAGTTTTATTTTAGCCAAATACAAATATCAACTCAAACTTACTTCTGCAATTGCAAAATAAGGTTGCACAACTGCTCAACCTGTACTTTAAGTGCTCATAAGAAAATCACTTGCCAATATTTTTTCTATTTGTTTTGACTTGGTTCCTTTTTTTTTTTTCCAAAAAAGCAATTTCAGTCCTTTGTTGTGGACTGAAGACAGCCTTGCTTGTTGGGTTAGTCCTTGTCCCTTTCATTGTGTCATAATGCTGAGATGCATCAGGCTGAATATGAAAATATTAAGGAAAGTCTACAGTGCCAAAAATTATAATGCTTGAGATCTTGTAATATTCCCTTGGTACTGACACAGAAGAAAATGCAGTGTTATGACTATTCCATTTCCAATCTGGGGCATAGGACCATGACTTCAAGTCATAAGGCTGAGTTAACACAAGTATTTGCTTTGCAATGCAGTGGCAAAATCTGTATAGAATTATCTTTTTGTAAAGGTTTGGAGCCTTTAATTTCAAGGTGGATGGTATGTTAACTGAATGAAAAATGGCTGTGTACTCTTCCTGTCTAGCTTCTCTTAATCATTATACTCTTCAGGCTTTGAAGCAACTTTCTTCCAGCTTACAGATCCTCACAGATCTGTGGACATGGCTTTGAGGGGAGGTTATTTTTCATTTGTTTTATAGGAGGCAGGTAACTGAGGATCAGGAGTTGCTCTTTTACATCTGGTTTTCATGCTTATTTAAAAGAGGTGGAAAAAAAAAAAGCTTACCTATAATCTTTTTGTGACTGCTGGTATACTTGTACAACTGTACAACTGTACAACTTCCGTGAGAAGTCCATATTCTGAAAGACAAATATTAGAATTACCTTCAATAATTGGTATTAGAATCCATCCATTAATGGCTAGTGTGTTCAATTTCATTCTGTCTTCTGCTTTCAAAGATTCATTTTCCTGAACTATAACACCAAAAAAAAAGTCTGAGTTACTGCCTATTGACATTCAGGAGACCAGCTGCCCTGAAGTTAATTCCTCCTGTTTAAATAAACTGCTTCAGTTGGGGCTGTTAGCATGTAGAATATTGGCATTTCTGTTTAGTGAACAGTAGTCTTGTATGAGGATTTTTTTGCTGAGTTTATTATGTGTACTTTTCAATAAACTTTGCAAACGATCCAGATAAATCTAGTAAGCTGCTAGAGAGTCGTATTCAGACTAAACAAAATATTTTTATCCTGGAGTAAACACTCGTGGCGTGTCTGTGCCACCCTTTGCAAATAGATCAAGTTCCCCAAATTAATGAGGAATTAAATTAACCTAAATTAAAACTTGGTGCAAGTAATCCTTAAATATCCTGGGTTACACAGCTGTTTCAGTAGTAGAATATTTTGCAGTATAATAGTCCTCATCTCAAAGCAGGTGTTGGGAAATGGTGAATTTTTTCTTCTACGTAAGCATAGAATGCTACCACGTGGTACACCTGTTGTCCACTTCCAGAGATGAATCCTACAGGACCTAATGTACTATTGCAATGACTTTTGGCATCATGCTCAGCGTTATGAGATGAATTGCCAAAAAAAAAAAAGTTACTTATCTGAAGCTGTACTTCTTTGCAGGCTCTCTAAATGCATGTTTTACAAAATCTGCTGCTTTATCGGGTCTCTCACACAGTAACTGAGAAAACTGTTCAGCAATTCCTTTCATACTTGCACCAAATAGTTGCTTCAATTATGGTAAAATATATTCGTTGTTAGTCAGGATGCTACAGAGACTCTCTGTGCATCCAAGAAACTACCAAAATACTTTTTTCCTTACTGTAAATAGTTTGATAGATATGAATAGCAGTATAAATCAGATAATATATTAAAGCTTTGTGGCCTCTGTCAGTTAAACAGCCAGTTCTGATGGTCAGTGTTCAATGCCAGACATCCTCCTCCAGAAAAGAAGTTTCTATAACTGAGACTGCCACTGAAGTCACTGCACTGACACAGGCATGAGTTAGAGAATATTCAGGCTTCATAGTCTGAGATGCAACTGTTTCAAGGGGGAAAAAAGCGCTTATCTAAAAATCCCTTATTTAAGACTGAGGGTTTTGCATGAGTTGTTTTGTTCCTTTCCTTCTCTATAAACAGAAAAATCAATGGTCTTTGTTCTTCTTATGGGGGGGGAGGAATGTACATTTTCCCACATGGGAGGACTAATGGGATAATCTGGTCCACAGCACAATTTCAGTTATGAGGGAGGCATCCCCATTTGATCTCTAGAAATCTGTGTCTTCCATCTAGCCTTGTATGACACTGCTGGTGTGGAAAGTTCCAGGTTACAGCACTTCTGATCCATAGCTTTACTGAGCATCTGTGAAAATCTATGCTGCATTGTTTGAGTACAGTCCCAAATGAGGATACAATTTTAAAGTCACTCTTTTAACTGGACAAATGGCTAGTGGAGTTGTAGCATGCTTATAGATTTGGTTGCAAAGATGTTTTGATATATACTGACAGGTATTTGAGACTTTCAAAGTTGCTGCTGAGTCACTAAAGTGAAAACTGAATAATACTCCTGTGGAAAGTGTAAGGTTATGTATTTTCTTCCTTGACTTCAGGTTATTAAGATCCAAAATTCCTTACTTTGGTCTTCTGTGTGTATTTCTGTAAAAAAAAAAAAAAAAAAAAAAGAAAAGGGGGGGGGGACTTTTTAAAGATTTTTTTTTAAGGGTGCTATTGAGGAGCTCTGCATACCTGTGCATAATTTTTGCTTTGTGACTCTTGCATTTTGCTACTCTTTCAAAGAAGGGAAACAACTCCAGAGCATCTTTTTTTTGGGGGGGAAAAAAAAAGTACTGAACTGTTTTAGATATATTGGATAAGCAAGCATATTTTTTGGCATTGCTTCAATCTCAGTTGGCAAACCATCTAAGATTTATCAGTCTTTTTGCTAGCAACCTCCGTTGGTTTTGAGTTAGATTATAAATATTCATTAGCAGAATGTACTTAACCCTGAGGTATCCTTTCACTGTCACTACGATCAATGGTTACTGCTGCACCAAACTTGTAGTTTCCGAGCTGTTGTGTAAGATTTGTCCCTTGAATTTAAGAACGTGACACTTCTGGGCCTAGAACACCTATGGGTGACTGAGGGTGTAGAGAAGGGAATGATGGCGAAGTATAATCTGTTAGTTGCATGGGGAAGATGAATAGGAAATGATTACACACTTATGCTGTTGTAAGACCTAGGGAACATCAAATAAAACAAGGTGTGAGGTTCAAGACAAACATAAGGAGGTGGTTCTTCATGCTGTTTGATTAAGCTGCAGAACTCTGCAGTTGTGGATGCTACAAGTTTACATGGGTTCAACAGTGACTAAAAACGACAAATAATTCATTAAGGACTAATAAGTAAAAATCTCTGATTCAGGAAGCGTGAAATGGGGTCTAGAAGGATAGATATTCAGAAAAATAATTGATACCTGTCTTACAGTCTATGGGGAACGGTTGAGCATTCGAGTGTTCCTGGGGGCACTCTGAATCTGTATTTTGTCTTTGGAATGAAAGGAGTGTCTTTTCTCCTGTCTCAAGCTAGTGATGGTATTTCTGCTCAAAGGAAAAAGAGTTTTAGGAATAGGAGGTCCCTTTACTACACTGGGAGAACTAGACCTTTCTTCTGTTCCCTCCCTCACTGAGGTGCAGATGCAACATCCAAACAGTTCTCTCCAAGAGTTTCAGTGAACTTTTATTTCTGCTGCATGCCTTTCATACTTTGTTCTAGCTTTAATAGCTTGACTAATATTGTCAGTGGTTTTAAGTCTTATGCAACATGTTATATATACTGTATGTCACGAAACATCACTAAAGAGATTTTAGTAAATCCATGATTTCTCTCACCATTAAGTCTACATGAAGAATGCCCTTTCATATGCTAAGTCTGGTTTGAATTACCAGCTAGAATACTTCTTTGAACTTTTTCCTGCCCTTCATTCTACATTCTATCAAGTTTTGCAGTCTCAGGGCCCAACTTCAGCCCTGGCTTTGTTTTTTAATTTAAGATTTTGTTTGAATTTAATCTAAATGAGAAAATTAATGTATTTCTGTTTTTGTCTTCAAGACTTCAACTTTTTAGGGCTCAGACATCTCTTTTGATGATGGATGTTGTAACAGTCTTTTGATACTTTCCATAGAATCATAATCAAGATTTATCATAATATAGTAGTCCTAAAAATCAAGAGATAGAAATATTAATGCATTTTTGTGCAACACTTTCTGTAGCCTGTGACTCTGAGAAATCACTGTGTAGAATGGTAAGTCTGAGAAATAGTATGCACAGTTACTAATGTGTTGAGATTTTTATCTTGTTTTCTGCTTTCCTGCTAAATTAGATTACAACTCTAATTATTCAGGAAGAGAAAATATTGAGCTTGCCCCTCAAATTGAAGATGCGGAATATAGCTCTAGACAACGTTTTAACAGTTAGAAATGTAAATGTAATAACCTGGGGACAACAAATAATTGCTTAACAGAGACTACTGAAAGTGGAGCACCTATTAGTAAGCTTTTTTGTGGCACATTGTCTGCAGCTGCAATAGAAATGCATATGTCTCTGAATATGGTCTTGACACTGGCCCTGTTTCTTTCACATGGAAGTACAAACCATGCCTAAAAAGCCTGGAGCAGGAGAGGAACTCTGGACTTTTTCTTTTTTTTTTTTTTGATAGTATATGGACACTTTTCCATCACTCTTGTCCACCCTTCACTCCAAGTAAGGATGAGTTTCTGTTAGTAGAGTTCTTTGGTTTAGCCAATATCGGAATTGATTGTTTTGTAGTCTGTATTTCTTTCTTGATTCAGGACTTCAAGTCTGTTCTTCTGCAATGTGGTAATGAGATCTGGGATAATAATATCAAGCTGTATCTAAAAAATTGGATTAAAGGAAGCCCTTGGAATAGGACAAAGGTTGGTGTAACATTGGATCATGTGGCCAATTGCTAGCCAATTCCCTAGGGACAAAGTTTTTAATCCTGGCAAAGCTTGGCAGCTAGCTTTCAGCTTCTTCCATCATCAGCGTTTTGCATCCAATGTTTTAAAATCCCTGGAAAATGCAGCTTAAGGGAGTTTGAAGGTGTTATCTTTAATTGGACTAGCTTAAAAAAAAAAATTAATATTGAAAAGCTTTCTCCTAGTTTCATTGTTATTGACCTGATGTTGAGAATAGCTTGTGCTATTCTAGAGGAGAGGAGGAGAATGTATCTTCCTTTGTTTGTGCTTTGTTTTTCAAATTTTGGGAGGACAGAAGAGGTTGAATTCATAAACAAAACTGAGGAAGAAATGTTAAGAAAAATGGGGAAGGGTTCTATAATTTGTTTTAGCTGCTATTAATTTAAAGTCTGAGCATGAGTAGGGAATATTTTCAAAGCTGTTTCTACTTGTTGGTCTCCCTTTTCGTCTGTTTGCTCATAGACTCTTGTAGATGTTAGTAATAGCATCATCAATTCTCTTTGCCTTAACCTTATTTTTAAAATATATTCTGTGCCATTATTGCTATGGAAGCTGTATTCAGTGCCACAATCATAACATTTGCCTTTCAGAACAAGACTGAGTCAATAATAAGAGAGAATGCTATCTATTTGTCAAGTTTAAAACCAGGAAAGTTTGAAAGGTGGATGGGACCTTTGTTTTTCCTTAGTGAAGTTCTTTTTCTAACTATAACTAATCACACTTAGAAAGTGGCTACCTTATTGAATGATATGGCAATTGCTATTTTGACCTCAAAACACTTTTGTTCTTGCCTTTCACTCTCCCTTTTCTCCTTGCAAAATTAGTGTTAGGTAAGAGGGAGGTAGATACTTTTCTAGCTTATTCATCAGTAGCAACAGCAATGTTGTTAATTATGTTTTGATTGTAGAGACTGTATCATGAGTGGCCAGAGAACACAGAATTAGTTTCAGCTTTTCATAGCTAGAAGGTGAGAAAATCATCTTTCAGTTTGCACACTAAGCAAATTTACTCTGGAGATCATTGAGGCGTAATAAACTGCAACTTTGATGTTTTTTCATATTAGCATTGCTTTCAATGTACAGATCTTACTATGGGAAATAATAGTGCACTTCTTGGAGGACCGTATTCTTTGTTTGCACACATCTCAGCTTTGGTGGATACACTTCTAGTGTTTATTTACTTTCTTTTATTTTTTTAATCTTAGAAAAGCTTATTTAAAATGTATTCCTCAGGAGGAGTCACTAACTAGCTTTTTTGTGTGTTTATATATATTAGCATTACCAGTTAGATGCCTGCTGAAGCATACAAACTATCACTAGTCAGTGCTCAGCAGCAAGTAGAATGGTGACTAGTTACTAGGAATCTTAAAGAACTTCAAGTGTTTTTTAAAGCTTTGTAATTCACTTAAATTTGCACGCTTTGGGGTTTGATTTTCTTCTTAAATTAGTTAATAAACACTGTAGGTCTGTGAATTGATGTACTGGGTGTGTTGAAAATATCCAATATATTAACATCAAATATGAAAATATTCAGTTAAATATGTTCCTCTTAAAAATTCCTCTCATGTTCTTTTCCAAACATACTAAGGTCCTGGTATTTATGACAAAACTGAAATGAAGGTATGCAGTTTGTCTGAAACTTATTTTGTCTTGCTGAGTCTTCTGATAGTCGTCTTCATAGTCTGTATGGCATTTCTTTTATGTTCTTTTGTTCCTTTCCAAGTGCATATGTGACTTTTGTCAGTTGAATATGTTCATCATTGGAAGAGTGTTTCTAGTAAATTTTTCTCCTAGTGTCCGTATTAAATTACTTCAGGTCGTCGTCTTGATTTTGTCTGAAGTAGCCAGTTTACACATGCTCCTTTGGGCTTTTTGCATCAACATTTGATAAGTGCTCTGTGTTAATAACACAAGTAAAATTTTCAGTAAAATTTTGATGAGTTTATCTACTTGAAGTAAAATAACATGTTTAAGGTGTCTTGTTTCTGTAAGTTAGGATTGGCCAGGCTGGATTTATTCTGTTACTGTATCTTCAACACAATTAAGCCTGCTCAATCACAGTCATGTGAAACCCACTGAAAATATCAGCTTGCTTGCATTTCATTAAAGATCATGAGTTTTGCACTCACAAGAAGAATTTTTTTTAAACACTTGATATATACTAGGTGTGATACCAAAAATAAAATACTGGTTCTTACCAGTAGTTTCTAATCAACAATTGTTGTTTGACATGTACAGGTCAGAGGTGACAAATAGTGACATTGTGTGTATGCAAATTTCTCAATGATTTTTGTATTAATTTTTGTATGGAAGATAGCAAAAGTAAATTCACAAGGAGCTAAAGAGTGTGAATAAAGAAAATGTATGTTTGATACTACAAACCTAAGATTTTCTTCATGCTGCTACTTAAGAGTGCACAGGAAAAAAAAAAAATATATATATATATATATATGTATAATTTGCTAGTACAAAGCACTGGCAGTTAGAAAAAATAATGGAACAGTTGCTGTGAGATTAGTAACCGTGGATCTTGGCAACATCATTTCTAAAGTCATTTTCCTGAGTAAAGCTGTGTTTAAGGGCTGGAAGTAATGGTTTATGTGGAAATATGTGAAGAATTAGATATATTTATCTTGGCAAAATACATGAAGAGTGTTATACTTGTCCACAAGCATCTGAAGAGCATAAGCAGAAACCATGGAGAAGAATTGCTTTGGACAGGGCCTAAGGAATGCAAATGAAATGTATTATGATCATAATGCAAGAAGGAAAATATATCTCAGATATCAGGTAATATCCTTCATTATCAAGTTTTAATAAGGCCTATCATGATAGGAGTGTGAAGTAAACGGTAGAAGGGCCATTCATTGACTGAGTTAACTGAAATTGGATTAGAAGATGTAAAATAGTTTAGCCCTGAAAATTGAATTGTCATATGCCTAACAAACGTTTCAGACTATGGTAAAACCATGGCACAACTAATATCTATTTCAAAGTTTTCTCCTAACTTTGTTGAAGCGCAGATTCTGTCTTGGTGTGAGAATTCTAGAGTGCAGTCATTAAGTGTGTCTTGGTCATGCTAACCGTGAGATTCTCTCTCAACTGAAGTTGCATCTAAATCTTGTAGCAATGAGACTTCATAAAATAATGCTATTATTTTCATATGCCCCTTCACCTGGTAAGTGTCCCTAGAACCGATCTGCAGAGAAACTGGGGACAGAAGGTCTTGATCCCATTCTACTTTCTAGCTCCCAGTTGTGGTGGTTTTACCTTGCTAGGCCACTGAACACCACAACCGCACTCACTCCAGTATTTGTATGCGCCAGTATTGCTCAGCAGTAGACACAACACTGGTATGATACCAGTGCTGTTCTAGCGACACGTGCAGAGCACAGCACTGTATGGGCTGCTGCAGGGAAAGTTAACTCCATCCCAGCCAGACCCAGTACACCAGTTACTTGCATGGAGGCCTCCCAGACTTCAAGGCTTTCTTCAGAAGCTCAAGTGTTGAGTCTGGATGCCTGGCACTGCTTCGGAAAACTCTGGCTCTGGTTGTCTGGTGATAAGCCTAAGTGGTAGACTTGGAACTGGTCCCATTCTTTTTCACCTTCAGCAACTTGCTTTCAGGAGTCAGGTGCTGCCAAAGCTGAAGCAGACTGATGGTTTGGCATCTAGCACCAAGTGTTTCTTTGGCACAGCTCCATATCTTATATCATGCTCAGCACAAAAGAAATTCTGAGTATTTATTGAGCCCTTCTCTCTCTCCCCACAGTTGGCTTCATCACAGGCTCTTGGGTCAGTCCTATTGTCATGACAGCAGGTTTTATTTAGATTCTTATCAGACAACATGGATACAGATGCATTTCTCCGGATCCCTGCACTCACTGCTACCATGCAAGAATTTCTTTTTACCATTCCTGGAAGTAACTCCTCCATGCTTCTCAAAGAAGGAATTTAGTCATCACAAGGAGATGAGACTGGAACAGTAAGTGCCCCAATACAGACCTCAGTAAAAACATTGGTACTGATCCTTCTTGCTGCAGTTTTCTTAGCATGTAATTATATTGTGTTGCCTTCATTTTTGTCCATGACAATGCTTATTTTCTCAGTGGACTGTCTTTGAGAGTTCTGCTGTAGACATTAAAATCTTATGGTTCTCTTAGGTGTCTCATACCTGGCAGCACTTCCAAATGCAGCCCAATTAAACAGAAGCAATTTTAAGCCTAATTAAAACTTCCTGAAAATCTCTTATGAAACTGAGAACAGATGAAGTATAACAACTATTTGACAAGGTTGACTTTTGCAGTGCAATTCTACATATAGTTGAGGCAATCTAGGGCTTTCACCAAAGACCCCATGACTAAGTGCTGTGAGGGAAAAAGTGTTTGATAATATCATTCTATTTCCATCACTAAAAGTGATGGAAATATGTCTTGGCTTCTCTTATCTCACCTTGGCCTTCTCATCAACATTTCTTCTTCTCAATAACTTGGATCCTCAGAAGATCTCTCTGGACTGCTCTCAAGCAGCATATCTTACCTCTAGCATTGCTATTTATGGGAGAAGTTCATCTTGACTCAGGTGTTCATGGACATGCAATCTGTTGTGACAGATCTGCCTTCTTATTGGCTTTCTCAGTTTAATTCTAGGGTGAGATGAAATGTTTTTCTTTTAAGGTATCCCAAACCACTTCAGAGACTTGGGAATGAATGTTCCTGCCTGCTTTTTGGGGTGAGCTGGGTGAGGCAGCTCTGTTCTTTTTCATTTGGGCAAATGTCTTGTATTGCCCTCAATGGAGACTGTATTAGTGGATTTGTCATCTTTGTATGTGGATTATGTCTGAGACTCGTGCTAGAAGGCACATTCAAATGCCACCAACGTCTCGCTCTCTTCTATGCTATCTCCTTCTTTATTCACTCACTGTGATAATTCACAATTGCCAGAAGTGCCAATCAGTAATGGATGCATCAGGCTTGTATACCAAAACTCGGGATGTCCTGCTTCACCGTGCCTTCTTGAAATCTTTCTACTCCATTCATTTTGTAGGCATTTGCTCACGAAGTCCTTTTTCAAAAAGAGGTATGCTCTCAGTAGACACTGGAGCCAACAGGATACAGTCCTTTGCCATACAGGGAGCAAATCTCTGATAGTAGGTATCCAAAGAGGAATGAAGGGGAACAGACACCCAGTCTACACTTAGGAAAGCTGATGCTTTGATTGTGAAGTTCACATTCAGCACAATGATTCTGCCAGTAAACATCTTGCTGTGAAGATAAAAATTGATTTGTACCTCTTGTTCATCAAGACACCTGTTTCCACATTGGTATAAGGAACACTTGTCAAACATCCCCACTTTCAGTAGTGTATGCATTCTGCGTGTCTTCACAAGAGTGCTAGAAATTGCAGTAGTGTGCCTTAGACCCAAAGCTGAAGCATCCATATTCCTGTGTCTGGGTAATTGACTGCAAGGGGAACTTCAGAGGGACCAGGCTGTTATATCTTACTTCTATAATGAGAATCCTGAAGACTGTTAACCTTTTGAGAGGGATTACAATGAAAAGATAGAAAATGTTTATAAAAAAA
The DNA here is from genome assembly GCF_964035555.1 of Netta rufina. NCBI lineage: Eukaryota > Metazoa > Chordata > Aves > Anseriformes > Anatidae > Netta > Netta rufina. Next base: position 361,837 of record NC_140136.1, on the reverse strand, counting down.
AAAAAAAAAAAAAAAAACAGTGCTCCTGGGAAGTTCTGTACTCCTTATATCATCATGTAAGTGCAAGAACTCTTCCTCATCTATACTAGGGTATATTTGAGCCTTCTTTAAATCTGCAACTCTTCTATACTTAAATAACACACTACCGTACTTTGTTTTTCTGGTTTCTTGTATTTCTTTGCTGGTTATTAGCAATGGATGTGTAGTTATGCTTGCTAACACCCTCCTTTCCAATACCTGGATGTTTAAGCATGGAATATCTAGATCTGTCACGGTATATCTTTACTGATAAATGCATTTTTCTTCACCTAACCTGTTAGCTGTCTGAGGGCTGTTGGCAAAGTACAAGAGGATTAAGCTTACTTCAACAGAGAATATTCAAATATACCTCTGTCATTACCACTGACTGATCTGTTGCTACCCCAGACAACAGCCTGAACATCTCAAGAATTATTTATTCCTGGTTTGCATGAACCAATTAGTACGCTAGCACAAGTTGTTAGTGAATTTTGTCCCTGATGCTATGAAATGAAGTTAGTGATATGGTTCTAGCTTTGAGAAAAACAGCTGCTGGGTGGTTACACCAGGATGGATTAAACATTTTAGACTGTTGTAGCAATGTGTATGCCCAGTCAAGGGTAACAGTAGCATTCTTGAGAAAAGTGGCTTGGTTAGAAGTCTAAAAACTTAACAGGTTATGCTCAGTTACTGGAAGGAAACTAGTACTGCTCACAAGCAACTTGGTCTTAGAATTAGTTTGAAAGTTCAGGCAAATGGGAGTCCTGGAACATCCATCCCCAGCAAAGGGAATAAAATGCAGCCAGTTCCATATCCAATGGCTGGCATTGTATTTTTAACTATAGCTGGTAGCTACAGCCAACCCATATGATCATGCAGAAATTTAATTTACATTTATGGTTTCATACTTGTGGCCCTGGGCTTCAGCAGGCTTGTTTATAGTGATATTGCTATGGGTCTGGTCAGCATGTGGCCTTCTCAGGAGATGGAATGTATTAAATAATGAGAAGTGATATCAATTTTTAAACTATCAGATCTCTGATTGGCATATGCAATCTGATATTTCTCTGAGGCTAATAATATAGCCAGATGTAGGCAGTTTTTCTTACACAGTGCAAATGGCATGTACCTGTTGCCAAAGCTATATGCTGCCAAATTTCAAGCCTTCAATCCAAATTAAGATGCTAGGGCTTTCCTTATCTATGATAAGTCATTAACTATCACTCAGTTACCCTTGTATTAAGCCATTTTTTTTAAACTCAAGCTTACTTTACTGAAAGGCATCCTGTCTTGATTTGAAGATATTAAAAGATGAATAATACTCCTTCCTTTGATAGGGTAGCTTTTTTAATGTCTAATCATTCTCACTATAAAACTCTGTGCCTTATTTCTAATTTAAACTGGTCTGGCTTCAGCTTCCAGCAATTGGTTCTTGTTATGCCTTTCTCAGTTAGATTAAAGAGCCCTTTAGGACCTGGTATTTTCTCCCTTTGAAGGTACTTATACATCGTAATCAAGCCATCTCTTGATCTTTTTAATAAACTAAACAGATTGAGCTCCTTAAGTCTCTCATTCTGAGGCAGTTATTCCAGTTCTGAAATGATTTTTATGGGTCTTCTCTGCACTGTCTCCAATTTTCCAGTGTCCTTTTAAAAGTTCAGACACTAGAAACATAGGCACTCAGGGACTTTACAGTCAACTGTTTGTCCATTTTCCCTAAATCCTTTACAGATTCTCTTATTTCCATGGTATAGTTTCCTTAATCTATAGGAGACTTTTTCTTAACTCCAGTTCCTAAATAACTGTTAATGTAATTTGCTTCAGGTGATCTAGAGGTGATCCACAGGTACACTAGCACCAAAAAACTGTAATCTGTATCAGCTTTGTAGCTGATTTTGTATCCCATTGTAGTTTTATAAGTTGAATTTATTTCATCTCAGAAATACAAGTAGTACAGTTTATGTTCTGAATATCCTGTTAAAAGTGGTTTTCTTGACTGTAAGCTATTTAATTCTATCACTCATTCTGGAACTCCAGTGTACTGGAAAGCCTGTTGACAGAGAAGTGGTATTTTTACCAGTTCTTTGAAACAATGTGAGCCAAGGAAGTAGTGTTATGTGTCACTGAGAGAAGGAAAACAATTTGAAAAGGCCAAAAGTGTAAGTCAGCAATGTTGTATGTCCAGTGTTTTTAGTCTGGAAGACTGCCCTCTTTTGTAAGAGAGACCAGACAGTAGTACTAGCACTGTATGCTTCTAGATGGGTTCTCAGCATCCTTTTTCCATTGCACCTATGCAGTGGAGATACCCAATGAAATATTATTTTGGGGTCATGTCAACTTCTTGCAGGGATATTAGATAAGAACATTAGTTTTCACTCTTTTAATAAATTGTATGTAATTGTTCTACCTCTTATAATGCTTTTCACTCTTTTTTTTTTTTTTTTTTTTTCCTTCCCCATCATTTTAGTGTATGGAGATACCATCCCTGGTTTGGGAAATTGTGAGCAACAGAGGAAGCCTTTAAAAGCACCTGGGGAATGTATCATATATGTTGTCCTATTGCCTGTACTCCTTGTAAGATTCCTGCTTTTGTCCACCATCAGACCCAAGATGAGACCTCTGGTCTGGTCTTTATAACTGTTATTAAGCTTTTTCTGCATGCTTGTATTACTGTATTACCTATTTTGAATCATTAGCTTTATAGAACTGGGATTTTTGTATGTTATTTCTGTTGAAATCTACTTGTTGCCTTTTGGTCTCCTTTCCTGTAAGTGGTGGAGTCACCATCCCTGGAAGTCTTTAAAAGATGTTTAGATGTAGAGCTTAGGGATATGGTTTAGTGGGGACTGTTAGCATTAGGTCAGAGGTTGGACTCGATGATCTTGAGGTCTCTTCCAACCTAGAAATTCTGTAACATTCTTTCCTCTTCTCATTATTGATCATAGTTATCTTCTGCCAAATATAACAAAACTGGAGGCCACATCTGGGGTACATTGTGTTGACAATATTAGGCATTTTTCTGTTTTATCAGCTAACTCAGCCTCTGAGGTATTTATCCTTGCAATTATCTGCAAGGTAGGCAATAGCTATCCCCCTCGTTTTAAGACGGGGAGGAGAAGCTGAGATATGGGAAGCTTCAGTAGGTCATGGCTTGAATTCAGATCTTCTAAATCTGGGGTAATTGTGCCTCCTCTCTGTACCATCTTTAAAAAGTAAAGAAAATGTTAGCTCTAAGAATCACTTTCATCTTTACTGTACTGCCTTCACAAATTTTTTATCATCCCAGCTGCGGTGTAGTTGCCCGGTAATAGTTGCACAAAGACTGTTAGTTGCTTAGGCTCACAGTTATTAAACATTGAGGAAAAATAGGAACAATTACAGCTTCAATATTAAAAGAAGCAATTTCATTTCCTTTCAGGAGTCGATGTAATTTTTTAATACTACCTGAAGAAGCAGAATCCCTTGTGCATAGTGAATCAGATGCATTTACCTTCATGTTAATTTTAGCCCCCAGCTTCGCAGGGAGCCAAGGGACTGGAGCCGGTTCCTCGTGCTCCTCTGTACTCCCCCCGTGCTAACAAAACACAGATCTGGCGTTTCAACAGAGGAATTCAGTTTTCTATTTTTCATTCATCTACTTAAACGGTTCATTGTTTTTTAATTAAACTGCAGGAGAGAAATAAAAGACACTAAACGCCACGGTGCTGTGAAAGGGGAGATAGCTTTCAGGAGATGCTACGGGAGAGGTGCCACGCTAAAGCAAGATGGAGTGCAGCAACAAGTCCGGTGCCTTCCAGCGTCCGTTCTCTCCCCGTCTCTGACAGTAATTCGGAGTTAATTTGTGCGGCCTCTCAAACGAGAGACTTGCACTTCATCGCCTTTCATCCAGCCGTGCTCTCGCCTCCCTTCTCGGTGGCGCTGGGAGGCTGCCGGCGGCGGGCCGGGCCGCCCGCCCCTCGCCTTCCCCGAGCACCGAGGCCTCGCTGGCCCCGGGCGCCCTGGGCCTGGCCCCGGCCGCGCGGCGCGGGCGGCTCCGCGGGGCCCGCGGCACTCCCCGGCGGCGGGGCGGCAGCGCCCCCTGCTGCGCCGCCCGGCCCCGCGCTGCGGGCAGGGGCCTGGGCCCGGCTCCGGCCGGCGGCGGGGGTCGCCCCCGGGCGCCGCCCCCGCCTTTGCTTTGTAACCCGCGCAGGGCGTCGAAATAACGTCGCAGCGGTGTCTGCGCACGGCGCTTTGTGTTTGGCGGCGTACGTGCCTGGGAAGTAGTTAGGGAGGGCTCTTTGTCTGTGATCTGTCCGATGCTGAGGAACGCTCGCTGCCGAAGCCGTGCAAACGTGGCGCCTTGCGAAGGCGGCCTGCTGGTTTCGTTTGTGGGGAGCTGAGGGCTCCTGGACCTTCGGCAGTGGTTTGGAACAGAGCTCTGTTGCTAGTAACTGATGCGAAAAAAAACATTAGTCACAAATTTCCATGGGCTGGCCACCAGCTCTCCAAAGATGCCTTTGAGACAAACTGCAGGCAGAGGCAGCCAAGACCTCTAAAGCAGATTTGGATCCCTGAGGACGTGTGTGGGTAGAAAGGGCAGTGGTGTATTTCTGACACTTCAGACGACCCCTCTGAACTCCATCCTCATCTTTCGAGCTCCTCCAGCCACAGATCTGACACTAGCATACCCAGTATGGACTGGAGAAGGATTGTCTTTTCTCGCTGCTGCTGTTGTAGAGCACAATGAGGTTGCTGACTGATGCTAGCTGCATGCACAAGGAAGAAAAAGCTGAGGCTGACAGGAGGGGAAAAAAAAAAAAAAGAAAAATGTAAAGAAGAAAATAGTCTACAAATTGGGAAAAGCATTCTGCTTTGACAGAATAAAAATAAAACCTGGAATAGGAAAGGAAAGGCATGAAAGAGTTAGTGACAAAATATCATGTACAGCTGGGGAGATGATGGTTTTATTGGTATTGCAGGGGGGAGGGAGAAGCTGAGAGGCAGTGAAAACACAATTTGGCCTAAAATTGAATTTCTCTGATAAGGAATTTCAGAAGCGGCTGCCTCATTCACTGTGCGGCCAAATAATCATATGCGCTTTAATAATCTTTATTTTACAGGAGTACGTTGCCAGGGTAACAGAGTGTAAGCAGGAGAACAGCACCTTGCAGATCACAAAGGCAAATCTGCAGAAAGAAATTTCAGTGAGTTTCTCTCTCCCTTTTTTGCAATGTAATGACGACTTATTTTTCATGCACTGATTTAATAATCTTATTGAAAGATCCTTTCCCTGTTTCTCTTATTCTTGTCTGTCTGAGCGTGGACAATGGCAAAAACCTGGAATTGTCAAGCCCACTGGGCTAAGAAAACTAACAGATGTAATATGTTTAGCATTTTTATGTAATTACTTTTTATTGCTATTTTACCCCTACTTCTATTCCTCCCTGGTTAGTTGCGGCTTCCTTTCCATTCTAGCCCAATCAGGTGATAGTAAGGGGCTGGGGGAGAGTTAGTAATTGACTGCATTAATCGGAAATTATTAGTTGAACGTATTTTCAAGGGTGGGGGTTGGTTGCAGAAATAGACCTTTTAGGAAGGGATGAATTGAATTATGGTCAATGCAATAATGAAGCCTCTAGGCTGTAAGCTGTGGAGAGGACAGTCATCTTCACAAAGGTTTTAGTGTTATTTATGATGGCCTCTGTTCTTTGGGTGAAAAACATTGTGTGGCCCTACAGGCAGCCACTGGATGTGCGTGTCTCCATTAGTTGGTCTGAAAAATAAGCTGATTTGGTACGATTAAAAATCAAAACTTTTGAGGATCTCCAATATCAGTAAGACAGAAGGAACACTGCTACTAAACCTTTGGAAGTGTGCAGTTTCTGACAAGTTAGTGGCTTGTAAACATCTTGCCTCTTGTTCTCTTTCCCATGGGCCAGAGCTCAGGAAGTAAGCGTGGGAAAAGCAATAGTTGTAGGCTGCAGGACAGGAGTTGGGGGGAAGGTTTTGTGAAATTAAATACAAAGTCCGGTTTGTCTCACTGCGCCTGACAAATTCCAAGAAGTTAAGAACAAAGGCTATCACTTAAGCTCAGCTAGTCCGTTCTGTTGCAACTTGGCCAGGTCTCATACAGGCACCAGTAAGTAGTTGAGAATCTGAATATGTGTCTCTGGCATGCTGAAATGGCAAGGCTAAGGAAAAAGACACAGGCACTGTATTTTGCGACCTTATCCAAGAATACTGTGCTTCTTGTGGTTTGAGTTGAGGCTTATTGGTGTTACTGAAATGAAATCTTTCTTTAAGTTGAAGTGAGTAGCTTAAAAGCTGGTACAAAGTTTTATGTATTAATCTCATGAAATAATTTATGTATATATATATATACATAAATTATATATATATATATATATAATAATAAATAATATATATATAAAAAAAAAAAGGCAAGTAACATATTCACTACAGGATTACTTCCTGCTAAATATTACTGCTTGTCTCTTAGCTAGCATCCACCAAGTTACTCTGAATGTGGGATGTTCCTTTTAAACTAGGATTTCATAGACCAGTAAGAACTAGTCTGAGGTGCATTGCAGAAATTGGTGTAAGCTGGTTTAAGAAAGGTGTGGTTCTTTTACAGAGCACAACAGTAAGAAAACACTTGGAGCTGAAGCTGACCACACAAGAGAACAGCTGCATGCAAGACAGGACAACAGAGTTCTTAGCAAATTGGGCATGAGTCCGTTAACTTCATATATGTTCTCATATTTCCAGGTTCAGATTCCTTTCAGTCCTATGGAAGCATTCACAATAAGATGGTTAGACTCTTGTTAACACCAATGTCTGTTTAAGCATGTGAACAAACAAATTTTAAAATTTAGAAAGTCAAAAGGATTATTATCTGTTCTTTGTGGGAATTGATGGGGAAGCCCAAGGCAAGATGGCAGAATCTGCACTTGTAGGTGGGACAATAGTTATTCACTGTCTCAACATAAAAGGGTTTATCTTTGCACTGATTTATTTTATTTTGCTTTCTTTAGAAATGGTAAGATAATTTTGGTAAGAAATTGAAGCCCAGCTTCAATTCCCTTCGAAACCCATGCTATTTCTAGCACAAAATCTGGGTAATTTACTTTCCCCTTCCTGCTAGTTTGTATCCTGCTGCCTTTTGAAATGGAAACTCTTCTGACCCTATAACCCCTGTGTTACTCTGAATAAAACTCTTTTTAATTGTGTTTTGAAGGAGCATGCAGGGAGCTCCCACACTACTAATCAGCTTTGCTGGTTTGGATATGTATCTCTGAGATTCATGTTGGCAGAATAACTTGATATAATTGCAGGACTGCATCACAGATTTAATGCTTAAGAAATTTAAAGGTACGGGTCTTCATTTCTATCTGTCTATTGTTACAGCGTGAGAATAGCTCCTGTGTGCTCTTGTCTACCAGGTATATTGCAGGAGGACTTGAGCAAGCATGCATGCTCTTTAAGGTGATTGAAAGCCATGCAGTGGTATTATTGGAGTGTTCAACCTGTACTAATATACTCTTCTGCTTGACAGAGCTTATTTGGGCATAGCATTAGCACAGTGACACAGTGTTTGGATGAGATCTTTCATACCTTTTTTCTTGCAATGCATGATGTGGAAATACGGGTGATCCTTATTGTCTGGTACCTTTTTCACCGAATTAAAAACAAATAAATGTTCTAGATAAAATCTAAAATTTGTACTGGTCAGAAGTGAGTCTGGCTTATTTGAATAAGTGTTTTTAAAGTAGTTCTGTCTTTTAGCTGTTTGGGAGCTTAATATAAGAGTTTTATATTAGGAAGACAGCAGTGAATCAATTTACATTTATGCATCGCAGGAGCTATCACTTCAGCAGCTACTTACACACTTTAGACCCGTTCCTTACATTGTTTGCCTTCTCATGTTACTCAGAAAGCATAAACGTTGCTTTAGTTTCTTTACATTTAGTATAAATGCATTTAATATTGAGACTTGTCCCAGCTGGAACCTGCAGGCAGTCAGTACACAGAGTTCTTTCAATTTGCAGGCATTTTTTCGTAGCTCTGATAATGTGCCTCTGTTTGGCCTTCAGCATTCCAAAAGTAGGAATGCCACTTAACCTGAGTCCTGGCTCCCTGTTACTGTTTGATCAGTAACAGTAATGCAGTAACTGCCTCAGACAAATGACTATACTAAGAACACTCCCAATTGCCCTGTAATAAAACCACTATCCTCCCTGAAAGCGAAGATGAGGATAGAAAGGGCAAGTATGATTGGAAGGTCAACAAGTTTGAGCACTGACAGAATGAAAGAAACAAATTATAACACCGAGGACATGTTGCTGAAAATGCCCTCCGTCTAATTCTTGGTTTAACTAGAGCCAAGGTGTGCTAGTTTAAGTCTCTCAGCTGTCCTTCTTCCACAGAAGAGGATACAGAATCTTAGCATCCTCTCAGCCTCTGGGTGGTTGATTATTTGTGTTTTAAATTCCAGTTCTTGAGATCATGAACAGAAATATTAGAAGCTAATGAGTATCACAGAGCATGCCACTGTGTGAAAGTTAAACTCAGTCCTCTGTGCCACCAATGTTTTCGATGACATTTGGTCTCAGACTCTGCTTGCTGGCCTAGAACACCTGGTATAGATCCCACTGTGTACCGATTTATCAAGTTTTTGAGGGCATGTGGCTAATGATAGACTTGCTTCAGAATTTTTCTTTTCATAAGGTACAAGGAAATACTTTGTCACCACTCACTCAAATGAGGTAGGAAAATAAAAGCATATTACAACTTCTGTGTTCTTTAATCTTTTCTGTTTCTCCCAAAGGGGACACTGGCAGAGTTGGCTGCTGCATCATGTCCCACTGATACCATAAGTGGGAGCATAAGAAGGCAACTTGTGGGAATTCTATTTTATTTGTTTTAGCTAAACCCTTTACTCACTGTGGTAAAATAAGTATAAGAGCAAACTTTGGGGAGCTTTCACCATCCTACATTTTTGCTGACCCTAAGCTTTTTTAAGTCATGAGTTATTTTGAAAAGGCTCCTTGCTTTTTGGCTTTGAAAGCATTAAGATTCTGATATTTTTAGCTATGTTTTATTTTCTGTTGTAAAATCTATGTGCCTACACAACAGCTTTGCATTTCCTGTATGTTTTCAGGACCTTTTGAGGACCTTTTTCCAGGACCAAGTTTGAGAAAACACTCTGGTGATGTTGGGCACCTTTGAAGAAGCCTTATGCAGTGACAAGTGTGCACCTGAGGAGCAGAGGGAGGGAGTTTCTTTTGGGAAGTGGGGGGATGGAGAAGAGGCATCATGCAAAGAAGACTTAAAAGAACCCAAGTGCTGCCTTGGCTTGCCTCTCCTCTGTGTTGCCAGAGCCTATGCTTGCCTGCTTCCAGCCTTGGGCTGGTGCTGCTGCCTTGCACATCCTGCACGAGTGCCATGGCTATCAGTGAGCTGGCTATCCTGAACAAACTTCTTGCAGTCTGTTTTAATGCCAGCCACATCATTTCTGGAAGTCGTTCAGTGTTCATTGGAGTAATGGCTTGAACGTCACCATTTTATGTTCCAGATACTACTTTGACCCTTGGGCTGTAACACCAGCCCAGTGATTATTCAGTTTCTTTTATGATGTGTCTTAGTGCCAACAGAAAAGAGTCCAAGACATCCCTGTGCAGCCTGATGTTGATCATCTGGGATGTATGAACATGGCAGTACAGGGCTTGGACATAGATCACTTGCCATTCCATGGTAGCTGTGACTGATTATAATGCAGGATTTGTTGCAGTGCCAATTAATGCCATAAACTTTTTTTTTGGTTCATACAGGTAGCTCATGTAAAAGTTTGTTTTATTACTGCAAAACATGCATGAAATACTGTAGTAAATATTTCTTAATGTGAAGTGTCTCAACAAAGTAGTTTAAAACGAAATGTACTGACTCTAGTTTGGGAAGTTTCATAGGGGAAATAATTCCTGTGGAGAAAATGTTTGTGATCAATGTTTACTCTAGCAGGAACTGCAAAAATCTGTGCAAAAGTGGGTCAGGTAGAGTTTAGACCCAGTTGAACAACAGCCCTCTTCAAGCTGAAAGGTGACCGTGTCCATGCTGTTGTTTACACATGTGGAGATAGATTTGCTTAGCCTCTCTGTAGATGAATATCCAAGTTCTACTAATTATAACATGGAAATGAGATTCCGTTTTTATTGTCGTATTCTTACCACAAAAGTGCTAACCCAGGGTATGATTTCCTAACCATCAGAACTGTTGAAACCATGTTTCTGTGTCATTGCTTTTCTGAATCATTTTACTTCTGGGTATCCTGTAGACCTTGCTGTCCATTTCAAGAACTCCTCCTTATCTGAGGTGTTTACAAGTAACTGCCAATCTGTATTCCTGCAGTGGCAGAAATCAGAATGTGCAGGATAGTTCTTGGTTCAATTGTCCTTGGTAGGCAATTTCCCTGCACAGGAAGTCGATCTCTGACCAGGATGGAAGCAACCATTTTGTGAAGTCATTGTGCATGGTCTATTCAAGAGCTGCAGAATTACTCTTATAATTCAGGTTACTGAGTTCAGGATGCTTTTCTCTCAGCTGCAGCTAAAGAAAAGATGGTGGCTGTGGGGGAACTTGGACTATGTGGTATTAAAACCTTGCAGATCAGTTGGAGAGTAATGTGTTGCATACTTCCACTTTTGATGCACTAGTCAGGAAGAATGCAAAAGCTAAAGATCAGTGGCGTTAGTGTGAATCACTAACGTGGTTAGGTGAATCAATAAACCCACAGGATGTTTCAGACTCTAGAGCAGTAAGAAACAGTGCAGCTATCCATGGGAGGCATTGGAAGGATATATATTCAAAGCTGTCTTCCAGAGAGACCAATACCTGGGGACTGTTCATATGTCTGAATGTTGACATGGAACTGAAAAGTAATGAAATGGTAACAGAAAGCCTCAATCTGAATAGGCAATGCCACGGAAAAAGTAGACAAAGAGAAAAAAAAAAAAAAAGGGACCCCAGCATATCCTTCAAATTATTTAATGTGAAGGGAGATGTCTGTCTCTGCTGTTTACTGTATGGGATGTCTGAAGTTTTTTTTTTTTTTTTTTTTTTTTTTAAAAAAAAAAAGCTCTTCACCTAAAACATTTCATTCTTTCCCTCTGTTCTGTGCCTAAATTAACTCTTACTGATGTTCTAACTTTAAACAGATGTCTCTTGTGAAAGAACGTTGTGATTTGGTTTTGCATTTGCCAGACTCATGTTCTGACATTTCTTCCTGTGAAGATACCAGAGATCCAATTGTGGCTTCTTAAGTTGAGTGGTAGCCAATACTCAGGTTCTAAACCAGTAACCACTGTATTCCTTGAAAGTTATCAGCACTTTCAAGGAGGGAAAAATCATGCTATGATGTTCTTTTACTTTGTAAGAGGTGACTAGTTCTCAGGAGCATTTCCACTTTCCAACCCCTGGTAGTATAGCTGATGCTTAGGTAACAGAACAGTTAAAAGGAGAGGATCTGGAATTTTGTGACTATCATCAAAAGTATTAAGAGAAGATAATTTTGAAGTAAACAAAAGCAGCTCCTGCATTCAGCTGGGATTCGATGCAGCTGCAAAAAGGCTAAAAGTTGTTGGGAGTGTTGCTTGTGATATGGTTGATGATGCGCAGCAGCTGAACTGGTAATGCCTTATAAGGAATTTTATCTCTAGAGCTCTTAAACTACATAGTTTGTGAATTAGGGTGCCTTTACTAACTGGATATTAGATAGTGGGTTGATTGAGTTTGCATCTCATAGTTGGATAAGTGAAAGCCTAATTCACCATGCCATTATCACATTACCTTCTATTTTAGAAGTCACTTTACCTTCTTACCTTTGTTCATGTTAAACTCAAATTCCTTTCTTAACGTAAAGTGCTTCAAATAGTCTGGGATCTGGATGCTTCTTTCAGGGCTGACACAGGTGGAAAAATATGGGCTTTGATACTCTCAAAGTGAGCAGAGCTGTGCTTGGTCTAAGATCAGTAACTGTGACACACGGTTGCTGAACTCTGCAACTGTTGTAATGTGAGCAGACTGGGGGGAAGACAGAAAATGTTACCTGATAATTTCTGTTCTGATACAGATCTCTGTTTACTAAAACCCCAGGATTTGTATCATTCATATCATCTCATAAAGCAGGAAGTTCTTTGAGAGTCCGCCCATCAAAATTTCTCATAGTGTCTGTGTTTCTTGTGTACTTCAAACTGGAATCATAAGCAGTAGATTCCATTCAGGTTGCAGGCATGTTTGCATCCCTTTCATCCTCTCTCCAGAGCAGCAGAGGGGTTCTATATCTCTCTCATACTGTTTTACTTTGGCTCCTCTACAGTAGAAAGTTGTAAGTAGTCATATTTTTTCTTTTCTGGGGTTCAGTAAACGGGCTTATTTACATGTAGTATTGAAAACTGGCTTTATGCTTCAGAACCAAAGCACCAATTGAATGATCTCCAAGTCTCCACGTCTGAAAAACAGTCTGTTGCACTATTTCTGTACAGCTGCAAAATCACTCTTGCTCTGCTGAGTAGGTAAAGAAGTCACAGAATCACAGAATTTCTAGGTTGAAAGTCACTTTGGACAAGGGAAGGGCTGAAAAGCTTGAACTCCCGGTCTCTGCATGCAGTCAGCACCTCTCAGACCTAGCTTCAAAGAGTGTCTGGAGAAGCTCAGCAAAGTACTCTAACACCTCTTCTGCCACTAGCCACAGTAATCATTTCTTGAATATACCAAACAAAGCGTCAAGAAAAACACCCAAAGCTGTATGCGTGGTTTCTTCACCTTGATGTTGCTTATGGTCCCACATTACACCATTCTGTCAGACAATGCCTTTAGTGACCCTGTCCTCTCTTCAAAACCACCAGTACCTTATCTGTACCTTCCTCGAGCCAAAGCACCTTGGGCGTATTTTTTTAACTCACTTTTGCCATTATTATGACATCTTTTTTTTTGTCAGCTTTACAAGGCTGAAATAAATTTTGGTCCTCCAAATAGGTGGTTCTTTTCAGTTGGGGCATCATCTAAAGGAAACACAATACTTTCATTTACTTAAAATGATCAGGTGTAATCAGATGACTAACCAGCATCTGCACATGTGCCTTCACTAGAAGCTGAACTTCCCTAGGAAATACCATTGGCTTATACTGACCTGAGCTATGAAAACTCCAGTTGATTGGTTCCAGTGGGTGTAACTGGGACATTGACTCCACTGTCTGTGTGGCCAGTGGTTACCAAAACACAAGCCGTCTTTGCCTCATGCTGAAGTCCCTCTCTTAAAAACTTGTGTATGCTCCTACAGACACTGTTAAACATAACTCTCTGACCAGTAGGCTTATACGTGATAATGCCTGTAGGATGAATGGGATGAAATAATAAATTTCAAAGAACAGTGGCTTCAGGAATATCACCTGTCTTTATTGGTCCTCGTCACAAGGGAATTAGTTTTAAGAAAAATCTGCTTTAGAAGATGAGTTTGTTCTTAAGTAAGTTTTCACTTCATTTCTCAAATTAATTTCCTGCAAATTGGAAGAGATAATAAGGTTTTGTTTGTTTGTTTAAGTCTTTTTGGTCCATCTTATCCTTGCTACTTAGCTCTTGCAGCTGAAGAAACCCACAGTAATTTTCCTTAACACTTTTGATACCAGCTTACATTGTCTATGTTGTTTATTGGATTTCCTACTTAAAATCTGTTTCTTTATTGGTTCCTCTTTAATTTCCTCTTCTTTTGCAGAGCTGCATGAAGGTAAGCAGAGTCCTAAAACCATTCTATCCTAAGTTCTGGTATTTTATATATATAAAACTTCAGGGCTGATGGCAATGATACCTGGGATTATTTATGGGTTTTCATAAAAAAGAAAGAGGAAAATACAGAACTGCACGACTTCTCTCTTCCTTCCCCTTTTCCCAACCCCCTCCCCACAGAGGAGTTTAATTTTAAATGATAAATGTGGAAATTAGAGACCGTCGAGAAAATCCAATTTGGTGAGGAGTTTTAAAAATCCCATAATAAACGCAGAGTGAAATGTATGATTTAATGCGGGGCGCCAATGGCTGCTATTATGTGCTATTAGCAAATCGGGGTTGAGAGTGAATCTTTATCACTTGGTGAGTGCGGGCTAGGCCTGCCTTTGCTTCTGCTATTGATTTGTAGCCGCTTGTCATAATGACATCGGGAAGCAATGAATGGAAGATGTGCTTTTGATAGGATTGAAGGGGTGCAAAGGGGGGAGAAAAAATTCAGCAAGTTTTCTATCTCTTCTGCCTGATTAGATTTTTTTCTTCTTTTAAGAGCTTTCACATTCCAATAAAAATGCTAAATCAGCTCTGAAGCAGAATTGTTAGGGAGTAAATAGCTAGTCACATTTAAAGAAGGAAAAGATCTGACTTTACAGCTCTGACTTTACAGCAGTGGATGAATCTAAAGAATATTTCTGGCTCCACAAAAATGATAGTGGTGGGTGGTGTGAGGGTGGCTGAGAGCTGGGTAAGAGCATCTGCACTGATGGCACTGCAGACAGCCAGGCCCAGATAAGGTGGTGTGTGCACCTGACGTGGCTCATCAGAATACATGGAAATTAAATTGCTGATGTGTCTTTATTTAAGAAAAGGAGAATATGATTCTTGATCTCTGAACCAAAGGTGCCTGAAATGAAAAACCCAGACTTTGCCTTATAGAAGCAAATAATAAAAGTCTCCTTTGCATGTGGGAAAGGGAGATCTTTGTCACTTTAATTATAGACATTTCTCAACGGAAATCTAAAACAAGTTTTGATCAAAGGGAGTATAATTGCTGCACTAGTTGGCAAACGCAGTATGCCTGTACTGAAGGACATTCTGGAACACAGGTTCTTGGGAGACAAGAATAGGCTTGCTATCCAGCCATGGCTCTGGTGCATGTGGTGAATAAGACAAAATCTGTGTGTACTCAGGAGTGTACCTGTGTATGGGTCTACTCATGATGGCCCCCATGAATTTGCATTTCTTATCAGAAGATCCTTGCCATTTTAATTTCCTGCCTCTCTATCATTCTGCCCTCCCTGGGAAAGGGAGGAGGGGCTGTGTGCTTCCTGAGGAGCAGAACTCCACTTTGAGTTCCTTCTTTATGAAAGTCCATACAGATTTTCTCTTGTTATTGTTATTATTATTACTCCAGTCTGTTATGATGAAGAGCTGTAGGCTGATTAAGGGTTGTGACTCTGATAGCCAGTTCCTCCCTTTTGCCCTAACTAGCCTTAACTATTCTTACTTACAGAAACCTTCATGGGACAGCTGAATGAGCCTGCTTTACAGGGCTCACTGGCAGAGCATGAAATGGCAGATTAGAAATCAATGCAGAGAGTCCAAGTGCATACTTCATCACTCAGGAGAAAGAAATACAGTATTTCTGGTCTGAGCCTTGTACTCATTAAAATCACATCCTTTAAAATAACTTTTAATTTAAAACAGTGATCAGTAGGAGTGGGGAAAATTTTATGCAGAGGGAATTTTCCAAAGGAGGACAAGCTGAAGGCAGTGTGCAGATGAAGTATGTTGTTTACCGTACTGCCCATTGGCTTTATGGAGCTCTCTATGTGTGTGCCCTGCTTGTGTTCAGTAAAAGTTTGTTTGTAACCTAATGGACCCATAACATGGCAGCCCAGGGAAGCTGAAAATACTCAGGAAAGGGATCAGAAAGACAGACCTGCTGGTGGGAGATGGCTGGCAGTGCTTGCTGAGGGCAGCCTCACAGGAGCGACGAGGCCTTGTGCGAGAGCGTGGGGCGGGCTGGGGTGTGTGAGGCACAAGGCCCAGCAGCAGCAGGAGGCCCAGCAGCGCCCGGCAGTGTGAAGCAGGGGCAGGAACCGACGGGACACAGCCTGGGACAGAGACGGGGGCAGCCGGACCGTGCCCTGTCCCGTGCTCCCAAGCTGGCTGTCGGCGGGCAGAGGAGCTGGCCTGCGGAGCCAGCCCGGAGCCTGCGCCACCTCCCAGCGCGGATCTGGCTGCCCGGCGGCCGACGGCACGCTGCGCGGTCTGCCCTAGCAGCAGCCCCGCTGGGCAGCAGCGCCTGGGCAGGTTGGCCACGGGGTCACTGCTAACCAAGGTCTGGAGCCCTTGGACTGTGCAAATCCCCTCAGCTGTCTCCAGCACCCATGGAGATAATATTGTTCCTCAAGGCAAGATGTGAAATGGAGTGAAACATAAATAGCAGCAAGGGGAAGAAGAGAGAGATGTGTATAAAGAGGGCTTGCGTTCATTCTCCTTTAAAAGCAGTGTGGTGTTTGGGGTGTTGCACATTTTCTCACTGGAAGTATGCTTCAGTTTAGCTGTGTAGTGTGTGGAGTTTGAGAACAAGACTTTTTCATTAAGCAAATATCTATCTCCTTTACTGGGTTTCTGTCATTGTTTCCAGTGAGATGGAGCTGAAGTGTCTGGTCCCAGCCTGCAACTTTAATTAGGGCTTCTGTACTTGTAGTTGCAGGAGGTTTGGAGGATGTCCTTGTTTGGTTAAGAGTTAATTTACTTCATAATATGGTAGATCATATGGTGTTATGTTTTGGATTTGTAATGCAAATAGTGCTGATAATGTACTGATGTTTTAGGCGTTGCAGAGCAATGCTTACTCAGAATCAAGGACTTTTCAGCTTCTCATGCTGCCCTGCCAGTGAGGAGGCTGGGGGTGCGCAAGAAGCCGGGAGGGACAGAACCAGGACAGATGATCCCAACTGGCCAAAGGGATATCTGTTACCATATGGTGTTATGCTGAACAATAAAATGGGGGAGTTAGCCAGTGGAACTGTTGCTGTTCAGAGTCTGGCTGGGCATTGGTGAGCTGGTGGTGAGCAGTTGTATTCTGTACCACTTTTTTCCGTTCCTTTCCCTATTAAACTGTCTTTATCTCAACCTACAGGTTTTCTAATTTTTGCCCTTCTGAATCTTGTCCCCCCATCCAGCTGGGGTGGGATGGGGAGTCAGCAAGCAGCTGTGTGGTGCTCAGTTGCTTACCAGGGTTAAACCATCTACCACTGCAGATGCTCTGCTCTCTCTACATTTCCAGATACTCTGCAGAAGTTGGAAGGAGGCACAGAGCATTTACCCAGACCTTCTATGTTTGCTATAGCAGAAATAAAAATAAGTGAATTCCAGCAAGAACCAACCTGCTTAGAAGCGATTACAGTATACTAAATGTGCAAACTGCTACAAACTTAAATTTTCACTTCACACAAAGCATACTGTGTACTTTGTCTTTCTTTCTTGTTTGGAGTTCGAGATGAAGCCAGAGCTGTTACTGTTGGAATGTATTAAAGGGGAACATAAACTGTGTTTTAAATATACAATTCTGAATTTGGAATTGAGATTTGATACTCTTGTAGAAAGTCCATTTTTTGGCCTGTAACTGGATTTTACTGAGTTGAGGCCATGAACTAATTTTGGTGGGAAGGAATATGTTATTCCACAATGGAGTGGAGGATGAAACTATTCACTATTGGCTTGGTTTTCTTTGTGTGTTTCTCTTTTTGCTTGTTTGTTTTATGTTCCTGAAGTCTGGGCAAATTACAGTAAGTATTGGCTGAAGAATTAATAGGCACTGTGCAGAGGATGCAGCTGAAAATGCATGATGAATTAGGCTAATGCATAGACTTTTCATCTACCTTCACATTGTTGTGTATAATGGAAAACATGTTAAAATACACTAAGGTTGCAGTTAACTTTGCAGTCCAAATATATATTCCTATATATGAAGGAGTTCCCATTCATTCAGAACCTAATTATGTGTTTACTGATCCCATCTTGGACCAGTCTTGTTCCCATTATAGTTGCTGGCAAAATGCTCATTGACATCCAAGGTGCAGGAGAAGGGCTGCACTGCTCTCCTTGCCTGTTCTGTCACCCTGGCTTACAGCTGTCTCATTGCGGACAGAATTGGCACTCAGATGTGGAACATGGGTTTGTTCCTTGCCAGCCATCCAGCACAAGCAGGGAATAAGGCTGAGGACTTGAGGAAATAATTGAGATTTATGTGAAGGGATAGTAATGTATGCACACAGCTTGTCTTCATCATTCTGAGCTTTGAGTATTTATCTTCCCTGCTTTAATATTAATCCTGTTGGTATTTCTGTGGTTGGCTGTTTTTATTGGTGGACCTTAAGAAAAGAAATTGCTTTCTCTCTTCTACCCTGAACTAGAAGAGAATAGCTACCAGGAGAGAGAATGTACATGCAAGTGTGCAGCAGTGAAAAATGAAGACACCATGCAGTAGAGTTGTATGGAACTGTATGTTTTTAAAATCCTCAGTGTTTTAAATGTAATGTAGCACCTCAGCCTATCTTTTACAGCATTCCAGGTTCCTATAGAGACTTTGTGCTATACTCAGTAGACAAGTTCTTTATATCCGGTTGGGATATTCAATGCCATTTGCTTCCATTTAGAGCATGAAAAGAACAAGCCTGTTTCAAAGCACCCTTCTCCTCATCTACACATACTCAAATTGCAATGTATCCTTCTGCCCTAGCTGAATCCCAATATATTGTACATAAATGTAAATGCTTTATCTACCTGCTAATTTTCAAGATATGTCTACCTACTCTAATCCTAAAGCTATTATGAAAAAGGAATAGAATTTGCAAAGAACATGCATGTATTTTATAAAATTAAGAACTGAAACCAACCAAAAAAAATTAAACGTATATAATTTGTCAACTAAAGATGCTAACTGTAGAGATGGGAGACATACTGGGTAGTAATGAGAATTTTGCCTGTCATGATACTAATAGAGGAGCCAGTTTTATGCACTTGTAGGCTTACCTTTTTGAGTTACAGCTTCAAAACACAGTTCTGTATTATGTTGCTTTGGCACTAAAAATAAGTTAGATAAGAATTTAGGAAGGGTAATCTTTTGAACAGCTCAGCCATATCAGTCACTTTTAAAAACAGGAACAACAGAAATGCCCTGCATGTTCCATCTATTCCAGTATTCAGTCTCCAGCAGTGGCAGGCAAGATGCTGTGTAGGGCAAGTCCACAAGCCCCAATGCTATGAGCAGTAGGTTCCCTCTAGGGTGCACAGGCATTGGTTTTGGGATAGTTGAAAGTGTATCTCTGTTTCCTTACACTTGCTGAGTTCCTGACAGTATCTACTGGCTAGTCATTTATTCTTCATTCTGGGATGATTTAGTGTTATTTTGCTTATTTATAACTCTTTCCACCGTTTCTTTGATTTTCTAAACATAGTAAATAATATACCTTCAAGAATTTCCATTATGTGGCTGACAAATGCTCCAATTTTACTCAAGTTCTTTGTTCTTCCGTAAACCCTCAGGTGATAGATCCAGGTCATAAAGAAAGCATGCAACAGAGTTCCAAGTAAGAGCCAAGCCTTTTGACCTTTAGTAGATGTACAAGACTGTGTCTTCAAAGGCAATGTACTGCTTGCTTAGTTACTTGATACTGAAGGAAAATACCTTTTTGCAAGTTGTTAAAACCAGGCCAGACATAACTGTACTGCAGTCTGATGTCTGCTTTCTCCATTCTCAGATATGAACCTGTGCTCAACTTCACAAGCTGCTATCCTACTGGAGATAGGAAAGTACTTGCTACAGAAATTCAATGCAAACTCTTGATGTGTCTCATGTTGCTTTTTTGCTACAGACAAAATAGAGGGGATTACCACCTGACCTGCCTTTGTTCAAGAGCATCTGTTGACTATGAATCACAAAGGGTCAGACTCTTTAGGAATCCATCTCACCTCTCAAGAGCAAGTCATTTCAGCATGCTTGTACAAACAGAATGGATTATTTCTTAGGCATGAATGAAACTGTGGGAGCCCTTTGCTAGATGGGAAGTGCTATTTTGGACCAGTCTTCCATGGTGTTTGATAATAATATAACAACCTGATCCTCTGCATTTATTTATGAAAGTAAATGGAAGCCAGGAATCAACACTGGAAAGCTTTTGGTGCTAATGCAATATTACTTCTAGAATGGTTGCTTGTGTGATACTTCTAAAAAGATGAATCAGCAAAAGTACAAAAGGCAGCATGCCAAACTGTTTTCTGTCTTGTTCTATTGGCTCTTACGTGCAAATTTTATAATAGCAGTAGAGGAGGTTGATATGACAACATCTTTCAAATATGAAGAAGCTTCTGCCAAGGGGAAAGGAATAATCTGTTTTCTATGTTTAAGAATTAATGATTTAAATAGCAGGTAGGTTAGATTAGCTGCTCTGAACCTGTAGTCTGTAGACCCCTGGGGTTCTTTTGCAAGCTCTCTGGTCCATCTGTCTTTAAGTGTTAGCAGACGTGCTTTTTCCAGTTAAGAGTAATCGTTCATGTTGTGATTTTTTTATATGTAGATTTTTATTGGCATCTTCAGGAACAAAGCTGAAGGTATACTGACAAGTTCCTGAGTAACCTGATCTGATTAGACCTGCTTTGAGGAGAGGGTTAAACAAGGTGACCTCTGGAGGTCCTTTCCACCCTTAGATTATTCTTTCGTACTATGTATTTTCAGAGAGCTCAGAGACATCTTTTTGCAAGGTTGCAGGGGGAGGCCAGTTTTAGGCCTTTGTATGTTTTGTCCCAAGAGTACTGAGATTATGTGGCCTATGGCATGACTCAACAGTCTGAGGCAAGTTGCACTAACTTCTAATGACTATCACTGTAAGCTGAGACATATTAATTATGCTAACGCCTTTCTTTGTTCTGTGACAAGGGCAGAGTAGCACAAGCCTAGTTTGACCTTGTATATTGGACTACATGTAAAATAAACCAAGGCTTGAGACAAAAAACACTAGTAAAATCTGGGCATCTTTAAGTTGAAAGAATTATTTGTACTAAGACAAGGCATTTGGGCAGCTGGATTATTTCTATAATAAGCAAAGATATAATTACAATTCCAAAGAATATTTTTAAATGTGTATGTTGCAGGGAGAATTGGCAACTGTTTTCTAGGAATTTCTTCTCTGGCAGTTAGGTGAGGAAGAAGCATTTTCATATGGCCACCCATAGTCCTTGACTAGAATCCTGCATTTACTATTGCATTACTGTTCCCTGTTCTCTGTAGCCAAAAGGAAGAGGAAGTTACTGTTAGTACATGGGGGCAGCTAAAGCTTTAAATATTTTCTCTCACCTTATCTTTGCTTTACCCCTCATATTTCTTTGCTTTGTATTTCATGAGTCTGGCATAACCCTAGACATAGAAACCTTTAAAACTTCAGTGGCTAAGTGAAACAATGGCATATCAAACCATAGCATAAGTTTGGTAAGACTTTTTCAGAGACTGAAGATATAGATTATCTGAGCTACCTGTTTTTCCTGTCTTTTATATGCTTTTCTTTGGTTTAAAAGGGAGGAGGGGATAGTGGGCTTTAACAGCAGCTTTTAAAAATCTCTCTTCTTTCTAGCAAGTACAGGTGACGTATCTTTGATAGCTCCAAAAAGCACATTGGTCATTTTCAATTTGGAAGGTTTTATATAATAGCACTGTGTTTGTTACCAAAGACAAATTCAGTGATGCTTACTGAGTTACTGTCTGTTAAAAGAGGGTCTCAGATGTTCTCCATGATGATAGGCATCCAGAGCCCTGTCCCACTGCACATGAGCCTCTACTCCCCGGAACCAGCTAGGGTTTAATTTCCAAACAAGACTAGCTGAAGCTCTGCTGGAGTTTCTCAAAGTCCCCAGTAAAGATGAAAATTTACTTAGTCATGATCTTTTCAACAAGATGCAGAAAAATTCTTCCGTGGGTAGTTATAAGGTAGTCTGTCCACTGCCAAATGTTCTTTCTAATTTTCTTGTTTCAGAATAAACAAAGAACTTTCATATCATAAAGCACAAGTGCCTTTGCAGTAATTCCATCCAAGATCTAATCAGGTGTTGTGGACAGTATTGTCTTGTAGTTGTGAATTGTTCAAGTTAGTTGATTTCTGTCCTCATTATGTAAACACTTAAATATTCACAGTCTTTGCTATAGAGCCCTTCTTCAGAACCTAAGGGTGCAGTTTCTGGAGCTATTTAAACATAGATAACCTTCCACGATAAGCAGAAAAATTCCATCCCTCTCATCTTTCCTTCCTAGCCTTTAACTTTTGATCCTTCAGCTACCTTGTGCTGGTATTGGTGCTCCTTCAGCTGCAGCATGAGATTGAGAAGAGAGGTAGCCTGGGTGAGAACTGATGCGGGTTAGTGTCACAGGGGAGATGGCAGGAACACGCAGGAGGAGGAAGGCAGGATGTCCCCCCCCTCCTCCTTTGGTATAATAGATTACACCCATAGTGAAATGCCAACCTGACTTTGGATGAAGGGTGCAACATGTTCAAGATTCACTGCTTTGGGATGGAGGAACTGCAAGATAAACTCTAAACTATTTTCAGTGATCAAGGATTGTGGTGTTAAAGCTAACAGGTGAGATGACAGCCATACATCACTTCAGCAAACAGAGCACTTGCTTCCATGTGCTCTGCTGGGAGTCAATGGCTCTGTGGGACACGTGCCAGGTGCTTCAGGAGCATCCTCTAGCCATATATCTCACGGGGCAGGCAGAAGGAATGTGCTAAGCAATAGTCTCACTCGCAGGCTTCTGGATGACAAATATTGCTTAAACGAGTCCATTAAAGTAAAATAAACCCTTCTCAATGTACATGGGGAGCATATATAACACAATATATGAAGCACATGTGTATTTGCTATATTTAAAACCTGAATCTATGAGAATGGTCTAATATATACTTTGAATAAGATACATTCAGAGCTGCCAAATGGGAAGCAGTGTTTTGAGAAAATTTGTGGGTTTTGAGAAAATTTTAACCCTCTCCCAGGGCAATTTTCTCCTGCAACTCCACAGCCTCTGGAAGTAATGAAGCTACAGAAGACAAGTGGAAGTAAGGATCTTTAGGTTCAGCAGAGCTAGTTTTTCAAGCAACATAAAATCCACCAAAACACCTGGGTAGAAAGAGGAAAGTCAGGAATGGAGAAGAATATCTGGAGTTATGAGTGCTGGAGTGTGCTTTGTCTGGGTCCTGGAAATGGGAAATAAAGACAGCTGAAGGAGAGAAAGAAAAATAAAATAGGGAGTATGGAACAGAAAAGTGTGTCAAAGCCTGGGTCAGTGAGTTATGTCATGAAGTGATGTGTCCTGTTGGCCTAGTGGGGTTGAACTAGAAGGACATAAGCATAGTATTGAATTCTTCAACAAAAGAGATGAGAACAGGTCAAGAATAGACCTTTGTATCCCACTAACAGCTTGTGAAAGGGAGGCAAGATCCTTGCTACATATCACCCCAAGTCAAGTACGTTGCATGTTCCATGATTTTAGGTTTGTGGGTAAGAAGGGTGATGAAGTAACAGAAGGTAAAATCACCCCCCTTTGAGGGGGCAAAAAATGTCATGGTGGGCTGGTGAGAGATGAGAGTACGGTGGCACGTGAAGAGAGATGATGAGAGCTGCAGAGAGAAGGGAGAATGCAGTATGGTGAAAAGAACTCTGAAGTTCAACTGATCTTGTGTTGGTTTGGGCACCGTGCTTTAGGATTCTTGCAGTGCTGTTCCCTCACGCTGGTGATAGTGCCCTCTGGAAGGTACCATACCTGCCTGTAGGGAGCCCTGATGGCGGTAGGCTCTGTGCTCTCCAGTGAGGGACCACTCAAACAAGACATCTGGAACCAATGGGGTTTGTGCCTTTCATTGGACCAATGGGGTTTTGTGCCTTTCATTGGACTGTGTTTTTCTGTATACTTCGTCAGCCTGAAAGTCTGGTGAGACCCAAACTACATTGTAATTATTTCCATGCAAGACAGCAAAGGTTTCTATTTAAAACAAAACTTAGTCTGGTATACCTTCCCTGGCAAATAAGCTTGAACAATTAAAGGTTTTTAACAGTAAAAAAGTATGTTTCAATTATGTTTCAGAGGATTATAACCTACCACCTTGTCTAAGTGGAGAAAGAACAGGTGGCAAAATGAGGTTTCTGTCTACAGCTTAAATGAAATCAGTCCTCACCAACCCCAGTTAGTTCTTTGCCTGCTTATTCCTGTGTTAATTTAATATGGATCTTCATAGGGGCTTAATTTGAGAGCAAGGAGGCAGCAGCTATGTTCTGTCTCCTATCTCTGTACAGATCCTCCCCTCATCGTCTCAGCAGACAACACTTTGGCTTGCTGCCTTGGAAGAATATTTACTACAGTGACTGTCAGAGGAGGGGGATTTGTGAAGACTGGGATTTTTCAAGTGGGTCTCAGTCCTGCTGGCTCGCAGACAGTGAACTGTAAAGGGTCATGAATGCTGTGACTACTCAGGAGCTTCAGCCATTTTACCCCACTTGAAGTTTTGGGAACAACTATAGGAATCAGCTTTGACAAGGTATCAGTGCATTCTACATTAGAAATAATTTCTAGGCCTTGAGCTGGCTTCAAAAAAAAAAAAAAAAAAAAAGCTGGAGAGGCTTTAATTACATCTCCACTAGTGATAAAATAGTACGGCGCCCCAAAATTAACGTGACTGATGTCTATATTCTATTGAAAAATGAGAGCTGTCCTTTCCACATAGAAAACAATGCACACTTTTATTGTCAATCAGAATTTCCTCTAATGCCTGCCAACAAAAAGGTCCTGTCCTTCTGGGCTACAAACTATTTGTTTCTCTTGTACAACCTCTATAAACGTGATGCGTCTGTCGTTGTTCAGAAAAAGAGAGCTGATGCCTGGGGTATCTACATCTTTTATGTTCGGGAGGGAAGGAATAGGCTTTGCAGTGGGATTTGAGTCTGAATCACAAACTATAATTTTATTGGAAATGGAAGAGTAGATGCAGTGAAAAAATGAAGAGGGAAGTGCTATGAACTCTTTGAAAATTCCTGCACTTCCTATTAATAGATCTGTGTTTAAAACAATGTGAAAAATTAAATCTCTCTAAGGCATTGAACCATGTGCGTTCCCACGAGTGCTCAGCATGTGTCTGTGCTCCACAGATCAGATATTGTCCCTCCCATATTGGCTCCAGGCTTGCATTGCAACAGGAACCTTGGTGGGTCTTGTAGCATCACGGCTTTAGAGATTCATAGCTGGCTTGGTGATTTTATAAAACATTTGTGTTCTCCATACTTTATTAGTCACTGACAGACTCATTGTTTATAACATACTTCTCAGCAAGCTGTTTGCAACTCATCGCCCTGCTTGCTTTATAGTCTATAAATATTTAATTCTTTAATAAACTGCTTATATGTAATATCAAATGACTGATGCATTTCTTTCCCCTTTTCAGCAGTGTTACTATTTGCAAAACAATTCTTTTTTTGAATATCAATATGTCCCATAAATGCTTGAATTTCCTTTTCTAAATAGCAATTTCTTCAGGGTATTTGGTGAAATGACAAGCAGAGCAGTGGTTCCTGTAGTGTTATAACAACTGCCCCTTCCTAAAGCCTTCATGGGGAGATTCACTTCAAAATGGTCACAGACTTGTAATCAGAAATCGTTTGGGACAGTAGTGGCGATATTTCACAGCTATGTATGTCAAAGAGCAGCGGTAGCCTGGACAGGCCAGAACACCCTTACAGAAGCCACATGAGAGCATGCTCACTACTATGCAGATCATGATGGGTATCACTGAGCGAGCGTTGTTTTTGCTCACTGCAGGCTGCATCACCACCTCCTCTGCTTCACACGTGGGCCTGTTGCAGGTATGGTCCAATGCAGGCTCCCCCCTGGGGAGCACTTGCAGGAAGAGTGACTGTAGGCTTTTGCTCCTGAGCTGCTCGACTCCCTCCTCCCTGGGGTTTCTCTTACGTGGGAGCAGGCAGCGGGCTGGCAGTAGCAGGTTGCTCCCAGTCTCTCTTCCTTCTGGCCCCCCTCCAGTGGTGGTGTTGAATGCCCCCCTCCATGAGGTTGGAGTAAGGAAATCGAGACTGAGACTGCGCCACCGATTCTGTACTTCAGAGCCTGCTTTTTGTTTTTTTTTTTTTTTCATACCCTCCCCCTCATGGCACATTTGTCTTTAGCCTTCTGCCCTTTCAGCCCTGACCTTCCCCTTCCCTAATGAGGAAGGCTCACAGTCTGCGAAGGCGCTGTCCAGGACTGAGGTTCCTGTTGTGCTGAGCCTCCCTGCCAGAGCAGAACCAGGTCTGGGGAAGGATTCACGTACCTGGAAAAATGACAAGGACAGTGTTGCCTTGTCTTTGGTTTTGTCCTTCCATGTTGCCAGGCACCATTTTTGACAGAGAGCCTCTGTATAAAGCTGTCGCAAGGCTGGAGACCAGAGCGACGGGGTGGCATGGCGCGGCATCTTCTCGGTTGCTGTTCTGCAAGGTCTAGGTCACAAGTGCCACTGTTCTGGGATCAGAAAGCAGTTGGATAGGGTGGATGGGGTGGCAGTGATCTGCTCAGGTCACTTCAGCTCGTCACAGCTGCTCGGTTCCTTACAGCAGACAGGCTTTGAGCTGATCACTGTATTCTAGGCTGGCTGGCATACCTGCTGCATTTTGTCAGGATGACAACGTGTCTTCTCTGAGCCTTCGATAATGTTGTGTGGTCATGGATGGAATATTCACATCTAACCTCAGAGTCGGATTGATGATCAGGCTATCTCTTGTGCCATGAATCTTTGCACTTTTTGAAACTGTGAGCAGAGAGAGCCTGGATTCTTGCCTAGAGGTGGTACTGGTGTCCTATTTTTGATCAGAACTGGCAGGCTGTTGCCTTGTACTCAGTCTCCCAGGTGGCTTTGCATGTGTGCATGTGTATGACAAATGCATCTGTTGACATGCAGGAAGGAACAAGATGCAGAGAACAGCTAGGTGGGCCCGTGGTTATGAATCTTTAAGCAGCACTGGGCAGCAACATCCCTCTTTGCTGTGGGCCTCTGCATCCTCTGCCCGTTAGTTTTAGACAGATGCTAACTAGCACATGATCTGTTTGGGGCTCTTAGTGCTCCCTTCGTGGTGGAGCCTGCCTAAAGGAGACCTGGTTGCTGCTTGCTCAGAGGTCCACAGCCTCCTTTGGGCAGATGCTCATACTGTATCCTTGTCTGTGTCAGACAGCATACTTTTTAGAGGCAGGAGAACCACCCCAGCC
Source organism: Netta rufina (assembly GCF_964035555.1). Taxonomy (NCBI): domain Eukaryota; kingdom Metazoa; phylum Chordata; class Aves; order Anseriformes; family Anatidae; genus Netta; species Netta rufina. Next base: position 334,767 of record NC_140136.1, on the reverse strand, counting down.
TGACAGCTGGGGATCTGCTCAGTATTGTTCCTGGAGTCACTGGTAAGGTCTGTGTGTGCCCACAGGAAGGGAGAAGAGGACAGCTCCTCCCAGAAAGGTCCCATCTGCATTGCCTTTCCTCTCTGTCCTGCCTGCTCTCTTTCTGGGTGTAGAGAAGAGTCATGCTCCCTCCCTGAAGACCTGGCATCAACCTGAGCCTTGTCCACACCAGCAGGTAGTTTGCTGTATAGGCAAAGCCATTTGGGATCTGTGTGAGGCAAGCACACAAGAAAGACCCTCCTAAATCTAATGTCAAACAATGAAGGAAGTAGGGTGTTGCTGTTTGGTGCTGCCCATTCTTTGTTAACCCTTTCTTCACATATGTAGGTGCATGCCCCTGATCCAGAAGAGCATTCATAGCAGAGCAGAGTAGCCAAGAAGTCCCGTTCCAACATGCACACATTTTTGTATCACATTTTATCCGGTGATAACATTCACTGTTTTGAGAAAGAAGCGGCTGAAGTAGCTCCTACCCTGCTGCCAGCTCTCTGGTGGCACAAGCAGCCAGGAGGAGCCCTGCCTTGCCCGGCTTCGCCACGCTGCAGACACAGAGCCAGCAGGGCAGAGACCCACTGCATCGGAGCTGCTGTCCCCTGAGAAGCACATGTGAGCCTGGCATTAACCAGCAGCAGCGTCTAAACACCAACACACACTGCTGTGCTGTCGTTCCACCTTCAAGGCTGTCATCGGGCCCCTCCTTTGCAGATCTGTGGAACTTAACACATTCACCCTCCAGTTCCTCTTCCGTTCCCCTCCTACCACGCACTTCACTGAAATTTCTGAATGGAAACACAGAATTGTCTCGGCATCCAGCTCCCAGCCCTCAGAGAGTCTCCAGGCAGTGAGTGCGCCTTGTGCCCTGGCTTAAGTATGAGTAATGATAAATAAGTAAATCACGCAGTGGGCTGTGCTATTCCCTAATGAGCCTGTTTGTCCCAAGCACTGTTCAGAAAACACTCTTCTCCTTGGCGATAACCTTTCTGCATATTAACATTATGCATGTATTCATGTGACTTCCTCTGCCTCTCCACCACCTCCTTCAACTCATTTGAATAAAAATAATTTATGTGGACATTCCTTCAGTCAGGATCCCCCCCCCAATAATATTTCGTTGATGCTGTGCACCCAAATGGGGTCGTTATGCTTTCGCATATCATTAGGGCTTTATAAAGAACAACAGCGACATCTGCATGTGCCGCAGCGCTACAGAGATGGGGGAAAAAAATACAGAAAACAAACCCCAAATGAGCTCCAAGCTTGTCTGGCTCTGTCTTTCCTCAGTGCCTTTGCCACCACCATGGACACAAGTAATTGTACAGTGTAATCACATCACAGCTCATCTGAATATTCATAACCAAGACAAAGACTTGGAGGAGAAGAAAAGTGGGGGAGGGAGGAGAAGGAGAATTCAAATATAAAACAGCATTTCATTTTGAAGCAAAGTTCTGCATTCAGCTCAAGAGATTGTCTTGATATCTATATTGTCTGTCTGTCTGCCATTCAAAACCGGTGGGTAGTGGTAGCATTGCACACATAGCCCCCTTCCACTGGGAAAGAAAATAAAGCAAAACAGCAAACAGCAAAAGAACTGCCCCCAGCAAAAGTGATATTTGAAGAGTCGCCAACGGTGGCTAACCAGCTGCTGTTTTACCACGAAAGAAACAGTCTATTGAGGGAGCTTCATAAAGACCCCAATTAATATGTTGTGCATGTATAAGATCTACAAAGAGCCCACTGTGTTCCTCCCCCCGCAACCACCACCTTCTCGTCCTGATCAGTGCCAGTGGAGAAGGATCTGAGCTACCAAATAATTGATTAATCACCTCAGCGGTGACAACACCCCTCTCCAAAATAAAGAGAGAAGAAAAACAAACACAGAAAGAGGCAACTGTTCACTAATTAGTTTGTAAATTACCGCTGGTTCCATCCTTCTTTTTACCTTCAAAAAAAAAAAAAAAAAAAGAGAAATAGTAGAGAAATATAATCCCCATCTCAATGTATATGTTGTCTTCATTTCTTTTGTTTTACTCTGGCATCCTTTACTAATATTAACCAAGAAGTGTGGTGTTTGTCGAAGCTGTGGCTGGCTCTGCCAGTTCGTTCCCCAAAGAGCTCCTATTTCCATTCCACTGGAGCTTATATTCCTTTAAATGTCTAGCGCAGCATCATTTCCCCCTTTCTAATACATCACTCTGCTGGAATTAGAAGAATCCAAGGTTATATCCAACTTCAAAGGTTTCCAAGTCATCATGATTTTAGTAAATGTAGAAGACAGATCATGGAACAAGTCCCTGGCTTTTGAAGATAGGCATCATAGGGACCTTTCTCTCTCTGTCTCTTTCTTGCTCTCCCTCTCTCCCCCCCAACTTTGTACCTCTCCAGCTCTGAACGTCCCGCGCTAACGCAGTTTAATGATATGCAAATGAAATATGCATAAAACCATTCTACTGTATGATGATTAAACACTGGAGACATTAACAGCCGACGCTTCACTGTTTGACTATAATAATCTTTCCCGAACATCCACTTTGATTGCGGAGTTATGGAAACCCATAGCAGTTGGCAGAGAGAGAGAGAGAGAGAGAGAGAGAAGGAAGGAGAGATGCAGGGACGCATCACCCATCTCTGCATTTATCCCACTCCAGGAGACGTTTCCCCCCCTTTGTACTGCGTTCCTACTGCTGTCTTTTGTAATCCATCCATGCGGTCGCACCAGGGCGATTAACGGGAAAAAAAAACCTCTTTTCTCTTAATGTTTCAAAGCTCATTAGCCAAACGATTATTCCTCATTAACAGCGAAAGCTCATTCATTAAAAGAAAAAATATGCCCAAAAGATGCCAGCGCTGTTAATCCCGAGCCCTGTAGCTGGGCTGTAAATCCCATGCTAGTATTTTCCATGCAGAAGGGAAGCGCGCCAATCCACAAAAAAAAAAAAAAAAAAAAAAAAAAAAAAAAAAAAAAGAAAACATTTTGTGTGTTTTGTAAAATCCGCAAGAGAGGCAATTAATATTCCCGTTGTATGACTTTATTTTTTTGTCTCTCCCTTTTGTTTCCAGTGCCCTTCCCTGGCTCAGCGCCCGGTGCCAACAGAACACCTTGCAGGATCCTCAGCAACGCAGACAACGTAAGTAGCCAGCTGTCCCTTGACGCCCTCTTCCAAAAGCCTCAAGCCCTCCGGACCCTGCAGAGTGTGTGTGGCTCTTTCCCTCGCTCACCCCTCCGGAGTGCCACCTGGGTTTCACAAGTAGCACCTTCCAAATCTCTCTGTCTTCAAGTTTGTGCATGTCTGTGTGGCATCCCTCCTCCTCCTTCACTCCCATAGTGGATCTTGCAAAGGGCTTCAGATCGGCCCCATTCATCTCCCTGGTGATAGCAGTGAATGTAGATAAATCTCTGACTGCCTGCTTGCTGCTGGAGTATGATTTTTATTTTGTCTTCTGTGTATACCTAGGTCAAAAAGTGGGATGTATACTCACATTGTATAAGTGCGTGTGTGTGTGTGTGTATGTGTGTGTGTCTAAATGTGTCTCACCCAAGCACACAAACATACATCCCTCTGCGTGTGTATATGTATATTACATGCGTGCACACAAATATATATATCCACACATGTATGTGTGTATACACAGAGGTATACACACATACCTAGCACACACACACACACTCGCACATCTAATCTGCAATCATCTGAGGCATTGTGTGCATATGTGTATGTGTGTCCATACACACACTTCTGTGTGTGCGTATGTGCATACACAGGCATCTCTCGCTCCATCTATAAACATTCCCTCTCCTCCCAGCAGAGGCTGTATGCAGCTGTGATCCTGCCCTATAAGAGCGGTATTCCTCCCTTCCTTCGGCATGCTGTTTGGAGACCTTCATGCTCCTTTCTCGGAGTCTCTCCCGAGCTGCAGAATTGGCATCTTTCCCTGAGGTTGTCCGAATGGCAAATGGCATCATCCGTAGCCAGCATTCTTGCTGCTTCTTATGGCATTTCTCTCTCGATGTCGGCTACTCCCTTTTGTTTGTTGTTGTTGACTGGGCTGGGTGTGGTTGTTGGTTTTTTTTTTTGGAGTTAATTGTAAATGAACCTGAATGGCAAACACGCCAACAGCTTGCGAAAAAAAAGAAAAAAAGAAAAAAAAAAAAAAAAGAAAGCCCCACACAAACGCCTTCTGCTGCGACAGATGCCCATGTTGCCCCTGGCATGGAGAACGGGCACAAGGGGTTTGTTGTTGAGGTTTTTTCTTTTGCTGTTTTTATTGTTCGCGTTTCCTTTTTCCCTCTATTTTTAAAGACTCCAAGATGCCGGCCTCGGCTTGGAACAGAACGGTGTCATGGCGGAGACGACGGCCTTTGTCTCACAGGGTGTGAAAGCATCCGTTGTGCTGGCTCCACTGCGGCAGAATGACGTTTAAAGGGGGGAAAAAGTGCTGGAAGTCAGGGTCGTGCCGTGCTGGTGGGGGAGCCCCGCTCCCCAGTAGCTGCGCGCGTCCGAGGAAGGGCTTGCAGCGGAAGAACCTCGTCTGTAATCCTGGCACTCGCGCCTTCGGTCGCTGCTCGCTGTTTGCTCCTGGGGGTCTGGATAATCTCCCTTAGCGTTACCGCACTGTCTGGCCCGCGCACAGGGCCCCCGTAACATATACCCGCCGCCGTTATCACACGGAACTGTGGCGTTGCCACTGAATGGATGGCACTGTGCCAACTCTTCTGCCATCCGCCCTTGCAGCTTTTTTTTCCTCCCTCCTCCCTCCCTCTCTCCCCTCCTCCTCCTCCTCCCGTCGACTTGACGTTAATTAACACACGGGTTAATTGATTTTAAAAGCTGAAGAATTACAGTTAACTTTTCCCACAGGGTACAGCCGCCAGCCGCCTGGCACGGCTCTGCCGCCCGTGCCGGTGCAGGGGGGCAGGGAAGCGCCCGCAGCAAAACCACGGCGGGCTGAGGGAGGCTGCCTGCCCACGGCGGAGGGAGCCAGCACGCTCCCGCCTCGTCCTTCCCAATATGTCACCATCGTGGTTTGCGATAAACAATCCAAACAATCCCTCCCCTCTGCACTCCCGCCACCCTCCCGGCAGGAATGCAGGCTCTGCCCAAGTCGAAGCAGCAAGGCTTTCCCCCCAAAGGCTCGCGGTAACACGCCGGCGGCCAGCCCTGGCTGGATTTCGCACCGCAGGGCTCCCCATCCCAAGCAACCTGGAGATGGCGAGGTGGGGAGTTTGAGGACTGCTGTCTTTTCTCCATTTATCCTGTTTTCCCGGGCGTTTTTTTGTTTCCTTAATTGGCTCAGATATGTCGCTTGGGGTGAGGAATCTCAACCAGGGGAAAGTTAGTTCTTTGTAATTACAAGAGAAATAAACCATGTGAGGGCTTTGTTTTTTTGCGTTCGCTCTCCCTCGCCCCAATCTCTGCTGCAAGTGAGGGTGAATGACAGTGCAGTTGGGAGGAGATGTGGCAGTGCTGGGAACTTGCCGCTTTCACCTTCTTGCGCTTTCATTTTATTTCATTTTGTTTTTTAAAAGCATGAAGCAAGTGAAGCGACAAGAGGAATCCATTATGCAAATCAGGTCACATTTGCATAATGCCTCATGACTGGAATATGCAAATGACTTGTATAATTTATGAGTGCCAGTGTCTGTCTAAAAGTGTTTCCCAGAATTTATAAAAAGTGAGACGTGGGGAGGGCAGCTGGGCTCACTGCCCTGCCAGGAGGGCTCTGTGCTTTCTTTTCAAAGTCTTCCTTCAGACCAGCAGCTGAAATGCTCATTAATGAGAAACAAGCCCCCCTTTCCACGCGTTTCCCCTCATCTTGTTTTCTGTTTCTCACCCCGCCAAGCCCCCACCTGCTCAACTCCGAACTTCTCCAGAAGGCGACCGACTAGTGCACCAGAGCCAGGACTCCTCCGCAGCCAGGCAGCTCTGGGCAGGCTGGCTTGGTCCGTGATTCACTCTGGATGGCTCTGTGGCTGCTACCAGCAGGAGAGACTGTACCTTTCAGGCATGCTGTCTCTGTGGGCACAGCACGCAGAGTGCGTGGACGCCTGCCTCTGACGTGCATGGGGGGATTGCTGCTCATCCAAAACGCGCCGCAACTCATGCCTTGAGTTGGAGACCTGTGCCTGACCTTCCAAAGAGCAGCAAGGTCAGTGCAGGGGTGGCAATGCTGCTGGGAGAGACCTCAGGCTTCCTGCATAGAGCAGGCAGCGTCTGGTTTCAGCAATGAAAAGGTCTCTGGAATACTCTGGAAATGCAGGATAGGGGCCAAGATTGTGGGTTGTTTTTTTTCGTTCTGCATGGTTGAAGATCTCAGGAGCACCAGGAGAATGCAGGTAGGCTCTCATTTCATAGGGGGACGCTGCTGCTCTGAGCTGTCTGCACAGGGAGAGGTAAATAATAACAAACCCTGGCACGTGGAAAGCTGTAGTGTGACTGCAACTGCGGCGTCTTTGGAGCATGCGAATCACAGGCTGCCCGGTCCCAGGCATTATCGCGTGGGTGGCAACAGGGTGGTGAGTCCCAGGGCTGGGGCAGCTCAGTGGCAGCCTTCCTCAGTTCTGATCTCAGCTCTGGGACATCCTGAAATGGCTTTGGGGCAGGAAAGTATGGTTTGCTTTTCATGAGAATCTGTGTTTTGGGTTGTAAAAACACATGTGTTTCTCTATTTTGTTTCAAAACATTTTTTATTGTGTTAGTTATATAAACTGATGAATCTTTAATTTGCAATCTGATTCAAAATAATGTACGTTTTCCTATGCTTTATTTAATAGTTGTATATGCATGGAGAGTACTGGTCTTGATTCTGACAGTGTGTGTTATATAAAACTTCTCCAACACAATGTAATGATTTCCTAAACTGTGCTCTTAACTGTGACTGTAGGATTTCTAGTGTGGGAATGTAAGTGGAGACTCTGCATTCAGTATAGAGAGAACAAAACTGGCTTGTCTTCTGTCGTGACAGGCAAGGTGAGAAGCACCAGCCCATCCAGACTCCAAAGCATGTTTCGCTCATGACTGCACCACTTTGGTGCCCTCCTTTTGCACTGTGGGGATGACTGTCCTCCAGAGCTGGTCCTCACTGTTGAAATAAGCATATAAGTAGCTGAGTTTGACATGCAGCTTGTCCACAGCAAAGGGCTGGATCACTAGAAATACCTGGTGTGTCTGCCGAGGGCAGCAGGAGGCAGGCACTCTGTGAGGAGACGTGGAGTTACAGCTACGTGGAGGGCCAAGGGCAGTGGAAGGGAACAGCGTGGTGGCCCTGGGCAGTGTCCTGGGTGGCACTGTCAGGGGCGCTTATACCTCCAAGTAAGAGTCCCTGCTTTATTCATCACAAAAGTTACTTTAATTGGAAAGGAGAGGAAATGATCTGTTTGCTTGTTAGGGCATTTGGTGCAAGGTCAGAGGATCCCACACCAGGATTTTAGAGTTGTTCTCCAGTGGTGCCTGCAATGGCCGTTCTTGCAGGGACTGGCTGGCACTGAGGCCTGAGGTCACAAGGTGGGAGGAGAACCCCGGTGGCTGTATAACAACTTGCAGGTGCTGGAATTCCATCTCTGTTCGGGGAAAGCCCACAGCTCCTTCTGGAGGGCTGACTGTGCTCTCATCTGTATGGGTTGCTGGCTCTGGTGTTCCTTGCCTACCACTGGTTCTAACCCATGTGGCACAAGGAGAGTATCAACACTGCGGGCACAGGAGCAGCAATGGAGCTCTCTACCCCTTCTTGGGGCACACTGCACAATTCATGTTTCCCTACCACACCTGCTCTCTCCCAATGCACGGAACTGCCCTTGAAACCTGGCACACCATCCCAACCTGCCCTGCTCTGCTGTCCCCAGAGAGAGCAGCCTGCTAGGGCACTCTCTCCCTTCCAGTGTTTCGGGATGAAAAAGGATCTTTCAGGTGGGAGAATGACAACTCATCTGGTATATGCACTGACACTTCCACATTTACCAAAGATTTTCTGGCCTTTGTAGATCATGTAACAATGGTCTGTAGCATGGCGAATCCTTCACACAGAATTACGCATTTATTGTCTGTTTTATTATCGAGGTGGTGTTTTTTGCCAGCTGAACAGAGTGCACCTGACAAACTTGTGTTTTCTTCCTGTGTCTTCCAGTGCTTGGCCTCTGGTTTCCTACCTGCTACATTTGAATGATTCCCTGCAGCCGTCTCCTTGAGACTTACCCAGGCCTTTCTCTGCAATTCTTGCCTTCCGTACCCTGAGGGAGGTAAGCCATCTGAAACACCAATCAAGCTGACTGGCAGAGTCATACAAAATGGCACCTATTGTGCTGTTGAAATGTCTTCCTGACCTGGCATTGTTTAGGCAATTTGCTCTTTAGCACATTAATATGAGTGCTTATTATGTCTGTATTGAAGTCATCTAGTCTTCTTTGAGAGGGACTTATTTGGACAGCCATGTTTGCATCCTGATAAGGGACCCTCAAGTATCATCAAGTCCAGCTCCCAGCTTTACTTACTTTAAAATGTTTTTTGTTGGCATTGGTGCAAAACTCAACCAGTCATGGAGAAAGTATATTTCTAGTGTGAAGGATGAGAAATATGAAGGGTATGTATCTCTAACCACGGATTTCCAAATTACATACTGTAAAAATTAATATGGAAAGTAACTGTTGGACAAGTGGCATACAGTTCTCCATTTAGCAGCCCATCATCATTTTCCTCTTGACTTTTGTACTTCAAAGTCATCACAGGGAAAAAGACTGTTGTAATAGTCTTGTCTACATAAAGCCAGGATTAAGCAAGGACTTAATGGACTTTATTGCATTTTTGTTAATTGAGGAGTTTGCAGTGAGGGACTTCAGTGACAATTCTCATCTTTTCTATCCAAAGAGTACCCCTTGGGGTTTTCCCAACAGTAATGTCTAAATTGCAGAATCGTGAAGGAGAGAGGTTGCATAGCATACCTGTAGGATTTTTTGCTAGCCGCGGCTGTTCCAGGCAGGAGGTTGTTTTTTGCATGTGGGACTTTTGGCATCTCATCTCTTAGGACAAGCAGAACACTTTATCACAGAACATCCTGACAGGCACAAAGACCACTGGCCACCTCCTTTGCCATGAACACTGACCATGCAGTCATACTGTGTTTTTTCCTTCTGTCCTTCAGTCACTTAATAATGCACAGGAGATCTCCCTCTCGGCCCATAACAGTGGAGGTTCTCTAAGAGCTTTTGGTGCTGGGTCTCACTGGAAGTTCAGCACACTGTATCACACCAATCCCCTTTATTCATGTGCTCATTCAGAGATCTGCAATAGACTTGTGAGCTGAGGCTTCTCTGAATGTGGGGGCCTCCCCAGCAGCATGGTTTAACCATGTGCTGACTGACATTATTTGCCATTATAATTTCCACCAAGAAGAGTTCCTACATTCAACATAGAATCCTTGTTTTAAAGAATCACATCTCTCTTGCCACCTTCCATTCCTCAAATATGAATGCTGGTTTAAGCCATTAGAATACAGTAATAGATGGTCACCTGGAGCTCCAGTTCCTTCCTCACCGATCCTGAATAAGGCATGCAACATCAGCCAATGCCAGCCTGGGTTGCGTGGACACTTTTCATTTTCCACTCCTGCAAGTGTTGTTCCTTGACAGCTTGAGCTATTGATGCCAATGTAGCAACCCATGTTCTGAGCTGCCAGCTTCATCCTGGCCTTTTTCACTTTTTCACAAGAAAGATGAGGTGCAGGCAAAAGTCTGAGCACTGCTTTCTGAACAGTTCCATGAAGGCATCTGTTTGCCAGCAACAAGCATCAGCTGTCAGTGTTGCATTACCAGCCTTGGCACACCTGATGGATGTGCCTGACATAAAAAACAGCTTGTCTGCATGGGACTTACTGCCTGATGGTTGTAGGATAACAACAGTTGTAAGCAAAGTGTGTAAAATCTTTAAATCTTTAACAAATCTCTCATTAATCCCAACTAAGTAGATTAAAGCTGACTGCAGGCTTTAAAAGGAAGCAAGTTGATCACTTGTAGGGCAGAGAAAGTATATACAATGAAAAACAGTCAGATAGGCTGTAATGTGCAGTTCCGTTGTTTATAGTCTAGATAAAGCTAGGATGGCAGTCAGACCCCTGGACCTGGGTTAAAATGGAGCCAAAGATTCAGTGAGATGGCTCTGTACAGTATGATTCTGTATAGAGTGGTTAAAAAATATCAAAGATGCTACAGGCAGATATTGTCTGTGCAGTGCAAAGGAAATGGAGTGTTTCTGTGTGAATGGTATCTTGAAAGAAACAAAGCAGGGTGCTGAAGTCCCATATGAAAATCAGGATCTTTCGTAGGATCATATAATAGAATCATAGAATGGCTCAGGTTGGAAGGGATCCTGGTTCTTCATCAGGGTTCAGCCTGATGTTAAGGTCCTGAATATCAGAAGGTCCTGTTTGTGGCCTCTGGTAGTCTGTCTACAGTAGTCACTGGAACTGATCTGTATTTGTGATACACAACTCTGATTGGCAATGAAGTGATTAAATACTGTAGCACAATAAAATTCAGCTTTATATTTACATTTTGCTCCATTAATCAAAGGAAGGGATTTTGTAAGGTTAGACTCTTAGCTTAGACTCTTGGAGTGATTAGAGGTTTTTCTTCATTGCAAACATGTTTTCCTGTTCTAAACACGTATTCCCAAGTGTAAAAAGTCCAGAAACATTACTAGCTGTCAGTGCCACAAGTACAGGTGAAAGCTCTTCAGCAAAGGCCAGCCATAGATTTAAAAACATTCCTACTGTAATTGACTGACATGCTCTCAGCTGGTGCTCTCCCCTTTGCTCACCTGTCCACCCACCTTATTTGCCTGCTCACTTAGTTGTCTCTGGCTCTATACCCAGGGCCATATACTATCTGTCACTCTTTTGCCTGTCCTGGTGCCTTGTTTCAGTGATGCCTATTTTCTTTGCTAGTTCAGTGATTTGGTTTTCTCTGTCTTTGCCATTGACTCTCATCATGGTGCTGTTTCCAGGTCAACAATGACTAGCACAGTCTGCTCCAGCATCGGCATGTATGTGTTTCAGTGGTAACACTGTGATGACTGGTGCTAAAACTGGCAGCAATACCTACTGCTTCTGTGGTTGTATGGCTGCATGAAAACACTGATGTCAGCTCCTGAAGATGCAAGGTGACAGTCAGGTCAGTGGCAGGTTTTCTGAGTTCAGTGGTAAGCAAGGGAAAGCAGGATGCAGGATAAGTCTTCTGAAGGGACAAATGCTGCTTTATCTGCAAAGCCTGAATGAGCATGGGTTCAACAACAGAGCCCTTGGCAGTTTTCCCACACTGGCAGGTGGTGTTCTCCTCTTTCAAGAGCAGCTGAAATTTGAGGGTGCTTTGTGAGCTGGGCAAATGGTCACCTCCCTGTTCCCTACTCACCATGTGAGATGGGCAGAACAATAGATTTGATAAAGGTAATTCAGACTGGGCCTTCACCGTGCAGTTGTTGTTCTTCAGTGGTAGAAGAGGATATTGTACTTAGGATGTGCTGAGATCCACTCACCTTCCTTCCCAGATAGTCAGCTTTCTCACCCAGCAAACTGCCTAAGGGTGCAATAAGTAGGTTAATGCTTGCTTTAGGGTTAGCCTGAGGGTGAGAGTTCCCCATAGGCACAGCAGAGTTGTGTTTGCTCTGTGTGTGTGTAAGTTCATGCACGTGGAAACCGTCACGGTGAATACCTGCTGCTGCCATTTAGTTTTATGTCCTTCCCTTCTCATTTCTGTCACAGCAGTGGAAACCCGCATAACTTTGTGGCTGATTACTGAATACCAGTTATCTTCTTGTGATAATTTGGTTCAATGATGCCTTGAGTCACTCTTTTGAAAAAAATAAATAAATAAACCAAAAAAAAATAAAGGAAAAAAAAAAACAGTTTTGACTCTTTTGTTTGGAAACAAGTAGAAAGAGCAAGGGGCAAGAACAGAGAAACAGGAAACAGAAGCAATTCAAAAGGTGGCAATTACATCCCTGGGTATGATTTGCATGCTGCAAACATTAATGTATTATAACATGGAGAAACAGCTATTGCTTTGTCTCCTATTTCCAATGCACAGCATGTGTGCTAGGTTCCTTCATGGTTCTCCAGTCTCAGAATGTGGAGCATTCTGAGGCACAGGCAGCTGAACATCTTCTTGAAGAGGGTCAAGAGAGCCAAAGGCATCTCTTTTGGGCTTTGAAGCCCCATAGCTCAGATCAAAGCAGGCAGCAGTAATGTAGCTCCCAGAAAACTGATTAGTTCTTTTGTGTCATCCCAGCCTGGGGGTACCTCTGTGGTGCTCTCCAGGGCTGAAGGAGGGGCGCTGGTGCCCTGTGTGCGCTGCAGCACATGCATCTTCTGGGAAGAGCTATGGGAGAGGCAAACACACCTGCTCATCTCAGAGGCTCTTTGACTTGGTCACTTCTTGCCTTGTGCTTAGAGAAAAGTGACCCTGAGCTTAGGCTGTAAGCTTCAGAGCAGTGTAGCTGTTCCTGTGCTCAGCTCCTTGAGCAGAGCATGGAAAGCCTCATCCTACAAGAAACTCTGTGTGATGACAAGTGGCCTGCACTGCTGGCACCTCAGCAGTGACATGTCTGAAGTGGAGGTGGTAGAGGACTCTTTCCAGTGGTGCCCAGCAACGGGATAGGAGGCAACAGGCACAAACCAAAACACGGGAAGTCTGGCTGAATATCAGAAAACACGTTTTTACTGAGAGGGTGGCAGAGCACTGGAACAGGCTGCCCGGAGAGGCTGTGGAGTCTCCTTCTCTGGACCAGATGTCTCGAGAGCTCCCTTCCAACCTCAGCCATTCTGTGATTCTGTGTGATTCTGTGATAGAACTGCAGGTGAGGTTCTTTGGTAAGAGTCCAGGTGGGGCAGTCCTCGTGGGAACAAGGAGGATAGGGTGACGAAGCTCTTGCAGAATGAGGGAGCTTGGGACTGGAGGGGAAGCAGAGTGTTGTGCCATTACAAGCAGGATTGGAATGCTCTTCTTCAAAGTGACTTGAGTAATTCATACTGTAGCAGGATCCAACAGAAGCACATTTGACTACCAAGCAAGAGTGGGTTGTTTCTTTCCTGAAGTATGCTGGTCTGCACAGTCTCTTACATTAGGTTGATTCACTGTATGGTAGCCATTTGCACCCTCAAGTGAGTTCTTTTCACTGTGAAACTGTAGAAGCCATCAGTGAATATACTGAAGGGTGTTTTAAATGCAGGAAGTGACCAGGAAATGTGCTAACAGAATTCAGGCAAGAAAGTGTGGATTCCAGTTGCATGGACAGTGTGCAGCATCTGGTGCAGCTTCCACACGCTCAGACACTGCTCGAGGGTTGTTGGCCAGCTCCACCTGCACACTGCACAGGCAGAGACCCAGCCAAGCACAGCAGAAGGTTGCAGAAAAAAAATAGACCAAGGCTTCAGAATTTTCTCCCACAAAATGCTGAAATAACTACTGAATTGTACTACACTAGAGTATTTTAAGACTTTTTAAAATAAAGCAAAGAACAACTGTAAGCACTCTAAGTAAACACCGAAGCACAAGGTGTGAATGTCCAGTTGTGCTTCTCAGACATGCATGCAAACACCCAGAAAGTGCCAATATCAACATATTCAGTAGGTGCAGGGAACTAAGTCACCAAAACAGGGGCTGCTCAGACCTCCCTCTCTGCAGAGCAACAGTCTGCCCCTTCAGAAAAGATCCCAAAAAATCCTTTGGAATTTTGCAATGGTTTAATCTTAGATTTTCTCTGTATATTTGTATAACTAAGCAATTTCTGCATTCTCTGTGTTTTTTTCCCTTGTCTTTGATGCTTCTTTGAAGAATCATCCATATTTAAATGTGAATTGTTTTTAAAAATGAATTATTTAATTCATGGTGTAAAATCCTGTCTAAACATTCTTATCTTCATTTAAAAGAGACATTCATTGATTAATTACCAAATTAAGTTACTCTGAACCCAAATCAAAGAGTTTGCTCTAGATTTTGCAACAGTTAGATTAAATAATTTTAAACTGATTTGCAAGTGATTCTGTTTTTACCTTATACAAGGCTTTGTTTTCAATTCTGCCATGCTTATATGCCTTTCATTGCATCCTTTTTCCATTTCTCATTCATTCTTCCAGTTTCCTGTCTCTTGTCTTCCCTTCTCACCCTCCAATGTTGTAGCTTTTTTTTCTTCTTCTCCCTTTTTCTCCACTGTCACTGGCAATTTATTAGTGGTCTTCTGGTCTCCAAATCAGTGTGCATGTGCTTAAACCTTAGTATTCAAAGTCAATTTACCATTTAAACTTTAATGTTGAAGCTACGATGTTTAACTTGAATGTAATATTACCTTATGTTGTCCCATAAAGTTAGTATTAGAGTCTTTTCTATTAAAAGAGTCCCTTTTTGATGGCTTGCCACTTCTTTACGCACTTTAAAATTATATTTTCTATGTTCTGTTTTTGTCTTGGAATTATTTTTTGGTTTGATTTCTTGGGAAAAAAAAAAAAAAAAGAACATTTCTTCAAAAAATGAGTTTAATAGAAAAAAAAAAAAAGTGCATGGCTTGTTCAAGACTGGAGGGCCGCCTTACAGATATTTTCTTGAAAAAACTCAAAAGCATCTGTGCTTCAGTGTAAAGACCTCAAAATTTTTGCCAGAATATTTTAGCAAGGTGCTGCACTTTGCCTTTAGATTTAGCCTTAACTTAAAAATTTCTTAACCTCCCGTCCTGTTGGCAATGCGTGTCTCCATTCCCTGCGTGTGTACTCTATTCTCATACGAGCACAGTAGTACCCCACCCTGCCTGCATTCCCAGACTGCAATTGGGCATTCATGATTCAGTCCAGCCTTTTTGTGCATATGCCTTACAATCTTACTCTCTGATTATATGCTGCAGCAGTTAGGTCATGGATTGATTATTGCTTTCTGAATGGACCAAATGTATAGCAGAGACGGTTGCAGTCTGTGGGACTTCTCACCCAACTGTTGTGGAAACCTGGAAGTGTTAATGAATGACAGACAGTGGCCAAAGATGTGAGAGATAAAAGGAAATATTGACTGATTAACTTTTCTGTGTATATTATCCAACTTGTGAATGGATGAGTCCAGGATAGTATATGGTCATTAGCTGGAGTCTGTCATATGCTTATACAGAAGGGCCCAAATTATACTGACAACCTAAAGTATACCATATCCAATGTTCTATTAGTATCTTCTAATTGTAGCATTTTTTCTTAAAAAAGTTCTATTCTAGGCACTATTTTTAAATTAAGAAATGAAACCTTTTCTTGTGCATGCTTCCACGCTTAGTCCAGCTAATGAAAACTGCAAGGGTGAGGCATTCTTTGAAAGCCTTCCTCAGTAGTTAATGTTAGCAGAGACACCAGAGCATTCTCCTGGCTATTAATCTACAGATAATAGAAGGTCCATTTCTTAAGTACACACAGAAAAGGAGAAGAAGAAATACTGGCTATGACACAAAATGAATTGTCTTTCTCCATGCCCTTGTAACCTAGGGCATGTAGTGCAGTCTGCCAGCCATTGCGTTACAGATTTAAAAGTGCTGGAATCTCTCAGTTCTTTAGCAGGTTGCCTGATGGATTGGTGAGTAATGTACTTGAAGAGTGCATTACTAAGCCCCAGACTAATGGCTAGCTCTTGCCCATGGCTTTTGCTATAGATCATTCATTGTACTATTCATAAGCTCTCTGCCAGTCTGTGTCTGGCACTTGTGCTGCTGCTGTTAACACCATTTTCCTGATGAATTCTGCACGAACATCCCCCACATTTTCAGAAGGCAGGTAGTAAACAAGAAGAAAAGAGTGAGTCATAGTTCTCCAGCAATTCTCCTCATGCTCTTTTGGAAGACACGTAAAGGATAAGCTGATGGACGTGGTACTCATTGGCTCAGTATTACTTAGGCCTGTAAAAAACACCTGGGTTTTTGCACACCTCGGGATACCTTGCCATCCTTTAATGAGGAAGTTTGCTTTCCTGAGAACACTGATGTTCCAGATCACAGTGAGTAAGACAGAAAGGCAACTGCGTTGCTGAGTATAGCTCTTCATAAAGGAGCTAGTTAGTTTCTCTGATGTGTATTCTGCTGTGCTAGAAAGAGATGCCTGGAGGTAATTATAAAGTTTTGGCCATTGTGTGAGTTAAATGAGGTCCAAGCTTCACAGAAAAGACCATGTCCAGGGCTGACCTGTGGGCTGGCTTTGGTGAACAAGGCTGGTGTGTGCAGAGGTCTAGGAATGAGTTGACCTGCTTTCAGTCCCCAGCCAAGCTTTGAAAGTTGTCCTCTTTCTTTAGACTTTAGGAAAACTGCCCAGGAGCTGTGGCTCCCTGGTGTGGTTGAAACTAGCTGGACATCTCCCAGCTCTTTTCACTTGGAGCATGGCACAACCATGTGAAATAGCAATCGTCAGCTAATAGTTTGAACCAGTGACCCAGCCCACCTCCTGATGTTTGAGCTATCCAGGACCCTTTCCAATTCCTGAATCTAGTAGCTTTGCTGGTAGAGAAGGTTTAAGCTTTGTTCTGTTATTCTGTGTTCTTTGGCTTAACATTTTTGCAAGTTACTTAAAAATAAACTTCTACAGTTCTTTATTAGTGTATTCCTGATGAGCTTATGAAAGGGATAAAGTCTTCATGCTAACGGTTTCTTCAACAGTAATCGTAGTAAACTTTACTGCTTAAACTGCACATCAGAAATAAAATTGTAAAAACAATGCAGGTGAGGAAAATTATCCAGTAGACAGCAAGCCATGGAACTAGAAATAGCAAACTGAGCAAGAAACACTTTACATTTTCTAGTTTACTCCACGTGTAAGAATGTTGTGCATTTTGAAGGGATAGTTGTAATGGCATCAATGCATTCAGGGTGATAGACATTTTATTCTTGTATAGAAATACCTGTTTTTACAAGGGCTATTTTTCTGTATACACTTCAAAAATGGCTTCAGCACCTTTTCATTGCCCCAAGCAGAAAGCGAATTCTGGTTCTTTGTAGTATGCACATTAATTCAACAACCAAAAGTCTCAGGGTATTTTGCACACAGAAATAGGTGGAGGATGCAAAGGGTTTCAGACAAAGACAATGCTGCTGAAAAAAAAAAAATACTATAAAAACAGAAATTCCCAGTGAGTATTGTCAATCAGCTTATTTGCATGCTCTTTTGGAAGATGTTTCTAGTAATAAAGCGTCATCAGTTTGTTATTTCTCTTGACCAATCTTTCTCAACCTCCCTATAGAAAATCTTGTAGTGGCCTATATTTAAGTGAGAATATCCTCTGCTTGTATCCCGTCTTCTAGCTTGAGTTTTCTTTCTTTAACAAGCACAACAGCATGCTGCTCTATCTTCAAAGAGGAAATTAATTCCGTCCGCAAAAGGGTCAAGTGCTAGAAAGTGCATAGCAATGCAGTTTGCATGGCAGGATCCAGGAGATATGATGCTAATAAGATTCTAAGATGAGAACAGCAGACTGGCTCTAGGGATTCAGATGAAGGGTTCTGTAAATTTTAAAAGAAATGGTCTCCAAAAACTAATGATGTCTGCTTTCCAATTCATTAATAATGTGGAGCGGGGAGATGGGAGTGAGAAGCAGGCCATGCTTTGAAATATCAAAATGTAACAAGGAAAAAAACAGTGAGAACTCATCTCATTGGGGTCATAAAGCTGGGAGAAACAGGCAGGCTGCAGGGAAACATAGTGTCAGTGCCTAGAGGGGAGGAAATTGCACTGTATGTTCTGCTATGTGTAATTTATGCACAGACTCTTTGCCAATGTTGATGTAAAAAATTCTATGCTGAAAAGGATGTTGCTGTATTGACAGAGCTTTTTCAATGTTCTTGTTTAAGGTGACTTACTACCTGGGATGTCTGATGGATTTTAAAATGCATCTGAATTGTCTTAGCATATTTACAAATGACTCTTTGTAAACCTTCCCCTTCACCTTTTTGCATTGCATTCACGAAACTGAGTAACAAGAACCTGAACCTTGTTTGTAGTTAATAGTGGAAGAAAACCCCTCAGGCAAAGCCTAATGAACCAAGAGCAATTCTGAGCTTTCCTCTGTAATATCTGGAGAGACTGTGCCTTTCCAAGGGCTGCCTGGACACATCGTGTGACCTTGCTGCTTTACATCATTAAAATTTCCCATTACTGCTATAGTGTTTGCATGGAGGTGCTATTGTGCAGATATTATGCCAGAGTCTCTCCCTTATGCATGCAGAGTTTGCAGCTAATAGAAAATGTCTGTGCTTGAACAGTTTTCAGAGTGGGAAGGTGTGCAGCAGGAGGATTTAGCTCTGACTTTTATTTTGACAAGGCTATTATGATTTGCAGAGCAAGGTTAAGGTTTTCCTCCTAGTTCCTCTTTTTTTTTCTGTGTGCTATTTTCCCATCTCGCCTCTAAACCTCCCATCAGCGAGGACTGGAGAGGTTCTGGGGAGCCCTTCCCGGCGGTGCTCGGGTGCCAGCCCCATGCCTGCAGAGCTGCTGCTGCAGGACACTGCTCCTGCTGCGCTGACAAACGGCACACCCCAGGTGCAGCCCGGACCTGCCACAGGCGCTGTGCTGGCCCCCTCATACTGGGCACTCTCCTAGGCCCAGGTGTTTGATGGGGTATTTTTGAACCACAGTAAGACTGGCCTCCTTTGTTTGCTGTATTTGGTTTCCCTGACACTTTTTTCCTGTGGTCTGCTTCCACAGTTTCCAGGTCCCATCTGTTTTCTTAAGCTTGAGTCACGTTATCTCAGCAGCAAGTCATTCTCAAGACAAGTGATTTCTCTCAGGTACACAAGCAGGAGTTCAAAGGAGTGTTTAGTAAGTGGTACTGCGTGCTTGGGTACCCTGTCTACTCAGAAGAGTGGTCTTCATGAGGGCTTCTGCTGAGCTGCAGAGGCAAGTGGCTCAGCCGAGAGTCTGGGATGTGGTGGGCAGTCTCTGGGAAATAGCTCACAGCATCTGGCCAGGAGGATGGAGACGAGTTTTGTCTCCTTGCTAAAGCCACAGACATGGAAGTAGGTGATGTGGGGCTCTGCAAGCATGTTCTCAGAGCAGGTTTTTCTTCCTATGGTTATCAACACTTTGTATTTTTTATCCAGATACCACGAGGTCCTCAGTATTGCCAGGTATTCTCCAATTGTTCCTACAGCAAACCATGAATGCATTGGCACTAACTTCAAAAGCCACAGCCCTCACCTTTGTTTTTTTTCTGAATATTCGTGGTCTCCAGTGATCATAAATCAGCCTGACTTTACAGGCTTTCCCATGAACTGCAGGGATGATATAGCCATGTGTATCAAATCTTCCACTTTCCTCATATTTATGTTTCAAATGCTTCCTTGGAGAAGAGCTGAGGAATTTGTTTCCTCGGGAAATCTCAAGATCAATTGATAACAAATTTCTTGAAGGTTTTCCAGTGAAGTTCCTGCTTGTTATTCAGTTTCTCAGCACAAGGTCACAGAATGACTTGCCTGCAGCCACACAGTCGGTCAGCGGAGCAGACAAGTTCACAGCTGCTTCAGTGGAGATACATTGTGTACATCGGGACTGTTTCATGGCATTGGTACCGATATAAAAAGCAGCTGGTTTATGGAGGCCTTTTTTGTTGATGTTCTTAATGAAGACATTTAGCAACTGAGTTGTTTTTTGTCAGAGATCTTCCAACAGAAATCATTCTGGATTGGAACATGGTAGCAACATGACCATAACTACCAGGACCTTGGCATGAGCAGTTATTTTCTTAAGGTCTTTGCTTGTGGTGAAGGGAAAATGAGACAGCATTCCAGTGTTAAATGTAAAGATTTCATAAACCCAAATTTCCTGAGTTCTGTACCCAAACTAGACTGATGTGTGACGTCCATCTCACCCTGCCAAAGTTATGCATTTCTTTCTGATTTGTATCAGTTTGTTGCTGACAGTTTTTTCCAAACCTTTATCTGAGAGATGAAATAAATACCAGGGTGTTGTTTTTTTTTTTGCTGGAGGAAAAAAAATTCCAAGTTTTCTGTCTTCGAAACCTAAAACTTCTGTTATAAATTGGGGACCTACTGCTGGACATATTTCACGGTCTTCCATAGTGACAAACATGTCCTGTCCTCATCAACCTGGAAGAGCCTAAAAAAGAACTACAAATTGAGACATCTAAGTTTCTGCAAATCTAGGAGTGAGACACCTATAACTGTGTCACACAGGTTCCAAACAGCCTGTATAATCCTTTTGAAATGCAGTAGGAGGCTCTAGAAACCAATGAACTCCCTAATATTCTGGGTGTTGCACTGGAACCTGTTCTTCAGGTGAGAAGCCCTGCTCTAGGTGACCCTGCTTGAGCAGGGGGGTTGGACCAGATGATCTCTGGAGGTCCCTTCCAACCTCAAACATTCTGTGATTCTGTGTTTCTTTCCCCCTGTGCTGTAGTTTCCACTGCAGCACACTAGTTTTTTTTTTTGTGCTTGCAGTATCAGTTAAGGTTATATGTATTCTTTGCGCGTGCAGCAGACAAAGTAGACAAAAATATTGGAAATATAATACCTGTGATTTTAGTCTCACAGTACCCTGCTTATAGAGAGCTACAGTCATGTTTCTCATCTTGTAGCTATTTGCAGTCCGAAAGGCTTCCTCTCGTGGAATAATAATCCTCAGTAACCCCAAATACATTGTCCTGAGCATTTTAAAATGGCATCTCTAATTAGAGAAGACATTTACGCATCTGTGATGCTGGAAGTCATCTCACACGCCAGTGACATCACCTGTAAGCTTATTGTAGCAGAAACCAGGCTTAACCTGCCTGGCTCACATACCCTCTGAACTGTCAGAAAAGACACTCTTTGGTCTGCACTTAGGCATTTGATTTAGTTCTGATACACAGCTCCTTGCAAAAGACACTGTTAGGGAAGCACCAGCTGTTTCACTTCTGTAAGCAGATAGCTCCTGCCCTCCTTCACCAGGGCTTAGCTGTTAGGAGCATGAGACATTTCAACAATTGCCTCTGCTGCACCAATTTATAAAGCAAATTCTTCTTGCATGGCTGTAGGGTAACAGAAAAGCAGGGGTACAAGAAAGACATGAAGAACAGTTACCTATCCATCCTCATATCCTCAAGTGTGCCAGACCTGACAGGTAGTGAAGGCTCTGAGGATGGAGATCTCATGAATCTGCAGCCTGAAACAATGAATTCCAGGTCTAAATATTATTTCCTCTAAAAAACTTTTCCTAATCTCTTACCAAATATAATTTAAGACCATGACTATTTGTGCTTTCTGTTGCTGGCATGGGGAAAGTATTATAATCTCACTGTTTGCAGGAGTCATGTTTTTATTTATTTGAAGAGGAAATTCCCTCAGTTGTTCTTTCTTCAACCTAACCAAATGAATTCCTTCACCTCCTCCCTTAGGGTTCATGTTTCCAGATCTCAGTTCATTTGCACCATTCACCTCTGGTAATTTTCCAGCTGCTGCACTAATCCTTTGAAGTGCACTGCCCCACACTGGGTACCATGTTTCAGTTGGGGATCAAGCACGAGGGTGACATCACATGCTGTGCGGGCTACAACCTGTTCATTCATCCAATATAACATTTTATTTTTTCACAACAGTGCAATATCATTAGCTTCTGTTTGTATGGGTCCACATTAGTACTAGTCCTTCTCAATAAGTCTGTCACTTTAGTGTGTGCCCAATAACTCATATTTCATGTGTCATCACATAATATGCAGCTTGGAGATGAGGAATCCTGCAGTAAGAGGAGATGAGCAGTGGGATGAACATGTCTACACCCTTCAAGTTCATATAGTGTGTCAGAATGTAGGAGTGTCAGGCAGGAAAGATTTATATAGGCTGAGCTGTCGACTTATAGATCTACTTGTTTCATCACAGAACCTTGAATTTTCTATTGAGGAGGGAATTCAGAGATCTGTCAGAGTGATCATGTCTTGATGGTACTCATCCATTGCCTTATGATCCTTATTCTGCTCCTTTTCACTCATGCAGTGTTTCCCCAGCAGTTCCCTTCTAGCATGTAACACCAAGCAGGACTCTCTGATTATTCCTCATGACGTGTTTAAAAATGCCTAGATCCACAGTAGCCATGCTGTATAAAATATCTGGTGACAAGTGAGCTCATTTCAGATAACAAACGAGATTTCTGTGGAAATTTGTGCCAGACCAATACACTGCCAGGCCAGCACAGCTGAGTGGCCAGCCCCAGGCCAGCCAGCATGTGAACACTGGCACCTGTGCAGCTCCCGCAGCTGTACCTGGGGACAGGGATTTATGTTTTTTGCTACAAACACTTTTTCAAATCTAATTATGCAACTTTTAGTACTATGAATTGCTAATCTGTGGGAGATAGATCTACAATGAGCTTTATAAATAACTGCAGAATGAAATGCACCATTTCTTCCTGATCATAACTCCTGTGCTCTGCTTCCACCCTCGTTTTCAGGTGAATCTCAGATTCTCTGTGCTGAAGCTAGTTCTTACCACTACTGCCCTCCACAAACATCTCTTCTCAGTACTGAGTCAAACCCTGAGAGTCTCTCAGCCTAAGCCAGGAGGGCAGAGGCAGGCAGAGGGGTGTTTGTTGTGCCAGGCAGTCCTGTTTGGAGATGAACACAGTAACACATTTCTTGAGTTTACCATTCTGAAACAGAAGAGTAACTCCAGATATCTGTTGCAAGAACAGGGTCATGTTTCTGGTGCCCCATGGAGCCCCAATGTGTGGATCAGCTGCAAGCTGCCAGGGCCCCTCCACTGCAGGGAAGAGACATTGGTCCTCACCGAAACCAAATGATGGTAATGTCTAGACCGGGCCCCATCTGGGAGCACAGAGACCACAGCGACTGGCTTTACTGCAGATAAAGATAGGCCTTGAATTCCACAGCAGGACTCTGTTCTTATGACAGATACCCAAAGGCAGATTTTCTTTTAATTAAATATGAAAATCTATAATGCAGTCAGCATGGCGCATCTTGGTATGTTTATTTTTATACCTCATTTATTTGCTTTTGTTCTCGACATATGCTTTCATTATGAGAGAGATTTTTATACTGACCATCTGTGCATTATGAATGAATTTAAGTTAAAACTGGAGGAGCTGGGGAGTGGCATAGAGGTCAGTTGTCTTTTTTAATATCTCAGTGGAAATGGGTGTCATTCACAGTTGTGGAATGAACACAAACTAGTCTTTCTTAAAATAATACTGAAATTGTAAAGTTGATACTTTTAAACTGTTCTCTTTAGGTTTCAGGATTAACAGACATTTGAGATTAGTGAAATATTTCATACCTTGTGTACTTATCATTTCATTTTCTGTCTCTACATTCAGAAAATATTTATTGTTTCAGTAATATTCTGCCTACATTTTAATATTTCTTTCTGCAGCCAAAGGGTTAAAAAAGCATTTAATTTGCCCAGCTCCGAAGGTGATGACATTTATCTGTGTGTTTGTGTGACTGTAACTGCAGTTCTGTATCCTGTCCATTTCCAAGGCCCAGGGAATATATTAGATATCACCAGGCAGAGCCCTCTGGATGTCATGAAAACAAGAAGGGAGCTTGAGCTTGCCAAACCCTGTCTGGCATAGTTACCTAGACCGGTACTTGTCTGCAAAGGGCTGCTGCTTTCTCTGTTCGTATTTCTGCTCTGCCGGTCCTCTTGGTATGGTTTGAAATGATGAAGCATCCCATACACACCTTCCTGCTGAGCAGGGTGCAGGTGTGGCAGGAGGGTTGCCAGTGTGAGCCCTGCAGCGTCTGTAGGTAGCACACGGTGGTGGAAGAGCTCAGTGCCTCTGCAGCCCTGCAAGGAAACTGGAAGCACTGGTTTCCAGCTCTCCCCCTCTCTGCCATGGGGCAGACTTAGGGACATCACAGAACCAAGTGGAGCAGCACCAGTAGCTGCAGTGGGGAACCACAGCGTTTGGTCTTGCAGGGAGTCAGAACTCTGTGGAGGTGGCTGTTTGGCAGAACCACTGCAGGAGTCTCTGCCTGAGTGTCATGACTCCTTCAAGCTTTTAATTCCTCTGCATCTCCCAGCTTTTACTCCTCCTTCCTCTTTGCCTTGTTATTTTTCCTTTTGACCACTTTTCTATGCTCTTAGGTCAAGGGCTTGCCCTGTGGAAAGAAAAAGCTTAGCCGAAAATTAAGAGGTTTAATCAAAGCTTCTCCAGACAGCATGAACAATCAGCAAACATTGAACTGGACAAAATGAAAGGCCATTCAGATGGAAACAGAAGGGGCCCACAGATCTCCCTTAACAAAGAACTTGATGCCATTTCCACCACCCCATGTGCCACACATTACTGCAGAGGTTGTGGGTGAAGCCTGGGGAGGTGGGCAGTGGTGGGGCAAGGGCACCATCACATAACATTTCCTCTCTCAGAAACTACAGCTGATGCCAGTGCTGTTGGCGATATCTCCAGAGGCTGCAGGAAGTCACAGGGAAAGAGCTTCTCTGTCCTGTGCCCCACTCTCAGGATATGCTCACCTGCCTCAGGCTCTGGCTGTGCCCTGAGTGCCACCCTACCCCCTCATGAAAGGATGAATGTGATGAAAGCAGCAGCAGAGGTGGGGCAGCTTTCCTGAGCTCACAGGCTCACAGCTGTGGCTCCTCCTTGAGGCACTAGAGAAGAAACATCCATCCCTGGTGGATACAAGCCCCCAAGTACCCCTGCACTGCAGGTTCAATCCCAAGGCCCTAGGTGCCAAGTCACCAGACACAGCCAGCTTGAGCACTGCGCTGTGGGAGCAGCCCTGGGAGCTTGGCAGTGGGGTGCAGCTGGGACAGGCGTACTCTGCTTGTTGCAAGAACTGCACTATATTCCTTTCTAACAAAAAGTGTGCATTTCCTGTCCTTTCATATGCCATTTGGCTGCATGGCATCGTGTGCCCCATACTAAGCATGTGAATGCTTAGGTACATAGGCCCTGCCGAAAGTGAGATGGTTCCCCTCCATTTCCCACCCAAAAGAAAAACGTGTTCGCATCTCATCAGGCAGCTGCCAGAGCCATTATCTGCTAACTGGATGGCCTCTCCCTTCGGCTGCTGGCTCAGCACCCACAGTTGCAGCAGCACTCCCTTCGCTGTGCTTGCAGAGGTAGGATTGGGATTTGCACCCCCAAGGTCTGGGTGGTGCCTTGTAAAGAAATGCGTGCTGTGAGAGCCTGCTGCCTGCTACCCCTCCAGACATGGGAGTGGGCATGGTTTTAGTTTGGATGTCCATGTGTGGCATTGAGACTGGCTGCATCAGCCTGCTTAGAGTATAAGTTGTCTGCTTGCAGGAGACCCAGGAGGCCATAGCAAGTGCCTGTGCTCTGCAAAATGCATATACTGTCATTGTCAGCAGTGCCCCGCATACATAGCCATGAGCAGAATATTACAAGTGCTTGCAGGGATTTCTTGGGCTCAAGCTGCTTTTCTGGAAGCAGTTCACCTCTGCCTCACCAGTCTTTGCATCCTTCCTGTTACGGCAGGTGCTGTGCTCTCCTTCGTGCATGCTGTTATTTACTTGGGCAAGAGACCTTGTGAGTGGCAAGCTCCTGATCCTCGGTTTCTCTGATGGTGCTGGTATTTTGTAGCCGAAGCCAAGTAAGGCAGAGACAATGTGCTCAAGCATTCTGTCTGAGGAGAGTTTGGGTGGGGGAGAGCAAAGAAGGCTGTTAGATCTATTGCTGGCAATTTAGATTCAGAGACATTTCATCTGCAGTTCCCTCAAGTGTTGAATTGAATAAAACCAGCAGCAGCAGTGGAAAAAGAGGTGGGGGAAGGGCTCTGAGCACTCTCAGCTAAACAAAAAGAGACAGGCAGCTCATAAAAAAAAAAAAAAAAAAAAAAAAAAAAAAAAAAGGCAAAGAAGAAGGATTGCATCCTTGGGCTGAAAATACAGATTCACAAGGAAGAGAAGAGGACATGTGGCAGAGCCCACCTGGCGGGCAGGGAGGGCCCTGGGCAGGCACTGCTGAAGGCTCCCAGTATTCCTGCAGTGTGAGCAGATCACAAGATTTACTTCTGGGTTTCATGATTTTCCTGGGGCTTTTTTGAAGCTCCAGCCATAGAATCAAGGAGGAAGAGCAGAGTCCCAGGCTTTCTTTGTGTTTTTTTTTTTTTTTTTAAATCTACTTCACCTTCCAGTGCTGCAGGAGTAAAGTGCAAAAGTGAAACCCTCAGGGGTTAATAATTCAGACAACAAACTAACTTAGCAGTTATACTTTTGTCATCTTTTTGACATCTCTCTGCAGATGTCCTGGGTGCCTTCCAGCCAGGGGAGCTGTGCCCATGCCTCTCAGGGTGGCAGCCTGAGGTCCCACTGGGAGACACAGCACCTGCACCAGCTGCTAGCGCTGTGCCCACTGCCCAGCCACTGGGAGGAGGGCTTGGGAAGAAAGGGATGGTCCGCAGCAGGAGCCCAGTCTGAGCAGGACTGCCCAGGCTCCATCTCAGTTTGTGCTCCTCCCAACAAGGTCTCTTCTCCTCCTGAAAAAAAAAAAAAGACAGTTGCTTTCTCTGCTGCTCAAGCGGCTTGCTCCCTCCAAACAGCATGCCAGGCTCCGCAGGAGCAAGCCAGGCTCCCCAATGCCACTGGCTTTCCTCATCCTCCAACAAGCGTCATGTTGGCTGAGTGGGGAGTGAGACTTCTCTTCAGGTGCTGCCTTACTGTTTCATCAGGTGCTGTAGTGATTTAATCCAATATTGCTGTACAGAAAACCTCCATATGGCCAGGCCAGCACAGCACTTTTATAAATGCTTACCCAGCAGCAGCACAGCTGTCAGCACCTATTCAGGCACAAGGCAGAGTTTTAATATGTGTTTACTAGCATGTGCTTACTAACATGCCCAAACCATCACCTCTTCCCTGGTGTGGACATTGCATGTGGACAAGATTTGTATATGTTCACAGTCCTGAGTGACCTCATGTGTGCATGGGCTGCCTGCTGCCCGAAGGGCTGCGTGACTCAATCCTTTGCTAGCCCCTTGCATGTCTCAAGCCCCTTTACCTCGCCCATTGCAGGCCTCGTCTGCGTGAGACAGCTAATGGGGGCGCATGGGTGTTTACCAGGGGAGTATCTGGGCTGGGTGAGAGTCCTGCTAGAAAACAGTACAATATCAGAAACTGGTCCACACCAGCTTTTCTATCAATAATGGAGATAGCAGGGCAAGGCAGGGCCTGTTCACACTGCTCAGGTCCCACAGTCACTCGCTCAGACACGGGCATACAAATGGATGCTGGTTTGCAGCAACAGGGAGGCAGAAACCTGGCTGACCCAGCTCTCCACACTGCCCTGACAGAAGGTGTTTAGATGAGGAGCACATGAGGTCGGTCTTCTGCAGCTGACATCCAGCTAGCACCGAGTTAGCCACAGCCGCGCACGGCGAGGCTGAACAGCTCAGGGTGGCTCCTGGGATCCTGCTGGCTGTGGCTTGGTTGAGCACCATGCTTAAAGTGTCCTCTGCCTTTGCTGGTACTCACGTGGAAGTGCTTGTAAAAAACAAAGGCAAGGATAGATGAAGAGTTGGGACTTCTCAGGGCAGGCACTGATACCTTTCTTTCAGGTCATTCCAGCTGTAAGACAGGGGTCTTGATTTTGATCTGTCGCAAGGATTTGGGAGCCTGATTACCTACTGCCTGTAAAAGGCTGAAGAAGTCTTACTGTGAATCTAAGACCAAAGAGCAGAGAAAGAAAGGCTGGCTTATGGGCATGTATTATGCTGCCCTGATTTTCTCCCAGTGTTATCGATCTAGCGGCTTGCTAAGATACAGCCCTGCCTGCTGTAGTGGTTTAATTCATTTTTAAGCATCATTATTTTTCATGTTGTGGTCTTCCCCTGCTTGGGGTGCTTCTCATTGCCCATCCCCAAAAATGTCCATTCCTGTCTGTGTTTCATGGCACGCACTGCTCCCACATGTGTGCGTGTGCACACCAGGGAGATGGAGAGGCAGCTTCAGCTACACTAAGCAATTAAACTCCGGTAGCTCAGGGATGAGCAGGAGGCCGTGATTTTCTTTTCCTTTGCAGTAATTGCCTCTGCAATCAGCTTTGATCACCCGAGAGCAGAGGAGATGAGTGCTGCAAGTTGACATCAGTGGTTTTAATATATCCATTTACATATACAGGAGCAGTGCAGCATACAGCTTTCCATAGCGCCTCTGACCTGAAACCATCGCCGCTCCATAGACACCTCATTTAATTTAATACTTCACCGCCACTGCGGAAGCCACAGGATGGGGATGGGAGGGGGGATAATCAAGCCCTCACTCTCTCGCTCTCCGTGAATGTCTGTAGAAATGACATGAAAGTAATTGCTTTTGAAAAGCAAAGCAGAAATGGCACAATTGATTCCACTTAAATGAGAGGAAGAGGGGTGGGGGTGGGGGATGTTCACCCTAAACATGCCACCTTCTTTCCTGCTGCAAGTGAATCGCTTCATGAGGATGAAGGAAAGGTGGGTTCGTCTCCGAGCGGCACACAGGTGAAGGAGGTGAACACAGACAGGCAGCACGGCTTTGAGCAGGATGCATCCTCTTGGCTAACTCAGACCCAAAGGCAGACGCTGCTTTATGAAGCCATATGACATCCCTTGTGCAGGCTTTTCTATTGCTGAGAAGCAGGTAGGGAGCCACATAGCACTGAGCATTCTAGAGTTATTCTGCCTCCCAAACCCACTCGCCTGCCTTGCATCTGGCAGGTGCGTTTGTCCTGCATGCTGAGGAGGCGTCAGTTCCTCTCCGTCTCCAGCCCATCGCACACCAGCCATGCAGACACAGCTTTGTGACCCCGAGCTGTCTGAAGCTGCCTGCCGGTGGGTGCCTGTCCACCTGCCAAGGGACGGATCCTGCTCCACGAGCTGCCCTGCTCACACCACCGCCTGTCCCATCGGTGCAGAGGGGAGGCCCCTGGCCTTGCCACCAGCCACCAGGCTGCATGCGGGGCCTGGCCCTGCGGGGCGGCTGCTGGGGGCATGGGGCAGCAGCAAGGGCCAGGCATTCTGTGGCTGCCAGCCCCTGGGCCAATACGGGAAGAAACCACCACACAGCACTCTCAGGGATGCTTCCTTGAGAAGCCTCAGGCACCAAAGCAAAGCAGAGAGTTTGCAGAAAGCCTGCAGTACTTGGTTCTGTGTATGTTCACATTGCAATGGAAGCCAGCTGTCATTGCAGGCAAAGTGAGACGGATCTAGAATCGGGCAGTGCTCCCGTCCGCTGCTGACCACTGCAGTGGTGCCTCACAGCCGGGCACATCCTTGTCTCTTCAGAGCACATGGTGATAACTGCTTTGTCCTGTGTTCAACACAAAGATGTTCCTTACTATAGCAGCATACAGGCATGTAAGCACATGAGCTCACACTTACATCCACTCCAAATTTAAATGTTTTCCTTTTTTTTCCAGTGTGCATCACACTGGACAGCTATACCCTTTTTCAGTATGGGTTTGAATGGTTTACATGCGTCCAGAACATGGCTTGGAGGAATGCAGGCTACTGTGCTGATAACAATGTCTTCAATACAACTTTAATGTAGACATTAAAGTCATTTTATGTTAATTACATGCAAATTGATTATTAATGTATATATTGAATGTTGACAGCTGGGTGACAGTCTTCAGTAAATATGTTTTACTAATCAGTTAGCATTTAATTAATATCGAAATTCTCTCTAGGTTTAGTAAGGCAGTTAGTGAACATTAATTAGGCCCCTGACTGGCTGCATATGTTGCAGGACGTCCATGGTGCTGGCAGGGCACCACTGTGCTCGGCTGCTCCACAGGGTGCAGGCAGGCAGGTGGGCCTGGAGGGGGCTGGGGGCAGCAGTCTGGCCACAGAACAGACAGACACGTGCCCCTTAACAGCGAAGTTTCCAGAAGATGTTTCTTTAGGAGAGCTCCCCGCACACCCCATGCACAAAGCAGCCGAGGGCAGGCACGCTGCAGGGAGCAGAGGTGGTAATGCCATGGCAGGGTTTGTGGTCACGTGCATCAAAGTCGTGGTGATGACAACCGAGGTGATGCCTGCTCAGTGCAACACCAGTCCTGCAGGGCTGGCCAGGCTAGCCATGATGCTAGCTTCGGATGCTCCTCCTCGCCCATTGTTTTGCACTTTCTGTCCTGGGTTTCAAAACCAGTGAGCTGTGTCTGCGCTCAACAGCAGAAGCCTTGGGTTGCTTTCAGTGGTGAGCCAAGGGACGGGGCAGGGGCAACAGGTCTGGGCAAGAGGCAAGGACACAGAGACTTGGCCAATACAGAGCCTGTGGGGCTCTCGGGTCCTCTCTTCTTCCTGGCCCTAGGAAGAGACTTGCATGGTTTTGCTCATATATAGCTTATATGGGACCTGTTGATAGGGGAGGAAGGATACGCTAGATCTCTGCTGGAAATCTGTTCTGTGTGTGTTCAGCCTTGTCCCTGCACTGCTGCATGGTGGCACAGGCACTGCTCTCAGTCCAGTCTGATGTCTGATGCAAGATGTCTGTGGTGGTTGTGCCCTGCACATTATCTCGTTAGTGTGGTCGGGTAACTATGGAGTGTCCATTTCCCCATAAAGCAAGGCTGCTCCCGGTCATCCATGACCAGTGAAAGCAGTATGTTCTTTTCACCTGCAATGGTCATTTTACCGTACATAGAACCCTTTGTTATGGCCAGGCATGGTGCAGCCCCTGCCAGCAGCGCTGCTTCTTAGTGCTGAATTTAAAACACCAAGCAGACCAATTCTGGGGCTATGTGGCCAGTGTTTTCTCTTGCTTCCCCATCACAAGTGGGGCAGGAGCCATGCAGAGCCCATGCTATCAACCCATGCATCTGCACACTCTGGCCGTGCCTGGAGTGGGTGAGCAGCATCTCGGAGATGTCCATGGCAGAGGCACCAGGGCCAGTGGTGGGGGAACCACTCCACCGCAGGGTTGCAGCAGCCCCATCAGCTCTAGCAGATCAATACTTGAGTCTTGTCACGCTAATTGCTCTTTGGTTGACATTCATGATCCTTTCCTGCTCCCTCCCTGTGTAAACTGTGTGTAGCTGGGATGCCAAGAAGTGAAAATGCCAAGCCCTCAGAGCCTGCTGCTGTTCCCTACCCTAGCTGCAGGCACCACGCTCCCTTCCCCTTCACCTCACCCAGGAAGCACCTGGTGGGGTCCTCAGCACACGGCAGAGCTGCAGCATGCAGCCGCATCAGGAGCTGGTTATTCAGCCAGCAGTTACAATAACTGGCTTTGCTTGGCTGCCCTTTGCCCCCCTGGCCCAGCCTGTCTGACACCCCCTCTGTGAGCTGAAGCACCCCATGCAGCTGTCTCCCAGCCTTCCCCAACCCAGGGACACCACTGCTGCCGCAGCGGGCGTCAGATCACACCTACCATATTGGCTTCCTGTCCCCAGAACATCAGGTTTTTGCAGCTATTGTGCACGGGGGGTGTCTCCTCCCGACAATCCCCACCCCCAGCAGCATCAGGCCTGTGCTGTTCAGGGTTTTGTTAAGCCGTTTAGTATTAATTGATTTTTTTTTCCATTTTTTCTTTCTTTCCCTGGGCGGGTCAATAGCTGGATGCTCAAGAGCAGAGGATCTATCAACTGCAGACCAAGCAGAGGGAGAGGCAGGCAGAACTGGAGCAGAAATGCAGCCGGATCCAGCAGCTCAGCCAGGACCTAGAGGCCAGCCACCAGCTGCAAGAGGAAGCTCAGAAGCAGGTAGGGGAAGATGCCAGCACAGTCTAGCTTGGTGGGCCAGGCTGGGAACTTTATTTAATGCATTCACAACGATGGTGGTAATGCGCTGTTTTCATTTAAATGACAGCATAAGGAAGGGCTAATGATGCAAAAGTGGAGTCTGTCAACTCACAGAGAGGAGGGGAAAGTCCGGGGAACCGGGGAGACTGGCTGCAGCTCTGCTGGCTGTAAATAGGTGCTTGGACTGCACTTGATTTGAGGGTGTGACTGCTGTTATGTGCAGAAGTCCTGGATGTTGATCCTATTGCTGATCTCCTCAGAGAGAAGGAAAGAGGGCGGCTGGTACAGAAGAGGAGGGGGAGATCGTGCCTCCCAGGACAGTGCTGTCCTGGCTGGTGGTAACAGCGACATGTAGTCAGCCAGGAGAAAAGGCTTGTTCAGAGCTGTTCAGCTATGATGACATGGATGAAACCCTAAATTTGCTCCAGGACATGCAGACATTTGCAATGGGAGTGCCCTCATTGCTCTGTGGAACTGACAGAGGGCCTGCTGGGCAGTGTTTGTGCCAGTCCTCACTGTGCCATGTCTGTTTGGTCCCCTGCTCTGATAGAGCTCTCTCCTCCAGTCCCTGCATTTCAGAAGCTGCCAGGAGTCAAACAGCTCAGACAGCGTATTCCTTCTGCACGTGAATCTGGCTTGGGGGTGTGCGCCATTCGCATGTCTCCTCAGCCACGGGTTTATCTGCCTGCTGTCCACTCGGGCACGTATAGTCATGAATGGATTTTGACAACAAGCTGTGATTCAGATCTACAAGGCAAACACGTTCTTGGATGTGAAGAGAGCAGATCCTGAAAATCTGTGCAGCTACTGCTGCTGCACACTGTAGGATTACTTGCTTAACCTGCATCTGTCATCCATGGTACCTGCTTCTAATCTCTTTCAGCACCTCATAATCCAGAAAAATTATGTCTATTTTTAAACTTGGTAGTGAAATATTCCCAGTGTTCTGGAAGACTAAATCTGCCGCCAGGTAGTCCTGATACTATCAGATCCCAGCATGCTGGATAGCAGGAATGAACTCAGCACAGCTGGTCTGTCCAGAATGAGGGCAGCATTTTAGAATCTGGGTGGGTTTTTTCCCCTTGTTGTTTAAAGTGGAAACATTTTGCTTTCCTTAATTTGGTGATAATGAGATATGTTCGTAGCATTTGAAGGAACAGAACTAGATACTGTTCCTTGTACTGCCAAGTCATCCTTTGTTCTCCAAGTGTATATGTGTGTGTGAAGAGACAGCACAGCATGTGGGCAGAATTGCATGTTGCAAGCCTGGTTTCAGATTGCCCACTAGAGAAGGCTGGTTGCTGGCAGTTTGCTTGCTTTTCTCTGCTTGTGTACATGAATGGCGGAGGACAAATGAATCCGTGAGTGCATCAGTGTGTGCCTGCATTTTGTTCTGCATATGTGTATGGGTGACCGTGTATTGATTTGTGTGGGGAGAGCATGATAGGGCAGGAATCACACTTCTGTTGCTCCTTATAGTTACTCTGTCTTACTCCCTTCTCATCCCACCCCACCCCATCCTACCCCCCCCATCCCTTCGATTTGAAGATGCTGAGTTCAGACAAGTCTAGCTGCTTGGTTTGGGTGCGAAAGTGACAGATACAACACACCAGCTCTAAACTTTATCCTACGAAATTCCCAATTACAGTACATTAAGTCCTGTTACATAAAATTCTAACCCTGTTTGGGGTCAGAACAGTGCTCCACCTAGCTCTGTGTCTGACAGCACTTTATACACATGCCTCAGAAAGAGACAAAAAAGGGGAAGGGTTGATATTGCCCCAAGATGCTCTCCCACCTCTCTGGTTAAGGGGTTCCTAAGCCCAAGCTGGAGTCTTCGTGTTTAACAGCCACTGAGGAATTTTCATCCATAATTTATCAAATTATTTTTGTAACTCTGATTTTATCTGGCTTCTGCAATGTCTCATAGCAGCAAGCTCCACTGTTTAACCATGCACAAGATGCAGAACCACTTCTTTTTGTTTCTTATGAACCTGTCACCTGACATTTTCTCTTGTTTTATTGGAAGAGACCATGACCAATCATTTCTTAGTCACTTTCTCTGTGACACTTGCAATTTTACAGACCTCTCATGTTTTCTTTCCGTCATCCTTATCCCAGACAGAAGGGCCCCAGTACTTTTTGTTGTTGTTAGTAGGGAAACCATCCCAACATTAATTCACCTCTTGTCACCCTTCACCATATCTTTAATTTCTTCTGTTGCTTTCAGTTCTGTTATTTGTGTAGATTCAGGGAGCACCAGAGTTTGACTGAAAACAAAACAGCCCTTCTTATCATGCCAGCTTACACCTTGCTGATCTCTTCTCCCATCTTCTTCAGTGGTGCCAAACGTTTTCCCTTGTCTCCATGTCCCCCACAACTTGTGCCAAGAGCTACTGTCCCATTCCAGGAGCACTTTTCTACCTCCATAGCCCTGGTGGTCCAAGAAAGCTCAGTGAGGAACTCCTCTGGTTGCTTGTGTATGAATCACTTTCCTTTCCCCACAGTTTCTCAGATCTCACTCCTCAGCATTTCCCCCACACACTCCAGCACTTCCTCCTCTGCTCTTGTGCCAGATGACAGACACATCTCTGGTGCAATGGCATCATTCATGTGAGGTTGATAACATCCCTGAGAGTTTGTGGGAGGGAAGACAGCAAGATGGCACTAGCCCTGTTGGTCATACACAGACCATTAAGCACTCTCTGGGAATGCTTTTGTCCTCTGCAACAGCAATTTAAATCTGTTGGTGTTTTTTCCTTATGCATTTGACTTTGTGTGGCTGCACATCAGTCCAAGGCTGCAGAATATTTCATGATCCTTTCCTCTTGCTGCTTTTCTGCTGTGGTCTTTAATCACCTTGCTCCCATCTCTTCCAGTGCAGTACTTCCCACTGGAATACTTCCCAGTGGAGCCTGGAAAAGAACAGCACAGTGAACCAGCCCAAAGGTGAGAGAAGGGGAAGAGAGCTTGTGGGATTTTGTCCTGAAGAGAAGGAGCCTGTGGAAGATCACTGCCATCCCCAGATCCAGGAGGCTGCAGCATGGGTATAGCTGCAGCACGCTGCAGAGGTGGAGTGAACAACACATTAAATAGATCTAAATCCAAACAGTAGAAGAGGGAAAGAAAGGGAAAAGGTGAGTGAAAATTATTTCATGTCATTTCCTACATGCTTTTGAAACTGCACAGTCCCTTCAATCTGACTCAGTATATACTGCCAGAGAGGAAAAGGAAGAATAAAGTGCATCTGACCATCACAGTGTACAGAGGAACTAAAACTGCAAGCACCATACTTGTTAGACTGCAAAATGTTCTCTTGATTTCCATTCTGATTCATATACCAGGGTGAACAGTACCTGAAAGAGATAGGTAGAAAGCTACAGAAAAACAAGACAATGGCATGCACTGTTCTGTGTTGTCCTTACTGCTACAGTCCTTACATCTACTCTATTTCAGCTCTTAAGCACATTAAGTCAAGAATGCTCTCTTTTCTTTTTTCTGTGAAGAGCAACGTAGACTGGAATAAGTTGGCATTGTGAACCCATTGCCACCATCATTCTTACCATCCTGGGACCCTGCAAATCAAACTGGACTTAGAGCAGAGGTAGCTGCTCCAGACAGTGGCCTAACTGGCCCCCTCTCACTGTCCAGGCTGATTATTACTGGTCAGACAGTAAGGAGGGGAGACAGGACCTACACATACTCAGGAAAGTCACTGCATGTTAACAGGGAACCTCAGCAGCTGGCATGTTAGCACTCTAAGGTGGAGCTAAGTGGCTGACCTCAGGAGCTGGTTGCTCTTCCAGCTGGCAGAGTACAATACACTTTACAGAGTGTGAAGAGCAGGAACAGGCCTGGGGCTGCTGGCACAAGCTAACAGTAAAATAAGTGAGCAGGAGGCAGGCAACTCAAGGGACTGGAGACCAGAACTGGAAGTTCAAGAGCCTCTAGAGGCAGTAGCCTTGGGGACAGGAGCAGGTGGCCATGGGACAGCACAGAGAGAAGATGCCTCTCCAGAACAGGGCCACGTAGGGGAAACAGGAACCTGGGAAAGGCCAGCAGCCTGTAAGCCAGGCCTGCCCTTCTGCATGTGCTGCTGAGGTGAGGTTTTGAGCCAGTCACAGTTGCTGATAAATCTGCTGATTTGGGGGCTTTGTGCTCCCAGGGCTGGCAGTCCCAGGATGCCTGTAGCAGGCTGCACATATCAGGAGTCCGCAGCCTGGAGTGTCAGGTGTAATTTAGCACTGGGAGCATGAGTTATGGTCCTGCCCTTTAAAGAAAGGCTAGCAGCACAGCCCTGCCTGTCAGCCAAGTCCCCCACCTGATCATGAGCTCTCCTGGTGAATGAATCAGGATTTGGCACATCATTGTTTAATATAGCCCCCATGCTAATGTCTTTTTGAAATGAAACTGAGAAAGCTGTTAACCTCAGTTAGCCAGCTGTCCTCACAATGACCTGGATAAATCATTGTAGCAGGAGCCCCAAAGAACACCATGCTTGCTGCTTTGGAAAATGGAGCTGCCGGTGAAGGACTGTGCTCCCAGCGCATGCTAGGAAGGCTGGTGCAGCCATGCCAGAAGCCCTGCTGGTGCTCCAGGCTGGGTGTCAGGTTCTGCAGAGTTGCAAAGGCTGGAGAGTTCACTGGCACATTCCCTCCCTGAAAGCCACAAAAGGAGTCATGGCTTTATGCTGCAGATGGAAGAGAGTGCCTGGACAGAGGCTGGCATAATGGTGAGAGAAGGCGCTTTAGTTTCTAGCACCCACAGGTCAGTTGATCTGGCCTCCATTCAGCATCTTGGGTCAGGTTTGGGGGTATGACATTGCAGTGTAGCTGATCTGCGTGGCTATCTCATACAACCCTGAGGGTCAGTCACAGCACAGCTTGGCATCACTATGTGCAGACAGACTGCTGGGCAGAGCTGCTGCTTGTTTTCTGTCATGAGCTGATCTTTCAGCAAATTGAGAAGCTGACCTCCATCTTGAGGAGCCTCTCTCAGGAGTCAGAAAGGCACAAGTAGGAGGAACAGATGAGGCTGCAAGACATAGCACCTGTCCTTCAATATTAACCATGAAAGAGAGATGTAGTGATGTATTATCTCTAGGCTGAGCTACAAGACACTGACCTGCTGGTAAGACATCTAGGAGAACATCCAGACTCATGGCAGGCAGGGAAATCTCAGCAGCCAAAGGCCTGACTGGTCTGAGCCCAGTCTTTATGTATGCAGTTGAAGCATCTGCTTTGGTCCATCACGTGTACTGGAGTGATTTGGTGCAACAGGAGCATCATGTATTGCTCTGTAAGACCTGTCACATGTCAGACCTAGAGCTCATGGTATGGTCCAAGTTCCTCCCTGCCAAAGCATCGCGGGCATGTGTGAAGAGTAGAGGAGATCTGCTGCAGTGTTTGTCTAGGCTGATGTGGCCTAGACAAAGACATCTTTAACAGAGCCAACATTAGCAGCCTTAGAGAAAGGTGCAGGAAATTTACAGCAGGTGGCTTGAAGCAGCTTGCTCCAGAGGCTGATTTAGAGATTGGCTCATGCTCAGGACAGGGCATTGCTCTCTGCAAAGCTGTTTTGACTCTGGGAGCTGTTATCTGTAGAAAGGCCTCATTACTTTATCTGTTTTCTCACAGGGCACTCATAGCTGCTGTCTCTTTGTGCAGCAGTGAGTTCCACCAGACGGCTTTTCTTTTGTTGTTTCTGATCTGGATGATTTTTTTTTTCTCCAGCATTACTGAGGAAAATCACACCAG
Organism: Netta rufina; assembly: GCF_964035555.1. NCBI lineage: Eukaryota > Metazoa > Chordata > Aves > Anseriformes > Anatidae > Netta > Netta rufina. The sequence goes on along the minus strand of NC_140136.1, from coordinate 297,286 downwards.
CTGCATGTCAGAAACTCTTGGAAAGAGGAACAAAGCCATCTGTTCTCCATGTCCATGAAGGCATGCACAAGAATTAATGGGTGTATCCTGCACCAAGAAATATTCAGGTTAGGAACAGCTTCTAGTGGGGAGGAGAGCAAAGCACATGAACAGACTGCCAGGGGCCAGAGGATTCTGCATCACGAGAGATCTTAAAGGACAGAAACAAAAGACAGGGCACTTGTAGGTTCCCGTCTTATAACAGGAGGATGGGCTATCAGCCTCTCAAGGTTCATGCCAGCCTTGCACATTTCCTAAAACTAATCTTGCTCAAACCTTGAAACTCAACTCTGCCTTCTTCAGAGTCCCAGTGTTCAGCACTCATGTGATAACAACATACCATTTACCAGTGTGATTCTCCTTTCTAACAAAGTAACTGTGCTCAAGTCTTGGAAGAGTGCTCATTTCCAACTGTGCTTCACCTGATCTTCACAAGACTCAGCCCCAGCTTTGTGCTTCAGATGGTGTAACATCTCCAGCTGTGCTGTCCATGTTCCTGTGCTGGGTATCAGTGTTGGTTTGTGGGAATACTCTTCCCTCTTTCTTGGCACCTCGTTGTTATGCTCCTGCAAACTTTGTCACAGGAGACTTGCTGAGGAGTACACACGCTACTGGTTTCCCTGTACATTCATTTTTATGTGTCTTCCTTGTTAGTGATGTTCCTTCAACACTCTTCTCATGGAACAGGGTTCTCTTCTCTGTCCTCAGTAAGAAGCTGGGGGATTCTGTATGCACGGAGTCGGTCCCCTTCCAGCCCTCTGGAAGGACAAGTAATTAGATCCACCCAATTCCTCATACAGGACCCTTAGCACTCACCTGAATGTGCTGGGCTGATCACTCGGTGCTCCTTCACATGTTCCAGAACAGCTCACTGTCACTGTCTGGGACACTCCTGGGTAAAGATGTGCTCTGCAGGGTGAGCAGAGGCCTCAGTGCAGCTGGCTGAGAAGTGGTGCCAGAGTCCTGAATGAAGCAGGTAAAGATCAGGCCTGCCTGCCAGAACTGCACAGTTGACAGTCTCTAAGTTGTTCTCTTCAGTGATATATCCAGCAATCTGCACTGTTTCAGCTGCACTGGCGGGTGCCTGGTTTGCGCAGTAGCACTCAGGAACCTGCATGTGGAAAGAAAGCTGGATGTTGCCCCTTTTACTACCTACATATCTGGTCACAAGTTACTCAGTAGTCAGAACATGTGCTTTAACATATGCTGAAGAGAGCAAGCAGAGCCTGGAGGATGTCAGTGGGTGATGAAGGCCCTGATACCACCATCTGTATGACATGTGCTGCTGTGCCTCGGGCTTTGGCCTGAGCACTGCAGTTCCACCCTTGGTGGTAAACATAAGAGTAGATGAAGCAGAGATGGGAGTGTAGATTTGCTATTTGCTATCAGAACTTTTGGATTCAATTTCCATTCTCAGTAAAATAGCTGTGTGCAGTTTCCTACATGTGCTGCTTTGCAAATAAGTTGTGCAGGACATGGATATCAGTCAGAGACCACCTGGAGAGCAAGGTCAGTTAGATGCTATTTAGTTTTGCTGTGCAGTGGCTGGTCCAGGCAACATGGAGGTGCGGGTCTGACTGATGGAAAGGTCTCACCTCAGTTCCTTGGTAGCTACAGGAGCCTACTGCCCTTTGCCTACCCAGTGTTTGAGTGCAGTCATGGTACTGAATAGCTGGAGAAGTAGAATTGCCTGGATATCAGCAGTTGACTTATCTGCTTTTTTCTCAGTACCTAGCAAGGGTACAATTCTTAGTGGGATGTTGCCTACCTACTCAGCCTCACCCTGTCTATGGAATAGCAGCCATGTTAGTACTTAGGAGCACCCACTTGGACCATAGGTCCTCAGCAGGATGGTGGAATGAGCACACATATACCGTATACCAGAACACAGGGCAGCTCACATAGACATAGAAGACATAGACATCCCAACTCTGCTGGTAGCTTAAAGGGGCTAGACATAGACAGCCAAAATAGCCAGTGGGAACTGTGAGTGACATGGGAAGGTGAATTCTGTCATCTGTGTAGACACTGGAGAGGAACCCCAACAGGTACCTGGGCCTAAGAGCCAGTTCTACAACACAGATATTATAGGAAATAAAGGAAATTATAAAGCATTGACTAAAATGGTTTGCAAGGCTGATTTCTCTCCATGTAGCCTCTGAAGGAGCAGTCTTGGGGCTACGGAGAAATAGGCAGCCTCCAGGCTGTGAGGTTAATGCAGAGCCACAGCTGTTTGTATAGCTGCAGTCTTTAAGAGAGACTTGGGAAAACTAGCTTGGATTCCAATGAATATTTACAATTACACTGCTCCAAAGCTGAATCCAATCACATCACTGCAGTATGCAGGCTTTGTGCATCAAAAGAAAATGAGAGGAAAGCAGGAAAGATGGAGTTGGCTTTGGAGAGACTTACAGTGCAGATCTCCCTGCTTGTGGCAGAACTAAAATGCTTTATTTCTGATAGGAGCAATTTATTCTTCAGACATTTTGCTCAATATTAGAAAGTGTCTGGCTGTTTTTTGAAGTGAGTCTTCAGTAGATGGTCTTTAATTCAGAGTGAAATAAAGGAATGGAAAGTGTTGTAGTCCATAATTTTGACACTGTACTAACAAACTCCAGAAACACGGGAGGATTTCCAAACTAGAGCAGAGACCTCTTCTACTCACTTGAGTTCTAGGTTACTGTGTGGAAGAGGCCTGGACAGAGCTGCCCTTGTTAAAGTCATGCTTCTAATATGATCTTTGACTGATTACCATTAAACAGGATGATCTAACAGGGAAGGGAAAAGGAAATGCTGGATGAACATCCATTGCAGCTTAGTATTGGCCTCTTCTTTTTTTTTGCAGTGGAAGGTACACAAAAAGAACGATGTAGGGGAATCACTGTATGATAATATGGAGGATTTGCAACTGCTAGACCACTGCAGAGAGCTGTGTGCAGCAGAATAGGAAGTGTGTGGCAAAACAAAGGCACTTCATGAGATAACAAAAGGAATAGTACCAAGCAGATTACCTCCAAGAGCTGCTCTGGTGGCCTGCCCATATTGTCTGCTGATCAAGTCTTCTACATGTTGCCAAGGGAAATTATCTTAGATTCTCAGTCTCGTATTCCTTGTGTTGGCAGCTGGGAGAGCTGTAGGAAAGGGCTTTACAAAATAAAGAGGCACCCATCTGGATGCTTTGAAAAAATCTACGATGTGCTCCATCAATTCCATGTATTGGGGTGTTTTATGGAAGTCTGACACGCTGGAGCAGTTGTTGAAGAAGGCAGGCATGAGAAGGGACAAGAGTACAGAGCAGACTGGGGACAATATGATTTGCATTACCACAAATTATGCTTTTTATTCAGACATTGTATGGCATGCATCAGTGTTGCCAAAACACTGAATACTGCCTGCTGCTATAATGTACAAGGGTTGTGAATAATCTCTGGATTGCTGTGGTACTACAGTACCAAAACACCAGTGTTCTTAATTACAAATATTTAAGGTATATCCTTCCATTCCACCATAAAGACATTCCCTAGCACCATGGCAGCATGACAGCAGGTGCTTTGAGAAAGTCTGTTTAGGATTTACAGTACAAGACTGTGCACTTACTCTGACAGAGTGTGTACTTACAAGCACACCTGACCTGGAAGAGTGACATCTGAAGGGCTAGCCTCCTCCATCCCCAAGGCCCCAGCAGGCAGCATGCCTCCACCCCGAACAGAGGGCAACATGTTGCTGTTTTCACACTGCTAATCCCTTTGCATGTTTTGAAGATGATGCTGTTTCCTAGTGCATTTCATCTTGTGGCTGCACAGATCCCTTCTTCTGGATGGCGATCTTAAAGGCTGATGATGGGAAATCCCAGGAAGCTGGTCTCTGATCTAAGTCACACTGCTGGTGGAGGAAAGCACTCTGACACATGCAGGCATGGCACAGGGTGTTCCCTGCAGCTTGGCACATACTGAAGTCGATAGCCCTCAGCAGGAACTTGCATTCAATATTATACTGTCTGAGAGGCTTAAAATCAACTGTGACATTTCAGTATAGCTACAAAAATCTTGTTTTCAGTTTCTCTACTGGTAGCTTGCTTTAGAATGAGACAGTGCAATTTGGTAATTGATTCTTGGAATCCAGCTAGTACATATGCACTGGGGTATTTGGAATCATATCCTGTAGCATGAAAAAGTCATTCATTTCATTCATTTGAAGGTCCCTTGTGGGCATGGTAACTACCCAGACAAATTCCATATGAAGATGAGAAATGTGACAGAAATCAGGCAGAGGCCAGTTCTGTGTGCTGCAGAAACAACTATGCAGTTTCGCACTGACCAGGAATCCCCTTTGCTCCATCTTGCTCTCTGCAGCTTATTGTAGGTAGGGCCTGCACCTACCACTTGTGCTGAGGGCAGAGGTACAAGTGCTGTCGGCCCCAGCATCGGGCTCACCATGAGAACAAAGAGCAGGTTTTAGTGCTGACATTGGCTGGCTGATGCCACGGCAAATTATTTGCTGGGACATACAAACTTCCACTGTCATGGAAGCCAGCTCTGCCGCTGTCAGCCAGCTCTGCCACTGCTAGGAGTGAGCTTTGTTTAAAAGCGGACTAGTCTGTGAAGGCTGAGCTGTATCCTGGCATGGCAGTGCAGAGGTAGGGTCACCAGCACACCACTGCAATATTTTGGACTTTTTGGATACATGTCCTTAGAAAAAGACTAGAAATGGACTTAGAAATGGACTAAGGCCCATTGTCTTTTCAAGGCCAAGCTGGATGGGGCCTTGGCCAACCTTATCTAGTGGGCGGCATCCTTGTCCATGGCAGGGGGATTGGAGTTACATGATCTTAAAGGTCCCTTCCAACCCAAGCCATTCTATGATTCTATGAAATGGAGAACAGACACACTGAGACAGGTCATACTGTCAGGGTCAGTCCTTGCAAATGATCCTGGAGCACTGAAGGGAAATAAGAACAACTTATGACTTTGCAGTCAGCTGAGTCTGTCTAGCCTACTGTTGTCTCTGATTGTGGTCAAGAGCTATTATCTTGGGCAATGTAAGAAGAGGGCATAGCTATTGCAGTACTGCTCTGCAAGCTTCCAACAATCTGCAGCTCGGAGGCTTCAGAAGCAAAACTGAGGTCTTGTATTTAATCATTGCAACTGGATTTTTTTTTTGAAGTGGACAGTATTTAATCTCTTTCTGAATGCATATGAACTTTGGAGACCCTTTGGATCCTTTGTCAAGCAGTTTGACACAACATAGGGCATACAAAAATGCTGTTTGTTTTGTAGTTGTTACCTGTGAATTTATGGGGTGCTGCTGGCTCTTACATGGAAGGGACAACAAGAACTCATACTGCAGTCAACCTCTGTGTGCCAAACTTGATTTTATAATCCTCCGTCATACTTCCCTTCAGCTGTCTCTTCTCCAGGCTAAAGAGACTTTCTACTTTTTCCTCATATGGAAGATATTCTTTGTATTTGATCTTGCTTGTTGCTCTTCTCTGAAACCCTTCCAACTCTTATTTTTCTTGAGAGGCAGACCAGAACTGCATATGGTAATCACAATGCAGTTTCCACTATGGATCTATTCAGTGGCATAACTATGATCTGCTCTCCATTATTTTCATAATAATTCTTAACAGTAAGTTTGCCTTTGGATTGCTCCTGGGCACTGAGCAAACATTTCCATAGAACCATCTCTATCCATCTATATCTGTTTTTATCTAGTGTAGCCCCAAGCCCTCATTCTTGAGGAAGGAGTAGAGCTACAGCACCTGGAGCTGCAAGTGAAACCTTGTAATAAAGAAAGTGCTGCCCCAGAACTTTAGCAGGGTTAAGATTACCTGGCTGTGTCTCGTGCCTTCAAGATCAGGGACAGCTGCTAAACATCTGAAAACCAAGAAATGATGAGTTAAGATCAGTTAAGTCTCACAACAGTGCAGACCTGTCCTTTTCCAGGCGTGTCTGCTCTCAAGTACCAGCACCACCTGAGAGGCCATATAGCATTGTGGGAAGAGCACAGAAGCCTTCTCCTTGCTGAAACAAAGCTCAAGTTCAGGTCAAGCAGAAGAGCCAGGAATTGCCCACATTTGCCCTGCACTTGGACAGTGAGTGTCCCTAAACAAACACTCTGCACCTGTTAAATGTGGTCAGCCTTTCACTCCTGTTGCAAGGATTCCTTCTGAGATAGCACCTTCACTCCCCATACCAAGCACAAAGGCTACTGCTACGCAGGCCACGAGACTTCTCAAAGCCCCACGTGGCACAAAGGCTGGCCTGTGCACTTCAGCTGATGACTGCAGGATTCAGTGCTGAAGAGAGGTTGACTTAATTGCTCAAGAGCTCAGCCGGTTGGCTGTCACCAACCTTTCACCATTCAGCACAAGCACACCTAACCAACGAATGCAGATAAATGCTGAAGTCAAGTCACTATCAATGAACACAAATAACGGCAGGTTCTCTTAGTGCTTCCTCGTGTTTTCTTTCTGTGGATTCACAGACTGAGCAGGAAGGGATCGGGAGTCTGACCTTCAGTAACAGCAGTCAAGAAAATTTCACCATGTTACTGCTGCATTCAATAACTTGTTTGACAAAGGCAGTTTCAGAAGTGCATTCAGCTGGACTTGAAGACATCGAGATGGTAAATGCACTACTTCCTCCCTTGGCCGTCAATCCCTTTGCATCACTCTTACTGAATTTTTGTCTCTGATTATTGCTGTGACAATAGGGCTAAAGAAAGTTTATAAAACTGTGGTACGTTCTCAACTTTGTTTCTCCTGGTTTTGATGTTTCATCTTTTCTGTATCTTAGAATACTCATTTCTTTTTTTTTGGCCAGAATGAAGGTTAACCATAAGGAAAAGAAAGTCATGAGGATCCTCTTTCTGCCCATTTCTGCAATCCAGTACCCACCTTCCCCTCTTTTTCAGTTTCCCCGTGGTCCCCAACCACCAGAGCCTTTTCTACTTACACAGCTCCCTCTTTCTGTCTCTCCTAAACCCCATTTTCCCCTTATCTTTTCCTACCTGCCATTGCCATTGCTGCTGGTTCAGGAGGAAATTGACAAAGCTGGGCAGGGGCATTGGACTACAAGATACCAAGAGGCCCCTGCCAACTGCAGTGACACTGCTTCTGTGACACTGGGCCTGTCCCCACCAGGGAGCTGGAAAGACAGAGGAGGAGGCAGAGGCCTGTGCACTCTCAGTGAAGCTCCCGGGCAGAACCTGCTGCCTTGTGCCAGGGGTAAGAAGCAGTACCAGGTGTTTGGGCAATAGGAACATCCACGGTTGGTCACGTGTGACTGGGACGGGTGGGTGCCCCCTGTGCACCACCAGCTGCCCATACAGCCCTCCCCACCGGCTGCACAGGGGAAGGCGGGGGCTGGAGGGATGAAGGAGGCACAGAGCGCTTCTGTCTGCTCCAGGATTTGGTTTGGGCTCTTGGCAGGTACTGGAAACGCAGCAGGCCAGGTTCCCACCTATTTCTGCCACTGCAGCTGTTTCCTCCTAGTCTCTATTTTTCATTTTTCCCTGCCCTGGAGGGGACCCTCTCCCAGGAGCTGCAATGTGTGTGGTTTTTTTTGTTTGTGTTTTTTTTTTTTTTTTAATAAGTATTTTTCAAGTAGCTGGCTGAGTCCCTGGAAAGGATAATGAGATCATTTTCATTGTAGAATGCAAAGCCATGCAGGACTCTCCTGTTTGTTATTTCTCCCCTGTAGACTCTGACCACGCTGCCAATAATTTATGTTTGTTGATATTCCTCACCAGCCAAACATACAGCCTGTGCCCTAGACAGTACCCAAATGCGATTAGCCCTGAGGTACCGGCTTCCTACCAACACAGAGAATTGGAAATTATCGCTAGAAATGCAGAGAAATAACCTTTAAGGCTCATCAGAATTCCGCAAGCGCAGCCCCCGCTCCCGGTTTCCCTGTCACGAACCCAGCCGGGTGCTGCAGCGGCTCCGCGGGCGCGGGCGGGCCCGGACCCCCCCCCCCCCCCCCCCCCCCCCCCCCCCCCGCCGCCCGCCGGCCTCTGCGGCGCCTCCGCGCCCCCGGGACGGGCAGCGCCCGCCGCGGCCTCGGGGCCCGAGCGCGTCCGCGGTGCCGGAGCCGCGCTGCCGAACGGCCGGGACCGCTCACGGAACCGGCGCCGCCGCCGCGTTGCCGAGCGCTGCGGCCCCCCCCCCCCGGGCCCCGGCCCCCGGCCCCGCAGCCGCCTCCCGCCCTCCGTGGCCGCGGCGGGGCCCCCCTCCTCCCGCCCGCCGCAGCGCTGGGCAAGGCCGGGCGGGGGGGCCGCGGGGGCCGCGGGGGCTCCGGAGAACAAAGGTTCCGCGGGGCCTCCGCAGCGCCGCGCCCCGGCCGCCGCGGGGAGGGGCCGCCGCCATGGCGGGGCCGCGGTAGCGCGGGGCGAGGGCGACCCCTGCCGGGCGCCGCCGGTACCGACGGGGGGGGCGGACCGCGCCCCCGGCACAGCGCCCCCGGAACGGCGCCCCCTGCCCCGGCGCCCCCTGCCCCGGCCCCCCCGGCCCCCCCCGGCCCCCCGGCCCCCTGCGCCCCCTGCCCCCGCTGCACCCTCTTCCTCCTGCCCTGGTGGCCCCTGGCCCCTGCCGGCTTCGTGCCTCGTTGGCCCCATGTCCCCTCCAGCCAATCTCTCCCCATCGGGGACCTCCCTGCCATCTTTTTCAGACCTTCCTTTTTTAAAAAAAAATATTTATTTATTTATTTATTTTATTTTTCCTCCTTCTGCCGTGTGTCTGCTAACCCTCACAATGGACTGCTGCTTCCTTTTGGCTCCCCCCACCAATAAGCCTCCACTCTTTTTTAGGTCTCCTGTGACCTCACAGCCCCTTTTTCAGCCTTTTTGTATTGTAGAAATGACATCTACAGATCACCTCACGGCAAGGTTGAGGGGGGTGGTAGAATTAGACTGCAGTTGCCTTGGTCCCTTCCCTTCCCTTCCCTTCCCTTCCCTTCCCTTCCCTTCCCTTCCCTTCCCTTCCCTTCCCTTCCCTTCCCTTCCCTTCCCTTCCCTTCCCTTCCCTTCCCTTCCCTTCCCTTCCCTTCCCTTCCCTTCCCTTCCCTTCCCTTCCCTTCCCTTCCCTTCCCTTCCCTTCCCTAGGCCCAGCCTATACCATCTGAGCATACTCAAAAGCATTGCTATTGTGTTTGCAAATGTTTGTTTCCGGGGAAAAAGTTAGGCCACATGAGGACGAAAGCCTGGTTAAGCTTAAAAATATGTAGCTATTTTTCCTGTGGTTAGAGTTATTTTTAACACTAGTAATTTCTAACATGCAAGTATTTTTCCACTCATTCCATAACTCAGAAGTAGTTGGTTAATCAAAGATTTGAAGTAAATGCATCTTCAGGAAAAGGCTTGGCATGGAAAATTTTAGCTGCAAACAGAAGTGTTTCAAGGAGGAGCTGAGCCCGAGTATGATGTTATCCTGTTGGTGACTTCCTCAGCCTGCCAAACACCGGTGCGCAGGTAACCTCAGCCCACCTGCTTCCCGGGAACAGCCCCCCGACCAGGGCTGGAACCCTGGATAAAGCTTTCAGCCCAAGATCTCCTTCAGCACTTCTGTCACTTGTATTGTCCCTTCAAGCACAAACCCAGCAGTATGCCTGAGCCCCCAGGGCACTGCAGCAGGCAGTGAAGAACCGACGTGGAGTCTCCCACCCCACTGCAGGACCAGAACTAATTCCTACTTTGGGATCAGTACATGGGTAAACCAGCAAAGGAAACAAGCTGTCCAAACCATGTTTTTAAATGGCCAATGATGGCACAGCTCCTTCAGCATTCGGTTAACTCTGCCAAGATTTAACTATTAATGTATATGCTTTATTTCCAGTTTACATTTGGCCTGCTTCAGCTTACAGTCATTAGATTGAGATGTGCTTTTGCCTGCTAGATCTAAGAGCTTTCTGTTACCAGCTCGGTTCTTCACGTTACGGACTGCATGCACACGTGAGTCAATTGCCCCTTGCTCTCCTCTCCACAGCACCTCTCCAGCCTTGCGTGCCGAGGCGACGCCTGCGGCTCTTGGCATTGCCCAGCACCGCGAGCACCTCAGCTCCCGTAGCTGCTGAGGGGCCGCAGCTCCTGCAAGATGTCTGCCACTGGCTCAGCAATCCTCTTTACTTCTTAGTCCCGGCATCCAGAACTTCTGTGGTGGTCCTCCCACCAGTCCGTGTGGGCATGAATTTGTCATTACTTTCTAATCATTCATTTCTTTGTTTTCATCCACATAGTAGGTAAAAGTACTGCTGTCTGCTCTGACATGGCTGCCTCTCAGCTGCAGGAGGAATTCACCATCCCCTGTGCTTCTTTGCATGCTCCAGGAGTTTGCTCATATTAAAGTGATACCATCTGGTTTTGCTCTAAACTGCTTTTTCCTTTCCATTTCCTCAGTCACGGTATACTGGGAGCTGGTACAGTGACCGTGCAGTCCAGGAAACCACAAGGAGAGAGGGAGGCAGTGTTTGGGATGGGATGGAGAAAAGCATCTGCATGAATTGTGGTGGGAAGGCAGCCACTCAAAAAGGTTCTTCCAGGGGAAATTCTACGCTGGCAAAAAAATGCATTCCCGTAGTGGGCATGCCCCACACTGGTGCGAGAAGATGTATTGGTCAAAACCAGACAGAATTCAGGGGAGAAAGGGGAGATGATACTATTAGCATAGGCAGTAAATTCTGAAATCTAACTGAATTAATGTAATAGCAATGGCATAAAGGCAGCATTCCCTCCAGTTTGTGGCAGGTACAGTAAAGAAGGGGCTGCGAGAGAAAGGCAGGTTAAAATGCAGGAGATTTCTAGGCTATTAAGTATTTTGCATACCTGGACAGGCCTCCTTATAAAATACCGCCTGAAACCACCAGGTGTATTTTGGAGCTGGACCTCAGGACACAGGCACTGGACATGTCTAGACATAGTGTGATAAAACAACAAAGAAATGAATGATTTAAAGTCCTCCCTGTCCAGGAGATTTTTCTGCTTTCCAAAGTGCAAAGGCATGGTCATTGCTTTCTAAACACTGGCCACTTACGATGGCTGCTAGGAAAGCACATCCAACCCCACATCTGTTGGCTGTTTGAGAAACCAGCCATCCGGCGGTGCCACGCAGAGCCCCTCAGCCTGCAGACCAGGTCCGTGGGCTCCCCGGTGTGCCGGGGCTGTACGGAGGGAAGGGATGGCATCTGCGCTGGGGCCACATTTCCAGGTCACTCCGGATCTGTTCCTGTTATGTAGAGGATTGCAGGCAGGACACTCCGACCTGTATGTTTATTTAACTGTCTGTGCAGATGTTTGCAAACTGCCCTCTTGTGCGTACCACGGCTGACTCCGCCTGTGTTCATGGCTGGATGTTCAGCTGCTCAAATGGCTGTCAGTGTGTTCAGCACACTACTGGGATGTGCAAAAGCCATGCCTGCCACTGCACCTATATTAACTGCACAAGGCTTTTATGCACTCACATAGAAACAAGCAAGACCTTATCTGTGCCTTGGCTTTCCTGTGCAAAATGGGGATAATAACACTTGCTCATTTTGCAGAAGGGCTATGCAGTTCAGCTCATGAATATAAAGCAGTTTGAGATCCTCTGATGGAAGGCGCTAGAGATGGACAAAGGGGTACTAATGCCACAAAGCTGACTAAGTCCCAAGCACTGGTCTCACCCAGCTGTACTGTGTTTGCTAATCCAAGTGTGTAATCAGCACATACATAGGCGACATGTTGGTTCAGGCTGTGTAATACACAGCAACTTCAAAGCAGGCTCTCAACATGAGCTCATGCCGCTGGAGCAGGGCAGTCGGTGCCTGAGCACACTGCTGCAGGACTGGCGTTGTGCAGATGGAAGTGGAAAACTGCCTGGTGGCAGGAGTGTGAGATGGAAGTATGTCTAAACACAGTGCTGGTGTCACTCCCCAAACAGAAAACATCTCAACCTCCCTCCTCCTGCCCTCACCTCTGCCTGCCAGCTCCTCTGAATGAAGTCTCAGCTTTGTTTTACTGATTTCCATTTTGTATCCTAAAATATTCACTCCAAGTTCCGCTTGACAGACGTCCCTAATCTAATCTCCACGTCTGCTTTCTAATTTTTGCAGTCAGGATAAAACAAATCGGCTGGCGTTAATTGCCTGTGCAGCGGCCTGGAGCTTTGAGCCGTGATTTACGAGCTCAGAGCAGGCGCTCTGCAACACATTTTTCTTAATTTATTTTTAATGAGTCTCTCAATTAATTTTCTTGGAAACATCTTAATGATGTTGGAGGCGGGTGTTAATGAGGTTTGCACCAGCGCCTCATTTTGCATATTTTAAAGTACTGAATGGCATCACAAGCAAGCTCCTAGTCCTAAAAAAGAAAAAGGCTTAAAGCTGGGAGGAGACACCATCCTCAGCACTGCTACCTCAGCTTAGATGTTCGGGCTGTATGGGGCTGCTTGTGATATTCAGTGTTGGGCAGCTGAAGGTGGCCAATCCCACGGAGAAGGAACGACCCCAGCAGCATAGGAGGGCTGAGGGGCAGTGCTGGGGCACAGGCCCATGGCCAGGACACTTCTTAATGGACAGGATCAAAGCCAGGACTCGGCACCTGGGCATGCTGTGGTTTTCCCTCGAGCCCTCTGTGCCAGTGTCCCCCATGACATTCCCCCGCCGAGCCCCTGGGGCAGGAGCACCCCAGGGCGCAGGGCTGGGCTGTGCGGAGCAGCAGCCGTGGGGCACTGCGGGGCATCCACGCCAGCTTGCAGGGTCTCTGGTAATTGCCGGTGCGTGTGCCGGCGAGAGGCAGCAGCTGGATCGCCTTTGTTTTCTCACAGCACGTCAGTCTTCATTAAACCAGAGAGGAATGAAAATGGATTCACTTTTGTCCCAGCCAGAACGTGGCAGCTGTTTAATTTCAATTAACGTGGCACTGAAAAGAATAACATTACGGCAGTAATTAAAGTGAGACGGCTCCCACCCCCAGCGCCGCCCGGTGCGAGGTGCCGGCTCACCCAACAGGGTCCAGCTTGGCCCCACGCTCCCCCAGCAGCAGGCAAGCAAGAGCAGGCTGATGTGGGTCAGGTTTGTGGGGCTGCCCCCCAGGCTTGCCAGGACAGAGCTGGAACAGGGCTGTGCCCTTGCCCCGCTATGCCTGCCTGCAGCAGCCAGCCGCAGGGCAGCAGGACCGGTGGCACGACCTCTGGAGGTGAGGGCAGTGTGGCACAGCGTGGCACAGCACAGCGCACGGCACGGCAGCGTAGACCATCACAGTGCATGCGTGCAGCAGCTGGCTCACAGTGGGCACAGGCTGGCGGCACAGCCAGGGCTGCTGCTGGCGGTAGCCAGGGAGGAGGTGGCAAAGGCCCAGCGTGGAGGCTGCAGGTGGGCCGTGGTGCCACAGGCAGCAGATCTGGGTGCACACAGCTGCAGGACATCAGTGCTGTGCCAAGCTGCGCTGCCATGTGCCAGGCAGAGCTGTGCTGCAGTGGGCAGAGTGGCATGGGCTCCTCCAGGCTCCGCTGCCACCATGGGGTTGGCTCTGGTCTGCAGTGCCTTCAGCAGGCTGCAGCCAGGGGAGGGCAGCCCACGCTAATTAAAGCAGCAATAGCGCAGTGATGGAGCGCCAAGGAAGAACATACGCGTAGGTTCTGTGCTCTGGCTGCCACTGCCTGAGCAAGATTAAAATCTGCCGGGGGATTCTGTTCCCTTGCACTGGCAGAAACTAGGGCTGAATTCAGCTGCACTGCACGCAGCTGGCAGCAGTGGGGGTTAAGTGGCCCTGCTCACGCCACCATCGGTTCTGCGCCCACTCTCACCGCCTGTGGCTCCAACCCTGCGGAGCAGGTCGTCATGGCAACCGACGATTCCTCTTATGGTACATCTGAGTTCACCTTCTGGGCCCAGCTTGGCCTTGGAAATTTCCAGCTAAAATACTTATTCGTGAAACAGCACTGAGCATCAGCAACGGGGGGGTGGTCACAGGGAGCCCCGTGGCATGGGCAGCCAAGGCCAGTGGCAAGTTTGTTCCCCAGGCATTGCCTCACGGCTGCACCAGGGCACCTGGCAGGAAGGGTCGGCCCACCGCTCGCTCACTCTCAGCCCTTTGTCAGGGCACTTCCCACCCCCTTGCCCCCACTGCAGCCCTCGACTGATCAGTCCCACGATATTTGATGTGCTCGGGCACCACAGGCCCATGATTTCACCAGCCCTTGATTTCACTCCCACCCACACCAGCACCCACAGTTTGCCTCTGTGGACTGCTTTTCATACACCTGTGTAGCCACGCACTTACCCACCCTGCACTAGCACTGCCCCTCTTGCTGCCCGGGCACTGTCAATATGCGGTCCTTCAGCGGCTTGATGAATTAATACCCATACATCCCACTGCCACAGGGGGACCTGTGGGCACTCCGTTTGGGACAGGTCTCCTGCACCCAGGAAATTGGCCAGAGGTCGCTGCGTGCCCAGAGCCGACACCGACTCCTGCTGCCAGCATCGGTCCCCCCTGGTGACAGCCACCCACCTCTCCCCAGCAGGCTGGCATTAAACGCGTGCCCATGGGTTTGGTTTACTGTTGGCTTCCCCAGCAGCGGCTGGGCTCGAAGCCAGGCTCAGTTCCATCCCCGAGCAGCCACTGGGGTGTGCTCAGCCTCCCCCAGGGCCGTGGGCTCTGTCCCCACTGCGGCATGCCGCTGCGGTGGGCTCGCCGGCCCCAGACCATTCGTGCTGTGCAGAGCAGAGGGGCCCCCACCGTGGCCACCTGCCCCCACCGCGGCCACCGTGCTGCCAGGGCTGCCCAGGGCCCAATGTGCTCAGTTACTGCAGCACACGCAAGCAGAGAGCTTGGTGGTGGTTTTTTTTTTCCAACTATTGATCTGGTGCTTTGAGAGGGGAAAAAAAAATCTCCTTGGCTGTCTAAACACTATTGATCTGTGCCGGGAAGCCGCACGGACAGGGAAGGGCGTGGAGAAATTGAAATTTCATTTCCGACAACTTGTTCCTGTTATTTTTACCCTTCTGGACTGCGAGAAACACAGAGCAGCAGCCTCGGTCGATACCTCCTCCAGCAGCTGGACGCGGCTCCGCGGGGCAGCTCAGGGAGTCGCAGACAGGCCCAGCAGGCCAGGGATAGCTGCCCCAGGGGCACGGCACCGAGCTCGGTGCTGCTGCTGGCCCTCTGGCCATGGGCTGCAGCGTTCCCTGGGGCCAACAATGGGTCTGGAGCATGGCACAAGGGCGGCACACAGACAAGAGGGCGCAAGAAAACATGAGGCTGGTGAGGACAGCACGAGGGTGCTGCATGGCTCAGCACGTGTGCCAGTACTGAGCACACGAGCACCAGGAGTTCCCTGAAGGACACCTGAGTAGAGTCCGGGGTCACCAGGTTCTGGTTCCAGGCATTGTCTCAAGAACTGGGCCAGGGCTGCGCTGCGCCAGGGCAGAGCATGATGACTTGCCAGGGACGCAGCACAGCTGAGGGGGAGCATGGCGCGCAAAAGCTGCGGTGAGGGCTGTGGGCACTGGGGGGGCCCTGCTCCCCAGAGAGGGACCTGCTGTTGCCAGAGGGGGGCCAGGGGCCCTCACATGGCTCCAGGCCATCAGCAGTGCCGCGCTTTCACAGGAGCCCCCTGCTCAGCATCTCCCACTGGCACCAGGCGCTCTTGAGATGGGGAGCACCAACGCCAGGCAGCGATGGCAGGGCTGCACGGGCAGGGCTGGGTGGTGTCCCTGGCTGCCCCTCCCCGGGGCCGTGGGTTGTTCAGAGCCAGAGGGAAAGGCCCAGCCCCTGTTCTGGCCTTCCAGCAGCGAGAGTGACCAAAACATGGCACATCCAGGGAGGTTCCTGCACCCCTGGGACAGCCTGAGAGGCCCTGGGGAGGGCTGCCAGGAGCAGAGGCGGCGATGGCAGAGCTGAGCAGCTCCACCCAGCAGTGTCAGCAGGAGATGGAGCGCTGCCAGGCCCAGGTGAGTGGTGCAGGGCCCTGTGCCCACCTCAGGCACGAGGTGCACGGCCCAGGCTGGTGGATGGGCAGTGCAGGAGGCCCTGGCCAGCCCCTACCAGCACAGAGCGCATCCATAGGGGCTGGGGGCAGCACAAGGGCTTGGGGCGGGCATCCAGGCCTGCTGCAGCTGCTCTGGTCCTGGTGCCTCCATTTCCCACAGCAGCCACACGTCGCAGCGGCATCACTGCTGCAATGGTAGGATGCTCAGGTGTCTGAGAGCCCTTTGGGGGCTGCCTGAACACACACAGGTTGTTGCTTGGGAGGGGAGGAGGTCTGCACCCACCAGTCATTAATCCAGTTCCTTGCTGCTCTCTAACCACAACCTGGGCCACCCATACAGTCATTCAAACCCAGTGCCTGGCAGGAGCTGCAGAAAGAGCTGGCTACTAGGTACCAGCCACAGCAGTGAGACAGACAGCTGCTGCTTGTGCTGTGTCCTAGGGCCAGAGGCAAGCAGAGGTGCCAGAGCCCCGGCAAGGAGAGCCCCAGGCATGCCAGGACACAGAGCAGCAGGAGCTGGAGCCAGCACACGTGCTGGCCTCCTTACAGGCGCTGCAGCTGGACCTGGACTTCTGCAGGGGCAGGAACTGCAAGCGGCTGGTCCAGCTACAGCAGCAAGAGTGCGTGGTGGAGCAGAAACACCAGGACTTGGTCTTTCTGATGCAGCACTACCAGGAGGTGATAGGCAAGGTACCACCGCTGGGTGCAGCGGCTGTGGGCCAGGTTGCCCTCAGCCACATGTTCCCTGCAGCCTGCTCCATGCAGCTGAGGCACCATCCCTGCCCGACAGCCTTGCCTGTGCAAACGGGCAGTGATCAGCCCACCCAGCCCCAAAACAAGGCAGGCATTGTTACTGCAACCCAGTGGAGCAGAGCTGGGGGCCTGCAGTCCACCATGGTCCCCCTGACACCCTTCCAGTGGTGGCTCCAGCCATCCTAGCGTTGGTGACACCTTGCAGCCCACAGCTCGGGAGACACGGAGTTGGGCTCACTGCCCTCCTCACAGGCCCACACCCCGCTGCAGATCAGGGACTACAGGGATGCCTTCCCTGGGGCTGCTGGGTGTCCATCAGTCACCACTGCAGCAGGAAGGGCAGCAGGGGGCTGTATGAGTGACCTGAGGGCCAGGAGTCTGCAGCCGTTCTGCCCCACTTCTGGGTCCGGCCACGTCCCTCTGCCAAAGGTGTCCCAGGAGCCCATTGCTTGCAGGCTGCCCCAAACCTGCCTCTGCAGCCCCAGCCCCTCTACAGGCAGAGCACAGGTGGCCTAGGGCAGTCCTACACCTGGCCACACACCGATGCTGCACCTCTCCGCAGGGCCAGAAGGATGAGGCCGTGCAGACAGAGGTCACCTACGCAGGCTCCCATGACAACGCTGACACCAGCCGTGGGCTTCCCAAAGGGCACGTGGAACTGCTGGAGCAGGTCTGTGCTGGTGGCCCAGCACCCACAGCACCAGCACCTGGGGCTGGCTGGGAGCTGGCAGACAGCAGCAGGCTGTGCTGCTCCTGCAGGTGGTGCTGGAGGCAGAGGCAAAGCAGTGCAGGCAGAAGCGGACCGCTGAGACACTCCAGTGCCGGGCACAGGACACGCTGCGGGCTGAGCACAGCGCTGCCAAGGAAGGTGGGGTGAGGGAGGAGAGGGACACCCAGGGCCACGGGGCTGGGACGTGTAAGGGCTGCAGCCTGTGGCCTGTACCCCAGGGCTGCCTGCTCCGGCTACCTCTATCAGGCAGCCCAGGGCTTGCCAGTGGTGGCAGAGAGCAGCAGCAAGGGGACTCCAGGTACCCAAAAGGGTCAGCCAATGTGCCGCTGGAGGATGCGGCGGCACAGCAGGAAGACAGGAGGCAGCAGGCAGTGCGGGCCTCCCCAGCAGTACCTGCACGTCCACAGCCTACAGCGGCACGTAGTCCCTCCTGGGACAATGGCAGGGAAAGGCTGAGAGCCTGTGGGCACGAGGCTCCCTGTGCACTTGGAACATCGCTGGCTGCAGGGTTACAGGGCAACTCTGGAACGGTGAAGAAGCAGTGCCCATAGCACAACAGGGTCTCCGAGTTGGGGGGAAGCAGCCCAGGGGGGCACAGGAACCCTGTGGAGAGCAAATGTCCCAAAGCCACACTGCAGGGCTGTGTGCTCTGCTCTGCTTCCACTGGAAGCTCAGGGAGGGGCCCAGGGTGGCAATGCCAGCCTGCCCCTGTCCCGGGCAGCCCAGAGTCAGCAGCAGCGTGCAGAGGAGCAGTCGTGCCTGAGCCCAGGGAAGGGCACGCAGCGCGAGGCCAGCCGCCGGGCGGACGATGAGCTGCGGGCACTGCAGGAGCAAGCAGCCAGCAGCGAGGCAGAGCTGGCACAGAGCAGGTACGCAGGCCTGGTGGCCGGCTGCCCCCGGCACAGCCCCAGCCCTGCCCCTGCCCTTTCCATAGAGGGAAGGGGCCCTGGGGCTACCAAAGCTGGAGCTGGGCCCTTGCCTGCAGGGCACTGGCAGCGTGGCTTCAGACAGAGCTGAGCCAGTGGCAGTGGAAACAGCAGGTGACCCTTGAGCAGGCAACGCAACACATGCATGCCACGGCCCGTGCCAAAGAGAAGCTGCAGAGGAGCCAGGAGCAGCTCCACGCCCTAAGGGAGCAGGTAGGCAGCAGGCAAAACCTGCAACCGTGTCCCTGGATCAGCCTGGCCCCACAGACAACCCAGTACATGTCCAGTGCCAGGCACAAGCTGCCACGCTGTGGGAACTGGAGGAAGAGCTTTGCTGTCAGCAGGAGGGGAAAGAAAAGCTCCACCAAGAGCTGCACCAGGCAAAGGACTGGACAAGCAGCCTTCTAGAAAGAGAATAAATAGGAGCCCTGCAACACAGCCTGTGCAGCAGCGAGGGGTCAGCAGGGGGAAGGAAAGCACAGCACCCACTAATGCTGTGCCTTTGCTGCAGCTGAGGGTGCGGGAGGATCGAAGCCAGGGCCTGCAGCGCAGCCTGGCTCAGCTGCAGGAAGAGCTGGGAGCCACCCGGGCCCGGGAGCAGCAAGGCCTGCAGCAGCTTAGCGGGGCCAAGGAGACCATCCAAGACCTGCAGCAGGAGGTAGCCTCCAGCAGAAAGCACGAGGCAGAGCTGCTGCAACAGGTAAGGGCACAAAAAGCACAGCCCTAGACACAGCCAGCCACCAGGCAGCGCTGCAAAGGGACAGAGCTGCAGAGAGCACTTCCCTGCTCCTGAGCAGGACTAACCCCGGGGAGGAGCCCAAGCTTGGCCAGCCACGCTCCCAGCCCCACCACTTCGCCTGCAGGTACAGGATGTGGCAACCCTACAGGCCGAGCTGGCCCAAGCCCAGCAGAAGAAAGCCAAGCAGGAGGAAAAGATTGCAGCCTATAAGGAACAGATGCAGCAGCTCCACTTGGAACTGAGGAAGCTCCAGGAGGCCCAGGAGCAGAGCAAGCAGCAGGTAAGCATGCCCTAAGCCTTAAGCCTTCCACCTGGCACCTGTGCTCATCCTGCATGTCTCCCACTGCCCCCCTCTGCCTCCCACAGGCCCACTCCCTCCAGCAGAGGCTGCAGGAGCTGAGCAGCCAAGCCCAGCACTGGCAGCAGTTGCACCAGGACAGTCAGCAAGCTCTGGCTCTGCGGGAAGAGGAGCTGGTTGTTTGCAAGGTGGAGCTGGCTTTCCTCAAGGAAGAGCTCAGCAAGGCCATGGAGCAGCTGCAGGACAGGACCGCGCAGCACCACAGCTCGAGGACAGCAGGAGTGCAGCAGGCTGAGCCCCTGACACCAGAGGACAGACCCTGGCCCACAGGCATGGCAGAGGTGGAGAGGACGTGCCAGGGGATGGCTCACTGCAGAGCCCAGGCCAACGTGGGAGGAAGCTGTGGCTCTGTAAGCAGCAGTAGGGCTGAACATCATGTTCTTAAGTAGCCGTCTTTGTTGGGTTGCTAGAAATGAGCCCCCAGCATGAAACTAACACCTCACCACAGTTTATAGCCAGTAGTGCTGGAGCAATGTTGTTTCTCTGATCCTGACAGCTCTCCCAAAACACAGGCAACTACTCCAGACCTGTGGCTCAGCCCCGAAGGCTGCTGCCCCAGCACAGCCTTGTTCCTGCACCTTCCTTCTGCCCTAGGCACATACAGGCTGAGCAGAGCAGTCATGTGGGGTCACTCACAGCACAGGGTGTTGTTTTTTTCAGGTAGTAACCCTGTGCACTTCCCACACCCTGGGATGGTCTAACAGCAGCAGGCCGCACCAGGAGAGGGAGCTGCTGCTGGTCAACATCAGCCAGTGTGCGAAAGAGCAGATGTGAGTAAGAAGCCCTAGCCAAGCAGAGAGAGGCAGGTACCTGTCTTCTCACACCAACTCACTCAGCTTACACCTCATTTTCAGGCAGTCAAGTGAGAAACGAGGGCACAAGACCCAGCAGCAAATCAACCACGCTGCAGAGCTGACAGGCAACAAGGAGTAAGTGATGAACACAGGGACTGGGTCTGAGCAGTTCACGCTGCCCACAGGGGTTTATAGGACAAATGAACAACTACTGCCTCACCTCATCTCCCCTGCTTTTCTTTCTTCCAGGCATCTTCAGGACACACTGGGCAGCTTGCAGGTAGAAAACAAGTACCTCAGGGTCAGAACACATGAGCAGCACCACAAGGGTGAGCAGATGAAGGTGAGCAGAATTCCTGGCCCAAAACAGTGCTGAACCAACCCTCCCTTGTGTACAGGGACAGCTGGGCACCAGTTACTTGCCCAGAGCTCTGGTCACGGACAAACTGCCTTTGCAGTATTCCAGGCCAGGTCTGTGCCAGG
Source organism: Netta rufina (assembly GCF_964035555.1). Taxonomy (NCBI): domain Eukaryota; kingdom Metazoa; phylum Chordata; class Aves; order Anseriformes; family Anatidae; genus Netta; species Netta rufina. Next base: position 276,497 of record NC_140136.1, on the reverse strand, counting down.
CGCAGGCTGTCTTTGCCCTCTAAGCCAGTGTAATTCTGTGCCTTGTCCCCGGCTGTACAGGGCAGCAACTTGACTGCACGAGCCACGCACAACTCTGCAGGGCTGCCTCTACCCAGAACTCAGCTCCAGGATGAGAAGTGACGCAAAACAAACAAAAAAAAAAGGTTAAAGACTGACAATCTTTAAACAAATAAAATTCTTTCTGTTCTGTAGCAAAAGTAGTGCCAAGCACCAAAACCCTCCAGGGCTACAAGCTGTAGCAAGCCTCACAGCAGTCAGAGAAGCTGAGCACTCCTAAGACTCAGCTGCTCTTGAAAATCTTTAAGCCTCATAGCAATGGGCATTCTTTTCTCAGAGGCCAAAGCGGGCTGGGGTGCGTCGTGGTGTCAGGGGCTCCCCCTGCTCCTTCCGCCCAGGTGTGTAGATTTTAGTAGATCTGCCAGTAAAGGACAAGAGTGATTAGTGGAGAATACAATTATTAGTGGAGAATACAATTATTAGTGGAGAATACAATTTTTCCCTGCACCAGGAGCACCTGTGAAGAAGTTGGAATCCTCCATGCAGCTCACTACTGCTCTTAAGCAGGCAACTGATGGCCAGCTAGTGCCAGCACCCACCTTGCGCTGCCCAGCGGGTTACGGCGCTCCTGCTCCTCCCGGCGGGCACGCAACTGCTCCTCAGCCAGAGCCATCTCTTCTTCCATGGCAGACACTTCCTCCTTGGCACGGCGGCGGTTTTCCTGGGGCAAAGCAGCAGCAGATCAGGGACTGGCAGGACTCTCTGCAGGCCCGCAAGTCTGATCCCTCCACATTCAAAAACAAAAACAAACAGAAAAACAGACCCCCACCCAGGAACAGGTATACCGTATGCCGTGGAGCTGTGTGTAGCAGGGACCCCACTCAGGCAACACTCCTTTCCAGTGTAGTAGCCTGCTGTCTGTCTGTCAGCTGGGCCTGAGCAGGAGACTCACCTGGCGCGACTTGCCAGCATGTTTGATACTGTAGAACATGGGTCCCAGCTCTGCCAGCCACTCTCCATCCACAGCAGTGACACACTGCATGTATTCCTGCAGTGAAAGAAGGAAAGACCAGGGTAGGGATGACACCCAGCATCTGGGCGCCATTGCCAGAACCATGGCAGCTCCCACCCTCCTCCACTTGCTGATGGCAGTTCCAAAGTTAGGACTTTACTCCTTCCAGACAACTCCTCCAGGCCTCAGAAGCTGCTATGGGCAGGACTTGGTGAGACTACAAAGATGTCCCACATATGCCAGGAAAATGTATCACAAAAGAGAAAAACAAGGCCCTACAGGCGACGGAGACATGTGCGGGCAGTAGAAATGTGAAAGGCTGAGAACTACACCCTCCAATAGATCCTACCATCACAGCAAAGCCCTCTCACCTCCCTCAAAGCACTCTTTACCCTTCCTGCTAGCCCTCAGCTCAAGTTTACCTTGGTGGTCATGACCAGTTCATGATACACAATGTAGTCTGGTGTGTAGCCCATGCCAAACAGAGAGCTCGTGGGATGCAGGTGACAGGGCATGCCTGTGCGGATGTTCACGTACTCCCCAATGCCCTGCACAGAGAAGTGTGGTTAATACATCAGTTCCCAGCAGGGGCCTCTCATCCCCCAGACAGGTACAGGCCCCTCTTACCTTCAGCTTTGCAGCTTGATGGAAATACGCAGCACAGATGCACTTCCTGACAACATCCCAGTCAGTACCACAGGATGCTAGGCTCATCCGCTGCTGCACCATAATGTCCTTGAGCTGGGCACGTACCTCCCGCACCTGCAAAGACGTGCAGCAGTCAGATCCCTCTCTTATGTAAGGCTCCCTCCCCCAACCTCTTTGCCACAGCCTCACCTTCCGCATGGCCTTGGCATGAATGAAGTGCTGGTTGCACCACAGAGTAGAGTAGTTGTTGTTTTTCCACTGCAGATAAACATTCAGGTAAGTCAAGTGATCGCTCTCTGGGACAGCAAACTTCTCCCGCACTTGGTCACTCTCTTCCTCTCGACCCTGAAGAGTACGCAAAGAACACAGGTTAGCCAGAGGGCAGGTAAAGGCCCTAAGCTGCTGGAAGAGCAAACAGGTACCTTAGGCCGATAGAAGATGGCAGGCACAGACAACATGGAGACAATGAGCAGGATCTCAGAGCTGCAGCCCATGTCACAGGAAACAATAAGCATTTTGGAGAGTGCAGGATCCAGTGGGAACTCCACCATGAGACGTCCTGTTGATGTCAGACCACCTGCAGGAATACCGTAAGGATCCATAGAGCAACTGGACAGGTCCTCAGAGTCCCATGGGTTGGCAGCCTGCCCCAGCAGCCAGTACCTGTGTTATCCAGGGCTCCCAGGATCCACAGCTGGTACATGGAGTTCAGCATGTTGTCCTCAGGTGGTGGATCCATGAAGTGGAACTGCAGCAGGTCCTGCACACCCAGGGACTTGAGCAAAAGCACTACATTGGCAAGGTTGGTGCGCTGGATCTCGGGCACCGTGGTTGTTAGCAGCTCATTCTTGTAGGCGCTCTGGGTGTAGAGCCTGGGGAGCAGATCCCAAGAGCATGTCCCTCCCCTTCAGGCCACTGCATCCCTCTCTGAATGAGCAGCAGCTCCCAACCCAGCCAGGCCCTGCACAAGGCAGCAGCTCTGCACTCAGCCAGGCCAACGAGCAGAGCCCCAAGGAAGAAGCTCTCCCAAGGCCACAGTGCAGCCTCCCCAGCACACAAGTGCCTGGAGTGCAGCACGAGGTACACCCCCCTCATGTACAGTCTTTCCCTGGTCGCGGACCAGTCTTAAAGCAAAGCCTTGAGATGGCTGCCCTTAGCTTGGCTATCGTCCTGAGAACATCAAAGCAGCTGGCTCAGCAATGCGGAACAGCCACAGGTAAAGATTGGCAAGGTAAGATCATCTCCACAACCAGTTCAAGACAATGAACAGTTCTCCAGTGAAGAAAAAAAAAAATAATATATATATATATCTATATCCAGATGCCAAGCTGCAGTATGGCAGGAATAGGAACACCAGTGATGTGCCTACCTGAAGCAGTGACCTGGGCCCGTTCTGCCAGCTCGGCCTGCCCTCTGATTGGCATTGGCTTGACTGATGGGATAGATCTGCAGCGCATCCATGCCTATACGGGGATTGAAAACCTGCAGGGCACAAGAAAAACAGACTGAAGCAAGGGGAAGGCTGGGTCACTGGCAAAGAACTCCATCAACCCAACCGCAGAGATGACAGACATGAACAGTCCAGGAAACCTTTGCATACCTTCAACTTGCAGTAGCCAGAATCAATCACAAACATGATGCCATCCACTGTCAGTGAAGTCTCTGCAATGTTAGTAGCAACAATGCACTTCCTCACCCCATCTGGAGCCTGCAAGAACACCACGCACCAGTCAGTTTGTTGGGCAACAGCTTCTACACCACTGAGGAAGAACCCAGAACCCAGACAGGAGTGACTGAGTGACTGGAAGTTGAAGGGGGCACATGCTCTCCCTCACCATTCTATGTGCAATACAAAAGGCATCTCTGCACCTCTTGCTCATGCCAAATAGAGTCTTCCCTACACTAATCTCCCATCTGCCCAGTCCCATCAGAGAGTACGCATCAGCACCTTCTGGAAGATCTTGGCCTGTAAGTCTGATGGCAGCTGAGAATAGATGGGCAGTACAGCAAGAGCAGGCGCCTTCTCCAGTTCCTCGAGGTGCTCCACAATTTGCTCTGAGGTTACCTAGACACAAAGAGGAGTATTAACATAAGATTGAAACAAAAAATGGGTGGGACAGTGCCTGCCCTTCCATCCAGCTCACCTCAATGTCCTCCTGGCCAGGCATGAAGACAAGGATGTCGCCAGGAGCACCAGACAAATGGACTTGCAGGGCTTGTTTCACAGCAGCCTCCACATAATCCTCTTGTGGGGTCTGAAAGACACAGCCCGAATTACAGACACCAATAATCTCACCTGCCCCATCCTGTGTGTAAGGCTGCATCACAGCATGGGTACCCCACTGCTTTCCTCTCTGTCCACTGCAGAGTGAGGTACACCCAAGCCATAACCCCCCCTCACACTGCAAACTCTCTCACATTGACCTTACCTTGCTGAAAAGAATATCAACAGGAAAAGTGCGCCCAGGAATGTGGAAAATGGGAACGTTCCCGAAGAAGGAGGCAAACTTATCTGCATCCATGGTGGCAGAGGTGACAACAAGCTTCAGATCAGAGCGTCGTGCTACCACCTAGAAAATATATGAAAGGAAGAATAGACAAGTGGCATTTGTGCATGGGTCCAGGCTACTTCCACCACTACTGAGACAACAGGACAGGATGGAGCTTCCACCATACTCTAGAGGCACTCACCACTAATGCCAGGGAAGGCATATGCTATATAGCCCGTCCAGTTATAAAGATAGTCTGACACCTGCCAAGAAAGCCTTATACCTGCAAGCATCTCTGTACCTAGAGCTTCTTAGTTAGCCAGCAAGCCTCTGGCAACACACTAAGGCACATTTAAACCCTCAGAACCAAGGATCAGGATGTTTGAGCAGCAAGTGCAGTCAGAGATGTGGGAGCCTCTTCATTTCCCTTTCCCAGGCCTGGGAGAGAAGCACCACCTCTGCCGATATTCTGCCCAAGGACCAGTTCACGCGCCCTATGCCACTGTCTTAGAATCTTCCTGTAGCCCAACTTGCACACACCTCCCGTAACAGGCCAAAGAGCACATCAGTGTTGAGTGAGCGCTCATGCGCCTCATCCATGATGATAGCACTGTAGTTGTCCAGGTCAGCCTCTCGCAGTGACTCACGAAGGAGGATCCCATCTGTCATGTATTTGATTATCGTGTTCTCTGACGTGCAGTCCTCAAAGCGGATGGCATAGCCCACCTGGGAGGGCAGAGATATCAGCAAGTCTTCACCAGCCCTGTGCACTCACTGCCAACAGGCTGCACCCTCGCACGTGCTGCCAGACTCACCTCCTCTCCCAGACGCACTCCCATCTCTTCGCTGACCCGCTTGGCAACGGACATGGCTGCCACTCTGCGGGGCTGGGTGCAGCCAATCATGCCATAGTCTGTGTAGCCGTCCTCATGGAGGTACTGCGTCAGCTGAGTTGTCTTCCCACTACCCGTCTCCCCTACCACAATCACAATGCTGTTGTCCCTGAAGAAAGGGAAAGAGTATTTCTTCGTACACCACAAAGAAAGACTTTCTCGTTTGCAGCTCTGGTTGGCCACCCAAGAGTTGTCCTGCTTTAGCAGGAGAACTGCCATCAACCAGACAAAGTAATTTTATTTTATTTTTTTTTTTTTCTTCTGAGGGTACAATTTCAAACAGGTCCTCTATCGAGGAAAAATTCTCACTTGGGTTCCAGTGATGTAAGCCAGTGCCACAGGGTTGCACTAGGACCAACTGCCTAACAACCGTACCTGAGGATGGAGAGCAACTCCTGCTGCACAGCAAAGATGGGCAGATATTGTCTCTGCTCCAGGATTGATTTCTTCTTGGCAAACTCACTCCTTGCTTCACTTTTTTCTTTCATGTGTTCAGCAAACTTCTGCTCAGTCCTAAGGAAACACCAGAAACCTTAAAACTGTCTCTCCACACACTTTGCTACACCTATGGCCCCATCACCAGCTGAACAGGAGCAATTCAAAGGAAGGATTACTTGTAATCCACTTTGCCATCTTCTGTCACCATCTCATCCTTCTCCTCCTCTTTCTTGATTCCCATAATGTCTCCCAGTTTTGTGCCTGCCAGCTCCCAGTGTTTATGCTGAGCCTGGGAAGGCAGAGAGCAGTGTAAGTGCCACAGTTGGGACTGCAAAAATAATTCTTCTGCACTCCTACTTGTAAGGCTAGGAAAGCATTTTAGCTTCACATTTCCTTAGTGCTACGAGAGAGAACACACATCCCATTCCTACATCAGGTCTCCCTCTTCCAACTGAACTGTGACAGACCTTTTAGACACTGGTCCGGATACAGACACTTCAAGCACAGGATGACCAACAGCCTCCTAAGACAATGGTTCCAGCTGCTGACAGTTCCATTAAATTTGCACTTACATCTACACAAATGTGAACCAGAGATAATCTTCCTGCTCTCAACAGGTACCCTCAGGTACTCCCAACTTTCTGTTTTCTTTCACCTCTTGTATCAGGAGGTCAGCTTCTGCCTTCATTCCACTTGTAGTATACCTGCCTCAAATCCAGCTCAGTTTCTGTTTACAATGTATCTGTGTTTTACCCACCACTATCACATAAGCTTTATAGAAAGTCTTTCTATTAGGCACGCACCCACAAAGACTAATACACTACCTTACTGCATGCTCCTCCTCAAAACTCTTTTGTTGATACAAGATCTCCCCTGCTGCCACCCACACTAAATGTTGTCCATCTGAGCTACCCTGTATTCTTTCACCCGTTCTCTTCTTTCATGATCCAAATGTCGTTTGGATCAAACTTCTCTGCACAAGTGCACAATTTACGTCCCAGGCAGTGCCTGAGGAAATCACATCACTACAGCTGCTTATGAGACAATGCAATGAACTGGGCTACCAGGATATCCCGGGTCACAAACACACGGTGGACATCTTATCACCGCCACCAAGGCCTGTGTTCTACACAGCCCCAACAAAGGCTGTGAAGCCCTACATTACACAAAGTCACGAACAGCGGGGCAGTAGGACAAAAGGTCGTAGCATACCCTCTTACGCTCCTTCTGCTCCCTATGCTTGCGCACCAGCTGGCTGCCTTTCCGAGCTATGATGGCCAAATCAGAAGTGGCATCTTTGACAGGGATGACTGGCTCTGGCTAGAGGAAAAAGGCATTGCTTCAATACAGACAGCTCACACCTGTGAGGCTCCCTGCCATTAGAACCTTCAACCACAGCCCCTACCTGCTTGGTGAAGACTATCCTCCCATCTAGGAATGGAGGCACCAGGTTATGCACCAGCAGATGCACTTTGGCTGAATTATCCTCTTCAAAATCTTCATCCACTTCAATCCGATGAACTACACCACTGGTCAGCATGCGATTTGTCTCCCATCGCTCGTTGTCCTGCAGGAAACGAAATATCAAAGGACTTTAGCTATTACTTTCCGTCACCTAAAACTCAAGAACAATCAAGAGACTCCTTTACACCTACCCCACAGTATATACAGCTCAAAGCAACTGCAAGGCAATAAATAAGGCAACACGGCTTGCTGCAAAGCACTACAGAACTGTGACCAAATCATGATGGCATAAAAGTGAAAGCTAAAAGCAGGAAGCTGCTAAAGGCAAACCTGTAGCTGATTTGCAATACACACCACGGTTATGCCGCATGGCTTCAAGTACTGAAATGATCTAGGGCTGCGTCTGCTGGTCTTCCTTCCCCCAAAAGGGAAAAAGTCTAGAGCCCCACAGATGAAACTAAGTAAGCCTGGAACACGTATAACAACTAACACTGAAAGTTCTAGCCCAGGGAACCCAAAAACAAGCACATGGAAAAAACAAACAAACAAACAAAAAAACAAACAAACAAACAAAAACAATTAACTAGAAGCAGCAGGATACAGGAAACACAGACTGGCCACACAAAGTACGTAGTTAACAGAACGGTCTCCAAGAAAACAGAGGGCAAACTGTCCACAACGCCCCAGCTACACACTGAAAGCCAGAAGCCTGGAGACAACCCTGCTCTTATGCTGAGATCGGCAGCCCTGAGCATCTGGAGCAACATCAGACAGCCCCAGTAACATGGCTTCTGCCTCTGTACAGCAGGAGCACAGCCCCCTGGGTTCCAGCAGCCTGGGACGCTGTGACCAACTGCAGTCACTAACTGAATTTTGCCCCATGCAGGAGATGCACGGCTGCACTTTCCAAGGGAATATAAAAGTTTCCCTGTGAGCTCATTCAGCCTGGGCCAGGACAAAGACTGCCTTCTTTTCTCTGAGGGCAAGGGCTCAGCCCACCCCACCAGCAAGCAGGTCTGCACACATTCAGAGCAGCCAGCTCTGCATCACGCCCCCACCTCATTGATCTGCCGCCGCTGTGCAGAGATGCGCTTCTGCTTCTGCTTGTGCAAGTGCTGCTCCCTCTTCTTCACATACTCCTCGGAGGAGTAGGCCAAGGGGTTGTGAAACTCGTCGTAGCCCTCGTCCATCATGTACCAGTCCCGGTCAGCTTGCTGGGAGGGGAGGCGCAGCGCTGAGCTCCGCTGCCTGCTCGGGCTGTGCCGGGCCCCCCGCCGCTCCCCGAATGGCCGCCGGGGGGAGCCCGCCCGCCGCCAGCGGCCCCGCGGCACGGCTCTCCCGGTGCCCTGGGGCCAGCAGCGGCAGCCCGGAGCCCGGCGTTCACCGGGCGCCCAGCTCCCCAGGCTCCTACCCGCTGGTCGTCCTCCCACTGCTGCCGTTCCTCCTCTGTCTCGAAGGCGATGCCCTCCTCCCCATCCTCACGCCGCCCTGCAGAAGGCAAGCTGGTCAGCGGGCCCCCAGCCCCATCGGGCTGTCGCTTGTGGAGGGAATCCCACAAAACCTGCCCTTGTGCTGCACAGGGGAAGAGGACTCGGCCACCGCCCAGCCTCGGCAGTCCTCTGCAGACTCCTCACCTCTGCCCCTGGACAGCCGTGGTGTGGCCCCCAGGTGTCTCCGGTCGTCAGCCCACTCGTTATACTTGTACGACGGTGTGGGCAGCGGCGTCTTGTCCGAGCACCTGCTTCTTACAGACCTGTGGGAACAGCACGAGGAAGGGATCAGTGCCTACAGCACGGTGCTAATCTGACACACACCCTCCTGCCCTTTCTTGCAGAGCGCTGGCTTGCAGCCACACCCCCAGCTGCCGATACCTGTCCCGGTCCCTCCGATCCGTGTCCCGCAAGGATGATGCCCGGTGGCTGCGCTCTGAGTCCCGATAGGAAGGTGTGGGGGACGGAGATTCCCACTGTGAGCGGCGGGAACTGCTGTAACCACTGTCATCTTCCTCCCAGCTGGAGCGAGACGGCGTGGCTGCATCTACAAGAGGAGATGATGACTGACCACCAGTGTTCACACCGTGGCCTTAGGCACCTGCAGCCACTTTCCACCTTCTACTGCAGAGCACAGAGGGCACCCATCTGCTGTCCCTCTAAGAGAAGGAGCTGACACACCGACTCCAAGGAAAATTGCCAGAGGAACACATCTGTATCTCACAGACCCAGAATGAAACTCACTGGGCAGGGATCAGCCAGATCTTTGCACACAGCTGGCAGATCACTCCCAGTCCTACATCCAGGAAGAGCCAGGAGTTTTATGCCTGGTCTAACCGCAGGCCTTAAAAACACCAGATTTGTTACTCACGTTCATCCTGACAAAAACAGCAGGATTCCCAAAAAAAACCCACGCCCTTTCCCATTAGGTTTTACGTGAGAACTCTGCCGAGTCCCACTCCTACCTTTAGGACGATGCCTGGGACTCTCTGGTTCGCTTCTCCTGCTGCTCCGTTCCGATGAGCCGTCTCTCTCTGACCTGCTGCTGTGATGACTTCTGTCCCGCTCCTCTGGAGAGGGAAAGTACGATCAGATGCCCTATGCACAAAGAGGCTTCCCAAGCCTACCCTAGAAAACACCCTGAGCACCAGTCAAGGGCAACAAAGAGGCTAAGGAACAAGCCCCACATCTCTAAGCAAGAAGAGTCACAAATATCTCAAACTGTTACCACGGTCTCGTTTACGATCGTGGTTCCGATCCCTGCTGCGCTCCTTCTTCCGTTCCTTTTCCTCCTTGGAGGACGCAAAGACACCATGCTCACGGCGGTCTCTTTCCCGCTGTCGACTGCGTTCCCAAAACTCCTCGCTGACGCCTCCTGTGTAGGAAGGTGTTTCCACATGCACGGAACGATAATGCCTTGAAAGGCAGAGCAGAAAGAAAGGTTACAGTACTGAGGAACAGCTAGCCTTTCACTTGTCTCCCGTAACTCTAGTCCTAGTCCCCGCAATAGCAGAAGCCTATGGTTGGGAACGCTCGCTCCACCCTTTGCTGGCAGCCCAGTGTGCCTGCCGCTGTTTTCAGACAAGAGCACTTTTAAGGAGGCTGCTGCTTCCAGGTGTTAGGGGGCAGGCAACGACACGGACAGGACACCTGGTGCTTGAGGGCCTGACAGCACCTAAAAACACTCCCGGCCATCACGCCTCAGGGATGGCACCAGCCCGGGAGCTGTTCTGGGCCCCCTCAGGTCCCTGGAGACACCCGCAGCCCCGCCGGCCGCACGGAGCTCACAGCCCCGAGGCGCCACGCTCCCACACGCGGCCGGTGCCCTGGCAGGGACCTGGCTGCCGCGGAGGCTTCAGGGCGCTCACCTGTCCTTGCGGCCGCTCCGGGCGCTCCGGCCGCCCTCCTCCTCCTCCTCGTCGTCATCCTCGGGGCTGCCCGCCTCGTCGCGGCCGTCCTCCCAGTCCCTGTAGGAGCACACCCGGGACCGCTTCCCGCCGGCCGCCGCCTCCTCCTCGCGCTCCCGCCGCTTCTGCGCCGCCAGCACGTCCAGGCCCAGCAGCGAGGCCCGCGGCGCCGGCGCCTTGAAGACGTGCTGCTCGGCCGCGGCGCTGCGCCCCCGCAGCACCAGCCCGCCCGGCCCAGCCTCGGGTCCCGTCCCGGCCAGCCGGTGCAGCGACCGCTCGCCCGCCTCCGCCTCCGCCATCGCCGCTACCGCCCCGCGCCGCGCCCCATGGGGCCTGGGGGCCGCGGCCCGGGCCCGCCCCGCCCCCGGGCGCTCAGCGACCGCGACCTCGCCCCGGCCCCGGCCCCGCGCACCACGGCCGCGGCGGCGGCACCCCGCGGGCGGACCGGCAACCACAGAGCCCCGCGGCCGCGGCACAGAGCGCCCCCGGCGGACTTCCGGCGGGGCGCGGGGTGACGTCACGTGCTCTCGGAGGGCGCGGCCGGAAGAGAGCGGGCGGGGGCGCGGCAACGGCGCCACCCGAAAAAGCGCCCCCCCGGAAACCGCGGGACACGGGCCTTGCTCAGCAAGGGGAGAGCCGGCTGCCGGCAGCCCGGGGTCAAGCAGCAGCTGCTGCCAGGAGGCCCCAGAGCAAACAACCCACAGCCTCCAGCACTGCGAGTAAGCAGGGCTCTTCCCTAACAAGTGACAGGGCGCAACCGGGGCTGTCTCCAAGCTCCAGCAACAACAGGAGGAAACAGCTCCTGCCTCCTCCTGAGGGCACCGATCGGGCACAGGGCTGCGTGGGAGGGCCTCAACGACCAGCAAGAGAGGCACGGGGGAGAACAGAGAGCAAGGATCCCCCTCAGCTGAGGAGAGCCATCCCCTGGAGTCTGACCAGCCCGAAGGGCATCCCCAGAGCAGGACACAGGACCAGGTGAGCCAAACGTTTATTGACACTCAGGCAGGACCTGGGGAGCACGGGTTTGTAACAGCACGGTGTGCGGAGCGGGGCAGGGAGGATGGACCCTGCTCTGGAGACTGCACTGCAGGAGGACCCAGAGCCAGCAGCACAAGCTGGCTGCAGGGTCCCTGGCAAAAGGGACACCCATCACCGCACAGCTGGGGAACCAGCCCACAGGAAAGCCCTGAGCAGCTGCGGCAGCGTGGAGGTCCCTTCCCCTGCTTCCCACCAGTGCAGCCCCAGCTCCACGTAGCGCTAGCCCTTCCCAAGGGCCCAGAGCAGGACCTTGTCTTGGTCCCAGCCTGCCCACGCTAGAAGCATCACGGCCGTCCCTGCTTTGCCACGCTTCCTCCTGGCCAGACCTCGGTCCTGCGATGCGTCAGCGCCGGTGATCTGCTCCAACTGCCTCCATGACACTCTTGAAGCCCTGCTCCCTGATCAGAAACAGCGCGTGATGGCCTGGCTGGCACAGCCCTGCGGCACCAGCACGCAGCTGCCCAGAGCCTCCAAGGCCCCAGGGGGGCGGCCGGCCCCTCCCTCACCTCAACAGCTCCTCCAGCTCACGCTTCACCGCCCCCACCACCAGCGGCCCTTGGTACACGAGCGCCGTGTACAGCTGCACGAGCGAGGCTCCAGCTCGGATCTTCTCCAGGGCGTCACGGCCGCTGCTCACCCCACCCACGCCGATGATGGGCACCTGGCCTGCGGGCAGGCAGGGGGGCAGGTGAGCGGGGCGAGGCCAGCACACGCCCCCAGTCCCACCCTGCCCCTACCTTGGGTGAGGGCGTACATCTCCCTCACTGTCTGCGTGGAGAGCTCCCGCAGGGGCTTCCCACTGAGGCCCCCAGGCTCCAGGCGCTGCATGCTCTGGAGGCCCTGGGGCCGACTGACGGTAGTGTTGGTGACAATCAGGCCGTCCACACCTAGCTGAGGGACGCAGCCGTGTGAGGACCCATCTGCTGCGAGCAGCCCCTGAGCCTCATCCGTGAGCTGCCAGGCCAGCCGGGACTCCCCCCAGCACTGTGCCCAGAGACAAAGCAGCCGCCACTGACTGCACAGTCCCTGGGGTCTGCTGGGATGCATGCAGCTACTCGAACACTGACTACAGCCAGCCAGAGCTGCTCGTCTGCCTGTCCCTTCAGAGGTCGCTCGTCAGGATCACCAGCATCCTGCCCCACGCTGAGGCCAGGCAGGGGGTGCACAAGCCCAGCTCCTCAGCAGCCTCCCCTTCCCACTGCCATTGTGCCGCCCCCGTCCCCTCACCTCGCACACGACGCTGGCTATGTCCTGCTTGTCCTGCAGAGTAAGGTCTGGGGCAATCTTCACCAGCACAGCTGGTTTGTGCTTGCAGGGCAGCGTGTCCCTCTCTGCCAGCACCTGCGGGGTACACACAGGGACACGCGGCAGTGTGTCGGGGACACGCACCTCCTGCTCCGGGCCAGGGGGACCGTGTGCACCCGCAGCCACAGGGACAGACCCTGTTGTCCCCACACTGCACCACCCATGGGACAGGCACCCAGCAACACGGCCTGGGGCACACAACACGCACAGTTGTGGGGCAGAGGCAGGACTGCGGTAACTCCTGATGTCATGGGATGCTCCTTGCAGCAGCAGAGCAGAGGGCAGTGCCTCGCTGTTCACCTGCCCTTTGCTGGAGTACAGTGCCCTGGAGCACCCAGCGCCAGCCCATGGGATCAGTGGCCGAGCAGGGGACATCTTGGTGGCTCTTCCCACTGCCCCAGGGAGCCACACTCCTCCCCACGCGGGGTCACCCACCTTGGTCAGCAGGTCCCGCAGCTCAGCCTTGCCCTGCAAGTCCCGCAGTCCTGGGGTGTTTGGGCTGGACACATTCACAACCAGATAGTCCGCCAAGGGGCCCAGCACTCGGACCCCAGCCACGTAGTCAGCTGCAGCATCTGCAGAGCTCTTGTTCTTGCCCAGGTTGACTCCGAGAGGCATCCCCGCTAGAACACAGACACATCTGAGCCAGTGCAGCAGGACCAACCACCATCCGAGGGGCCAGAGGACCCGACAAGGGAGGTCCCATACTAGCTAAAAGCAATGTGGGGATAAACAATCCAAGAGTTTGATGGGGCTGGGACCTGAGACTGTCCTGCAGCCCCAGGAGCATCACTGTGGCTGGCATGGTTAGCACCTCCCAGCACTGCAGCCTCCAGCTGGGCCACCCAGTACAGGCTGCCTATGGAAACGACCCAGATGGGGCCCTGTTGACTTTGGCTAGTCTCAGCTGATGCATCCATCCCCAGGCAGCAAGCAGAGCCTCTACTGCAAAGGAACGGGCACAAGAAAGGTGCTTGGTCAGAGCCTTGAGAGCTCTTACTGTCTAAGTACATGTTGCCTTGGCCAGCTCCTGGACGCTGCTCCAAGGCACTGGCATTGTACGCCTTCCCTGACCTGCAGCTAGCTGGAAGACCCCCAAATCCACCCTGCCAACCCCCAGAGCAGAGGTTTACAAGCTTGTCTCACCACCAGTGAGCTTGCGCTGTGTCTCCTGGCGGGCCCGCAGCCTGCGTTCCACTGCAGCGTGGCCGTGACTGTTGAATCCATACCTGGAACAGAAAAGACAAGGTTCAGGGCCAGGCTGGTGCACCACACGGGACACAGAATTGTGAGGAAGGCTCCACAGCTCCGCTCAGTGCATCCAGTACAGCTGCAACCACAGAGCAGAGGACGGCGCTGGGGCCACCCGAATGCCTCCCCACACCGCCAGCCCGTCCCGCCAGCACCCGGCCGGACACCTTGCGCGTCCCCACCTGTTAATGACCGCCTCGTCCTCCAGCAGCCGGAAAACCCTGGGCTTGGGGTTCCCCTCCTGGGGCTCGGGCGTGACGGTGCCCACCTCCACGAAGCCGAAGCCCACCTTGTACAGCCCGTCCACGGCCTCGCCGTGCTTGTCGAAGCCAGCCGCCAGGCCCAGCGGGTTGCGGAACCGCCGCCCGAGGACGCGCACCTCCTGCGGGGCAGCGCCGCCTGGGGACACCGGCCCGGCCCGGGGCCTCGCCCCCGGCCCCTGCCCCGCACCGGGAGCCTCCCCGCGGGTACCCGGCCCCGCCACCTCCCCCCGCCCCCCCCCGAGGCCGCCCCCGAAGCCCCGCCGGCTCCTCCCCCCGTCCCGCCGCAGAGCCGTACCAGCGCGGGGCCGTCGGGGCGCGCGGCCGGCAGCAGCCCGCAGGCAGCGGCCCTCAGGGCCAGGCCGTGCGCGGTCTCCGGGGGGAGGCTGCGCAGCGCGGGCAGCACCACCGCCTGCAGCCGCTCGTCGCCCGCCGCCAGCGCCGAGCCCAGCAGCAGCCCGCAGCCGCCCAGCGCCGCCGCCAGCGCCCGCAGGCGCCGCTGCGTGAGGCCGTCAGCACCGGGGCGGGCACCGGCACCGGGACCGGGACCGGCCCCGAGCCCGGTACCGGGCCCCCCGTCCCGCTCCCGCCGCCCCCCGCCCGGCCCCGGCCGCTCACGCGTAGCGGCGCCGCCATCTTGCCCGGCCCGAGGTGTGCAGCGGAACTTCCGGGAGCCCGGCCCAGGGATTGGCGGAGGCCGAGGCGGCCCAGCCAATAGAGACGCGGAGGGGCCGGGCGCGGGAGCGCCCGGGAAGCCCCGCCCCCTCTACCGGCAGCCCCGCCCCCGCCCCGCCCCCGCGGCCAGCTGGGAGCGGCCCCCCCGGGCCCCGCCGCCCGCCCCCCGCCACATCCCGCCGGGGCCGAACAGGTGCTGCAGGGGAAGGGCATCGCTCCTCGCAAGGGTGCTGCCTGCCTCGGCCCCCAGTAGTTAAATCTTACCCAAGGGACTTAAAAAAAAAAAAAAAAATCAAGAAAATCCCCCTCTCCACACGCACCATAAGGCAGCGCAGGGCACCTCGAGGCTGACACTGCCCTGGAGCCCACACACACACAAGGAAGCCTGGTGATCTTTCAACCTTCATCACCCCTCTCTGGGGAAGGCAGCACAGCTGCTGCGGCCAGCCGGGAGTGGCAGCCACAACGTCCAACACGGGTTTCCTCTATAGCTACCCGAACTGGTGCAAACCGTTCCCTGCTTCAGTCTCACAAGGCTCCCCACAGTTCAACTCCTGGAGCAACGACTGGGAAAGCTGCAGCATTTGGTTTAAGTACAGCAGGAAGAGAGCTCAAAAAGGAGTGTTCGTTTGAGGTTAATATAGGAAACCGATTTCAGGGGGGAGTGTTTTAGAGAGAAGTTAATCACAGCTCCTGCCCTTCTCACAGGAGTTAGAGCCCACTCAGTCTTAGGTTTTCTTCTTTAGCTCCTCAAATCTCCGAGAAAGATCATCAAAGTCAATGTCTTCAGATGCAGAAGAATTGGTGCCAGCAGATGCTGTTGGCAGTGTGTCCGGCACAGAAGGTAACTCAGGCAACACAAAGTTATCAATGGTATTAGGAGGTCCAGCTCTTGGTTTTGGAGAAGGTTCTGACTTGGGTCCAGGTCCTATTTAGAATAAAAGGAGTATCATTTCACCTCACTCATAATCACACTCATTAGGCCAAAAAGAGACACAAAAGAGACACAGAAACACACGCAAGAAGATCCTGCAATCAAAAAGGCAGCACCAATGACCAGTGGTCACACAGCTCCAACTGCACTTAGGCTCAGTGGGGAAAAGGTTTATAAGGCTGCAAGGAGCTGCAGCTGTGACAGACCCCACCCTACAGATGTACTCAACTGCAGAAGATGGGCTGCACCATGGGGATTCAAGTCCCAGTTTTCTCCATTCCAACACCCCCTAAAGGGACACGTAGGTATCATGTGCTCCTATCACCCAGATGTCAAACTGAAGTGTACCAATCCCAGTGCAACGGCAGGCCTACCTCCATCATTCATACACCACCACTTTCCGAAGGACTCCATGACTGTCAGAAATCCTTGCTGGAGCTGGCAAGGGTTTACTTACTTTAAAACCTACTCTGCCCTTATCTGCTACAGATTATAAGTGCTTTCAAAGCATACAGAACAGAAGCACGCTGTACAAAGCTGAAGAAATTGTGACCCAATTACGATACATGAAGCATCTCAGAAGCATGTAGGCAGAGGGACAGAGATACCAACTCCTCCTGCTAGCCCTGCTGCACTGCATGCGGCCTCAACGCTGACACTAATACAAGCGTATCTACCTCTCAGGGCTTACTTCTTTATTTCTGTTCCTGCAAAAACTGTTATATAAAAGTATATTATCATTTTAATCTGTTGCTTGCTCATTTTATTCTGCAAACTGATGAGATAAGCTGAAGGCCTAGTACTGACGCCAAAGTCAGACTCTAGTTGTTGAGTTTCCCAGATCCAATGTGTTTGAGAATACTCTCCACTTCTGCCATAGGCTTCTCCCAACACATTTTGAAAGCAGGATTTGAGTCCAGTTCCACACATTATTCCCTATAATGAAAGTTCACTCCCAGGGATGCTAGGATATCCCAGCCTTACTCACAGCCCCAAACCACCCCATGCCTCTTGGCATACTCACCAGCCACCGGTGCAGAAGAAGCATCCTTGTCAGTGTTAGGCTCGTCAATCTGAAACAGGCTCTCAGTTACTATCATTCTTTCCTAGCAGGCACAGAATCCCCCAGCTGTACAGGCACAACTCGTGCAAAAGCAGCCACACTCATGCACAGCAATGCATATGCCACACCTCCCCAAGAAGACAGATAAACCCTTGCTTCCAGCACACTCCAAAGAATCTGTATCTCTTCCCAAGAAAAGGGGGCAGTGCTTCTATTTCCCTGTCCCTCCTTGTCAATCAAAGCAGCTTAATTGGCCATAATTTGGTACTAGATAAGCAGCACATCTACTACCAGGTCTAAACATATTTATCAAGGACAAAAGCGGGAGAAGACTGCCCTCTTCATCCACGTAAGCACAGCAACTGCTTCCTTTCACAAGCAATAGATAAGCCCTTGCGATCAGCAGCAACGTAAGAAACGATCTCTTCAGAAGTCTTGAACCCGCTAGGACAAAGGCCCACAGCATGGTCAGTTTTGCTGGAAGAACTCCTCCTTCCTGCTGGGCTGCAGTCAGTGCCATCTATCTGCACCTAGCTGACAGCTGCTGTACCTGTGCCTGCATCTCCTGGACTCAAAGGTACGCACAACTGTTGGGCTATACTTGTTGCTATTCATGGCATCGCAGAGACAAACATGTCACCAAAAAAAAAAAAAAAGATGTGATCATGAACTGCAACAAAACCAAGCATGGAAAGCAAACTCCAGACTCCCCTTTTTTCTCCCCGAGGACTTAGAAAAGTCTGGGAAAGGAAGAGTGCTTAAATGTTCTTCAGCTGGGTCAGACAAAATTTTCATCCAGACTACCTATGTATTAGTTCAAACGCCATAATGAGACAGACTGAAAGCGATAAACCTGTCACGTTACAAAAATAGGATCCAGGGTCTCTGCTCATCAACTGTTTATCATCGTTTTAACAACGCGGTAAAAATAAACCTTGGCTTTCCTCTGCAGTTAAAATACACAGAGGAATGAGGAACTTCTCACAAGACTCTTTCTCATCACACACACCCAGCTATTCACCACACCCAAAGCAATGCTGAGCACCACCCCAAAAGCTCCAAAGGTCGATAGCAACGTGCTTAATGAATGGCTTCCACTGCCCTCCTCTCAAGTTTCCCTCTGCTGCCCACAGCGGTGGGTGATTCAGCTCAGGCACTTACAGATTCGTATGTTGGTGGGTTTGCTGGAATTGGTGGCGGATGAATGTTAGTAAAAGGCTGGTAGGTCCCCACCGGCAAGCCACTGAAGTTCTCCTGTACAGAGAGAAATTGAACAGTCACGCTCCAGCCAAGTCACCTGAGAGCCACCATGGGACACAATACATCTACAGCTGCTACGGGAGTCAGAGAAAGTGGTAGTTTAAGGTAAGTATCCAACTTGACATAGATTATGCTCACTAGGAACAGATTCTCAAGTATTAATCAGACACAGTCACCTGCAGCCACTGAACAGCACTACAAGTTATTCTAAAGAACCATCACGAGTAAACACTTCATCCCATGCAGTATTATAAATACCAGGTAATAAAAATGTGGAACACTCTGCCTTAAGCATTCTTGAGCCATCTCTCCTGAGTGCAACACCACAGAATGGGAAGGAACTCTCTATGGCTCACCGAAGGCTTTGTATGTATTACCCTTACTTGTAAAACAACAGTGCCTCAAAGGTCTAGACTTAGAGCAAGTCCTCAGATTATTTATGCCTGGGTCTTCAGCCTGCTAACGGTACTTGGCCCAGATTTTCCATGAAAAACACCACATTGCTGGGTCTTTATTAAGATATCAAGCCAACCCGCTGTTTTGCCACTCCCCAGATATCCTGTTAACAGCCAAGAAAGGTGCTCTTTCCGGCTTCTGCCTTCCATTCCCACAGCAAATCATCTCAGAGCCGCTGGCCTAGTCCCCTCCCAACTTGGGTCTAAAGGCAAGGCACTTCTGCATTTTCCTTTGCTGTTCCCATCCCATAAAACTCACTTGATTTCCTTGACTGAACCTTGGCACGCTACCAGCCTACCAAGTTCAAAATGCTGCTCCAACCCCAGGACAAAAGCCTGACAGTCAGAAGACTGCCTCAGGAGTTAGGTCTGGACTCCTCTGGTCCCTCAATGCAGAGGGCTGGCTGGAGAACAGTGGGAGGAATCTCCACAGTCAAGAAGCAACGAGAAGCTTCAGCTGTGCTGCCAACAATTTCCATCTCATGCAGTTTCACAGCTACAAGATGGCCTTCTGACACATCACGCTGTC
Organism: Netta rufina; assembly: GCF_964035555.1. NCBI lineage: Eukaryota > Metazoa > Chordata > Aves > Anseriformes > Anatidae > Netta > Netta rufina. The sequence goes on along the minus strand of NC_140136.1, from coordinate 257,368 downwards.
AGATACAGATACTTTCCAATCAGCAGGGACAGGGCTAAGCATCACAACCAGTCCTCCACAGAAGAAAGGCAAGCTCAAACCAAAGCCACTTACCGGTCCCTTTGGAGGTGGATAGGAGAAGGGTGGATTTGGTGACGGCATGGGCATAGGCATCGGCACTGGCACAGGCACTAATCCATCAAGACCAACCAGTGGGGCAGTAAATCCACCACCTCCTCCCCCTCCATGGCCGCCTTTCTTCACATCATCTGTGAATCCCACGTCAATCAGATCTGCCGCCACGCCTGTAGGGGCTTCAGCCTGGGGAGGGAAGAAGAATCTCTTTTCTGATCACAACCCTCTGAACAGCATTAGATGCAGGTTTTGTCTCTGGACAAGATGGGACAAAGCCAGAAGGACAGAATGGACAGCAACTGCATTAATGGAAGTCAGAAGAGAGACCAGACTGCAGCATGACAACAGCCATATGCCACAGTATGGGAAGTAGCAGGGATCCTGCTATGCTAGTATGCTAGGACTGTACAGAAGGCATCAAAGCACAGCTACCACCAAGTTTGGTGCAAAGCTTCAGACTGGTGCTCTGAATACCCACCCAAGTACTAATGGGAAAATTCCATCACAGTAACACAGAAGAGAGCTACAGACCTGCAGTGCCTCACTCACCATCACCACCGAGTCAGGCTCGTAGGGCACATTGTAGTTCTTGGCAATCTCAATGAGGTATCTCTCCACCAGAATCTTGGGTGGTGCCTCCACACTCAGCTTGTGCATCAGCTGGAACACAAGGGTGCAGAGATGCTCACGAGGAACGGGGCAGCACAACACAGCCGGGCTCTGTCCCAGCCAGGGCCACCTGCCGTGGGGAGCACAGCGCAGCGCTGAGGAGCCTTTCCTCCCAGCACAGCACTGCCACAGGGGAGCCTGCTGGCAGCCACGGGGCAGGGCTCCCCACGCTCTGAGCCTCTCCGCCCACAGGCAGCACAGGCAGACCCCACCTGCCAGGCACCTCAGCACCACGCTCCTGTGCTTCAAGGCCAGCAAGCCCCAGCAGCGCAGCTGTCCCACCCCACCCTGCAGCGAGCCGCAGGCATCAGCCACTGGCCACAGGAATAAGTGGCAGAAAGCCACAGCAGACAGATCTGTTCTGCCAGCTGAAGCTGGCTGTAGCTGTTCTACCAGTTCATTACCCTGTCATTAACTGTTCCAATCTGGTTTGTCCGGCACAGCTTCCCGTACTCCTTGCTGTATTTGGCACACAGCTGGTCAGCGACCTGCAGCAGGAGAGGAACTCTGGGAACATGCACAGCCTTGCTTTCCCCCAGCCACACGTTCCACGTTTCCTGCAGCCCCACAGCCCTCCCTGCCTCTATTTGCTCTCATTTCTGGCACCAAGAGAGCCCAGCTCATCAGCCTCAACTGTCCCTGAGGCTCCACGGTTCCTTGTAGAAATGAAACCTGGGCCGGGGTCTCCACCTGCAGAGCTGGTAAGGTTACGTCCTTTGCCTTAAAGGCAGAGTCCCGGGAGAAAGCTTCCATCAGTTTCTCACAGTGTTACCCCCACCCTGCTAACACCTCTCAAACAACCCTACTCACAATCTTTAACTCAGCCACTTCTGACTGGAGCCGTGGTGCAGCCCAAATCAGTGTAGAGACCGCTTCTGCCAGGCCAGAATCCAGCTCCCTAAGGACAACAGAAGTCTTTGCAGCCCTCAACCTGCTCAGCCTTTAAGTCCCCGACCTCCATTCCAAGCTCCAGAGACTTCCCCATCTGGGGAAGAAAAGGCCTCTGGAGGCCCTAGGACACCGGGACAAACACAGGTGCCATTCTGTATCCCAGGTGTGCCCCCAGCAGTTCCCCGCCCTGAGCCCAAGGGGCCTGGACCCTCTCCAACAGCACACCCTCTAGTCCAGAGCTTACTTCATGGACTGAATCAAGCCAAAGCGGGCTAGCAGCAGATCGCAGTACAGCTCCAGGATCTCCATGGCCTCCACGAGGTAATCTTCACGGATGATATGTTCCACACGAATCCTGGCACGCTCATCTTTCCCAGCTGCCAGATAATCTGCAATCTCCTTCCTTGCCTTCTGGGCCAGCTCAGCTACAACACATATCCCAAAGCCAGTCACTGTGCTGCCAGAGGTTGCTGCCTCCAAATCCCCCCGCAGCCCCCACCACACATATCCATTACCAGCTTCTCTCTCTCCATTGAGCCTCTGCAGTGCAAGACACGCAGCCACGGCTTAATGGAGCCTTTGTGTCTCAGTCCACGCATACCAACTCACAGGAGAAAGGGCAGTGGGCTTTTGCCTGTTAGAGACACTTCTACACCTTCAGTTACCTTGCAGAGTCGATCAAGACCATGGGGTAAATCTCTTATCTACATCTGATCAGGGCAGAGCAGCCCAGGTGGGGAGAGACATGCACAGGAAATTCCTCACTGCGCTACAGGCACAGAAGGCCCAGGAGATGGTCCTCTGGGCAAAGTGGACCATCCCTCACACACAGCCCACAGCTGTGACCCCGCACACCTTGTCAGCTGCACTCTGACACCTGCCAGGGAGCTGGATGGAGGCCGCACCACAGCCAACCTGTTCCTCTGGGGACCCACGCACCAGGGCAGAACACAAGGCCTGGGTCCAGCAAGGAAGAGCAGAAGGCTACTCCATCCTTGGCCCGTGAAACTCCCCCGACCCCAGAAAAATCATCTTCTCAAGTCTCCTGAGCCCCAAAAGCATCCTGGGTCACACCTACCCCCTCAAATACTCACTCTTCTTCTTCTCCAGCAGTTTGAGGCGATTGATGACAAGGCGTAGGTTAACTCGCAGGCGTTCAGCTTTGAATCCAGAGCCCAACATGATGAACAGGTTCTGTGGGAGAAGACGAGAAGGTCATCAGCACCAGCAACCGATGGTCACACCAGAAGAACACTGGTTACTGCTTTACTCAGAAAAACATTAAATTCAATGAAGGCAAATGCTGGTTCCTAGAAAGGCGACTGATGCTCCGTGCTTGTCAGCGTTCAGGAGGCATTTGGACAACGCCGTCAATAATATGCTTTAACTTTTGGTTAGCCCTGAAGTGGTCAGGGAGTTGGACTCCACCGTCATTGCACTTAACAATTCTATCCTACGTGTCCAAATGAACAGCTACCTGCTATTCCTGAATCTGCTTATTTACACATGACTGGGCTAAAACACCACCGCTCCCTTTCCCACCTTACAACATTGCACCAAACCAAGGCCAACAGCAAACAGAAACTTCCTGAATATTCCCCTTCTGACAGACTGCACCTCAACCCCAGAAAGAGATGGGAGATGATAAAAAAAAAAGTGCCTACTCCATAAAAAGGTACAGGGCTAGAAAACATACCCTAAAACGTAACTTTGAAGGCCTGAGTATATTCAATTTGGATAGCTAACGCTAGCCACCAGCATACGGTAAAATTTTAAGAACTGTGATTCTATGTTAGATTAACACCCAACAGCAATAGTCTGGGAAGAAAAATGTGAGTTCAACTCAGTAAGGCGAGCTACACAGCATTTTGAGGTTCCCTATCCTAGATTTCTTTGAAATGCAAATTAATATATATATATATAAATTATTAATATAAATATATATTAATTATTAATATAAATATGTATTAATTAATTATATATATATCACATCATCAGTAGCAGTAAGTATTAAACAGCATAAATAGCAGAAGACATGCTTTCACTCATTTACTTTGAAAAGCGAGACAAGTACACCAATGCCTGGAGATGCCAGCACAACTATCACACAGTCAGATCCTGTCCCTCCCTCCAACAAGGAAACAGCATTTTTAAAGAAGCACACAGGTCAACTGCAATTGCCCATCTCTGTCATATTAACGTGCAAGCCATAGAACAGTATGCAATTAGCCTGAGAACTGTGTAAACTAAGGCTGTGAACCAAGCTGACAGTCCTACCGTCAGGAGGAAGCTCTGTGTTCTCCCCACACTCCTCCTGTTTCCCAACCCTTGCTCTGGCATTTCTCCAGTCTCTCGTGAGCCAGCTGAACTAATCAGTCGTACAGAAAACTAACTCATAAGAAACTTTACTACAGCACTTTGTTACGACAAGAAATATTTGTCAGAAAAATCTTCCTTAAGGGTTTTCGCATTGACAGACCTTGGCTTGTACCTGAGGGGCACGACAGAGCAGACTTCTGGATAGCGATAATGTTTTTGTACGTCACAAGTGGCTTGTATACAGTTTACTGCTTCCTAGCGTGCACCGAGTCTATTTAGCTGATCTCTTCGCACAGCAGTACGATTATCAGCGATACACGGAACCAACGAAACCCAAAGAACACCGATACAGAAAAAGGTGTGAGCTTGTCTGATGCCATGGAAAGTTTTGCCCTTCCGTAACCTGAGCCTCCAGCCCCGCAGTAACTCCGCAGCTCCAAGCAGCAGCCTCGGCACAAGCCGCCCCGTCTCTGTACGAATAAGCGCCTGTTCCAAAACCCTTCCCGCTACCGCCGGGCTGCTGACAGGCTGCTGAAGGGCTGCTGAAGGGCTGCTCCAGCCCGCATCGCCCCGGCCTGCAGGCGGGCAGCGCTCTGCCCTGCCTCCGCCCGGCCCGGCCTTCCCTCGGGCATCCCGGGACGCCGCCGGGGCGCTTTCTCGGGGCGCTGCTCGGCCAGCGGGGCCCGGCGCGGCTGCCCGATGGCCCTGCCGAACGGCACCGGCCCCGCTCGCGGCGGCAGAGACCAGGAGAGAGAAGGAGAGAAGAGAGACCCCCCTCCGCCCCGCCCCGCCGCCAGGCCCCGCTGCGGGGACGCCTCACGGCAGCGCACGCCCCGGGCCCATCGCCCAGCCCGGCCCGCAGGCTCTCGGGACGAGGCCCCGTCCGCCCCATCAGCACGGCCCCCCCCCGCCCCGCCGGGCCCCCCTCCCGCCGCTCACCGCCGTGCCGCCGCGCAGCCCGCACACACCCAAAATGGCGGCCGGCCGCAGCGTCCCCCTCGCCGCGCGGAGCGATCCGCGGGGCCGGCACTCCCCGCAGCCGGCCTCGTACCCCGGGCACGACCGAGCGGGCGCGGCGGCTACGGAGAGGCCGCGCGAGCCGCCCTCCGCACTGCTGCGGCGGAACCCGGGGCGAGAAGCGGCGGCGGCACAGGAGGAAATCGCTGCGCCGAGGGACTACATCGCGGGGCGGAGGGACACCCTCGAGGGGCGGTGCCTTCGCGTCACCTCGAGGCACGCCCGCCGGGCCCCGCCCCCCGGCGCGGAGGTTCCGGCAGCGCCGCGTTCCGCCGGCCGGCCCCGCGCCGCCAGCCCCGCCTCCGCGGGAAGCGGCGGCCGCACGGGGGGCAGCGCCGCGCCGCCCCGCACAGCCGCCCGCGGGGGGCCGGGACCGCCGGGGCCTGGCGGCGCCCGCGGGAGGGAGGGGCCGGGCCGGGCCGGGGGCGGCGGCGCAGCTCCCCGCCGAGCGCCGGGCGGGGGCCGGGGCGGCGAGAGCTCGCTGGCAGCGGCGGCCGCGGCAGCCGGCCCGGCAGAGCGGCGAGGGGGGGGCCCGGTGCCGTGCCCGCCCGGGGCGGCGAGGAGGGGAGCGGGGTGGGGGGCGGCACCTCCCGCGGCGGCTTCCCGCCGGGCGGCGCTGCCCGCGGCCGCGCGGTGCCGGGGCTGTGGCGGCGCGGGGCGAGCGGTCCCCGGCCGGGCGGCGGCTCCCCGAGGCGGCCCCGCGAGGAGCGGCGCGCGGCGGGGCGCTCCCGGGCGTCCGGCGCCCGCTGGCCGAGGCGCGCCCATGAGAAGCAGGTGAGAGCTCGGGCGGGCGAGGGGCCGGGGCCCGGGGAGCGGCGGCGGGGAGGGCGCGGCCGGGCCGGGGCCGGGGCCGGGGCCGGGCCGGGGGCTCCCCGGGGCCGTGCCCGCGCCGCGCGCTCTGGCGGCGCCGCCATCTTGCCGGTCCGTCCGTCCGCGGCCCTTTGTCTGTCCGCGGCTCCGCGGCGCGGGTAAGGCGGGGCCGGGGCCCGGGGGGCGCGGGGCGGGGGCCGGGCGGGCGGTGTGTCGGTCGGTCTGTCTGTCTGTCGGTCGGTCTGTCCGGCCGGGCCGTCGTGCCGGGTCCCCCCACGCGTCCTCCGCATCCTGGGGGCGCGGGCAGGGCTCCGTTCGCGGGGCCGGGGCCGCTGCCTGCCCGTCTGTCCGGGGGGTGCCGGCAGCCGCGAGTCCGTCAGAGGCCGGCAGCATCCCCGCGTCTGCCTGTCAGCGGCTGACAGCGTCCCTGTGTCCGTCTGTCTGTCTGTGGTGAACGTCTCCAGTCCTTTTGCCCGTCTGCCCGCGGGCGCTGTTGGCACCGACTCCTTCCCCGCCGGTCGGAGGGGCCGATGTTTCCCCGGTGAAGCCTGCGGGGTGCTGGCGTGTCCCCGCCCCGGGGCCGAGGGGCAGCGGCTGGCTGCGGGCCCCCTGCCCGGCCGCTCCCCTTTCCCTGCCTGCTCGCGGGCGGTCTCAGCTCTGGCCGTGAGGCCAGCCTGCTCGCGGGGTGCCGGCGGGGCTGTGGCCTGCCCTGTCCTGGGGCTGCCTGTGCCAGCCCAGCAGTGGCTGCCTCCGTGCCTGGAGCTGCATCCACCAGGCGGTCGGTGCCTTTGTGTGCCTGGCGCCTGGCCCCTCCGGCTGTCCCCTCCTCCTCTCTCTGGGTCGGTTTGGTGGTGGCTGTGATTAGGTTTATGCCTGACCTGCCGTGGGAGCAGACGGGAGGGAGGCAGGGATTTAGGCCGAGCGCGCGGTCACTCCTGAAGCGGGGCCTTCTCGGCTGCTGGTACGCCAGGTACGAGGTTGCTCGGAACTTTGCTTGCGATGGGTGGGGCTGCCCATGCATGGTGGTTTGTGAAACGCTTGTGGGTCGTGTTGGGTGCCGGCGCCGTGGTTGTGGTGATGCAGAATGAGCCCTGTAGGCAAAAGGATGGGGAGTGACCCTGAGGTGCCCAGCTGTGTTTGGCCAGAGACTCAGAAGGTTCCAGTGGTGTGTGTGACAGGCTCTTCTCTTCTCAGGTGAGCCCTCTGCTGAGGGAACGAACGCTCTGTGCTCCCAGGTCAGGGAAACATGTCCCGTCGGAAACAGACCACTCCTAACAAAGTTCACTGTGAGTATTATGTTACGCAGCATCGTGGGATCCCTGCCCCAGACAGATTGTTGTGGAATGAGAAGGGGAGGTGGGGAATGGTGAAAAGAGGTGCAGTCTGTGCGGGAATGGTTATTCACGGTTTCTCTTACGGCCTGTAAGAAGAGAAATTGAGCTCTGTGCATCAGGGAAACTGGCTGAGTCCTGACACGGCAGGACAGGGATAGGCTTGACCAAACAATTGACACTGTAAAGGTGTACAGGTGAGTGTATGCACAGGGCCTGCAGTTCTGCTTTGCGTTCGCACTGTCACAAGTGCAAGGTAGTATACTAAGAAATGTGAATCTGGGGCTCTGGCCAGTCTTGGGAAAGGAAGTTCCAGGTAGGGTGGTCTGTGTGCAGCTGAAAGCCTGGGAGTCCCAGCTTCTGATCTTTGTTCTACCACAGACTAAACAGATTGGCATGGACGTGTCACTTAATCTCGCTGTACCTCAATTTCCTACCAGCTAATGCAAATAAAGCCATTTGCTCTATCCTTTCAGGGAATAGGCAGTGGTTAAGTCAATCAATGGACAGATAAATGCTATCTGTCAGATCATACTTGTCCTCTCAGAGCTGAGAGGACAAGACTGTTTCTCCAGCATTGTCAAGAACCTGGCATTTGTTGAATAGTGAACGGACTGAAGATGCTGAACATCAGCACTTCTTGTGGGCAGGCTACAGAGAGATGTTAGCAGCACTCGGAGACAGCTGTGGGGATGTTCAGTTGCAAAGGGGAATCTGCACATCTACAGCTGTTGTTTGACTGACTACAGCAGAGGGAAGTTGAGGGTCTGAAGCTATACCCTTGAAACTACTCAGCTTTGTAGCTGGAGACGTGTTTGGAATCTGAGCCGGAATGAGGAGAACAAATTCCCACTTCTGTAGACATGTGAGAGCAAGGCTGATGAGATGAGGGGGCCTAGGTTATTGCTAAGCTGTGGTAACTGTCATGACTGTGGGACAGAGAGCTGAGTGCTGCAGCCCTAGCAACTGCCTTACTTTGCTGATGCTGCTGGCTTGCACGTTTCTGTGTGTTTCTCTGTGGTGCCTTTATGTATGGATATGGCAACAGAAATCTATGCATGCTGTTCTCTGCTAGAAGAAAACACATCATGATGTAACCTAACACTCCGCACGCTCACTGAGTGTAGTGGGGAGAATTACCTCTGTGTGGGATTTGAAGGCCCCATAGGCAACAAGAGGTGGATGTGGGAGAGCTGAAAAAGCTCCTTGCTGGCTAGCGTGAGGGCGATGTAGAGGTAACTTTTGGTAGCTGTGCTGAGTCGTGCTCTCCCATTCCTGCTTCTGTGTGCTGGGTTCCACAGTGGGCAGAGTATAGCTTTGGTTTGTCTGCTTGGAATTGACTGGTTTGTCTGCTTGGAGTTAGAGAAACTTTAGACGACCCGTGTTTTCTCCTACAATGCCAGTAACACTTCTGTCCACACACATTTGCTTCTGAGAGCGCCCAGATGCTACTCTTGCTGGTTAGATTAGACTTGTAGAAAGCTTGCATGTATGTTGCCACCTCTGGTGTAGAGTTATGGTCCCTCGGCCGTGGGGACCAAGGGGTATGACAGCTCTAAAGGTGTAGGTGGAGCTTCCATGGCGTTCAGGTGGGCTGTTTTCTCTTCTGTACTCCACTGCACAACGGTTATGTCCTCCAGAAGCTTGTACTGCTGTGTACAGGACTATACATGCTATGGAGTTCAGTTGTTGCATTTTTACATTGCACGTTGCTTTTTAATCTGCAATACAAGTGATCACCAGCCTTAGTCTTGGGGAAACCACCTGGCAAAAAGGCTACTGACGGGCGTGAGATAGGCCATAGAGAGAGGAAACTTGGGACCGGTTCACCACTTTTACGTGCAATGCGTAAGCTACAGACAAACCATTCAGTAGGAGTCATCACAAGCAGCGAGTAGGATCACAAGAAAATAAAGGGACTGAAAGATACAAGAAAATTACAATGGTGATGTCTCCTCCTTGGGATGGAAATCTTGTGTGTCTTATGATGAACACCACCAAATCGTTGGGACTTCTCTGTCTACCTAGCCTGCTGTGTATCTGGAGGGCCCAGAAATGCCAGTGCGCTGGTGAATGACGAGGAAAATCGGAGAGAACATCATCTCCAAGAACTGGGTGAGCCAGCAGAATGAGGAATCAGGCTGAGACATAGCAGGCACGTTACTGAGACTTCTTCACAGGGACTGAAATGTTTGGGAGGAGAGGAATAAAAGGGACAGCAGGTATGCAGCTTTTTATGCAGTTGTCTGCAATTGGGATCTGATTTGGCAGGCTGTGGGGCTGGGGAAGTGCTTTTTGGATTCGCATAAATGCTACTGTGAATATCTAACTGGACAAATTCATGGGAGGATGGTGCCCACTTCTTCCTTGCTTGGCTGCTCCATGTTATCTTCCTTCTCAGATTCATTTGGGCAAGCAACAGCTACAGTCTCCTCTCCCTGGCTTGCTCAATGCCACCTCTTTCCAGGGTTACTTTCCAGGCTTGGCATGGCCCTTGTTTGACCTTCCTCTCACAACAGGGACTGCTGACCCCACTTAGCACAGAAGCACTTCGGCATGCAGAGTGACTGGCTGGGAAGTTGTGTTGTTACAGATCAAATCGTTTTAAATAGAAGTTGATATGTAAAGAAATTCAAAATAGTAGATAAACAACAGTAAAATTACTGTTATCGTAAACGTAGCGTTGTGTGTGATGGCCGGTCCATCTACAGCTTTCATTGTAGTTGTTTCCCTTTGGCAGGGCTGCAGCACATAATTGGCTCTTAACAATTTAATTTTGTTTTGCCACATGGTGCATGAAAAACATTCTCACCTGACAATGTGGTAAGAAATAAAACTGTAATACTGGAATATACTTATTGCATTGCCCATTTCGCACTGAACTGAAAAATGCAATACAGTCACATTGTTCCTGTGGAGATATCTTCATTCGTCCGTTTCTGTCTTTATTTTCTCCCAGACTCAAAAGTGTAAAAGTATAAAATCTTTCTAAGCAATTAATCATCTGATCTTGCCTTCAAGCCCATCCATTGCTGCACTGTCACTCCATCTGTTATGGGTTACTCCACTGTTCTTGAGCTTGCCAAGAATTCTGCTTCAGGTATTAGCGTGCTTTTATTTTCCCTCCCTGCTGTCCCATGAGCTGCTTCTCTTTCTATGGCTTCTACCCTTTGCAAGTGGTGCTTATTTTAGATCTCTTCAGAATAGCCTTTTAAAATCAAATTAATGGACATTTCCTAGCTGTATTTAGCATGGTCCCAGTGTCCCATTAATCCTCTGTCTCCTTCCTTCTCCCTCTGATACACACACACTCTGTACTCTTCAGTATTTCTTGAATTCTGCTGTCTATAATATTCCAAGTTTGAAAAGAAAGTATCTTGCAAGAAATAGCACCCAGCATTCAAAACTGAGCAAAAATTGTTACTTGCATCAAAATCCTTGGTTCTTAAAGGGCTCTGTGGGCTGCGGTTATATTAACTCTTTCAATTGTTGTTTTTCATTTCAGTAACCACTACAGCAATATGGACAACCCAAATAGCGATGGGGCAGGTGGACTAGATCCACAGTGGTGGACAGACTTGCAAATTTCAGGTCCAGGAAAGGAACACAGAGAAGACCTACATGAACAGGGACTTTAAATTGATGTACAAGGAGGGAGTAAAGTGGCTCATCTCTGAGAGACTTTTCTGTTTAGGAAGGAAGACAGGGGAACGATGTGGTTTCTTTTTATTTTTGTTTTGTGGATCTGGGGGTGAGGTTGTTTGTTTGTGTGTTTATTTTCCAGAACACCTGAGAGTTATCCTGCATTCATACAGTTCAAGAAGGAAAGGGCTCAGGAAAAAATCATTTCTGGCTGCTGCAAAGTTGGTGCACCACCAGGTCCTAGCAGTCATAACTGCCCCTGTTACGCAGTACCCCAGGGCTGCCCCCCTACCTCCACAGCTGCTCTCCTGGCATCCCACTCACTTACAAGATTATGGAGAGGAGAACTGGAATGCAAAGCAGAGGCATTTGTATGAGTTTTTCACTGTCCTACATCTCTAGCTGTTTGTAAAACAAATACAGTGATTTGTTCTGGTGTTGTGGTCAGCCTGCAGCCCTTTTTGTATTTAATAAAGAAAATTCTGGAGAAGAGTCTGTGAATTCAATATTGAGCACAACGTCCTTCACTGATAGTGGTGATCCTAAAGCTGTTGCCTGTCTTACTCCCTTTCCACATAAATGCAAATGTATTCAAAAGGGGGTGGAGGTGGGGGAATAAGTGTCTGTATGTGAGCGTGTGTGTGCGGAAACAATAAAAACATAACCCTGTACCTGTCAAACCTTACAGCTCTAAAGTTTCACTGAAGTAGGACTTAGTCTATCAGTAGATGAACTAAACACTCTTCTCTAAGTTCCTTTTGAGACCATATTAGTGTAATAAGAAATTTTGTATAAGTGAAAGAGTTTTTAAAAGTTGGTTTGTTTTTTTTTCCCTAATCCCATGATGCCTTTTAGATACAGGCTAGTGGAGAATGCACAAGATGTTGAGTGCTAACAGCACTGGTTTGGCTAACCATTTGTGTTTCTGACTGTAAGCTGAAAGTTCTCTGCACTGTACTGAGTCAGTGTTAGCTTGGTTCTGGGTGCACTGTACAGAAAGGCCACTGGCAGACATGATCACTCTGTTGGTTGTTGTGATTGGTGTTAGTGTTACTGATAGGAAGAGTCCCCTCAGTCGTCTCCTCTAAAGATCACAGATTTTTAAAATCGTGACATTGCAGCCTGCCAATGTGGTCTGTGTGTCTGAGCAGGAACTTTTCTGCCATTAATCTCTGGGCTGCTGCTCAGTAGAAACGAAAGCCATCTGGAAGGAGAAAGGGAAAAGGAAACAAATGTGTAACTGCTTCCACTAGTAGTCGTGGTAATGTTTGGAGTCTTGTTTCACAATTGTCATGGGTAGCACATCCTCCACCATAATTTCACATCTGTCCTGCATACCATGGGTTTCCTCATTTCAGCATACTTTGACTTCCAATGCTCTTGTCTCTGGGCTCTTAACCTGGTGGTTCGTGAAGATCTGCTTCTTGGAGAGGCACCATAATTCTGTAGTGTCCGCTGTTCATACAGTTTGTATCTCAGTCCCACCAATGTGGTCCAGACATAAAAGCAGCGCTCCAGGTTATGAAAACCATTCAGCACTGGGATGCATTCCAACGTGGGCACATGTCCCAGTATTCACCATAGTGCCTGCTGCTTTCCGTGGCAGATAGATTTAGGGTGCTCTCCTGCACCTCTCTTCAGCCAACGTGGATTGTGTTCTCAAGTCCTCTCTACAGAAACCTTTCTCGTGTTTCTGAGAAAGAATGAAAAAAGCCTTCAAATGCTTTTGGAAACCTCCATGGGGATGGTGGGAACTCAAACTCCTCTCCCTCAGTCTCCGTGAAACTTCTGAAGGTCTTTGAAGTCTTCCGTAAATTATTGCTCTTTAAAGCAATGCCGGAAATTTTGAGGTAAGCACCAGAAAGGCAGTGTGAGTATGAACATGGGGCTAAGCTGGCTGAAACAGTTTAGTATGTGGGAATACACCCCTCCTTAGAACAGGACTGGTGTTCTCTCAGTGGATCAAGAATGAAATTCCCTGATTACACTGATGCCAGTTGTGGCCCTATACTAAAAGGTGCAATTTGGTTCCAAAAGCTACTCTTTGGCTTCTTTGTTTTATGTTAAAAATGCACTGCATCTTCCATACTATTTCTGCATTTGTGCTTTGAGTAGTTCCTGGGAGTTACAAACCAGCTGATAAATTTAATCCAAAAGCTAGCCCTTTGGGAACTCTAGCACCTTGTCCCAAGTGCTCACAGCTCACCCACTGATAAAAACAAGTTATAACTACATATGAAACAAAGTCATTTGTTTGTTTTAATGTAAATATTAATGTTGACTTTACGGAACTGGAAGCTTTCCCTAGCAGACACTGCTGTAGGAAGTTTTCTTTCAGAGGAGCTCAAGTAATCACTTTCTCTCAATGTGTTTGCTGTTGCCTGTTCTCATGCTGAGTTGATGTACTAATTATCAGCATCTGCCAATGCAGCAGACAAGCACCTAAACAAGCATCTCAGCTTTCTGGGTTCACTCCCTTAATTTTCTGTTTTGAGTATATAAAGTATCGCTGAGATTTATTTTATCTGGGCAAGGCAAGTTAGTGAAGCAAGTTAGCCGTCACGTAAGTGGAAGAAGATGAGCTCTGAGCACCAGCTGCTTCTGGAGGGGCAGCTTGTCCCCAGTCCTCCTGGGAGAGAAGGTGGTGACAGCACACAAGGGACAGCCCTTGGTTTTAGCACCACTGCGGAAAACAGATAAGATGCCAGGCACTCAGGAAGAGATTATTTCTCTGCAAATTTCTCAAGAGAAAAAAAATAATTAAGTCCTGAAGGAGAAGTGTAAATTATGAAAAATGATATAAAAAATATCAATATCAAATATCTCTCTACAAATCCTCAGTCTGCTGAAGCATTTTGTCTGTAGAATAGATGAGAGAAAAGAACCACTGAACAGTGCAGAGAGGAAAGGGAATTCAACGTGAATGGATGGGTGCTTGCTCACCCTGTAGAGGAGCCCAGCGGACCGCAGGCAGGAAGCAGGTGCTGCAGAGTAGCAACTTGATGCTGCTCTGGCGACAGCCAACGTCTGTAGAACGTCCAGGACATGCCATGGTCTGGGCTGTTGCCTGGCGATCCAGGTGGTGATGATCTAACTACTGGGCCACCAGTATGCTGCAGTGGACATAGCACAGGGCATTCAGCTAATGATCCTTCTCTCTCCCCACCAATTTGCTCTCTCCAAATACCTAGAAATAACGTAGGAGAGCCAGCATTTTATTTGGTTAATTACTACCTAGCTATGAAGGAACTTTCTAATAACTAAAGAAATTCACAAACACGCTGCATGGTGATTGAGCTAACGTTGAGAATGTTTCAGTGGAAGCGCATGATAAGGAAACATGGCAAATACTATACACAGATCCTGTCAGCGGAGAAAAGTTAGGATATTAATTGAAGTTGTGATTAAACTCTGGAAGACCACAATTAAGGCAAGCATGCAGATTTAGTTTGCCATGCTGTTACACTGCAAGGAGAATACAGAGAGAAAAAGAGAGCCTGTATTTAAAAATCAGTTTAACCTAATTTGGGAATCATACAAGCACTAATGTCTGTGTTTTCCCAGATCCTAACGTGATTGAATTGCTTTCTAAATATCCTGATCTGTCACAGTACCATCACCCTGCCTGCAATAGCAGGGAATAGGACGTAATGACTTAGAAGAGCCCAATAACACTATGCGTGATTTGGGATACTGTTATCATCCCCGTGTGGCTTCCCCCCCACCTCCAGCTGTGCTGCAGTTCTATTGGCAGATAGTTTGTCTGGTAGAAGAGGAAGTCACCTGGGCACATATGGCAGGTATGTGGAGTCTTGCAGGCTTTTTTACATGTCACCAGAGCAGTATATAAACAGGATTTAGAGACCAGCCTGACATCCAACATTTCCCTTAGCAAGACTGATCTAGACATAGGGACTACACTTGCATCAGCAGGTACAGAATGCTGGTGTCATGGGGTCAGCAAGCAGAGCGGTTACTTAAATGCTTTCAGAAAGGTGACTTCAGAGGTTCCGCGCAGTGCAGGTGAGCCACCTCACGCCTGATGCATTTCTGGTAAGCTTTTGTGGTAAAATCAATGGAACGACACTAGTCTGACTCTTTGTCCTTGTGGCTGCCAGGGGAGCAAGTCTTTGCAGGGCTGGAGGAGCAAGCCCGCCAAGCCATGATGAAAAACAGCTTTCCTGGACCTCTTGGGGACCAAAGGCCAGCCATTCATCCACTGCAAGACCATGACTCCAGCAGCAGTGAGTTCTGCCCCTTCCAGTAATTGCAAGGTAGTGGACTGGAGAGACTCTTCCGAGGGCTGAGGTTAGGTGCTGCACAGCTTGCGGGGGTCCTCTGGGGACCATCTTACTCATCTCCTCCTCTGGGTTAGCCCTTGGCTCTTGTGCAGGACTCCGCATCAGCCAACAAGAGTGGGACTGCTCCCTAAGGGTAGGTGGGCCCGGAGCCACCACAGCGCAGGTTGGGCAACCAGCTCACCAGCAGGGTGCACCCCACAGAGCGGGGTGCTGATAGCAACGGGCTCTGCCCACAGATTGCCAAGCAAGGCTGGCTAACAGGACAGACCCGGGAGCTCCATGCAGTACTCTGGGGACTGAAGTTTAAACGAAGCATCTGGTCAGTGGGTGTGAGCAGATGGCCCCAGATGAGGCTTGTCAAGACAATTAAGGTTTATTAGTGCCCTCAGGGCCCTGACACTTGGAGTAACTGCTCTGTATGTTTCAGGTGGCAGTGATGATGATGAAACCACCCAGGATGAAGTCTCTTCCCACACTTCTGAAGAGGATGGTTCAATGATAAAAGTGAAGAAAGAGTTAGAGAATGTGGAAAAACCTGCAGCTGGAACCCCACTGATGAGAGAAAATGAGGCAAGTGTATATTGGCACTGCACTCACCTCAAGTTCCCAGGAAGAAGAGAGGGCGCTGGGTGAAAACACATCTTTTCTCCTCGGGGTGATTTCTTCCCTTGTCCCCACTCTCGCTTCCTCCAAACAGTATCTCCTGGCTGGAGGAAATAGTGGAAATGGTGTGAGGTGTTCTTGGGTTGCCAGGATCAGGAGACAAACTGCTATTCTCCTGCCTTGCTGAGATGCTTACGTGGTCTGTCCACCTCCTTCAGTGCTGGCACCTTTCTCTGACTGATCTCCCCTTCCCTTCTGCTGCAGAGCAGACCTTGCCTACCAGAGGCACTGTGCTGGCAAGATTATGGGTGCGAGTGTGGGCCACAAGGCTTCTCTTGCTTCTGGAGGCAGCAGGAGTTTTGCTCGGAGGATACATAAAGGAAGTTTTAGATGGAGAACAGCAAACCAGCCCCAGCAGGACTGGGCACAGCACTTGATTTGGGCAAGGCCTGTGTGCAGGTGTTGACTAGATACTAAGGGAGGGTGGGGTGGCTGTGTGAAGACCTGTGTGCCCTACACCAAGGTGTCTTTCCCTCCCCTTAGGTTACCGAGAGTTTGAATGCTGACCCCATGCTGGGATTGTCCCAGTGTCCCCTCTGCCAGCTGGAATGTGGAAGCAGAGAGCAGCTCATTGCGCACGTGTACCAGGTAGGGGTTGGTTCCAAATGGGGGGATGTCTCTGGCCTTAAGCTGCTCAGCTGTCCCAAATTCAGGAACAGGCCTGGGCAAGGGCATGGGACGGCTTTGTTCTGATTTTTGCAGTCACAGAGCTGAACTGATCCTCCTATCTAGGATGTGACTGAAGTTTATAGCAGATAATCCACAGGGAGTCCTGGGTGAAAGAATCAGCAAGGCACCAGTCTGCACAGCTGGAGAGCACAGCTCCATCCCCAGGCAGTCACTACAAGCAGTTGCAGGCTGAGACAAGACAGTTCTTTCAGATCAAACACAGAAGCAATTTTTACATCACTCAGTGAAATAAGGAACCCTCCTCTTGATCG
The DNA here is from genome assembly GCF_964035555.1 of Netta rufina. NCBI lineage: Eukaryota > Metazoa > Chordata > Aves > Anseriformes > Anatidae > Netta > Netta rufina. Next base: position 240,670 of record NC_140136.1, on the reverse strand, counting down.
TTTGGTTCTTTATTCTGTCCCTTTATCACGGTTCCTATCCATGAAAACAGCAGTTCTTCCTCTGAAACAATCCCAGTACTGCGGGAAATCTATGCCGGGATCTTACAGGATTTTTGTCAGTACTCTCCTCCCAGCACATCAAAGTCTGTAACAGAAGGAATGAAAGAGAGCTGAACTGACCACTTATCTGCACCAGCTGACTGTCTGTAGCTACCATCATAGTGAGCTTTCCCTCCCCAGCATCCTGCCTACTGCTGGTGCAGTCATGCTTTTTCTAGCAACACCAGCTGCTTAGATGCCTTTCTGAAAACAAGGGGCAGGTCGTATGATCTGAGCGTTCTGGCTCTACTTGTTTCTCTTGCACTGCTGTTGAACTGCAGGAAGGTATTTGATCTGTGACATCCCAAATGTCTTGCACTTAGTCTAGGAGCTGTAAGCCAGAGGTTTTAGTGGTTAAATGATCCTTTTCCAAGAGGCTGAACTAAATGGTTTGCCATATTTTGTTAGCACACCTCAAACTGGGCAGGGAGCTGGGCAGTTTGTAACTAACAACCTAGTGGTTGTTTTGCAGCACACTGCAGCTGTGGTGAGCGCCAAGAGCTACATGTGTCCTGTATGTGGCAGAGCCCTCAGCTCACCAGGATCCCTTGGGCGACATCTCCTGATCCACTCAGAGGACCAGCTGTCAAACTGTGCAGTGTGTGGAGCACGTTTCACCAGCCACGCCACATTCAACAGGTCAGGGTCGCCCTGGCTGGTGAGTGGGCTAGGGTACCCACAGAAAAGATTAGGTGGGTTGCCTTAAGTGACACAGGAATCATGTCTATGCCCTACTAAAGGCCAGCTGTGAACACCCACAATGACTGAGATTTACTGGATCCCTTCCTCCTTGCAGCTCCACATTACCTGCAAAAATCTCCACGAGCTGTGCTGCTAAAAGGGTGTTTCTTAGCTCTGTGAAGAAGTAGGATTCTTCAGAGCACTGAGACTCTTGTCACAGAACAATCGTTGCTCTCCTTGCTGATCAGTCCATCAGACAGGGTCTGTGCTGCCCAGATGAGTTCCTCATTTCCAAAGCAAGACTACAGGCAGAAACCAAAATGTTCCTTATTTGTGTCCTCCCTGGTGGAAGATTATTCACTGACTAGGGGAACAGGGAATGGAGAAATCCAGAGATGATGGGGAGTAGCAGCTTGCTGGTTAATTCCTGCCCTTGCACTCTTCCAACTCAGGTACTGCTCTGGGCTAACCCTGTTCCTACCCCTGTCTATGCTGTTGATTGGTTTTAGGTATTCAGATGTGTTTGTGGGCAGGGATGGCTTAGCACAGGCCTCTGTCATGGGCACTATTAGGGGTACTGTTCACTGCAGCCTCCCCGTCAGTCCGAGATGAGGTCCCTCCTGTCAGCACCAAGTCTCTGACACTCTGCACTTTCTGCTTTCCAGTGAGAAGCTGCCAGAAGTGCTCAGTGCAGATCGCCTGCCCGCACCCCAAAGTGAGGGCCCCTCCAGTGTCGAGGGGAAGGACGTTGCCTTTCACACCCCTGTGTATCCTGCGAGCATCCTCCTAGTGTGCAACAACTGCGCTGCGTATCGCAAGCTGCTGGAGGCACAGACACCTGGCATGCGAAAGTGGGCGCTTCGTCGGCAGAACGAGCCCCTGGAAGTGCGGCTGCAGCGTCTGGAGCGGGAGCGCACAGCCAAGAAGAGCCGGCGGGACAACGAGACTCCCGAGGAGCGGGAAGTGAGACGGATGCGGGATCGAGAAGCTAAGCGCCTGCAGCGCATGCAAGAGACAGATGAACAGCGGGCGCGACGGCTGCAGCGAGACCGGGAAGCCATGCGATTGAAACGTGCAAACGAGACCCCAGAGAAACGGCAGGCCCGGCTCATCCGGGAACGCGAGGCCAAGAGGCTGAAGCGGCGCCTGGAGAAAATGGACATGATGCTTCGGGCACAGTTTGGCCAGGACCCCTCTGCCATGGCAGCTTTGGCAGCTGAAATGAACTTCTTCCAGCTGCCAGTGAGCAACGTAGAGCTGGAGAGCCAACTGCTGGGCAAAATGACCTTTGAGGAGCAGAGCAACAGTACACTGCATTGAGCTGTGGCCAAAGACTACCGCCACTGCTGCGTCTGTCGCAGGCAAACTAGCAGGCTTCTATGCTCAGGAGGCTGTTGTGGGTCCCTGGCTAGCTCTCCCCCACAGATGGTTCCGACTTTCTCCTGAACACAGGAGGAGAACAGAGCTGAGAGATGTCTGCCAAAGTAGCCCTGGTGGAAGCAGATTCTGAGGATACAGGCTGCTGTGGGGGTCAGCCACAGCTTGTGAACAGTGGGAAAATAAATTAATGTTTCACATTTATTTAGTCCCCTTCTTTACCTTTTGTACTTTGTCCTGTTCTTGGACCCTTGCAGCATGGATGGGTTTAGGCTGCTGCAGTTTTGCTACAGGTGAAAAGCCTGCCTCACTGAAAAAGGAACTTATTTACAGCAGCGTAAGTAATGGAGCTGAGGACTTTGATAGTCCCATGCTCCTCCAGGAATACATACCTCACTGCTTGTGTCCATAAAAATTGAAGCAAAAAAGGATGCCATCTTCCTGCAAATGGCTGCGCACACCCTTTAACACTATTTCTATGTGCTTGTTTGCCGTAGTGTACTTGGAAAAACTAAGAGGAAGTAATTCCTGTTCTAAGATACCTCATATAGACAATAACAGAAAGGCTGACCAAGGTAAGCAAACAAGGAGCAGCTTGCCAGTTGATGAACAAGGTAATTTTCACTTAAACAGCATTTCAGGTTTGCAAGTGAGAGAGACACAGACATGCTGTAGAGAGTTTAGCAAAGGGCCCCAAAGGGACTGCAACATCTGTCCTCTGAGGAGAGGCTGCAAGAGCTGGGATTGCTCAGCCTGGAGAAAAGAATGGTTAGGGGGATCTTGCCCATGCCTAGAAATACCTGAAGGGAGCTGCAGAGAGGACAGAGCCTGTCATTTTTCAGTGACTTAGAAACTTGATTTTTTCCCTCTAGTTAGCTTGAAAAACTTTTGCTGCAACTCTTTTGAAGTCCTACTTAACTGCTTAAAATAGTTGCCTTTGAAGTGCACCATGCTGCATTTTTTCATGACATGAAACTAACCTTATAGACAGTCTTGTGGGCACTCACTACAAAAAGCTTTTAATCTTTTGAACCCTACACTCTTTAACATGCCACTGTAACAGCTTGTTTCCTCAGCTTAGAGAAGTTGTTTTATCTTCTCATCTGGATTTTCAGGAGCCATCCTTGCCTTGCTCTCTTTGGGAAAAGGCACCAGGTCTGGCAAGGATCTATTCAGTTCTATGTTACCTTCTCCATATCCTCTTTTGTTCTGTGAGCTGATCTCACTTTTATTCTTACCTCTGTTCATTTTCACACTCAAGCCAACAGTTTGCTCTTTGCAGCAATTGCTGTTACCCTACATTGTGTGTTTTGCTTGGCCAGCAGAGACATAGCTTTGCTGTGCTAACTGTACACTTTTTTGAGGTTGCTTTTACCACAACCTCCCTGGCACCTTATGATTATTCCAAGCAATATTTACTAACAAAACCATTGTATCAAAGGGGTTCAAGGAGATCACAGAAAAGCGAAAGTATTTGAATGCAGACTTAAAGCTTACAAGCTATCTGTCTGCCTTTACCTTGTGTTTGTCAGTTTCCAGATCACTGTGTAAGACCAGAGAACCCCCATTCAAACGATCACTGATGCCACAGACGAGCAAAAAGTCTCAAACACCAAAGGAAAAGCTATTGGTTTATATATAGATATATATAGATATAGATATATACTGTGTTTACAGAGTCAACGAGTTAAATGCAATATTCATAAGAGCATTAACAATAAAAATACAATCTGTGTGTAGCCAAGTACAGACTTAAAATGGTAAAACAGGAAAAAGGATCTCACCAAAAGTACAAATATACAGTACAAATTGATTTATTTAAAACAGTTACAAAAAAAGCACAACAAAATAGAGATTATCCTTAGAATTATTAATGCTTTGTTAAAGATCAGGTAGGAGGAATGGGGTGGGAGCAAGGTTGGAGGGGAGCACCTGACTAGTTCTAAGGCTTTAGATACAATGCGGTCGGTTACATGTTAATACAGCCATTACATAACTGGGATTATAGTTGAGGGATCAGCACTTATCTACAAAGACCTCCTTGCCTCAGGGCAGCCCAGCCAGTTCCCCCAGTGCCACATGCCTTGCTCTGCTTAGCATGCGCAGACCCTCCCCTGGCTCTAAGGTGCCACGAAAGCGAAAAGCGACCAGAACGTGCACGGCGCATTTGCAGGGTGGGGTGGCAGCAGCCTGGGACGTCGGGACAAGTCCTGTCCTCCATGGACAGATGTGAAGACCATGGAGGAGTCTTGACCATCGGCATTTTAAGCCCTACACGGAACATACCCTGGGCCAAACTCTGTACAGAATGTGCATTCGTAGCCATCTGAGCAGCTTCTGTAAAGTTTCAGGCCCGGGACAGCCTGAAAGGCAAAGAGCAGTTGTGAGTGACGCTAGGGAAAGGCACATGGACTGCTGTGGGCAGGAACTAGCATTTGGGCTACTCAAGCTGCTGTAGTTTCATTTAAAATATTTTTCTGAGTAACAAGGATCGTTAGTTCTCTACTGGGGAAAGTGACTTCAAGTGTGGGGTGGGGACAGGAGGGATGGGGACACTTAATGTGAAAAGTGCATTATACTTGCGCACCTGCTGGAAAGGAGAGGCAGAGGCGCTCCTGCAGCTTTCCTCCTTTCCAGACAGAGCTTCCTCTGCATAGTCTGGTAGTGATGAGCGCTCGTCACCTGGAGCAAGTCTTGTGTTCCTGGGGGAACAGTGTACACACGGCCTGGGAGCAGGCCTGGCCTCTGATGGGCAGCTGACCCAAGGAATGTTTCATGAGATGGGACAGATGGCTACAGACACCCGTTATTGCATCCTACAGACTCTTCCCACAGCCTCCGTGCGAGCTGGGTAAGACCAAGGCCAGGACGCCTCCTCCTTCAGGTAGGACAGACCGCAGCTCTCCCTCCCTTCACAATAGCAGCAGGAAAACAGTGTATTTCTGAGAAGCCTGTCACATCTCTGCCAGCAGAAAGGCCTGGATAACCAGCTCGTTCCATAACGTCTTCCTGGTTTTATCTCCCCCTATCCCTGTAAACCTAAGAAATAAATGCCTCCTCTGTGGGCTCTTTCACAGCCTTCCTGCCCACAGCAGAACCTGTCTCGCACACTCCCTGTCTCGAGAGAGCCTGAACACTCAACCCAACAGCCACCACTGGAGCTGAGCAACACAGTCCAACCCAGTAAAGAAAGATTCCAGTGATTATGAGTGCTGTTTGCTGGGCTAGAGGGCCTCCGGTACTCCCCTCCTACCCACAGTCCCTGGGGCAAGCGGCCAGATGCCCAAATTACTCTCAATGCCTCCTCCATGAGATGTGCTCCAAACCATTGCTTCCAGAGAACAGAAGAGCTGGCAGCTGAACCATGCTCAACAGTGGGACTCACAGGGAGCCTGGACAGAAGCCCCAAGGACAAACACACCCTGGCCTCTTCCACGGACCACAGAACCACTCAGCAGATGCATGGCCAAGCCAGCAGCCAAGGAAACACCAGGACGAGCACCCGCCCAACCCCCAGCTGCCCCAGGCAGAGCTGGTCTAGCCCCACGGCATCTTGCTTCATACACCAGCCTTTTCAGACCACCGCCCCACGCGGCCAAGACCTAGAAGCAGTGAGTACAGCGACACACGGGACATGAGGCAGGCTCTCCAAACCCTCTAAGACAGAGACTTCCATGTCTGAATGCGCACACCGGGGCTCTGCACCGTCCAGCTGCACAAACACTCTGAGCACACAACGTCCCTTCCGCACTCACTGGCCAAACCTCTGCAAGATCCCTTCCTCAGCTGCCTGCCACAGCTCTCAGTCCCTCTGCATGCGCCACACAAAGAACAGGCAAGAGAAGCCGGGCTCCTCTGTCTTCTGCTCTTGGCCACAGACCCTGGCTATCCTGAGCATTAAGCACTAACCAGCATCAGGCAAGGCCTTTGTGCAGGAGAGTTCGATGAACAGCGACTGCGGAACACACGTGGGAATGAGGCCGTGCACCTGGGCCCAGGCAAGGATGTTCCTGTGCCACGAAAAGGCAGCACCCCACAGCTGCCGCGTCGAAGGAGGCAGAATCTTCACACGACAGTGTCACTGTGACCTTGTGCATTTCCACATGCAGGTGATGAGACCACAAGCATTTTGTGATTCTGGGGAAGCTACGTGTGACACGGGCAGCATCCTCACCCTGGAGAAACCCTCATGAGGCACAAACACTGAAGGCATAAACAAAGCATATCTTAACTAAGGCCTGAAAATAAATTGTTCTCCCGGCGCAGGCATGTCAAAGGCAACAGAAATGGCTAGCGATTTGCTAGGAAATCATAATCAATGGCCTGGATGGAAGAACCCTTCTGGAGACTCTCTCGCTTGCAGAACACGTATGCACAAAGCCCCTGCCACACAGCCAACTGAAGCCAGTTGGTTACAGGACACGTTTCTGAAGAGTATTCAGACCAACCCTGAGACACCAGCACCGCAGAAGCTGACCAGGAGGGCAGCCACATCATCGAGAAGTGCTGACACACAAGCCATTCGGGGAAAGAGAGAAGCAGAGCCCTAGCAGTCCAGCATGCCTGGCAGAAAACTTCAGGAAGATGAGACAAGGGAGACAGAAAATGGTACACTAACATCAGGAGCATCATCAGGACTCTAGCAGGGATCGGCACGCTGAGAAGAAATCCTCAAAAGCCTGGTCCTAGCAGAGTGATGGGCACCGTAATACAGGGAATACTCAAATCCACGTTAAGTCAGTAAAGGCTCTTACCCTTGACAAAAGCCAGTGTCATAACACACCATCAGAGAGGGCAAATTAGTGTAACTGCAGGAGCCTTCACTCGAATGGAGTGTTATTTACCATAACGAGGTATTAATATCCATTTGTTAGATCTCACTGTGAAGAAGGCTACTCTTGATATTACTGTGTTGTTCTACAGAGGAACTCCAAAGTTCTGCGTTAGAACAACTAACAGAAAAACACCCAGAAATGCCCTACGATGCTGCGATCCCTAGAGTCCCTACATTACTCATGGAACTGTAATTAGCTGAAGCTTTGTACTTTGCCTGCACATGCACAAACGCTTGTTTCTTTAGAGTTTATTCAGAAAACTGCCTGCAGGGAATAATTAGCCATCCGTAAAGTTTTCTTCTGATGTAATTACAAAATAGTCTTGGTCTTCTCACAGTCGAAGGATGCGTTTCCATCCCTCACTAGAGAATGCTAAATATATCTGACTCCAGCTTTCAAAAAAAACAAAAACCAAACAAAACAAAACCTAGCCCCATTCACCCACAGGCTAAGCCTTAAAAGCCTTAAGCCCAAGAGATTTTGTTTTTAAGGTTATTAACGTGGGAAGGAATATTTGATTTGGTGACTAATATTACAATAATTAGGTGACAACAGAAATATTTCAAAGCAGGAAACTGACATCTCCCATCCCGTGCCCCATCCCAAGTGCTCAAGTTCCCTATTCACCTGTACCCAAACCCATCCTTTTGGTCCTTCCTCTTGAGTTTCTGTGATTCATGGAAATCTCTGTACATTCTTTGCAAGAAGAAAGAGCAGTTGGATTCAGTGGAAGAGACATTAAACAGAACCATCAGAGAAGCATCTGTGTCCTGCCCTCAAGAGCTCCATCGGTGAACGGTCCTTTTAAAGTGCATGTGTGAAGAAAGGGGATACTGGGAGTAGAGCCCCCTAAACTCCAGTGGGGACCCATCTCTCCCCATCATGAAAAAGGAGGAATAATATCTTCAGCAATTTTACTTTCTACCTTAAGCCACGTCTGCCCTTCCCATCTCTCCACCTTTCCTGAATGCTTACTTAGACCCTGCCCTGCAGGGTGTCAGTTGTTCAGGGAGGTGCAAGAAAGCCCCAGCCTCCAGATGTTCTCATCGCAAGCTCGTGAGCACGTCCCTTTTCTCTACCTCGGCTAGCCTGTTGCTGCTCCCTGAGGCACTGGAGTCCTCTCGATTCCCCAAGAGGAACTGGTCAGCCACTGAACTGGAATTAATCCAGTTCTGCAGGGCAGCCTTGCTGGTGAACCTGCCACAAAGCGTGTGCAATTTCTCCACCCAGTGAAGGTGAGGCTCACCCGGAGGGCATGCCCTAGCTCACAGCCTCAAAGGGATCACTTCCCTGCATTAGAACGCCCTTCGATAGACAGCTTGACCTCCTGGGGAATGAAAGAGGGACGGAGCAGAGAGGGCCGAGGCTCCTCTGCCTGCGTGCTGTATCTTTGGAAGCCTGGGGCTGCCCAGCTGTGCTGAGTGACAGTCTCAGGCTGAGAGGGTTCTGCGTGAGAGCTCTGAGCTGCACTTTCCCTTTCTGGCTGGCTCTTCCTTTCAGCAGCTCTGTCAGACGGTTCTCTGGACCCCTGAGCAGTTCTTTCAGATCTCTCCCTAGTAGATATCAACTGATCTGTGAGAGGGTAGTTAGCCTGAGAAGCAGAGTTGCCATTCATGCTCTGTAAACTGATTGATATGCAGACATCGCCCACTTGCAGCCTGTGACAGGGCAAAGCAAAGAGCTGAGCAGTCCGCCCCGGGCTACAGGAGGACCAGCCCTGGCCATAGACAAAGAAGGGATGCTCTGGGGGCACATCGATGCTCACTTTACTTTGTTGCTCCCCAACCACAAAATGCAACATGACAAGCCCAGGCCACTGGCTTTCCTGAATATCCACCACGGTGCTGGAATCGATCTTCAGGCCCCCGCTCACCTCTGCACTGCGAACAAAGTCTTGAGTCTGCAGGTCCTCTACCCGCTTCAGCTCTCCTGTAGCCAGCTGGATGATGGCTCCTTTCATGAAGTGGGAGGGCAAGTGTGAGGAGCTGGGTGGCTGCAGCTGTGCCGGGTCCTTTTCAAGCACACTTCCTCGAGCCTGCACGTCTGGACTCTGCCTTACCAGGGTTTCTGAAGCAGAAGACCTGATGGGCTCAGATCCAACGGGAACCAGTACTGGCTTGCCGTTGGCTATCACCATTCCTTTGGTTAATTGTCTTTGTCTAACCATCTCTTCAGGGGATACAACATACGGACTCCTGGACTGGCTCTTCCCAGCAGCGGCCCTTTCCACCGTGTTCCTCAAAATGTCCTTTGACTCCCCCTGCTGATCAGAGATACTATGGCAAAGGTTTAAAGGGCTTGGGTCATCTTTCCTCTGGGCTGCCAGAACATGATAATCCTGAGATGCCAACACCCCTACCACCCTCTGGACCTCCAGGTCAGTGTCTGGGGTGTTTCTGTGAGCTGGCACAGAGACCTCTGTTCTCAACGTCTGGTAACCTGAAAGAAACTGTCCATCAACCACACATCCCACTGCAGCCCCTGGCAGACAGTCTTCGGCTTTACTGCTGCCAGAATCCACAGCCTCACTGGTCCTCCTCACCACGTTGTGCTCCAGATGTCTCTGTCCACCGTTGGCAGCAGCTACCTCTGAACTCAGCTGACTGTCTTGCTGAGAAGAATCTGGGCTTCCACCTGCTGTGGGCGTCTCATATGCCGAGTACCCTGGTGGGAGGCGGGACATCTGATAATAAACAGGAATTCTACCTAGCGTAGTATCTAGTGGCTGGGTCCCAGCATGGTGCTGCATCTGGCCCGAGGGAGAGACCGCAGAAGCAGATTTGTTGAAGGTGTGGGTAGGAGAGGTAGTCTGGGGGGAAGGAGCGGCTTCTTCCGTGAAGAGAGAGGCATATGGCACAAAGTGGGGGACGTGAGAGGCGGCGAGGTTGGTGGAAGGAGACAGGAGAGGACTAGGCAGGAAGCCGGGAGGGACAGCGTAGGGCACCGTGTAATGCGAGCCGATGAGCTGCAGGGACGTCGGCGGGATCTGCGCGTAGTGGATGGGCGGGTAGGGCACCCCCGGGTGCTGGATTATCGGCGAGGTCACGTTGAAGGCCGGGGTCAGGGGGCTCACGTTCACCACGGGGTGCAGGGCCGTGGGGGAGAAGGTGGCGGGCGGCACCGCCACCTTGTAGAGCATCCCGTACTGGTCCACCGTCAGCCCCGCCACCGCCTCCGCGGCCTCCCCGGGGCCGTAGCGCAGGGCCGCGGGGCCCGGCCCCGCCGTCCGGGCCCACTCGGGGCCCTCGCCCGAGGCCTGGGCGCCCCCCGCCCGCGCCGCCTCCGTGCCGCTGCTGGCGGCCGGCAGCTCCCGCTTCTTGGGCGGGAGGCGCTCCTGGCTGCGCTCGTGGCCCGCTCTCATGGCGCCCCGCGGAGTCCCGGCAGCCGCGGCCGCGACGCTCGTTCATGGGGGCGCCCGCAGGGGCTGCCGCACGCCGGCTCCCGGATCCCCGCCGCCGGCCGCCGCCGCCTCACCTGCACCGGGAACAGAGGGAGCCGTGAGCCCGGGGGCCGGGGCCGCGCGGGGGGAGCCCCGAGCCGCGGGGACGGGGCCAGACCCGGGCCCCGGGCCCCGGAGCCGCGAGCCCCCGCCCCGCTCGGCGGCCCCGGCCCCGGCCGCCCCGCGCCCTGCCCCGCTCCGCCCCGCCGGGCCCGAGGCGCCGCGGCCGCGCCCCGCCTCCGCCGGCCCGCCCGGCGCCCGCCGCGCCTCACCCGCCGCCATCGCCCGGCTCCTGCTCCGCGACCCCCATCGGCCCCGCGGCCGCCTCCGGCCCGGCCCGGCCCGGCCCCGCCCCGCGCCGCGGCGCGCAGCGATGACGGGGGGAGGCCGCGCGCCGGAAGCGCCTCAGCGCCGGGGCCGCCCGCAGCGCCCGTTGCCGCGGCGACGGCTGGAGGCGAGGCGGGGCGGGGGAGCCCTGCGCGGGGCCGGGAGCTGCGGGCGGCCCCAGAGCGGAGCGGGCGCTGCCGAGGCGACCTCGCTGCTGCGGGGGGCAGCGGCTGGGCGCCCCCTGCCCGGCCTCGGCTGCGGGGAGCCGGCGGCTCCTCACCGGGCGCCCTGCGGCCGATCCCCGCCGAACCCAGAGCAGGCGGCAGCCGGGCCCAAGCCGCTCCCGGGCCCCGCCGCCACCCCGGGCCGGCTCCAGCGGGCCGTGCCCCGGCCGGCTCGGAGCGCTCCTCCCCGCCCCTCCCCGCCCCTCCGGCTGCCGCGCGCGGCTTCGGTAACCTGGGCCCGCGGGGGGCGAGCCGCCGGCAGCTGTCCGGGCCCCCGGCCCCACCCGCTCCCGCCGCGGGCGGCCCCGGCAACCGCCCCCCACCCCCCGCCCCCCCGTGCGGCGAGGCGCCGCGGAACCCAGTCTGCGGGCGGCGCGACCCGCCCGGCCGCACCTCGGGGCAGCGCTCGGCGCGGGGCCCGCCCCCCGCGTGACGTCATCAGTGACTGCCACGGCGCAACGCAGCGCCGCTCGCGGGTCCGGCACGCGTGCGCTTCCGCCGAGGAAAGTAGTGCGGGACGCCTCCCCCCCGCCCCGCCGCCGCCCGTCTCGTGCCGCCCCGGCGCCTTTCCCGCCGCGGAGGCCGCGGCCGCGCCCCCAGCCTGGCGCCGGTCGCGGCCGGGAGGCCGAGGGGAGCGTGCCGGCGCGCGGATCCCTCCGCCTGCCGTATCGGTGCTGAGGCCGCGCCGCCGCCATTTTGAATGCCCGGCTCCTGCCGCTGCCGCTTCCTCCGCTGCAGGCACCGGCCCGGTGAGTGGGGCCGCGCCGCCCGCCCCGCGCCCCTCCTCGCCGCGCCCCGCGGCAGCCCGGGCACCGCGCGTGCCGCCGCCGGGCCTCGCGGCGCTGCCCCCGGGTCGCTCCGCGGCCTCCCGGGGCCGCCCGCGGGAGGAGGCCGCCCGCTGCCCTCCCGCCGCCTCCTCCGGCGGGGGGCCCGGCCGCCCGGCCGCCCGCGGCCCCTGTCCCTGCCCGGCGCTGCCGGCCCCGCTCCGCTCCGGCCCCGGACCCTCGGGGCCGGCTCCCGCGGCCGAGGGGCGCGTCTGCGGCGGGCTCGGGCCTTCGGCCGCTGGCGAGACGCGGCCGGCAGGGCTGTGCCCGCCGCCCCGGCCCTGCTCCGGGGGCCCGGTGACTCGCGGGGAGCGCAGGGCCCGCCGCCGGAGTGGTGGCAGGAGGAAGCGTTGCCTCGCCTCGTTGGCGCCGGGGGGCCTCGGCGTCCGACAAGTGGTTTGTGCGTTTGCATCCGCCTTGCCTTGGCGTTTCATTGCCTGTGCTGCGCAGCTGCCCGCAGCGTTACGGGGAGGCCGTGATTCTTACGGGGTCTGCGCGCTGTTGTGCGGATGCGTGGATTTTCCTGGAGGCAGAAGTCTTTGGTTTCCAGCCAAAAGCGTTTTCAGTAAATTTCAGCTTTGGGTCTGCGTTAGAGTTGTCTACCGTTACTCAGAAATCAGCCCGAGGACAGTTTCAAGTCCCATTCTCGAGGCTGGAGTTCTCTCTTTTTCTCGTCTCGCAAACTGTGAGACAAACTATGACTTTTTCTAATGGTAGGCATTGTTTTGAAAGTTTGTGAATGAAACGTTTGTATGTTTTGTTATGTGGTAAGCGATGCTTTTAAATGCCTAGTGATCTACTTTAGTTTCCGATGCTTGAAGCCTGAATGGAAAGGCATGGGGTTCCAGGGGAACCCCTTTGGAGGGGTGGCATTTCTGGTGCAATACCTGAAAGTGCATTTGATGCATAATAGCTTAAACAAAGTAAAATATACACATATTTTTTGCTGCATAGAACTCCTTGCATCTTGCATTTAAAATTACACATTGAGTTGTTTAGGTTTTTTTCATTTTTTTTTTCCTCAGGTTCTTATTCTACTTAATAGTGTATATCTGTGTTTTTTTTTATGCCCTTTTACTTTTTTTTTTTCATCCTTTCTCTAAACTATACTCACTGTTTTTTCCTTTGTTTATCTGCATGTGCCGTTTTACTACCATTTTTTTTTCCCTTTTGCATACTTCGTTTTTTGGCACGTGATTTGAAAACTTTATTGGATATGTGAGAGCTGAATAAAGGCAAGAGACTTTTTTTGAGACAGATTGCAGTGTGATCCCCTCGTTTCTTCCATGATGAGAGAAGGAGGAGAAGGTATTTAAATTCCCGTGAGTTGAGAAGGGGAAAGAAAGTCTGCGTTGTGAGGGAGTCAGCTCTCAGGTTCCCTCCTTTTTTGATAGAGGAGCGGTCTCTTCCTTTGTTCCTGTGACTGCAAATCTGACCTTCTTTTCTAATGGCGCTCTGATAAGAGTAGAGAGGTCCTTCAGTAGGCTTGTTTGCAGTGTCCTGGCCAACGAGTCAAGGAGGTTAATGTTCCGATTTTTGATAGCTTCTTTGCATACAGACTTCTGAATTCTCATCGTTGTAAGCTAATGAGATCAGCAAGTTTATTTGTGGAATAAAACGGTTGTCAACAGCAGCAGAGGAACTGAAGATGTCTGTTCTCAGGCATGCAGACAGACTGTGCACTAATTAATGCAGTTCGGATTTGGAAAGTTGCCTTTCAAAGTATAAAGGCTAATAAAAATTTTAATTGCTTCTGAAGTTGCTCATATTCAGTAAAGTGCCTCTTTTGCATTAATATTTTTATTTTTGAGTTGGCAGTGTGTATAACTTGAGACTGTTTCAGAGACAGACTGTTTGATTTTTTTGGTTTACCAAAAGGGCAAACTCTTCTGACTGAAAGTGATATTAATTTGTTCTAGATGATACTCAGGTGTTTTCTGAGGAAAACAATCTGGTCTATTGCGGTAGTAGCGTTTCTTTATTTGATGAGAGCTTTGGAGTCAGTAAGTGAATATATGATGAGGGTGTTACTCAAAAAAAGAAGGTGAGTGCAAGCAAATCTCTGCTAATATTGCTACTAGTAGTAAGGTTAGCCTCTGTCTGATGTTTGGAAGAGATGCTGTAGGTAAAATACAAGATAAGAACTTCTAGGACACGGCCAAAGTTACCTGCTGCAAAGTTGTATTAATGAATGGAAAAAACGTGGTGTATCATTTTTCATTAGGCTTTATACCAAGACAAAGCAAGATGTGTGTTTTTGTCGCAAGGTAGTAGCAAGCAGGTATGTTTTTTTTGTTGTTTTTTTTATTATTTTAACTCTGCAAGGAAATAAAATAACCAGATTGCTTAAAGATAAAAACAAGAATCTAGAAGCAGCTAAGAAATACAAAGATGTAGCATATGTAGGTCAGAGGTGATGGAAGGATGAAAACAGAAATCTGAAATAAAAAATCTTGTCTATCATGCTCATCAGCTATGTAGATGATTTAACTCTTCTTCCAATGCTTCGTTAATTCTGTCCTTAAGAAAACATTTTCTATTCGTTAAGTGTTAGAGGCTAATATTTGTAATGGTAGAAAGCTCAGTGCATCCTTTTAAGCCAGTTCAGGAATTGTGCGGGTTGGTGTATATGTACCATTGTGCAGGAATGGGAGCTTCATCGGAAGTGTTTTCCTAGTCTTACTAAATTCTGTTGTTGGCTGTAGGTGCAGGAAACAAGAGAAGTAGTGCTGTGTTCAGCCTGGTGAGTTATAGGATCCTTTCAAAGTGTAGGTCTCTTCTGTCACTGTCCTCTCCTGCCCCCCGCCTCTGTTACACTCACAATACGCTTCCTGTTCTTTAAATGCACCTGGACATAGAACAGTCACTGCCCCCTCAAACTGCATTTAAGCTCTTGTTTTTAAGGCATATTTTGCATACTTGACTTTTTTTTTTTTTTCTCCAAGCTATCTTTCTACAGTGCAAAGTAATGCTGATGCCTTGTGTTATCATATTGTATCAAACCACCCTCTGCCTTAATTTATTACTGCTTTCCCGATGTTGCTTATTTTTGACTTATTAGTTCCCTCCATTTTATTAAATAGCTTTTTCTCAAGAGAGATTATTTTCCCCTTTAAATGTTGTATGGTTGGCTGCTTATCTCTTAACTCTCGTGTTGCCTTTGCCCTTAGTGATGTTGACAGTGCTGCTTGGTTAGGTGTTTTAATGTTTTCCATATAAATATTGATAACACTAAACTATACAGCAATCAACCCCCTCTCCCAGCTTGATCTCTACTTGTAGTGTTTAATTCTGTTTTTACTGTCAGTGTGTGTGTGTGCTTTTTTGCTTTAAGTATCTTGTAGTAGTGTGAAGCCTGCTCGTAGTGCTGTGGAGTTCAGGCTATCGGGATTTTGTGGATAACCATTGCAGTTATTCCCTTCATACAGTCTAGATATATCTTATGCTTTCTTTTTGTGTTCAGGAGGCTTGATGCAGTTCTACTGAAGCAAGAAGGGGAATTCTGTTACTGATTTCAGTTGGAGTTGGGTCAGGCTTTAATGATGTAACTTCCTAAAAGCTGTTTGGTTTGAGAGGGTTGTGTGTTTTTTTTTTTTTTGTTTTTAGGAGTGTGATTGCTTATAGATGAGTTGGGACAGAGCAACTTATTATGAATTTTTTAGAGCCGTTTGAAAATGTATGCTTCTACAGTCTTGGGCTGCTGTTTAGGATGAACCAAGCTCAGAAATACTCAGTTATAGATTTTCCTGTAAATTGTATGCACCTTATTTGAATTGAAAATTTAGGCTATTTTCCCCAAACAGTAGAGCCATTCTATAAATAATTCAATGAGCCTCAATGGGTTTAATGTCTTTGTTTCCAGAATTCAAGGTGAAATAACAACGGAATTTAAAAACATGTCTGATATTTTGTCCTAAATACGCTCTTAAGTGGTGGAGTGTGGTGTGTTTTGTTTTTGTTTTTAAGACATAGGCTAACATTTCTGAATGGATTACACTGGAGCAGGTCTCAACTCAATTGCATGTTTAAGTACCCTAAATCTTTATGCTGCAGTTCCTGATAGCTGAATGTAGCTTGACTGAAGCACTCGAGCATTTTACATGTGGGACTTCGGTTGTATCGTGTGCTGCTTGCAAATATAAAAGGTTATTTGGTGAACAGTTGTATTTTAATGTTACTGTATTCTCAGGGAGGTTTTTATCGAGGTTTTATACTTAAATACTTTTGGAATAATGGCTTGTTAAATAAAATCTTCAAATTTTACACAACACAAACTTAACTAGTAAAAGACTACGAGATGGGAGAAAATAGCTGTTTAGAGATATAATTTAGACTAAAACTAAATGTTTTTAATACAGTATGATTTTTGTTTTCCTGGTTAACAATTTCTTTTTGCTTTTGGATAATATACTAAGAATAAGTTGCATGAAGAAAGAATACCTTCTTCATTAGTTTGTTCAGGGGAAGAACTCATGAGTTGGAGAGGGAGGAGAATCCCTGAGTTAATACCTTTTATAAGATGCAGAGAGCAGGAAAAAAAATGTTTCAAGGAATCTAGGCACCAACCACCTAACCATTGGAGCTAATTGAGTTAAGCGTCTAACTTTTTCTTGGTAGTAGGCTATACTAAAGACTAATGCCTTTAAAATAAGAAGGATAAAGCAGACTTGATGAGGTAGAAACATTTTGTTGATCATACCAGATATTGTGAACTTAACTGCTAGGTTTTTTTCCAGGTATTCAGGGACCAGCCCTGATTTCTAGAGCCTGTAGGTAGCAAAGAAATGGCCAAAGAGTACTGCTACTGTAAAAAAAAAAAAAAAAAAAAAAAAAAAAAAAAAGAGGAAAAATGAGATTGCTTTTAAAAATTGCATTGTCATTTATGTTGATATGAAAGAATAAAAACATGTTCCAGTACCAGGGGAAAAATGTTAGCTAATCCTGAAAAACAAGACCTGCTACTCTGAAGGAAGTTCTAAGCTGTGTTTAACCAGCTAAAATTATACTTCAGGTTTGCTGTTACCACATGATATGGTTTCCTCTCTGTTAGTCATCTAGTGCAATAAAATGCATTTTTGTAATATAGAGCTCTGTAAAATCTCATTGTTCATGGCAGTTTATTTGATAGCTTTGTAGTTGTCACCTCAAGCTGATTTACCTTAACCCTTTGCATGGTTCATAGTGTGAATTTCAAGATTTTAATTTCAAGAAAAATGATATAGTCAAAATTGGTAGATTGCTTCTTACGTATTTTAGTTCTTCTAAGTTATATTGTTTAATCCTATTTATATTTTGATTTTGTAAATTGTCAGTATTCTTTTTGTTTTAGCTCTCATCAATAAACAGGTTACTAACGTATGCCCCTACTTCCTTCCTTTAGTGAAATCTGTATGTCAAGTCCCAGTGGAATTTTGATGCTGTAAGGTTCCACTGCCTTGGCAGGGCCATGGTATGGTTATGCTGCGTGTCATCCATACTACATATGATCAGGGAAATCAAAACTATTTAGCAATAAATCGATTTGGGAGGCTTGTTGGAGTCCTTTTTCACTCTTTGTGCTTTCTATTATGCTGCTGCTTCCTCGAGTGCTAGCTATGTAACCATGGAGCCCAGGAGGCCCCATGCCTACCTAGCTGTTATTGCTTGTCACTATGCTCAGGTTCTAGTCCCGGATTGCTTGGCAGCGTGTATGTGGAAAAATGTTTGTTTCCTATTGTTCTGCAACCTCTCACAATCCTGGAAAACTAATATACAAATAATGCTCGGAGGTGATTTGACTAAAGGGAGAGGACGTTTATGTACGCTTCTTGAAAGGAACAAAAAAAGGGAGCCAGAGCAATCCTCTCTCTCTCTCTCTCTCTCTCTCTCTCTCTCTCTCTCTCTGTGTTGTGTTTCTTTTGTCTCCTTACCTGTGTGCCTGAGAGTGCATGCTGATTAGATATATATCATGCGAAGTAGTTGCTATCTTGTGTGAATTAGGTGTTTTCCATCCTGGGGGAATATCCATGTAACCTTGTTGCTTCATTCTAGCTCTTCTGATTATTTTTTTTTCCATCAAGCCTGCAAAATATGTTCTAATGTTTTGCAGTCATGCTTCTTACTACATTCAAGTCCTAGCATTGTGGGCTTAACTATTAAGTTACAGCCTGTCCCTTGGATAGGAGTTATCCAGAGGAATTTGGGATTGTACAGAAATTGTTGGTGACTTACTGGGTCACCATTCTGAGTACAAAAGCATGTATGGTCCTCAAAAAGCTAAATGAGTCTGGGGAGAAGGGACAGAAACTGAATCCGAATGACATTTTGTCAGTCTTATGATACCTGCACAAAACTTGGTTTGTTGGTTCAGAGGACTTGGATTTAGGATGATTAGCTTTTCTGGCCCTGCAAGCTATGGATCTTTACTTGCTGACCAAGGGGCATGTGTTGCTCATCTTTGAGTGCTGGAAGAGATGAACGGGCAGGACATTAAAGTTGCTGCTTAGACATCCCTATTTCTTTCGTTCAGCAGTTAATGAGATACTGAGGAGATGCGCTGCTTCTCCCATCAGTTATTAAGATGTTGAGGAGACGCCCTCTCTCTGTTACCTCCCTTACGCACCTGCTGCTTCCTGTACTGAGACAGGAAACTGGGTTAGATCTGTTTCATGACTTACCTGGCATGGTTGGCTCTTGTTCTCTGCCATCTCTCCTTCATGCCCTGTTCTGCATCAATAGAGGACAACACATATTTGATTGTGCAGCCTGTTAGTAAGCTTCACCATGTTGCTTAAACTGTTTGGGTGTATGCACACTGTGTCGTGTATACGGTCATGCTTAGTAGAAATTCAGCAGGAATTACCCAAGGTGTGTCACATTGAAGGTTAGCATTATAATAGGCTTTGAAATAGTTGATAATGGTAAATATTAATCTGTTCTGGAATACTTCTGAATTTAAGTATTCTCATGTCCTAAATCTCTTCACGACTGCAGTAACTGCTGTATGCACTTGCCAGAAATTTCTGAAACTTAGATGAGATTTCCAGTTTATTGGCATGCAAAAGAATCTTAGATTTACAGTTGAGGGTGGAAAACAAAATGTCTGTTGTGAGAATTTCTTGGTAGCAAGAAAAGCCTTTCTTATGGGGAGGGAGGAGGAGGCCGACCTGTTACATCGCATGGCAATTACTATGCATTGAAATGTTTAAAAAAAAAAAAAGCGCGCACAAAAAAGTAGCTCAACCCCCAAAGAGTAAGAATGTGAAGTGATTCTCTCTTGTGAGAGAGAGAATTTTTTGTAGATGGGAGTGTGAAAAAAACTTTTTTTCTTTTTATGGAAAAAAATGAACGATATATTTAAAAAATGCTAAATTATTGATTAAAAAAGGAGTATGGTTGTGAAGTTGTGGCATAAATACAGAAGTTCTTAATGTTGGAAAATTAATTGTAGCTTTGTCTTTTGCCCTTCATGCTGTCCTCCTTGCGAGCACTTCTCAATCACTCTCTCCTTATCAGGCAGGATGTGTGTGAGAGAGAGAGAATTGCTCTTAGGAAACAGCTCGGATTGGACTGTGTCTGTACTAACAGCATATTAGTATGACACAATCAGATGAGAAAAGGAGGTAACCTTTTAATTGGCTATAATCTGAGTAAAACTCTTATTCTTCATTGCTTTGCTTTCTGAAATGCTGGTTCATTCTTTTACTGCTGTTGTGGGGAGGAAAAATAATCTTTACAGTGTGGTATGTTGATTGTTTACGTGAGGGCATTTGTAAGTACAGGTTATACATTTCTTTCAGTGAATGGATGATGACAGAGTGACATCATACCAGATTGCCACTGTTTGATTTCATTTTCTCTGCTGCTTCAGAGAGGTATGAAGTCCTGCCTTAGATTGGTGAAGGATTCAAAATAAAGGTTCTTATAAAGGTCTGCTTTGGAAGTGTGGTATCTTTACTCGGTGCTGTTCCATTGACTTAAGTGATTCTGGCTGTCTGTTGTTTTACTTTGACATAAAGAGCCAGACTGACAGCGATGTGCTGAAGCCCTCCACAGATGTGCCTACCACAGGTGTTGGTTGGGCACAGGCAAGAAAACAGCACTGCCGGTAACAAGTCACAGGCAGGGCAAACCAGTGTTGCGCAATTTATAAGCCCTTCAAATGTAATGTGAAAGCAACAGGACCTGTGATATCAAGGTAAAGTAATACCAAGCTTAATTTTGTTTGCAGACCATATGATAGGGTTTCAGAAAGTTTGCAAAGAAGTCTCTACTTAAAGCTAACAAGCAAAATGCCCGTGATTGTAACCTGTACTAGCCGTTGCCTGTATTCTCAGGAACGGGAGTTTAAGATCTAAAGCCTCATCATGGGTCTGTGCTTCAGTTGTGTTGCTTACTGCAGGAGGGAACGTTTCATCTCTTCCCTGCTCCATCTCAGATCTCCCATTGCTGTGTGTTCCCATTGCCTTGTGTCAGCACAAGTCAAACTGTTTTGTTCAAAGACCGCTTCTGTTGAAAGGAAAATAACAAGCTGTTTTAGATGCACAAGTTGCCTTATCTGGCATGCCATGTCCCAGGAAAGCTGCTGGTAGAAGGATGGAAGGAGTGGAATTGAGCTCCTCTTTCAGCATAAGCCTGCTCATAAGTCATCTTCACAATTACGAAACTACTACCTGTAGACTGCAGAGGAATGTGCCTGCAGTAGTGCTTTTATTTTTTATTACTTTCTCCCTGGTTTTCTAACAAAAGCATGGCATGTCAAAATATCTGAGAGGTATATTGAGGAGTGAGGGTGGGGGTAGGAGGTGAATCCAGGCTTAAAAATGATGGACTCTAACAAGAGTGTTGCCACCCAGGAAAGAGATTTGGGGCTTTATTAAACCAGTACATGAAAAACACCTGCCGAGCACTTTGTAGCAACCACAACCTCAAACCAAGTGTTACACATCACTAGGGGAAAATAAGAGAGAGCAAAGTAGATGACATTTTATGCAAATAAATATGATGGCATAGCTACCTCTGAAAGGTGCAGCACCATTGAACATAGTTTTAAAGTTTGACTTTCATTTGAAAGTAATTCTTGTCTTGAAGAACATTCAAGAGAATAAATTGTTCTCTAGGTCAGATGGCACCATCACTATTGCATATGGTGAAATGAAACTACTTGAAGTTCGTGTAGAATATGTCTGTCTCCTGCAGTCTCCTTCATACAGTGACAGGCTTGTTTTAGAAAGTATTGTTCTGGCTGTTGCCTAATAAAGGGACAGTGTCAACTTGATTCCGAAATACATCCACACCGATAGGATTGCTCTTCCATCAGCTTTTTCTGCTGCATTCCACCACTCAAAGTATTAAGTGTGCAAGTCCATAGGACTTTTGAAGCCTGGCTATTTGAAACACCTATCTGAAATCTTGTGTAAGTTAATAAATAGTATTGCTTTTTGTAGAGAATTTCTGTCCCAAGTTGTCACAATTTTTGTGATTAATCCTCTGAGCCTGACATCCCTGGGGAGAGTAAGAAGATGTGAACATGGGAGCATACCTTGCATACCATTTCTGCCTGTTTCAGATCAGAAGTCATTTTTATGTTCACTTGATAGCTAGTTCAAAACATTGCGAGAATGTATGTTCCTGGAAGGTGCCATAAATTCTTATGTTTTTCAAGTTTACTTTTAACCATACTGCTGAAGCAGCATGTATTTTCTTAATTCTTTTGTTTATATAATTGTAGGGGAAGAAGGAAAACCTTATGTTAAACTATGAGACAATTATTAAGTCATCAGATACAGTAGAAGAAGGCTTATGGATATCTTTCTTTCTCCTCCCAGAGGATGCCAGCCCCCATCAGACTGCGGGAGCTGATCCGGACCATCCGGACAGCAAGAACCCAGGCAGAAGAGCGTGAGATGATTCAAAAGGAGTGTGCTGCTATCCGATCATCCTTCCGAGAGGAAGATAACACGTACCGATGCAGAAATGTGGCAAAGCTGCTGTATATGCACATGCTGGGATACCCTGCACATTTCGGACAGGTAGGTTAGTCTTTGATGCTTGCTGTGCTATGTGCCTAGACTGGAATGCTTTATGTATTTTGGGTACATGGACTAAATTGGAGTATTCCTAGCTGCAGTTTTGCTTTGAGATGTTTTGATGTTTGTTTTCACTCACATTTTGAATCTGTGTTAGTTAGTTTTGACTGTTATAGACTTTTGCTGTTTGGAACCTGTTCTTACGTATTTTGTTAAGGAACTTAGGGTTGGTCTGACTTTGCCATGCTGTGCGCTTCTCATTGCCCATGTTTCTGCAGAGCAGTAGTTCTTAAACCATAGTCCAGTATGGCTATTTGTAGATGGGTTCAAAATGGCACGTCAAAATTCTGTCTCTGGAAATTACCAGATGCTTCCAAGGTGTTTCTGTACTGTTCTACTTCTAAAATAATCTGTTCTAGGAAGATAATAGCTGGTCTGCCAGAAATAAGAAATTGGTGTTCCTTATTCCCATCTTACTGAAGTGACTTGGAGAAAACCAGTATGGGCTTTCCTACTCTCTTGGCTTATTTTTGACACGGTTTCTCAGTCAGATTTTGAAAAAGCGAGACAGGAAGATGGAATTCTTGAACTATTGTTCAAAAATGTTCTTCAGGTTGAACTTTGCTTAGTCTTTGGGGCATAGTCCATTTTTCTTAGAAGTTGGTAAGCATCCTGTTAGTCATAGCTCGATGGAAGGCCTAGGTTAGACTAAGTAAGAAGGCAGTCAAATTGCAGATTGCTGTAGTCCTTAAAGTACCTTCATGTTCTCAGTCTACACATTCGCGATTGGATTGACTGATCCATGTCTCTCACTAATGCAATGGACTCAAACCACAGAAATCAAATTTCAAATTGTTAAAGAGCAAGCCTGGGCTGCGCTTTGAGTTTAAGATGAGTTCTCTTACTATATATCATTGGATTCTTCCCACAGAATAAAGAGTTGTTGTGTCAGAGCAAGTGAATTATCCTGTTCTTAGTATTACACATGGCAGGGTTCCCTGGTCTAAGAGAGAAACTTCCTGTCAACAATGTTAAGAAACTAAGAGCTCCAATAATAATAAAAATACAGATAAGCATCATCAATAATTTTTACACTGTCAGTTTTTAGGAGTATATTTAAATTTTATTTTAATTATTTTGCATTGTTACTCAATTCTTTAATCCTGTGTGTGGACGATTAGTGATTCTTCAATTTCTGCTTTGTTGGTAATGGTAAATTACCTCTTTGGTCTCAGTGGAGACAGGTTATATTTTTTATTGCTGGTGTTGCTACATCTCAAACATTTATGCCGACTGTTCTGGGGACAGAATCATCCATTCTATAGCCTTGTTTCTCATACAGTTTGTAATTTGCACTTTCAGGAAGTTATAGGGCCCAAGGCCGAGAACATGTCCTCGGTGCTTATAACTGGAAGGAATCTCTCAAAGTACTGATGTTGTGTAGGTGGAGTATATGATCTCCGTTCTTTCTCAATAGCAAGAAGTTTGACTGGGCAGGGGAGATGTTGAAGGCAGATGCTGTTCCAGCAGTAGCATCTTGTAGATAGTCCAGCATTATAGACAGGAAGTTTCTGAGAGTGACGGGATAAATGAGTAGGAAATATGTTTTGATGAAAAACAGGAGAGGCACAGACTGTTAGACCCATGTGTGTCTTAAAGATGAAGCCAGACATCTTGACTTCAGCTAGCGTGATGGTTTTACTCAGCTTTGCATGTTGTTATTATTGCATGACAGTTTTGCATGTTATCTAAGGAATCTCCTTTATGCTTTTGAACACAGGTGGCATATTTCTATGTGGCAAAAGGGAAGCTTGTAGGACTGCAATGCATGATTTTAGTTAAACCTTAGGGGTTCAGATAGTGGTTATGGAACAGCATAAAAACTGAACTATCTCTGACTGTATCCAAGGTTTACCTAGCTAGCTACTTAGTTACAGCTTATAATCATCAAATTTGTTTTTGACAGCTTAACAGAGCATTGATCCTCTCTCTGGTGGGCAGATATATCCATTGAAGTGCTAAAAATTTCCACTGCATATGAAACATGAACCATCCTCTGGATTTCCAGAACTTTATTGTTTTGTTTTTAATTATTTATTTATATTTATATTTCTTTAATTGATGGATTTCTTGTCTCTAAACGTGTTATTTTTCACTTTTGTGCTCTGACCCCACTTGTCTGGTATATCTGAGGTCATGGAAGGTCATTAATGTCTGGCTACTTCAAGATACAGGACCTGCTACTGACTTTGTTGCTGCCTTGCTGGGAAGTCATTCAACCTTTTTTTTTTGTTTGTTTTCCATATCACCAAAATGAGAATAAAATGTAATTTTTAAAATGTATTATCAGAGACCTAAATCGGTAAACATCAAACTTTCTCCTCTAGCTGAGTAGTAGTTTAAGCTAATTCTTTTTCTTTTTTTTTCTTCCAGTTGGAGTGCCTCAAGCTCATTGCCTCTCAGAAATTCACAGACAAGCGCATTGGGTATTTAGGTGCCATGTTGCTGCTGGATGAGAGACAGGATGTCCATCTTCTTATGACCAATTGCATCAAGAAGTAAGGGTACCAGCTCTCTCTCCATCAACACATGCTTTGAGGCTTCAGAATCTGAAAGTACACTCCTGATATTTTGAGTACTTAGTTTTTGTCCCTTGTGTTACAAAACTGGTGCCTTCAATCTATTGTATACTGTTGACTGTAAAAGATTGTTCTAGTATTGTACTGAATTGGATGATTCCCTCTAGGTTCCTTAGAGGGAAGAGAATACAAACTTGCCTTGGTCGTGAAGAGGTACATACGGCAAACCATACTTGATGTAGCTACCGTTTTAGAATGGTAATACATGTTACTCTTGAGGTCATCTTAAAACAAGTAAGATTTGGAATATGTAATCACAATAAGCTGTTTGGCCAGTGCAGACAACCTCGTGTTTTAAAGAAGTCTCTTCCATGTCTGTAAACTTAATTAATTATCTCCCAGTTTGCAGTAGGAAAGAGTCAGACAAACAGCTAGTAGTGTAGCATAACTGAAGGTCCCCACAGCTCTTATATACTGATTTGATTTTTTTATAATGCTACTAAAACATTATGTACAAGACTGGCCATCCAGTGTTACGAAATCATATCTGTTTCTGCAGCCATGTTGTTCTGTTTACTTAATGAATTCTGAAGAGTTGTTGTTTGTTTTTTTTTTGTACTTCAAAGATCAAGGCTGTGTATGCTGCCTTTTCTTTTGGGTTGACCTAACAGTGCTGATGAATGATTTTCCTATTTTCCTTGCAAGCAAGGCAGCAACTTGGAATGTGCTGTTCACTTGGTGTCTTGCTGAAATTAGGCAAGAGGGGATGGAAAGTAAGGATTGTTGTGGTTTTTTATTTTATTTTTTTTTCTCTCAGCAAGATATTACTAAAGCAGGATTGCTTTTTTTTTTTTTTATTGTTTAGTAAATGAGAGTTGATGTATTTCCAGTGACAGATACTGCTTTTCAGGATGAATGGGGGCAGGAGTGGAACAACTGGGGTCTAGCTGATTTATCCAAATGTGTACTTGGTTGTGTGTGGTGTGCCTGTATTTATAGTTTACTTTTAGAACATAATCCTCTCAGGTAGTAGCAAGTAAAGCATTGATGAGATTGATCAATTAGGCTGTGGCCTCAAAGTACTTGAAAATAAACTTGACAAAGCTGTGGGCCTGAGAATCTACTAGTGTCCAGGAAAGAGACATTTGGTCAAATATTTTTTTCAGTGGAATGTTGTACTTGTGAGACTCTTCCATTAGAACTTGGTTGCTAGGTTAACACCTTTCTTGATTGTGGTTAACGCATTTTTTGATCGTTTATGTTGAAATAAATGTGTAGTAAGGGTGCAGTGAGTTTGAAATGGGCCAGAGTGGAGCTCAATGACACTGACAGACAGTTTTGCACCACGTCAGTGGGTTGTCTGTCGCTTTCTTCTTTGGCTTCCATAACTACCATTATTTGTCTTGCTTTTATCACTGTCTTATAGCAAGACCTAGATTTTCAATGCAAACAAGTGGGCACCTTTGAAGCACATCCTTGCTATACGCACAAGCATATATAGCTGCCAAAAACTTGTTAAAGGAAGGAAACAAAAATCAATGTGTTTAATGGCATGTTATCTGCTTTTGCATCTGCATGTTGCCATAACTTGACGTTAGGAACAGAATGCTCTCTTGCTTTTCTGCATGTTGTGCACTTTTGGTTACGTACCACTCCCTTCCCCTGCTCTCCCATCATGCAATCCCCAAATTGCTTCTCAAACCAGGGAACTTATTTTTACTTTCTTCATTTGTCGTCACTTGTGAATGAATCCTGGGTGCTGTGGTGACATGAATACCAAGTAGTTTGATGGAAAAGTGGTTAGAAGGCAGTTTTAAAAGCTGTTGGGATTTCCATGTGGAAGCCACATTGTCTTGTACTTGGTATGACATTGGTGGATGACCTCATAAATAGTGCATACTGAAACGTGGCTTCGTTTATTGACTACATTTTGCATCTTCCATTGGCATATGAAGAGTTAGGATTATTAAACAAAATTACTATATAGATTATTTATAAACTGTGTGAGTAATGATATTTTTTGTTTTTGTGTGTTGTTTTTTTTCCTAGCTCAGGGTGGAGGATATTTTACATGACTTTTTATACATTGGTTTGTAAATGTGGATCCTGTTTTTTCTGATTTAGTGTTTGTGCTCAGTGTATAAGTCTTAGTATAATATGAAATAAGAATTTATGCTAAGCTTAGCATTTTATGGGCATATGTTTTGTTTCCTACCCTTTAAGGTTTTACTTTGTGACCAGATCCATGTGAAGCTTTACAACTCATTCGTTAGTCCTAATAGTCAAATAAAAGGGAGGGAGGAGAAGGGCAGTTAAAATTAAAAGACATTACATGCAAGGAAAACTACACAAAAAACTTAAGGCACAGAAACTACATAAGTGTGAGTATAAACAAAAAACAGAAGCTGAAGCCTGTCCAAGAACACGGTTAAACTGGAACAGCCTGCGAAGTCACTGCATGGCTGTGCTTGATACTAGGTTCTTTTCTGTTCGCAAATTGCAAACTACAGAGTTTTTTATTTACTGTAGAAGTGTTTATTTATTGTAGAAGACAATACTGTGTCATCTTCCCTCTTCTCAGCTCAAGCAGTGGATGTCCACATGATATTTTTACTAGAATCTACCTTTGAGAATTCTACCTATAACTAATAGAAAACCCTATGGTACATGCACTCCAAGCTTATGTTGCTCCTTACTCGTACTCCCAAGTAGCTGAGAATTTGGAGGCCTTTTTCGTGTGTGCAGATGTCTAAATGAGTGTAAGCTGATGCCCTTTTTTCCATATTCAGGCTCTCTGCGTGCTGATTGACTTTTTTTTATTATTATTCTCCCTTACAGTGACCTTAATCATAGCACGCAATACGTGCAGGGGCTGGCACTCTGCACCCTTGGCTGCATGGGCTCCTCAGAAATGTGCAGAGACCTTGCGGGAGAGGTGGAAAAGCTCCTCAAAACTTCCAACTCCTATCTTAGGAAGAAGGTACATTTGAATACTTTGTTACAGATTAAAATTCAAGTTTGATGGAGTACTTTGCTTATAACCGGAATACTAGACAGCTTGTAGCTCTGGCTGAGTATTTTCCAGTGTGTGAGATAGGTAGAGGCCAAATCTGTCTCTGCATAGCAGGAATGTATAAGCCTCTAGAAGTCAAGCCTCCAACAGATGAGGCATTTGTTTCTAATTTCATACTCTTTACCTTAAGGTTATTGATTATCATGTGAGTGCCTGCCTGTTCACAGGCATTAACCCTAGACTTCTAGTCATTAGTTTTATTTCAGTATGTTCTCAGATAAGTCCATCATTAATAAGTATATTGTTAATAGTGCAGACTAATATCTGAAGATTTGAACCTATTAGGTACTACTGGAGATTAGCTCAGAGATGACAGATTAAGGACTTGAAATGGGCAAACAATTAGAAAATGTCTAACTTCCTTAGCAAGTGCGACAAAACATCTGCAAAATGTGATCAGCCTTGTTCTTTTAAATTTATTTCATTATTATGTCTTGGAGGGGAGGGCAGGGGCAGCAATGAGATTTTAGGAGAGAATGCTGTATTCTGGGAAGAGGCAGCCAGTGCACTTGATTATCAACCAATTGCAAAAAAAAAAACAAAAAAAAAACTTCATAACATTAAGACAGACTGAAGTAGCCTTATTAATACCGGGCTGCTTTGCAGTTAATACAGCTTCTGAAACGAATAACTTACAAATGAAGTATTTCTAGTGCAAGTATTACATTGCAGCTTAGTGCTGGTTTTGTTTCCTCCTCAACTGTGAAAATTTTCTTGAACTCTTTTCTGTAATGCTGTTTAGTATCACTTGCAGAGAGATGGAAAAACACAGTGTAAACTTTCCAAGCCTATGTATATGATGAAATTTGTGATAATTGCTACTTTGCTAGATGTTCCCAAAATGTGTCTTTGTCATTATACTATGTACTAACTGAACTGTTTTTCCTATACAGGCAGCATTGTGTGCTGTTCATGTTATCAGAAAGGTGCCTGAACTTATGGAGATGTTCCTGCCAGCCACCAAAAACTTGCTGAATGAGAAGAACCATGGTAATGTCTGAGCCTGCTTAGCAAGGCTATGCCATTCTTTGCAGGTGCCACACTTGCTACTGAAGCCTTTTGTTTGGAGGGAACTTTTGAGGTGTATTTTTAATTTGTTTCTTCCCCCTGGTATGCAGCGAAAGCATATGTTGTTCAAAAGGCAGGGACATATGACTGATAATTAGCAGGACTTTACACGGCATAGGTGATGAAAGAACACTTTCACTTTTTTTGACTTCAGAGTGGGTGGAGTGGAAAAGCTTATGACTTTTATCCAGCACACTGCCTAAAGGGACTTCAAAGTGTGTGTATTTTTTCTGTTTTTTGTTTGTTTCTGTTGTTGTTGTTGTTTCTGTTTTAGCTTTTTTCATGTCTCCCAGACTGAGTTTTGAAGACTTTCTAAGGAAAAGGCCTAGTTGAGATCACATAAGCCCGGCTAGAGTACCCAAATCAGAAGAAGAAATCAGGAAACATGAGGAACCCAACACGTACAATGAATGCAATCAAAATGTTTTTGCCCATCTCAGATCTTTTGTTAGCCTGTTTGTTACTATCTAACAGTATTTTTAATATGCAGGTTTCTGTAAACAGTGTGCAAGGACAGCTTGTCCTCTTTTGACCCTTAGCTGCTGCTGTAAGACAAGCACATTGCTATTAACTTTCTCTTGGTCACAGCTGCAAGTTCAAGTATCTTTTGGGGACATGTGTTAGATTTAAGAGGAGGATGTTTTATATCATTTGTCATTTCTTTATTTTTGTCACTTGTCTGGAGCCAATGAAATTGTAAAACACAGATTTTCTTTTTTTCCTGATTTTTAGGTGTTCTACACACATCAGTAGTCCTCCTCACGGAGATGTGTGAGAGAAGTCCAGACATGCTTGCACACTTTAGAAAGGTAAGTGTGAATTTGATGACATTGCAGAATTAATGTTCATGGCTTTTTGTTTTTGAGAAGTATTTCTTATTGCATTCACTTTGGAAATTAATGTGCACATTTTTAAAATAAAACCCCTAAAACAATTTAGGTGAAGAAATTGATGGTATTGTCTGCTTGTTATCAAAATAATAAGAAAAATGCTGGGAATTTTGGGTGTCTAGCACTAGTCCCCTTCAAGAAGGGGGTAAGTTATAAAACATTGCTCTTAAGAACTTGCAGTATGAAACTCACCCTGAAGTTAGTTACAGTCTCTCCTTTGACTGATACTCTGCTAGTGGTTTTTTTTTTTTTTTATTTTTTAACTCTTTGTAGCTAATTTCATAGTGTCATCAGGAATTGCACATGTATTAAACACAAAGAAGCAAAGAAGAAAAACTAAGGCTTAGACACTTGAATGTCTTAACCACTGCTACACAGTCTTAGAAGCCTAGGTCAAAAATACCGATGAAAGCTCTAGTTCTGTAGATACCTCATCTCTGGTGCATGCTGTATTACATCATTTTCCGTTTTTACTTGAGGGTTTTGAGAGTCAACATCATTCCTCCTGCTCTGATTAGGAATGTTTACTTCTTTTTGTCTTCCTAGCACAAACTTCCTTACATTGCTTTGCTATGCAATATTATTGCCATAATAAAGAATAACAATGAAATGACATCTGAAAATTTCATTGATTTTGTCATTCTGAGTTGTGGTCAAAGTAGAAATTGAATGAAGTTGATAAGCGGAACTGTCCAATTGCTCTTCTGAAGTGTCTCAAGGGAGGTTATTTATCTGCGTGCCCAGTTTACTTCCTTGGTTTGCCTATATCATAAGGGATTTCAAACAGTGCATCCTTTGATGCATCTTAGCACTTTGGCATGCATCTTCCCTTGCTCCAGGTCTATACAACAGAGCAGGATTGAAAGCGAAAGTGGGGCTAGGAACATTTTGAAGGTAGCTATCCCTGCTACTAACTGCTCAATTAAAATGATAGTCTTAGTGGTAAAAGAAGAGCTGAGTCCACAAAATATAGGTTTGAGGTACACCCTTTTCTAGCTATCTCTTTGGTTGTTTATGCTGCGAATGGTATAACATTAATCTGTCTCTAATGCCTGCTTCGTCTGTTTTGTCCCTTTTGTCTGTTTGGAATCCTGATGTGTGTTAGAATGAAAAGGTAAGAGTTATATCTTGTGGGTGGTGCATGCTTGCATTGAATCTGTAGATGTTTGCCTCTTGTGAGGCAATACCTGTTAATGCCACATCTGTGATTGATGCCACATGCTTAGATCAGTTGTATTTGTCTAATGCTTTTTGCGTGCTGGTCTTGTCTTGTCACTAAACTTCCATACCCATGGCAGCCCTGAATCTCAGTTGTGGCCTTCTCCAAACACAAGCTTGCTTTCCTTAAGCCCTCATTTGAAGATTCCTAGGTAAATTTTTCTACACATGCACACACACCAGTGGGCGTTCTCACCATAAACTGGGCTTTGTGTCTGCCATAGGGCAGGTTTGGGTAATTCCTTTGCACAAAATGGAGCAGGAGAGGCTTACTGTGCTGCAAAGAATAGGTGCAGTTCCGTCACTGATTTTTAATCTGTGTAATTTGACTGCAGAAGATTGGTGAGGGGCCCTCAACCGATCTCCATGGCTGTAACGTTTTCCATTGTTTGTCCTGTCCTCAGTCCTGATAACATTCTCATTAGAAGCAAATGTTAATCAGGGATCCTAGGTGTGCTCTAGCAGATCACTCCACTTGCCTTTTACTTTGTCATGAGGGAAGATGTTGCAGCATCCTTTGGTTTTCTCTTAGGCAGATAATAAGAAATTCATGGTTCCTTTTGTGTGTATTGTGAAATCCATGTTTTCAGAGGAGTACATAGTTCCTGAAGAGCAAAGGTTGGAATAAAAAGAGAACAGGGGAACTGAGCTGCCTTTCTTCTTGCACTTCACCACAAAAGTACAGGACTTAACTCCTCAAAACATTGCCCTTTTTTTATGTCCATATGTAGCTGTTGTACTCCACAAATAGCGTTGTGCTTTTAGCAAGTACTGTCCCAAGTCTGAAGCGCCATTTTTATTTGATGTTGTCAAAAGTGATTAACATTAAAATAAGTAATCTCTGATACAGTAGAAATTTAGTCTGCTACAAGTTTGGGATTGCATTGAGTTTCACATGCGTGCAGGAGCAACCAACCTCAAGGATGGGAAAATTTGTCACGCCTGAAGGATGAATTAATTGCCGGGATGTTTTTTTTAGGGGACTTTTTGATAAAATGTAGCTGTCGTGCGTGCATGGAGTTGAGAGAGAACGATGCTTTCCCGATGCTAGCTATGCTTCAGGAACAAAAAATCCGCTTAGTGCAGTCACTGTAACACCTGTCTATTTTGTCACATCTCCAGCAAGTGTCTGCATTATTTTAATATCAGCACTGAAGGGGGTAGAATAAACTATGGAAGGAATAAAATTGGTAGAGCTCTGCATCTGTCATCGACCAGGAGAGGTTTCTCTCAGGGTTTAATCCAAAATCAGGTTCTCTTATTCAACCTTGAGGTTTTTCATAGAACTTGTTAGCAATGGGCTGGTTTCATCCCTGAGACCACGTTGTTATTCATAGCCACTGTGAATTTTTTTGTGGATAAATAGTAATTTTGTTATAGCTTATATGTTTTAACCATTGGCTTATTTGCCATGTTCTGCCTTCAACTGATTACTTGCTGGATGTGGGTGTGATACCAGAGAGCATAGCTGTTACAGTTCCTTAGAATTACCCTGACGGATGAGGTGCAACTATAGTTGGAAGTTCCTAGGAAGGAGTGAGATGATCCAAACTTTTGCAAATAGATAACATTTCTTCAAAGCTGTGTACAGGTTTTGAAAGATTACTTATTCCTCTGGGATAGATGGCTACTGGAAGACCAGTGTCATCAACATCTGAGGAATCTGAGCTGATTCTGCAAGTTTGGTGGGTTTTGGTGTGGTTTTTTTTTGTGTGTTTTTTTTGTTTTGTTTTGTTTTAGCCCTCACAGTGCTGGAGAAACTTCTAATATGAACAGTGGAAATCAATATGATTTTTGTGCATCAGTCAGTTTAATCTGCTATGATGCAGAACTCTTC
This sequence comes from Netta rufina, assembly GCF_964035555.1. Classification (NCBI taxonomy): domain Eukaryota; kingdom Metazoa; phylum Chordata; class Aves; order Anseriformes; family Anatidae; genus Netta; species Netta rufina. The sequence goes on along the minus strand of NC_140136.1, from coordinate 208,192 downwards.
TAACATCAGTGAAGCAAACAATTTGGTCAGTTTAGTATTGCAGCTTTTGTTGAGAAGTTTGGGGTGAAAAGGAGAATTGATCCTGAAGCTAATTGTGAGGAAGAACTAGAGTAGAGCTCTGAGGGAAGGCTGGAGGGAAATCCACTCTCTACTATTTGGAAGTTTTGTAGAGGAAGCAGATCACAAAGCTTTTCCTTCTAGAGGCTAAATTGCATGGAGTATCAAACTTGAAAAAATCCTTAATATTTTACTGTAATGTTAGCAGTACCTGGAAAGATCAAATCTCTTGGCTATGTTTGATGCTCCGTGGAAATAGATGGTGCTTACTACATGGACGTGTGCGCTAAAATGAATCAGGATCTAACGTAGTAAAGCCCCCAAAGAGAGTCTTGGAATAACACTATTTTAATAAGTGGCGGTTCCCCATTTTGTGAAGTGGAGAGTTCCTTAAATTGATATTTCCCTTTAGGTGTTGCCTGTCAAGGTCTGGTGGATTTTAGTGTTTTGAAGATGCAATATGGTGCTCGGGTTCCAGCTTTACCGCTTCGAGTCATTCCATACTGAAGCTGTGTAACATAATTTATAAATGTGCAGGCTGGACTTTGAGGAAGAATCTGTAGACTGACTTGCTTTCAAATGAGAGATTTGTTCTTAGGCCTATACTTCAAATGCGGGGGGGAAGGAGAAACTTAGTAGGTGCATTTTCTGACAACTCTTTTCTTCTCAGCTTGTTCCCCAATTAGTTCGTATTCTGAAGAACCTTATCATGTCTGGCTATTCACCAGAGCATGATGTGTCTGGGATCAGTGACCCCTTTTTGCAGGTAAGAACTGATGCAAGCAGCAATTGATAGCTTTAATTCTGGCACTGTGTTTTCAGACCTAGGTATGACAAGGTAGTTACCAGAGGGCAGCAGTGTTGATTTCTAAGGCTGTGTCCTTATGTTAGAGCTGACTCTGCAAATGCTCTTCATCTACCACAGTGAAAGACATCTGAATTAGTTTAAATAGGCCTATCGTTTTGTGCTAAATTATGGCAAAAGGGAGAAGAAACAAGTGTTGGTCTTGCAGGGCTGTGCCCAGTTGGCATTGGGTATATGTATTGACTAGCGTGAGCACGGCATTAGCCTGTTCATAAAGATCTTACTGAGGATAGAACCGCTGAAAGGGTTGCACAGCATTGGAATAGGCTGCCCAGGGCTGAAGTCTTTGAGAAACCTGTAGATGTAGAACTTAGTAGCATGGTATTTCACACTCCTCATGTAAAACACTTCTTTCAGTGATATTCTCTTTGCTTCATTTTACCATATAGGTGCGAATCCTGCGGTTACTAAGGATTCTAGGGCGAAACGATGATGATTCTAGTGAAGCCATGAATGATATACTTGCACAGGTGAGGTTTGCAAAGTTGATCAGCTTAACTTTCTCTTTTAATTTGTTAATAACTTGGATTCAGCAACACTGGTGAGGATACAGCTGCTGCTGTGCTGGGGTGAATTTTGTTGCCAGAGGCATGCATTAATAGGTGTGGTGTGTGTTTGCTAGGGATTGCTCAACTTCACTGCCTGTTCTGCAGAACATCACAAAGGGGATCCACGTTGTTTGCAGTGGAGTCACTTTTTTATTTCTTTATTCCAGGTTGCTACTAATACGGAAACAAGTAAAAATGTGGGAAATGCCATTCTCTATGAAACTGTACTGACTATTATGGACATAAAATCTGAGAGTGGACTGAGAGTAAGTTGCCTTTGCCATGGCCTTTTTGTCTAAGCTTGTATTAGAATTAAATTTCTGTAGAGGACCCGTGAGACAAAGTCATTTCACCCAAAGATAGCTCCACAGATGTCTGTAGATAAGACTGTAACCTCTTCAGTAAGTGGTGCTTTTTTTTTTTTTTTTTTTTTTTTTTTTTTAGAGAGAAAGAAAAAAAAAAAAACTCCTGCAGATTTTCTCCTTGAGTACACCATAGAGCCTGTGCTGTGTTTGTCTTGGCTTTCCCTCTGATTAGTCAGGCTCCAGAGTTCTTTGTTATGCTTTTGGCCAGGAAGTATAGTACTAACTTTGACATGTTGCCTTTAAAATCATCTTGATGCAATGAAGATGACCAGCCTTTTTGATCACTGACTTTCCCTAACTCTTTCTGCAGGTGTTAGCCATTAACATCCTAGGCCGTTTCTTATTAAACAACGACAAAAATATTAGGTAAGTTGTATGAAGTGTGTTCCATCTACATCCAGCTTAAAATGTGTGATAAGCAATTACACAAAGACCATGCTGAAGTAGAGCTTTTCATTAGAGTGTATTTGGAAGTGTTAGCGGGGTTAATATGACTAACTAACTATTTTTTTGGCACATTTTCTCTGTCAAAGTCTTAACTATGGCTCTGCTCTTAGTTGATGAATCTGGGTGTACAATCTAATTCTTAACACGATTTCTTAATCTACCTGTGTGTGTTTTTTCCAGTATTCTGTAAATCTCCTGTCTTGCCCCAGCTGGTCTTCAATGACATTCAAATTGGTGTGGGCAGTATAGATTTTACAGGTTAGGCAGCGAGTTTTTTCTTGTTGCCAACAGTATGCAGTCAGGAAGTATTTGTGCTTTGGTCACTGGACATGGAATTGCTGCAATGCCAGAACGAAGTCCTATCTCTAGGCATTTTGACTGAAAATCATGACATAGGTAGAAGTCTCTAACCTTGAGAATTTGTGTGGTACTTTTTGTGTTATCTGTGGAGGTCTAACATTTATTTGCCTCATCTTTTCAAAATCTTCTATGAGGACTGGGCAACTAACATGAGCCCAGCAATTGGGATGAGTGCTTGTCAAAGCAGCAGGGTGTTGTCAGGCACGTTAGTTACAGTTTTGTATGGTAACTCTTCTATGGAGACATGCCAGACAGTCCCCTGGAAGATCCTAATTTTTTACTGAGGAGTACAAGAGAGCCCTGTTCTGTTGCAAAATAGGATTAAATTGGGGGTGGGTGGTTTTGTGCATAGAAATTAAAAGCTTTTTTTTTTTTTTTTTTTTTTTTTACTTTATGCTCTTATCCCAGATATGTAGCTTTGACATCATTGTTGAAAACTGTGCAGACAGACCATAATGCAGTACAGCGACATAGAAGCACAATTGTGGACTGCCTGAAGGATCTGGACGTCTCCATTAAAAGGTAAATGAAATGTCAGTGAAATAGACAGCCTGTGGAATATGAACAGGACATAGAGGAAAATGACAGTAAAATTGGGGAACTTACAAGGAACTTATAAATGAGACTAGTATTAATGCATAGTATGGTTCATGTTTCAATTAAGGTAACAAAGATAATGAAGATGTGCAGTGACTTTCTTTGATAAGCTGCTTTTATATTTTATGCATCTTGGGCAAGGGGAGGAGGGGAGATTCTGTTTGCCTGAATCTTTCCAAAATAAAATCAACAGAGATCGGATGGTGTGTTCGTAAGAATCAAAGCCTCCATAAAGTATGATCCTAGTCAAAATTATTCTGACATTCTTGGTGTTAACTTTTCTTTCCAAGACAAGCAGGCAGTATCACGTTGTCCTGAAGCAGAGTTAAGCCATCCAAATAATTTTCTAGATTAAATTTAATTAGACAATGCTAGAATTTAGAATTACTATATTGTACAAATGGTTTGCTTATATGCTGTGTCCTGTTTGTACATTCTTGGTGTTTGTGTGCCATTTAAATAGTGATATGTTGTTACTTCTCTGAACTATGGGAGAGCTTGCAACCTGATACATGTCACTACAAGTAGACTTTTTTTTCCTGATACTCAGTCTAAACGTCTTCCTGTTTACTCTCATTACTTCAGTTATGTTCCTTTTACTTGTGATAGTAACTTTCTGTTGTTTCTCTCAGATATTTGTAGTAGTCTTGAATCACTTGATCTCACTTCTGCCAGACTACTATGTAGAGAACTGCGCTTAATTTTCTAAATCAAGTATTTCAGCTTCTTCATTGTTTTTTCTTTTTTTTTTTTTTTTTTCCAGTAATCTCTTCTCTATTACTCTTTCTGTAGCTGGTCATCTGAGCTCAGTGCAGCGTAAAGCAAGTTAGTGATAGGGACTGCTGCATCCCTTTTGCGTCATGTGGAAGCTCTGCTGCAGGCCAAAATTTCATTAACCTCTTGTTACATCATAAATGTATTTTGTTTCTTTCAGAGTTGCTTATCTTCTTCTCTACACCTTGTCAAACTGATTAGATATGCTATACATGCTTATGCTGAAAGGCATTTTTCAAATTTATGCCTCTTTGAATCAGGTCTAGATGTTTAACAGCGCTGCTTACTTAGATATATGTAGAATAGGAAACAAATTGAAACTGTCTTTCTTCTGATGCTTAGTTTTAACTGCTATGGGTATCATGTAATCTTGTTTTACGATTGTATGCTATCTCAAAAGGCAAACTCAGGCTGTTGTTGTTTGGTGCCAGAGCAGTGTGAGGCCACAAAAGTATTTAACTGGTACCATTTAGGAAAACACAGGTGTGCCACAAACAATAGAGCTTCATGTCTGAGTGCTATTGGAGGATGAAGCCTTTGAGTGATCCATCGGCAGAGTGTGATGTTGCCATGCTGACACTCATGCTGCTGACAATGCACTGCTCTCATTGAAGCAATATATTGACTGGATATCAGAGTTCCCTAGTAGAAAGCTTTAGGTTCTGAGACTTGAGAGAAAGACATGATACCTGGTTTTGGTTGACATCTGAAGCATGGCCTGTTCTCATCATCTTTTAACCATTGCAGTGCATCTTTGGTCTATGTAGTGTAGTTTAGAATGGCTTTGCCATTTAAGTCAAGACTTTTTTGTCTGTCTGCTTAATCAGATCAAATTGCATGATTAGGAATTTTGTGACAGAAATGAGACCTGTAATGTGAACAATATGCATTTAGATAAATGCCAGGTGTTAAGATTGCAAACTGCTTCTGTGCACCTGCAGTATTGTCATATATGCTATAATGTGACTGAAAAGATAAAATATTAATGTGGAAAATGTGCAACCCAGCTGGGTTACATGTAAGGAGTTAAGAATGAATTGGAAGAATGAAAACAATTCCAGTAATGTTTTCAAACAGCCAAAACCCTTGATGATAAGCTGTAATGAAGGTGAGAACAAGGACAAGGTGGATGAGGCACTGGGCAACCTGATTTAGTGTGTGTCATCACTTCACGTGACGGGGGGGTTGGAACTAGATGATAGTTAAGGTCCCTTCCAACCAGAGCTATTCTATGAAGAGACGTTTATATTCTCTTGGTCCCCAGATATTAGTTGGATAAAAAACAAGGTAACGCATTCACAGGTCACATTACTGTAGAAATCATGCTTTCTGCAACAATAGGAAGATGCTGAGAAGCAGTGCTAGCTAGATGTTTCAGATTTTTTGAGAGCAAATCAGGTAGCTAATGCCCACTACCATTGTGCCTGGTGTAAGGTGTTGATGATTCATTAACATTGTGAAAATCTTAGCTGATCAGAAAAAAAAAATGGCTGTGTCAGTGTAGTGGCAGGTTGGCAAGCTTAACACTGGAGTTAAGCACAAACTGAAGGAAAATCAAAGAGACAGTACTCTGTTTAATTGCGGTGTCAACTTGTGGCAGGGAAGGAATGAAAAGAAAATTCCAAAAAGAGCACCAGGGTAATTTGGGGTTCTAAAAGTCTTATATAGTTCATCTGACAAGATACAGTAAAGCTTATAAGCTCTAATGTATTTGAATGTCTAATTGATGGAGAACAAAAAAGGTTCCTTCTGTGTTTAATATCCCCGAAGCTGGAGAAAGATTGTAGCTTGTATTACTTTCTCATTGCAATTATGTCAGAGATGACAAGTATATAACTACAAATACTTGGACCATCAACCTTAGTGCTGATGGACTATGTTGAAAAATATTCCTAGCCTTTTAGGACATCTTAGGGGGACTCCACCTGCCCCACTCCATGCATTTATAGGTTTCTCTGGTGGGTATTTCTTGTCTGCCCATGAACAAGAAAATACTGGTACATATGGGAGGCTCTTCTCACAGGATTAATAAAGATTGCTATCTCAATTAAAAGGTAAGTTCATTTGAGTATCTGGATTTGTTTACTTCTCCGGGTTGAATATACTTTGTTTTTTGTCCCTTGCCGTAGGCGTGCAATGGAACTGAGTTTTGCTCTTGTTAATGGGAACAACGTTCGCGGAATGATGAAGGAGTTGCTGTATTTCCTAGATTCCTGTGAGCCAGAGTTCAAGGCAGACTGTGCATCTGGAATATTTCTTGCAGCAGAAAAGTATGGGGTTAATTTGCTTGCCATTATTTTGTCTTTTTTTTCTTCAGAATTATGAGCATTTTTTGTGTTATTTATCCCCTTCCCCACCCCTTAAAAGAATGTGTTGATCATATCTTCTCCATTTGCCCATTTGCTGACCTGTGTGTAGTTTATTAGTTTTTACCTCCTATGAGGAACAGAACACACCAGTGCTTCAGGGAATGGTAATGTTCCCTTGTGGGCAGTTGTCATATCATTAAACCAGTCTAGCATATTGATTTCTACTATTCTTTGGAAAAGTCATTATGTTGACACCCTTCCACACACCTCCACACCCACTTTCCCCAATTAGGTGTACAAATGAAAAAATCTTACTAACGTAGAGCCATTATAATCATCAGCCTGACTTTGCTTTGAAGTATTGTGTATGCAAGTTACAGCTGTGCTATATTCTACAGACTTGCATGTTTACTCAGCATTTCCAGTGTCAGCATTAATACAGAAAGTCAAAGAATGTGATTTTTTTTCTAGGAAGCAGTAAGCCAGGAGGTGACCAAAAGGGGAGGTTGTGTTAACTGTGGGTTCTTGCTGGTATTGAAGGCTAGGGGTTATTGCTCTGATTCTTTTTCTAATTTTGTCAGATATGCTCCTTCCAAACGCTGGCACATAGACACAATCATGAGAGTCTTAACAACGGTAAGTGAAATTGCCTGTCTTTTGTGTGACTTTTTTAAAAGAAAGAAATCTTGAATTCTGTAGGAAGCTATCACAGAGTGGGAGACAGCTATAAAGGCTGAGAGATAATAAATGTTACAATATGCAAAAGAAGTGCACTTATATAATAGTGACCTAAGGCAGCTAGTCAGAAAGTAAATATGACTATTTCATCTTTAGAATTAAGATTTTAGAAAATGTATGATTTCTGAAACGTGCAAGAAGACTGTGTAGCAGAGTTTGTATCAACCAAAGTAAGTGCATGAGCTTCTAAGTCAGGGTAATTCTTGTGCTGTCATTCCAATACACAATCCTTTCAAGAGAGTAAACAGCACTAAGTGACTTGCAAAGAGAGAGAGTTGAAACAACTTATTGAAATTATTCCAAGTTGAGTTTATCAAAGCTTTTTAATAGAACTATAACAGCTTTCTAGCTTTTTTTCTTTAGTGTTTGATTGTTACTTTTTTACTATGTGAATTTCTGTATAAACACCACAGTTGAGGTGGAACGGAGTAGTATTTTGGCAAACGAGGGGAAGAGAGTGTAACTTGAGTAGGCAGTGTGTTCTCTGATGTGAAGAAGTGGGAAAAGACTTACTTCATTAGTGTGAGTGTTCAGATTTGACTAGTTCAGCAGCCAGACTCACTTCTCAATGTGCTGTTGTGCCATCCTGAAACTGAGAAATGTGGATTGCTCTGAACGGAGAGTTGATTTCCATTTAAAAGTTGGTTGTAAGTTTTTCTCTCGGAGGACTCCTTCCTGTGACTGGTTGGGAAACCATTTATAAAGTTAAAGGTATATTCACAAGACTACTCAGGCAGACTCTTACAAATAAATATCCTATCCGGTTTACCAGACTTAGGAGAATTAACACAGAACAATGTCATCAGCTCCTGGTTTTGCTAGCTGGGTTTTAACTTAATTGACCTAATTGAGCTCACTTAATTTCCTTCTTTTTGCACGATTTGTTTTCAGTTCCAGAGTACTGTCTAAACAGGCAGGTTTTGAGCAATGTACATCTCTCCTTCAGCAGCGAAGCTATGTGATTTATGCATTGCCTCAGTTACTTTTCTGTCCCTGAAGTGGGCTTTTCAATCTGATCTCCATATTCCTATCACCTAACTGAAGAGATAAACAAGTCCCTGAGTCCTGTGCTAATTTGGTATAGCGTCTAGCTTTGAGGAAGTGATTGAAAAAACTGCTTTTTGCTCCCAAAGTGTCTTGTCTGCTAAATGGAAGGCGTTTTCTTGTGTGTGTTCTGTTACTTCTGTCATATAGAAATAGCACAGGATTCTTATGTCCACATCCTATCCTCAACAGACAGTTCCAGGATATTTACAGTATGTCTTTTTCTAGCTATAGCTGAGTGAGTTAGGAGAATGTACTGTCCTGTACTTTTATCCAGCTGAGCCTGCTCAAAATCAACCATAAAGTACCTGAGGATGAGGATGTGGATTTTTATCTGTGTGCAATCAGGCTTTGTGAAGGATAACTGTTGATGCTGGCTGTTACTGAGAAGTCAAATAGTGAAACCTAACAGCTTCTATTTTCCTCTTGAATACGTTCTTGCAGGCAGGAAGTTATGTTCGTGATGATGCTGTCCCCAACTTGATTCAGCTAATAACTAATAGTGTGGAGATGCATGCCTACACTGTGCAGAGACTCTACAAAGCCATCCTTGGTGATTACTCCCAGGTAATACCCAATACAAGCAACTTTGGTTTACCTGTTATTCTGCAATAAGTATATTTACTAAGCGTATCAAGGTAAGTCAGCATCATGCTGTCTAGTTCCAAGGGACGGACTGCAGAAGAGGCATGTCTTCTAAATGTTCCTGTTCTTCTATTTTTCTCGTATGAATATTCAATTTGAACAAGAATTCCACGTTTCTTATGCTATGGGAAATTTGTTTTTAGCTGGAAGGAGGGCTAAGCTTGCTCTGGGAGATGGTGGTGGTTTACTTTACACCAGAATGCATTTATCTAGGTGTATGATTTTTCTTCCAACAGCAGCCCCTGGTGCAGGTGGCCTCCTGGTGCATAGGAGAGTATGGAGATCTTCTGGTGTCTGGTCAGTGTGAAGAAGAGGAGCCAATACAGGTATAGCCTGAGAGAGCAAGTGTGTACATGGCTGAGGCTGGACCTGCTTGATGCTGGCTTGATATCTGAGGGGAATGCTTGCAACAGTTACTTATTTGTGGTGTCTACGATGGACCCTTGATAGGGAACTTGTTTGCATGCTACAGGCATGGGCAATATAAGCATAGCCAGCTTTGTCTATGAGGAGCATAGATACACTGGGCAGAGCAGTGTACTTTTGGTGCTCATCTAGCTTGCACAGTATCTGCCAGGGATTTAGCTGTGTATTGTGGTGATAAATCTTCTTTTCAATATGTGGAACAGGAATTTTATCTTAAAACTGTAGTATAAGATATTCATCTGGATGCATCTGTTTCATTCATTGTGCATATATGCTGTGGGTTCACAAAGTTACTGAGGAGACAGGAAACACCTGTTAAGCAAGAAACAAGTTTTTTACAGTATATACTCTGAAAGGTTTGCTGCAAAGCTTCTGTCTGACTCAGCCTAAACTTTTTTCTACCTTTTCAGGTAACAGAAGATGAAGTTCTTGATATTTTAGAAAGCATTCTGATATCTAATATGTCTGCATCTGTTACGCGAGGCTATGCTCTCACTGCCATCATGAAGCTTTCCACAAGATTCACCTGCACTGTCAAGTGAGTTCTTATTGGTGTTGTTCTGCACAGGGGTTTGTTGCACATATGCTGGCATCAGTTGTCTTCAGTAGAAGTATTCCTTGGACATGTTCTACTTCCATGGTTAAGAGTCTTCTTACTGGCTTTTACGGTCCTCCTTTGCTTGCAGTCTGGAAGACTTCCACTAATTTGTGCTGTTTTATCTGTTTGTGGATGTGTCTACTGTGTGGGGACTTTTGAGTCATGTTACTCTTGCTTGAAAATTCATTAATGTGAAAGAAAGCCCTTTAAGTGGACTGTTCTTTCCAGTTGTTTTTTTTATTATTTTTTTTTCCTGATGGAGAGAGAAATAGCCTTGTTTCCTACTGATGGTTTGACTGTGAGTTGTTCAGTTTTGGTATGATATTCTTATGGTGGTGTATTAACTACCTGTTGACTACGTTGGAGAGGGACAACAACAGTTCAAAAACTGAAGTTGCATAGGTACTCCAGGAAAACAGCAGTGACTACTGTTTCAAATCACTAATACAGGACAGCTGTTGAGCAGGGTGTCAAATAAGGTCTTCTGGATGACACATGCTAATTCCTTCCTCACTGTTACAAATTCCATAGTGTGGTGTGTTTGTTTTTGTTTTTTTTTTTTTTTGCCTCTCCCCACAGTCGCATTAAGAAGGTAGTTTCCATTTATGGCAGCAGCATTGATGTGGAGCTACAGCAGCGGGCAGTGGAATATAATGCACTTTTCAAAAAATATGATCACATGAGGTAAGTGTTGATGAGTTTTAGTGATTGAAAAGGCTAATAATCTGCTCTGATCTTCTGCGTAGTATGTAGAGCTTTATCTTGTGATCCTGGTAGGAGTATAAAGAAGCTATAATTCCTCCCTGATCTCTGTAGGATTATTGAATGTTTTAAGAACATAGCATATCTTGGGAGATTGTTTTGAGATCACTCTTTCCATCCCAAAATGTTTGACCAGCTCTGAGCTTGGACTTGGTTAATGTTCACTTTCAGATGTTGAATATTAAATTTGCTATCTAAGTGAGTGACTGCAGATAGCTTTTGCCATACTAGCAATACCAATCTTTAAGTTCAAATTGATTTTAAAGTGCCTTTAGAATAAACATACAGATATCTATAGACCTTTCCTCCTAAGCAGTGCTCTGAAATTGAGGTAGTTCTGAAAATGCTTTTCAGTTTTTCAGAACATCTTCTTAATGTACTATTTTCTTGTAGTGTCTGTTTAAAATATCAAGTTCTGCCTGAAAAGTCATAATCTTCTCTACACCACTCAGCATGCTTGTTTTACAATTCTTGGGCATGCTGATTTCCTTGTATGTTATCATTGAGAGTTTCCCATTCATCATAGTTTTACTCAAGTGGTTGGTTTTAGCTGTCTCAGAAAAACACTCTGTTGCAATAACTAAAGCTGTAATTCTTCACGGAATAGTCGTTAATCTGCTATGTGGGACAAATTATTGTTGATACATAGGAGCACTGTACTGGCTATTCCATGAAGAACATAAGATTGAAGATCTGGGAGTTAAGTTCATCCATCCTTGATAAGATGCCATTTAGATTAAATGCTATTTTGAAAATAGGTCTGATCTTTATTGTTTGCCTGATTTGGAAGCATCAGAACTGCCATGTTGTTCTAGTGTGGTGGAAGAAGTTAGCTTTCAGAATGGAGAGTATCCATTCTCAAATCTAGATAAGAACAGAGGAAAAAATGGGTGCCACTGGGCTAAATATTGCATGAGTTTATAGGGGCTTCCAAACCTTGTTTCAAAGGCTTTTCACAGTCAGTTTTTTTCATGGGCACTATTCTATCCTCTGTGTGTAGGATACAACATCCATATGATTTCCTCTTATCTCTTCCCATGGGATTTGTGCAGCAACTAAGATTGTGCTCTTGGAAGAGTCATGTTAGTGAACTGCCTATGCCTTCACATGAGGCATTATGAATGTGTTAGGAAAAAATCTAATATGAGAGCTTTTGATCTGAGATAACCACTGCAGATAACAATGTCTGGAGATCAACTGGCAATAGCAGAATATGGTGTTCATAGTTTTGGGAAGCTTTGTGCTTCAGAAAAATGTGTGAACTTTGCTCAGTTTTACAAGAGAGCATTAGTGTTCCCCCCCCACACACACACACACATTCTAGTGTTCATTACAGTGTAAAGGTCGGTGTTTAATAGTTTCTGCTCGTTAAAACTTTGTTCATGGTCAAAAACTTGGCCCATTGTTGGGATTATTGGCACTGGGACACTTTTTCAGCCCCAAAAATGAATAGACAGTGGGACTTACTCATTTCATGCAGGCTTTGTGACTTGATCCTCAAGGGTAAGGGCCTTTCCTGTATTATAGACCAGTTTTCCCTGTATGACTTCCGCTGCTACTTAGTTTTGATGTCAGGATTCTGGATCCTATGCCTCTTCTTGAGTTTCTGTACCCTTTCAGGAGGGTGCTCTAGAGGACTGAACTTAAAAGTCTTTTGAAACTTGAACTTGGCTAAACGAGAGCATGGTGGTTTGCTTTTCCAGCTTTACCTATTCTGAGTGGTTAACTCTGGTGCAAAGGTAAGTCAATCAGCTGACCTTTTGACTCAGTTGGATACAGAACAGAAGAGTGAAATGTCCCGTGTCTGTAGTTGATCCACCATTGCTCAGTTCTTTAATCTTTGGCTTGTTATCCTAGCCCCATAATTAAAACTGTGTCTAGTGATAGCAGAAAACAGGAGGCAGGAGGGTTTGTTTGGTTTTCAACTGACAGCTAATGTGTTTACAGTGGCACAGAATGTCAGGAATTACTTCCAACCACCTCAGGATAACATCTAATCTTACAGTGCCCTGACAGCAGAAAAGGCAGGTTGTCCTGTATATCTTCTCTTGAATGTTTGAGTGTTTGGATTGGGATCCAGGAAGATGGCACAGTGTAACTATGTCAGCTTCTTTCAGGCCAGCCCTGCTTGAGAGAATGCCGGTAATGGAGAAAGTCACCACAAATGGCCCTACTGAGATTGTACAGACCAATGGAGAGACAGAGCCGGCGGTACTGGAAACCAAACCTCCACCTTCTGGATTGCAGCCTGGTAGCCAGGTAATGGAAACTGATCTAGGATAAGTTTCCACTGCCTGTCAGACCACAGTACTAGCCACTGCTCTTTCAACAGTAAGCTGAGACCATCTCCTTCCCTGTTCCTGTCTCTTTGCTAGTTCTGGCCTGGTGATGAATCTCATCACAACTCTGTTCTCATGGTTCTAGTGCCAAGAACAAATGTGTGGAAGAGGTTATTGTGGGGAGTGCAAGAGCATAGTGGGGTAAAGCCATATGTATCACCCAACCTGTCTTACTGTCCATGAACTCCATCCTTCACTAATCACCGTGGCCCCAAGAGCAAGGAAGCTAGATCTCTCACAGGGCTTGGGAACATAGCCAAACTAAGAACCTCTCTGATCAGTCAGTAGGTCTTGTCTTTAATCTGAGAACAAGTGGAATCCATCGCATTTGTAAGGAAAAGTAGCAGAAAGATGGATATATAACTATTTTATTTTTTTCATTAGGCAAATGATTTGTTGGATTTGTTGGGGGGAAGTGATATAACACCTGTAATCCCCACTGTACCTACAAGCAAGCCAGCCTCTGCTGGTGGGGAGCTCCTTGACCTACTGGGAGACCTCAACCTAACAGGTAAGCAAGCTGTATCTCTTGAAAGTCTACATTCCCAGTCCTGAGGTGGGATGTCAGGATGATTGCTGAAGGTGCAAAGGCTGGTTAGTTCATCACTCTAAGTCCCTGTCTTCATGATTATTCTTGTCAGGATCCATATTTGCATATAGGTGGGAATCAGAGAATGACATCATAGGTTGACTCTTAATGGTTAGATGATGGAGCTCGTGTTTTTGTGTTTGTTTGTTTTTAACATTCCAGCCTGGGAAGGGTGTGAACCTTTCCAGAGAGGATAAGAAGATGAGAGAAATTACTCTGTTTGAATGCATGCTAGATCAGGATGAGCCAGTCTTCATTGGATATAAGCAGAGAAGGAGCAAATGACAACATAAATAGCTATTTGTAGAGCCTCCTATATGGAAATATGATATGCCTCAGTTGATAACTTGGAGAAGGAATAATTACTCTTCATTTTGTGACAGCTAAACTTAGTATTTTTCCAACATTTCTTGTAGGTTCTCCGGTACCTGCACCTGCACCCCAGATATCACAGCCTCCATTCCTGCTTGATGGACTGCCATCACAGCCTCTCTTCAATGATATTGCTGCAGGTTAGGGGCATGTAAATACTTTATTGAAGGTTCCACGGCAGAAGAGGAAGCTAGGGATAGAAACGAAAAGATTTCATTGTGAAGTGTAACAAAGACACTGGAGCAGGAGGGAGCGTGTTAAATCTTCAGAAGAGTTTGTGTCTGGGTGTAATGGAGATGAATTCTGTGATGCTGAGAATGGTCTCTAAATTCTGCAAGTCTCCTGATCGTTATTTTTTTTCTGCAGGAATCCCCTCAATTACTGCATACAACAAGAATGGCCTGAAGATTGACTTCACCTTTGAGAGGTCAAACACCAACCCCAGTGTCACTGTAATCACGATACAGGCCTCCAACAGTACAGAACTGGATATGACAGATTTTGTTTTCCAAGCTGCAGTACCAAAGGTAGAACCACTTAGGGCAACTACATCAACAGGTAGAGGGCCACCTGCAAGTACTTCCTGATCTCTACTTCCATGTAGACAGAAGCATGCAGCATGGTTTAAAAAAAAGAATTTAAAAGCTGAGTTGCTTATAGGTTCTCCTAGTGCTCAATTTGGTCATCTCCTTTCTAGTCTGAAATTAAGGGTTATAAATAGAGTGGAATATGGGTTTCTGTTAGATTAGATTATGTATGCTTTATATTTTCTATATTTTCATTATTTTCTAGGAAGATTGATAAACCACACCCAGGAAATTGTTGGGTCAATAAAAGAAGATCAAAACTAATATTTCCCTTTATTCTTAGTTTCTAAGAAACACACCACGTTCTTTGCAGTAATCAATACATGAAAACAATTCTTTGAAGCTTTTAGCTGCTTATAAAAGTTGAAACGAGTTCCCATATAGTAATTAGTAACTATCTTCCTACAAGCAGTGAAATGTCTGTCCTTGGATTTAGCTACAGCCCAAAATGCAGGAGACAAAAACTGCCTAGTTTGTAGTTGAGCAGACAATTTAAGCAGGCTGTAATTGAAATATCCAAGTTTGGGAAAATGCATCCATTTGGGGGAATTTCACTTCTGGGAATTAATAATGTTCTAACTTCAGTTTGGGTAAGTTTTATTCCTGTCGTAGGCAGGCATTAGGGAGAGAGTGGGCCTCCTGAAGTTAGAAATGTGCTGAGCAGCCTCAGCTACTCCTTGAGTGCCATGTTTGAAACAGTGCTTCACTGTTGATCTTGATACACTGCAGTAAGTCCTCATCCCCTAATATTCATGTCACCTGGATCTTCTTTATGTAGAAAGCAGGTGGGCCAGCATTTTGTTCTTTACAGATAGGGAATTGAAGAACTCATTATTTGACTTGACTTATTTGATTAAGCATCAACTTTTCTCTTTGCCCTTTCTTCAGACATTCCAGCTGCAGCTCCTGTCTCCCAGCAGCAGTGTCATCCCTGCATTTAACTCGGGGACCATCACACAGGTCATTAAAGTCCTGAATCCACAAAAGGTGAGTGATTCTGAGAACAGTTAAAGACATTGTCATGGAGTTGTGCATTTAGTTGTCTGGTTAGGCTGCGTTTCTGATAAGGTAGGGTTGCAATGACAATCATTTTGGTTAGGGTTATGAAAAAGTCAGAAGGCTGTGGACACAGGTTTGACCTCTTTGCTTATACTTTAAAACAGACTTAGCGCTTTGCTATTCTTTTGACTTTGTGGATGTCTTTTGCATCAGTGTGGTTGTTAAACAAGTTTCCGGATAGTTTCTCTAGAGGAGCAGAACCTGGTGTTTGTGTTGTAAAAACGAAGTCTGAAAGGGAAGCATCTTGCCATACAAATATATTTAACATTCCTTCTTGCTGTCTGCAGAGGTACTTCTTGAATGAAGTCCGTTACACTAAAAAATTGTTAGACACAAATTTTTTTCAAAAATTGTCTTTTTTTTTTTTTTTTGGAGACCTCATTTAATATGTGATGAGTATATTTTTAAATGGTTGAGGGGGAAGGTCTTTAGCTGTGATTAAACATAATTCCATTTGCTCTACAGTCTTCAGAGAGAGGCTTCCAAGACTGGGAGAAAACAGACTTGGGAGGGAGGGGTGTGGCCCATGGGTCCTCCTTAAGAGGCTTTGCAAGTATTCAGATGGCATCAGAAAGAAAGTAATAAAAGCTTTTTTTTATAAAAATCATCTTTTGTGGGACACCCTTGAGATCTTCCTGCTGTATACAGTTTTTTAACACTTATGTACTGCTCTAGATGTTAAGTATTACTGCTAGACTGATGTTTATGTTAAAAAGAAAAAAGAGTCAAAGATTTCACTGAAATGACTGTCTTCCAGTGCAGTTTTTATGGTTCCCATGGTCTCCCCTCATTTTTATGTAGCAGTGTGCTCCCCTCTGCCTATAGTAAAGCACAAGAGTAACTATTCTGTCTCATAAATCTGATACAAATTTCCATGTATCTGAATCTCAGTAGTGCTAGAGATGACATGAAAGGTATTTTCAGAACTTGGGAGGTTTTCAGAGCTTTCCTCTGAAGTGACAAAAGTCACAATACATCCATCTCAGATGGGCCACACAAGTTTGAAATATGCTTTTTTGCTGAAACATCAGAACTCCTATATTTGAGAATACAGAGATGTAAGCGAGTATTTCACTGCCCTCTGCGCTGTTTCCTAACTCTTCCATGTCAGGCATTCGTGCATCTCTTACTGTCCTATGTACTTGAAGTCAGTAGCAATATCTAGCTTTGCAAGAATCCTGTCCACAAGATGGTGTAAGTTACCTGGAATGTTCTGAGGGAAACAGTCCGAGTTTTATTATTTAGGAGGTAGCTGTTCGTCTTCTCAGTGCTGTGAGGAAAAAAAAAAAAGTGTGTTCACCTTGAAATGGCCAGTCATTATGCTGCACTGACTAATAGTGAAGATGGTGGATGACCATGATTATACTCCTACAGCGGAAAGGCCAGTTACCCAGAACAGTACCAAATAAAACAAATGATACTAATTATATTGATATACTGGTATAAAATTGGTGTTTATTAGTGATCGTTTCCTTTATCCTGAGGCTGGTTGAAACAGTTTTTATCCTCCTTTCCTCTCTCTGCTATTCTTTTTGCATATTTCACTGTAGGTTTTGTCTGGTATGGATAAAAGAGACAGAAAAAGCCAACTTCTTGCTTTTCTTTTTAGGGTTTTTGGCAAACTGTTTTTTGTAGTTGTGAGGAGAACAAAGAACCTGGCTGGAGCTCTGGCCTTTTATTAAAGGCTGCCTAGTATCTGGATGACAGCCAGACAACTTCTGAGCTGTTCGATCATTTACCCACAGCAGGAAGAAATGTTCTTAGAGATGCTTTCTGCAGTCTTTCTTAGACTGTTTCATCCAGTGCTACTGACCTATTTAATACTTGAAGTTTCCAGACCACTTCTTCTCTGAATGAACAGCTAGCATGGGGAATGATACCTCTCCTTGTGCAGTGCAGCAGAGGCCAGGTCTGCCTCTTGCTTTCTTGTCTTGTTAATTAAGACTGTAAGACAGTTACTGTTGTGTTTAAGGACCTCAATGTTTGTGAGAGCAGGGCCAGTGCAGAGATAGATGTGGGTGGAAGATGTGCTACAGTCTTTCTGAGAAAACTTGTGCCTGATCTGAGAACTACAGTGAACAAGAAACATCCTACTAGATTAAGCATTTATCTGAAGTGTCATAGCCTACCCAGCACATCCTTCCATCAAGTTTTTGTTGGCTTTGTTTTGTCTTCATAGGGGATATGGGATGGGGAGCTAGAGTTGGGGAGATTTGCTGACCTTTAATGGAGACCTATTTTTTTTTTTTTCTCTTGTAGCAACAACTACGTATGCGGATCAAGTTGACATATAATCACAAGGGCTCAGCAATGCAGGATCTAGCAGAAGTCAACAACTTCCCCCCTCAGTCTTGGCAGTGAGGCTCTGGCACCATTCTTATTCTCTCCCCACCCAATCAAAAGAACTCTGGGAAGAAGGTTGTGATCCTTGGCAATCCCCCAAACTGCACCATGGGCATGGGGAACAGATGAGACCTGCTGATGAGGAGGAATTTTCCTGAAGTGATTGCTGACTTTGAAGCATATCTGTTAAGACTAATCTCCTCTCCTCCGCTGATGAGGCTGGTGGCTTGTGGAGGCTACTCTGCACTCCCTCACACATGCATTCACAGCCAGAAGCAACATTCCCTCCCTTCCCATCCCTCTCCCCCCACCCCAGAAACACAGCCTGGTTGGAAGAGAAGTCTGGAATTTCTTGCAGGGAAACTCTGTCTCTGCAGCAAGTGAACAGCTGCCCCTTCTTTCTGCTGTCTTTTTTTCCCCTGGGGAGGGCATGGTGTGTTTTTGTTACTAGCTGGATTATCTTCAGGCACTTTCATCTGGGGCTCAGAATGGGGACTTGGAGGATATTAGGGTAACCTGCCTCGTTCTTCTTGTATCCCGTGTCTGAAGGGGCTGGAGGCTTTTTGTGGCCTATTCAGTGCATTACTTTTACACATACCTCTTAGTTATGTGATACATACTAAGAGCAAGTCAGGCCTTGGGACTTCATCTGCAAACCTGGGACAGTGCAGGAAAAGAGGTGCCAGTGAAAGCAGAAAATTGCTTTGGTGCTGTACTTGGAAATGAAGACCTTACACTTGAATTTTCTTTCTTTCCATCAGTGGCTGCAACCATGCAGATTCACAGTCTTCTCTAGCTTCCCCAGAAAGTGTGGTGATGTCTGAGAGATGCAGAGATATAAGGAACAGCTGGTTTTCTACCACATTTAATTCCAAAGCCTTTTGACCCATCAGTTGTGGTTTATGGATAGAAAAGATGTATTCAATTTTGTGGATCAGTCTTTGAGCAAAGGTCCTATTGCCTGCTGGGAGACACATCAGAGACTATGCTGCAGAGTTGTTCTTCCCAGTTATTCCAGACCTTCTCCCCAGATTAATTTCCAGAGCCTGTTGTAGACCCCCTGGATTCCATTTGATTTACTTCTGACTGGGATATTTGTGTTGTATCTGTAACATTGGCACTGAAATAAAGACCATGCGGTTTAAAGAGACCTTCTCCCATTTTGTTACTTAATTGATCCTCGTAGTTGGTTCCTTGCTCCCCTTCCAGAGAAATCTGTGTTAGTTCAGGTTCAGACTGAAAGGAACTTAGCTTTTTTTATTTTTTTTTGAATGAAAGCCTTTTTTTTTTTTTTTTTGAGTACTTGGAACCAAAGATGTGAGGTCCAGTACTCTTCTAAGCATAAAGAAAGATGTATTTGGTTATGTTTCCTAGTGTAAACTGTTGTTGAGGGAGTAAGAGTTCTATGAATTCTACTGGAGGCAATGTATAGGATGTAAGGCACAGTGTGACAAAACTATGCAGGTGTTCAGCACAATCAGGGGATGAAGAGGGAATGATAGGTCTTCATTCATTAGTATGCTAGTAAGTTGAAGGTACCCCAGCTTCCAACCACAAAGCTTTCTTAAAAGAAACAGATAGCAGGCATATCTGCTTGATTTTCTGTTACAGGGCTTTAAACATGATGATCATTCAGTGCTCTGACAGCAAGCTTAAACCCAGCCCTTTGTGTCTGCAAAAGTAATAACACTAGGTTCCAGTCCTTGCCAGAAATATCGGATGAGTGATTCACAGTGCACTTAGGGAAAATTAAAGACCTAGTCTGCCCTTGAATCTGTAGTGGGAAGCCAAGAAAGGTCATTCGGTTCGTTTTGGTTTTAACACAGTAGGTAACATGATGTAGGACTGACTGTTTCTCTGACTTTAATTGTTGGTATATGGAGTAAGTTTAGTTTCTCTTGGAAGGCATTTTTGCTGCCTTAATAGGAAGACTGGTTTGGGCCTTTGGTTTAGCAAAGAGTTTTGCTCTATTGAAAGAGGCATCACCATAGGTTTATAAAATCTAGCAAGGATGATGTATGATTTCCTTAAAATTGACTGAGGGTTGTGGCAGAGTCTTGGGCTGAGCTATCAGTGCAAAGATAGTACTTTGCTTCTAGCTAAAGCATCACGAAACAGGCAATCTTGTAGAAAATGGTTGAATCAATATCCTTTTTCTGGGTGATGAGCATTTACTTCTGCTTTTATTGCACTTGTGACTGTTCAACACCTGACTGGCTCAAACTCCTGAGTGTGCAAGGCTGAATGTGTTCAATGTAGGCTCTAGTGAGCTCTGAGGATGTCCCAGATAGCAAACTAATAGAAAGTCTTTACCTTAGTTTCTGAAAGCCCCATGAGCTCTCCCGTTCTCAGAATTGTACAAGGGTCACTTGTACTGAAAGTTGGTACACCTCAATTTCCATTCCTTTTTGCTGAGAAGAGCACTGCTGCAGGAAGCTTAGATGGAGAGAAGGACATAAGTGGTCTCTCACCTGGCCAGTTTGTCACAGCATAACTGGGAGCAACTTGTCCCTCTTAGACTTGTTTTCTGTCCCCTAGAATAGGTGGATTTTGTTGTTGGTCTCTGGTAAGCTTTTTGGGTAAATTCTCAGTTCTTGTATCCTTCAGCTGCCTTTCCACAGAAGTGCTTGTGTTTTTGGAGAATATGTTGTCATATTTCTGAGTCAAGCTCTAGGAGGTGGTGCATGTACCTGAAAGGCATTTTTCTTGAAGACATCCCTTGGCTATAAAGTACTCCATTATAGTAGCTGAACATTCCTGTTGTTCTCGGAGCGCTCTTCCTTCCCTTTCCTAAGGGATGGAAGGAAGTATTGATATACCCCAGAAAGAAGGCCAGGTTTCACAGGTTTCTCTGTCTGCAGTACATGATATCATTGCTTGCTCCTTGACCCTAGATGCACCTCTTAACTTCTGTGCTGTTGCTCTTTCTTACTGGAGAGTACTCAACTGCCTCATAAAGCACTCTGAGGGCAGCGAGCCCTTTTTCCACCAGAGGAATGCAACAGTTCTTGTAGGTCTTGTCAACAGTTTCCTTATTTCGATATAAGGGGGATATAAAGGGAGCTAGATACAGATTTCATGGCTAATCTTACTAATATTGGCATTACAGACTTTAGAGCTGGGAGCATTTGAATGTCTTTTTTGTTTGTTTGTTTTTCTTCAAGTTAATGTATTTTGAGCCAAGAAAGGACAGAAGGAATAGTGGCCGTGATGGGCCTGAAGGGAGAGAGGATGTGGGAAAATTTAACTCAGTCCGCTTTTTGATGGGACAAAGTATGGCCTTGAACAACTTTTTTGAAGCAATAGCAGTGAGGGAGCTGCCACCTATACAGTACCTTGGGTATTTAACTCAGAAGATGCTGAAACAGATGGGAAAAGTGACAGTCCAGTCCTTTCCCTGGGGCTGGTACTGGCTGCAAGATGGAGCAGCAAAGATGGCTTTTTTAGACCTGCTGGTTGTGCTTTCTATATGTTCATTTTCTACGTGGGGGCTGTGAGGGAAGGAGTTGCTGGACTGCTTCCCTCTGAACTTTCACTCTATTCCTATATATTACTTTTCCTTTCCTGATGCTGTAATTTACATTTTACATAGAGCCACATCCCACGTCTTTGATAGCATAAAACAAAACAAAAAACAAACACCACAACCCCCCACCAAATTAAAAATAAAAACATGCCATTTAAGCAGGGGGCCTGGTGGCATTTTAACTTCTGCAGACCTATTTTTGAGATTTGAAAAATTTAAATAAATGCTTAGGTGAGTGAGGAGCATAACGGATGTAAACACTTACATGGGATGCATTAGACTTCTGCTGTGTGTATTGTCTTTTGGTTGAAACAAATTATGAAGTGACTAATAAAATAAGTCAATATTCCATGATTTAAAACTGTGCCTTGTTGCTTTTTGCAAGTACAGTGGGACAGGCTTCACTGCTTTTTGTTTGGCCATGATGAGGTCAGGTGACATGAAATAATCAAGAGTAGAGTTTAAAAAGCTTTCAGGAAATTTTGGAGAGTAAAACGAGTGTAGACAACCCTAAAAATTCTTAAACCATTGCAGGTCAAATAGCCTGAAAGAGTTTTTTCAATCACCATCACCACTCTCTGTCCAGATGTGATGAGATCTGAATGTAAGAATTTATTTTTCCCCTGCTGCCTGCAGCTCACATTTGGCATTAATTATGACTCCCTTAGTGATGGAGAAGTCCCCTTTTGTACTCCGTGTACCTCGGAGAGACAAGGATTGTAATCTCATTATCCATTAAAGTAATAAACCAGCGTTCTATAAGGTTCCTCCTCGTGTTTTCTAGTCACAGGAGCGTTTCCTAGAAAACGCGGTATTTAACACAATCGCATTTTTCCTCCGCGCTCCTCTGTGTTGCCAGGTGTAGCTGTGTGCTGGGGAGCGCCCGTACCCCTCCCGCTAAGCCAGGCTGCCGGTCGGCTCCCGCCGAGCACCCAGGCGCGGTTCGTGCGGCGGCAGCAGCTCAGCGGCTGTGGGCCCGGTCCTGGCGGGGGACGAGCCGCCGGGGGCAGGGACGCCTCTCGCGCCTCGCGGGGGCAGCGGGGGCTCGTTAACGCCCCCGAGGGGGCCGCGAGCAGAGCGCTGGGCAGGCGGGGAGCTTGAAGGAAGCGCAACGCGGCGCAGCGCTAAGCCCGGCAGCGGGGACGCGGACAGTGCCCGGAGCGAGCTCCGGAATAGCAGCGGGCACGGGCACGGCGCCGAGCTGGTGCCGGTGCCGCGGGCAGCAGCGCGCTGGAGCCCGGCACCGCCGGCGCTCACCGGGCGGGCCGCGGGCTGCTCCGAGCCGAGCGCTTGCGAGGGGCGGCCGCGGCTGAAGGCGCGACGGGGGCCGGGCGGGCAGCGGCGCCACGCGGGGGACCCGGCCCGGCCCGGCCCGGTGCGAACCCGCGCTGCCGCCGAGGCCGCGCTCGCCGGCGGCGGAAGGCCGCGCGCTTCCGGGGCGGGGCCTGCGCCGAGCGGGGCCGGGGCCGCCGCCGCCGACCGAGGTCTCGGCGTCCGGCGGGCGATGGGGGAGGCCGGGACGGGGCCTGGGCCCAGGGAGGGGCCGGAGCCGGAGCCCGAGGAGGACGAGGCGGCGGCGGCGGCGGGCGGGGGTGGTGGCGGCGGCGGCGGCAGCGGCGGCGGCGCACGGGGGGGCCGGGCAGGGCCCCGCGGCGGCATCCGGGTGCTGAAGGTGAGGAGGGGGCCGGGGCCGGGGCCGGGGCCTGCGCCGCGCGGGGGCCGCCCCGTTCCGCCGGCCCTTCCCGGCAGCTCGGCGGGCTGGGGGGCGGCGGCAGCGCAGCGCCGCGCCCCGGGGCGATGCCCGCCTCGACCTTGCCGGGGCTGTCGGGACGGGGGCGGCGGCCCCTCAGTGGCCGGGGCCCGCGGGGTGCCGAGGCTCGCGGGGCGGGGGCCCGGCGGGGCGGGAGCCGGGGGTCTGGCCGGGCCTCGGGCCGGGCCTCGCCGTGCCGCCCGGCCGCGGGGGGAGGTCGGCTCGGAGCGGCCGGCTGCCGCCGCCAGGCACGGGGGGCGGCTGGGCGCCGGTTCGGAGGCGGCTGCTGACGCCGCGGTTCCTTGCAGAGAAACGTGAAGCGCAACGGGAGCAGGAGCTGCTTGAACAGGACTCGCTTTGGCTCCCGCGAGAGGGACTGGCTGAGGGAGGATGCTGGACGAGGCTGCGTGTACGTTTACGGACGAGATTCCGCGTCTTGTGCTTCCTCTGACTTACGCCTGGTCCTCTGTACGGTGGACACCCCCGCCTCCGAGATATGTGATGGAGAAGAGAGAAAAAACCTCTTCTTGCAGCTTCACGGAGACCTGGTCAGGTGAGGGCTGAGAGAGGATAGGTTGGTATCAAGAAATATTTGTTTTAGTCTTGCGGGGCCCTCTTCTCTGTGTACCTGTGTACGTAAGTAGTATAAATGCAGGACGGAGATGGTAGGTGTCAGACACAGCCTTGAGTAACGTAATTCATAAAAACAAAGTAGTGGTGAGCTGCTTACATCTCCCTTAGTCAAGCCATAGGTGTTGTAGCTGGGAGGGTTTGGCGGCTGCTCCAACCAGAAACATGACCTCATTTTGTAGGTACAGGTTGCTGTTTGTATGCTCCACCTTTATGTTCTGTTTTAGGGACGCTTCAGCGTCAAGAAAACTTGAGCAATTTAGGAGGCTGTGCGCAGTTATTCTGAGCCAGTGAAACATGTAAAGTGCTTTAACAGTCACTCATGTAAGATTTATACATTAGTCTTTGTGTATGTGTGTGTGGTGGTTCTTTTTTTTTTTCATAAGAGTTCCCAGGTATATAACTATTAAAGATAGGCATAGATGTAGCTGGGGAGGGACTCTTTATCAGGGACTGTAGAGATAGAACAAGGGGTAACGATTTTAAACTAAAAAAGGGTAGGTTTAGGTTAGATATAAGGCATAAATTCATCATGATGAGGGTGGGGAAACACTGGCACAGGCTGCTCAGAGCAGCTGTGGACGCCCCATCCCTGGCAGTGCCCAAGGCCAGGCTGGATGGGGCTGGGAGAAGCCTGGGCTGGTGGGAGGGGTCCCTGCCCGTGGTGGGGTAGGAGGGAGGGGAACCTCACACACAACAGGAGGGCTTCCAACCCAAACCATTCTGTGAGTCTATGACACTGTTAAAAAGGACACTTGAAAAAAGTTATTTGGACCTTTTTGCTTTGCTCAGCCTGGTCTTTAGGAACTAGGGAAAGGTTAGTTATAAATGTGGTATGAGGATATGCAGATACTTCACTGCAGTCATGGAGGTAGCTGAAAATTAATTGCTTGAAGTATTTATAAGGAAATTGTTTTGTTTTGTACTATAGCAGCAAGCAAACTTCCGAACATTCAGAAAAAAAGACCCTTTATTGCAGATCTCAAAGAAGACTAGGTAACTCTTGGAGGTTTGTTCAGAGAGGGATGTTTTGACTTTTTTGAGCTCTTGAAATGGCTTATGTGTTTGAATTCTCATGTCTCTTCTCATGCTAGGTAGCAGTGCCTGTCTTTGACTTGTGTCAGGCTTTGCAATGTTTTGGTAAATTTGTTCTGACATGAGTTCTGGAAGCAAGTACCAAGTTGTAAATGTTTTCTTGTTAGTTTATTGCATCTTGCTGTATCATGCACTTACTCAAGTTTTGTCTTCAGATTCTTGGAAAGCTCTTGATTACTATGTGTCTGTTGCTTTTGTAATTCTAGAGACGTCTTTGCTACAGAAGAGATTCCTGAACTACTTTGAACTACTTACCACTCGGGGGGGGGATGTTCTCAGAGTCATAGAATTGTTTAGGTTGGAAACAACCTTTTAGATCATTGAGTCCAACCATGCACCTAACACTGCAGCTCCACAGTTAAACCATGTCCCTATGCACCTCATCCACGTGTCTCTTAAACACCTCCAGGAATGGCGACTCCACCACTGCCCTGGGCAGCCTGTTGCAATGCCTAACCACCCTTTCCACGAAGAAATTCTGTTCCCTGAAATGGGAGTTACCGGTATTGCTTCAGTAACCATCTCTGTTAGTAACAGGAAGCAGTCACAGATGGCACCTGCTTGCATTTCCACAGGAAGATGACAGAATGCTCAAGATATCCCCGTGCCCTCTTGAGATAATCCTTGCCTTGAACAAAGTTTGCTGACTACTTTAATAATGTGTTTGTGAGCACAGATTACTCAGTTAAGCATCCGTTTGCATTTTACCATTGATACACTTGTCTCCTAAACAACTGAATTCCTCACCCTTTTAAGTATCAATAGGTGACTTTCTCTCCAAACCAGATAGTGGCAAAGGTTGATTTGGCACCTGACTCAGAAGACTGAACACAGACTGGTCAGTAAGTGGAAGAATAACAGAAAACTTTTTCACTTTAAATATTGTGGTGTCCTCGTGATATTTCTGCATTTCTCTTTTAAGTATGTGTACAGGGAAGTCAGTTTCTGTCAGAACATTCTTCTCTCCTCCATAGTGTGCTTCAAGAATCTTTAGAGATCTAACTGGAATCTTTCTTTGTTAGCATTCTTTTCTATTCAGAAATTAGACCTTTCTGCAGAGGAGAGGATTAAATAAAAATAGCTTTATTACTTTTTTTTTTGGTATGCTTACCCCTCACAACAAAAATATAAACTATGACGATTTGAAAACTTGATTTTTGCTCATGAAGAAGAGCTACATGTGAGACCTGCTGATTTTTTGTCTTTTCTCTTTCATTACTCGTTACACTGTCACTCAGTAGAGCTGCTTCTCTGACTTAGTGGAAGTGGCTAGTACCTGCTGTGTGATACTGATGTGGATATAGTGGGCTGTTTGTGTCAAATTGCAGCTGCTTTGACTGCCATGGTTTTCTCCATGTGTGTTAGTATTCAGTGTTTGTTGCACAGCTCATGAGATGTTTTGCACATTTCTAATGTGCAGTGCCAATTTAAGTTGCATATCATGTTACTTTTTTCTCAAAGGGAAAACATACTTTTCTTTCTCAAGCTCTAACAGTTGTGTTCAGAACCTGTTGGCCTTGGTTGTGATAGCATAGAAATTTTTTATAGAAATTGCCATTACAGCCACTTGTTCCAAATACTTGTTTTGGTATTCTGTTTCCTGCTTTCCAGACTTTTGCTATTTTTTATTATTTATTTTTTTAAGTAAATTACATGGCTCTTAACAAGAACTTGGACCAGTGATCAGTTCAGTCAGGACACCAGAGTGTCCCCAGAGGTATTCAGTGGATTGCTTTATATCCTGATTTGAATGTGGTCAGTAGGCAACGAGCTGTTTTGTTCATTGCTTTATTTGCAAAGCCCTGTGCGGCACCTGTGGGTGTTACCAGCAAATGTCTGGACTCTGTGCTAGTGCTCATCGGGCACGGTGTATGGCTAGTGCCATAAGAACGACTCTGCCCTCACACTTGAGGTGTCTCACCAAGCCACACTCCCTGCACTGAGGGGCAAGTCATTTATCTTGTGTGCACATGGCTTTTCAGGTATTTTTTTTCCTGTTATCTTGCATACTTCTGCCAGGTAATGAAATTGGAATAGCTTGTAGATTTTTGCAGACAAGTTGAAGAATTCAGAAGGCTTAATTTCTTGGCAAGGCTCTTGCCTTTCAGTCAGTAGCGACCAAACTTAGAAGTTGCAGTAATGCTGCGTAAACTTTTGACTGAGTTTCAGATAGTTAAGGTTTTATGTCGAGAGAGAGAGATGTTGGTATAGGTATTAGGCTTGAGTAGGTATTACTGCAAATGTTCTTTTTGTATGTTTGTTTTGTTTAGAAAATAAACAAAAGTGAAGGTATTTCTGGAAACATATCAGCTTGATTCATATGGTCAAGAAGGAAAAGTAGGGTGTGTTTTTTTTCAAACTAACATTTTGAAATCCTACAAGATCCCTGCAGCGGTAATTCTTGCTGATGTGAAAGATGAGAAGAATAAAAGCAATGAAAAAACAGATCTTATCTTGGGGGCAAGTGTGCCAGCATAGAGTATCCTCCTTTTTCAAGATGGTAAACCACAGTACTGTACCTCAGAGTGTTAAGCACTGTAAAACTGTGATTTAATTTGAATATTATTGTTTTATGAAAAGTGCTTAACCCTTTGCTGTATTAAGGTTCTTCTTGAATTCTGATGTGCAAGTATTATATTGTACAATACATGCTTCTAAACACTTCAGTTTGTTCAGCAACCAAACTAGTGTTTCAGTGGATTTTTAATTTTTTTTTCTTGGTGTAACAGTAGGAAATCTAGATGCAGACTACTTGAACTGTTCATGAATGATATTCAAGCGTTTACGGTTCCTAAGCCATGGGTCATGTGCTGAAAAAGCTGCTTTCTGTCAAGCACAAGGCTTTAGTAGCAGAAGAATTGGAATCTGAGAGTAGTCAAGGGACACTTAGGCTAGGTATTTGGAGATCCAGTCAAATCTCTCATATTCCTCTTGATTTCTGCAATTAAAGTTATAGAATACATCAGGGTTTGGTGTGTTGAAAGTCTGAATTGTTTGGTGCAACCTATTATTTATTCCAGTTTCTAGTCCCTTGCCTGTTACAGGAGACAGATACACAGGTTTGTCATTTTTAAGAATACATTGGAAAGTTCTTTTTAAAGTTTGGTGTCATGTTCGCTGCTGTTTCTGTAGCATAAAAAGTAAGTGATAACTTAAACCTTAGGTACATACTTAGAGAGTCCTTTGCTCTCTAAGCTTCTGGATCTCAACTGAAGGTCCTGAAAAAGACTGAGAGCTTGTATTTGAATGGAAGAAATATGCAAAGAGAGAAGCACTGATAGTATTGCACTGTTTTGAACCAATCTCTTGTCCCATGTCCATCTTGCAAAACAGGGAAAGAAAAAGCTTTTCACGAAATGAGCTTTTCATGCTGATTGTACAAAGAGCTCTCTACCTTAGCTGGATTGGCATCTTTTTCTAGGAGTTCCAAAACTATAACCAGTATCTGAATGGTTGGTGGAGGTGCAAATGAATGGTGTAGATGGTACAGGTGAGTGCTGCTGATGGTGCACTGCTTGAATTTCCGTTCTTGACTGCAAACTGGAAGCTATTTTCCATTTTGTTTTGGAAATAGGATAGTATCTGAATAGCATAGGATCTGGTCCTTGCTTATAACCTCCCCAGATTATTTCAAAAGACTTCTTCCAGGGGGAATATTTCATGTACAGCCTTTTGGATAAGAAGTAGATATATTTCCATGTTTAAAAAAAAATATATAAATTTACCCTAGCTAGGCTTAGCAAACATCTAGTGGTAGTTTATGAATCAGCTGCATGTCAACCCCGTTGTTTTTTTAGGCTAGGAACTTTGTTGTTTTGGACCATAACTGCTTGAGTTTCTGCTCCAGAATTCCTGTGTGTGCAGTGGAAAAGTTGTAATGTATATGTTTGGAATACCCGAGGTCATTTAACTTTTTGAGGCGTGTCCTATTGTCTACAGAGGAAGTCTGGATGATTATATATTTATAAATGGTGCATGTTTTGTGAAATCAGTACTGCCTTAATAATGAGATGACGCCTGCAAGGCTGTCAGTAATTGGAAATGCTAGAGAATAATTGTTAAAAAGAATAAAAAATGGTTTTCGTTCTTTAGCTGAGAAGCAGAAAGGTTTGGAGTATAAAGTAATAAAACATTTCACGTTAGGACATGCTGTATGAATGATATATGCAAGTTAACAAAGTTTAGAAGAAAATAGGTCTTATTGAACAAACTTGATCTTGATGCTTTGAAATTTCAGTCATGGTCGTCAAAGGCATTAGTCATTTGTTGCACTGCATGATATTCTGATATCGTTGATAGAAAAGCAGTGCACAGACCACTGAAACCCATTGGCTGATTCCTTACAAATTAGAAATTGTTATTCAGTGTAAGGGTGGGTTTTTTGAATGGAGGATTGGTGTATGAATAAAGAAAAGTAGATGTATGCTTTTCAGTTGCTCTGTTAATAATCCTTGACAAAAAGGATGGTAAAAATTCAGGAAGGGAGTCAGGGAGTGATGAATACTGTGAAGTCAGTGCTACAGGTTGATATAGGTGGTTTAATATACAGTATTCTCTGGGGCAGATTGCTTTTCTATATCACTGGAAATATTTATGTAAAAGCCAAATTTGCTAATTACTGAAGAGTAGAGGAAGGGGGCTGTAACTCATAAAAAGCGCAATTCAAGAGGACATGTGGATTGAAAGGTATGAATGAATGTGCCACACAGGTGAGAGCAGGTTTGATCCGGGAATATTTTGAATTGTTTACAACAGATACTGTTGAATCTTTATGCTACCAAGTAGTCCGTGCATGGA
Organism: Netta rufina; assembly: GCF_964035555.1. NCBI lineage: Eukaryota > Metazoa > Chordata > Aves > Anseriformes > Anatidae > Netta > Netta rufina. Next base: position 178,570 of record NC_140136.1, on the reverse strand, counting down.
TACAGTGAACAGTCATGATGCTAGCACTTCCAGAATGTTGATACGCTTCAAAACAAAACTTGAAGAGAAAGTTTGAAATGTACTGTGGTTTGCATGTACCTGCTTAAAGGATAGGCAAGTAAAGGTCTAGTGGCTGTTGCCTGAAGTTAGGCACATATAGATTAGAAGCAAGGATAGTTTTGTTTTGTTTTGTTTTTTAGTAAATAAATTTATTTTAACTCCCATCTTAGATTTTCAGTGCTTAATCTTTTACACTAATATTTAAGGAAGAAATTCTTCATTCAGAGGGTGGTGAGGCACTGGAAAAGGCTGCCCAAGGAATGCCCCATCCCTGGAATTGTTCAAAGCCAGGCTGGATGGGGCTTTGAGAAACTGGTCTGGTGGAAGGTGTCCCTGCCCATGGCAGGGGGGCTGGAACTACATGATCCTAAAGGTCCTTTCCAACCCAAACCATTCTCTATTTTTTTTTCTTCCTTAAAGTTAAACTTCTAATTTAGCTGGAATTCTTTTTAATATTTTATTTTATTTTATTTTATTTTGGAAAATAATTCGGTCTCTGGAAGCAGTGAGATTAGAGGATCAGAAAATGTCTTTTTAGTTTTGAATATATTAAACGTGATGTTTGGGTAGAAATCTTTTATTCCTATTTAACCATATTAGTCCCTGAGTCTTTTATATGATCTGTTGCAGTTCTAAAAATGTCTTTTTCTTTAAATGTACCATTTAAGTTAATTTGACAAAACATGAAAATCTTGATTTGATGAGAGCTAAAGAGAATGGGAATTTTTTTCTGTCTTATTAGAAGTGATTCTTCTGGAGGTTTCTCTTGTGCTTTTTTCCCAGCTGCATTTGGAACAGAAACTTAAGTACAGTTCTTTTAAATCTTTTAGTCATTATAAATAGGGTTTTCATTATTATTTAGGGTCTGGTTTTTGTGCGTTATTTCTGGTATTGTTTCTTGTCATTGTTTCTTCCTGGTACTCCTTAAATCATGGAAAGGAAACTATCACTGTGTGTTGTATGGCTTTTACCTGTTGTTTTTCCTCTCCATTTCCCTTCTGCAATACAATTCTTCGAGTGCTGCAGTTCTCAATTGTCGCTTAACAAGCAGGAAGCACGGACCCCATGTGTGTGTGCTTGCCAGACCTTTTGAGAGATGCAGAGCAACCACTGTCAGTATTCCTTGCGCTCTAGCTGCAATGAGACATATTTAAACTTGTTCAAGCTCTTAAACTACTTTCTTGTATGTTTTGACAGGAGGCTGGAGCCCACAGAAAAACCCCTTCAGATTGTGTATGACTACTTGGCTGGGCTGGGTTTCGATGATCCTGTCAGAATGCAGGAAGAGGCAGCAAACTCTGATCTCAGCTGTATGATCCGCTTTTATAGTGGTAAGAACTTGTATGTGTGCACAGTGTCACTGATCCCATAGCTTTAACTATGAGATGGAACCCAAAGTATCAGAAAGCATTTCTTAAAATAATGAGTTTTCAAAATTAGTAGAAAAGGCAAAGGGTTTTTTTGTCCTTCTCTTGCCCCTGTCTGTGGCTTGGAGAAAAGACAGCTCCATAGGAAGACACAGGATTGCTGTGTTGCCCATAGTTTTTTATGTCATAGTGAATGTCTTAGAACTCCTAATGCGATCAGAAACACTGCATTTTAGTCTAGGTATGCCATTTCTACTGCAGCCTATTTTCAAAGTGTATATGGATATGGGTGAGGAAGGTCTTGGCCAAATACTTCCACAGCCTGTAAAAAAAAATGAGTGAGAGTGCCAGCTGGTTAATAAAAATGCAAGTTGCCATCAAAACCCCAGTGCATTTCATTGCAGAAGTGAGACTTCTGAGTGGCCTACTGAGTCAGTTTGGGCAGGATATCATGTGCATAAGGTATGACAGAACAATAGTCATAGGCCAGTTAGTGCACAGTGCTAGCAGTCAGAAAATGAATTCGCTGGAGAGGAAAATAAAAGAAATAAGGGGTAAGGAAGTTAATAATTTTATTACTTTCAATGTTATAGCTGCTTATTTTTTGCATTTCAGAAAAAAGTCAAGAGGTTTTAATAGAAAGTTTCTTTTCCATCGCACAGCTGGGTAGGCTGACTAAGCTACTGGCCATCGTTTGATTGTTTTATGTTTAAAATAAAGTCATCAGGAACAGGGCTGCAGAGAACTTTTGAGAGGAAAAATGAGGAGTGCAGTTTGGGTATATCGAACAGGAACTGCAGAAAATTCAGAAACAGTGACTCAGCATCATGGAAACAAGTAGGTAAAAAATGGAAATGAGTAGCCTCTGTCAGCATGGGAGGATAGTCCTGCCTAGAAAGAGATGGTAAAGGAGAAAGCATAATGGCTGAAGAGTATTCAGGAGGCCTGTTTTAACAAAGTTAAAAGCAGATGCTAAGAAAGCAGTTCTTAAAGGTAGGGGAGGAAATAAAGAGAGGAAATGCTATGGAGGATTATGTGGCAATTCTGCAAAGCCTGCAGCTGAGAACAGGGAAAGGAGTAATGCATTTCAGGCAGAGAAACATTACTTAGAGCACTGAGTAGCTTTCATATTTCCTTCACACTGTGGTGATGTGGCTTGGATTTCTCTGGTGTGTTTCTGCATTTGTCTGCTTTTCTTATGTGGTCCATTGTGGTTGTTTCTTTTCCTTGTGCATGGGGGTTCCTTATGCCCAGGTGGAGTGGTGAGACTACAAGTGGTAGAACCTTTTAATTGAAATCTTACATTGATCAGCAGTAGGAAGGAAGCATGCTTCCTGAAGTCTGGTTGTTGAGATGCTCATAGGGACCCAAGAGTTTTATGAGGGGAAAGAACAGGTTAGATTGGCTGGGAGAAGGACTGGGGGTGTGTGTCTTCACTTCAATGGAAGTCACTTGGAGCATAGAGGTCAGTGACCCAGAGAGGGGTTTTTACATGCCTCAGCAACAGTTCGAATGGAAGAAGCTCTCCAGGGCCATCAGGCTGTCCATCTATGTCAGATGTGACAAGTGTGAATTGTGCGTGAGTGTCAAGCACACTCTCTCTGTGGGGGAATTCTCTTGATTCCTTGTGTTGCTATAGCTGGGCTTGTGCAATTCCTGAGGTATTTAATTAGAGTTGCCAAGCTTAGGAGCTGCAGAGTGACAGGGAATTCCCTTATCCGTAGAGATTAAGACCATTCATACACGTATCTATAGTTGTGAAATAGCTGGGATTCAGAGTGGAAGTCCAAAGCAGCTAGCATTCTGTATTCAAAAAGAGAAAAATCTCAGAAAATGATAATCTCTGAATGGTAAATAGTCAGTTAGCATGCAGGTTCATCTTTTCCATCTTCCTAATTTCTGGTGATGTTTACAAAGTCCCGTTTCCTTCAAGAGAAGGACCAACAAGAGGCATTTATATTTTTCACATTTTTCGAGACTGCTTTTACTGCTAGTCCCAAGACTTTTTTCCTGTACTTCAGATACATGCTCTTTGGTGTTTTTCTATGGTTTAGTGCTCCACGGCTAGCAGTGCACGTAGCACAGCTATAGTCAGCCAGTGCTCTAGTCCTTTCACTTAAATCATCTTCAGGAAATAACTGCCGTTCTTCTGTAGTTGATTTTCCCAGGTCTCCCTTTAAAGGACAGTAGAAGCCACCTATTTGATGGTGCTGACTCAATGAGTTTGTAATCGCTTTTTTACTGCATCTCAAAGAAAGATGTTTGGCAAGTGCGTAAGTTTGCCAAGGACAGTAATTAGCTGTAGATTAAAAATGCACTACGTGGTAACATTGTGCTGAAAGTCATAAAGGGAGTGCTTTTCAGACATTACTGCCCTAAGTTGCTTGTCTTCTGCATGAGATTTTTGTTTTAAGTATAACTGTGTGTCTTGTCTTTGCTCACCTTTTATAATGCTTGTTACTGCTGTGTTTCTATTTGAACTCACAGCTGAGAATGAGGAACAAATGGAAAGTAAACACAAATGTCCCCTTTTTCTTCAGAAAAGCCATGTCAAGTAGAACAGTTAGATCGCATCCTGCTCTCTGGAATCTATAATGTACGCAAAGGAAAGACCCAGTTGCACAAATGGGCTGAACGCTTAGTAATTCTCTGTGGTACCTGCCTCATTGTATCCTCTGTGAAAGATAGCCACACAGGGAAGATGCACATCTTGCCTCTTGTTGGAGGGAAGGTAAGACGTTTTTGTATTTGGTAGCTTCCTGTAGATTAGAAAGGAAGAAAGGATTATAATGATGGGTATTATACACAAGAGGTTAATCTAGGCTGTATTACTGCATTATCAGGTGCAGAGACAATTGCACAACCCTTTTCTACTTGCTTTGCATAGGTAGTCCTGAGGCTAATAAAATGCTTGAAGAGACACCGCTTATGAATTCATGTTAGTAGCCATTGTTATGAATAGCCATTCTGGAGATGATTACTTATGGGATCTACTTCAGCAGAAAGACATTAAGAAGGATTTACTCCTGTGTTTCTCACAACAGTTTTCAGCAAGAGACAATGTTACTGGTACTCTGTACTCTAGACTTCAGATCCACTGTAATGCTGGAGTTTAGGCAGACTGCTGTGTTTTCATTTCTCCCTTTGCAGGTGGAAGAAATGAAACGTCGGCAGTACACTCTTGCTTTCACATCTGCTGGAGCACAAGCTCAAACATACCATGTCTCCTTTGAAACGCTGGCAGAGTGCCAGCGGTGGCACCGACAGGCATCCACGGTGAGGGCCTAGAGACTGCAGTACTTTGGGGTGGTGGGTACTGAGGGTAAGATGGCATTTGTGATACGTGCTTGGTCTGCAGGCAGACATTATACTTGGGTTCTGGAGAAAGTGCCTGGGATGCTTTCCAGCTTTCTTCATCTCTTAGGTACTCACAACTACAGAGACTTTCTTTTAGCATTTTCTTGGGGCTCTGCCTGTTCAACAATGTTGACTAGTAGTTCTGCATTTTTTAACCCCCCACACCTACTGAGAATAGCTTATCACGTGTCACTAGAACAAACCCTAAAACCATAAAAACGTATTAAATGCTTCTGCTGCCATATCTGACTCTGACCTGTGGCCTGGAATAGCACTCTGATAGGTTTGAGTTAACTAGCACAGAGATCATAGATCAGCAACGGAAGCGTAGCTTGTTCAGAGCTGCGTCTGTATTCCACGTGGAAGTACAATTAGCTGGTGATAGCACAGTGCTGGCCCGCACTTTGACCTCGTATATATAATACTATGAAATATGAAATGAGTTGCAGGATAAAATACGTCATAAAATCTGGAATTAAGCATATAAAGCCTCAAAAACATTTAATTAAAGGAGATCTGATATTTGCAGATGCTTTATGAAATGTTGCAAAAGTATAATGTATGAAGCCTTTTCATCATAGCAGAAGTTTTCCAATATTATACCCTGAACAAGCAAACAATAAGTCAGAAGAAGCAGGTAGGCCAAAAAGAGGTTCTGTAAGCACCAAAAGACAAAACTGGAAGGTCAGCTGATTCCTTTTTGCAATTTGTATCTTTGGAAGGCACTCGGAGACTATGCTTTCTCAGCAATTATCTCAACTAGAGGTATGGTTTTCTCTATTAGGTTGGTTCTCTTACAGTCCAGCATTTAGTGAGCATCCGTTGTACCTACAAAGCAGAGCTTTGTGTATGTTCTTGTTGATATCAAGAAGTGCCTCCTTGTTATGGGGCTTGCAGAGACAGTAGCAGCAAATGACATAAGTTCATACTCCATGGACTTGATTTCCTGCATGGGCTCTACCTGTGTTTGGTGGATACAAGAGCATTCTTTCATTTTCTTGCAAGTAGTAAACAATTTACATTCTTTGTTTTTTTAAGACCATTAGACTGCCATAGAAGAATTGTTGCACAGCTGCAACTCTTCCTTTTTCTTTTCAGGTTGTGTCTATGCGACTTAGCATGGTTGATCTTTCATGCTACAGCCTTGAGGAAGTACCTGAGTACCTCTTCTACAGTCAAGACATCATCTACCTCAACCTACGACACAATTTTATGAGATCATGTGGAGCAGGGAGTCTTGACTCCCTTTGCAGGTCTGCAAAGAATTATTTTTCGTCTACATTTGGAGTTCTGCACATGTGCATCCAGGGATGAAGGGAAGGGAGTGTATTGCCTGTTCTTATGGGATGTTAAAAGATTGATCTTCAGGAAGCTCTAACAAATGAAGGAACTAGGAAGCAGAGCTGGGCAATGCAGGCAGATAAAAGCTTACAGAAGTTTATGGTATTTGTGAACTCCCTTCCACAAATTCTTTGTGTTAAATGTTATCTCAGATGAGTCTAGTAGAGGGACACACTGGTTGTATAGACAGGATGCAATACTAATATAAGGCTGCTTGCTAAACTGAGAGCATTTTGGGGTATAAAATAAAAGGTGAGGAAAAATGTAGTGCTGTTGTTGTGGGTAAGAGTTTGTAGGAAGAAGTGGAGATCTGAAAAAGCCTACTCAGTAAGTTCTGAATGTTAATATTCATTTGAAATGGGCAGAGGGCCTGTGAGACTCCAGCTTTACTTTCTCAACTTGTAAGAGTAGCAGATGTGATGGTATGGAAGCATAATGTCGTCATCTTATGATGCTTTCAGAGCGTTCTTGCCTTTCCCTTTTACAGCTCTACTAGGCCTTCTGTTGTGCCTAGCTTGAAAGGGTATCCCCCTCTTCTGATCTATTCTCAGACTAGTCACAGTTTGTTTTAGTCTTGTCTTCCCCAGCTTCACAATGGTAGATTGGTACTCCAAATAATTCTTGCAAGGTAAATTTATTGAACTGAGGATTTTTAGTTGTCCGTAATTTAGTAACAGTTACTCATAGAAGGTCTGCCAGGAATCAAGGTAAAAGGTTCTTGTCTGTTTCTGCAGTAAAAATGTATTTGATCACTTTCAGTGTTACCACTGAGATATAAAGTATCAGTGACTTAAAATCAAACTTGTGTAGAAACTGACATAATGACTTAGATGACTATCATCAGTGTACAAAGACACCTTGTGACTGTAAGTTTTTGCTTTGAGAGCATGGAGATTTGCAAATTAACTGATATTCTTGCCACTAGGTTTTCTCAGTTGAAGAGCCTGAACCTGTCTCATAATAGACTTGGAGAGTTTCCTCTATCACTGTGTGAGATCTCTACTCTGACAGAGCTTAATGTCTCCTGTAATGGACTACATTGCTTGCCAACACAGATTGGCAAACTATTGAAGTGAGTGTATAGTTCTTTTCTGTGTATTTTTCTTTCCCTTGTCATAAACTTTCTTAATGTTTCAGTTGAGCACAGCTGACGTAAAGGTGCTACTTACGAAAGTATGAGTGCTGGTCAGCCAGTTCTTCCCTGAAGACTGAATGGTACATATAAGTCCAGTAGAGGGTTGAGAACTAAGACCGGCAATAAGGCTTGTTTTTCCTTCCAAATAAAGATATCACAATACTTTTATACATTTGTCTTTTAAAAAGTTACTGGTATATAGCAAGTTACTGCTCATTATTTGTGATGACTTCCTGTCTATTCTACTAACTAAAACACACTGTGGTAAATCAGTTTTGTAATAGTGGAGACTAATGGATTTTGTCTGTTTTGAAGTGGCCTTGGAGGACACTTAACAGTCAGCTACCATGCCTTGAACCACGAGTGCCACCTTGCTGAACTGCAATAGACTTGAAGGCTTCTAAGCCTATAAATATATTCCCAGTGAAGCCTTTTCTGTTCTGTTTACTGTTATGGTGTTCCCTTATTGGTTAAACATTAAAAAAAAAATGTTTACATAAGAGCAGTTAGAAGTTTCTAAAGATTATGCTGTCAAGGACATTTCCAGAAACCACAAATTACTGCAGTGAATATCTATAAAGATCAACCAGGCTTTGTAGAACTACATAAAAATATACACACCTGTCAGAATTCTGAGACCTCATTTATATAAGCAAGAACATGCCGTTTATATCACTGAAGTATTTATAAGTGTTTTACACAAAAGGGATAGCAGATTTTTTTAACTGTACACAAGTTTAAGGTATAAGAACAGTCTCAGCTACACTTCCTTAATCACTAGTGTAAAACAGTTTCAAATGCTGATGTAGAAAAGATGAGGAAACATGCAAATGAAGCATTGTCTGAAGACAGTTTGTGATTATTGTTTCTCAAATATGTCAATGCATGTTTTTCTGCGGCTGCAGAGGACTGTGACTTTCCAAAGTTCTGTTTAATATTTGTATTTAACATTTTCAATACAGATGCAGTTTTTGTTAAAGTTTTAATTTATTGTTTAAAACTTTTCAGTGGTAATTTCTCACAGAGGACTAGTGCTTTTTCTAACACTAGTGTATGGTGCATGTGTTTTGATAGCTTTTTACAAAATTGATTGTTTTTTGTGTTAGGAAGTTTTTAACATGAAAGTAGTTAGGCGATCCCCTCTGAAAAATTTATCTTAAAATATTCGCTGGAGGAAAACTTCTCCAGTTTTGTCTGTGAATACTCAGGATACACCAAAGCTTAAGCTTAGATAAATTTAATTGCAAAGCTATTACTTCTTTTGGTTTTGCAATGGATAAGTGTTGGTGTTGAGCTATTGGTTCGTTGTGGCCTGTTCTTCCTCCAGCTTTTATCTTTTTTTAAAAAGAAAAAAAAAAAAAAGAATATCTGCAGCTACAATGGGTGTACGTAAGGCATTTCCAGAGCGGACTTTTGGCTGTACACAAACTGTAATCCACACGCCGACTTAAAGTTTTCAGAGGATTACAACTTAGTTATTGGTCCAGTTATCTTCTTGACCCCTTCAGCCCTTCTTCTTTATAAGAACTTCTCATGGCCCCAAGCTGCATTTTTACTACTGATAAGCACCATTGAGAAAGTTCTTTGTTGGAATGTGGTCATAAGAAAAGAATTGTGTTTTGGAGGCTCGAGTCTCAAGAGTCATACAAACTTCAAAGCAATTTATTTTGTAACAGAAAGCTACCCTGGAAATACTATTTTCTGAATGGCTGCTGGGGAGATTAGAATTTAAAAATCTGTTATCAATGCTTTAGTGTGGTAGGAATTGTGATTAAACTGTGCCATAAGTGCCATAACTGAGTGCCACAATAGTGATATGAGACTTCAGTGATTGGATGTTGTTGACTTTATTGTTTCTGTTACTAAGTGATGGGCTTTGAGAGGTCTGTTGTGTTACTGCTGTCTTTTTAATTTTTACTTTGTCATAGGTTTTTTAAAGATTGTCCAGCATGCTAAATGAGTTCTTAATTTGTAGAAAACCAAATGATTAAGTAAATATCCTTTATTTACAACACAAGTAGTGATTTTTATTTTGTTTATAAAAAATTGTCATAACTAGAAGTTTACCTCCAAAATAATTTAGGAACTATTTGGTGTTGTGTATATGCAGTTCCAAGACTATTACTTGAGTGATAATATTACTCCAGTGACTTTACGGATACAGGAATAAAAACTGTATCCATAAATACCATTAAAAATAACCACACTGAGACCTTGCAGTTATGCAGGTGAATTCACTGAAAATGCAAAATGTGACATTCAGTACTCTTTGCTGAACTACTTTCTTTTTTTTTTTCCACTGCTGCAGTCTCCAGAGCTTCTGGCTAGATGGGAATTTCCTCACATCCTTACCAGAAGAGCTGGGAAGTCTGCAGCAGCTCAGCTGTCTTGGGCTTTCCTTCAATAACTTCCGTGAGCTACCAGCAATTTTTGAGAAACTAACTTTTTTAGATAAACTAGCACTGGCGGGGAATTTGCTAGAGACCCTGGACCTTGCAGTGCTGAACCGTATGAGTCACATCAAAAGTGTGGACCTGAGGTAAGGGGTAAGCTTGCACTTACGAATAGACACACAAACCAGATTACTGCTTTCTCTTTACAGCAGAAGAGCTGCGTAAATTCTGGTACATGTTGCAATAATTTGGGTGTTCTGTTTTTTTCACCTCTTACTGATTCTTTAACTTTTAGGGAGTTCTGTTTCTGAGGGTGTGCAGGATTCACTTAGAGAAACTAGGCTAACTGAGCAATGCCTGAAGCAACTCAGTCATGGAATCACAGAATGCTTTGTGTTGGAAGGGACCTTAAAAGACCTGAAGGGACTTTAGTTCCAACCCCCTTGCCACGGGCAGGGATACAAGAAATGTGACTTAGTACTTTAGTTTCCTTTTTTTCATATGCTGTTACCATGAGCTTAGTTTTGATCTCTCTTAGCCTTTTTTTGTTTTGTCGCATTTTTTCCTCTAGAGGTATATTAGGGGTATACATGTATTCCTGATTCCTGAGGCTGCCAGCTGCAGAGCTCTCAGAGAGGGACAAAGAATTTTCTGTCTATGGCAAGGCGACCTATTATCTGGTCTCTGTATTAGCTTGCTCTGTCAGTACTAAGTAACTGTCCATTGGCCTGGCTTCAAATTTCTAAACTGTAGTCTTCAGAATCTCTTAAATTCTGGGAAATTTAGTAGAATGGTTTCATCTAGCAGTGCAGACATAGGAACCATTTTTCATCATATTCACTGCCTGAAATCCACCATTGCTCCTCATATATCTCACTGTACTTTGGGGTTAGCCTTCACCAGTTCTCCCCTTTTCTCTCTTCTTACTCACATACAGTGTTCAGTGTCCTATTTTCTGACTTTGTACCTCTTATTTCTGAATGTTTAGGCTGAACAACCTGAAGAGAGCAGTGGATGACACTCCAGAGGGGAATAAATCTGTGACTTACATGGATTTACGAGACAATCGTCTGACAGACCTGGATCTCAGCTCATTGGGCAGCCTGGAGCAGCTGCACTGTGAACGGAATAAGCTAAAAGAGTTGACGCTGAGTGGCTTCTCCCTCCGTGCCCTTTATGCCAACAACAACTGTACGTCTGTTTACCTTCTTCATCAGCCTTCCTCCTTCAAGCCTTGGGAGTAAAAGAAGCAGCCCTTTGCTGTCTCCCACAAAAAGAAACGTGTACAATTATTTTTACAGTAGTGAGACCATACATGATGGGTCTTGTGAGGTCAGCTCATAGGGATCACATTCTGGATGTATGTGCGTTGGCTTTGTAACAGGGAGAGGTTATACTGCTGAGTTGCTGTTCAAGGACTTTGTATTCCAGTAACAACTGCTTGTGAGTCCACAAAGAAGTACTGTTCTCCCTTGTTCTGGTGCCCCGTGTGGCAGATGGAGAATGGAATAGTGAGAAGATGTATGAAGTGTGAACTCTCTTAAGAAGGATAGTAGAGACATTGAGTATGTGCAGAGTAAGGCTGAGAGTCTCACTTGCTAGCTAGTCTGTGTGCTTCTTTGATATTTTCCCCTCTGCAGTCATAATTGTTTGCTTTATTTCTTCAGGTCTTACTTCTGTCAATGTTTATCCAGTTCCTGGTCAACTGACATGTCTAGAACTCGTCCAGTAAGTGACTGTACAGTACAGAATATAAAGCATGTATCTGAACACTTCGTTGTTTTCTGCAGAAATTTTCTGGAGCTTTTAAGCTTTTGAAAGAGTTGAGAGCAATTGAGAAAAGGCACTTCATCTTCACAATAGAACGGGAAAACCCAACACTGAATGTGTCCCAGGCCAGAAGCCCCTCTGAACCGGTTTGACGTGTCTTGGTGATTAGCTGTCCTTCAGCTGTAGGCTGTAATCAGCAAAACAAGCCAAATAGGGATCACTGAACCTGTGGCAGTTTACTGGGCCAAATGGTGGGAAGCTGTTGTGCAAACATTTGGATGCTGGTGATCATCACTGTTGGCTTTATTGCTTACATCCACACAAGAGCAGCATTGTTGGACCCATAAAATAGGATGCCCAGAGGATCTGATGACATTTTGCTTCAGTTTTGGGTTGAAGCGCAATAGCAAGGTAGCGTAAGGTGGCTAGTTCTATGTCAGTGCTTTCAACAAACAAAAGCCTCATCATCAGAGCCTTGCAACAGTATTTTCTACCAGTCATGCACCAGCTCAATTTGCATTATGCAGTTGGCCATGAGATAAATTCCTCATGACTAGCTCAGATATTGTTCGTTTTCTACTTTTTTTTTGTTTGTTTGTTTGGCTGTCACTAGTGCTGTGCAGGGCATACTCAAACAGGGCATATTCCATATGGAGTGCTCGTGTCTAGCTTTTTCTCCTTTTGACAGCAATCAGCTGCAGTGTGTCCCAGACTGGGCCTGTGAAGCGAAGAAACTGGAAGTTTTGGATATGAGCTACAACCTCCTTGTGGAACTCCCATCAAGGTAAGCAAACTACTTCATCAGTGATATGGATGAGGGGATTGGGTGCACCCTCCATAAGTTTTCAGATGACACCAAGTTAGACACAGGTGTTGATCTTCAAGGGTAGGAGGGCTCTCCAGAGGGATCTGGATAGGCTGGGCCAATGGACCAAGGCCAACTGTATGAAGTTCTACAAGGCCAAGTGCCACGTCCTGCACTTGGGACACAACAACCTCATGCAATGCTACGGGCTGGGGGAAGAGTGGCTGGAAAGCTGCTTGGTGGAAAGGGACCTGGGGGTGTTGGGTGATATCTGGCTGAATGAGAGCCAGCAGTGTGCTCAACTGGCCAAGAAGGCCAACAGCATCCTGACTTGTGTCAGAAATAGCGTGGCCAGTGGGACTAGGGAAGTGATTGTCGCTCTGTACTCCTCACTGGTGAGGCCACGTCTCAAATACTGTGTTCAGTTTTGGGTCCCTAACTACAAGAAAGACATAGAGGTGCTGGAGTGTGTCCAGAGAAAGGCAATGAAGCTGGTGAGGTGTCCAGAAAAACAAGTCTTATGAGGAACAGCTGAGGGAACTGGGGGTGTTTAGCTTGGAGAAAAGGAGGAGGCTCAGGGGAGACCTTATCACACTTTACAATTACATTAAAGGAGGCTATAGCAAGGAGGGGATTGGGCTTATCTCATAAGCACCAAATGGTAAGATGAGAGAGAAGAGTCTTAAGTTACTCTGGGGGAGGTTAGGTTGGATGTTAGGATAAGTATCTTTCCTGAAACAGTTGTGAGCATTTAATGTTTTTAAGCCGTTCTGTACAGATCCATAAGGATATAGTTCCAAATTAAAACCTCACCCAAATGGGCAGGGTGGTTCTAGGCTATGTTCAGATGTGTTCAGGTGCCCTTTCTGATTTTTTTTCAATTTTCTTTGCAGTTAGTGAGGATAGAAGCCCTTCTCCAGAATTGTGGTGATTATTGAAGTAAATGTGACAACAGCCTCAGAAATACTACAGGAGTACTTAGCAGCCTCTTAAAGGCCTGAATCTAAGTTGTCACTTATTTCTGCCTACAAGTTTAAATGGGAATTTAAACTCATCCTTTGTGATTTTTCTCTTCTTTTTCATGTACCTGAGAGAATGTTAGGTGTATGCACACAGATAAACTCGTGTCACAAATTACAGATCTGTAGTAGCATAGAGGGGAATGCAGATATACCTCTGAGCACAAATTGACTGAATTATCTTGCTACATATGTTTTTCTGCTTTGTCATTGTTTGCATTTTACAACTGATTAAATATTCCATTTTCCCATTATGTGGATGTGAAGTGGAGTGAACCAAGCTGTCATAGTAAATTGTGTCTTTATAGGATCCTCAGCAGCTTGAGCCTTCGGAAGTTGATGGTGGGGCACAATAATCTGCAGAGTCTCCCACCTCTTCTAGAACACATTCCACTGGAGGTGCTGGATCTTCAGCACAACCTGTTGACTGAACTCCCTGAGATGCTCTTTGTCAAGGCTCTGAAGTGAGTGACAGTAGCATGCATCTTCTGACTGTGTTAACCTTTGAAACTGTGAAGGCCATTAATGGTATCTGCATGACTGTCCTTGTGAGGTGCTATGGGCTTTGTTGCCATTTGCATAGGAGATAATGAGTGTGCTTTATGAGGAGTTAATTTAGGTGCCATGAGAGAAATCATCAAGCTGATGTGAAGGGATCAGTCCATGTTACTGTTTAGTTACAGGAAAACAGATATTTGCCTAACCTGGCAGTCAACCAGTGTATTAACTTCAGTTTCAGCTGTTTCTAAGATCCTGTTACTGCATGGAGAGCTCTGTCTTTAAAAGTAGTGCATGAATTCAGGTGCAAAGAAGACAAGACACACAGATTTTCAGACGTTATAACAGAAAACACATCAGGTCATGGGAGAACAGCAACAGTGACCCTTACTGTTTGTCTGTTCAGACATGTCAACCCTTCTTAAAAGACTCTAAGCAAGAGTTTATGTAGTCTGCTTCCACCAATGTTACCTGCTCTCTCCATCAGCTCTTCAGTACCCACTGTTTACTGTAAAATGCTATGTGCATCTGCAATGTTACGTAGCTAGTAAGTCATTTGTAGACTCATAAATCTTAATGTGAGTAGGGATGTTAGCTGTGTTTTCTGAGTTGCATAGTGTTGTTGCTTTGTCTGCATAGGCAATTACATAGCTGTTTTTCCTGCTGTTAATAGAGTGGTTTAGATGAAGTCTGGTTTTTTGCACTTGCTGTGGTTAGCCTCAGGTACCTGAATGTATCTGCAAACAACCTGGAGTCCTTGCCCTCTGCATGTACAGGGGAGGAGAGTCTGAGCATGCTGCAGCTGCTTTACTTGACCAGTAACAACCTCACAGATGAATGCATCCCTGTCTTGGCGGGACACACAAGTCTACGGATCCTGCATCTGGCAAACAACAACTTACAGGCATTCCCTGCAAGGTAAATACATAAGGCTGGTGGGCAAGATGGGCAGTCAGCATCCTCCAGGTGAGCATTTACTTTGTGCTTCAGTTGCTGTCAAAGCAAGATGTTATCCCTTTGGCTTGATGGCAGAGACCTGCCATCCCCATGTGTGCACATAGGAATAACGTTAAGGGGGAGCTGGCACACAGTACTGCTGGCTGCAGTGGTTTCTACCCTCTTAGTTGTGGTGGATGTGTGTGTGGGGATGGAGGCATTATTTCTTCACAACTTCAGTGTTACTGGCATGCAGCTTGTTGTGCTGCATATTTTCGCTTCTCAGTCTTGCCAAAAGGTCCCTAACCAGACTTGTCTGAACTCTTGCCCGATGGAGGCAAGAGTTAATTCATGCACTAGGCTCACAATTTGGTGTTGAAATAGTGAGAAATCCATGCTTACTATAGAAAGTTATGAGGCTAGAGACTCCCATGTGTTCCTACAAAATTGTAAGTATACTCAGCCTTTTTAATTTCTTAGAATGTAGGGAAGGATCCTTTGAACCTTTTCCAAATTCTGATGTTTTTCTGGCTATACAGACAGCAGAACTTGGACACTGCTTTATTAAAAATCGTAAGCAAAGATAGTTTAGTCTGCCAGCATCTGAGTCCCCTGAGGATTCTGAAGACTATTTCCTGTCTTATTGCAACTTGTAGAAGTTTCTATGTGCATAGCATTACTTAGCTAATTTAAATCACATGCTTTTAAGGTAATCTTAAGTTACCAAATAGCTCATATTACTATATGTTGAAACTGAAATTCCACTATGTTTTTTATCTGCAAATTCTTCTAGGCTTAATTTCATGTGTGCATATATTCCTTTTAATCACTGATTCATTGACTGTCATTGATTCAAATGTGGCTCCCTGCCAAGACCCTAATAGTAGGACTAACACCGAATTCTTATTTAATGATTACTTTTCAGTATCTTCTGCAATTCAGTCTTAGGGTATCAAATGTATCTTTGAAGTGTAGTGTAGGGTTAGTGCTAAACTTGTAGACTTCTCTGTCAGTTTAATTTGTAGTCTCATTTAAAAAAAATAAAAATCTGTTATATTATCACTTTTATTTTTTTACATCAGCACAATTAATGCAATATTGATTGCATCAATGCAAGCTTTGCTATGATTTTCCCTGATACTGGTTAGGCAATGGAACCACTGTCTTGTAAATCTGTTTATTCCTACAAAGTACACTGACACAGCTTAGGTTTTCTCTGACAGTTTTCAAATTAAGACTTTACAGTCTTCTGCTTTAGTGCTGTAGAAGTCAGGGGAAGGGATCTGTCTGGTGTAAATCCAAGCTGGGCATCTGGGGACCCTGAATTTTAAGTACAGTATCTTTGGACTCTTGGCAGATACATGGTTTCGAATCAATGAATTAGAAATGTAGATTTTAAAGGGCAGTGTGTATGGATACTATGTCTGTGGGTTTAAAAAGTGACAAAATATATGGTATTCTTTTGGCCTAAAAGATATGGTATTCTTTTGTTTCCCTTTCAGCAAACTCAGTAAGCTGGAGCATTTGGAAGAGCTGAATCTGAGTGGCAACAAACTGAAAACAATTCCCACAACAGTGGCAAACTGCAAGCTGCTTCATACTCTTATTGCACACTCAAATGAAATCAGTATCTTTCCAGAGATCCTGCATTTGCCTCATATTCAGGTATTCTTATGGAGCAGGTAAGGAGAAGAAGTTTGGGTGGGAGAATGAAGAGTAGCTGCTAGAAGAGGAACTGGAGATCCCAGCATTTTTCTCAATTAGCTTGTGAAGAGGGAACGAGATACACATGCTAGATCTGTTCCCTCTCATAACTGACCGAAGACAGATAGCGAAGATGAAAGAGGTGAACTGTCTCTGTCTTGGTGTATTTCTTGTGTACTGTTTGAGACAGCAGGATGTATTTATCTAGGTGAACTTGTATGTATAGGCCTTATCTTTAGTGTGACCCATTCTTTCTGTATTAGAGTCCTGGCTATTGCAGGTTATGAGCATTTGATGATTATAAATCATTCTTCTACTGATAGGTCAGCTCCATTTTCATGACCTGTTTGAGAGATACAACCAGTAGCAGGAATATATATATCATGTTAGGAAGGAGCAGTGGAGTAACTGATCACGAGAGAACAGAATATTTTCTTTGTCGTTGTGTTTGGTTTTTGTTTTTGTTTTTTTGATACTGCAGATTGTGGACTTGAGTTGCAATGAGTTAACTGAAATCCTCATTCCTGAGGCACTGCCAGCTACCTTGCAAGAGTTGGACCTGACTGGAAACACAAACCTGGTTCTAGAACACAAGACACTGGACATCTTCAGGTGAGTCATGGAGATGCTAAGCCACTAGTGACAGGCACAGGGAAGGGTAACCCTTCCCAGGAGAGGAAATGGAATAGTAATGTATGTATCATAGCACTGCATAATGGTATAACGTTCCCTGCTTAGGCAGCTGAAGCTGTGGTAAAGGAAAGGGCTGGGTTCAAACTGTCAGAACGAACAAAGAATTTCTCAAGTGGTATGAGGTTCTCCCACCTGTATCTGGCATAAATAGTCAGACATCTCCAGAAGGTCAAGCAGTTCTTTCAACAGGCTGCTCTCCAAAATTCTAGACTGTCCATGGTCCGTTGGCCACAAGCTGTTCAGCGTGGCATCTAGAAGTGATTTTTTTTCTTCTCTCTCCGTAGTCACATTACCACTCTGAAGATTGATGCTAAGCCCTCCCTCACAACTGACTCAGCACTCACTTCCACCTTCTGGAGTCATGGAATAGCTGAGATGGCTGGCCAAAGAAATAAGTAAGTATTGTGGTCTGAACCCTGACACTTTGTCTCCTCGGGGTGCTAAGTGGAGTGCATTGCTGTTATGCTGAACAATTCATCCATCTCTCTCTCCATTTCTTGCTCATTCTTGCTAACTCTAAGCCTCAGTGCTGTCCTTTTCCTTGTTTGTCATGCTTATTCTGGGACCTTTAGGCTTTGTTTCCCACTCTAGCAGAGGTGCTTTGGCTCTCTCTTGCAAACTGTGTCCCTTGTCCTCTCCTCAGCATGTTCAAGGAGGATTTGAGAGTGCCAGTAATAAGCAACAGCTGTACATCTCATGGGGCAGTGGATGTAGTGGATGTAGGGTCAGTGGCTTTGATGCCCTGTGAGAACAGTGCTCGTGACAAGGTGCCTGATGGCCGTGGTTTTGGGGATCATACAATCCTTCGAGGCAGATCAGCCTTGCCCGTATGGTTTTCTAACAGGCTGTGTGTGTCAACGCTGGCAATGGGAAGCTTTGCAGAAGGAGTGGAGGCTGTGTATGGCATGTTTGATGGTGATAAGAATGAGGAGCTGCCACGTCTACTGCAGTGCACCATGGCTGATGTGCTCCTGGAGGAGGTACAGCAGTCGGACACGATGTTCATGTCCAACACCTTCTTGGTCTCCCACAGGTAGGACAGTGAGCAAGCTGGTCCTGGTGGGACCTGCATAGGTGCATCGGTTAATGTGCTAGGTGGGGTGAGGCCACACTCCAGAATGCCTGTCATGGAGTCTGGAGCCTTCCTACACCTTCTCCTCCAACAGGAAGCTGGGCATGGCTGGACAGAAGCTGGGTTCCTCTGCTGTCCTTTGCTATATTCGTCATGATGTGTCTGATCCAGCCAGCAACTTTTCTCTGACGGTGGCCAATGTTGGGACATGCCAAGCCATTCTTTGCCGAAGTGGAAAACCTCTGCTCCTCTCCAAAGTCTTCAGCCTTGAGCAATGTTCAGAAGATGCTAAGAGAATCAAAGAGCAAAAAGCCATTATAACAGAGGTTGGTTTAGACTTCAGCTTTCACCTGTCAGTAAAAGCTTGGTTCAGGTACATGCCATTCTGAGCTCTACTGCCTGCACAATGCTGCAGGGGAGAGGGTGGCATGAAGATGCTCAGATGGCTTATCTGTTCCTTCCTGACCTGTTTCTCTTGATAATTAGCTGTTCAGAATGACATGTTCTAAATACCCATCATGGCCTGAGAATTACAGGTACAGAATGCCAAGAATGAGTTGGGGAGAGGTGGAAAGAAAGAAAATAGATGTGGAGCTAAATTGAGATGTGGAGAGAGTGGTATACAGCGCTGTTTATGACTTGGGTGAGTGTGGAGAAAAGACACTGGGGACCAGAGCAGGGCCTGGGAGGTCATGTTGTTTCAAAATTCACAAAATAATCTAGTCCGTCTTGTGTTTCTTGGAAACCATGACTCAAGTATCTCTCTCTGGATTTATTCCATGTTTTATTCAGTGAAGGTATAGGCTAAGTGGCTATTGAGATATGCTGAATGTAGACATCAAGTAGGAACAGGTGAAAATTTTACACAAAAAAGGCAGAAATGTATTTCTATTTGTGTTTTTTATTATTATTTGTATTTTTATTCAAACGTATTAAAACAATTTGGGAAAAATTCTCTAAATGGTAACTTTCAAAAAACTTGGAAAAAACAGGGAAGTTCCAAAGAACTGGAAAATCTGTAGTCAAAAAAACTGAGAAATCAGTGCCAGTCATGTTAGCTTTATGAACAGTGGATCTTAAAAAATAATAATAATAATAATAATGCTTATGGAGTTGTCTGATGAAAGTATTATCCCTGCTAATGTGTTACAGTTCTGTGAGATGCTATATTCCTTAGCATACTGACTAACAGTAACTGGAATGAATGTAGCATATTAAATGATTTAAAAACTGTCTGATGTGTGGATTCTGAAAAATGTAAGTGAAATTATTGTCTGAAGAGATTTCCTGCATGTGTTCTCTGATGGTTTTTAATAATCATCATTAGCAGCAACATCTAACAACAGAAATTAAGAACACCGAAATTAATTTAAAAACAGCAGGGAAGTCTTGGCTGTGGTTCCTGGACCTAAATTCCTTTAATCCCTTTCTTCTGTACTGTAACTGACTGTACCTGTATACTAGCATTTCTCAATGCTCTGAACCAGTTTATGGGCAGGGGCAAGACTCTCCAAATGATCTAATAGTGGATCTAATGTTACTGTTTTGTTTCTCTTGTCTGCAGGACAATAAGGTCAATGGTGTGACTTGCTGTACTCGGATGCTAGGGTGCACATACTTGCATCCTTGGATCCTGCCCAAGCCACATGTCAGCTCCATTCCACTGACTGTACAAGATGAGCTGCTACTTCTAGGGAACAAAGCTCTCTGGGAATACCTTTCTTACACAGAGGCTGTCTCAGCTGTGCGCCATCTACATGACCCACTAGCTGCTGCAAAGAAACTCTGCACTTTAGCCCAAAGCTATGGTTGCCAGGACAATGTAGGTGCAATGGTGGTGTGTCTGAACATCAGTGAGGACAGCTGCACATGTGAGATGCATGGCATCACTCTTCCAGGCCCTGGGGGATTTAGTTCCACCACCACCAAACCAGCCACACCTTCATCTAGCAGCGGAATTGCTTCAGAGTTCAGTAGTGAACTGTCTGCTTCTGAGGTTAGCAGTGAGGTGGGCTCTACTGCTTCAGATGAGCACAATGCTGTTGGTCTTGATGGCAGCTTGCTACCACGACAAGAGCGACGTTGTAGTCTACATCCTTTGCCCCCCTTAAGTATCTTTCAGCGCCAACCTTCCAGTGCCACCTTCTCTAGTAACCAGTCTGACAATGGCCTAGATAGTGATGATGAACAGCCTGTGGAAGGTGTGATGACAAATGGCAGTAAAGTGGAGGTTGAGGTGGACATCCACTGCTGTAAAGGAAAGGGCCTGGAGTTTGACCCTCCTGCCTTAGAGTACAGCTCCTCTGCTCCAGGGCCAGAGGATGACTCTGGGCTTGTCCTCCTCATTCAGAGACAGAACAGTGTAAACAGTGGCACTGCACAGGGAGCAATCAAGGAAAAGTGTGAACTGCAGAAATCTCCTTCCACATGCTGTCTCTATGGAAAGAAGCTTTCCAATGGCTCCATAGTGCCCTTGGAAGAGAGCCTTAACCTCATCGAAGTAGCCACAGAGGCACCCAAGAAGAAGACAGGCTATTTTGCTGCTCCATCCCAGATGGAGCCAGAGGATCAATTTGTGGTGCCACCTGATCTGGAGGAGGAAGTGAAGGAACAAATGAAGCAACACCAGGAGAATGGAGCAGATCAGGAGCGGAAAGAGGAATCTGCAGTGGCTCTGCCAGATGAGTTTGACACAGCTTTGTAGCCCCTTAAGTACTGCTCCCCACATTGTTTGTCCCAGGAAGCTTTGTCCTGTAAGGGCTGTCTTGCTCTTCAAAGAGTGCTGGGATCTGCAAAGAGTACAGGCGTCTGCTGCTTCCTTAATGGAATGGAGGGAGAATTGGTAGTGCTAAGGTTTGGGCTGTCCACTTTTTGCTGTAGTCTGTTGTTCTGTGAGTATTCAGATCAGCAGCTGAGCTCTGTGTTGGGGACTGTCCAGAAATTGTGCAAACACTAGTAAGAAGGCAGGTGTTCCAGCACCTGCCTCTTACTCCTTGAACCCTGAGGTTCTGCCAGCTCTGCTGGAAAGGAGCTGGAATATGCTGGGGGGTGGGGGGAGGGGGAGAGGGGCAGGGAGGTAGGGGGGTTAGCTGCTGAGGGGACAGTATGCAGCGTTTGGAGTCCTGTGAATATTTCTGACATAGGTCCTCCTGGCAGCACCTGACTTCATTGTTCCTTGAAAGAATACAGCCAGTTGCAATGAAGCTGACCCAAGAACGGTTTCCTACGTGAATTGCAAGCACTTTTACTGATTGCACTTAAGCTGTTCTGTTCCCCTTCAGCCCAGCACTTTACTACTTAGGGCCAGGGGAGAGAGCACTCCAGTATCCCTGTCCACAGCAGGTGGGGGGAACTTTTCCCAGTGGGTATTTGTTAGGGCACTAGAGGACTCAGGGTCCTGGTGTTCTGATGAGCACCAGTACAGGTAGAGTGAGGATTATAGTAGGATCAGCCTATGCAGAATGAAAAAACACAAAGCTGGGTGATAAGTGGTTGTCTACTGATGCATTTTACATGGGGCATGGAAAAGATCAGCTCTGGACTTAGTGATTGAGGTAACATGTAGAGCTAGTGCTTCTAGCTGCAGAGCACAGACACAGCTCAGCAACTTGTCCACTTCCATCACAAATGCTTCACAGTAGAGGCTTCCTATATCCAGAGGACACATCATGAAACCATGAACTCCTGCTTGTTTTAGTGAGGTATTCAGTCTAAGAGGAAGCCAAGGTGTAAGCAGTGGCGTGTTGCTCTTAGCCAAGCAAGCAGTTGGGCTGGTCTCCATATGCTGGGGAAGCGTTCAATGTTCTTTCCCACCAACATAAACTGCACTGTCTTTATTATCAGCCACAGCATCTTTGCTTGCAGCTAAAAGTAGGAGTCAGTGCAAATCCAGAGCAACCTCTGTTACGTGGTATGTGCCCAATTTGGCCACAAGCAAGGTGAAAGCATCTTTGTTTCTGCTTAGTTTTCAATGGAAAAGGAACAAATTTTCACCTTAAAAACAACTTTGTCAGCAGTGGGGAAGAGATGTTTAAACAGTCCCACTAACAGTGAACTGCCCAATCTACAGTTGGCAGAGGCATGGTGGTTCCATTAAGATTTTTGGCGCAGGGTGTAAGTTGGCTGCTTATGTCATCATCTCATGTAAGTGCTGTGAAAAGACCGCAGCCCCCATCGTGTGCAGATCTGTCTTCCCTAGCTGGCAGAGAGCTGGACAGCAGCTTCCCCTGTCATGTCAGTGGTGCAATAATCCTGGCTATAATGTGGGTTAGTGCCTTTTCTTCTTTATTATATTTATGGAAAAAATGTGAAAGTTTCTTCTCAGGAGCTCTGAGGGGCTTGAGTTGTATATTTTTTTTTTTTTATCAATTTCAGGCCCTGATTGGAAGGAAATACTGTGCAGACAACTTGTGCGATTTTGACAGTAGAGATCTTTTGACAAAATCTAATAGAGTTTTACTTAGATTTCAGAGCTCCTTGAATTTCTTCTCACTAAGGGAAAAAAATGTGTTTTTACCATGCATGAGAGCAACTTCTTAGGGTATACCTTGTGGTAGTTACAATGTAATCATGAAACAACCCCACTTTTTTTCCAAAGTTTAAACTCACCTGAGTTTTGACTCTGTTTAAAATGTCTGCCTCACTTGGAGAGAAACGCTTACTCTTGGAATCGTAGAAACAACGTTTTGAATCCTCCAGGCATAGAAATAACAGACAAACCCAAGTCTCTTTCAGGTTCTCTTCATTTTAAGTATGCAGAAAAGGTTCATCCCAATATATTTGACAGTAACTTCTAATTCCTTCACTGGCGGTAATGTCACCAAATACATGTGCCCAGGCCAAAAGTGTCTGTTAGCTGAGTAGGCTGCAAAGCAGTCTCTGTTCAGTGTGGGATTGATGCAGAAATACACTCTTCTTTCTGAATAAGACTGTGACAAACCTTGCACTTAAGAGAGTGGTAGATGTTAATGCAAATCAGGACTCTTTCTTGCACTGTTGTAGAAAATCCAGTGTATCCTTGCCAGTCTGAATCCCTAGCACTTAACCCCTTTTGTTTTCCAGCCTCTCTAGAGACTTCTCCTTTGTCATCTTCATATTTATAACATCAACTTACATTTCAGGCTTCTGAGGAGCACTGCTATAGGTGGAACACATACAAAAAAAAAAAAAAAAAAAAAAAAAAGAAAATCTAGTGAAGGACTCATAGCTGAGGATAGAAAGTGTTTTCCCAGGTCTCTTCCTTGAGCTTCATATTCGGCTCTTGGAGATGGCATCATCTCCACTGAGCCACATCACTAAGAACCTCTCGTTCTTTACAGGCTTTCCGGTAGAGGTTCTCGACTTGGGGTCATCAGGCTCTCTTGTCGCTACTGACCAATGCCAGACCTACAGTGTTCCAGGTGGCCATAGCCAAGTTAGGCTGGTGAGTTAGCGTGTCTCTTTTCAATAGTTCTGGCCCTAATGATCATGATGGCCAATCAGAACAGTTGCATTGAAGACACTGACCTGTCTGCCCTGTCCTGTCCAGAAAGGCTTCAGCAAAAGGAACCAATAAAGGTTATATTCAGTGGCACCTGGTCAGAATTTGAGTATTAAGGGCAAGGGATAGCCTCAGAGTTGCTCCCAGTACCTGAATCAGGCCTGGTAGAAGCAGCACCACAGATTGTTGGAATCTTGATCAAAATCCTCAGCTGGATGGGTGAGGGTAAAATTCAAGAAGGAGTAATTATTTCCCTGACTCAGGGAAAGGCTGCTTTGAGGCCTGAAATTCTTCTAGTATACAGGATGTTAAAGCCACAGCTAAAGCCCTGGGACTTCAGGAGGTTTCTACATTCCTGAATGGTGATGGCTTTCACCTCACTTGCCAAAGGGCCATTTTACAGGCTATAGGTTCACCTCTTCAGTTTTTGTGCAGCCATTGTCTGCTCTTCCCTTGTAGCCTGAAGACTCAAGTGTATTTTTCCCCATTTATTCCATTTTAAAATGTTACCATTTTTTTAAACTTTACTCATGACTCAGCACGTTAAAAAATGTTTGCAGCACGCACAATGCCTATAAAATAATCTTTTTCATGCTTTTTGTTTTAATAAGGAAAACATTTTATGTATCTCACTCTGGCATGCAGCTGTAATTATTCCTCTTATTGTACATGGGAGTAGATTGTTCAATGAATGCACCTTCAGCACAGCGGCCTGTGTGTGTATTGCTTTGGAGAGGCAAATAACATTGCTGGAAAACACTATTTTGTTGATTCTTTACTTGGATGTATAGAGCAGTTCAGGAAGGAAGAATATTTTTGCATCAACTTTTCAGCTGATTTAGCAATAAAGATTTTTACTTTTGTCTAATTATATATTTTGATTCTGTTACTGCACTGGAGGGAACATGTGCAATATCTCAGACAAACATAGTTGTGGCTAGCCACAGTCATGCTGTAGGGTCCCCCTTGCTGAGCTATGTGGTGCTTCCACTCATCAGCCTTCCATACAAAAGTTACTTGCGGAACACTGTGAGGGTGGAATTCATAATACCAAATATTAGGCAGCTCTCTGTAACCTACCAGAGGAATCCTGCCTGTGAACTTGCTGTAAATAGTACTGTACGGCTCTTTAAAAGTAACTGCAGCAAGAAAAACAAAATCAGCAATAGGACCACAGTGGACTGTTCACATAAATCCCTGCATTGAAACACTCAATGCATCTGGCTACTAAAAGAATGGAGAAATCAAAGAAACCCAGAAGTACCTGGAGTGTTACTGTTTAGAATGTTTTACTTTTGTATCTCTGGTTCCAGCAGTGTTCCATAGTTTCAGAAGCTGTGAAGATTTAGTGCCAGTTAACCTGGGGATATATCCATGACGAAGCACACAATTCCGGTGTAGTGTGGACTCTTAATTTTTGGTTTTCCTATATGGGCAGAGTTGGTCTGTGAGACCAGTGGTGGTTCCAGATTCATATAAATAATGCACATTGTGGGCACTGCTCTGAAATGACATCTCATTCTGAGGCATGATTATCTGAATCTGGTGCTAGTTTTCTTTCCCCTGTTAAATCCATAAAAACACCACCAAACAACGACAGTTTTTTAAGAGTACATTTCATCGTTATGTGCTTACAAATAATACAAGATCAGAATCTTTTCATTTTCCCAGCTTACACATTAGGAATGTTTTGAAAACAATGCATGTCTTAAACCACCTCTCTGAGCTTTTAAAGCTGTTCCCTGATGAGCCCAACTCGGGGAGTCAACTTGTACATAACAGTTTTGCTTTTATAAAAGATCATTCCGTAAAAAAGGGTGCCCTCACCAAGAGAGTTTGAAAAGAAGACGTCACAAATTAGGCTGAGTATATTCACTGTTCTGTAAGGTTATTTAAGGATTCTCTGATGGCAATATAAATGCCGTATTCAAACTGCCCTATTAGTGCCAAGAGACCTATATGAAGCAATAATTAGCTGCCACAACCACCAGCCTTATTGCTAGCTTTAAGAGCTCTGTTTAAGAGCTCAGTGGAAAGTCACAGGTCCTTTGTAGAAGTTTCAGCTATGGAAAGCTGTTCACTAGCAGGAGTCATAGAATGGCCTGGGTTGAAAAGGACCTTAAAGATCATCTAGTTTCGACCCCCCTGCTCTGGGCAGGGTTGCCAACCACTAGAGCAGGCTGCCCAGAGCTGCATCCCGTCTGGTGTTGAATGCTTCCAGGGATGAGGCATCCACAACCTCCCTGGGCAGCCTGTGCCAGTGCCTCACAGCCCTCGGTGAAAAACTTTCTCCTAATTTCTAACCTAAATCTCCCCTGTCTTAGCTTAAAACCATTCCCCCTTGTCCTATCACTATCTACAAATGAAAACAGGAGCTTCCCTTCCTGTTTATATGCTCCTTTCAAGTACTGGAAGGCCACAGTAAGGTCTCCCCAGTCTTCTCTTCTCCAAGCTAAACAAGCCCAGTTCCCTCAATCTTGTGTGTCCATGACAGATACCAGCTGTGCTACCTGATACCTGCTGGGAGATTATCAACATCAGCTATCTTATTTTTAGGAAGGTGCTGGGTACTACATTTTCCCGTAAGTGATGTCCTAGTACACAAAGTACTAGATGAGACTGAGCAAGAAACCTAGAGCCTAGTTAAGTAAACCTCTCTTTCAATGATCTACATTTATAAGCAAAGATTTCTCCAGAAGAGTAGCACAGTATGCTCCCTGACTGCATAGCCTTGAAGCATTCAATACCAAATGTGCTAAAGAAAAAAATGGTTTTAGCAGTGGCTAAGAGAAAATACATTGTTGGAGCACATCTGAGATAACCAGACTCGGAGTATCATCAAAGCTGTAATTGAAGGCTCTCTTCCAATTTCAGTGGCTGACCAGTATAAGAGGTGAGAATGGTCATTCAGATGTGCAATTGTGAGAAAACAGATATGCACCTGATGTTTATATTTATCTAACTTGTTCTGATTAATCTATTTGTTCCTGTTTTGTTATTTATGGTGACTTGCCAGCTGCTTGTAGCAAGATCTCATTGGAGAACAAGCCACCTTGAGAGAGGGGGTAGAAGCACTACCTGTAAAGCAGGCAGCTTGCTAGAGTCAACAACAGCCATTCTCTACTAAGAGAGCAGCCAGATGAAGACAATCCACGGGACAATGCGTCCACTAATAATTCAACAATGCAAATCCAAGTTTGAATAGCTTGGCTTCACTATATTTGGAACTATACTGTTTCTGTGTGTGTTCTGTTGTAGCATTAAGGATACACTGTTAACAAGCAAGAAAAATGTGCTGTTTCACCTCAGTAAGAAGGCTGGCAAAAATCCTGAGCATTACTAGAGCAGAGGAATAATTCTAAAGCTCATAGACTTGTACTGGCTTCTGTTTCAGTTTGCGAACTGTTCTGTACCCCTTGACAGCCAGGCCAGCACTAAGCAGGTAGGCCATGACAGCTGTGCAGCCTAAGAGGCCAGCAGCAATCTCTGCCCCATGTAGGCTGCACCGAAAGCCCTGATAGCCTTTGCTTTGGTAGAGCTGCTCTCTCTCTTTGCACACCGACGAATTGTAAACCTCCAGCAGATGATGGAAGAAATAGTACAGAGCAGGCACCAAGCCAATGCCTACCACTGCGTCCAGGGTGCATTCAAGCAGGAGCCATGCTGGAAAATGCCACGGTACCCGTAAGACGCCAAACAAAATGAGAAGGCAGGAGAAGACCGTTAAAGACCCTCCCACGGCCATCGCTGCCCTCGCAATTGGCAGCTTGAGGAGGTGGAAACGCTGGTCAAGCTGCCGGGCCTTCTCCCCGTCCGCTCCGCTGAAGCCGCTGTACGCCCCGCCGTACTGGTAGTAGTGGATGCCCCCCAGGCTGGCGACGCCCGTGTAGCCTCCCGTCGAGCCGTAGGACACGGAGCCGCAGACCAGGAGCAGCGCGGCGAGCAGCGCTCCCACCACCTGGCAGCAGGCTGCAAGGGGAAGGGCATCGCGCTGGGGCCGGGCCGGGGGCGGCCCCGCGCTCGAGAGCAGCCCCCCGCCGGGCCGGGCCGGGCCGGCTGCTCCGCCTGGGCCAGAAGCGGCTCCCGCCGCGCCCCCGGCCCCGCTCACCCCTGGCCGTGCACAGGTACCGGCAGCGGCGGCACTCCAGCGGCCCCGGCGCGGCGGCGCGGCTCCCCGGCGGTCCCTGCGGCCCCGCTCCGGGCACGGCGCTGAGGAGAGACAGAGGCGTGAGGTGGGGGGGGGGAGCCGGCCCCCTCCCACCCCCCCCTTCCCACCCCTCGCGGCCGCCCCGTCCCGCCCCGTCCCCCGCCGGGCCCCCCGCGGCCGCCCCTCACCGCCCGCCCGCCCCGGTGCCTCCCGCCCGCGGGACGCGAGCGCCGCTCCTCTCCGCCATGGCTCGGCGCGGCCCCGCCGGGGGCCGCGGGCGGAGCGCGGGGCCGGGCCGCGGCCTGGGGGAGGCGCCCGCCGCGCCCGGGGCTCGGCGCGGCTCCCCCGGCCCCGTCCCGCAGAGGCTCCCCGCAGCCCTTGGTGGCGGCGCGGCCCCGAACCCCACCCGCCGCGCGGAAGGCGCCGTCTTGCGCCTCTTGCCAGCCGAGCCCGCAGTTTTCCACGAGTTTCCGCTTTTCCTGCGCTGCGGCCGCTGGTGAAGGCGTCCTGTCCTCGGTTCGTCTGCCACCTCAGGCCTCTGTCCCGCCCCTCTGTCCCCTTTCTAAACAGAAGTCGCAGCCCTTTGCGTTTCTCCTGGTACAGCAGCTGCACCGTGCGCTGCGGTAGTAGCTGCCCTTCTCTGGACGCTTCTTGCTCCCCTACACCCTCGGTGTAATCAGACCTGTACACAGCATTCGAGACTTGAGTACATCGGTGCTTTAAATCATGGAAAAATGACTGTCTGCCTTGCCCTTTGCCTTTCCTGGCGATGTGCAGCAGCAAGACTGTAGCCCAATAATGCGAGAAGCCTGTAAATTGGAGTACCGCAGACTCAGCACTGACCATCCTCTCCATTTCACCCTATTCCATGAAGGACAGGGTATCTGCAAACTTGCCTTAAAAGTTACCTAGTTTGGAGATAAGAGAGAAGCAAAACAAAATAACTTCTTGTTCAACCCCATTTCAGATGGGGGAAAAGAGTTGTAGGATGATGTAAAGTTAGGAAATGAGGAGCTGTTGCAGAGCCTAGAACAAAAGCTCTGGAGACTGCAGATGCTCATCAGTGAGACTGTTGCACGTGCCACATGCCTTTTGGTGTGATCGTGTTTCATCACTCATGTTCATGTATTAGAACTAAGACCTCCTTGCTGCCGTAAACAGGATGAGCTTAAAAGTCGTTAGCAACCCTTTCTATAATTTTAGAATTATGGGCAATGCTATTTTTCCTAGTAGAGCTGTTAACTGCTGTGAAAGGGATATGAACAACCAAGTTATGGGTAATAAGAAGGGATGGAATAAGTGTTTCTTATGCAGTGTTGTGCTGGTCATCCAGCAACCTGAGTCAAAATTGTCTTTAGACTTTGTGATGTGCTGGAATTACTTGTTCCAAGAAAGATAGAGCTGGGAAATACTGTTGATCTGGTGGTGCATCAGTGTTTTACTAGAGTGTTTGCTGCCAGCAAGTGAGGTACAAACTTCAGGGCATTGCAAAACTGAGTCAATCTTATTCCATTTATGTTGCTATATTGAGAATTGTTAACAAAATGCTTTGCATCATGCTCAAATTATCACAGCTGGTAAACCAGCTGAGCCTGGTCAGCATCATCTTTTGGATTCCTACTCTCACTGCAATGGGTAGCCACCAACAGAAGAGAGCTACAGGAAACTCAGGGCACCTGTATTAATGTTTATCTCTTCTTTGGCCTCCCTCTCTCTCCCTCTCCCTAACCCTGCCCCCTCTTTCCTCCCTCCTCCTCCCCCCCTCCTTTTTTTTTTTTTTTTTTCCAATTCTGTTTCTGGCTGACCCTGATGTCATTGCTGCGCTAAGGGGTGGGAAGGGCCTGGCCTGGCTCGCCATGGATGAAGAGCTCTGACCTGGTTCAGTGCCCTCCCTGGGAACTTGGAGGGTGAAGCAGAAAGGGTGAGTTGTGAGCTGCCTCATATTTCTCCAGCGTGAGGCAGGTGGGACCTGCAGCACAATGGCTGCTGAACACCACAAACAGGTTTATCAACTGTCCCACATAAATAAATAGTCACAGGAACAATGAGCTCAGCACGATGATGACGATGCAGCAGTGCTGCAGAAAAGAACTGGAGGTGTTTGTGAATCACAGACTGAACTCAAGTCCACAATGTCATCCTGTTGCGAAAAAAACTAACATCACTGGGGTGTATAAACAGAAATGTCACATGTAGGACATGTGAAGAAATTCTTCTCCCCCCTCCCTCCCCTCCCCCCTGCTCTTTTCTAGAGCAAAAGAAAGCTCTAGAAAGATAACCTATGAAAAAAGATGGAGCACAGTATTTTCATTTGCACGAACAGGTGTCTATTCACAACTTTCAAGCTTGTTAATAGGGAGGCATCTTAACTTGCAACCTTGTAAAAAAATCTGTCAAGAGAAGGGGAGTGTTTTGGTCTCCCTGTTTGCTGTTCAGGAAGCAATGTTCTCAATGTGACATAAAAGAGATGTGATTTAGGTATGTACACACACACACACACACACACAAAAAATGCTTCCCCCCACCCCCTACTCCCCACACACTGCCTCCACCTCTTCCTAAGGAGAAGAGCAGCTGTCACTGGAGCAGATCCATTGGCAGGTGGCAGGCCTCCATCACCGGGGCTCAAATTCAGTCATGAGAGGTGTTGACCTGCCTGTGCTGTAAGAAAGTGAGGTGGCTGGTGCTGCCCACCCCACTCACTGCAAGCTCAAGGTGTCCCCTTGCCCTGCAGGGCCACCATGCCCCTTTCCACCCCGTTCCCATTGGCTGGTCACTGCCCTCTTGGCTTCAAGGCCGTCCAGGGTGCAGTTGCCTCAACAAACCATGCAACAGCACGAGTATCTGAAGTCATAACTCAAACACTTACACAACATTTGCCTGGATGTAAGCAAAAAGGAAGGCTTGGCAAGGTGTTTCTCTTTGCAGTGCCTGCACGCTGGAGCCAATAGCACTTATGCTGTGTGGAGCATTCTTCGCAGCAGCTGTAAGAGGACTTGCAAGTCCTTCATTGTGGCTGCCGGGCCTGTAGTTCATCAGTGCTGCCAATGCTCGATGAACTTGGGGGAAGGTCTGCTTTTCTCAGCATACTTGCAAGTGTCCTGCACATGGATTCAAGGCCAAGGCTGAGCAGTGCACAGTCCCTCATGATTGTTGGACTCTTTCCCTTCCCCAGTGCTACAGTGATCAGTGGCTAGGAAGAGAAATTCAGATTGCGCAGCACAGCCAGCATCAAGCTGTGGCACTGCAGTTGCAGACATTGGTATTACAAGAGGTCCACAAGACCTTATGGACATGAAAGCATTTGGTCTTTACACTCTCTAATTTTCTTAACAGAGAGGAATTGCTATGGTGGGAGCTAACACTCATTAAGGCAGGTGTATTAAGGCACCTGTTTCCAGCCTGGACCAAGGCCTGCATAAGAGAACTCTACAAAGAGCCTCAATGTGAATGACTACCCAGAGTATCGCTGTCCCCACTGAAATGCCCCATGTGCATGCACAGTGTGAGTCACCTTGATCCACTTTCAAAAGAAGTGCAGAGATCACACAGGCCCCAGAAGCCGCTGCTCCCCTTTCCAGAGTTCAGCTCACAAGGGCACCAGAGCACCCCGCAAAACATTTGCTGTACACAGGCTACTTTTCCAGAATGCGGTGTCTCTAGCTAGACTGTGCAATTTGCCTTTCATACTTTTCAGATTTATATTTCTGAGGTCAAATCAAAATTCATCCTAATTACAGGCAGGTAGGTAAAGTAGGTACTATATATTTTGGAGTTACTAGTTACTGGCTTTGAGTCACTCTTTGTGGATTCTGCTGTCTTTCTGGCTCCTAAATATTTGCACAGCTTTGTATAACCTAGCTGTTTTGTTGTTGTTGTTGTTTGTTTGTTTTGTGGGGAGGTTGAGTTTATGGTGGGTTTTTTTGGTTGGTTGGTTGGTTGTTTTTGGTTTTTAGCTAATTTTCTGCCCTGATTCTGCAAAGAAATGCTGTGCTCAATTTCAGCTGAATGCTGGACAATTAAGATTGCTGGAGGCACAACCATTGTGATGGTTTAATATATGTGGATATATGCAAGTTTGGCAAAACAGCTCTGTCTATGCACAAGGCAGATTTAACTATGAATTTGTGCAGTTTTCAGAGTGCTCATGTGACCTGACCTGTAACAGACAAGGGTTGTCCCTTGCATTTCAGGAGAGCTTCTGCAGTGTTGTAGATATTATAGATATATGTAAATATTAGGAATCAATAAACAGTCGCAAAATTCACCAGAACCAAGGAGTCTCCAGGGCTATTTGCTTATCTAAGTGAGAGATTAACAAGGAAAAATCACATACTTGGTTATTAAAAGCAGATTTAGCTGGAAATGACTAAACAGAGATTAGGCTACACAAATACTTGCGGAGACCACCCCTGAATGGTTAGGGTTATGCTAGTGTCAGAAAAGACTGGACAGAAATTGATGAAAAGAAAAGCAAAGCAAGAGGAAATAATTACTGAAGTGATTTGTAATTGATGCCAGTTAATTTTTGTGCAGAGTACTGGTTAAGTGTCTGTCCCTGGAGCTGTATACCCTGAAAAAAGAGTGCAGAGCACATGCACAAAACTCTACCGGTGTATGAAGTGCCTGCAGCCTGATGCAGACACAGGTTTGTCAGTGCAGTGATGCTTGAGTTCATGCCGTAGTCAAGCAGCTGTTTCTCAGTCCTCCTTTGTAACTCTGGCTGGTCCAGGAAGAAGCAACTGCTTGCCCATCTAGATTTGGACTCTCTTCACAGAAACAGACCTCTGGGCAATCAGAACAAGGTAGTACCAAAGAAACATTGAAGCCATTACCAAGTTTCTTCTTCCACTGGGAAGAGACAAAGGCCAATTGCTGAAACTACAGAAGAGGGAGATGAAGAAGTATGCAACAAAAGACCTGCAGGGGAGAGCAGCTGAGAAAGAGGAACAGATGGTAGGGGCTAGCAAGTGGCTGGAGGGGTAGAGAGGGCAACAAACTGCCTTACTGGTAGTAATGCATCCTACAGAGTGTGGCCACCTCTTTTGCTGCACTGTACAAGGGCAGGCGTCCCTGTATTTGGAGAATCAGAATCAAAGTCTTACAGAATGATTTGGGTTGGAAGGAGTATTAAAGATCATTTAATTACCCCCACCCCACCCCTTCCACACCCCCTGCCATGGGCAGGGACACCCCCCAGTAGGCCAGATTGCTCAAAGCCCCATCCAGTCTGGCCTTAAACACTTCCAGGTATGGGGCATCCACAGCTTCTCTGGGCAACCCGTTCCAGTGCCTCATCACTTTCAGAGCAAAGAATTTATTCATAATGTCTAATCCAAATCTACCCTCTTTTAGTTTAAAGCCATTCCCCCTTGTCCTGTCACTGCACTGCCAGATAAAGAGTCACTTTCTAGTTTTTCTATAGCCCACTTTAGGTACTGGAATGCCTCTATAATGTCTACCTGGAGCCTTCTCCAGGTTGAACAACACCAACACCCTCAGCCTGTCTTCATAGAAGAGGAACTCCAGACCCTTGGTCATCTTCGTGGCCCTCCTCTGGACTTGTTTCAACAGGTCCATGTCCTTCTTGTGCTGGGGGCCCCAGAGCTGAACACAGCACTCCAGATAGGGTCTCGTGAGAGCAGAACAGAGGGGGAGAGCCACCTCCCTCGACCTGCTGGCTACACCACTTTTGATGCAGCCTTGGATACAGTTGGCTTTCTGTGCTGCAAGAGGTCCTTCTCCTCAGGGCTGCCCTCGGTACATTCTGCACCCAGCCTGTATTTGTGCTTAGGGTTGCCCTGGCCCAGATGCAGGACCTTGCACTTGGAACATGAAGTGCTGAGCTGTGTGCTCATGCTTTGTTCCTTTGTTCCACATAGCACAAGGGGTGGGGGTAGGGGGGCTGCATGATATTGGATCATCTAGAAAAGGACTGGAGTCATACAGAGAGAGGAGAAGGGCATAGCAACAGCAGCAGAAACCCACTGATCCCATTGCACTGTGTCTCTCTCCTATCTGGCCAGGTTTTCATCCTTACATAACTGAGTCTACCTCTGCCTCCAGAGCCACATTTTTTTTTTCTCTCTTGGCAGCAGGCTTCCATCATGCCCTCCCCTGAACTCCACTGCAGTGTGCAGGATGTCAGGTAGAGCTCCAGTTGCATCATCTTCAGGGTTGTTGCTAGGCAGAACAGGCAGCAGCGTCCTTGAAGCTTCCTGACACCACTTTTAACTCTGTTAGGGCTGCAACGTGGTAAGAGATGGGGCTGGCTGGGGGAAGCAAGAAAGGTACCCATAGGTGCTTGGAGAGGGCATGACTGAGCTTCTGAATGTTGCTCATGTCAGGGTTCAGCAAAAAGGAGAGAAGAAACAATCCAGAACTGTGAGGCTCTTGGCAGAAGAGAATCCAGCCAGCTTCCACAGAAGACATTTCTCTGTCAAATGTTTTTGAAAGGCACTATTCCATGGCCAAAGCCCCCAGCATGGCTACTGTGGGAGGCCTGCCAGCCAGCCTGGGTCTAGGGTCTCTGCCCAGACCCACTGGTTGCAACCCACCATCTCCTAGCTTGTCTCCAGCACCAGAGTCCCTGGCCCCCATCACCCCCATTGCAGCACTGTGGCCAATAGCAGGTCATGACTCCCCAGCAGCATCGCCCAGCCCCAGTGCTGGGCTGGAGAGGACACACACAGTTAGCACCTGGGAAGGTGCAGCCTTATTGCTGGTGGAGCAATGGGCATGTGCTGAACGCCCATTCACACACACACACACACACAGGAGCAGAGTGGGTATGAACAGACAAAATCACAGTGACCGCTGGCCTCTGCAATAGTATCAGCAGTCCATTTGCCAGGGGATTAGCAGGATGCGTCTTGTCCCTGACCAACTTTTTGATCTCCAGCCATTTGCTGCCAGGGTGGCAGGGAGCAGCCCTTGGAAGACAGGGAGGGAGCAGATGCCTCTTACTTACCCCAGGCCTGTAGCAGGCAAAGGACAAAGCACAGATTTACATCTCTAAGGAAAAAAGGGCCTTCTGGGAATGGTGTCATCTGTGCTTTGCAGTACTATCAGTGGAGAATTAATTGCATCATATGTGTTATTTGCCCTCATGAAGAGTTTGTTTGGGCCTTCCAACAATAACAAAACCAAACAACAACAACAATAAAAGCAACTTGAGCTTCCTTTAACTTTTCAGCTCCTGGTGCCTCACAGATGCCTGCTATGGAAGGGTCTGCTTCCTTTCAGCCTATGGACAAAGATGTCTCCTGTGTATAAGTGATGCCATAAACTGTACTTTCTCAGCTGGTACACTGGGTGTCCAGGGCCTTTGAGGCAAGCAGGACATACTAATTCTGTCTGGAGGCTTCAGGGTCCAACACTTCTCTCTTGGTTCATTACAAGATGCTAGGGCTTGGAATACTGTGGTCTGCTTTGTGGGATTCTTCCCCTTTGAGGACAGAGGGAAGTGATGCAGAAGAGTGGTAGCCCAGGGCCTCCAAGAAGCAAAATTGTGTCCCTCTGTAGGCTACCCCCAGAAAGAGTTAATGTGCAGGCATGTTTCAGGTGTTTGAAATGAATGAAGTTACAGTGGGGAGGAGAGGGCACTTCTGGGTGGAGAGAGCAGCCCTCTCTGTGAGCCAATGGCTAACGGCTTCTGACCCAACGCCCAGTTTGGGGGCTTATTTCATGAGCAAGAATTTGCTGGAATTTCTTCTTGAGAGGATTTGTCCTGGATGAAAAGTAGGGACTGGACCTCTAAGCTTGTTGGTGCCTCCCTGTCTGTGCTGTAGCAGGTAAAGTATTGTCTGGTACCTTGCTTCTTTCAGGGGGAGTAGTGGGTTTTTCCCTCGCTGCCTATGCTGAAGGCATCTGTTCTGCCTGCATATGTAATTCCCAGTCACATCAGAACCATGGTGTGACTCTGCTGGGTTTTGCATCATGCACTGGGACTCAGCCCTAATGTTGAAATGAGATATATTGCTCATTTCTCTGCTCAGTTTTTGTGCAGCCCTGCTGTGTAGTTCTTCGTCTACCTTTCTTTTGGTGCAAAGGAGACCCAGAAGGTGTTAACAGCAGGAAACCTGAACTCTTTCTTTGTCACCACCACCCTGTTAGGATAATCTCAGTCACTTTAAATAAGTTAAGGAAGCACTGCTGGTAGGGTAACTGTAGCAGCATGGGGCATCTCTGGGTTCAAACCTCACTGAAGCAATGAGATATTTGTTCAGGTTGCAACTCTTGCCAGAACCAGTTAATAATATAATCCCTCCAGATCAGTGTCTGCAGCAAGGACAGGGGAGCCAGCTCCCTTTTCTGTTGTGCCCTGAGTATCTGAGAGCATGGCATCTAACAGTGCATGGGCTATGCAACTGCCATCAGGAAAGGGCTACAGTTCAGTGAATACTCTCAGTGGAGCAGAGAAATAGTCTGTACAGAGACAGAGCATGAGCTGCTGATGGCAAGATTATGAGACACTGTGCTGGTGTCTGTGAGAAAGGGCTTGGTGGCTCTAGAGGTATCTGCATGCCTTCTCTCTACCCTTCTGGAGGTAGAAACTCCTGAGTCAGCTCTAGTTCTTAAGTAAGGAATTTGCTGTCTGGGACTGGCTTGTGTTTTGGGTATACATGCTCAGGTGTGTAAGCCACTTTCATGCATGCTTTTTGAGGTCTAAAAAGCAGCTGTTCCTCTGCTGTGCCTTGCTTGTTACTCAGCCTCAGGCAGGGCTACAGGCCCTTTGCCTAGTATGGTGTCGCTACCCAGATTTCCCTCTTGGCCCTACCAGTCTTGCTCCATTTTCTAAGGACAGCCCTTTAATCTAGAGCATTGCATGGGACTGTTGCTCCCTGTTGCTCTGCTGACAGAGACAACTGTCTGTAGCTAATACCTTATCACTGTCAAGTATATCCTGATAACATGAGATCAGAGCTACTTTTCTGATATCTAAAGTTTGATATTAGTACTCTGTGGACTGGATGTGACACACACACACAGTGGGCTGATCCTTGTAGTTACTGCTTGAGGTCTGGTGGGGGGACACAACACAACAGCTGGCCCTCCTGTCAGTGGAACACTGAATCTGAAGCCACACAATGACTGCGGTGTGCTGCTAACTCCTGGCTGATGGATTTAGCGAGGGCTGCTCCTCCACAGCACAGCAAGTGCATCCATGCAAAGAAGTAGTGTGGCTACTCCAGAGTGTTGCCTTTGTCTTTCCCACTCCGTTGTACTCATTTACGTGTTCAGTTTCACTCCATCCTGGCCCGAAGAACAGCTCTACTTGCTGTTGGTGACTGATTTGTCCATAGGTAATAGGTAAATTCTGCAGCTTCCAGAAGTTTTGCTTTTGGAGAGTCATAGACACTCTCCCAGGTAGGCAGAGTTTTTGTCTGGCGTATGTTAACTAAGCTGAGGAAATCCATCTACTACTAACAGTTTTCAGGATGGACTCGTACTTGATCCAAGTGAACGGCCCTGGAGATCATGCCCCTCTGCTGGATGTTCATCTCAAGACCAATGGAAACAGCATGTCACTGGGGAAGGTGAAGGGCCGGAAGCCAAGATGGGCTGTCAGGGCTTCTGAAATG
Source organism: Netta rufina (assembly GCF_964035555.1). Lineage (NCBI taxonomy): Eukaryota > Metazoa > Chordata > Aves > Anseriformes > Anatidae > Netta > Netta rufina. Next base: position 141,210 of record NC_140136.1, on the reverse strand, counting down.
TCAAAGAAGACTTTCAATCCTGTCCGAGCCATTGTAGACAGCATGAAGGTGGAGCCCAACCCAAAGAAAGCTATGATTTCCTTGTCTTTAGGTGAGCACAGTGCTATTGACTCTGAGCAGTGGGGTGGGCTATGGGGGCTAGCAGACTGCAGGGCTCTGAAGCACAAAGCTTGTGGAACCACACAGGGATATGGAAGTTTACCACACATCTCTGTGCCTGCCACAGACCAGTGAGAAGTTTTTTTTCCCCTCCATTGATTTTTACTATTTTTCAATCTTTGAAAAGGAGACCCAACGGTCTTTGGAAATCTTCCCACAAATGATGAGGTCACACGGGCTGTGAAAGAGGTTTTGGACTCAGGACGTTACAATGGCTATGCTCCATCTGTTGGTAAGTTGACAGAGCTACTCCTATGAGAGTGGGATGAAGGCACATGTGAGGTCCTACCCTATAGCAGGTATGTAGAGCCTACAGATGTCCACAGTAGCACCCTGCAGCTGCCCTCACCAGTAGTCACAGGAGCACACGAACATATATCCCCCAAGATGCCATTAGTGCCCTTTCCTGCATGATCTGTTTGAGTAGACATTATATGTGTGCTTTCCCTGAAACACCAACAAGGTCCAGTGCCTCACAATAGCTGTGTTTGTTTCCCATGCCATTTGAGCAGGCAGAGTTTCAGAAATCCAGAAGGCCAAAGGTCTGTGTCTCCCTGACATGGATTGCAGCCAATTTACTTCTGTTATGCCCTGACCAGGACTTCCTTTGCATTCCCTGCCTTTGAAGAGAACATGAGCCTTGTTTGCAGTTAATACAAACAGCATACACAGAGCATAGATCACTCCTGCCTCACAGGACACTCTCCACGTGGTGACAGTGAGGGACCTGGTACAAGGAGGGCTGCCCATGTGGCACCACTGAGCAGTGAAGGTCATGTAACAGCATTTGGCTTTCTGCCGGGGCGTAACAGCTCCCTAACTACTCTCTAGCCAGCTCCAGAGAGTTCCATGTTTGATAGTTCCCAGAGACTTTCTTGCGTTTGACACACCTGCTCCAGACATGGAGCTGCATTGCACCTGGCCTGAGGCAGGATGGTCTCTCCCACCTTTGGACAATGTCACTAATGGGCTTGCCCTGGCTAGATAGGCAGCTACGAGCCTTTTCCTGGCAAGAAAACTGAAATGTTCTGTAAAAGCCTTCCTACCATGTCTTGTTCTTCTCTCCCCAGGCTACCAGTCCTGCCGGGAAGCAGTGGCTGCATATTACAACTGTCCAGAGGCACCACTGGAGGCCCAGGTACTGGTGCCCAGCTGAGGAATTCCCACTACAGTGCAGGCAGGGTGCTGCTGTCTGTGTCTAGCCCATGCAGCATGGGGACCTTGCCCCAGCTCTGTCCCTCTCCTGTCTAAATGTGGCACAGAAGGGTACCTCATGGCCTTGTCCTACACTGGCCTGCTGCTCCCATCCCTTGCCCTGGACCCTTCTCTTTGGAGGAGGCTGAGCTCTCCAGTTGTTGGAGGTTACCTGCCTTCAGTCAGGCTCCACACTAGTCTTTTTGGTTGAAAAGCTCTCCCTTGGCAGAGCCTGGGCACTCTTGTGTGGCTGGAAATCCTCTGAGTGGCTGTGCTTTCCACTCACTCCTGTGTGCTGTTTGCAGGACGTCATCTTAACAAGTGGCTGCAGCCAGGCGATAGAGCTTGCCTTGGCAGTGCTGGCTAACCCAGGCCAGAACATCCTGGTGCCACGGCCTGGCTTCTCCCTCTACAAGACTCTGGCACTGTCCATGGGAATTGAAGTTAAACTTTACAACCTCTTGGTAAGTGACAGGTCTGGAAAGGGCAGCTGTGACACCTCTGCCTCTCCTTCTTAAAATAAATAAATAAACAAAAACACTTTGTCTCTGACTGGGAAGTGGCTTAAAGATGAACTGAGCACCCCTGGGCACCTTGTCATGCCTCTGTGCAGCATGTATGATTCTTCCACTGTGCTTCCCCTCTTCTTCCCTTCATTAGCCAGAGAAGTCCTGGGAAATTGATTTGAAGCACTTGGAGTCCCTGGTGGATGAGAAAACAGCTTGCCTGATTGTTAACAACCCATCAAACCCCTGTGGTTCTGTGTTCAGCAAAAGCCACCTCCAGAAGATCCTGGCAGGTGAGACTGCTTGCATGTAGCTGGAGTATGAGTACAGTCTAGTGTCTGCCCACAGTGCGTGTGCCTCAATCACTGTTTCTGCAGGGCTGTGGTGGCTGCCCTGCTATGTGACAGCACTGTAGGGAAGCAGTGCTGTGGTACTGGGGGTTGCCTCTTTCCTCATAACTGACTGCAGACCATGAAGCAGGGTTTGCTCAGTGTGAAGGGTTTGCCTTATGTAAGCAAGAACATGTAGAGTGTGTGTCTTGGTCTTTCTCAAATGCCCTGTGTGACTTGGACTGCTCATTTCCCCACTCTTGCTCCACAGGAGTGCGATCACAGGGACCATTACAGCTCCTGAGCACTGGCCTGTCAGTGCACGGGGCTGTACTACCTACACCTACAAGTTAGAGCAGAAGCAGGCTCAGCCAGGACAAGGCTCTCCAAATGAACTCCTTGCTGTAGAAGGAAGATAGGGACCTGCTGTCCTGGTACAGAGGGCTCTGAGGGAGCCCTGCCAGGCCCTGTAGAAAAGGACAAGTCTCCTCTTATGGAGGATGCAGGATAACCAAGCTGAATGTCCTCTCTCTCGCAGTGGCATCAAGACAGTGTGTTCCCATCCTTGCTGATGAAATCTACGGAGACATGGTGAGTGTCTACTGCAGACCTTTGCATCCGCATGTTACCTGTCCTTTCTGATGCACTTTCCCTTCAGCCCCAGGGCAGTGAGCACTCTGGAGGTGAGCGACAGCTTCACTCCCCTGTGCTGTGTGTGAGTCCACACCTGGAGCTCCCAGTCCTGTAAAGTGCAGTTCTGAGAGTACCTCTCATATCCATCTCATTTTTTTCTTTCCAAATATCTCACTCCCGTGTGAATGCACTTACTGTCTTCATACCCTTGAAGCTTTCACCATCATTTCCTATCACTTTACTGCCCCCTTTCTTATTGTGCCTTGTGCACAAGCCCCTGTTTTCACAATGAGAGATGGGAACAACCGTAACAAAGCCTCCTATCACAGGTGTTTGCTGACTGCAAATATGAACCCATTGCAACTCTCAGCACCAATGTGCCCATCTTGTCCTGTGGTGGCTTGGCAAAGCGATGGCTTGTCCCTGGCTGGCGGATGGGCTGGATCCTAATCCATGACAGGAGAGACATCTTCGGTAATGAGGTGAGAATTTCCAAGTGTCACTGCCTTGGCAACAAACTTGTGATGTGTTCAGTGTGTGAATCACCAGGGCTTTGACCGACACAGGCCTCTTTTGCTTTCATGTGAGTTGCTCACATGTTTTTCTGCACATGCTGGCTGCTCATGTCCATTCCTTAGTCCATCTGCTCCCATATATTGCCTTTCACCCGTCTCACTTGTTTCTGCTGCCTTCTCTCAAACAGCTCCTGCATACTGATAGCATTGCATGGTTTATCCAGTATGTGGGGGCAGTGTGCTCTAATCTGTTTTCCCTTTAAAGTGGGACCAAAGCAGCATGCATTGTAGCCAGTGTGTTATCTATCGCTTCATCTGTGTTACAAGAGCAACCACCTACTGCAGTGATCCTTTGACCTAGAGGGCTTTCTTCATGGGAAGAGAGAGAAGAGAGCAGCAATTGAGTGAGCAGAAGAGCTAATGTTGTTTTTTCCTAGCTAGCTTTGAAAGTGTGGATTGTGGACCAAAACCTAACAGACATGCAAAGAGGCTTTTGGAGCAGCTCTGTCTCTATTTAGCAAGAATATTAGCTATAATCAAGCATGTTCTGAGTGGGAAGATCAGAATGGTGTTTCTGCTGGCATTACAATTCCTAACTGGAGACCAGAGAATGACACTGTAAATAGTCTGCAGATACCTGTAATGTAATCAAGCAAATATTCCTAAGTACTCTGTATGCTGAAGAGAGCAACATTAACAGCTGTAGAAATGCAGACAACAGGCCTTGGAACTGCCTCTTTTCTTCAAAAAAGCACACTGAGTTGCAAATATCATCATGCTTCTTTCAGATCAGGGATGGCCTTCTTAGACTGAGTCAGAGGATCCTAGGACCATGTACAATTGTCCAAGGAGCACTGGAGCGTATCTTGCACCAGACGCCTCCTGAGTTCTACCACAACACCCTCAGCATCCTTAAGGTAAAAAGGCTGTCACAGGACATCAGTTTGTTCATGTGTTGTTTGGGGTGGGGGAAATCAATATCTCTCTAGCCTATCCTCATGGCAGGAATACTGGCTATGACAAGTTTCAGGAAGCCCAGCCCTGCAGCTAAAGCCGCACCCAAGCGGTAAGGCATTCATCCCTGACTTGTTGAGCTCAGCTCAGTGTACTCAAGGCCATGATCACCCATGTTGTTTGTGTTCCTTGCCCCTTTATTTGCAGTGGGCAAACTTGTTTATAGTCCTGATCCAGAGCTTGGCTTCCATTTGCTGATCAGCTTCCTGGAATTTCTCCTGTTTTTGAACTTTCTTCTTTCTGCTTTTCAGTCCAACGCTGACCTTTGTTATGCTGCCCTATCGGCTATCCCAGGCCTCCAGCCTGTACGGCCTGCTGGAGCCATGTACCTCATGGTAAGTGAGGAGAGTGAAATGCTGTTTTCTGACCAACATTGATCACCCTAGGTCTCTCTGCTGTAGCTGTCAATGGCTTCAAATTAGTGCTTAGCACCAGGTCCCCACTACCATGCATCTTCACATAGCTCAGAACAGTGGAACCATCCCTTGGTCATTTTAGAAAACTACCATATGTTGCCTACTACTCACACAGTAGAGGCTGGTACATTTAACCTGCTTGTACCTGCAGAGCACTCAGTGAGTTATACATTGCAAAACAATATTGTTTTTATCTGGATTTGAAGCCAGCTGCCAATGGAAAGCCTCTATATCACAAGTCATACCTGCTGTTAAAGGTGTAGCCTTCCTCCTACATGGCTTTTTTTTTTTTTTTTTTTTTTTTTAACTCTTTATGGTGTACTGAAGTTTCCTTTTTCATCTCAACAAGCTCAACTTAAATACTTAAGTCTCAGGTTTAGTACATTTCTACACGTATCTTCGTTTGGTCTCATGTTTTGGGTTTTTCCACAGCTTTGAGGGAAAATAAAAATAAAAATAAAAAAAGATGGATCCAGAAGTGGAAAATACTGCAATGTCAGTCTCATCCAAGTTCAACAAAAAAATCTTTATCAGTAGACCTTGTTTACAACCTTACCCAGAGCTACACAGGTCATTCTTTTTATGATGTTTGTGTAGAGTCATAGTTCTAAGAGTCATCCATGCCTCTAGTACTTCTGCAGTATTTGAACACTTATTCCAAAAGAAATTGCCTAGTAAAATTTTTCTTCCACTGGCTCTTCCAGAACTTCCTTTCTTCTTAGCATTCCAGACATTATCTTTTTTTTTTTTTTTTCTTATCTTAAAACTAATTAATTTGTCTTCTATCACTTTCTTACATTACAGATTTCTTGGATGACAAAATTACTAATAGATATTGGATAGACTTTTCTCACACTTCTTCCTTATCTGGATTTATCCCTTCTCATTTCTAATGGGTTCCTGTACCTGTGTTATTCAGCTTTTGACTAAAGCTGCCCTTAACAGAAATTCCAGCTTTGGGCAGTTTGTTTTACTTTACTTAAAAAATCCCCAGTGTTCACTTATATATATTTGTTTGTCTTGCATTCCAGCCAGCCCAAATAATGAGCAAAAATCCCTGAGGGCAGGCAGCTGCACTTGGCTGGGAGACTGTTGGGCATTGTGGGTAAGCAGGGGACACTGCAGATAGTTTTGGTGCCTTCGGTTGCCACGTTCCATCCTTCTGCTGCAGGTTGAAATTGAGATGGAGCATTTCCCTGAGTTTGAAAATGACGTGGAGTTCACTGAGCGGCTCATTTCGGAGCAGTCTGTGTTCTGCCTGCCGGCCACAGTAAGCATGACATTGAGAGTCCCATGGGTGTGTGGGGCCTAAGCACAGGGATAGAAGCAAATAGCAAACTGCAACCCTAAATTCTGGGGACAGCTTGGAAATTCTGTATGCAATGTCCATGCACTGTCATGCTCTAAGTGCAGTGTGGAAGGATGGGGACTGGAGATATCTGGCTTACTAACAGCTCTTGGTCAAGCTCTCAGGACCTTTCCAGCTCCAAATTTGCTCTGTATTTCTGATGTTGGCAGAGCTGTATCCCTGGAATGAACGTACCTCCATACCTCCTTGCTGAAGCCACTCTCTCAGAGACTCAGGACTGCTCCCACCTATCTTCCTTTGTATGCCCCATTTATAGTCCCCCAAGCCTGTAGGCACAGGGCATAATTCTCAGCCTGTAGTCTGTCCCTCTGCCTATCTCCTTCCTACTCCACTTTCTACACTGAATCCAGACAGGCCCCAGACTTTCTCCAGCCCTAGCCTTCTGTAAGCCTTTGAGGAGGAGAGAGGTATCCCTAGGTCTTACACAATCCATGCAGTCCTTTGGTCTGTGACCCCTACAGCATTATGTCTGCACTGAGAAGTTTCCCAGATGGAGCTGGGAGACCTATTTGAAATGGAACAGCCAGTCTAAGGGAGCAAGAGCCTGGCCTTACTGTCCTCAGTCAATGTCCTACACTGACCATTTTCATTTGTTACTACACATGTGGCCCCAAGGCAGGGCTCTGAGACACCAGCATTATCCCAGATAATCTGTCAGTTTTATCCTTTATCATTTCAGTGCTTTGAGTACCCAAATTTCTTCCGTGTGGTGATCACTGTACCTGAGGAGATGATCTTAGAGGCCTGCAGTCGCATCCAGGAGTTCTGCGAGATGCACTACCAGGGTGCTGAGGGGGCCCAGGATTTGGAGTGTGACAAGTAGCCACAGCCAGCCTCCTGCCTCTGCCTGGCTAGATCTTGTGTGAGGCAGCAGGCAGAGCTGTGTCCAGCCAGCCCCACAACCCCCTGCCTGTAGGCAGCTGCTGTCCTGCTGCTTTGCTTTTTTTCTTTTTCTCTTTTTTTTTTTTTTTTTTCTTCACAGACCCCCTAAGCTCATGGAAAGAAGCAGACACTTCTCTTTTCCACTGCAGCTCCCACACTCTCTGGCATCTGGTGTCTGTGGTCTCCATATACTCAGTATCTTCACCCCACCACAGTGGTCTGTGCTGCCCATGAACAAGCTGCAGGCAGGGGCACATGGCTGATTCTGCACCAGGACCCGCAGCCTATGGCCTTGTGTGGCCAGTAGCTCCCGTGCTGCCTGCACTCCCCCTCTGGGGCAGGAGATGGTCGTGGTCTCAGAGGACAAGAGACACTCACCCACCTCTTACCTGTTTTAACTTAGGAGGTCAGAGCTCTTTATACCAAGCCCTTTGTGCAACAAAGGGAGTAAGTTATTGTGACTTTTTTTTTTTTTATTATTAATAAATGTTCTGAGATGGCAGACCCCATGGTGTGCTCCTACTGTACCAGGTCAGGTCCAGGCTGCTGGCTGAGTCACCCTTGCTTGTCTGGTGGTACCCCATGGTCACCTCTGTCCCTACAGCTGTCCAGCTGGGGCCTGCCCAGCCATCAGCAGGGGCACAGAAAGAGCCATTTGCACCTCAGTGGTGTTCAGCAGATAGCCAGGGCAGGATGGGCCCAGCAAGCCCAGCACAGGCTGGAGCCAGCCACACCATCCCAGTGACACCAGAGGCTCCCTGAAGTGGCTGGACCCCTCCTCACAGCCAGCCCCACCTGCCACTGTGGGTTGGCTCTCACAGCTCCCTGCCAGCAGAGCAATGGGTGCTGGTGTGTGGGCAGTGCCAGGTGCCAATCCCCAGCTGTTCAAGGCTGAGGTAGCTGAGTGTTTCCTGCCACAGTAGTGAAGGAGAGGGTGGTATCCCTGTGAGATGCTTGCATCGTGTGTGTGTGATGTGCCACCTTGCCCAGGTTGCTGATGATTGAGTGCATAAGTCTCATAAAGTAAGAAGGAACTGGTGGCCAGGTGCCTGCTTGTTCCATGGAAAGAGAAGGCAGTGCCTGTACAGTCACAAGAAGGTAATGCCCATCATACAGGATGTATGGTGGGCATTTAGGATCTGGATAGGCTGGACCGATGGGCTGAGGTCAACTGCATGAAGTTCAACAAGGCCAAGTGCCGGGTCCTGCACCTGGGGCGCAATAACCCCAAGCAGAGCTACAGGCTGGGAGAGGAATGGTTGGAGAGCTGCCAGGCAGAGAAGGACCTGGGAGTGATGGTGGATAGTCGGCTGAATATGAGCCAGCAGTGTGCTCAGGTGGCCAAGAAGGCCAACGGCATCCTGGCTTGTATCAGGAACAGTGTGACCAGCAGGGATAGGGAGGTGATCGTCCCCCTGTACTCAGCTCTGGTGAGGCCGCACCTCGAGTACTGTGTCCAGTTTTGGGCCCCTCGCTACAAGAAGGACATGGAGATGCTTGAGCGGGTCCAGAGAAGGGCGACGAAGCTGGTGAGGGGCCTGGAGAACAAGTCCTACGAGGAGCGGCTGAGGGAGCTGGGCTTGTTCAGCCTGGAGAAGAGGAGGCTCAGGGGTGACCTTATCGCTCTCTATGGGTACCTCAAGGGAGGCTGTAGCGAGGTGGGGGTTGGCCTGTTCTCCCACGTGCCTGGTGACAGGACGAGGGGGAATGGGCTTAAGTTGAGCCAGGGGAGTTTTAGGTTAGATGTTAGGAAGAACTTCTTCACTGAAAGGGTTGTGAGGCATTGGAACAGGCTGCCCAGGGAAGTGGTGAAGTCACCATCCCTGGAAGTCTTTAAAAGATGTTTAGATGTAGAGCTTAGGGAAATGGTTTAGTGGGGACTGTTAGCGTTAGGTCAGAGGTTGGACTCGATGATCTTGAGGTCTCTTCCAACCTAGAAAAATTCTGTGATTCTGTGATTCTGTGATACTGGCTGCTGTAGTCAGGGTCCTGGGGAGACATCTCTCTTCACAGAGCAGCGATATGCAAAATGCCTCATGCTGTCACCTCCAGCTCTGTTCACCTGTCTTACTGCAGAGGTGAGACCCACAGGTTGATCCTGCATCCTCTTTCCATGGGACAAGTGAGCTAGCTCTGCATTCCGTGCTCCCAGACCTCACACCAGGCTCTGTGGACATCTGATTGCCTTCTCCTGTACTGTCCAGGACAAAATCTGGGTACCAGTACTCCATTAGAGGGAAGGTGTCTTTTTGAGGAAAATACTATATGAAAAGGTACACATCAGCTGAATGTCCAGGCTACATCCTTTCCTTTCAAACAAAGCAATCCTAGAACAAAAAGAGAATCGTGCTGGGGCTGTGAGTTAATGATATGACACTGAAGAGATTTGGGTCCTTTGGACCTCAAAATGAAACCAAATAACCTGAGCTGTTTAAGACAAAGATTGATAAATGATTAATAGGATGGTGTGCAAGGGGTCTGTTGGGCCAGGTGGACTTTACAGCATGATGCTGCTGCATTGTTATGCTGTTATTACTTATGAATAGGTCTCATTTTTTAGAGAAAGCTGCTCCTTTCAAATCCCTCTCCCTTCGTGGACACCTTTCCCTTAAGAGTCCCTCCAGAGATTTCTGTTAACATGCAAATAATCTACAGTGATTAACAGTGTTCTGTTTCCTCTAAGCCCAATGTCATTTGACCAGCAGCCAGAGACATACCTTATGTAAATACCTTACAGATCTCAAGACACTTAGGTCTGTCAAGGCCACTTCCTCTATTGCTATCTTTTGCAAACATGCCACTGCCAATTGACCACACTTAAGTTTTTCCTGTTGTGATAGCAAACTAACATTAAAACACAAGTATGATGGAATCATTCTCCAGGCATCATAATCACAGATGCTTTGCTTCATGATGAGGGTGTAGCTTGTAGCACTCTGCCAGCCATTCAAACAAGCCTAAGCTGGCATCCGCAGGTTCTTTGTGCCAATGAAGGCCCCTTCAGCAGTGAGACCAAGGAGAAAACTAAAACAAATATCTCGAGCTGCTCTTCCTCAGATACCCAGACAAGATTGGCAGTGCTTTGGTAGAATCCTCCCAGTATGTTTATAGCTGATGCATAACCATACTGCCTGTCTTAGCTGGTGAGCATGAGCTTTATTTCCTGGGTTAGGCTTACAATGTGCTTCTGCTCTTTTCTGCACTGTCTGGGCTGGTCATGTTTAGGAGGAACATGACTTCAAACAGAGACCTAGGCAGTAAGACAACCTAGTGCTTTCTTGGGAAAGGAAAGAACTTCTCAGCTCTTGGGCAGATGAAGAAATGAAATGAAATGTTCTCATCCTCAGCTTCCAAAGAGTCTGGCAGCAGAGCCCAGCCCAGCAAAACAAACTGTGGCATTGCAGGTGGGTTGGGCTCAATCACACCTGACAGCAGTGAAGCCATCAGCTCTTCCAGGTGCTTTAGGAGTGTGGATGCAGCCTGGACCCTGGCCATCACCTCACTTACTGTCTCCTCCAGCAGCCCTGACTTCCCCTCCATGGGACTGCTGTCTGAACAGTCACTGAGTGCCTCCCACCATAGGCCTATGGCCCTTGGCTATGAGAGCCTGCCTGAACCACCCTGCCATCCACCAGTGTGCAGGCACCCTGTACGCCTGTATCCAGAGGGGTGTGCCCTGGGAAATTGCATGGAGGCATCAGGGAGGCCCTGGCAAACCATGGTGAAGCCTGCTGGGGAGCTCAGGTGAGACTTGAGCATCATTTGGGAGGGGTATGGGGAAAAGGATCCCAGGGGAAGGTGGTCTTGTGAAGCTTGTTTGTATGTGAGGGTTGGCACATAACCTCATTTGTCCAGGCAGTACAGGCCTCTTGGGTCACTGTCCCCTGTAGCCTCACCAGAGCAAATGGGTGCTGTCAACACATCTGAACTACATATTTCATGAATGCCTGACAGAAGTCATCTACAAGTTCAATTTTGTGCCCTTTGCTACAAGAATGATACTGAGTTGCTGGAACACATTCAGAGAAGAGCAATGAAACTGGTGAAGGGACTGGAAAACAAGACCTATGAGGCTATGAGGAGTGGCTGAGGGAACTGAGGCTGTTTAGTCTGGAACTAAAGGAGGCTGGGGAGGAGAGGCTGAGTGGAGAACTCATTGCTGTCTACAACTACCTGAAAGAAGGTTGTTGCAAGGTGGGTGTTGGTCTCTTTTCTCTGAAAACAAGTGATAGGATACAAGGAATTAGCCTCCAGTTGTGCCAGAGGAGGTTTAGATTGGATGTCAGAAAGAATTTCTTCACAGAAAGAGATGTTGGGCATTGGAACAGGCTGTCCAGGGAGGTGGTGGAGTCGCCATCTCTGGAGGTGTTTAAGGGATGTGTGGATGTAGCACTTAGGGACACGGTTTTGTTGTAGACTTGGTAGTGTTAGGTGCTGGTTGGACTTGATGATCTTATGGGTCTTTTCCAACCTTAGTGGTTCTAGGATTTTATGAAGTAGCTGCTGCTAGCACAGACCCTTCTGCACTCTTCTGTGAACTAGGCGTGCCTCAGCTGTACTGTTATCACTGTTGTTCCTCTCAACTCTAGACAAGCTGTTCTACTCCAAGTTACAGTGCATATGCTGATTTCTGTTTTTAGATAGTACATATACATAAAAAAGGCATAAGATGACCAGTGAAATTAATCCAACAGTTTAATATTTTTTTTCTTACTGTGTAAGAAAACTTAAAACTATATATATATTTTTTTTCTTTTTTGATATTCCTCCTCTGACTTACTCACAATGGTTCCTTTTGCAATTGGTGGAAGGAGATGGAGACTCCAGCAGCATTCCCATGAGCTGCTTTAGATCTCAACATGGTATAAGACAAATTGTGTTCTACGGGGCATGTGAAAGCTATATTGCAATAAAGACTGTGAATAGGGAGATATGGCTCGTTGTCTCTCCTGATACAAACTGATGGTATTACCAAGTACAGTTGTAATACGCCAGATCATGCCTTTGACATTACTCCTCAGTCTTTTCCCATTGCTGCTGCCCTGGGTTGGTTGTGCCTGTGTGTGCATGCACACCGTGCATTGCTCTCTTCTTCAGGGAATATGAAATGGCTCACAGAGCTCACTGGTTTCTGAGTCCCCAGAAAACACTTCTAATCAAGGAACAGGGTAGAAAACAGAAATCTAGTCAGCCATTGCGTGAGGCACAAGGAAGGCATTCAAGGCTGAGTGGCACGGGGCTAATTGCTGTCAAGCATACGTGTATGATGACTGTCACATGCTTCTGCGTTGCTTTATCTGTCACTTAAAGCTTATCAGTCAGACATACAGGGAGAGGCATGTCCATTGTTCAAGAGCCAGAGGATTCCTGCTTCACTTTCCACAATGTGCAGGTCTCTTGGGGGGCAGTGTGCTAGAACAGTGTGCCTTCCCAAGCCTCGTTTCCAAAGAGGAGTACGTTTTTCCCCTCTGTAAAACTGCTCATGACACAGAAGCTGCCGTCCGGAAAGTTCAGCCAAGCAGCTCGTACTTGGGATCTGTGCAACTGAAAAAGCCTGTTGAACCCTATGACTAGAGGACTGTACAGCAGTGCTCAGTGGCTGTCACAAAGCCTGAATACTGGTGCCAAAGGACCAGCATGTCCTGGGCAAACGATATACAGGTGGAACAGGATTTCCATATATCTCTGTTCATGCAAATGTTGGCAGGGAGAAATTAGGCTTCAGGAAGAGCTAGTCAGTGGTGTGATCATACAAACCGGCTTTGTAACTCTGACATAGAGATAAATCAATCCTACAGGTGGTGTCCGTGGAAGGTATAGGAACACATAACTGAAATCCAGGCTGCACAGAACATGGCTTGGTTCTCTCCACAGGGCTCTACCTGGACCACTGCCAGCTCCTCGCCTTGTTTCCCAACCCAGGGTTAGCAGGGCTTGACCATCTGTGTTTGTAATGCAGCAAGTGAAAGGGAACATGACCTTCCCCTCCTGGGTGTCCCTCCTGCTGGAAGGGCCCAGACTTTTTGCTTTTGCTGTCTCTTACACTTGACTAGTCCTCAGAGCAGCACGGTGAGATCCCCTGGGACATTGGATGGCGTCAGGAGGTCAACACCTCACAAGAAGGTGTGACAAAAATGATGACATTTGGAATAGGAATAACCCAAAGGGACTGTCTCTTCATAGTTGCAGAATACCACGCGTTGCCCTTGAGTGAGTCCAGTTCTGCTCTTCTTCACCACCTTGTCTGTCACAGCAGTGAATCAGTGAAGCAGTTCTGGCAGTGAATCATTAATACGACAAGTCCTGCTGATCCTCCCAGAGTTTCTCTATTCAGATGATTTCCAGCCTTCAGAGTAGCTCAAGCAGAGCACAGGCAGAAAGGAGTCAGTAAGACTGCAGTACATGAGATGCATCTACTAGCAACGTGGCACACAGACAGAGCATTAGTAGGCAAATATGCCCTACCACCACTCCCAGTGGGCAAGACAGTCCCCCCTGCAATGAGGTTTGCCATTCATCTTTCATTCTGACACTCCACAGAAATCCATGTTCCTCTTTTTAAGAACAGCAGGCTATTTCAGGGCCTGCAAAGGGTCTCAACAAAATAAATTCTCAGTTGCCTTTGAATTTCCTGGCCCTTCTCACTTACTAGTAGTGTTTGGTCATTTGTGCCCCTTCAAAAAACTGCCATTCTCATGCTTTGCCACTAGTGGAGGGTGGAGTTTTCTAATTTAAAGCAGGTCGAAGTAGGCGGGCATGGTAGTCAGAGCTAGGACATAAATAAAAGGTACAAGAACAGATATAGGTAAGATCTGAGTACATTAGTGTATAAGAGATCCTGGTGTGAAAGGCTAAGTGCCTGTACACGAATGCACAGGTGTTTGTAAGGCTGCCTGGAGGAGTACATACCGCAGCAAGTGTATGTGCAGGAGGGAAGCCTTGCTTGAAGCAGGTCTGGTGGTGCTTCAAGAGGACATGTTAAGGTAAGATTTTTCAACTATTTCTTGGTAGCTGGTGTGGATATTCTGGTGCCCAGAACTCTGTTTTCTGCTTGTGCTTACCAGCCTGAACTGGGGATAATTTTTGAAAAGTGCTATAGACATACGGCTGTCATTAAAGTGCTATATGTTTCCTTGCGCAGACAGAAGCTGTTGGTCTGGCTTAGAGGGTATTTCCTGCTTCTCCAGACTGTCTTCTCCATATTTCCAACTAGTTTCAGTCATGCCATGTGTTCTCTGAATTGGCAAATGCTACTTCTAACTCTGCAAAAGCTAACCAGGCCAAATTGAGGATAAATATGATAAAACAATGAGCAAGCATCACTGCCACCAAAGACCCATGTCAGAGGTTTTCTGGGCACCCAATACTCTTTGCTACACCAGTGCAGCTCTGGAGAGCTCCCCCATACTTTTATGGTAGAGTGCCATGCCGCAGTCCGCATGATGTGAAGTATATTGTGCTGTACTGTCACCTCCCTCAGACATAGATAGGTGCAGCAACCCTGTAATTTGGAGACATGCCACCCATTCTCACAGTGTATTTGGTGGGTATGTGTCCCTGGAGCTGCTTGCTGCTTTCTGTGACTCTCTCCCTTTGCTAGCATCGAGCTTTCCCAAGGTCTCTGTGTGTTTTCATAAAAGCTGTAGTGGTTTCATATGGATGGCTAGCGAAACTCCACCACAGAACTCTCTTGCTTCCACTCCTCAAAGGAACTAGGGGAGAAAATATGATGAAAAATGGCTCAAGGGTTGAGATACGGACAGGGAGATTACTCACCTATTGCTGTCATGGGCAAAACAGATTCAATGTAGGGAGATTAAACTAATTTATTACCTATTACTAACAGACTAGAGCAGTGAAAAACTGAATGCAAACTAAAAGCACCTTCCCTCCTGTCCACCCTCTTCAACCTCCTCCCCTCAATCGCCACAGGGGAATGGGGGCTGCAGTCAGTCCATAATGCTTCACCTCCACTGCTCCTTCATGGTCACCCTCTGCCCCTGCTCCATGTGGGGTCCCTCCCACGGGATGCCGTCCTTTCTGAATTCATTCTGCGTGGGCTTCCCACAGGCAGCAGCTCTTCGGGAACTGCCCCATTATGGGTCTCCCACATACGGCAGCTCCCCCCAGATCACCTGCTTCTTTGTGGACTCCTCTCCACAGGCTGCAGCCTGTGGAGATCTGCTCTGCCGTGGTATCCCGTGGGCTGCAAGGGGCAGCCTGCTCCACCATGGGCTTCTCCACAGGCTGCTGGGGAACTTCTGCCCCAGCACCTGGAGCACCTCCTGGTCTCCTTCTGCACTGACCTGGGTGTCCTCACATGATTGTTTCTCTCTACATTTTCTCATTCCTCTCTCCCAGCTGCTGTTGTGCAGCATTTTTTTTTTCCTCTTCCCTTCTTAACTGTGCTCTCACAGAGGTGCAACCAGCATTGCTCATTGGCTTAGTTCTGGCCAGTGGTGGATCCCTTTTTTAAGCCAGCTGGAGCTGGCTCTCAGCTAGCCTGGGGCAGCTTCTGGACTCCTCATAGAGGCCACTCCTGTAGACACCCCCCTTCTCCCCCCCCCCCCCCCCCCCCCCGTACCTAAAGCCTGACAAATAAGTGAAATACAAAAGGTTACTACTCTGTTTTGTTTGTTGGGGGGATTGTTTGCTTTTAACAGCTGCGCAATGCAGGCAGATTCCAGTTCTTTGTCCTCTCTTGCATGTGCTATAGGAAGACCTAACATGATGACACTGGATTTTGTCTTTTTCAGTAGTTCCTGTTCTTCATCCTTGGCACATCATGATTCTTTTTTGTTATGCTCTCGGCCAAATCCTAGCTCATCTTGCTGCCAGCTGACAATAAGTGTGCCTTTTCTGTACTGCAGTTGAGCTTTTTTCAGTCATTCATGGCTATCTGCTCTGCAGCTCTGTGAGGGCTTTCATATTTCACTTTTGCAATGTGAAGTGAACCAATTCACTCTGCCTGTGACTCTGGATGTTTGCTGTAGGGGAAAAAAAATGTGGTTAACCTTAAGACCTTAACCATCCCAGCTGCCATAAGCAAGAGATGTTGCAGTGAAAAATACATGTAAGTGTATTCAATTAGTATTTATTTCATATTAGGAAATGTCTGATAGAACTTTTACCTCTCTTTGCTGCTCCTCTATTCCACATCACCAGACACACACAGTTTGTTTCAGTTTTTCTCCTCTCCCTTTGGGGCAGACTGGTCATGGCATAAATCATTACT
Source organism: Netta rufina (assembly GCF_964035555.1). Taxonomy (NCBI): domain Eukaryota; kingdom Metazoa; phylum Chordata; class Aves; order Anseriformes; family Anatidae; genus Netta; species Netta rufina. The sequence continues at coordinate 124,958 of NC_140136.1, read as the reverse complement.
GCTTACTGTGTGCATGAAGAAATTCCCTGTTGAGTCTGTTGCCTCACATGAGGCTGTTCCTCAGGCAAACAAGAGCAGTCACAAGGATAGTCTGCATATCTACAACATCCAGCTGTACTACCCTGGACATAAAAGCATACCCTTGCTTCCCAACAAAACCAAACCCATTCACTTTTACTCAGACTATTCAGATGTAGATTTTCAGAGAATAATGATTACTGTGGCTTTATATCTGCCTGGGTGTCTTAAGGCATGCTCAATGTGTTTTTCTGAATTAAGATTGCCTGGCTGCAGTCCAAGGACTTCTCTGTGAGTTACAATAAAGATGTTAATGGTGTCAGATGAAAGTGATATTATCAAAGTTCATTTGGAAGCCAGGGTTTTTGGTAAACACTACTGTATTTATTTGAACGGAAGAAGCTAATATATGACTTAATTTCACAATGGTCTTTGTTTGCAGCTGTTACTAGGCTTGGTCCAAATGTCTATCCAAATCAGCTTCTTATCAGAACTAAACTCCACAGGGCATTTGTATAACCAAAAAGAAAAAAAAAACAGTGGGCTTCTTCTGGAAGCCTGTCTCTCTCTCCGTCTGTGTGATCTGGCTGTGGAAGGCTATCTTGTGCTGTGGTTTTCACAGTATCGTGGTAGTGTGGCAGCTTTCCAAAACCCTGAGCCTACAGTGGGATTGGTAGGAGCACAACTCACTACAAGTGCCTTCTTCGTGACCCTGTGATGCTGAACTTCCTCTGTCTGTCTCTGCAGGTCCCTTGCAACCATGATGAAATCTAGATGGGTGCTGGTACTCCTGATTCTGGCAGTTCTGTCCTTTGTGATTCACTTCAACTTCCTAACCTGCAGCAATGCCCCCATGGAAGAAAAGCCTTCTCCAGTCCACATCCTCATTCTCTCCTCCTGGCGGTCAGGATCTTCCTTCACTGGACAGATCTTCAGCCAGCACCCCAGTGTCTTCTACCTGATGGAGCCTGCATGGCATGTGTGGGTTGCTATGTACCAGAACAGTGCCAAAGTCTTACAGATGGCAGTGCGGGACCTAGTCAGATCAGTCTTTCTGTGTGACATGTCTGTGTTTGATGCCTACATGTCAAGCCAGAAGAAAATGTCTGATTTATTTCAGTGGGAGACAAGCCGAGCCTTGTGCTCTCCCCCTGCCTGCGACTCATTCAGTCGCAATGACATAATCACTGCAAGAAATTGCAGGACAGTCTGTGGCAAGTACCCATTCAGTAAAGTGGAGGAAGCCTGTAAAACCTACAGCCATGTTGCCATCAAGGAAGTTCGGTTCTTTGACCTGAAAGTCCTCTACTCCCTTTTCACTGATCCATCCCTGAACCTCAAAGTCATTCACTTGGTCCGGGATCCTCGAGCTGTGTTCAGGTCCCGAGAGAATACAGCGGTAGACCTGAAACGTGACAGTGACATTGTTCTGGGGTCCCAGAAGATGAAGGGAGAAATGGGACCCTACAATGCTATGCAAGAAATCTGCAAAAGCCATGTTGAGATTTACAAGGCAGGCAGGCAGGCTATTCCCAGCTTCCTGAAAGACCGTTACCTGCTGGTTCGTTATGAAGACATTGTCAGAGACCCACTAGCAAAGGCTGCTCAGATGTACAGGTTTGCAGAACTCCATTTCACACCAGAACTTCAGAAATGGGTGCACAACATTACCCATGGGAAGGGGCAAGGAGGACAGGCCTTTGAGATCGAATCCAGAGATGCGCTGAGCGTATCTGAGGCCTGGAGGAAGACCCTTCCCTTCCAGAAAATAGAAAAAGTGCAAAATGTGTGCAAGGACGCAATGGACTTACTGGGCTACCGGATAGTTCATTCCGAAGAAGAACAGAAAAACCTGCTGCTGGATCTTTTGTTTGGCCAGAACTCCTCCGAGTAACAAATTCAAAAGGCAGAGAAGCTGCTTGTTGTATCTCCTCTCTGAAGGCTGCAAGGTGGAGAACTGTTTACCAGTGCAAAAGAGGGCAGAGGGGCATCTGTGTGTGTGCATGTGATGAGTGACACAGGAGCCCTGACTGCACTCATGGCAGCTTTCCCAGCAGCACAGGCTCACTCTTCAAGGCCACAACACAGGATGGAGTAATGCAAGTCTGTTTTTCCAAATTAAGTCCAGGGTATATGTGAAAGAGGAAGTATGTATGTTGGGAGCAGATATCAGAGCTTGATCTCCCACAGACTGCAGCTAAGTACTAGTGAAATCACATGAAGCAACTGCACTGTAGAGGAAGAAGAGACAAACAGAAGCTGAATAAAGAGAACATTCTTTGTCATGCTGCCACTCAGGACATACAATGCCAAAAGAGGCACAAAGATAACCAGACGTTGTTTTCTGGGAAGATCCTTTTTTCAGAATGGCTAAGTTTTCAAGTTCAGTCTTTCTTTTGTTCCATTTCCATGCCTGAGCATCCAGCACTGGTGGTAATGTTGGCAAAATGTCTGTGTTCACTTACTGTGGAATAGGAAATTTGAATAAACCATCTATAGCTGAAAGTGGAAATTCTTAGGTTTTTGTATGGGAATACATTACTGGGACTACGTGAATCCATTTATTTTTCAGCTGAAATAATTCTGTATCCAGCTTTCACAACTAGGAACAGTTCTTGCCCTGGGAATTCTCACAGCCCACATGTGTGACTGAGAAGAATTCATGCTAATGCTGAGACTGTAAAGACAAGGTAAGGACACAGATTCCATTGGTATAAATACTGGAACTGACAACATAGGTTCATGGCAGTGGATTGAAAAAGCTGAGAGGAGAACAGGAAGCTATTCTATTGAATTTGTTTCAACACATTATTTCCTGTCTTAGAGCACAATAAACTTATGCTTAGTATACTGTGCCATTCTGCACCACCTCCCATCCCTATTGGAGATGCCATTCTTCTGTCTCCATTGGGAATATGTAGCTTAAACCTGAACAACAAAACTATTTTGGCATATTTTTAACAGTGTTCTGTAAGACAAGGAGAAAAGCTTGTTAGTACGCCTAGGGAATGAAATGCCCACAAACATCTTCCTCTAAACATCCCATTTCATGTGTAAATTGCAGAGTCCTTTCAACGTGTGTCAGTTTAATAGTACATTCAGAGCTACTTGTTCAAAAAGTCCTCTGGGACCTTGGTTTATGTGGATTGTTTTCTTTTAAAAAAATGTTTTAAATGAAAGACATTAGTAATGCTCAATAAGTCTTTGTGTTATGAACTTCTGTCAGACTGGTACTAAGAATTGCAAAGGACCTCATCATGTGACAATTTTTGCAGGCTAGCCTGTTTTGAAGTTTGTATGACCACTGTCACAGCTTCTCCTCAGATAAGGCAATGCAAGGGACCCTGTAAACTGTTAATCTGTTCACGGCAAAATCACCTGGTTTGGCTTCTGAGATGCAATAGGCTGACATGGCAACCTGGTGGATTAATGAGGCTCAGAGAAATCTTTCTCTCTCATTTATTTATTTATTTATTTGGGGGGAGGGTTGCCATGATTAGCTGTGTCAGGGATGGGCAGAGGAGAGGTGTGGTGGGAAGCATGCAGGCAAATCAGGAGTGAAGAGTGAACCTTGGGGAGGAGGATAGGAGGGAGTGTTGTTTGGACAGCAAGCCCCAGTAGCATAGCTGGACTAATGGCAAAGGCCATGGAAACTGTGAGAAGAACAGGGCAGAGACAAGGGGGGGAGATGGAAGCAGAGCATGTGATGGCATGGGGTGGACGCAAAACAAAGTAGCTGCTAAATAGACTGCAATTATGGAACAAACTAATGAGCCATCCCAAGTTAAGAACTCTGGGACCACCAAGAGTAGAAATCTAGAGAAGAGGGATAGCTTCCCAGGCCAGAAGCAGCTCTGTCGTCACCTCCACTGGGGCAGGCATGGCCATATCCAGCACAGCTCTTAACTCTGCAGGATGGTAAAAGACCATCCTGCAGAGTTAAGAAGGGAGTTGCGGGACCAACTGTGGAGCAGGAAGGGGTAAGTAGAAGTTAACTGCCCTACCAGCAAGGGAGCTGGTAGAACAGCTGGCCAGCAGCCCATAAGATGATATGGGCAAACTTTCAAGACAGTATGACTGATAAAACTATGGCTACATCCTTTGGCACATGCATAAATAAAGATTGTTGTAGTCTGTTTAGAAACAAATATCAAGCATATGTTCTACAAGTTCAAAAGAGTAAACAGCTTTTATACCAATAAAGTGTAGGATGGCAAAGCCACTAGTCAAAGAGATGTTTAGAAACTAACTCTTGGGTATTCCTGTCTGTTGCTTTCCAACCTAGTGCATGCAATCAGTTCTTCATTGTCAATTCAATTATGAATGGCCAGAATGCATTGATATTGATGAATGCTGTCTAATTCTGAAAGGAAGCAAATAGGAAATACCCAAATTCAGATAATGGATTGCAGACCGAATACTATCTGCCTTTAAGTTTGTCTTTAACTCAAAGTTCTGGCACTTGCATTGCCACTCTGCTCATTCTTCCATGTTTACAAATATAGCTGCTTCAGGTAGTTATACAAGGAAGATGCATGTATACTTCCTTGGGCTACAGAAAATGTTCTTAATATAATAGCACAGGGCCTCCAATATGAATGTGGAAAGACAACGTGTCTCATAGCCAAAGGACTGTAACTGTGTCCTTAGTAAAACAAAACAGAGAAATTATTTTTTTATCACAAGAGAAGGCAGAGCCAGAATGCTCTGAACCAGAACTGTGTGATATAGTGACATCTCCAGGATAAGGAGATGGAAATAAGCAATTAAGAGACCTAGACCTATGTGCTTGCACAGGAAAGAATGTATCTGTGGATAAGCAGTGCTTTTCACGAGTTTAGAACAGATGAAAGAGTGCCACCTTGAATAAACTATACTCTTTGTCTTCTTATCCAGATCCCATACCTAAAGAGACCACTAAGTGCATATGGAAATGTTTTCAGTATTAGACAATTTCTTTGAATGGTTTTGCAAAGGTAAAAGCACAATATACTGACTCAGAAATCAGCACTGAAGGTCTGACTAATTGCCCAGAAAAAGACAAGCTCATTCTCAAGAAATGTCACAAAGCAGGTAAAAATAGTAATTATAAAAGATACAGGTAAGTCTTACACCAGAACTTCTTATGCTGCAGCCATTTGAGGTGTTCTACCTCTCACTTTGAGCTTGAGTAGTTTAGGTTACACAAGATGATTTCATTGAATTCTGAGCCTATGGTGCTGCTGAGGTACACCACATAAGCTGGAATTGGGAGTTTTTGGCTGCAGGAGGGTCTCATGCTCTTGAACTTGGCTATCAGCACTGATCAGATTTTTGAATCCAGATGTAAAAGTTTCTGTTGTTGTTAAATCTTACTCCTTATTTACTATGTTATCTTGCAGTTTCTTGTTAAGTGCTTGTCTGGTCTTCCCCACAAGTCCCAACGAACCAGTCAGAGCAGCACGAATGTACCAAACCATTCTAACTGTTTCAGCAGGAAATGACCTGTCTAGTAGAACACTGCACAGTCTAAAAGTTTTGGCATTTATTTGGATAACAGTTGTCAATATTACAAGTCAATGGATGTTTCAGTACATTGGTTTTCTGAAATAGAAATCTCATTATATGAAGTTATCATTGACTTTCAATAATTTGAATTTGCCTTATAACTAGCAACTCCCTAATTCAACTTAATTTTACGGAGTACCACAGTGCAGCAAGCAACAACCCCGTGAATGACTCTAAAAAAAAAAAAAAAAAGTATTATTTTAAAAAAAAATAATCAACCTTTGCTTTTATAACCCCATTTTACTTCACTAAAAGGATGACCTAATTCCAGATTAACAGGAGTTATAAATGACTAGTGCCCAGCTGATTGTTCAAATAATAATGGAGACCAGAACACAATTTCAAGCTGTATGTACTAATTTTTTTCAGATTATGACCATATATCAGACATTATTTTCTATCTTGCTCAGACATTACACAACTAAAAGATTTTTAACTTCAAGTCTGAGATGGATACAGCTAGACAGAACTACAGCATATGACCCCGAAAGCTGGTCTACTTTTTCAAACTAGACTACATGGTCAGTCTAAGCAGAAGTGCTACTTTGCCTAGACTGAAGACTTGGCACTCTTCAACCTGTAACTAGGGGAGAACTAATATTTTTTTGAAATCACAAGGACAGATGGTAAATTTAATGTTACTAAACAAATCCTGCAATATTAGTACTGGAAAATACCTGTTGAAAGTTGTTAACAAAAATTGAGATGACTGCACACTTGCCTGAGATTTTAACTGAGGTCTCTGTAACCATGAGACAGTATTATAATGTCCTGGTGAACTTTTTGGTCGTTCCCAGATCTCAGCATTTATTTATAAGACTGAGCACCTCAAACACATTTTCTAACATGCTCTTAACCCTTGTTTTGGAGGGTTACATTTTCACTGGTATCGTTTCTGCATGTCAGCTACTAATCAAGGTCCATTAACAAAAACATAAGGTAGTGACAACAGCTGGCAGAGTACGTTCCTAGATGATCATCCACAGCATTCTGAAGTGATACATGTAACGGAAAGGAGGTTGATATCATGTACTAATATAATAAGACAGCGGTTTCAGTATTTAATGAGAGTCTGTCTCACTTTGGAGCCAACCTCATTCAAAATCCACTACATACAATAAAGTACAGGCCAAGCTGTCAGATGGCTTATATAGTAAATATACAGTCTAAAGCAAACTTTCACTAAGAAAACTTAATACTGGATAGGATTTCTCTCTTCATCATTTTCTACTTTTAAATGTTCAGTATGCTCTGAATAAAAAAAAAAGAAATCAGACATTTATAAAAGTTATTTTAAAGCATTTCTGAAACTTTAGAACAATATAACATTCTCCATCACATCTGCATTTCTGAAATGACCTTGCTTTTATTAAGTTCTTGCCACTGTAACAGAACAGTCATTTCCATCTAACTTTTACTAACTTTTCCTAAATGCTACTCGCTTTGCTACGTTTTCAGCTCCAAATTTTGCTATCAATTTACTTCTAACATGCTCATCATCCTTTTGCAATTCTAAATCGTCCTCTCTGCTCCACACAGGGTATCCATCCAAACGCTGTCCTGTCTGCAGAAAGTATGATGTAGTCTCCACTTCACCAGTGTTTTTCAGAAAGGCCTGTGTAACAGTGAACAGGTCCATGTTAAACCTTTCCATGAAGTGCCGCATAGTTTTCACTACTTCTCCCACCACACTGGAAGAAGAGCAAGTGCTTCTTGGTCTGTCTTCCCTTTGTAACTGAGTGCCAGGGAAAGCACAGTCCTCCATCCCAGTCTTCAAACCAGATGCCGTTTCACCTGGAGGCTTTCCCCCTCCAACTTGTGTAGGAAGTTCTTCTAGAGCATCTGAGGTGTCACTTTCTGACTAAAAGTAAGAGAAATCATCAGTTAGGTATATTTCCCAGCAAGCTTCTGTTACTACTGCTACCCTGTGATCAGTATCTTCCACCATGACTTTCTATAACATATAAAGACACTCACTAATTACTGGACACATCAAAATTCACTGACTGAAGTGAAGCGATATATGTTAACAAGGATATACAAGATCACAGAAAAGCAAGACATGTAAGGGAGTATTTCAAAGGATCATAGACTATCTGAGTTGGAAGGGACCCACAAGGATCATCGAGTCCAACTTCTGGGTTCCTACAAGACCAGCCCCCCAAAAATCAGACCACGTGTCTGAGTGTTTTCCACACGCTTCTTGAACTCCGGCAGACTCAGTGCTGTGACCACTTCCCTAGGGAGCCTGTTCCAGTGCCCGACCACCCTCTGGGTGAAAAACCTTTTCCCAATATCCAGCCTGAACCTCCCCATTTGAACAACCTAAGTACAAAAAGCAAAGATAAACAGTAATGCAACTGCGCGAACATTTTATGCCCAAGGTAAAAGCTGCCAATACAGCTCTTGACACATCATAGCATGTAACAGTCACGATAACCTCCTCAGCCGAACTTTGGGCAGAGAATCAAGTTACACAAACGGGCCCTATTGCACGTGCCGCAGTGAGATGCTGCTCATCGCAAGCCACATAGTTCACAGCTCACACGAAGCTCCCATTTCGCCATAGCATAAGGGGTATCACGGTGCAAAGCAAAACAAGAATTTAACTGAGCTACAGCATGGGAAAGCCACTCCGTGGCAGCCAGGGCTGCCGCGCGCAGCTCGCCCTCAGCGGCACAGCAGCGGCTGCGGCCCCGCCGCCGGCCGCCAACGCTCACCTCGTCGCTTTCAAACTCCCGATTCGCTGCCTCGAAAATGCCCATGCCTCGTGCGCGCTCCTCCTCCGTCTGCTTGGGCTCTGCGGGAAGAGACGGGCGATGGCTGCCGGGCCCGGGCCGCCGCCGCCGCTCCCCCCGGGCCCCATCGGCCGCCCCCTGCTCACCCCCGCGCAGCGGCCTCAGGTGCCGCAGGTAGCGGTCGCGCATGGCCTGCCAGGAGTGCCGCGTCAGGCCGGCCCGCTCCAGCTCCTTCCACAGCGCCCTGCCGCCCACCCGCCTCTCGCCCCGCCCGCGCACGGCCTGCAGCAGCGCCGCGTCCTCCGCCTCCGTGAAGGCGAGGCGGCCGCGCGGCGAGGCGGCGGGCGGCGGGGGCGGCGCAGCGGGCAGCCGGAAGGGCTCCAGCGGCAGGCGCTGGTTGCGCTTTATGCACTCCGTCACGTACTCGGCGGAGACGGCCCCGCCGGGCGCCTGCTCGCCGGGCTGCGCCAGGAGCACGGCGTCCGGCTCCTGGATGCGGCACAGCCGCCCGCCGCCCGCCAGCAGCAGGGGCGCCAGGCGCAGCTTGGTCAGCCCGGGCCGCACGTAGAAGCGCATCGGCCTCCCGTCATCCCACAGGAACAGCTGCCGCGAGCGCCCTGCCTCCACTTTCCCGCGCGCCGCCATCGCTGCCCGCCGACGCGCAGGCGCCGCAGCACCGGAAGGGCCGCGGGAGGAGCGAAGATGGCGGCCGCAGCGGAGCGGGGTTGCGACGTGGGGGACGCTGAGCCGCGCCTCAGTAAAAAGTGAGGGTGGGCGGGCAGGGCAACTGGGGCGATGCTGAGCTGAGCTGAGCTGAGCTGAGCTGAGCTGAGCTGAGCTGAGCGAACGTCCGGCGTGTGCCGCCAGGTGATCCGTTGGAGCGCGCCATGCTGAGGCCTGCAGCTGCGCGGCTCCGCGGCTGGGCCTGGAAGGCCGCGCCCGCGCTCCGATGGCGCCAGGCGCTTCATGACCGAAGCAGGTCGGTGCTTTGCGATCTGGCCGGGCCCGCCTCTTTCCTCATGAAGTTCCGGCCGGCGGGGCCGGGGGCTGTGGGGCCCTGCGCTCCACGGGGAGCGGGCCGCGAAGGCGGCAGCGGGAGTCTGAAGCAGAGCCTGACTTTAACCGGTGACTTTAACCTGACTTTTAGCTCATTTCACTTACCTGCCGCGTGGGGTAGCTCTGCTTCTATGAAGGCTCGTATAAGGGGGCCTGCAGAGGATCCTTGGGCTCCCAGGGAACGCATCCTCAAGGTCTGTCTACGCAATACTTAATTCAGGTTTAGTTTTCCCTGAGTATTCGTATCTCTTAAGGAATGAACTAAAAGCCTTCAGAGAAGGAAACACTTAAACACACTTAAGTATTATTTTGACTTTAGGGCACAGTAAGGGAAATGACGGGGCTATTTTTACAGTAAGGTTTTGGCAGAATCTGGCAAAGTGCTTGCCCATACAAGTAGCAAAGTACCTGCTGCATCTGTTTTCCTTCTGTTTTACAGTGAGCTGAAGAGGCGTTTGAAGGCTGAAAGAAAAATAGCTGAAAAAGAGGCAAAGCAGAAAGAGCAAAGTGAAAAGCATTCAAATAAGCCTTCCTTGACTTCTGACTCTGAGAATAACATTGGTGCTGATGAGGAAAACTTGGATCCAAATGTGAGAATCTGGACATGTGCTTATTACTGTTTTGAGAATAAATATTGTTGATCTACATTTGATTTTTATTCAGAATGAACTAAATGGTTAAAAGGGGGGGGGGAGAGGAGACACATATTCCTAAGTCAGGGTAGCAGTGTTTTAACTTGTAAAATGCTTTAAGATTCTAATAAAATCATTCGGTCTTGCTTGTTTATTGTTACAGCAATATTACAAGATCCGTAGCCATGCAATCCAGCAGCTGCAGGGCACCAATGAAGATCCTTATCCCCACAAGTTCCACGTAGACTTATCTCTCTCAGATTTTATAGAGAAATACAGTCACTTGCAGCCAGGAGATCACCTGACAGACATTACAGTGAGAGTGGCAGGTAAAAGCTAATCTGGAATACAGAAGGATGGCCTGTTGATTTTCAGAGCTAAGCCCTAGCTGGTTTTAGAGATGGGGTGGTCTGTTTTCAAATTTTGCTGATCCTCTTAGTCATGAAGCTAAGTCTGTAGCAGCATTATACTATTTAGGACAGGCTTTCAGACTTAGTGGATTGTTGCAACTTACCTTACAAGTATAACATTAGATTGTGATTTTGGCTTCAGGACTCAAAGCTCACGTGAACTTTTGTGTAGTCATGTTAGTTTTAAGATTTTAACTGCTTCTCTTCCACATTTAGTGATCAGTTCAGAACTGATGGTCTTTTTTACGGGTGGTGGTAATATTGTAGCTTTTGCCCTTGTGTCCTTCTGTTAGGGACATGTTTCTCAGTGTTCTGCATGCTTTTGGTATTTAGGTCGAATCCACGCAAAGCGTGCCTCTGGAGGGAAACTGATTTTCTATGATCTTCGTGGTGAAGGAGTCAAGTTGCAGGTCATGGCAAATTCCAGGTAAGTAGAAATATTCCCAGTAGCATTCTAAATTGAACTGTTCTCTAGGACTTAGAAATGTGTATTTGGGCATCCAGTTATTTCATTGCCTTAGCTAAGCTGTTTGGCTAGGGATTGTCTTAGGTAGGCAGGTAGCGTTTTGCTTAGGCTGTTATGTATGGCTTCCTTATTAGAAGGATTCTTGTTTTTAAGAATTTGGCCTGAGGAGAGACTTGCAGGACAGTTGGAATGTTGAACTTCAAGCAAAACTACTTACTTTTTTTTTTTTTTTTTTTTTGTAATTACAGACTTTACAAATCTGAGGAAGAATATTTCTGTATTAACAACAAGCTGCGTCGTGGGGACATTATTGGTGTAGAAGGAAATCCTGGGAAAACAAAGAAAGGGGAACTGAGTATTATTCCTTACGAAATAACTCTGTTATCTCCATGCCTGCACATGTTGCCTCATCTTCACTTTGGCCTTAAAGATAAGGTAAGGTACCTGCCGTACCTGTGACTCTTGGAGGTGATTTGACAGGTCATCCGTTCAGATCTGCTGATGGTATCAGTGAACAAAGAGCCATTCATCTTGTTTTGGTACTTCTTTTCTTTGGCAGTACATTTTGTCTAGCTTGTTCTAAAAATATTTGTTCTTTTCAGGAAACTAGATATCGTCAGAGATACTTGGATTTAATTCTTAATGATTATGTGAGGCAAAAATTTATAACCCGTGCAAAGATTGTGACATATATCCGGAGCTTTCTAGATGAATTGGGCTTCTTAGAGGTAAGGCTTTATTGTTTGTTTCTGTCTGCATACTCAATGTGTTTGGGGCTTCTCAGCTTCAGGGATACTGTATATTCAGGCTCACATGCGAAATATTAATAGAGTGAGAGCAATTACCTCAACACGGTGTGTTTATCAGTTTCAGGTAACAGGAGCTGTTTTATTTTCCCTCTTTTTAAAGTTAAGACTATTGCTCAGTTGGTAGCCTGTGATTCAGAAAACATTTATGAAGGTAGAACTTCAAACTGCTGTTGTCTTTTTCTTATTTCAGTAGTGTAAGGTAGAAGTGACATCTTTGCAATGGCATTTTGACATAATATAGTTCCATTAAGAGTTTATCAGCCGAATCTGCAAAATCTGCCACTGGAGTTTTTTGAGAGCAGAGGAAGGATGAAGCAGTCTGAACCTGTGCTATGTCATTATGTCATCTCTGTCTTGCCATGTAAAGGCTTTAAAATCTTTCTTTGATTTTTTTTTTTTTTTTTTTTTTTTGCTTTTAATCTAGTACTTACAAATTATACTATTTTGACAATAATTTGATGAAAGAGAACCATGAGAGTCCTTCTCAATTTATGCGAAGTGTAAATACATGAACAAAATAAAAGGCAGAGTCAGGGAATCGTCAGCAATCTAAAGATGCATGAGTCAATGCTGAGTCATTAGGGTCCATGTGGCATGATTTAGTGTCATACCACGGGCAGATACTCGCTTGATTTTGAGAAAAATACATCTGAACTGTCATAGGTATTGTACCGTGCTCTTCAGGTTACTGTCAGGGCTTCTTTGCAGTCAGTTCAATGCTCCAAAGTTAAACTGCGTTTCTGATTCCGGTACTGTCTGGCATGCTCACTGCTTTCTGTTCTCTGAAGCTCAGTCTGATATATAGTGCAGATGTGTTTGGAGAAACCCAAAATACTTAGAGACCTATATTAATACATATCTTAGGATGTTCCTCCTCTTTTTCAAGTTCTAGCTGCGTTCTTGTTCTGTCGTTATCACACGTCAACTTCTGGTTTTGCCCTGATCTTTGTTCTTTCCCAGAAGCCCTGAGTCTCGCTGTAGTTCCTCTTCTGCACTGCTATAAACAGTTCTGTCATGAATTATGAAATACTTGTTTTCATGATTTGAGGTTATTAACAGGAGATTAATTCTTGTTGGTAGTGAGGTATGAGGATATAGCTGGCATCCTGAAGTTCTTTATGCTGATGTGTAAGCCAAGCCTGTAGGTCAGCACAGCAGATTAAATAGCGTATCTCCCACAGAATCAATTAGAAAATCATTCTTATCACTTGGGCAGACTTATAGAGGAGCAGCTGCTTGTACTGTTTTGCCACTTTCACCTGTACTCTGAGTACGGGGCTGAGGTTTGATTTGTAAATCATTCTGTCATTCCATTTTTACAAAGGTCGTCTTTATTTTCGTACTTGCCTGTCAGTTTCTTCTTTCCCTGAATTTGATGTTGAACTTACGTGTAAGTCTCTTTCTCTCGTAGTTGATAGTGTATATTGTTTGTATTATTATTGACTTCATGGGAGAAATGGCCTTTACTACAGAATTGTTTTCATATGCTGGAATGTCAAAGACTAAGTGAAATGCAGAGATTTTTTTCATCAGAGCTAGCTGTGGTTGGTTGGTTTTCTTGTTTCACGGAGTTCTGCTGTGGAAACAGAAATACCCAAAAGATGAAAGCACGGTAGGTATTGAGGAGGAGCCTGGAAATATTTATGTCAATGTTAAAATCTGTTGTTTTGTTACTATTTTACAGATTGAAACTCCTATGATGAATATAATTCCAGGTGGAGCCATGGCAAGACCTTTTATCACATACCATAATGAGCTTGATATGAATTTATATATGAGAATTGCTCCGGAGCTTTACCACAAGGTAAAATACAAGCCCCACATGGTTAATCCTATATTCTCCAGCCTGTTGTGATCTCACAGAATCACAGAATGGTTGAGGTTGGAAGGGGCCTCTGGAGGTCATCTGTCCAAACACCCAATTCAAGCAGGGCCATTCAGAGCAAGTTGCCCAGGACCGTATCCAGAGAGCTTCTGAATATCTACAAAGAGGCGATTTAACAACCTCTCTGGGCAGACTGTGCCAGTCAACCGTACGATACAAAAGCTACCTGATATTCAGATGGAGCCTCCTGTATTCCAGTTTGTACTTACTGCTTCTTTTCTTGTCAATGGGCACCACTGAAGTGAGCCTGGCTCCATCTTCACATCCTTTCTTCAGTTATTTATATATATTGATAAGATTTCCCCTGGAGCCTTGTCTAGCCTAGACAGTCCCGTCTTTCTCAGCCTTTCCTCATTGCGGAAGTGTTCCTGAACTCATCTTAGTGGCCCTTCACTGGACTCTCTCCAGTGTGACTATGTCTCTGTTGCACAGGGGTCTGGAACTGGACACGGTTCTCCAGGTGTTGCCTCACTAGGGCTGAGTGGAAAGGAAGGATCACCTCCCTTGACCCACTGGCAATACTTTGTTAGTGCAGCCAAGAGCACTATTAGCCTTCTTAGCGGCAAGGGCACATCTCATTATTTAAAATAAATAAATAAATTAGGATTATTCCTGAAGAACAGTGGACTCAGTGGATTAGTGGAAACAAAATGGATCTTGAATCAGATTTTTCAGGTCATGTTGCAGTTATGTTTGTATGAGCTCTTTTCAGTTCTTCGAAAATGTTGGTATTTACTAGAATTTCCTTTTGTTTAGATGGTGGTGGTTGGAGGCTTGGACAGAGTATATGAAATTGGGCGTCAGTTCCGGAATGAAGGAATTGATTTGACTCACAACCCTGAGTTCACAACTTGTGAATTCTACATGGCTTATGCAGACTACCATGACTTGATGGAAATTACAGAGAAGCTGCTTTCAGGTGACATATGCAATATTAATTAAAAAAGAATAAGAATCCCCAGAAAGAACTGTATATTATGTTGTATACTCCCTTCTATACTCTTGTAGGGATGGTGAAACATATTACTGGAAGCTACAAGATCACTTACCATCCAGATGGTCAAGATGGACAGGCATACGAGATAGATTTTACCCTTCCTTTCCGACGCATTAGCATGGTGGATGAATTGGAAAAGGTTCTAGGAGTGAAATTTCCATCAGCTGAGTCCTTTGAAACTGAAGGTTAGACGGTGTTTATGCATGTCCTGTTATTCTTACTTAACACACAGAGAGCAAAGATTTGAAGTCCTCAGCCTGCAGTCTGTCAGCTACTTTTTTGAAGTGGTGTCAGTACATGGGATTGATTTGCTCTCAATTTGTCTGTTACATGAGAGTCCAGAATGAAGTGAAGCCTTCGTGCCATGCAGTTTTTAGCAAGTTCTGACTCTTTCACCTCTTCCTTTGTGGAGTATATATAATGCTGTATACTCAGAAGACGTAATCTGAGGAGAACTTGATCTGTTAAAGAAACACAGCTTTTTATTTCTTATTTCTTCTGTCTTTTGTGCAATTGAGTCTCCGTGCCTGTGATCATAGGTTAGGAGTAAGATTATTTTGGGCATTCTTCAAAGTATGTGTGTCTGCTATTTTATTCTTGAAATCATAATTTGTAAGGAAATAAGTTCATACACTTTTTAGTGCTTTTGTTTGTTTGTTTGTTTGTTTAAATAATAATATCTGACAATTGTGATGCAGGATTGTATGTAACTATTTTCTGATTTTCCGAAATGCAAAATAACTTAGATTTTAGTGTAAACTGATAAAAAACAAAAATACGAAGCCAAAAAAAATATTTTCGTAGTGTTTGAAACTGACATTTGAGGTAATATTTTCCATGATGATTTCTACTGTTAATGTTTTCTACTATAGAGATTTAAAGAACCACTATAAAACCTTTTGAAGTATGCAGGAAGAAAAGATGTGGCTGCCTGGATGGCTTTTCTAATTTTTTGTCTACAACTGTTTTTAGAAACTCGCAGGTTCTTTGATGACCTTTGTGTGGCAAGAAATGTTGAGTGTCCACCTCCCAGGACAACAGCAAGGCTTCTTGACAGAGTAAGTAACAGTGATTTTTTGATAGTCCTAACATATTTCAGGATCTGTCTGTATCAATAGAAGTCTCTTCAGAACAAGTTTAGCTGCATGTGACAAAATACACTGACATAGGCTAAAGCTGTTTCTTTATGACAGTGATAAAACTTGTTTTATCAAAATCCTGTTGTCTACACTAAAACGTAGTTGACTGATACCTGCTTAATATGAGATCTAGAGAATTTTAGGTTGAAAACTCGTTTCCTGTGCCCCTAAAAAATCTGCTTTATCCTTATGTCAATTTTTTTTTTTCAAGAGATCTGTTTGTTTGTATGTATCTTATCAAACTGGTAGGCTTCCCATATAGTTCTTTTATCAACTGTATTAAGTCTTTTCCTTTGTACCCAGCATATTGCCTTATAGAACCTGTTAACAAAAATAGTAACGTAATTTCATTTGCACATCATAACAAAGGCCAATAAAAAAAGCATCAGGAAAAAAAAAAAAAACAACACAGCTATGTCACTGTTTCTTATCCAGCTAGGACGTATGTGCTCTATTAGTGAGAACATTGCCGTGATTAAGCATTATTAGTTGAGAAACTTCTCAGTTTCATGGTACATTCTTCAGTACTGAAGAGAAGGAATTAAGATGTTTGGGAAAGGCAGTGCTGGAAAGCGTTACTGTACTCTACACAACTTTTGCTTTTGTTTTCCCAGTTAGTTGGTGAATTTCTGGAAGTCACTTGTATCAACCCAACATTCATCTGTGATCACCCTCAGATCATGAGTCCTCTAGCCAAATGGTAAGAGTATGAGACAGTTAGTATGTAACTCCTTAATCCTCTATTTTTACACCAATCCAGGTAGGTTCTTGAACTGTGAAGCCTAGCATCCAGAGAACAGGTGTGCTCATACTGAGTAGTTTAAAGTTTTGACAGCTGTTACTGCTAAATGTGGGTAGACTTCTTGACGTCATGTATGTGATCTATTGTTTTTGTAAAGCTATTTATTTTAAGGTGTGGTTGGTTTGCCTCTTTTGATGTAGGCATCGCACTCATCGGGGACTAACAGAACGTTTTGAACTCTTTGTGATGAAGAAGGAAGTGTGCAATGCATACACAGAACTTAATGATCCTTTCCGGCAGCGGCAGCTTTTTGAGGATCAGGCCAAGGTAGGGTGTTTGCTGATAGTGAATCAATGATTTAGGCACATAAGTAAAGAGTATTTTCTATGCCTAATTCCAAATCTGTCACTAGTCCCTACAGCTGAAAAGGGTTGTTAATACTTTGAGTGAGTGTTCCTCACTCAAGTGAAACCCTTTCATTAAAACTTACTTCCTTTTAAAGGAACCTTGCTCTAATGTAAACATGTCTAAACTCTTCTGTTGATTAGTTTATAGTAGCACTGCCAGGTTTTGGAATAGCATGCTTTTTTTTTCTACCTGAAGTACTTATCTGAAAAAAAGCAGATGTGCAGGGTATTTTCTCTGTGTTACTTGGAGTGAAAGTGAGTTATTTTTCCACAATTAAGCCTTCATGTAATCATACAACATCATATTTCCAGTTTCTTAAATAAGTTTCTGTGTCCAATAAAAGTTTGAATGTTGAGTCTAATTTTCAGAACTCTGAGCTCTTTTAAATTGTTTCACAGAATAGAGCTGCAAACTGGAAATTATTATGCCTGGAAATTGATAGCACTAGGTGTCTCTACATAAGTCTGGGAAAGGAGGGACTCAAACTGGCTTTGTTATTAATTACGTATACACGCACATGGATGCGTGTGTGCATACATGATTGAGGTCAGATGGTGTGGTCTGCAGAGAATTCCTGTTATTTCTACTGTTTATGATGGCTTCACATTACCTGAGAGGATTAAACAGTTATCGAAAACAGGAAAATATGTTAACTAACTTACTTGTTAGTAAATTTCAAAATGTTGTCAGTGTGAATATTATTAAAGATTTCTTTCTCCTTGGGTCTGCTGTATGTTTGTTTGCTGCTGTTGTCTGATTATGCCTAGTCTCTGCAGACCTGTGATTCTTTGTTTTAAATTAAAATTTGCCTGAAGGCTTAAGGGGGAAATTGAGTCTAAGGGTGGCAGTTCACATTTCAGGATTTCAGACTCAAGCAGAAAAGTTTAATACTTTGGGAGAGTGTTTCTTGAAACTATGTATACCAAAACGTTAGTTGTTTCAACACTGACGTGTTGTACATTTGAGGGGCTTGACTAGTCTGCATTTTTATCATCATCACCTTTAGCACTTGGAGGCTGTTAGGGCCAATTTTTGTAAGAAGTGTTAATTACTTCCTCAGTGTCAGGGATTATAATCTTTCCACATGGGGGGGGGGGGGAAAGCAACTGTTTAATTTTGTTTCATGGAGCAATTGCTGGTGATTCAAATGATTCTGGTTCTTAGTTGTTTCTGCAAACGTTAAAGGGGTACTTGGAAGTGATAAAGAACCCGAGAAGCTTTTGAAAGCGATTTATTCCACGGTGGTCTGCTGCCATGCGTCTCTGGAGATTGCTTTTACTGAAGCAAAAAGGCTGAACGTTTGTCTAGAAAAGAAGCTTCTGGGTCACAAAGAAGTTGAGCTTAGAGTTGATTTGGAAGCACCTGTACAGCCAGCTTCCACAGCATTCTTTTTCTGGGTGATTAAACTTCCCTCATTTGTTACTCACTTTTGTGGCTGCATAAAGCTTTGGTTTTATCAGTTACACGGCTGCTACAAACATACTCATTTCTGATGGCAACTAGTAGAACCGGTAGCGTCTAGCTCTGTACGACCCTGCCTTTTATCGCTTATTTTCTCATTTAGGCAAAGGCTGCAGGCGACGATGAAGCCATGTTTATTGACGAAAACTTCTGCACCGCACTGGAGTACGGCCTCCCTCCTACAGCTGGCTGGGGCATGGGAATCGATCGCTTCGCCATGTTCCTTACGGATTCCAGTAACATCAAGGTAAACGGGAGCGGCGGCGCCTGCTGCGGGCGGCTGGAGAGCTGCCACGCGGTCCCGCCGAGCGGAGCGCGGGAGGCCGCGGGCGTCGCCCCGCCCCCGGAAGCCGCCCGAACCGCCGAGCGCCGCTCCCGGCCGCGTGCCGGGGCGGGGCCGAGCCGCGCTTTCGCGAGACTTCCGCGCCGCGGCGCTCTGCGGGCCGGGGGCCTGGCGCGCTCTGAGGGTGTCGGTCTTTGCAGGAGGTGCTGCTCTTCCCCGCCATGAAGCCGG
Organism: Netta rufina; assembly: GCF_964035555.1. NCBI lineage: Eukaryota > Metazoa > Chordata > Aves > Anseriformes > Anatidae > Netta > Netta rufina. The sequence goes on along the minus strand of NC_140136.1, from coordinate 106,136 downwards.
AGGACAAGAGGAAGGAGGCGCAGCCCGAGCAGCCTGCCGAAGGCACCTCCGTGTGACGCCCGGGGTGGTCGTCAATAAATGCAGCTCTGTGCCGCGCGAGTGCCCCTGTGTCTCTGTGTGCGCCTGCGCGGGAGCTCCCTCTTCCCCGATGTCCGCGCGCTCCGGGGGCGGAGCCTGGGGCCGCGCGTGCGCGGGGGGTGGGGGCAGCAGCGCCGGGCGGGAGCGGGCTCTGAGGCCGCTGCAGGTTTCGCTGGGGCGCCGCTGCGAGTCGGACGTGGCGCCGGCTGCGGAGCCCCGCGCTCCTCGGTTGCTGAGGCGTGGCGGGGGCTCGGAGGCCCCGGGGCGAGCGCGGTGGTTCCAGGCACGTCAGCGGTGACGCAGGAACTGCGCCGGGACGGTGGTGTGGTGAACACTGGGGGCCGCTGTGCAGCGGGAACGTCGGGGATCCGGCCACCTCGCCTGTTCCTGGGCTGTTCGGGTTCCAGCATTGTTTTTTTGTTTTGTTTTGTTTTGTTTTGTTTTGTTTTTTCCTATTCCTGGCGATTTGGAGGGAGGGGAAGCCCGCAAATCTTTACTCCGTATAACGTAGTGCCTATAAACTTGAAAGGGGTGGTGCAGGCGGTCCTTGGGCATTGGGGTCTGATACAGGAAGGTGCCATATGCCACAGGGTGGGAGGGTCTGAAAGGGTATGGGATATGAATTAGCGTGATGGAATCAAATTCTGCTTAGAAACTGGACGTGCACCAGGAGCCATGTGGTCAGCTGATGAAATTGCTGAACTATGTTATGAGCATTATAGGACCAGACTCCCTAAGCAGGGAAAACCAGATCCAAACAGGGAATGGACTTCACTGGCAGCTGTCGTCAAAGTGGAGTCTGCAGCCCGAAGAGAGGTTCCTGCTAGACTAGGGAATCTGCAGGGTAAGAATGAGTTGTTTTGCTAGCTAAGCAGTGGTGGCTTTCTTTGTTGCTTTTTCCTTTGCTTTCAAAGATACCTTAAAAACAAACAGAACAAAGTACCCCTTCCTGTCCCATTTCTCTCTATCCCCACATTCTTTATTCTTTGTAAGCTTTTATGGCTTCTGTCTGAAAAGACGGTAGTGGAATGCTGTTCTTTCTAGACTGTAATTAAGAAGGTGAAAGGCCTGTGTTTTGCTGTTCAGTAAGCGGTGAAAGTCTGGGCAGGACCTGAACAGCTGAAGTAAATGCCTGCATAAGTGTATTTAGCTAGTCATAAGAATCCTGGAAAGGTCTCACTTCACCCTTTTTTAACAGACTGTGTTAGTGCACTGTGTATTTGCGTTGGTGCCAATAAAGGAAAAGAAGATGATTGCAAACTTCCATGTTTTCATGCAGATTGTATCCTGTAGTTATTTCTTATGCATATGAGGAATCCTCTGCTAGTGTTCACACAAGTGAAGTGCTTGTTGCCTAGCATATCAAGTCAGCATTAGCACCCCTGCTTTGGGAACATAGACTTTCCAGAGCACTGGTGGTTGTACCTGCTATGTTGGTTCTACAGCTGGTAATTTCCTGTCTAGGATGTCTCACTGCCTGCCTCTCTGAACCTGGCCTCCTATGTGATGTTCTGTGTGTTGTCTTAATAGAATAACTGCATAAGAGCAATACTTCTGTAAATAGCTTGTTCATTTAATGTCTTCATTTTCAGTAACAAAGGAGGTTGTTGCTATGGGAACTGGAACAAAATGTATTGGCCAAAACAAAATGAGAAAAACTGGTAAGTGTGGTTTAAAATCCAAGAACGGATTGGCTGTCCTTGCTTCCTTCATTCTGACGTCATATAATCAATGAAGAATGTCCAAGAGGTTGAGCTTAGTCTTCTGAATTGAAGCAAAAAATGTGAGGCAGTCCTCACCCCTGGCAAGAAGACATGTTTAGGCAGCCAAAATGGCTGCCCTAAATATTTGCTGAAATTGCAATTTTTAAATTAAGTCATGTTAATGAAATTATGGTAACAAACTTTTTATAATAAAAGCATGGGAAATTTACTATGGTTTAGATGTGATTCAAGTATTGATATCATTTTGTGAAAATTCAAAATCCTGTCCTATTGTGGGAAGTAACAGTTAGTTGCAATGATAAAAAAAAAAAAAAAGTGATAGTGTTGAAAAAGGTTGTTCTTAAAAAAAATATATTTTTTTTTTTAAAAAAAGGTTTTGTGCTTTACAACACAGAAGATATTAGAATTCAGTGTATCATATAAATGTATAGTGGCAGTAAATGGGGTGGGAAGGTAAGTGCAAGGAAATCATTTACTCATTTTAAAGACAAATATGAAGATTCACAGATATTTTCCAGATATCGCAGACATTTTCCTTTGTTTATAGGAAATGTGAGGTACATCTGTAAATTGACCTGACGTATTTTTAGAAGCGTAGAAAGAGGATAGCGTTAAATATTGCAGAAAATTGTCAGATTCCTAAATATCCTTAAGAATTTCCCAGAAATAAGCAGTTGATCTACACATTAAGGACATACAATTTCTCATTAGAGATGGCTACTGCTCCAAAAGATAGGAAGGTAGAAAATCCATGTTTCCTTTTAAAGGCCCTAAGAATGATCTGCAAATTAGCCTGCTGAGCTCTTTGGCACATTTTGTTTTCATTAAATCTTAGAAAAACACCTAGAAAAAAGATGCTGTAACGTCAGATTAATTAGGCCTTGTTTCGTGATGAACCCTTTAGTCTTTAATGTCAGAAAAACAGAAAGTAAAATTATTCATGTAACTTTTGAGATTTTGATGATAATCCTCCTATCTGTTGTTACCCCGACAAAGTTGCATCACTGAGAGATAGGAAGGTAGAAGCACTAAGAAATAATTTACCCATTTTCGAGAAAAAATGAAGATTCATGTAGCAGATACTTTTCTACATAACTCAGAGGCAGATCATTGTCTTCTATCAAGAATTTTAGAGGCAGAAAAAGAATTGTTGAAGGGTTGATTTTTATGATGGCAAAAAGTTCTGGAGTAGCTTCTCCTTAATCTGCTGTGGAAAAAGGATAATAGTTGTGTGGAATATATTGCAGATGCTGTTGCTAATTAAAATTCACAAGAATTGAAAAAAGTAATTAATGTTTATAAAGACCTAGTAGCATGCACTACTGCCATGAGAAACAACCTTAAACTGTAGGGTAAAAGGGTGCATTTATTTATATCAGTAGCATTATTTTCTCTATTTTCATTCTTTCTCTTAGTAGAAAGGGTTATCGTTGATCTGGAAAGGACTTCAAAGGAGAACTGTAGGAATGATTGTGGATGTAGAAAAAGTTTGTGAAAAGCCTTCTGGAGTTCTGCAGTGTTGCCTAAGGAGCTGTTCAATCATGTGATGTTTTATTCCTGAAATAATAGCTGATTTACAGGTCCTGTTCTTTCAGATACAGCAATAGGTGGACATTCCAGGAAGCTTAAAGATTCACTGTGTAAACCTGATAAATGCCAGAAATATTTACAAAAAAAAAAAAAAAAAAAAAAAGTAATTTAAATCATAGGGAGTAGTGCAACAAGAAACTTTGACTGAAAGGTTAACACTTGAAAACTATTGGATGTTATGTGTATGCTGAGAATATCATGATTTACTATTAAGAACAAACTTAAGGAAAGTTTTGAAGGAAGACAGCTTATTCAACTCAAAGGATTTCAGATAATAGAAGTTTTAAAATCTGATGTTTATATGAGTCTCTGACTTGTGGCAGAGTGAAGGACTTATCCTTCATTGTTACAGGGTTTTGACCTCCTTTTGTTGTGACTGGAAATTTAAATGTCTTGGAATAACCTCATACCAATGTTAAACATTCAAATTTTAGCAAATCTACAGAACCATGTGGTCTGTCAAATTCTGTTTTGTTTGTCTCCTTTTCAATAATGATGTATAACGTTTTCATTTGTTCGTTGTATTAGGAGACATTCTGAATGACAGTCATGCTGAAACTGTAGCCAAGAGGAGCTTCCAGAGGTGAGACAGGAAGTTCTTGTGCTCTTACCCAGTGCCACCTGAGGGTTGTTTTTGTGACGTGCTTCTGACCTACGGTTGAAATAGATTTTGCAGCTTCAGTGATGAGAATGTAACGGAGAAAGAGATAATATTATATCTTTTTTTTTTTTTTCCCTTTAGAAGTTTAACCTTCTGTGTTTTTTTTTTAAATGTCTGGATTGTGGTTTAAGACTCTTGTGCAAAAGTTTGTTTTTTCCTCGTTACTGCAGGGACTCCACAAAGAAGTAGGATGTGATTTCCTGTGATGTCAATACTGGTCTTACAGTTTGCTGCCAAGGGTAGCCTTCTCGCTGTTTCCCATATACCAAATCTTACGTTTGCATAGGATAAGCTGTTTCAGGAAACTTAGGTGGCAGAAGCAAGTTTTCATTTTCTACTCTTTGATGTAGAAAAAACAGCTGTCAAATCAGGTGACTGGCTGTGCAGGTTTTTTTAAAAAAAAAAAAAAAAGAATGGGAGGAGTAGACATCAGATATACAACGTGAAAATATAGTTAACTCTTCTGAACATAACCCTTTGAGGTCTGTTATTAAGGTTCTGGTGATGCATTTGTGTTTATGTTGAGAGTTGTCTGTAGAAGCATAACTGATTGCTTGGCTCATCAAATTACTTCATCAGGGGCAAATAAGCAGGAGTGGGAATCTAAGTTTTGTTGTTTTCCCATGCATCAAAAGTGAAGTAAATGATTCTTGGAAACTTTCTGTCTAACAGGTATCTTCTCCATCAGATGTGCCTGGCCGTTTCCTACCAGCAATGCAGCATCTTTATTCCAGGAACTGAAACAGGGAAATGGAAACTCAAACCAAATATCATATTTGTTTTCTTCTCTAGTCATACCCCATGTGAGTATGTTGAAGTGAACTAATTTAATGGCTCTTACTTGCAAGGGACAGAAAAGTTTATGCCTCTCTTTGGTCTTTCTGGAGTGAGTGGGGAAGTAGCTCATGTGATCGGCATGTTCCCTGAGATGTACTTGACTGGTGCTTCACCAATACATTTGGCATTTTATCTCACTGAATGTAATCCACGAGCAGTCATTAAACTGGATATTCAGGTCATTATATAGTGGAATGCTTTGCTTGCTCTTTGAATAGTAATGATTACAATTTTCTTTTCCAGAAATGAGAATGTCTGAAGTAGTGTGTATTTCCTGGTTACTCTGCTTTAAATGTTGTCTTCTTGGGCTGAGCTTTCAGTGGAAAAGCACTGTCACTTTCTACAGTTCCTTAAAAAAAACAAAAACAACAACAAAAAAACAACAATACTGTCCCCTCAACCCAAAACTTATTATGGAATGGAATGCAACCTTTTCTTCTGTCACAGAAAAGACTATTTGGTTGAGGAGGGCGGTAGGGGGAGAGCTGGGAGAACAAACAAAACCAGAAACAAACAATGTTTGAAGAGTGTCTTCCTGTGACTACATTTTCCTGGGTGCAAATCTGTAAAAGCTAGTAGTAACCATAATATTACAGGAGTGATGTGTTTCAATCACCAGACATGTTGCTAATTTTGATGCTATTTCTTTTGCTGTAGGTGGAGATGCTTCTATTATTCCAATTAGTGAACCAGAGAACCAGCTTTCTAAGTCAATGAATGGAGCTGATGCAGCTGGACAGTCAGCACAGTGTAGTAGTAACCATGATCATTTGGGTTTCGAAGATAAAAAGAAATTGGAGAAAATGTCAAGTAATCATATAATCAAGAGAATGAAAAATAATGATGGTGGTTGGTTTTCCATGATCACTGAAGATCTGCCTGTTCAGCAAGTATTTGTGAAACCAGAAGGCAACGCTAATCCAAAGAGTTGTGAGTGTTCTGCACAAATGCAAGCAGCTAAAGAGACTGGCTTAAGCAGACTGAAGGCAGTAGATGTTTATAGAACTGGAGCAAAATGTGTACCTGGAGAGCTGGATGATGCCAGAGTACCTGGGATAGGGTATCACCGTGTAGGATTATTACGAGTGAAGCCAGGTCGCGGGGTCAGAACATGCTCTATGTCCTGCAGTGATAAACTGGCTCGCTGGAATGTGTTGGGGTGTCAAGGAGCTCTTCTGATGCATTTCCTTCAATATCCAGTGTATTTGTCAGCAATTATAGTGGGGAAGTGTCCATATAGCCAAGAAGCTATGCGGAGAGCAATTATTGAAAGGTAAGTTCTCTCTTTGGAAATCACAGAATTGAATGGGTTGGAAGGGACCTTGAAAGATCATCAGGTCCAACCCCCCTGCCAAAGCAGGTTCCTTAGAGCAGGAATCAGCTAGCTTGTATGGAAGCTGAGTTGTGGAAGTCACTGTCATACAACTATCAGGACTTAGCACCAAAGTCATACTTTGCAAAGTGTGGATTTCTGCAAATTCACATTTTGAGAAAGTAGGCCTGTACAGTATGGAGAAAGATGACTACTGCTGATGATGATCAGACTTGAAAATGTACTAAAGAATTTGCATTAGATTCAGGATCCACTTGGTTGTCCCCTGATGGAGCAGTGAGAGGCTGTAACCCACCAGAGCTTTTCTAGAAGCCTTCCAGCAGAAAATGAAACCTGAAAGGAGGTGTGTTTAAGGAATTTTTCAGCAAAATTGAACTTTCTTGAACTTCTTCAATATTTTTTTTTTCCTCAAATAGGAGCTTTTTATTTATTTATTTGTCTTTATGCCACGAAACCATTCTGAATATCCTTAAATTCTCTTTTACAGAAATGAGTTGCTCAGCAAAAGCAGCTTTTATTTCTTGGAAATAACTGAATAATAGAGTTCCCAAAATTGCAAATGGCTGAACAAAACATTCCTTAAATTAAATTAAGCTCCCAAATATGTCCATCCCGAAGGTAATCTGCCTAAAAAGGTTCCAGATGAATACTGAGGTAGACTTCTTGCACGTTTTCATAAATAGGGTGAGTTAGGAAGGTAGTGGATTTTTGTTGCTTTCCAATGTTTCCCTCACTGACTTTAAAATAACGTACTTAAGATTTTTGTTTGTTAGTTTCTGTTTTCACTGTTTTGTTATTTAGTCCTGGAAGCAGAACATCCTTATGTCTCTGCTATGTGACTACTCACTGTGTAATTAATTTCATTTTTGTAAATGTGCTGTTGTCTTCAAGAAACCATATATTTAAAGGTTATAAAAATACTGTCTGACTAGCTGCTTTTGCTTTCAGGTAAGTAACTCGTGGTTGTCACGTTACACATCTCTCTGCAGTTGGAGCATGTCACTCAGAAATAGCTTGCTGTTAATATTACATATGTACCCTTTATATATGCACTGCAACAGTATACCCTTACAAAGGGTAACGGTGGAAAGGATGTCTTTCTGGTTGTTCTTACAAAACCTTTTAGAACTTAACCTGGATTTAACTTATTAGTTCTTATTAATCTCTCACTGATTTCAGACCGTAATTACTTCCAGCAATTATTAGGGTAAAAGATGTATTATTTAAAACATTACTTGAAGGGAGCTGTAGTAAAAACTTTTTTCTTCTGTTAAAGTCTTACTGAGCTTGAATCCAAACTTCAGATTTTCTAGAAGACTAATATCTGGGTTATTGCATATGCATGCAATTGCATCTCATGGAAAATTTTAAAATCACTGTATTGTCTGTCTATTCTCAGTAGAGGTTAGTCAAAACTTTAGAACAATACTTCTCAGAGTTTATGTGCTCTCAGATATGCTGTGCAACTCATGGAAACTGAATTCTGGACCTAACACAGAAATTGCAGTGATTGAGTCTATTTAGGTTTATAAAGATGAACAGTGTTTGGCAACCAGATAAGAAAGTCATGATTTCAGGTCAACACTTGGTTGCATTAGCAGTAGTTGTCAGTTTGACCAGCCTCATCAGTTCTAGGTTGCAAAGTCAGGCACTTTTTCAGCCTATTACGTCTGACAATGCAAACCTCAGTTTTAATTCATTCTTGCTTCATATAAGTACCGTGAATAAATAGATGCTGTTTTTTCCTCCCTGTATGTTCCTAATATCATTCAGAGTGTTAGAATAATTGAAGGTAACAAAGCTGAGATTATACATGAAACTTTAGGTATATTTTGTGTCTTTCTGGTCTTTAGTTCTGAACCCCTAGGTCCATTAAAAACATTCATGTAGTATGGTTGACTGTGTAAATACATTCTGATTATTTTTTTCTGTTATGATTTCAGAATTATATTGCAGTTTTTATTCTGCCTATCTTCTATGGAGTTGTAGTAGGTTTTGATTAGACCCGTTTTAAAATCAGTTTGTTGTCCTTTTTCTAGGAAAGACAAGGTCTTACTAAACTCTGTGGCTTTGTGGTTTTGTTTGTTTTATAGCCTAAACAAATACTGTTTAGAAGGGGAAAATGTCTCCATATCTCCTTGCATCTCTTACAACTCACGTTCAGTTCACTTTTAAAATGTAACATGCTTTTGATTATGTAGGGAAATTGCATGGAATCTGCTTGTCCTGGAAGATGAGACTTTAAATCACATGCATTTTTCCATTATTTACTGTAGGTGTCAGCATGTCTCATTTTTACCAGATGGTTTTCTCACTCAGGAGGTTAAACTGCTACAATCAGAACTTCGATTTGAACATAGCCGTCAGGCAGTCCAGGAAGTTCAAACTAACAGCAAAACAAAACTTGTTCCCTGTAGCGCGGGTGAGTTAATTTGGACTAGTTGTGTAACTGTGTGCAGAAATCATAATATAAATTATGTGACTTTGATGTTCCCTAAAACGTAACATCATTCATTGCCAGTGCTAGAGGCAAAGTATGACTTACATAAAGATATTAATTTCAGAACAGAACTTAATAGTATTTGCAATCTGCCTCTATTTTCCTGTAAACACTTTTCGGACTGAATAAAAACTAAGTCAATACCATTAGGAATTTATAATCTAAACAAAGGTAGAAAATAAACAGCCAAGACAAAAGTTCTGAGGGCAAGAAGAATCAAAAGAATTCTTGTTTAAGTTAGTTTTGTGTTATCCTTGGTAATGAACAGAAGATTTGCCATGCTGAGTTATGATTATAATCTCTTCAGAACTCTTTGAATATGGAAGGAATACAGAGTAGTGTAGTATAAAGGTTTAATTGATACAAAGTTTTTGTACATTACATTTTCTGTCATGCTGAGGAATGAATTTGCAAGTCATATAATTTAGCAATGTGGCAATTCAGCAATGTGGTCTCCTTTGGGGGGGAGGAAGCACTACTGTATGTGTACGGGTAAGCATTTTCTCAGGACTTAGGTGTGGTTACCTTCTGCTGTTGTATATTTTTCTGGCTTAATTGGAAGTTATTCTCTTAGAATAGACCTGATGATAAAATAGAAACAAATGTCTCTTTAATTAAATTCACAGATTCATTAAATTGTATACAATTTACAGGTGCCAGTAGGGAAAAGATTTTGATACCATGAGATAGGAAGCAAAATATATTGTTGAAAATGCTGTGAATTCACTTAACAAAAAACATCTGAAGCAAACTGTGACCAAATATACTAAATAAAAATTACTTCTACTTTTCTATTTACTCTTTACCTTTATACAGTTACTCAAGTCATTCTGTTAGAAGATGGTAAATGATACTTTATGAAACAGTTTTGCATATATTATGCTAGATTGAGTTTTTCATGAGCAGAGGAAAATCAGAATTAAGTCTAAATTTGTTGCAACTCTTTCATGTGCTTGGAAGACAGAAATGAGAATGAAGGGAGCAGAAATGATCTCAAGACAGTAGAACTTAATAGTATTGTTGTTAGGCTATGTAGGTACAGACTGGGCATGTCAATCGCTTTTGTTTCTGGTGACGAGCCTCTTCAGATGCTTTGCTAGTTATTTATAAATTTGTAAGGTAATTGCATGCTGAGTTATAGCATCAAGAAGTATACATGTACAGTCTAATATTGTAATTACGTATCCAGATGGGGGTAAAAGATAAGGTTGTTAGCATTTAACAACTCTTCCAACAAAGTATTTTTGTTTGACTGTTGGCTAGTAACATTTTTCAGGTAATGTCTACAAATATCTTTGTGTCAGTTACGAAATGTACAAAGAACTATTTAAAGGATGCACAATATCATAATAAGGAAGACACAGGTTGACTGGTACCAGTAGTATGGGGGTGTGTTTTACAGCCTGATACAAAATTATGCCATCTGACTTGGGAATTATTCACTCTTTGTCTAGACTGGATACACCAAGGAGAGAATCCCTCTAAAAAATGGGAAAGTTATGGAGCTGTAGGCTAAATGTTTAAAGAGGCATGGGTTCTCAAAAGAGCTGAAGAGTGTGTGTATTTTTTCTTATTTTTCTTATTTTTTCTTATTGTTTTTAGATGAGTTTCTGTTCTTTTAATAAATCCTTTCTTCCTCAGCTATCAGTTGGAGTGCAGTTCCTGAACAACCTCTGGATGTCACCTCAGATGGTTTCCGGCAGGGAACAACAAAAAAGGGGATTGGGAGCCATCAGAGCAGGTGAGAGTATTGTGACACATGGATGCACATATCTTACGTTTTAGCATACATGCCTGTCTCTTAGGTCACTGTGGTGTGTGGTGGCATTGTCAGAGCAGAAATTCTCTGAGTGGGGAAAGGTAGTGTGGATAAAGGAATAGTCATTGTGTAAGGGAGAGAAGGTGAGAGGAGCTGAATGAGGGCAAACAAGTTTATCCTGTTTCTTGCATGTCACTGTTTATAAAGGAGAACATTGTCAATAATAGTAGTGGGGGATTATGATCAGTATTCCTTAAAAGACAGCTTATTTGTTGGCAAAGGTGGGAAAATTTTTTACTTCGTACCTTTTGAATTGAAGACTGAAGGAAATGAATGTGTTGCATGACCTTTTTTACAGATTTCTTTTTCTGTAAGAGAGTCAGCTCTTTGTTAACAGCTTTTGTGGTAAAAGGTCCATATAAGGAATTTGTAGCCTTAATGTAGGGGGGGTTGTTCAATACTAAACAAGACTTGTATTTCTGTTCTCTTTTTTTTCCCCCCTTCAAGGAGCCTTTAGGTGATTGGGGGGGATGTGGGAGGAGGGGAGGAGGGTTGTTTGGTTTTTCTCGGTGGAACATATTAGATAACACTAAATCTCATGGAAGATAAAGTTGACTGACTAAAAGTAGTTTGTAAGTAGTCTTCTGGTATGTGCTTTTGCTTACTTAACTAAAACACCAAAAACTACAATATGAACTTTTGACAGATTAACGTGAAAATTTTAGAGTACCTTTGCATGCCAGTTTTGGGGTTCTTAACCTAAAGCAAAATAGAAAGCACATTTTCTTTTAATAATTCTGGAGAGTTAGCTTGCATGTGTTGGAAGACTGAATTGAATTAGTCATCATGAATATAATCGTGTAATAAGAATTTAATTCCATAGAAAAATTAGTTTGTTTTAAAAGCCCCATCCATGTTTCATGGAACACCTGATATGGTTGTCTGACTTCTGGGAGAAGAGAAAGGCTTAAAGCTGAAAGCTGACAGAGATGCCTGTGGTATCCTTAAGACCTTTCAAACTTTTACTTTACTTTTTGATTAATCTATTTGTATTTAACTGCCCTCCATCTGTTGCTGAATGCATCCTTGTCACTGTTGCAACAAGGGCAGCACTGTCACAGATGTTTCTTCTGGTTCTTTTATTTTTTTCTGAATAATACAAATTTTCCAGTTTGAACAAGCTCTTCAAGTCCTTCTGTACTCGTGTGATCATTTCTGGGACTAGTCCCTCTGCTTCAGCCTGTGCTATAATTGGGAGCAAATTGATGGTGCAGTCTTATAACAATGTGGCAATATTAAAATGTCCCCTCTGCAAACTGATGGTGCTAGCTGGGACAATAGGGGCAATACAGCTCTTTGTCAACATAACATTTAAAATTAAGGTTTAAAAAAAGAAAAACAATGGGCAGCTCAGGTGGGGTATGAAAAGTTAAATGGTGGAGCAAAAACGTTCAGCTGGAATGTATTACTGTAAGCATCAAGAGGAAGTGCATTTCTGATATATTTTTTCCATCAGATCCAAGATCTGTAAAGTGGAACTCTTCCATGCATTTCAAAAGCTGGTGACAAGTATTTCACAAGAGAATCTACCAGACACTCTCCGGTAAAGAAATTTTCATAATATTTATGTGAATAAAAAGTTATCCTCATGAAACTCAAGAATAATGTGTTGATACTAGAACTTTCCAATGAGTCTCACTTGAGATAACTCCATTGTTAAAATTGGATACTTAAAGAATACAGCATATCCTTGATGGGTTAGGAAGAGTCTTTCTGGTTTTGGTCTTTTGCCTCATTGGAGAAATAGCTCATTAATGAGAGACAGAAGTTGCAGGTGTTTTGTTTGTTTGGAGTTAAGGCTTTTGCTGTGAAGAATTGCTACTTTTGGAAAGAGTAAATTTTCCTGATCACAGAGACATGTCCTGCTCTTGCAATAGATGTCTTCTGGACCCCTTGTAAGTCTGTTCAACTTTCTGTCTTGTCAGAAAGCTACTCTTTTTTTTAAAACAAGTCTAGGCTAGAATTTTCTTTCAGTTAAGTGTATGATGGAGTAAGAGCTAGCAAGGTGAGACTGCAGGGCTGTTTCCACTATGTGTGCGTTACGTAGATGGAGACTTTCTGGAAAGAACAGAAAGAAGCTTTTGTCTGAGGAAGCCATTCTTGGGGATTTAATTTACACCATTAGAAACAAGTTGGGATTTTTAGGCTGGAGATTGTATATGAGACTGGATGATTATCACGTTACACGTTTGGTGGTATTTCACCTTGCTGTACCTGATGATTAGGAGTTATAGCTTCATGGATAGAGAAACATACATCTCAGTTTGGCTTAGAGATTATTCTGAGTGATGCAGAATGTGCCAGATCTGTTGCTTTGGTAGGTTTATTTTATTTTAGTCTTATTTCAAGGTATGATCTTTCCACCTCTAAGATGAAATCATAGCAGATGTTGAGCTAATTTAACTGCTTGTAGCTACTGATGGGCATTCTTAATTCAGTTTCAAATATAAAATTACCAACTCTTTTGAGAGGGAATGGCTTCTAACTTGTTCAGTCACTGTAATTTCCTCAGAATAGAGCATGAAATAATTCATTGTTGAGTAGTTGACTCATTGTGCTGATTGTATGCTGCTTATGTAAAGTCACCTTACCTCAGGCTTTTTCTGGACTTAAGTAGCTTTGTAATTTCCTTTGACTTTTTTGTCCTCTACCATTTTTCTCTCTGGGCTTCTCCTCACCAACTCCAGCTGACTTGCAGATGTGGCATCATTTTTAGGTTGCACAAACTCAGTTTATACAGCAGAGATGCTAGCTCGCCAGTCAGCCTGTTCAGTTGTTTTCCTTTTGAAGTCTTCCCTTTTTCCTACTCTTCAATTAAAAATCAAAATAAAAAGTTGCTTTGCTTCCTCCTCCTTCCCTTACCCTTTCTGCACAATATTCTGTTTTCTTCCTCTGTATTCCTTGTAGTCTGAATTCAAGTAGACTTCAGATAAACAATTTGAAAGTGTGGAATTTCTTCCTCTGAACTCCTGTGTATTCAACTCTTACCCATTTTTTTTCCTCCTACGCAAATGTAGCTTATCTCCTCTTATAGATGGTTGGCTCCTGTGCTATGCTGTCACACCATTTATTTTTCTCTCTTTGCCCCTACATTCCTTCCCTGCCTTTTCTGGTCCACTTTTTGGTCTCTTGGCTCCCATCTGTTCTGCACACCCAAGGGAATCTCATCTTTACTAGAGCTTGTCTTTTTAGTTTTGGGGTGTATTAGGACAAGAATCTTCCTTTATTTAGCCCTTTTCTCACCTCCTGTTGTCCACTTAGGATACTGGGACAGTTAAAGCTTGATGTGAAAATAATGTAGTAATGTTCTTTTATTTTCTTCTTTCCTGTATGTAGACATGCTTCTCCTGCTTTCTGTCCCTTCATTTCTCCTTCATTCTTGACACCTCTTCAGAATCGGTGCAGGCACTGTTCAGTTGGAACAGGTTGAGAGCATACTCAAAGTAGAAGATTGCTGGCTCCTCTTAAAAAGCATGTTTAGGAAATTGTGGTGATGTAGTACAACTAACATGCGAAGCGTAACATTTAGCAGTTGCTTCTTTTAGGTCTTAGGTTGGTTTACTTTCAGCTGAAAACAATGAGATGTTTGACTGGTATTATCTACTTCTTCACCAAGAATCAGATAGTGTTCTCTTGCGCTATCCCGTTTTCTTCATTTCTGATAATTCTGATCTGTCTTCTGTGCCTTACTTGCCCATCTCCCTAACTGGACTATAAACAAACATTAACATCTTAGACAACTGCTTACCTCCACCTGCCACACTTCATTCTTTTCTGCTTGACACCCTCTCACATGTTGTTTTGTTTTAATGATTGAAGTTACTGGTACATAAATCCTTTAAAACCAAAACAAATAACTATTGCTGCCAGTCAGCTGTTTTATTCAGTCTTCTTACTGATTACATCTCACGTGCTGCATCAATTTCATGTTTTCTGTGCTCATTGTTAAGGGAGGGATACAATGCAGTTTTGGGTTCTGTTGTGCCATTGCTAATCTGAATTGTTATGTGAAAACCTCTATAGTTATTATTATTTCAAAATACTTGGTGGTAGTATGGCAAAGACATTTTTTTGGATTGTTGTTTGTTTTTTCTGCTGGCAGAATCTTGTTCTTCATACCTTGTTCATAATGTTCATAACCTGGGAAACTGAAAGCCTTCTTTTGTGGCGTCCACCCTACAGAGTCAGCAGGCACTGCAGTCTGTGCAAGGTGTGGCTAGCTGCACAACCCTTTTTGTGAATCTAAGTGATACTTTGCAACAAAAACCTAGCCTGAGTTTCTTGCTGGGCTTGTTAAATGGATGGCTGATCACCTTTTCTCTTAACTGTGATGGGTCCTGACTACATTTAATACTGTGTTTTCTTTCTCCTTCCCATTCAGACTGCATTATGTATGGGTGATTCCGGTTCCGGAGAAGCCTCACTGGGGAGAGGGGGGTAGGCTGTTCTACAGAAGAGTATGTGTACTAAGGGTACAAGGACTTTTAGATGGCTAAGATTAAAATGCCTAAAGAACAGAACATTCTCTTGGTTTCATGTTTAAGATGCTATGAGAATCAGGCAAAGTATGGTTTCCTGGCAGCCTAGCATTAGGGGTTCACCGCTTATTTTTATATATTGAACATCTATAAGCTTTTATCCTCTTAGATGTGATTCTTTTTTTTTTTTTTTTTCCCATAAGAGTAATGTTTTGGTCAATGCCTGACAGTGTGCAGCAGTGCATTATTTTTCTTCATAAGCTGCCCTGCTTCAGCTCAGTTTTGCACGTGGCTGAATGTATGATCCTTTTTAAGCGTAGTGGTGCTGGTGTAATGCTTTTTCCAAGTGTGTGACACTAATGGCTCACCTCTCATGCCTCTGGCACGCATTGGAACCACTCTGCTTCTCTCCTGTACTGTAGTCTAGTGTTAAGATTGGAATAGTAAAGGGAAACATAAAAGGAATGTAGACAGTCAGACCTGGATAGGCTAGAGATCATATTATTTACAGGACTGCCTGGGTCAGCAGACAAGCGTTCATTTCTGCCCCTTCCTCCCTCCCCTCCAAAAAAGTCACAGGTTCTTCATTACAAATTCTTGGAGTCTTAACGTCCCAAACATACTAGAGATACAGACAAATCATGTGGCTCTTTTGGCAGTTGTAATGTACTTTGAATTTGAAAGCATTCTTTCCATGTGTGTATATATATTAAAAATTTCTCATAAGCCCAAGGCAGAAGTTGAGCATGAATTAAAAAAATCTGTTTCATTTGGGCCACTCTTTGATGAAACTGTTTAAAATGCAGCTTTCTGTTACATCTGCTGTTCAATCCTGTTGCAATGTTGCCCGCCTGGAGAATGAGATCTCAGGAGGCTGCAGTTATATGTGGTCTTGTAACTGCTAAAGTGAATTGGAAATACTGAGCTACTTCTCACTGCATATCCTGCTTTCGTGCTAGCTATGTTTTCCCTTACTGTCTACTATAAAAGTTTCATAACAGAACTCTGTTGAAATAATCTAAGTTGGGAAAATTCCTTACGTATTTTAGTTAAACTGGATCAGACTGCTGGATATACATTTAAAAGCCATTGATTTGCCAGCAAATTCAGGAAAAAAGCAACATTTAGCAAGGATGAAATAAATGGCTAGGCATCAGTCTGTCTCTTGGCTCTGTGGCTGATGGAAGAATCTATGTATATGTGTATAGTGCCATCATCCCTAGCAAATCCAAGGAAAACATGTGTTTCGCCTTTTTTACAAGACTGAGCCAGTCCAAAAATCTGTGTTCTGTAGGTTTCTTTCTGATTTACAACCATCCTAATGCAAACAAATAAGTAAAAGTAGCTGTGTTTTGAAGATGTAAACAGCATCTGATATTAGCTCTTCTATAGTGAAGAACAAATATATGTCATTAGATGCATTTACAGTGAAGAAAGATAACGTCAAAATCTTAAATGTGTCAGAAGTACTTCAAGTATAGAAAGTATGGTAGCATAAAAGTTTCTTCCCAAAGACTGAATCGGTCATCAAATTTGAGTATAAGCATACACTTTGCTCCTTCAAGAGTTGTCTTGTAGTGGAGTGGAGGTGCAGGTGGTTTGCACCATATCTCTGAGGATCATGCTGGAGTACCTGGGAGAGGAACAGCTAGCCTACACTAGAGATTTGAGGGAGCTGGTTAAGGTCCACCATCCAACTAGGATGTGTGCTGTTTCCTGAACACTGCTTATGCAGATAATTGGTGGTCTTTTACCTCTTTAGTGATGCTCCTATAGCATCTACCATTGGTACTGGGATTCTATGCCTGTTCCATTGAGCAGGTGGAGTAGAGTTGCAGTGGGCCTTTCCACAGAACTTTCAAAAACAGCTCAGTGGTTAGTTGCAGAGTTTGAATAATGTGAAAGAGGTAAAGAAAGCAAAATGAATTGGCTGTGACAAAGAGTGCAGGCAGGTTTGTAAGAGTATCTAAAAGAAAAGTTTTGGATGCCCCATCCCTGCAACTGTTTGAGGCTGGGTTGGATGGTGCTTTGTGCAACCTGGTCTAGTGGGTCCATGGTAGGGGAGTCAAAACTATATAATCTTTAAGATCCCTTCCAACCCAAATGATTCTGAGATTCTATAACTCTCCCATGTTCAGCAGTTGAGTAGGCAGGTTCTTTGCTCTTGCATTGTCTGAACCTTGGTTCTTCTGTATAGTTACTATCTCATGGTTTGCTGTGCATGTCAGTGTTCTAGAAATACGTTTATAATAGAATGCTGAATGGCTGAATTATAGCTTCTTAGGGTCTGCTATTCTGCAGTGTTGGGTGGTGGTGATGACTGTGGTGCCTTTAAGCATGAAAGTTTGTTCTGTAACCTAGTGCAATGGTTCTCAGACTTTTTAGATTAGGATCCCTGGAGCAGTTTGGCTTTTCCTCTTTATTGAGGAATGTCATGTTGCCTGTGAATTTCCCTTCATATTGGATTGATGTTTAAACATTGTGCATCTCATGTGGTTTGACACTGGTAAAGGGAGAAGAAAGAGGCTGGAAAAGAATTAAGTTATATGAAATTGTTTTAGAGGTGTTTGTGCTTTCTCTCTCCTATGTGTTCAGATACTGTTGACCTGTATTTCCCTGTTTTGAAAACCAATGGTATCACGCATTCAGCAGAGAGACTGGTGGTTTTCCTGAGATTGTGGGGAGCAGGTGCTACATAATGAAGAGGGGCAGAATACCAAAACTGAGCCTCTTACGCTTTAGGGAGAAGATAAAAGGAAAAAAAATAGTCTCATTCTTCCCCATAACTCCATGTTAAAAAAGAAATACTCTTCTTCCCTATTCCCTTCCCTTCTGGCCAGCAATCACATCTGTTCTTCCAGCAAAACAAAGCTACTTCAACCCAATTCAAAGCACCCATCTCTAGCCACTTTTTCTGCTTTGGTCCTACGTTTTTTGCTAGCATGGGTTTTCCATAACCTATTGTCACACAGTCAGGCACGGATACTTCTGTTGCTGGAGAGCACGTATGAAGCGTGGCAGACAAGTTACTGTTTTCTTCTTTCATGAGACTGCTAACGATGTCTAGAAACACTGACTTCCTCAGCACCTGCGCCTCTCCAAGTCTCCCTTAGAAGCACAAGAGAATTTCACTTAGTGTGGAAGAGCTCATAGGGACATCATCATATTCTTAAATGCTTGATTGTTTTTTTCATTGTCTTACAATACATCCAATAGAATAATAGACAATTTGTTGTTGTTGTGCACTTTCTGTCAGGATGAAGACCCTAAGAACATACTGGGACTACAAGGAAGCTGCATCAAGTTATCAAGAAGCCTGGAAAGTGCTGCGCAGCCAAGCGCTGCTGGGCTGGGTCAAGAATGCCCAGGAATACCTGGAGTTCACATGAGAATAAAAGCAACTGTAAATACATCAAAATGCCCTGAAACCCAGCAGATACCTATGCTACTCAAGGGCCAGTAAAGATGTCCTCTAGTTCCTGTGCTATAAGTAGATAAGACTGAAAAGGAAAGTAAAATCAGAGATCTCTTTGTTTTGGTTGATTTGCACCCTGCCCTGCACTCCCCTCCCCCCTTTATTTATCTGTAGAGAAGAATCACTGCATATTTAGTTCTGAACTGTATGAAACAATGTGCCTTCAAAAGTAAGGAAGCAGTGATGCGAATCATCGTTTTTCTGAGGATATGATTTATCAGCCATAGTCTGTTGAAATGGAAGTAATGTCAACTGAAATTGAAACAGTAGTATGGAAGAAGGGCTGTCTTTTTAAAACTTTGGTGCTGGTTTTCCTTCTACTCTTCATAATGTTGTGATTGCTTTTGTGTTGCTGGGACAACCCTAATGTATAGTAAGTATTATTTTTATAACTCTTGGCTCTTCTTGTTTGGTGCTTGCAAGAATTTTCTGTCTCCCCACAGAATTTTTTGCTCCTAACTGGAAATAGTAGTTTTGTTCAAGGGTCTTTTCCTGGAAGTAATCCGTATAACTTTCTATTACTAAAAGTAGCCAAAGCAGAATTAAGAGTGCCGGGAAGAAGACTGTCAAATAATACTGTTTGTTATCCTGTGTATCTCTTAATTTCAGGACTTTGCCAGAAACCCCTTCACAGTTGATGTGCTTCTGTGGACAGGAAAGAAATCTCCTGAATTACTTGGTTCGATCTTGTTCAACACTGGGTTTTTATTGGTTGTTTTTGGTTGCTTGCTTGCTTGGTTCAGGGTCTGTTTTTTCTTTTTCTCCAGTGATACGTGGTTCATTAAAAGCAGGGATGCCGTAAGCATTTATGTCAGTGTTTCCTGGCCAAGTGTTCATTAATAGCCTGGCAAAGGTGAAAACACAGTCTTTGCAATCTTTGCCTTTATGCTTTATTACCAATAACATCTGCATGACAAAACAATCCACATTGCTAGCTGGGGGGAGGGAGGGGAACAATGGGTAATCATCCTCAAGCTTTCTGTCCCAATTATTACCTTCTGTGAGTAATTTCAGGACTGTGTCACTGCTACTGAGCATGCTCCCTTTCTGTACTTTTTCTGCTATAACCTACTATTCCTAAAATATTCGGACAATGTAATGGCAGAATGAAAGAAAGTGTTTAATTTGGATTTTAAGAATTCTCTAGTTATTTGAGATTTCTGTTTGGTATCTTACTGTTATTTTGGATTTGAAAAATGGGTACAGAATTTCTCAAAACAGCTTTTACAGCCAACCTACGGAGCTGCATAGGGGACTGAACAGTTGATAGCAGAGATCGTGTTACAGAAGATCTATTTATTGTGGGAATAACAACAAACTTGAATTGTGTGTGTGTAAGCCTATCCGCTTAACTCCAGCGCTGACATTCAGAAAGACCAGTTGAATTGGTGATGGGGAAGACATTACATGTGTTTGTAAAGGGCAGAGGATTATGGAGAACGGTGACTTGCGTTAAGTCATTGGAGGCTGGAAGATGGCCAGCTGCCATTGCAGATAGGCCACTGGGTGAACTGCTAAAGACAAATGGTAGCAGTTACCATCACTGAGCAAATAGCATCCCAAGGGCAGAGTCCTGTAGTTTAACTAAAAAGATAACCGGTAAATTTCCAGGCTCCTGAAATTTGCCTCTGTCCTTCCTTGAAATCTTGCAGAAACTGCTCCTTAACATGCCCAGTTTCCCTTCATTAATCGTCAACAAGGTCTGAAGTGAACCTGCTGACCAGACTGGAATGTTTCCAGTACCTGCTCAGCTGCAATATTAAAATGGATTACATAAAGCTTAGTTGTTCTGCAGTCTTGGCATCAGACTAGTTGTGAGATAAGCAGTTACATGATGTAAATTCATTTAAACTGATGGTTAACAAGGATGAGCAAACAATTGGTAATTGGAACAGCAGAGTTTATGAGGGCAGCAGGATTTCCAAGGCATGTGTAAAATGCTCTACAGAGTGTCTTTTTATCACCCAGATACATGCTTGGCTATCCCAAGCTAGTACAGGGACTGATTGTTCCTATTTGCTAGAACAAAGAAACTGTAATCCCTAATTTGTATGGGATGCCTTTAACAGCTTTGCTGTTGCAGAAGTTATTCTATTCTCAATCACAATAAGAAGGTTGGGCAGACAGCCCGCTCATTTTAAAGGAAGTCAAAAGCAGAGCATAGGAACAAGTACTTGTCCAGGTCTAAATTAAACTATCATCCGTTTGAGCTTGAAGCTAAAATTTCTTGAGACTGTGTGGTAGCATCTCTCTCTCCCTGAAAAAGCAAAGTTCTCATCTTTGCAGTGTGCCTTTACTGCTCACCTCATGCTGACTGGAGCCCTTACTGTTCATAATACGTTCAAAGTAAATGGAAGATGGTTCAAATAATTGTCTGTGGAGAAACAAACTGTGACCCCAGAACAAGGTAGCTTTGTGCTAGTTGTTCACAGCTTTGCAATTAACCTAGTAAGCACAAGAGCAAAGGAAGAGCTAGGGCTGTGCTGCTGTGGGTGGAGCCAGGCTTCCTTCTGATGGTTAGAAACTACTAGATGGTTATGAAACCATGCCTGGAGGAAATGCTTGAGGTATAAGCAGGAAAACATTTGAGTGAGTTACTTATGAAAAGCTACTGTCAGTAAGAAGGAAAGAAAGGTGTTAAGAGTAAAATTGGCAACCAAATGCAGTTGAAAGGTTCTTCCTTAGAGTGTAACTATCCTGAGAATCTGATAGCATCGTTACAAGCGCATTGCAGCAGTGGTGGTTTACACGAAATAATTTTTGAGGAAAGACCATCTAAATTCAAATAGTGTTTGTTTCTTTAGATGACGCTTCAAGTAAGCTTAAGGCTATATAGAAATGTTACTGTAAGAATAGTGAGATGTTTATTCAATTTCTTCATTATTCAGAAGCGCTCAGAGGGTGGTGATTGGCAGCACAGAGTCCGTCTGGAGACCTATGACTACTGGTGTTCCTCAGGGGTTGATGCTGGGTCTGGTCTTGTTCAACATTTTCATCGATGACCTTGATGAGGGAATAGTGTCCACCCTCAGCAAGTACACCGATGATAAAAAGCTGGGAGGAGTGGCTGACACGCCAGAAGGCTGTGCTGCCATTCAGCGAGACCTGGATAGGCTGCAGAGATGAGCAGAAAGAAACCAAATGAGGTTTAACAGGACCAAATTTGGAGTCCTGCACCTGGAAAGGAACAACCACATGGATCAGTACAGGCTGGGGGAGAAGGGAGAAGTACAGGCTCTTAGGAGAAGGACCTGGGGGTCCTGGTGGACGACAGGTTGACCATGAGCCAGCAGTGAGCCCTGGTGACCAAGAAAGCCAATGGGATCCTGGTGTGCATTAAAAGGAGCGTGGCCAGCAGGTCAAGGGTTGTGATCCTTCCCCTCTACTGTGCCCTAGTCAGGCCTCACATGAAGTACTGTGTCCAGTTCTGGGCTCCCCGGTACAAAAAAGACAGGGATCTCCTGGAAAGAGTCCAGTAGAGGGCCACTAAGATGATACAGGGCCTATGGGCTATAGGGTTTCCCCCCTGTGAGGAAAGGCTGAGAGACCTGGGTCTGTTCAGCCTTGAGAAAAGAAGACTGAGAGGGGATCTTTTTAATGTTTACAAATATCTTAAGTGTGGGACAAAGAGGGATTTGGCCAACTTCTCGGTAGTTTGTGGAGACAGGACAAAGGTCAATGGCCACAAAATGGAGCCCAGGAAGTTCCACACCAACATACAAAAGAATTTCTTCACAGTGAGGATGAAGGAGCACTAGAACAGGCTGCCCAGGGAGGTTGTGGAGTCTCCTTCTCTGGAGATATATGAGACCCGTCTGGACGCCTACCCGGGTAACCTGCTCGAGGGAACCTGCTTTGGCAAGGGGGTTGGACCCAATGGTCTCTTGAGGTCCCTTCCAACCCCTACAATTCTGTGCTTCTGTGATTCATTCAGTGTATAGACTGAAATGCCTTCTCAGTCCTTAAGGGTTAACAGAAAAGACTATATGGGACCCAGTGTTCTAGACAAACTGCTTTTAATCAATTTACAAGACACACTGTCCTCTCTAAAGGAGAGGTATGCAGTTCAAAAGAAAATCTTTTTCTTGACATTTCAAGTACATTTGCAGATGTAAAGGAACGTATATGTTAGAGCCTTTATCTCTGCATTCTCTGGGATTACTTGGGTACCTGGGCTTCTAAAACCAAACTAATTAAAAATTACAGAGAAGTTAAGAGAGTAATTATGTTTGTTTTTAGAGGCTTATGAGGGGTATTCCAAAAGTCACATGAATCATAACATTGGCAATAAAACCTCATTTTTCCTTGTTTTGGTTAGATATATTTGTGCTAGCATGTAATTAGTTTTCTTGTGCAGTTGTGAGGGCTAAGGTACGTTTTCTTATTAACAGCTAGCAAAAAAAGATAACCACCAAACTTAATACTGTAGACAAACTGTGACATTTCAGCTCAAAGAAAACATTTTTCAGCAGAAAAATGTATTAAAAATCACAGCTGCAACCACTCTAAATTTGAATCAAAATGTTTTGGAGTAAATGGTAATAGTAAGTCCATAGAAAGGGACGGAACGCATTCTGGAAAGAAACGGACGGAATGTTAACTAAGGCATTGCTATACATTGCAGTACTATTTCAAATAATGAAAGGCATACTGAAATTAACTGCACATTCTCAGATGTATTAAGCACATACAGCACTGCTACTGTGACAAGTCCAAATAATACTGTAGTATCAGTGTTTCATAAGCTCCTATCTCTTCAAATGTGGAGTCATTCTGCCAGCACCTCTAAAACCTGTAGTGCTGAACACAATTCCATGCATAAGGTGGCTTCATGAGAATTTTAGTCTAATATGAATTTGATTTAAGCTTACAGAGTGGTAACATTTCCAATGTGTCTGGAAACACTGTAAAAAATAAACTCTTCTACACCATTTAGCATGAAAATCAAGTGATACTTTTATTAAGAACCTAAACTGTAATTAGTGATTCCTTGCTGATTCACAAACTCCGGAGCAATGCTACTCTTCCAACCCAGTGTTGTCTTTTCATATCAGAGCATGAACTCCAGTACTATGCACTTACATGTGGTTTTGTTTGTTTATGCAGTCTTGTAGTTCAGAGCCACAAGCTTGCCTCTGCCTCTTAAGTAGAGGTAGTCATGTAGCTATGGTAAGCCAAATTGGAAGGAAGTTGAGAGCCTCATGAGTAACAGCTTTTTTGGTTTTATGGCAAACCTTTCTGTTTTTGCTGTGCCGTGCCACATGCTTGAGCGAAAGTGCTCATAAAGTATAGGAACAGATCTTGAACTCTTTATCTTGCATGCAGCATTTCTAAGTCTAGCTGTCCATTTCAAGCAAATTAAAGCTATTTTTTCACATACTTGGTTCTGTAAATTCCTTACAATACCTACCAAATTTTTGGTTGGAAAATACATGTATATTTATGTAACTAACTGTAACACAACCACTACTGTTATTTTTTTTTTTTAAAGCTGCTCATGCAACTGTTTTAATCTGAACTCCTTACCAGTTATTTCTCTCTTGGCCACAACTTCATGGACAAATTATTCCTTCCTGTTCTTCAGCTCTCTGGTTTTCTATTTGTATCGTTCCTTCTTCAAGATGCCCTTTCCTTATATGCTATACTTTTTTTCACCTAGGTCCTGCATTCCAAATCCCAACAGTATTTATTCTTCCGCATTTAGCCTGTGCGCTGGCCTGGCTTTTAAACTCCTGATTACACGTAATAGTGCTGAATCTTTTGGTCTTAAGAACTAACAGATAGCTTTTTGTTTATTCCTTCTATCATCAGCAGCATCCCAAATGCTGAGAAGCAGTACAATATCTAGTAAATAATGTAAGCAGTTGTATGCTATCTAGTGAGTGATATATAACTGTGGCCAAAGTGAAAGTAAACAAATAACATCACTGTCTGTTTGTGGTAGGAATTTTTATTGTACTTTGTTATTTGAGAAAGGAGAACATACTTCCTTGATTCAACATGATCAGCATCTTGCTACTGCTTAGGATAACCTAGCAAATCCAGTGTTCCCAATACTAATTCAATGTTTCTATTTTTCATAAATTAACTCCTTAAAACAGAATAAATGTGCATTCTTTTCATGTTCTAGTAGCTCCACTACTTTGCTTTATTATTTAATCAATGCCATTAAATGCATCCCCTAAAGAAGTGAGGCTCTGCAAATCCACAGCCATGAGAAAAAAACACACTTTTTTTTTATAATTTAACAGTCTAATAAAACAAGACCTATAGATACATTAGGAAATAAATCAAGTTACAAATACATGTATATAGAAGAAACCTACGTGGATGTCAGAACAGAAAATGATCAGCTATCTACAAGATACACAGGAGGATGGTATAGTAGCCAAGACCCAACATTCAGAAACCAAATGTGTTCTCTCCACTGTAGGCAACATACAAGAATCCATCTTCATCCTTCTCCTTCTCATAAAGTTGTCCCATAGTTAAGCTTGAAGAGGGAAAAATGAAACAGCTTGCTTGGATCACGACAGTTGCAAATGGTAACAGAATCTCACATAAAGATTAATAAAAGCTAAAATTAAGTCTTATGTATAAATTAAAACACACACACACACACACAAAAAAAAAAAAAAGTTGACTCCTGATTTCACAAAATGATCCTGGGCTCCCTGCAGGACACCTAGATTTCTGTTTCTTGTGTACCTAATAAGTACATCTATGAAAATGCTTCCTTATTTTTATTAGGAATTACTCACTGGATGTATTTCAATTTCTGAATTGTATGTTATTGATGCTGTGACTAATAGCAAGATTAAGAGCCTGGTAGCATCATCCTTCAATGCAGCTGAACTGAAACCTTGCTGCTTGTGTGAAGAACCTAATTTCTCTCTCCATATACTGTAGTCTTGAATGTTCAGATGGTCTTAAGTTCACCAAACTTATGCTGCTTGGACTGTTTCTCCGAGGTCCAGGTTGTTTGGAGGAGTTAAAGCTTTGTCTTCTGTATTGTTAAAAAGTGATGACTTAAAATAGTGCTATTACTAAAATGTGTGGGCAATGAATTCCATGCTAGCTAAAAGCTAGTGTTTTTTTCAGTGGATAAAATTTTGAATGTCTGGACTATTTTTTTTTTTTTAACAGGATAGGCATGTGGCCCTTCACAGTTTAAGTAGTCTTTAGTGGGATGCTTTACTGTGAAAAACAGTAACAGAACCAAGCAATTACTTGGCCAGTAAATTGTTCCAACTATCTGTGAACCACAGATGAAACAGGCAGTTGACTTCAGTCAGGTGCACAAGTGGTGCTGCTTCTGCTCACCTTTGACTTCCCAAGATTGTTTGAGAAAAAACTAGTGAACTGGAAGATGCAGACTGAATGTGAGTGATGGGGAAAACAGTCATGGGTTTTTACCCATAAGAAAGGGATGCCACATGAGAGGAACTGGAGAGAGTTGCAGGCAATACTAGAAATAGAAGGAAATTGGAAAATAGTAGATAAACTTCTGGATGAGGAGAGAAGAATGGCAAGAGTTAGTGGTCTATGCAATAAATTTGTCCTACAAGAGAAGTAGCCATTGATCAATAAGATTTTTATCTGCTAACAAAAGTTTACATTTTTCCATTAGCTTGAAGCTTCAGCGCCCTGTATTTCCAGCAGAGATGAGAGATCTCATCATTAATGTGAGATTAGATAATGTGCTGTTTCTTTTCCTTTCCTGTTTGTTGCTAGCAGCTGTATAGCACTAAGAAGATGGCACTAATGCATTCCTAATGCTCCCAGAAGAGAGAGCATAGAAAAAGGTTCACAGGTCCCTATTGTGTATCATGAATTAAATAAAAATATTTCTAGCTGAGTCTGGACAAGTTACCTGGGAGTACTGTTACAAAGGTAAGGGTTAGTAAGAAAAATGCTGCATCTAAGCCACATAATGTTACATGCTATTCCTTCAAATATTAAAATAGCTTGTATAGTAAGTAGCTGCTGCTTCTATATATTATTCTGTATGTAGCAGGCAACCATTGCAACTTATTTCAATACAAAAGCAATGTGAAAAACCTTTCTACAGTCATTTTACATTTCATGCTTATATAAAAAAAAATATAGTGTCATTTCTTTGTGAACTGACAGAGGTAGGTTAATGTTTTTTTCAGAATAATTTATGGTGTTTGCTTTTGAGCACTTAACATGCAACCTTTTTGTTATACTGAGGATTATTTGCCATTGATGATATCAGTGTTGTTCCTACGTTCAACCAAAGATATAATGCCAGAGCTTACCCTCTTGCCATGAAAGTATTGATAATACATTTTGTAGTCACCTTTCCTTTAAGCCTAGCTTGAGAAACAAGATATTTATCACATATGAGGGGGGGAGGGAAGCAGTAAGATTTAAATTGTAAATATGTGCCTTCTAAAAATCACCAAATAAGCCTCAAAAGGAGTTAATGTCCCTCTGATATGGTTCTGAATACCAAGTGAACAGCCTCTTACCTAGACTGCGGGACAGTCTTATCTACAAAGAGGAATATTGCCTTCTCGGAGGGCAGCTGAATCCTCTTCCTGATGATCCACATGAACTGGGCCACAGTGATGTCAGATGGAACTAAGTACTTCCTCTTGTCAATATCAACAATCTGAGATCCTGAGACCTTCTCCACTATGACCTGTAAAATATAAGCATGAAAGTGAGGCTTTTCTATGAACAGAAGGCTTTGATAAATCACCTGCTCTAACCAAAATCTATCCTCTTTTTAGTTTAGAGATGTTACTCCTTGTGCTGTTACTGCACTGCTTGACAGAGAGTCCTTCCCCAGCTTTCCTGCAGCCACTGGAGGGCTGCTATAGGGTCCCCCCAGAGACTTCTGTTCTGCAGGCTGAACAAATCCAGCTCTCCCAGCCTGTCTTCACAGGAGAGATGCTTCAGCCCCCTGATACAACCTCGTGGCCCTCCTCTGGTCTCACATATTCCTTCCAAATGTATTGGAGTCATGAAAAAATCAACAAGACTGCAGTACTGGTAAATCAGCAGTGGAAAGTGATATGGAGGACACAGGGAACTACAGGCCTGACCTCGGTGCCCGGAAAGGTGATGGAACAGGTCATCTTGAATGCAATCACACAATGTAGGTGGGACCACCGGAGGATCAGGCCTAGTCAGCATGGGTTCATGAAAGGCATGTCCTGCATGACCAACCTCATCTCCTTGTATGACCAGGTGACCCAGCTGGTGGATGAGGAAAAGCCTCTTGATGTAGTCTACCTAGACTTCAGCAAGGCCTTTGACACAGTCTCCCACAGTATTCTGGAGAAGCTGGCAGCCTATGGCTTGTACAGGTATACTCTTTGCTGGGTTAAAAACTGGCTGGATGTCCATGCCCAGACAGTGGTGGTGAATGGAGTGAAATCCAGTGGGAGAATGGTCACCAGGAGTGATCTCTTGTGGTCAGTGTTGGGGCCCATCCTCTTTAATATCTTTGTTGATGATTTGGATGAGGGAATTGAGTGCACCCTCAGGAAGTTTGCAGGTGACACCAAGTTAGGGGGAAGTGTCGATCTGCCAGAGGGTAGGAAGGCCCCGCAGAGGGACCTGGACGGGATGAGTCAATGGGCAGAGGCCAATGGGATGAGGTTCAACATGGCTCAGTGCCAGGTTCTGCACTTTGGCCACAACAACCCCATGCAGCGCTACAGGCTTGGGGCAGAGTGGCTGGAAAGCTGTGCAGCAGAAAAGGATCTAGGGACAATGATAGATGCTCACCTGAACATGAGTTGGCAGTGTGCCCAGGTGGCCAAGAAGGCCAAGGGCATCCTAGCTAGTATCAGGAATAGAGTAGCCAGCAAGACCAGGTACGTGATTGTCCCCTTGTATTCAGCTCTGGTGAGGCTGCACCTCGAGTACTGTGTTCAGTTTTGGGCTCCTCAGTACAAGGACATCAAGGTCCTGGAACATGTCCAGAGAAGGGCTACAAAGCTGCTGACGGGTCTGGAACACAAGCCCTGTGAGGAGCAGCTGAAGGGATGTGGGATTGTTTAGTTTGGAGAAGAGGAGGCTCAGGGGAGACCTTACTGCTCTCTACAACTGCCTGAAAGGAAGGCTTAGGGAGCTGGGGGTCAGCCTCTTCTCACAGGTAACTAGCAATAGGACTAGAAGGAATGGCCTGAAGTTGCGCCAGGGACGGTTTAGGTTGGAAATTTAGAGACATTTCTTCTCAGAAAGCGTAGTCAGGCATTGGAATGGGTTGTCCAGGGAAGTGGTGGCGTCACCGTCCCTGGGGGTGTTCAAGGAAAGGTTGGACCTGGTGTTTAGGGACATGGGTTAATAGATGATATTGGCAGTAGGGTGATGGTCTTGAAAGTCTCTTCCGACCTTAATGATTCTGTGATTGTGAAGTCCACTCACTCACTTTGTACATATGCTGCTTATTTTGTCTTTGTCACTATCTCATACACAGAAAGTGGCAGTCATTGATTGAAATTTTGTGTTACATAGAACTGTAGTCTGCAAGGAGCATTCCCTATGCTCTTTTAAAATGTTATATGATAAAATAGTAATCCGCAAACCAAGAAGTAAAGGTTTAATACATACACACCACTTCTACCCATCAAACTTAACTGTCTCCTCTGAACAAAGCCCCAAGTCATTCCTAACACATGACAGAACTGATTGCCTTGATATGGAATATAGCAAAAGGGCAAAAAAAAAATATAAAAAAGTCATCAACACTAAAGCAAAAAACAAACAAAAAAATCAGTACTAAGGTAAGAGGGAGAACCACCAGCCTAGTCTAGAATCTAATGTTTTTGACTTCACCTGCTGTTCACAATCCTAAGATGCCAAAATGTCTCTTAGGCTTCTATGTAAAGCATAACTTGATTCACTATTTTTTAAGTATTTTGTATTTATCTGTGCAGTGTACTGCACCATCACAGAATATGTACCAATATCATCACACATGTACCAGGATCTCAGAAACTGTCATGCTAAGTAGAGCAGCAGCCATACTGTAGATAACTTAGTGCAGAGCTGAAGAGACCATGTTATATCTGAATGTAGTCAAAATTCTGATAGAGTTGCAGTGTAAATTGTATAATGTAAGGTTCTAGTTTGCCATAGATCCCATGGTTTGTTTTTTTTTTAAAAAAAGTGTTTTGCTGCACAGCTTTTGAATTGTCATCCACACTGTCTGGGTTTGCATAATTAATCTGGCAATAATTATTCACCTCCCACAGTTAGGCACTAGGCATTTTAGCCAGGCTGTATGATGAGTCTAGGCAGAGAAAGGAATGCCTGCAGCGTGCCCTGGAGTACCAGTTAGTCTGCCAATGAAGTCAGTTGAGTGCTCCACCAGATTAGCAGAAATGTGCTGTGATGTGATCTTGTCTGTATGCTTCTGACATACTAAACTTAAACTGAGAAATGATCCAGCAGTATATGTTACGTATGATATTATCAACAATACGATTACAGCATCAGTTGGATGAAGTTACAGGATGACAGGGAAGCCATACTAATGAAATGTTGGTTTTAGCTATGTATGAGTTATATATGAATAAGAGCCAGATGGGATACATAGACTTGGAAAAAAAGATGCGTATGTTAATCACCATTTTAGAATGTCTACAGACTCAGGTTTGCAGTAACATACTGATATTTTTCACTGGACAGCAGAAAAAAAAAAAAAAAAGTTTTATTCTGAATATGCGTAACTGCACTTTAGAGCATACAGTTTGTTCTACCTTATTATTGTTGTCTCACTGATGCTATTCTCCTGTGTTACACTGAACTGACATTACACTATCTTACTTCATATGTTAGGAAGTTAAGAAATTGACCACAGGAAGGCAAGACAGCAAGGTGGTCACAAACAAAGCAAAAAGCAACATATGGGAGGAAGGTGAATTAAGTATAACTTATGGAAAGGACCTGAAGAATGCAGTATGTGGGGAAACAGGGCTGACAAGAGGTTGCTGTGCCTCCGTTGCTTAGCTCTGCACTCCTCATTGCTACAGCATACAGTTAAGGCTCGAGTAAATTTACAAAATACACTATGATCTGGAGAGGGTTCTTTTATTTGGTGCTGTCTACAGAAACAGGATGGTACAGTAGGTGGCCCTTGCAATTTAGTACATGGGAAGGGTGAAGAAGACCAAGACCAGACTGAAAGGAGCATTCAAGCTTTAACATCTGATACTTTAAAAAAAGAGATTGCAATAATCTACCAGGCATTTTAGCTTTACAATGCAGAAGCTGTCGTAATTGGAAGTCAAGGCTATTGGTGAACTGCTTCTAGTAAAACTTGCAGATACCTCTAACCCTTGGATCATGTGATGCCCAGGCAAATTTAAAATAGCAGTGCTTAAGAAGCATGAGTGTCTTTTCAACTCCCATTTTATTTCTAAAGGGTCCAGGCTAGGACAGGGGCTATTCATATGGTATCTCAATACAGCTTAAGATGTTTGAGCTACTGAAATATCTACAAATCCATGGAGCCAGAGACAGCAGCTGAGAACTGCTCTGAAGGTCAGAACCCTCTGACCTACATCATTCTGGATGCAGACTACAGACTGGAAAGAAGAAAACATGCATTAAGTCTGAAAAACACTTTTGATCACTAAATGAAAAAGAATGTATATTTGATACCAACTACTTTGTAAAAGTTAGGTGTCTCAATCTGAAACATCATGCAGATTTTTTTTTATTTTCCTAGACAAAGCATCACAATGGACTTTGAGGTTTAATTCTTGTATCTATTTACACATTGCTATCCGTTCTCGATAAAGTATCACGTAATTCTGACTCATACTATGAGTTCCAATGTCTCTCTTTTTCCTCTAGGGTCGTGAAAGATATTCTGGAAATGCGCGAAAGTATACCTGTAAAGATATATGGTTATTAGCATGCTACAGTCTGTATTAGGTAGTTGGCCAAGTGGAAAATAGCAAGGATTGGATGAGCTTGCCAGACTACAACTGGAGAAGATGCTGTGACTAGGTTTGATTCAGAAAGAGGGAAAGGCAAAATGGTTAGAGGTCTTATCTCTGGTCTGTGCTGTCTACTGGCTAAGGTACTTACGTAGAGGTCAGACAGGAATGTCACTAATTGGCATGTGATCAGATGGAATGTGGAAATTTTACTCTCAAGTATATTAGTTGAGAATGTGAATGTGTTGCTAGATGTTACACGAGCATGAAGTATGGTCATTTCACTGACTGAAACATGATAAAGGGGGTTACAGAGTGAAGAAAAGTTATTTGCTATTTAGCAGGCAGCAAGTATTAATGCAGAAAGGAAAAGTCACCACTTGCAATGGCTTTTCAAACAACAGAGTTTACATGAGGTAGGTTCAAGATCAGATTGCTTACAGGTGGATATTAAATAAGGGGAAAATTACAAAACTCATCTAGCCATGATGGATGACTGTCAAGGTGTAATAATTTATTCTCTCCCTGGCACAGAATAAAATCTTCAAGAGACTGAAAGCATAGGGTCTTTACTGAGAATATAATTGCTATTAGAAGAAACCAGGACACTCATAAACCATAGACACGTGGTGAGCATTCAGAAAGTCAGGCACTGTTGCTTACTTGAGAATACGTGTAGGGGTAGAGGAGGGAATGCTGAATTAGTTAAATGTGTTTGGAGCCTCTTTAAAACATCTATGTCACAAAATGGAAGATGAATACACGAAAGATGAATTTACGTAGTAGGATCTGGTCAAAGAAGAGAAGGCAGGATGGGAACAGCTTATCCATCTTCGCCTCTAAGTACCGGAATGAAGATGGCTTGGTTACTCACCGGGACACGGTCAGGGTATTTGGCTCGGATTTTTGCTGACTCGACGCATCTGTGCTCTGTGAACAAAACTCGTAATTAGTCATTGGGATGGTAACAGTATCTATCACCGGTGTCCTAGGCAGAGCCAGCAGCGCTGCAGACATGGGAGCCGGTGGGGGCTGCGGCCGTCCTGCCTCCCTGCGACGAGACCCCAGCTACTCGGGGAGACCGTCCCCGGTTACCGCGCCAGCCTTCGGCGAGGGCCGCAGGGGGCTGTCCGCCCAGAGCCGCGACGACCGGCTCGGGGGCTGCCCGGGGCGTACCGAGTCGGGAGGCCCGGGGCAGATGGCGACGCAGGAGACGGGGCGGCGCAGGGCCGCCGGCGGGCAGCACCGGCCCGGGCCCGCCCTTACCCAGCGCGTGGTCCTCCTTGAACATCCACTTCATGGCGCGGGCCGGGCAGGAAGCGGAGCCGGCGGCGGCGAGGCCCGAGTGCGGGCGGGCAGGGACTCGTGGCGGGCGGCGGGGCCTGTCGCTGTCACGGTCCCTGTCACAACAACAACAGCCGCGGCTCGGCAGGCGGGACTTCCGGTCGGTTTCCTAGCAACCGCCCGAAACGCAGCGCTTCCGGCCCAGCGCTGGCGGCCGGAGCAGTCTGAACGCCGAGTTCCGAGGCGTTCCCGGGGCGCTGGAGGTCGCGTCCCGGGTCCCGGGGGTCCCGGGGGTCCCGGTGCCGTGGCAAGCGCCCTCGCCCGCGTCCCGCTCCTGTCGCCGGCTGCAACGAGCCGTCCCGGAGCGCGCGAGCCCAATGCTCATTGGCTGCTGCGCCCGTTCCTCCTCGGCGCCCCGGCGCGCTGATAGGCGCTGCGTCCCGTCAGTCCGGCGCCTCGCCGTTGCCGCGGTGAGGGCGAGGGCTGCGGGCGGGCGGGCGCCCGATGGCGGGCGTGGAGCTCTTCTCGCACCCCGCGTTCTACACTCGCTACCGGGCCGGGCTCTGCTCCGCCGCTGCGCTAGCGCTGCTGCTCATCGCCGTGTTCACCTACGTGCCGCCGCTGCTAGTGGCCTACCGCAGCCACGGTGAGCGCCGCTCGGCCCCGCGCGGCCCGGCCCGGCCCGGCGCTGAGGCCCCGCGCTGTGTCTGCCCGCAGGTTTCTGGCTGAAGCAGGGTGCGTACCGTGAGCAGCCCACTGTGCGGTTCCGGTACGAGGTGCTTTTCGTGGCCACCACCGGGCCCGGCCCGGGCAGCTTCTTGGCGTGGAGCACGTTCCCAGCGTTCAACCGGCTCCAGGAGGACAGATTGCGAGTCCCGTTTCTGTCGGTAGGCGTACCGGGCGGTGCTGGCGGGGACGCGAGTCGCGTTGGTGGTGCCTGTGAGCGAGTGGGTGGGCGCGCACCGCTGCCTTCGAGGAGCAGCAGCAGCCTCGTGTTTTGCACCTCACGGTACGAGTCCCTCGGGACGGGTAGTTTTTAATCAGCTCTTTTTTCTTTTTTTTTTTTTCTTTTGTCTTTTTCCTTTTTTCTTTTTTCCCTCTCTGTATGATTTATTGCACTCAGAAGCTTGCAGGGGTTCACTGGTAACCCATGGTTTTTAATGCAGGTATGTGCTTTCAAAAGCCTGAAGTCTCTACTCTGCAAGCAAATGTTCCTTCTGGGATTCAACAGTAGCAGTTACTTATCTGTGAAAGCTCTGTTACGCCTCCCTGTTATGTTTGCAGATAGCTGAAGAACTGTGCATTTGTCGCACAGAAGCATAGCAAGTCTTGGCTCCCAGCCAGGGATTGTACAAGGCACACAGAAGCTGATAAGAAGCAAGCTGCAAGGGCAGAAGGCAGAAGTTGTGCATTCGCGCAAGATGTGGCAGAAGATCCATCATGTGTACCAATGCCAGTATACAGGGAAGATTGCTGGAATGGCATAGGGCAGAAGAGTTCTTATAGGGCCTGATGAACTTTCCCTCCCTGGGGAGCACCCAGGGCATAGTGTTACAAACAAAATTTAGGTTTCTTGCTTGTCTCTAGTCTCATGTCTTTAAATTAGATTTTTATTGTTTTTCCTATGGAATCATTTGATTCCTTTTTATGAATATGTTGCAGGTGTGGAGATCTCCTAGACAATAACTATTCTTTGTATTTCTTTTTAACAGGAAGTTCTTAAGCAAACAAGCAAAACCATTCTTACTGCTTCTTTTAGACTAGGGAGGAAGACAAAAATCAAGATGGCAAAATGGATCAGTTACATTTTAAACTGGAGCTTCCGCTACAATCTACCGAGCATGTAGTTGGTGTTCAGCTGATTCTAATCTTTTCCTACCAACTCTATGTGAGCATTTTTCATTTTATTCATTGTGACATATAGGCCCAATATAATATTCCAGCAGTGGTTATGCAAAGCAAGAAAGAATCTTTATGCATTTGAAATTCCTATTCAAAAGATTTATTTTGCTAATATATTTGATTTCCTTCTCTACTGGGTCATTCCTAGTTTCAGTTTGTTTCACTGGTATGGTGGTTGGTGTGTGTTTTGTTGTTGTTCTGTGGTTATTTTTTGTTGTTGTTTTTGAAGCTGTACGTCCTCCTATTGGGTTGTGGTGCAGCATAGAGGATAGATCTACAGCAGTAGAGGTTGGAGGGACAGGCTGCTGCGGCATCCTGAAACTCCATAGGTTTTGTTTGTTTAAGAGCTTTTGAAACAATGATAATAATTTGCCAGGATCATCCGTACCTCATAGCTGAGAGGGGACAAAAAGGTGTCTCAGGGAGACAAGAACGCTTCTGCTGCCATTGTCTCTCTCTCAGGTGTTAGTGGGATTAATAGCTAGAAGAGTGGATAAAACACCGCTGCACAGAGAAGCCATGGATGCATCTGAAGGCAGCAATAATGTATAGAATAGAGTTTGATGTAGCCAAACAGATGAGGAACTTTTACTTTAGCTTGTCTGAGGGACTCTTGCTGGCTGCAGGTAGACAAGTTTAGCTAAACTAAACTTTCAGCTGAGCTAAAAAAAATTAATAATCTTAAACCCCTGAGATCCAGAGTAAAAGCCTTTACAGTCCTAAATTTATGTGCTGAAGTATTAGTTTAGTCATTAATATCATGTGGAAAGTTTCAGTAGTCACAATGCCTTTGTTTTACAGTAAATTTGAAATTTTCTTTCAGATTGAATGGCTGATGAGGGCAGAGGAATTTCCTTATCAAGCCCTTATTGCAGGGTATTGGTTTTGATGTCTGAATATTTTAAAGTTTACCTTCAATGAATATGTTTAATTATCTGGCTGCTTTTAACATGTTATGGAAAGTCTTTTTTTTTTTTTTTTTTTTTTTTTGTCATTAGCCACAAACTGTTGGACTCTGCTGAATTATGTACGGAACTTTTAAAATCAGAGTTAGTTAATCAAGAACTATACTAGTTTATTTTCATATTTCTCACTTGGTCCTCCCTTCTTTAGAATAATGTGATGATCTGAAACCTGGGCATCAATAAAATAAAATCTATGCAGAGGATTTATAGATACAAAGAGTTAGAAAACTGTTTGTGGTTTTGTTTGCTTTTCCTGATTTTTCTTTTCTCATGTTCACTGTTTCAGAGAATGTCAACGCTTGTGATGCAGAGCATGGCTTTTCTTCAGTTTTTTTCTCCTGTACCAGGATCTCAGCTCTATATGAATGGAGACCTGAAACTGAACCAGAGGCAATTACTTAACCACTGTGGACTGGATACCAGATACAATGTGAGGACTTCTTTATTATTATTATTATTATTATTATTATTATTATTATTGTCTTTTCTCCATTAATTTCCTCCCTTACTAGCACCATAGGTGACACTCTAGTTATTCATACCCGAGGGACCCAAGGAAATGGCTTGAAGCTGCAACGGGGGGGCAGTTCAGGCTGGGTATCAGGAAAAGGTTCTTTACTGAGGGGGTGGTCAGGCACAGGAACAGGCTCCCCAGGGAATGTGTAACAGAACCAAGCCTGCCTCAGTTCAAGAAGCATTTGGACAATGCTCAGACACTTGGTCTGATTTTTTGGGTGGTCCTCTGGGGACTTGATGGACTTGAGTTGGACTTGATGATCTTTGTGGATCCCTTCCAGCTCAGGATATTCTATGATTCTATGTTTGCACAGAGTGGACCGTAGAACTTCTGAACTCTTAAACATTTATTTGTAAGGCTGAAGGGTAGAAGAGAATCTTTTGCCAAGATGTTTAGTGTGACATCTGTGTGCTTTCCTTTCAAGACATGGTTACTTTGCTTAACAAACTCAGTAGGATTACTTTCTTGAAGAGTGAACAAGTAACGTAAATATCTCCTTGTGTCAACAGGTGTCTGTGGTCAATGGCACAAGTCCTTTTGCAGCTGACTATGATCTAACAAACATCATTGCAGCATATCGAGATAGAAATGGTAAGCCTGACTGTACAGCTGCTAATTGCAGCACAGCAGTAGTTAGCATATTGGTAGTTGCTCTTAGAGGATTTAAATTCTGTATTAAGACTGAAAACCCCATTAACTTGGATGTTTTCTTTCCCCATTTTAGTGACGACAGTTTTTTCAGATCCCAACCCTGTTTGGATGACTGGAAGAGCAGCAGATACACCATTCATCATTAATGCTACTATTCATTACCCAGAGGAAGTTATCCTATATCCTTAGAAAACTGCATTAACTGAAGCATAATTGGATAGCATTATTCGAGCCTTCATATACAGGCCAAATGAACACTGCTTTCTCCTAGACTTCTTGCTAAACTTTTCCTTTGTTTGCTGAGCATATGCTATAGTTGCAGCGTTAGCTGAATACTTGTTTACCCGTAACTCCGTGTGTGCAACTTCCAGATGGTTCTGCTTACATAACTGTTTTCTGTCTTTACTGGGAACCCCTGCTGCTCTTCACCCTTACTAAAATGACCTTTTAAGGTGGTTTCTGAGCAATTCATAGTGAATCTCATTAGTAAGCCTTGCTTTGGTCCTGCAGTCCCACTTTGTTGTGGATACAGAAGAGAAGTAATGTTTGCTACTGGCAAAGCATGATACTACACTTTCCGACCTAAAGCAAATCAGAAATCTGTATACAAGGTTGGTTCAGCCAATAATAACCCCTGAAGTGGATGTGGCAAATCTGTTACCTATACAGACAGTCCTGAAAACTTTTTGCTCCAAAAGAATGATTTATGTTCTTTACTCGGTTTCTCAGACAAGAACTGGCCCGTGTTTCGAAGAAAATGTATATAGCACATCTCTCACAAGGTTTATTTACCTGCCTGAGTATTACCAATATCTGCTTTCTGGTGAAGCAGGGACAAAATAGACATTTTGCACAGAATTGATTTGAACATCTTCTAGGATAGGTATTTTGCACAGCATTTCTGTGGTAAAATGCTTTTTGAGATTTCTGTGACTCAGCAGCTTTGCAGTTGCCACACAAACTGATGTCTAACCAATTTGGTGCCTTTCCACCTCTGATTCTCTTGTTTAGTTACTGCAGTGGTTGTATGAGAAGTTTCTCCATTAACACTCCTTGACTCTCTTTAAATATCAGCCAGGATTTTGGGAAATCATTAAATTTGCCTGGATCCAATATGTCAGCATTCTCCTTATCTTTCTCTGGGTCTTCGGTAGGATTAAAATGTTTGTGTTCCAGAATCAGGTGTTCACTACAACTCCAATATCATCAGTTCTGCCGTTGTCTCCAGTGTTGTCCTGCAAACAGCATCAGTCCTGAGGAAATGCCTGAGAAAACTTTAAAGAAACCCAGTTCAAAAATCAGTACCTGCTTTTATTATCTGTACACACTTTTTACTTTGAAAGATAGAACTAGGTATGTATGTTCTGAGTACGTTCTCTCCTTGCTCTATGTTGCTATGACATTATGTAATTTTTCCTTTTTAAAGTATGTTAATTCATGCATCTCTGTGGGAACATTTTTGGACTGAAATGGTTAACTTTGGACAGTTAAACACCCCCCCCCTAAAACAGGTAGTCCTTTGTTTTTGATGAGATTATATGGCTACCACAGGAGAGTACAAGAAAAAATATACCTGCATGTGGATCCATAACAGCTAGTATTGAGACTTCCTGAAGCTCCTTTTCTTGGAAGGCTGGCTGTAAGAACTTTTCCTTTAGCTTGCTAAGCAGCAGTAAATAAAAATTCCACTGCAGTCCAACACCATGCTACTGCACAGAACTACCGTGTATGCACTTGTCAGAGAGCAATCTAAACCTCGTTCACTGAGGACAGACTGAGAGGCATGCTAAAATAAGTTTGCTTTCTGGAAGTGTCTCGTTAGGAGAAAAAGTAAGTAGTGGGTTAAAAGTCTCACAATAAAAGATAAAAGCGGGTTTGGAAATGTCTGGGGGCGCGAGTATTAAGAGCATGCCTCAGGGGCGCTGCCAGATTGAAAACGCCTCCGCGCTCGTTTAAGGAGCCGAGCGGCCTGCGGCGGGCGGCACAACCCGGCTCCGGTGCAGGGCTCGCGCCAGGCCGCTAACGGCACCGCAGCTGGGCTGCGGGCGTCGAACCCGGCGGGCCCGGGCCCCTCGAGAGCGCCGTGGGGGGTGCGGGGGCACGGCCCGGGCTGGCAGCGTGGCAGCGGAGCGGCTGCGGTGGGACTCCCCGGACCCTGCGAGCGGACGGCTGCGGGCAGCGGGGGCGTGCCCGGCCCGCTGCCCCCTGCCGCGCCGGTCCCGCTTGGGCGGCCGGGGGCGGGGCGGGCGGCCCCTGTCAGGCGGGTCCCTGCCGGGGATGCTCCAGCGCGGGGCGGATCGGCGCCTTCCCGGGCTCCTCCCGCTGCCGCGGCGCCTTGGCCACGTCTGAAAGAGGCCCATTGTCTCCGTGGGGAGCGCGGATGCTCGCGGTGCCGGGAGGCGGCGGGGAGGTACGGCCGGGCCGGCGGGGGCGGGGGGCGTCCCGCAGGGAGGTACGGCCGGCGAGCCGGGCGGGCGGGGGGTCCGCGGCGAGGACGGGCCCTTCCTCGCCGTCCGCCGGCAGCGCCCGCGGCCCGGCGAAGCGGAGCGCTCTCTTTCAGCCGCTCGCGCTGCAGGACTGGGCGGCCGGTGGCTTGGCGGCGGGGCTCCGCGCGGTGCCGCGGTGCGGTCGGTTGCGATCAAGGGGACGCTGCTGAAAATGTGCTTTTTTTTTTTTTTTTTCCATCCTGTCCTTTACTTCCCTAGAGAATATGGCTGATCCGAGTCAAGGTGTTTTTGCCGG
Organism: Netta rufina; assembly: GCF_964035555.1. Classification (NCBI taxonomy): domain Eukaryota; kingdom Metazoa; phylum Chordata; class Aves; order Anseriformes; family Anatidae; genus Netta; species Netta rufina. The sequence goes on along the minus strand of NC_140136.1, from coordinate 66,654 downwards.
AATTAGACTGTTAAATCAGGTGCTGTAGAGAGCATTTCCTGCCGTTCCGGGAAGTCCCTTCCCACTTTTCTGCAGTGTCCAGCCTCTGTGTGTAGGTGAAAGCGGCGTGTAGGAGGAACGACCTTGTCATAGTTTCTTACCTGGAACGGTTGCTTCCGTGGGGCTCTGCGCAGCGCGCCTCTGCCCTCGCGTCCCCGGCCGCTCCGGGCCGCCGCCGCCCTGGTGCTGGCAAAGCCTGCGGCGGGGGAACGATCGGTCACCGCAGGTGTCCCCACGGCCCCAGTTTTGCCATCCTTAGAAACAGTCGGTATTCCCAACGCAGATCTGAAGACACGAGGTCTGCTCAGTCGCAGTCTTGTTTTCTAGTAGCTGAAGACACCTTGTGATCCTCAGCATGGAAAAGTAGGTGTTGTAGGGCTATGCCTTGACACTGCCGTTTGTTCAGGGTGTACAACTTTATGTAACTCCAAACCGTTTTGGCCAAAAAAAAAACCACCTTATATACATATATACATATATATATATATATATATATACACACACACATATATAAAACTTTTATAGTTATATCATGAAATCTGTGGTATGTTTCATTACATTATGAAGTATTACATTACATTATGAAGTATTTAAGCTTGATGGTTACCTGGGAGTGACTCTTCCATGTCTTTTACCACTAAATTGTAAAAGAAACGCTGTTTTCAAAAGCAGAAATAGCACCGTCAGCTAAAATGATAATATAATGTCAGAATTTAAAACATCTGATTATGGTTCCTTTAATGTAGTTTAATTATTTCTGTTGTTGTACTTTCACTGTTAGGTTAAAATAATCAAACAGGCAATCCATTCAATGATTTAGCAATCAACAACTATTGGAAATACTTTTAACTCTTTTTGAAGTACTAGTGGTTATAGAAGACACCCTCTAAGCTTTTTAAATTATTATTATTATTTTTTTTTTTTTACCACACATTGTTGACAATACAGCAAGCTTTTGTCTTGTGAAGATGTTCCATTTCCAGTTATGGAATACCATTGTTAAGCAATGTTTTGTCAGCCGTGTGATTTATAGGAAGAATTACTGTAATGTTGTGCTTTGTTCTCGGATCTGTTTTGTAATGTTCATGCATTTTCACTGTTTCAAGCAGCAAAATTGTTTCTAATGTAAGCTCACAGAAGCAATTCTGGTGGTGGTGATTTTGTTTTGGTTTGTTTTCTCTTATACACATCGGTGTAATGTCTTACATCTGAAGTATGTAATGAGTAACACCTCCATAAAACATAGACCTCCAAGTGATCTTTGCTCTGTTTATCAAGCCATGCACAAACATTTTCCTATTAATTCTATAAAAGGCATGACACTTACTAGTATGATCATTTTCACAGTCAGTTCTGAGGTGTACCGTGGTGAATTATAAGTACATAAATCTTACGTACATTCAACTCTAATGTTTGGTCTGAAAGTCAGCATTTAGTGTATGACAGTCATACAGGACAAAATAATTTTCTGCTATTAAAAGCCACAGGATATAATACATTATTGGATATTCATTCAAATTTGTATTTTTGCATTTTGTGGAAGTTAAACTTATTTCTTTGTAATCTATAAAGACTTTGGCTTTAAAAAAATACTTCATACATACGAGCTGTTTTAAAAGCAAGTGTGCTTGAAATGTTCTTAGACACAAAATGGCTGGGGAAGACTTTGGCAAAGACAGCTATGATTCAGTTGCTCAGAACTTATTTTATGGGAGCAGGTACTTGTAATTCTTCCCTCAGCTGTTTTCAGTTCTTTGCTTTATTCTAGCCCAAATTTTCAGTTTTCCTGCAACAAACCCAGATCTTTTTGTTCTGAGAGAGTCTTTCATGCCAGTCTTTTGCCCCAGGTCAGAGAGCCCATATGCGCTGCTCTCTTTCTGTCTTTAGTATAATATAATAGGAGGATTTTTTTTCTTTTTTTTTTTTTTTAACTCTAAAATTAATTTTTGTTCATTTTCAGGTTGAATTCTGTACTTAAAGGAAGTTCACTCAACAGTAATGCTGTTCCCAGACTGCAAAGATGTTTGCTTGATTACAATATTACTTGTCTCATGTGACAAATCCCTCATGTGATAAGTCCTTAAAAGCATGAGTTAAATGATCATCCTCTGCACAAATTATTTCTTCCCTTCTCCATATTTTGGTACCATTTTAGGTCTGAAAAGTGCTCTGTTAATACCATTGTAACTGTTATTAAAATAATTTATGCCTAGCAGCATCTTTATGTATAAAAGTGTATATTGTGATACCAACTATTGTGATACTTCAAATTTTGCAGAGACGTGAATGGTGTGAGGCAACTTGATGTCCTTATCAATCAGATTTTCTACTTCTTGCAGCACCATTGCCACTTCTGTTCATTCTGGTCTCATGAGCGAATGAGAAGGTGCTTGCTAAAGGATCTGTTCACCGAGAAGGTATCTGAAGTTGCAGTAATGGACAGGAAGTCCAGCTGCTGTTGTGCTCCCTTTCAGCCTTTGGTTCATATTCATCCTGGACATAGTCCCGGGCAGCCTGTTCTGAGTGTCCCTGCTTGAGCAGGAGTTTGACCAGAAGACCTCCCGAAGTCCCTTCCAACCCCAACTATTCAGTGATACTAACCATGGTCCTTTAATCACCGTTTTGACGGGGCAAAAGACTTGCAGTAGCTTAATGAAAAACACGTGTTTGTTTTGTTTTGTTTTGTTTTGTTTTGTTTTGTTTTGTTTTGTTTCACAGACGCTGTGTGAGCTTATACCTTTCACTGTTCATTTGTACTTTGTAAGCTTGGCAATTAGCTGTGTGGTTCCGTAAAGTGAGTAGTGACCCAGGAGGCTTGAGGGACCCGATCATAAGGGAGGCCTAGTATAACTGAAAAGTATATGTAAATAATTTGATGACACAATTATGCACTAGATGTTCAAAAGGTCTAATCATTGATAACATAAATATCTGAGTGAATGGCTCGAGATGTATTTTGTTGGCAGCCATGATCAGGCTCCTCCTTTCGTAACTATGCCTTTTTTCCCCCCTTCCTTGTGCCAGCTCCAGTACTGTTATGTACAGTGTTGCATTGCTTAGACACTAAAGAGCTAGGTTAAAAAAAATGAGTGATTAGTTCTCTTCCAAGCTAGCAGACTGAAGTGGCTTAGCAGAGTGTCTGATAAGCATTAGGAACTATGCAAGGGAGGCTTAATGGGCCTTGGGTTTCATCTTCAGAGGTGCTGTTGCAGGCATGTGTCATCAATATTGGTGCAGCATTGATGCAAATGTGGAGTCACTGGACAAAATGCCTCAATGGGCAGCGTAACAAAATTGGGGATATCCATGGTTTTAGAGATATATAAATGCTTTTGCGTAGCTACAGAGTGATATTATGTGATGAAGAAGGGAACATAATAAAACAGTGAAAAGGCATTTTTAGCTGAGTAGGTGAATATAAAGAGTATGTCATGCAAGTGAAAGACGGGAGTTTGGGAGAAAAAAAAATATTTCTGCTCTTTTCCTTGGCTTAAAAACAAAAGTTTAGTAGCAAAACTGTGTTCATTTAAAATAGCGTTTATATCCTGATGAGACATTTGGGCAGTGGAAAGAACTGAAACTGCCTGTTTTTACCATCTCTTTTAATTAACCATTTATTTCAGCTTTCAGTACTAGTAAATAGTCTTTTTCATGTTTTATAATGCTAGCACTAAGAACTTAGCTCATGTATTACCTCAAATGGTTTTGCATCTGTATTTGCTAGTCTGCATTATTTGTTTTCAACAGTCCAGAGTGTTTCGGTATATCTGCCATTCATTGTAACAAGAAAAAAAAATACGTTTAAATGCAGTTAGATAGTAAATACTTCCACATAAAAGCCTTGATATGGTCTTCATACCTGAGAATTCATGTTTCCCTAAAACCCAGCCTGTTAACATACTAACTGCTTTCAAGGGGAATCTGCAAAAGTGAGAGTACAAAGTCAGGTGCCAAAAATCTCTAGGAAAAAGTTGTGAGGAGTGCATGTAGCTAATTCTAACTCAAAAATGGATAGTTCCTTAATCACTCATGGGGAATATGCACTCCATACAAAAGGCATGCATCCACTGCTTGTCCCGTACAACATTTATAGCCAGAAGCTGTTTGAGGTTGCAAGTTTACACCCATCTCCTGTAATTTTGAAAAACAGGATGTTGTGTACTATCATCAGTTGGTTTAGTGTCCTACTGTCACCACAGGGCGCAACACTTAGAGTTAACGAGAAGATTATTTTAATTTCAGTACCTGCAGTTGCTAATGTTCCCATCTAGCAATAAAAACCCTTGTACTGTTAGACTGAGATTGAAATACAGTGGAGTGGAGTGACTAAGATTTTCTTTTTCCTTGGCAGCATTTCCCAGAATCCCAGCTGAGACCATTTTATATTTTTTATTATTTTTTTTTCCAGCAGTTGAGCAGCCTCAACACAAGGTTTCTTCACTACTTCAAACCTTCACTACAAACTTACTTCTGCTGTGATCTTGCTGTAGTGCATTTCTTTCTTTCTGTTTTCAACACCCATCCATCTGCAGATGTTCTCCTCCAAATACCACTGACAAAGGAACCTAATAGTGCTGAATTATGTATATGAACATTTAAAGAAAGGTCTTACTAATGCAAGAGTTTGTATTGTGTAAGTTTTATCATTGTTATGCCATAGCATCAACAGCTCACCAGCATTTTCCTTCTCTTTTTCAGCTTTTTTAATTGCTTTTCCTCAGTGAGAATGGCAAGGATTCGGATCTCTAGCACAATTGTTATACTTTTTGTTATGGTTCAGACTGGATTCTTAGTCTTCATGTATGCCCGGTACAGTAGCTTCATGCTTCAGTCTGAGGAGAAACCGTCTCAAGTCCACATCCTCATTCTCTCCTCCTGGCGGTCAGGATCTTCTTTTGTTGGTCAGCTTTTCAGCCAGCACCCCAGTGTCTTCTACCTGATGGAGCCTGCCTGGCACGTATGGGTTACGATGTATCAGAACAGTGCGAAGGTCTTGCACATGGCAGTGCGGGACCTAGTCAGGTCGGTCTTTCTGTGTGACATGTCTGTGTTTGATGCTTACATGCCTTGGAAAAGAAACTTATCTGATCTTTTCCAGTGGGCAGTGAGTCGAGCTCTATGTTCAGCTCCTGCTTGTGACTCCTTTCAACGTACTGACATAACCAGTGAAATGGCATGCAAGACTCTATGTGGACGGTACCCATTCACCAAGGTGGAGGAAGCCTGTAAAACTTACAGCCATGTTGTCATCAAGGAGGTTCGTTTTTTTGACTTGAAGGTCCTCTACCCACTTCTCACTGATCCATCCCTGAACCTCAAAATCATTCACCTGGTCCGTGACCCCAGGGCAGTTGTCAAGTCACGAGAACAATCAGTCAAAGCATTAGCCCGTGACAATGGAATTGTTCTGAGTACCAATGGCACTAAAGTGGAAGATAGCAAATACAAAGTAATGCAAGAGATTTGTAGAAGTCATGTTCAGATTTATGAAACAGCTACTCTAAAACCACCTAGTTTCCTTAAAGATCGCTATCTGATGATCCGTTTTGAAGATCTGGTGAGAGATCCATTATCAGAAATCTCAGAAATGTATAAATTTGCAGATCTTAGTTTGACGCCCACACTCAAAAGTTGGGTCTATAACATCACACATGGACAGGGGCCAGGAAAAAAAAAGGAAGCCTTCAAAATCACGTCTCGAGATGCAGTCAATGTTTCCCAGGCCTGGAGAAATGTTCTTTCATTCCAGAAAATTAAGAAAATACAGGAAGTTTGCAAAGGTGCTATAAACATGCTTGGCTATCAGCTAGTGGATTCAGAAAAAGAACAAAGAGATCTGTCACTGGATTTAGTGTTGCCAAGAAGACAAAACCAATTCAGCTGGTCATCATTTAATCCAAAGAACTAAGATGTTACTTTGAAAGATGGGGGTGAGTGGTGGGGAGTATTTATCTATTGTGCAGTACATAAGTAATTTGAAAATCCCTGTCTGATGAGTTTAATTAGCTTCCTGTCTGATGGTTTTCCAAGTAGTGTAAGCAGTTTTTTTTTTTTTTTTTTTCCTCCTGAGTTTTGTACACTACGAAACAAACAACAACAAAAACACAAGAAATGCAGCAAGGTACTTTTGTGATTGCAAATTTACAACAGAACTGGGCTGTTCTCATCATTGTTTTAAAAATATAATTTAAATACTTTGTATTAAAGAAGTTTAATAAGTGATCCTTGATAATAGTTTACATCTAGTTCTGTGTTTTAAATACTCAAGAATTTCTGTCTTTAATTTGTGTATAGGGAACAAAGTAGAAACTGATTTCACTTTTTTACCTAGAATCACTTGACTTTTTTCTTTTGTTCTAAAGTTGTGCAGTTGTGTATTTTTTAGGCTTCCTTTGATGCTTTTAATTTCAACATAAATGTTCTTCAAGTGCTGGGATAACAGCAGTCGTTCTGTTTTAAAAGGCTTAAGCAGTAGTTTCACATACTGATAGATTTCTTAGAGCTTTTACTGGAATGTCAGATTTTGTAGTCAGATATTTGAATGGAAGTTGGCAGAGAGCTCTATTCTTGGGATGGAAAAAAAAAAAAAGAAAAGAGGTAAAGAAACTTTGTGGCGAGTCTCTGTGGAAATATGTGGAATATAATGGTGTCCTAACTGTGCGTTTTAATGCTGTGACAGAGTAGGCACATGCTTGATTCCACAAATGCAATTTACATCATTATCCCCTTTCTTCCACACAACAGGTATTATTATTGAAGGTCACTGAGAAACGTAAGGTGTCTTTTTTAATACAATACATCTGTATTAAAAGCCAGCTGTGCTTACAGGGAGGGCACCCAATGCAAAATGGACATGCTCTGATGTGACCGCAGTCCCAGTGGTAGGGTGTCCCTTTGCCCAGGCTGCCTGTCTCTGGCTACCTCCTCCACTCTTTTTGCCTCACAGCTCCATGCTGGGACTCTTCTTTCTTCATTCTCCACCATTGGACACTGCAAAAAGGAAGGAGGATGCTGTGAGATGTGACCAGAGCTGGCTGCTGGGCCTGAAGGACAGTGGGATGCCCACCGTGTAGGGAGGTACCCCCAGGGCTACATCTCAGGAACCCTCCTTGCGCACACGTGAGGCCCACAACACTTATTTTCTCCTCTGCTTAGACATCCTAGTCGTGTCCCCCCCCACACACACACACACACTTCCCAAGGACCTGCGTGTTCTGCTCAGGACCCTCCTGAGGTTCTGCAGGTCTTTCACATTTGTGCAGCAGCATCCTTTCCAGCTTGTACTGTGTTGCTATTTGTTCCATGCCCTCTCTGAGGACACCCACTGCCTTCTCAGATCCTGAGTTTTTTTTGTTTCTTAACTGTATGTCAGAGGGCATGCAGCCAGGCTGACCATAGTGTGTGGCATGCTCAGCAGTAAAAGCTGGGGCAAAGATGGGGGGTTGGAGTGGACATTGGACTCCTTACTTTGCTTGTGTGTGATGCTTTTTCTGTGCCCATTAAGCTGTCTTAACCTCAACACGTGGCTTTCCTTGCTTGCACCTTTCTGATTCTCGTTCCCCACCTTGGGAGGGGAAGCAAGTAAGGGTCTGCCAGGGGCTCAGGGCTGTCTGGGGCAGCTAACCCACACCCATTTTCTAAACACCCATACTTTTTGTTACTTCTTAGTTTTGAATATGTTTTAATGAAAATGCTTAGGAGTATGCTTTAAAGTCGTGGAGGTGTTCGTGCTTTGAGGAAAAAGTTGCACTGACTTCTTAAACGCCTTCCAAAAGGACCGTAACTCCTAGGGGCGGCTCGGGTGGCAGTCATCGGCCAAAGAGCACACTGGCAGCTTGGACCTTGGATGCAAGTGCAAGGTGTTTCGTAAGTATGACATGTACCCCCTTCTGGAGTTTACCTGTCTAGCATCAATTTGCCTCCAACAGATTTTGGTACTCCCAAGAAGACTGGGATAAAAGAAAGCGCGTGTGCCTCAGCACTGCAGAATTTTATTCTGCAGACAAAATTAATTGTTCTGTGGTTAAGTTTTCTGGTAGCTTGTATTTGGCAGAAAGCACTTAGAAACACATTTAGCTTGCTTCCAAACATGTAAAGAGCAAGTCCTGTTACCTTTAGGGTAGTGCTAATTTTTCCTTAGGCCGGAAAAGGTAGGAAGATACCACCTGCTACAAGCTTTGTTAAGAGAGGACCGAGCATACCCGGACCTTCTTAAAAAAAAAAAAACAACAAACCACCGCTAAAAAAAAGGCAACAAAGAGGCAACCTCTGCCCGAAGTGGTGTAAACGCAGAAAGGTGTCAGTGGCATCTTTTTTTTTTTTTTTTTTTTTAACTTGCACATCAGCGCTGCTTCGGGAAGCCGTGCCTGCTCCTCTGCTTCCGGGCATGCGCGGAGCCGACCGCCTCGCCTAAGCAGGGGAAGCGGGGCGGCGCCGCAGGGCCCCTGCCCGCGGCAAAATGGCGGAGCCCTCTTCTGGAGCGGGAGCCGCGCCGGGCTAGCTCTGTACCGGGCTAAGAACCGAGGGCGGAAGTGGCCCGCAGGGCGTGCTGGCGCATGCTGGAAACAGAGAGCCTCTGCTAATACTGTTTGTCGTGGCAAAATAATACTGAGTTATTTAACTGCTATTTTTGGAAGAAAAAATGAAATTACTTCCTTTCTCTTCCCTAGGTTTAAAAATCGTGTCTTAATACAACACTTAGAGAGAATACTAGAGGAACTAGAGTTCAACAGCCTACCCAACAGAGTTAATCAGGTGAACAGTAGATAATAGTGTACCAGCCAGAGGAATATGGACCAGGAATGAGTTTGCTGTGCCACAGAAGAGTGGAAGAGGATGTAGCTGTTGTCCTTGCCATCCTGGCAGTCAAGTGATTTTACTGTCAGAGTCTGAGAAGAAGCAGCAGAGCTTTAACTTTACGAACCTCTATCGGCAGAAGCTGGGCTGTAACCTTAAGGACGTGCTATGAAAGGTGTGGCTTTTTTCCTGTGGAGGGTGCTCTTTGCTCAACAGGCTGAAAAAAATAACCATTGCTGCCCCTCCTGCAGGTGGTGAGAATTTACTCACTTGAATACTGTCATTAGCCGTTTTACGTGCAATAGGCAGTGGATCGCACTAAAATGGGGCACTGTCAAATGCACACAGTGTCTGCATTGTGGAGAGATCCCATCTGTTGTCCCCCCCCCCCCCCCCAATAAACAAACAAACAAACAAACAAACAAAACTCCCAGAAACACCTGCACTGGTAATATTGCATGTTGCCAGCACAGAGACGAGGGTCTTGTTCCCGAGAACTGCTAGCCATGCCTTTAAACTTGAGATTCAGCATAGATCGAGAGTAAAGAAACTGCTGTTGTGTTAATGAAAGCTAAAGACAGCCCTGTGACTGTTACCACTTGGTGGTTACTAAACAATCTACCTCAGACTCTCTTCTGTTTTTATCTGCAGACATTATGAAAGCGCACCTGAGGCTTCCCAGGTCCCTGACTTCAGTTCTCTTTCATCCCGTGAGGAGGACGGAGATTCTTCAGGTGGCCTTGCCTTGGCACACGCTGTGCTTTGGAAGCACTAAAAAGAAATGCTTTTAAAAGTGTGCATTTATTTTAATGTTCATACAAAAGAGATTGGTTTTGAACAGTGTTGTTACCGGATCACTAATTTGATATTTTAACTGTATACGTTTTTTTGAACATAGGGGTGTGTGTGTGTGTGTATATTTATATATATATATATATATATATATATATATAAATAAACCGTTTTATTAATTCTTGTTAAGTGCTGATCTGAGGAGTCTGTAATGGGCAGCACTGAATTCCTCGAATTGTCTGTCACCAACAGACCGCTAATATTTTTTGTGAAACCAGTCTGCATATCCTGAAACCCCACTTCTGGTAATAGCTGCAGAATGTGTTTGTTACTTACCTCCCGGTAGCACGTACCCTGGAGCACCTGCCTCATCAGTCAGCTCAGCCTGTACAGGGTGTACATTTTTGCTCCAAGGCTAAAGTGTTAAAGACACCAAGTTCCAGCTTACCAAATCCTTGGTTACCCGAGTTAATATCCTCCCTTCCGTTCCTCTTACTCTTTTGTTCAAAGGTAATGTTGTGAATCACAGAAAATGCAACGAAGACTGGAGCACCTGCACGTAATTAATATTTTCCTTTTAAACGGTAATATGCCAGTAGTAAGTGGCTCTTCAGATAATTTTATTTTCGGTTGTTCTCATTTAAAAACAGTCTCCTGCTCCTTTAACAGCTTTCTTTTAAAAGACAAGTTGAAGTTGTGCTGGCGTTAAGAAGCTCTTCACAAGGTACTGGGGCTGTCCTGAGGATTCCACTTGACCAGCCAGCAGAAGAGGCAGGGAAACATACTTACGTTGATGGCCTGAACTTCTCTTCCTATTACTCTTTTTAGTACTAGCCAGCGTGTGTGAGACATCTTTTCCTTCTCCTGTGAAGCAGTGGGCTGGTCTTTCTGGAAGAGGTTGTTTGACCATTGGAATTACACCAGTGAGATTCAAGAAGGAAATTAAATCCAAAAGCAGCAGCGTATCTTTATTACTACGTTAAGTGAGAAAGTGACACGTGGAACGAACTCGTTATAAACAATTCTGAACTCTTTTTCTTAGCGGGAACGTACTTATCTGTACCGCTGAACGTACTTGGGGGGGGAAGAAAAAAAAAAAAAAAAAAAAAACAAACAAACCACAGTAGTACCTTGGAATACATAGGGCGATTCATCCCTTCAGGATCATTACACGGCAGCTGTATGTCACCACAATACGCCTCTTTTGCTTAATGGTGGACTTCTAAGAGGGAATTTACTTGGGTCAGGTATACTGTGTGTATGTGGTTTTATGCGTGTAGAACTGCCTGTACTACACTATCTCTTAAATAGGCGGTGGTAAGAGGAGACAGCTTTCTTCTAGTAGATTCTTATTTAAGTTTCTTTAGTGATTCCGGGGGCACTCACTTGACCGTGATGTGCCTGAGCAGGGCCTGTGACCTGGTTAGCATCTAAACGTCCTCCTCTGTGGTACAGCTGTCTGCTAAATTAGTTACAGAAAGATGGTGACTTTAACTCAGACAGTTCTCTCTTACCTCGCTATTGTTTTATCTGGATAATTTGAATTTGGATTAGAGCGGCGGAGGGAAAAGATAGATGTCCTGGTTTTAGTTAGAACAGAATTAATTTTCTTCCTAGTAGCTGGTGGAATGCTGTGTTTTGGCTTAGGATGAGAAGAGTGCTGATAACACCCCGATGTTTTAATTGTTGCAGAGCAGTGCTTATACCAAGCCAAGGACATCTCAGCCTTTTGCTCTGTCCTGCCAACAGGCAGGCTGGGGGTGCAGTAAGAGCTGGGAGGGGACAGACCCAGGACAGGTGACCCAAACTAGCCAAAGGGGTATTCCATACCATCTGACGTCATGCTAAACAATATATAGGGGTGGCTAGCCGGGGGGAGGGGGCCGGACTGCTCGGGGTTAGGCTGGGCATCGGTCAGCGGGTGGTGAGCAATTGCATTGTGCATCACTTGTTTGTACATATTATTATTACTTTCCTATTATCATAATTGTAACATTATTGTTATTATTATTTTGTTATTATTATTTTCCTGTCTTATTAAACTGTCTTTATCTCAACTCACGGGCTTCACTTTCCATTTCTCTCCCCCGTCCCAGAGAGGGAGGGGGGAGGGTGAGCGAACGGCTGCGTGGTATTTAATAATTTAATAATGCCAAAACACAGCATTCCACCAGCTACTAGGAAGAAAATTAATTCTGTTCTAACTAAAACCAGGACAATGCCTTACGCTGAAACGGACGCGAGTCTGTGAGAAGAAAGCCAGGCGTCCTTGGAGACTGTGCCAATGAAAAGGCGAAGAAAAATGGGTGGAATAAATCTCAGTGCACGTAGTCCTGCATCCCGAAGGGAGCACAGAAGGAAGGTTGCTTGCTTAGAAGAGCAGTGGATGCTTCGTGCCCGCCTTAAAGAGAATATTAACAGAGAGAATTCTTTGTAAGACAAGCTGCCCCGCGGGGTGTGGGTAGCAAACACGTTGGAAAAAATACAGCCACAAGCTCCGAATGGCACAGTAGGCGAGCTGTGATCCGCCCGACAAGGCCTCCCGCGGGCGCCCTCTGCCGCCACCTGCTGGTGGGAAAGGGGTACTGCAGGCGGCCGAGGGGCGCGCATGCGTGGTGACGCCTGCGGGCGCCCTCTGCCGCCACCTGCTGCTGTTATTCGGGTACTGCAGGCGGCCGAGGGGCGTGCATAGCGCGGTGACTCCCGCGGGTGCCCTCTGCCGCCACCTACTGGTGTCATTCGGGTACTGCAGGCGGCCGAGGGGCGCGCATGGCGCGGTGACTCCCGCGGGCGCCCTCTGCCGCCACCTGCTGGTGGGAAGCGAGTACTGCAGGCGGCCGAGGGGCGCGCATGCGCGGTGGGGTCCGGTGGCGCCCTCTGCCACCACCTGCTGGTGGTAAAGGGGTACTGCAGGCAGGCGGGGGGCGCGCATGCGCGGTGACGCCCGCGTGCGCCCTCTACCGCCACCTGCTGGTGATATTCGAGTACTGCAGGCTGCCGGGCGCCACAAATGCGCCATGACGCCCGCGGGCACCCTCTGCCGCCATCTGCTGGTGGAAAACGAGTACTGCAGGCGGCCGGGGGGCGCGCATAGCGCGGTGACGCCCGCGGGCGCCCTCTGCCGCCACCTGCTGGTGGGAAGCGAGTACTGCAGGCGGCCGGGGGCCGCGCATGCGCGGTGGCGCCCGCGGGCGCCCTCTGCCGCCACCTGCTGATGGGATAGGGGTACTGCAGGCGGCCGGGGGGCGCGCATGCGCGGTGACGCCCGTGGGCGCCCTCTGCCGCCACCTGCTGGTGGGAAAGGGGTACTGCAGGCGGCTGAGGGGCGCGCATGCGCGGAGGAGCCGGCGGGCGCCCTCTGCCGCCACCTGCTGGTGGGAAGCGAGTACTGCAGGCGGCCGAGGGGCGCGCATGCGCGGTGGGGGTCCGGTGGCGCCCTCTGCCGCCACCTGCTGGTGGAAAACGAGTACTGCAGGCGGCCGGGGGGCGCGCATGCGCGGTGGGGTCCGGTGGCGCCCTCTGCCGCCACCTGCTGGTGGTAAAGGGGTACTGCAGGCAGCCGGGGGGCGCGCATGCGCGGTGACGCCCGCGTGCGCCCTCTACCGCCACCTGCTGGTGATATTCGAGTACTGCAGGCTGCCGGGCGCCACAAATGCGCCATGACGCCCGCGGGCACCCTCTGCCGCCATCTGCTGGTGGAAAACGAGTACTGCAGGCGGCCGGGGGGCGCGCATAGCGCGGTGACGCCCGCGGGCGCCCTCTGCCGCCACCTGCTGGTGGGAAGCGAGTACTGCAGGCGGCCGTGGGGCCGTGCATGCGCGTTGCTTATTACGTCGTTGTTTTTTTTGATGTGTAATTTCCTACGCTCCTAGATTTTTCTTCATATGTAAATCACACAGAATCACAGATCTTCTAGGTCGGAAGAGACCTCAAGATCATTGAGTCCAACCTCTGACCTAACACTAAAGTTTGAGCTAATTCCCGTGGAAAATATTTCATTTACTTTCTTGGCTGTATTGTCCTTTCTATGTTCAAAGCTGAGGCATAAATACGGTAAATTTTGCTTCTAGAAACGCCCCAGTTCTTTTGTCTGCACTCTGCATGCTGTAAACTAGGGATAGGCACAAAAACAAACAAATAAATAAATAAATAAAAGAACACAGCTGCTGCTGCTCCTGCTCTCTTTCTTGTGGTTTGCCCCCTCCTCTTTCCCAGGTGATTGGGTTTGGGTGCTGGGCGGGGCCAAATGGTATAGGAGCCCCAGGCACGGCATCAGAGAGCTCCTTCTGCCCGGGCTGCTCTTTGGGGTCAGTGCTTTGTTGATGCTTCTGTTAGCTACATGCAGGGTTCTTTTGGTGGGTCAGGGTCTGGTACGATCTTTTAGAGGAAACCGATCTAGTAGTATGTGCGTTTATTGCTTGAAGCTCTTTGGAGGTGATTAATTGTTATAGCACATTTATGGATAGGATGTCAATGTTATTTTGTGCGTTTGCTTTGTTGTTCTAGGTCCCTCGTGATTTTTGCAGGGTTACAGGGCAGATGCCACCAGATCTACCCCTTTTGTTGTTTTTGTTTTGTTTGATTTTTTTTTTCTTGATTTTTCTTTTTCTTTTTTGGAAGGGGGTTTGGGATTTGAGCGTCCTATTTTTTTGGGTTTGGGATTTGAGCATCTCAATTTTGCGGGTTTGGGATTTGAGCATCTTAATTTATTGGGTTAGGGGTTTTAGGCATAGGACTTCAGGGGTTTAGTGTGGTAAATAGTTTGGGTTAGGTCCGTAGGGGTTTCGAGGATGTTTAGGGATAGGGCTTGAGGCTTTTTTGTGTAAGGGCGGGAAGGGCTAGGGTTACAGTGAGTGCGGTTAAACGTAGTTCTCGAAAACTCGGCCTCTGATTGGCCGTGCTGGCTGTCCAGGGAATTCTGGTAGGTGTAGTTTTCCGGCACCAGGCTTCCGGTAGGCCGTGTTGACTGCCCAGAGCATGCCGGGAGATGTAGTTCTGGGACTCCGAACTTCCGGGAGGCCATGTTGGGTGCCCGGAGCATGCCGGGAAATGTAGTTCTGGGACTCTGGACCTCCGGGAGGCCATGTTGAGCGCTCAGAGCATGCCTGGAAATGCAGTTCTCGGGAACCAGGGTTGGGGTTAGGGAGTAGGGCTGGGGCTAGGGTTAGAGTTTAGGGTGCGGGTTGGGGTTAGGGTTAGGGCTAGTGAATGCTGGTTCTCTGTGTTTGCAGATGACGGTGAGCGTGTTTAAACTAATTCCAGTTGAAGAAGTTTCAGTTACTTGCTTGGTGCCGCTATCAGTTCAACATTAAAAGCTGCAGCAAAAGCAAAAGGGGATTTTTGCTTCCAGAAACACCACAGGTCTCATCTGCTCTCTGAATGTTTTTGAGATAAAACAGATTTTAAAAAACAAAGGAAAAAAAAAAAAACAAAACAAAACACAGCTGCTTCTTTTGCTCTCTTCCTACTTTCATGTGCTTTGCCCCTCCCCTTTCCCAGGTGATTGGGTTTGGGTGCTGGGTGGGGCTAAATGCTATATGAGCCCCAGGCATGCCATCAGAGAGCTCCTTCTGCCTGGGCTGCTCTTTGGGGGCAGTGCTTTGTTTTTCCTTCTGTCCGTTGCAGGGTTGTTTAGGCAGGCTGGAGTCTATGGATTTCTGGATTTTAAGTGCTTGGAATTCACTTAGTAGAGGGATGTTTAGTAGGGGCTGCTGGCTCAGTTTGGGGCGTGGTTGTCACTGCAGTTATTTTCCTACAGCCAATAGAGTCAAATTCCAGTTTGTCTTTTAGAGGTGCTATAAGTGGGTAAAGAGAACAGATGGAAGCGTGTGCCATGTGGGGTAGGCAAGCGGCTGAGGTACAGGAGGGAATGAGAGTATGTGATTTTTTTTCTGGGGATGAAATGGACTCAATTTTGTTGGTGTATAATGTGTTCTGCTCCTAGATTTTTCTTTCAATGTGAAGAAAAGTTTGAGCTAATTCCAGGTAAGAAAGTTCCAGTTACTTGCTGGGTCGTATTGTCCTTTTAATATTCAAAGCTGCAGCAAAAGCGTGGGGATTGTTGCTTCTAGATACACCCCAGTTTTCTTGTCTGCACTCTGCATGCCGTTGAGCTAAAGCAGACTAAAAAATAAATAAATACAGGAAACACACACACAAAAAACAACAATAACAAAAACAACAACAAAAAAAACCACACCATTGGCTGACTTCTTGTGAACGCAACGATCATTTAATCCCTTTGTTTTCCCAGGTGGTGTGGATGATACTGGTTGCAGTGTTGGAGCTTGGATTTGGAGAGGAACAGGTGAGCATAGTTGTATGTTGCATCAGCAGTAGTCAGCGTTGTGGAGAAGGTGGGCATCATGACCGGCGTGCTAGTGAATGCTGGTACTCTGTTTTTGCAGCTGATGATGAGCCTGGCAATTGACTAAGATGACGATCAGTGCCTGTGTATTTCTTGAGGCGGAGGGAATTTACCATGCAGCAACCTGAGAGCTAAGTTGGGGGGCACCTGGTATTTGCATATCTGGGGTGGCTAATGGGAGCTGGGAGCCAGAGGAGCATGGTGCCTGCTGGCTGACTAGACTTGGTGCCACGGTGAGGGTGGTTCAGGCTGGGTCACGTTCAGGCTGCTTGTGGCTGGGTCACCAGGCTAATAGAAGCAGCGGGATTATTTTGTAGCGTGAGTGCGTGCGCCAGGCAGGACAGTTTCCTTCTGTTCGTCTGTCCTGTAGTGTTGCTTCTGCAATGTCTGTTCTGTGCTTCTCGGGTCTTGATATCCTCCTAGCTTTTTACACTGGACTGACCAGACAGGGGACTTGGTAGTGGTGCTGAAGGGCCTCAGTGCTTGTTTTGTCATCGTGGCTCTGATCCGAGCACTTCTTGTGTTGCAGTCGCTGCTTGAAATGCAGTTCTGTTTCAGGTCTCGTGCATCATATTCGGTTTGAGATCGCGTCTGTTTCCATCCTCACTCTTGCAGAAGTCATCTGGGCCGCATCAGGAGCTCCTGCTTGGGAATTGATTTCCTAAGCGTCGTCTTATGGGGTTTTCAGTCCCCATCCTTCTGGTCTGTTGTCTTGAAGGCAGGCTTTTTAGGCCTCCATCATCCCAGTTCTGGCAGTTGCTTCCAGTCGCGTGTCGTGACATTTGAGTCTCTCCTTGGGTCTGGTGCAGAGCACCTGTTGTGACTTGCTGTTGCCATAGGGCTTCCCTCCGGGGGGTCACTTTTTCTTGTGCCTTGTGTTGTGTGCTTTGTTTGTAGTGTTTGTGGCGTGGCTGTGTGTGTATGTGTTTGGTCTGGAGCTGTCCTGCCTGGCAGTTAGTGATGACAGCTAACGTGGCAGTGCATGGGTGTGCTAATACATTGTCTGGAGTGTTTTGGCGAAGACATCCGTTCTGCATCTGGGCACGTACTGAAAGGCAGCTGGCACAGTCATCTCAGTGTTGTTTGTCAGATGTTGGGGGGGGGAGAGTATATCTGCTTGTGAGCAGCTGTTTGCATAGTGCTTGAATGGTGTGGTTGAGGAGGTCTGTCAAATCTTGAAAGCTTACAGATAAGGGGTTTTGAAAGTTTTATTTTTATTTCTCTCCTGTCCCCAGTACAGTGTAAACCTTTGGAGGAACCTGTCGCAGGAAAGAGCTCCTTCCGGAACTGTTCAGCGCTCCGTAGGCAGCTCGGTGACTGGCTTGGTCTACTTCTGAGGTGCTCAGGTATGGGGGCTTCTGTTTTGAAATGATAATATTGTAAACGGGGTCCCTTTGTGTTGTTGAGGGATGGGTGCTAATGCTGGCAGCTGAACGATTATCTTGTGACCGTTTTCATTTGCTAAAGCTGAAACACAGTGTACAACACAGGACTTGACCGCAGCTTCTTCTAGCAAGGTGAGCGATGAGCAGATGTAGAAGGTACTTTAGGGGTGCAGTTGTCACTGCAGTTACTTAACTGCACAAAGTACTGAAGCTGTCCTGCCTGGCAGTTAGTGATGACAGCTAACGTGGCAGTGCATGGGTGTACTAATACATTGTCCGGACTGTATTGGCAAAGACATCCGGTCTGCCTCTGGGCGCGTACTGATGGGCAGCTGGCACAGTCATCTCTGGAGGTTGGTAGATTTGGATTTGGCAGAGTTGAGCTGCTTGCGAGCAGCTGCTCCCATAATGCTTGAACGGTGCACTGTTGAATCATGAAAGCTTACAGATAAGGGGTTTTGAAACTTTTATTTTTATATCTTTCCTGTCCCCAGTAGAGTGTGTACCTTAGTAGGAACTGCTCACAGGAAAGAGCTCCTTCTGGAACTGTCCAGCACTCGGTAGGCAGCTCGGTGACTGGCTTGATCTACTTCTGAGGTGCTGAGGCAAGGGGGCTGCTGTTTAGAAATTATAATATTGTAAATGGGGTTCCTTGTGTTGTTGAGGGATGGGTACTAATGCTGGCAGCTGAATGATTATCTTGTGACCGTTTTCATTTGCTAAAGCTGAAACACAGTGTACAACACAGGACTTGACCACAGCTTCTTTTAGCAAGGTGAGCGATGAGCAGATGTAGAAGGTACTTTAGGGGTGCAGTTGTCACTGCAGTTACTTAACTGCACAAAGTACAGTAAAAATCCTGTTTATATTTCAGAGGTGTGTTGTAGCTGGCCTAAGAGAGCAGATGGAAGCACCTTCCTCGAGGGCAGGTGAGGGGGCAGAGGTTAGGGAGCAGATGAGAGTAACTGTCCTAGCTGTGCTGTGTCTTTGGATGCTGCTTCAGCCTATGCTTTTCTTTTTGTTTCACAGGTGTGTCGCACAGGCTGAGTGGGGCCAAGCTGCACTCTGAAGAGCAGCACGAGAAGGGCGGGCTGTTTGTGAGCTGGATTGGAGCAGAACTGCCAAGTAGCACGAGGTGACTGCGAAGGGTATCCATCTTGCTTTGCAGGTGCCATGGCAGGCTCTCCACAGAAGCGGTTGAGGATTTGAGAAGAGGTTGCAGATCATCGAGGAGCGACACGTGCAGGGACGGCTTGAAAAGGGTATGGCTGCTTTCTCTTCTGTTTATCAGGTATCCCAGGCAATGTGGGCTGTGATGTTAGTCTTTAGAATCTGAACAAAGCAGGTGCTGATGGCTGTCTTCTTTGGTAGGCAAAGAGTTGCCCGCAGCCCTGTCCTGTGTAGCCTGAGCACGCCTCGCTGAGGATGAAGCTTGCTTTCCAGCAGTTTTCAAAACTGTGTTGAGGCTGAAATGCTGCGTCTGTGTTTGGGTTGGGGTTGCACCTTGGTGAGTGTAGGGATGGGTTTTAAGTGGGTGCAGCAGAGGGCCCGGCCCCAGTGTCCTGTAGTGTGTTTTAACACATCAGCATAACCTTTTGGTTCTCAGCCTACTGAAGTAAGTGATTTCTCCTGCGAGTGGAATGGAATTGAATTCTTCTTTTGGCATGTAATCTGTTCTGCTCCTAGATTTTTCTTTGTAAATGAAAGATTGAGGTAATTCCAGGTGGAAAAAAAAAAAAGAGTTACTTGCTTGTTTGTATTTTCCTTTCAATATTCAAAGCTGCAGCAAAAGCATGGGGATTTTTGTTTCTAGAAACACCCCAGTTCTCTTGTCTGCGCTCTGCATGCTGTTGAGCTAAGCCATATAAAGAAGTTAATAAAACCACAGCTGCTGCTCCTCCTCTTTCTGCTTTTTTGTGCTTTCCCCCTGCACTTTCCCAGGTGATTGGCTTCAGGTTCCAGTTGGGACCTAATGGTAACTGAGTTGCAGGTATGCCATGAGAGAGCTCCTTCTGCCTGGGCTGCACTTTAGGGTAAGTGCTTTGGTTTTCCTTCAGTTGTTTGGAGGGTTCTTTAGGTGGGTCAGTCTATGGACTGATGCGTTTTCAAGTAGAAACCAGTACTCCTATCTTTTTGAGGTGGCAACTGGTAGGATCTGTCATTGTAAAGCAATCTAGTAGTAGGTGCCTGTATTGCATGCAGCTCTTCCTCAGGTGAGTAGTAGTTATATCAGTGTTACGGATAGTATGGTGATGTTACTTTGTGTGTTTGCTTTGTGGTTCTGGGTCCCTTATGATTTTTGCAGAATTACGGGGCTTTTTGAGACTTTGCCTTTATGTCAAATCTTATGAAAGTCACAACCTTGGTGGCAAAGTGATGGAGCATGGTTTAGGAAAAATGTATCATTGAAGCTCCCTGTGTGAGCGTGTATCTGAAAATGGCAGCATTGGGCATGTAAGGGGTATTCTGTTTCAGGTTTAGGGACAGTTTATTGTATTTCTGGAGCTTTTGCCTGTGGTTTTGCTGTCTGTTGAGTCTTTAGACCTTGCAGCCTTCTAGTCTTGATGTCCTTGAATTGACATATTAGAAGTATGTTTATGAGGTGTTGCTAGGTAGTTGTATTTGGGAAACAGTTGAGCATGGTTCCTTGACCGCGTAAGTGCAGTACTGCCAAGAGACTGAGCAGGGTCACCTTCTTCATCACTGAAGAATAAGTCTGTTCGGGCCCATTTCGGCGCGGCGCCGCCCGGGCCCATTTCGGCGCGGCGCCGCCCGGGCCCATTTCGGCGCGGCGCCGCCCGGGCCCATTTCGGCGCGGCGCCGCCCGGGCCCATTTCGGCGCGGCGCCGCCCGGGCCCATTTCGGCGCGGCGCCGCCCGGGCCCATTTCGGCGCGGCGCCGCCCGGGCCCATTTCGGCGCGGCGCCGCCCGGGCCCATTTCGGCGCGGCGCCGCCCGGGCCCATTTCGGCGCGGCGCCGCCCGGGCCCATTTCGGCGCGGCGCCGCCCGGGCCCATTTCGGCGCGGCGCCGCCCGGGCCCATTTCGGCGCGGCGCCGCCCGGGCCCATTTCGGCGCGGCGCCGCCCGGGCCCATTTCGGCGCGGCGCCGCCCGGGCCCATTTCGGCGCGGCGCCGCCCGGGCCCATTTCGGCGCGGCGCCGCCCGGGCCCATTTCGGCGCGGCGCCGCCCGGGCCCATTTCGGCGCGGCGCCGCCCGGGCCCATTTCGGCGCGGCGCCGCCCGGGCCCATTTCGGCGCGGCGCCGCCCGGGCCCATTTCGGCGCGGCGCCGCCCGGGCCCATTTCGGCGCGGCGCCGCCCGGGCCCATTTCGGCGCGGCGCCGCCCGGGCCCATTTCGGCGCGGCGCCGCCCGGGCCCATTTCGGCGCGGCGCCGCCCGGGCCCATTTCGGCGCGGCGCCGCCCGGGCCCATTTCGGCGCGGCGCCGCCCGGGCCCATTTCGGCGCGGCGCCGCCCGGGCCCATTTCGGCGCGGCGCCGCCCGGGCCCATTACTCAGGTGGAGCTACTGAGCAGGTGAGGTAAAGGAACCGGGAACATAGAAGTATTACACAATGGTATGTTGCATTAGTTGTAGTGTGCGTTGCGCAGGACATGGGTATTAGGTCTTGCATGGTAGTGAATGCTGCTTCTCTGTGTTTACAGGTGCGGATGAGCCTGTTTAAACTAATTCCAGTTCAAAAAGTTTCAGTTATTAGCTTGGTGATATTGTCAATTCAATATTAAAACCTGCAGAATAAGCCAAAGGCGATTTTTGCTTCTAGAATCACTGCAAATATTTGGTCTGCTCTCTGCATGCTTTTGAGATAAAGTTTATTTTAAAAAAGAAACAAAAAGAAAAACAGCTACTTCTCTTGCTCTATTTCTACTTTCTTGTGCTTTGCCCCTCCCCTTTCCCAGGTGATTTGGTTTGGGTGCTAGGCGGGGCCAAAAGGTATATGAGCCCCAGGCATGGCATCAGAGTGCTCCTTCTGCCTGGGCTGCTCTTTGGGGGCAGTGCTTTGTGTTTCATTCAGTCAGTTGCCGGGTTCTCTAGGCAGGCTGGAGTCTATGTATTTCTGGATTTCTAAGTGGTTCGAATTCTAGATCTCTAAGTGCTTGAATTAGAGGGATATTTAGTAGAGGCTGCTGGCTCACTTTTTTTTAGGATGGCCGCGTATTCTCCTGTTTTTGAGATATATTTTAATCTCTACATGTTTAAAACCACTTATTGTAGTCCCCTGGAGAGTTACACCAGCTTGATTACATGCTACATGTGGCTTGGCAGCGTAGATGCAGCATTACCAAGAGACTGAGCAGGGTTGTATCAGAGTCACCTTTTTCATCTGCAAAGGGTAAGTCTGTGATTACTCCTGCCGGGGTTGCTGTGTGTGCATGTCTTTTTGGCGTTTGTGGAGTTGTGTTTTTTTTTTTTGTTTGTGTGTGTGTATGTTCTAAGTTTCTGGTTTTCTGAGGGGTAAACAGCTAGTGTGCTGAACGTGGTAGGCAGGTGGAGGTTGGGAGCTGCTCAGGACTGGTAGGTTTGGTTTCTAGGAGTATGCGGCATCCATCCTGTGCGATGCGACTGATTGTTGGGCGGGAACGTTCCAGCTTGTGTGTCCTAAGCAATGTAGCTTGTGTAGCGTATGTTGTGTGGCCCGGGCAGAATTTGCTGTGGCGCTGTGAGCGAAGAATCTGAGTTAGAGCTGTTGAGCAACTGAAGTAAAGGAACTGGGAAGAGAGAGGTATTGCAGCAGGTACGCTGTGGTTGTGAGGTGCCTCAGAGTGTGCTTTTCTCTCGTCTCTACAGGTGCTTTGTGCAGTCATGGACAGGGAAGGGAAATCCTCATGTCACGAAGCACTGAGGGAAGGTGAGTGTTGTCAGCCTGGTCATCCCTTATCCGAAGCGAAGGGAAGACGCTCAGGTGTTTCCCTGTGAGGGTCCGAGGTGAGGCTGTGTGGGATAGAGGAGCAGTGTGGCAGGTGTGTGCTTGCAAGCACAGTGGTCATTTTGTCCTTTTGTTTTCCCAGGTGGCGTGGGTGATGCTGGCCGCTCCTTTCAAGCTTGGACCTAATTTGCAGGTACAGAGGCAAGTGGCCTGCTGTTTTGAAAGGTTAAAACTAAAGATGGGGTCCCTTTTGTTGTTAAGGGATGCGTGCTACTGCTGTCAGCTGAATGTTTATCTTCTGCCTGTGTTTTGCCTTTTGTTCAGGCTGAAATGCAGTGCACAGTGCAGGACGTCTTGACCCGAGCTGCCTCTGCAGTGACTCTGGTGCGTGGTGAGCAGAGGTAACTGTTGTTTTTGGGGCACGGTTGTCACTGCAGTTATTTTCCTACAGCCAATAGAGTCAAATTCCAGTTTGTCTTTTAGAGGTGCTATAAGTGGGTAAAGAGAACAGATGGAAGCGTGTGCCACCTGGGGTAGGCAAGCGGCTGAGGTACAGGAGGGAATGAGAGTATGTGATTTTTTTTCTGGGGATGAAATGGACTCAATTTTGTTGGTGTATAATCTGTTCTGCTCCTAGATTTTTCTTTCAATGTGAAGAAAAGTTTGAGCTAATTCCAGTCAAGAAAGTTCCAGTTACTTGCTGGGTCGTATTGTCCTTTTAATATTCAAAGCTGCAGCAAAAGCATGGGGATTGTTACTTCTAGAAACACCCCAGTTTTCTTGTTTGCACTCTGCATGCTGTTGAGCTAAAGCAGACCAAAAAAAAAAAAAAATAAAGGAAACACACACACACACAAAAAACAACAATAACAAAAAAAAATCACCATTGGGTGATGTGTTGTGAACGCAACGATCATTTAATCCCTTTGTTTTCCCAGGTGGTGTGGATGATACTGGTTGCAGTGTTGGAGCTTGGATTTGGAGAGGAACAGGTGAGCATAGTTGTATGTTGCATCAGCAGTAGTCAGCATTGTGGAGAAGGGGGGCATCATGACCGGCATGCTAGTGAATGCTGGTACTCTGTTTTTGCAGCTGATGATGAGCCTGGCAATTGACTAAGATGACAATCAGTGCCTGTGCATTTCTTGAGGCGGAGGGAATTTACCATGCAGCAACCTGAGAGCTAAGTTGGGGGGCACCTGGTATTTGCATATCTGGGGTGGCTAATGGGAGCTGGGAGCCAGAGGAGCATGGTGCCTGCTGGCTGACTAGACTTGGTGCCATGGTGAGGGTGGTTCAGGCTGGGTCACGTTCAGGCTGCTTGTGGCTGGGTCACCAGGCTAATAGAAGCAGCGGGATTATTTTGTAGCGTGAATGTGTGCGCCAGGCAGGACAGTTTCCTTCTGTTTGTCTGTCTTGTGTTGCTTCTGCGATGTCTGTTCTGTGCTTCTCGGGTCTTGATATCCTCCTAGCTTTTGACACTGGACTGACTAGACAGGCGACTTGGTAGTGGTGCTGAAGGGCCTCAATGCGTGTTTTGTCATCATGACTCTGATCTGAGCACTTCTTGTGTTGCAGTCACTGCTTAAAGAGCAGGTCTGTTTCAGGTCTTGTGCATCATATTCGGTTTGAGATCGCGTCTGTTTCCATCCTCACTCTTGCAGAAGTCATCTGGGCCGCATCAGGAGCTCTTGTTGGGAATTGAATTCCTAAGCGTCGTCTTATGGGGTTTTCAGTCCCCATCCTTCTGGTCTGTTGTCTTGAAGGCAGGCTTTTTAGGCCTCCATCATCCCAGTTCTGGCAGTTGCTTCCAGTCGCGTGTCGTGACATTTGAGTCTCTCCTTGGGTCTGGTGCAGAGCACCTGTTGTGACTTGCTGTTGCCATAGGGCTTCCCTCCGGGGGGTCACTTTTTCTTGTGCCTTGTGTTGTGTGCTTTGTTTGTAGTGTTTGTGGCGTGGCTGTGTGTGTATGTGTTTGGTCTGGAGCTGTCCTGCCTGGCAGTTAGTGATGACAGCTAACGTGGCAGTGCATGGGTGTGCTAATACATTGTCTGGAGTGTTTTGGCGAAGACATCCGTTCTGCATCTGGGCACGTACTGAAAGGCAGCTGGCACAGTCATCTCAGTGTTGTTTGTCAGATGTTGGGGGGGGGAGAGTATATCTGCTTGTGAGCAGCTGTTTGCATAGTGCTTGAATGGTGTGGTTGAGGAGGTCTGTCAAATCTTGAAAGCTTACAGATAAGGGGTTTTGAAAGTTTTATTTTTATTTCTCTCCTGTCCCCAGTACAGTGTAAACCTTTGGAGGAACCTGTCGCAGGAAAGAGCTCCTTCCGGAACTGTTCAGCGCTCCGTAGGCAGCTCGGTGACTGGCTTGGTCTACTTCTGAGGTGCTCAGGTATGGGGGCTTCTGTTTTGAAATGATAATATTGTAAACGGGGTCCCTTTGTGTTGTTGAGGGATGGGTGCTAATGCTGGCAGCTGAACGATTATCTTGTGACCGTTTTCATTTGCTAAAGCTGAAACACAGTGTACAACACAGGACTTGACCGCAGCTTCTTCTAGCAAGGTGAGCGATGAGCAGATGTAGAAGGTACTTTAGGGGTGCAGTTGTCACTGCAGTTACTTAACTGCACAAAGTACTGAAGCTGTCCTGCCTGGCAGTTAGTGATGACAGCTAACGTGGCAGTGCATGGGTGTACTAATACATTGTCCGGACTGTATTGGCAAAGACATCCGGTCTGCCTCTGGGCGTGTACTGATGGGCAGCTGGCACAGTCATCTCTGGAGGTTGGTAGATTTGGATTTGGCAGAGTTGAGCTGCTTGCGAGCAGCTGCTCCCATAATGCTTGAACGGTGCACTGTTGAATCATGAAAGCTTACAGATAAGGGGTTTTGAAACTTTTATTTTTATATCTTTCCTGTCCCCAGTAGAGTGTGTACCTTAGTAGGAACTGCTCACAGGAAAGAGCTCCTTCTGGAACTGTCCAGCACTCGGTAGGCAGCTCGGTGACTGGCTTGATCTACTTCTGAGGTGCTGAGACAAGGGGGCTGCTGTTTAGAAATTATAATATTGTAAATGGGGTTCCTTGTGTTGTTGAGGGATGGGTACTAATGCTGGCAGCTGAATGATTATCTTGTGACCGTTTTCATTTGCTAAAGCTGAAACACAGTGTACAACACAGGACTTGACCAGAGCTGCTTTTGGCAAGGTGAGCGATGAACAGATGTAGCAGGCACTTTAGGGGTGCAGTTGTCACTGCAGTTACTTAACTGCACAAAGTACAGTAAAAATCCTGTTTATATTTCAGGGGTGTTGTAGCTGGCCTAAGAGAGCAGATGGAAGCACCTGCCTCGAGGGCAGGTAAGGGAGCAGATGAGAGTAACTGTCCTAGCTGTGCTGTGTCTTTGGATGCTGCTTCAGCCTATGCTTTTCTTTTTCTTTTGCAGGTGTCTTGCACAGGCTGAGTGGGGCCAAGCTGCACTCTGAAGAGCAGCACGAGAAGGGCGGGCTGTTTGTGAGCTGGATTGGAGCAGAACTGCCAAGTGGCACGAGGTGACTGCGAAGGGTCTTACTTTGCAGGTGCCATGGCAGGCTCTCCACAGAAGCGGTTGAGGATTTGAGAAGAGGTTGCAGATCATCGAGGAGCGACACGTGCAGGGATGGCTTGAAAAGGGTATGGCTGCTTTCTCTTCTGTTTATCAGGTGTCCCAGGCAATGTGGGCTGTGATGTTAGTCTTTAGAATCTGAACAAAGCAGGTGCTGATGGCGGTTGTCTTTGGTAGGCAAAGAGGTGCCCAAATCCCTGTCCTGTGCAGCCTGAGCACGCCTCGCTGAGGATGAAGCCTGCTTTCCAGCAGTTCCGAAAACTGTGTTGAAGCTGAAATGCTGCGTCTGTGTTTGGGTTGGGGTTGCACCTTGGTGAGTGTAGGGATGGGTTTTAAGTGGGTGCAGCGGAGGGCCTGGCCCCAGTGTCCTGTAATGTGTTTTGACCTATCAGCATAGCCTTTTGGTTCTCAGCCTGCTGAAGTAAGTGATTTTTGCTGCGAGTGGAACGGAATTGATTTTGTTGGTGTATAATCTGTTCTGCTCCTAGTTTTTTCTTTCTGCGGAAATAAAAGTTGGAGCTAATTCGAGCTGAAAAAGCTTCAGTAACTTGCTTGGTTGTGTTGTCCTTCCAATATTCAAAGCTGCAGCGAAAGCATGGGGATTGTTGCTTCTAGAAACACCCCGGTTCTCCTGTCTGCCCTCTGCATGCTGTTGAGCTAAGCCTTATAAATAAGTAAATAAACCACAGCTGCCGCTCCTCCTCTTTCTACTTTCATGTGCTTTGCCCCTCCCCTTTCCCAGGTGATTGGGTTTGGGTGCTGGGTGGGACCAAAAGGTATATGAGCCCCAAGTATGCTGTCAGAGAGCTCCTTCTGCCTGGGCTGCTCTTTGGGGTAAGTGCTTTGTTTTTCCTTCAGTCAGTTGCCGGGTTCTCTAGGCAGGCTGGAGTCTATGGATTTCTGGAATTCTAAGTGCTTGGAATTCACTTAATAGAGGGATATTTAGTAGAGGCTGCTGGCTCACTGTTTTTTGGGATGGTTGGGATACGCTCCTGTGTTTGATCTGTTTTTTATTCTCTAGATGAATCAACCCACTTGTGTAACTCTCCAGAGGACTAAAACCAGCTTGATTACGTGCTAGAAGAGGCTTGACCGCGTTGGTGCATTATTACCAAGAGACTGAGCAGGGTCACCTTTTTCATCTGCAAAGGGTATGTCTGTCATTACCCCTGCCGGGGCTGCTATGCATTCATGGCCTTGTGGCATTTGTGGACTTCATTTTTTTTTTTTTTATTTGTCTGGCTCTGGTCTCTGTGTTTGAGTCCTCTGCATGTGCCGCACTGTTTGCGTATCCATTGTGGATGTGACCTTCTCTCTTTGTTTCTTGTAGCTCAGGGCGTAGGCACGGAAGCTTGAACGAAGCATGAGGGTGAGTGGACAGCAGTGGGGGCCCCGAGTTGGTCGGTGGACTGTGTGAGTCTGCTTCAGCTGTCGGGCCGGCTTTGCAAGTGCCTTGCGACAGCAGAGTACGTTTCCTGCCACGTTTCTGACACGTGCCAGACGTCAGCGGTTCCCGTTCCTGAAATGCTGGAGATGCTCAGAGCACAAGAGGAGCTGGGAGCATGATGCATCTCCTTGGGATGTTAGGTGAGCGAAGCGGTGGTACTGGGTTGGAGCACGTGGCTCTGGGGCTTCTTGGCTGTTGCAGCAGGGGAGGAAAGGAGTGGGTATAGACTGTTTTGTGGATTGTCATGTGTGTCTGTTCTTTCTCCCTGGTCTAAGCCCCGTGACCTTGGTTCGGCACACTGAATGGAAGTGCTAAGCCTGGATCGGGAAGGTGAGTGGAGAAAAGTTGGAAAACGGGTATTGTTTTTGGTGTAGAAGTCTCTTGATGTATCTCTGGGTGACTCCTCTCTTTCAGGGACGAAGAAGGTCCTGGGAACATCCTAGCTGGCCTCTGTGGTCCACGTTGATGGTTGATTCTGAGCCCTGAGAATTAAGTCCAGGGGCAAATACTGCATGTTGGGGAGTTGTTTAAAGGGCGTCTATCTGATTTCAGTAGCGGAGCAGGTCAGTTGACTACTGTTTTGTTTCTGAGGAGGTTGTTTCACTGGAAGAAATTTGGCTGGTGTGCTGGTGCCTGATGGCACTTCATTTCTGCAGGTGAAGAGGAGCCTTGTGCCTGAAGCAATGTCCTGGCTAGTCTTTGTGTTCCTTGGTGAGGATGGAACCTGCCTCCCAGCATTCCGAAGCTAAGTTGGGGGGAGGGGCAAGTGCTGTGTTTGAGTTGGGGTTGTGAATGCACCCATAGGGCGAGGGTCTGTGCTTTTAAGTCATTGCTTTGGATGGGGCCTTTCAGGATTGATCAGATCAGGCAGAGAGATTATGTGTGGGGAGTTCTGTCACGTACAGTGTGAACACATTGCAGGCAGGGCAGTCCCAGCTTGTCATCTGTGTTCTGTGTTGTCTGTGCTGTACTGTGCTGTTGCTCTTGGTGCTCAGCAGGCCCTGGCTAAGTCATCCTGAGGGTACTGAACACTTGACATCATTGGAATATTGCTGATGTTCAACTGGGAGCTGAGCACCTCTCGTCTTGCGGTGGGAGCTTAAAGGAATCCCTTCTGTGTGTGTAATACTTGTTTGTATCAAACGTTTCTTGATATGATCAACATATATTTCATGCTCCTCAGGTCTTGATATCCACATTTCCTTCTTCCACTGGACAGATTAGATGGGCAACTTGGTAGCCACACCAAAGTTCCTAAATGCTTGTTTCATCATTGTAGGGCTGATGCAAGCACTTGTCTTGCAGTCACTGCTTGAAGTGCAGATCTGTTTCAGGTCTCGTGCATCATATTCGGTTTGAGATGGCGTCTGTTTCCATCCTCACTCTTGCAGAAGACATCGGGGCCGCATCAGGAGCTCTTGCTTGGGAATTGATTTCCTAAGTGTCGTCTTATGGGGTTTTCAGTCCCCCATCCTTCTGGTCTGTTGTCTTGAAGGCAGGCTTTTTAGGCCTCCATCATCCCAGTTCTGGCAGTTGCTTGCAGTTTCATGTCGTGACATTTGAGTCTCCTCTAGGGTCTGGTGCAGAGCACCTGTTCTGACTTGCTGTTGCCATAGGGCTTCCCTCCGGGGGTCACTTTTTCTTGCGCCTTGTGTTGTGTGCTTTGTTTGTAGTGTTTGTGGCGTTCCTGTGTGTGTATGTGTTTGGTCTGGAGCTGTCCTGCCTGGCAGTTAGTGATGACAGCTAACGTGGTAGTGCATGGGTGTGCTAATACATTGTCTGGAGTGTTTTGGCGAAGACATCCGGTCTGCATCTGGGCACGTACTGAAGGGCAGCAGGCACAGTCATCTCAGTGTTGTTTGTCACATGTTGGGGTGGGGAGAGTATATCTGCTTGTGAGCAGCTGTTTGCATAGTGCTTGAATGGTGTGCTTGAGGAGGTCTGTCGAATCTTGAAAGCTTACAGATATGGGGTTTTTGAAAGTTTTATTTTTATTTCTCTCCTGTCCCCAGTAGAGTGTAAACCTTTGGAGGAACCTGTCGCAGGAAAGAGCTCCTTCTGGAACTGTTCAGCGCTCCGTAGGCAGCTCGGTGACTGGCTTGATCTACTTTTGAGGTGCTGAGGCAAGGGGGCTGCTGTTTAGAAATTATAATATTGTAAATGGGGTTCCTTGTGTTGTTGAGGGATGAGTACTAATGCTGGTAGCTGAATCGTTATCTTGTGACTGTTCTCATTTGTTTAAGGTGAAACAGTGTACAACACAGGACTTGACCAGAGCTGCTTTTGGCAAGGTGAGCGATGAACAGATGTAGCAGGCACTTTAGGGGTGCAGTTGTCACTGCAGTTACTTAACTGCACAAAATACAGTAAAAATCCTGTTTATATTTCAGCGGTGTTGTAGCTGGCCTAAGAGAGCAGATGGAAGCACCTGCCTCGAGGGCAGGTGAGGGAGCAGAGGTTAGGGAGCAGATGAGAGTAACTGTCCTAGCTGTGCTGTGGCTTTGGATGCTGCTTCAGCCTATGCTTTTCTTTTTCTTTCACAGGTGTCTCGCACAGGTTCAGAGGGGCCGAGCTGCACTCTGAAGAGCAGCACGGGAAGGGCGGGCTGTTTGTGAGCTGGATTGGAGCAGAACTGCCAAGTAGCACGAGGTGACTGCGAAGGGTATCCATCTTGCTTTGCAGGTGCCATGGCAGGCTCTCCACAGAAGCAGTTGAGGATTTGAGAAGAAGTTGCAGATCATCGAGGAGTGACATGTGCAGGGATGGCTTGAAAACGGTATGGTCGCTTTCTCTTCTGTTTATCAGGTATCCCAGGCAATGTGGGCTGTGATGTTAGTCTTTAGAATCTGAACAAAGCAGGTGCTGATGGCGGTCGTCTTTGGTAGGCAAAGAGTTGCCCGAAGCCCTGTCCTGTGTAGCTTGAGCATGCCTCCCTGAGGATGAGGCGTCCTTTCTATCAGTTCCCAAAACTGTGTTGAGGCTGAAATGCTGCGTCTGTGTTTGGGTTGGGGTTGCACCTTGGTGAGTGTAGGGATGGGTTTTAAGTGGGTGCAGCGGAGGTCCCGGCCCCAGTGTCCTGTAGTGTGTTTTGACCCATCAGCATAGCCTTTTTGTTCTCAGATAGCCTGCTGATGTAAGTGATTTTTCCTGTGAGTGGAATGGAATTGACTTTTTTTTTGGCGTGTAATCTATTCTGCTCCTAGATTTTTCTTTCTACATAAATAAAAGTTTGAGTTAATTCCAGCAGGAAAAGCTTCAGTTACTTGCTTGGTGGTAATGTCCTTCCAACATTCAAAGCTGCAGCGAAAGCATGGGGATTGTTGCTTCTAGAAACACCCCAGTTCTCCTGTCTGCCCTCTGCATGCTGTTGAGCTAAGCCTTATAAGTAAGTTAATAAAACCACAGCTGCTGCTCCTCCTCTTTCTGCTTTTTTTGTGCTTTCCCCCTGCACTTTCCCAGGTGATTGGCTTCAGGTTCCAGGTTGGACCTAATAGTAACTGAGTTGCAGGTATGCCATGAGAGAGCTCCTTCTGCCTGGGCTGCTCTTTGGGGTAAGTGCTTTGTTTTTCCTTCAGTCAGTTGCAGGGTTCTTTAGGTGGGTCAGAGTCTATGGACTGATGCATTTTCAAGTAGAAACCGGTATGCATGTCTTTTTGAGGTGGCAACTGGCAGGATCTGTCATTGTAAAGCAATCTAGTAGTAGGTGCCTGTATTGCATGGAGCTCTTCCTCAGGTGAGTAATTGTTATATCAGTGTTACGGATAGTATGGTGATGTTATTTTGTGTGTTTGCTTTGTGGTTCTGGGTCCCTTATGATTTTTGCAGAATTACGGGGCTTTTTTTGAGACTTTGCCTTTATGTCAAATCTTATGAAAGTCCCAACCTTGGTGGCAAAGTGATGGAGCGTGGTTTAGGAGAAATGTATCATGGAGGCTCCCTGTGTGAGCATGTATCTGAAAATGGCAGCATTGGGCATATAAGCAGTGGTCTTTCTCAGGGTTAGGGGCGGTTTGTTATATTTCTGGAGCTTTTGCCTGTGTGTTTGCTGTCTGTCGAGTCTTTAGACCATAAAGCCTTCTAGGCTTTATGTGCATGGAATTCACATATTTGAGGTATGTTTATGAGGGGTTGCCAGGTACGTTGTTTTTGGGAAACCGTGGGGTAATGTTTCTTGACCGCATAAGTGCAGTAGTGCCTAGAGAGTGAGCAGGGTCACCTGCTTCATGTCTAAAGAATAAGTCTGTTCGGGCACATTTCGGCGCGGCGCCGCCCGGGCACATTTCGGCGCGGCGCCGCCCGGGCACATTTCGGCGCGGCGCCGCCCGGGCACATTTCGGCGCGGCGCCGCCCGGGCACATTTCGGCGCGGCGCCGCCCGGGCACATTTCGGCGCGGCGCCGCCCGGGCACATTTCGGCGCGGCGCCGCCCGGGCACATTTCGGCGCGGCGCCGCCCGGGCACATTTCGGCGCGGCGCCGCCCGGGCACATTTCGGCGCGGCGCCGCCCGGGCACATTTCGGCGCGGCGCCGCCCGGGCACATTTCGGCGCGGCGCCGCCCGGGCACATTTCGGCGCGGCGCCGCCCGGGCACATTTCGGCGCGGCGCCGCCCGGGCACATTTCGGCGCGGCGCCGCCCGGGCACATTTCGGCGCGGCGCCGCCCGGGCACATTTCGGCGCGGCGCCGCCCGGGCACATTTCGGCGCGGCGCCGCCCGGGCACATTTCGGCGCGGCGCCGCCCGGGCACATTTCGGCGCGGCGCCGCCCGGGCACATTTCGGCGCGGCGCCGCCCGGGCACATTTCGGCGCGGCGCCGCCCGGGCACATTTCGGCGCGGCGCCGCCCGGGCACATTTCGGCGCGGCGCCGCCCGGGCACATTTCGGCGCGGCGCCGCCCGGGCACATTTCGGCGCGGCGCCGCCCGGGCACATTTCGGCGCGGCGCCGCCCGGGCACATTTCGGCGCGGCGCCGCCCGGGCACATTTCGGCGCGGCGCCGCCCGGGCACATTTCGGCGCGGCGCCGCCCGGGCACATTTCGGCGCGGCGCCGCCCGGGCACATTTCGGCGCGGCGCCGCCCGGGCACATTTCGGCGCGGCGCCGCCCGGGCACATTTCTCAGGTGGAGCTACTGAGCAGGTGAGATAAAGGAGTTGGGAACAGAGAGGTATTGCACAACTGTATGTTGCATTAGTAGTAGCGAGCGTTGTGCAGGAGGTGGGTATTAGCTCTGGTGTAGAGGGATGGTTAACTGAGATAGGTCACATAGACATAAAACAGCTGAATCTTCACGATTTGGACAAACATTGCACACAACTTGTCTGAGCCAATCAGACACAAGGACACAATATTCGTTTGCAGTTTGGGAAAGTACCGACTGTGTTATTTCGGTCGAAAGGATGAGGAAGAAGCTGATAAGATAAGGACGTAGGGGGACCAATCATGAGCTTAACTTTTGTAATATGTATGAGCTAATTATATGTTAAGGAATAAAAGGCGTCTGAGCTATCCAATAAATCGAAGCTTGCTGATCATATCACTCATATTGAGTATCCGTGTCTTCCTTCCGTCGACAACAAATGGCACCCGAACACGGACCCCGCTGGCGGTGAACCTGCGAGGCACGGATCGACGGAATAAGGGAAGGAAACAGGTCCTGCAATGCAGCTCAGGAGGTGGAAGGGACGAAAATGCTAAATCCTCGCACCCGGGAGCACCTATAGAGGGTCCCGCCGGCCACGCGTCGCCGAGGTCTTGCAAAGGCTGCAACAGTGCTGACGTAAACAAAGGTATGGAGAGACAAGCGACGTATGATCTGCTCAAGTGCTTTTTAGAAAAGCGGAGCACGCAGGGTATAGACTGTAAAAAGGAATTGCGGAGGGACGCGGAAAAAGGAATTGCGGAGGGACACGGGAAATTGAAGTAATCGCGGTGCGATGCGGGACATCTGAGATCGGGTTGCTACAGTAGACCAGAGGCATCAGTGGACAACGGCAGCCGACCCTCACTGTGTGGCGAGTCGGCACAGAGCAGAGGGGTGGACATCAGGACCCTGCAGACTGTCTGACGTAACCATGGAAGCAGCGGTGGCTGTGCTGCTTCTCTCTGGCATTCATTTTATAAGAGATTTATCTTGCAATGCAAAAAAGACTATTCGTCCCCAGATCGGTGTTATAACTATGTTTCTGGATAAGATTCCGTGGGGTTGCCACATTCTATGGATTAGTAATGACTTAGCTCTATTGCGGGGCAGGAGTGCAGAGATGCAGATTACACTGCCAAATGACCACCGGCAGACTTGAGGAGACACTGCTCGGCTGCGGGGATCGGCTGCGGCGTGGACGCCCCTAGGTGCACCCTGAGCGTTTTTGCTCGGAGGGGACTCCACTCTCAGCTGCTCACCACAGGAGCAAAGATCTCCTGAAGCTGCAGACAAACAGTATGTTTTCAGCTGCTGGAGGGATACTAACTGGAGTGTTAATAATTGTATGTGTTATTCTTAAATGTCCAGGTATTTTGTGTTGAAAGTATTTGTGTAAGGGCAAGGTTTTAAAACCAAGTGTTGCAAGTCACTTCACGAGGAACACAATGAGAGACAATACTTGTTTGTTTGGTTATGATTCTAAATTATATTGGCCGCACGTATTGTTTGCTTATCATTCTAAATTATATTCTTGTGGTATGATTGAGGTTGTGGTATGATTGAGAGTGAGATGTGCCAGAGGCCTCTGGGTGTGCAATTGTGCTGTGTGTGTGCGAGTGTGCTATGTACTGTGTTAGTGAGAGCGTGCTTATTGCCATAGTGCAGGTTGCCATAGTGCAGGCTGAAATCATAGGAAATTAGTGCCGGCAAAAAAATCATAGGAAAATGAAGGACGAAGTAGCCCTAGATTCATTACAGTGCTTTTTAGAAAAATGGGGAGTCGATTGTAAGCAACTAGCAGGACTAGTTGCGATCGGTCGAGCAAAATCATATTTCACAAGTATGGAGTCAAGGACTGGGGGCTTTGGGAGCTGAAGCAAAATCTAATAACAATCCGATGTGGAATAATGACACTGCAAAGGCCCTGCCACCTGGCATGTTTTTGATTTGCGGGGATCGTGCATGGCAAGGAATACCTGCCAATGCGTTTGGGGGTCCATGTTATCTAGGGCGACTCACATTGTTCGCCCCAGACTTACACAGTCTCCGGAACCAGAGCTTGTCGCAGAGATCCAAATGAGCTCTTAAAACTTTAGGTTCTGACTGTGACGATGGTGTAGAATTATGGGGCGCTGCTGAGAGAATATTTGCTTCATTAGTTCCAGCAGTGGGAACTGCACATGCTTTGGCTAGCATTAATAAGCTTGCTTGTTGGGCTGTTAAGCAATCAAATGTAACGACTGAAATTATTACCGAAATGGCACAAGATATGGATAGTCTTAGGCATGTTGTGTTACAAAATAGGGTTGCAATTGATTTTTTGCTTTTAGCGCAAGGACATGGATGTGAAGATTTTGAAGGAATGTGTTGTTTCAATCTTTCAGATCATGGTCAATCGATTCATGACCAGTTGAAATGGTTGATGGAGCACACAAAGAAAATTACAGTACAACCTAGTTGGCTTGACAATTGGTTGCAGTCCATCTTTGGGGGTCTGTCTAACTGGTTAGTGAGTCTAATCAAAGAGGGATTTCGCTTTCTGCTTATAGTTATATTGATAAAAATAGCTGCGCAAATAATTTTTGGTTGCTTAACTAAGAAGCTTGAACAAGTCACAGAAAAGGTATTAGTAGTCCAAAATAAAAACGGGGGAATTTTAGAGGGATGGTTAACTGAGATAGGTCACGTAGACATAAAACAGCTGAATCTTTACAAGTTGGACAAACATCGCACACAACTTGTCTGAGCCAATCAGACACAAGGACACAATATCCGTTGGCGGTTTGGGAAAGTACCGACTGTGTTATTTCGGTCGAAAGGATGAGGAAGAAGCTGATAAGATAAGGACGTAGGGGGACCAATCATGAGCTTAACTTTTGTAATATGTATGAGCTAATTATATGTTAAGGAATAAAAGGCGTCTGAGCTATCCAATAAATCGAAGCTTGCTGATCATATCACTCATATTGAGTGTCCCTGTCTTCCTTCCGTCGACAACACTCTGGCATGCTAGTGATTGCTGGTTCTCTGTTTTTGCAAGTGATAATGAACGTGTTTGACGTAATTCCATTTGAAAAAGTTCCAGTTACTTGACTGGTCGTGTTGTTATTTCAATATTAAAAGCTGTAACAAAAGCATGGGGATTGTTGCTTCTAGAAACACCCCAGGTCTCTTGTCTGTTCTCTGCATGATGTTCAGGTAAAGCAGATTTAAAAAAAAAAAACACAAATAAACAAACAAAACAAAACAAACAAAAAAAAACAGCTACTGCTCCTCCTGCTCTGCTCCTACTTCCTTGTGCTTTGTCCCTCCCCTTTTCCAGGTGATAGGGTTTGGATATTGGGCGGGGCCAAATGGTATATGAGCCCCAGGCATGACATCAGAGAGCTCCTTCTGCCTGGGCTGCTCTTTGGGGTAAGTGTTTTGTTTTCCTTCAGTCAGTTGCAGGATTCTCTAGGCCGGCTGGAGTCTATGGATTTCTGGATTTCTAAGTGCTTGGAATTCACTTAACAGAGGAATATTTAGTAGAAGTTGCTGGCTCTTTTTTTTTTTTTTTTTTTTTTTGATGGTGGGATGCTCTTCTTTTTTTGAGCTATATTTTAATCTCTAGATGTATAAACCTACTTGTGTAATTTTCCAGAGGACTAAAACCAGCTTCATTTCATGCTACATGTGGCTTGGCAGTGTAGATGCAGCGTTACCAAGAGCCTGAGCAGGGTTGTATCAGAGTCTGCTCTTTCCTCTGCAAAGGGTATGTCTGTGATTACCTCTGCAGGGGCTGCTGTGCGTGCACGTCTTTTTGGCATTTATGGATCTCAGATAGTGTTTTATTTTGTGTGTGTGTATATTCTAAGCTTTTATTTTTTGAGGGGCAAATAGTGTGTGTGCTGAGCGTGGTTGGCAGGAGGAGGTGGGGAGCTGCTCAGGACTGGTAGGTTTGGTTTCTCAGAGTGTGCGGCAGCCTTCGGGTGCGATGCGACTGATTGTTGGGCAGGAATGTTCCAGTTTGTGTGTCTTAGCCATTGTAGCTTGTGTAGTGTGTGTTGTGTGGCCCGGGCAGAGTTTCCTGTGGCGCTGTGAGCGAAGAATCTGAGTTAGAGCTGGTGAGCAGCTGAACTACAGGAGCTGGGAAGAGAGAGGTATTGCAGTAGGTACGCTGTGGCTGTGAGGTGCCTCAGAGTGTGCGTTTCTCTTGTGTCTGCAGGTGCTTTGTGCAGTCGTGGACAGGAAAGGGAAATCCTCATGTCACGAAGCTCTGAGGGAAGGTGAGTGTTGTCAGCCTGGTCATCCCTTATCTGAAGCGAAGGGAAGACGCTCAGGTGTTTCCCTGTGAGGGTCCGAGGTGAGGCTGTGTGGGATAGAGGAGCAGTGTGGCAGGTGTGTGCTTGCAAGAAGAGTGGTCATTTTGTCCTTTTGTTTTCCCAGGTGGCGTGGGTGATGCTGGCCGCTCCTTTCAAGCTTGGACCTAATTTGCAGGTACAGAGGCAAGTGGCCTGCTGTTTTGAAAGGTTAAAACTAAAGATGGGGTCCCTTTTGTTGTTGAGGGATGGGTGCTACTGCTGTCAGCTGAATGTTTATCTTCTGCCTGTGTTTTGCCTTTGTTCAGGGTGAAACGCAGTGCGCAGTGCAGGACGTCTTGACCCGAGCTGCCTCTGCAGTGACTCTGGTGCGTGGTGAGCAGAGGTAACTGTTGTTTTTGGGGCGCGGTTGTCACTGCAGTTATTTTCCTACATCCAATAGAGTAAAATTCTAGTTTGCCTTCTAAAGGTGCTATAAGTGGGTAAAGGGAACAGATGGAATCATCTGCCACGTGGGGCAGGCAAGCGGCTGAGGTACAGGAGGGGATGAGAGTATGTGATTTATTTCTGGGGATGAAATGGAATTAATTTTGTTGGTGTATAATGTGTTCTGCTCCTAGATTTTTCTTTCAATGTGAAGAAAAGTTTGAGCTAATTCCAGTTAAGAAAGTTCCAGTTACTTGCTGGGTCGTATTGTCCTTTTAATATTCAAAGCTGCAGCAAAAGCATGGGGATTGTTGCTTCTAGATACACCCTAGTTCTCTTGTTTGCACTCTGCATGCTGTTGAGCTAAAGCAGACTAAAAAAATAAATAAATACAGGAAACACACACACAAAAAAGAACAATAACAAAAAAAAACACCACCATTGGCTGACTTCTTGTGAACGCAACGATCATTTAATCCCTTTGTTTTCCCAGGTGGTGTGGATGACGCTGGCTGCACTGTTGGAGCTTGGACTCGGAGAGGAACACGTGAGCACAATCGTATGTTGCATCAGTAGTGGTCAGCATTGTGGAGAAGGTGAGCAATGGGGCCGGCGTCCTAGTGAATGCTGGTACTCTGTTTTTGCAGCTGATGATGAGCCTGGCAATTGACTAAGATGACAATCAGTGCCTGTGCGTTTCTTGAAGCGGAGAGACTTTACCATTCAGCAACCTGAGAGCTAAGTTGGGGGGCACCTGGTATTTGCATATCTGGGGTGGCTAATGGGAGGTGGGAGTCAGAGCAGCATGGAGCCAGCTGGCTGACTAGACTTGGTTCCACGGTGAGGGTGGCTCAGGCTGGGTCATGTTCAGGCTGCTTGTGGCTGGGTCACCAGGCTAATAGAAGAGGCGGGATTATTTTGTAGCGTGAATGTGTGCGCCAGGCAGGACAGTTTCCTTCTGTTTGTCTGTCTTGTGTTGCTTCTGCGATGTCTGTTCTGTGCTTCTCGGGTCTTGATATCCTCCTAGCTTTTGACACTGGACTGACTAGACAGGCGACTTGGTAGTGGTGCTGAAGGGCCTCAATGCATGTTTTGTCATCATGACTCTGATCTGAGCACTTGTGTTGCAGTCACTGCTTAAAGAGCAGGTCTGTTTCAGGTCTTGTGCATCATATTCGGTTTGAGATCGCGTCTGTTTCCATCCTCACTCTTGCAGAAGTCATCTGGGCCGCATCAGGAGCTCCTGCTTGGGAATTGATTTCCTAAGCGTCGTCTTATGGGGTTTTCAGTCCCCATCCTTCTGGTCTGTTGTCTTGAAGGCAGGCTTTTTAGGCCTCCATCATCCCAGTTCTGGCAGTTGCTTCCAGTCGCGTGTCGTGACATTTGAGTCTCTCCTTGGGTCTGGTGCAGAGCACCTGTTGTGACTTGCTGTTGCCATAGGGCTTCCCTCCGGGGGGTCACTTTTTCTTGTGCCTTGTGTTGTGTGCTTTGTTTGTAGTGTTTGTGGCGTGGCTGTGTGTGTATGTGTTTGGTCTGGAGCTGTCCTGCCTGGCAGTTAGTGATGACAGCTAACGTGGCAGTGCATGGGTGTGCTAATACATTGTCTGGAGTGTTTTGGCGAAGACATCCGTTCTGCATCTGGGCACGTACTGAAAGGCAGCTGGCACAGTCATCTCAGTGTTGTTTGTCAGATGTTGGGGGGGGGAGAGTATATCTGCTTGTGAGCAGCTGTTTGCATAGTGCTTGAATGGTGTGGTTGAGGAGGTCTGTCAAATCTTGAAAGCTTACAGATAAGGGGTTTTGAAAGTTTTATTTTTATTTCTCTCCTGTCCCCAGTACAGTGTAAACCTTTGGAGGAACCTGTCGCAGGAAAGAGCTCCTTCCGGAACTGTTCAGCGCTCCGTAGGCAGCTCGGTGACTGGCTTGGTCTACTTCTGAGGTGCTCAGGTATGGGGGCTTCTGTTTTGAAATGATAATATTGTAAACGGGGTCCCTTTGTGTTGTTGAGGGATGGGTGCTAATGCTGGCAGCTGAACGATTATCTTGTGACCGTTTTCATTTGCTAAAGCTGAAACACAGTGTACAACACAGGACTTGACCGCAGCTTCTTCTAGCAAGGTGAGCGATGAGCAGATGTAGAAGGTACTTTAGGGGTGCAGTTGTCACTGCAGTTACTTAACTGCACAAAGTACTGAAGCTGTCCTGCCTGGCAGTTAGTGATGACAGCTAACGTGGCAGTGCATGGGTGTACTAATACATTGTCCGGACTGTATTGGCAAAGACATCCGGTCTGCCTCTGGGCGTGTACTGATGGGCAGCTGGCACAGTCATCTCTGGAGGTTGGTAGATTTGGATTTGGCAGAGTTGAGCTGCTTGCGAGCAGCTGCTCCCATAATGCTTGAACGGTGCACTGTTGAATCATGAAAGCTTACAGATAAGGGGTTTTGAAACTTTTATTTTTATATCTTTCCTGTCCCCAGTAGAGTGTGTACCTTAGTAGGAACTGCTCACAGGAAAGAGCTCCTTCTGGAACTGTCCAGCACTCGGTAGGCAGCTCGGTGACTGGCTTGATCTACTTCTGAGGTGCTGAGACAAGGGGGCTGCTGTTTAGAAATTATAATATTGTAAATGGGGTTCCTTGTGTTGTTGAGGGATGGGTACTAATGCTGGCAGCTGAATGATTATCTTGTGACCGTTTTCATTTGCTAAAGCTGAAACACAGTGTACAACACAGGACTTGACCAGAGCTGCTTTTGGCAAGGTGAGCGATGAACAGATGTAGCAGGCACTTTAGGGGTGCAGTTGTCACTGCAGTTACTTAACTGCACAAAGTACAGTAAAAATCCTGTTTATATTTCAGGGGTGTTGTAGCTGGCCTAAGAGAGCAGATGGAAGCACCTGCCTCGAGGGCAGGTAAGGGAGCAGATGAGAGTAACTGTCCTAGCTGTGCTGTGTCTTTGGATGCTGCTTCAGCCTATGCTTTTCTTTTTCTTTTGCAGGTGTCTTGCACAGGCTGAGTGGGGCCAAGCTGCACTCTGAAGAGCAGCACGAGAAGGGCGGGCTGTTTGTGAGCTGGATTGGAGCAGAACTGCCAAGTGGCACGAGGTGACTGCGAAGGGTCTTACTTTGCAGGTGCCATGGCAGGCTCTCCACAGAAGCGGTTGAGGATTTGAGAAGAGGTTGCAGATCATCGAGGAGCGACACGTGCAGGGATGGCTTGAAAAGGGTATGGCTGCTTTCTCTTCTGTTTATCAGGTGTCCCAGGCAATGTGGGCTGTGATGTTAGTCTTTAGAATCTGAACAAAGCAGGT
The DNA here is from genome assembly GCF_964035555.1 of Netta rufina. NCBI lineage: Eukaryota > Metazoa > Chordata > Aves > Anseriformes > Anatidae > Netta > Netta rufina. The sequence goes on along the minus strand of NC_140136.1, from coordinate 26,162 downwards.
GCTGATGGCGGTTGTCTTTGGTAGGCAAAGAGGTGCCCAAATCCCTGTCCTGTGCAGCCTGAGCACGCCTCGCTGAGGATGAAGCCTGCTTTCCAGCAGTTCCGAAAACTGTGTTGAAGCTGAAATGCTGCGTCTGTGTTTGGGTTGGGGTTGCACCTTGGTGAGTGTAGGGATGGGTTTTAAGTGGGTGCAGCGGAGGGCCTGGCCCCAGTGTCCTGTAATGTGTTTTGACCTATCAGCATAGCCTTTTGGTTCTCAGCCTGCTGAAGTAAGTGATTTTTGCTGCGAGTGGAACGGAATTGATTTTGTTGGTGTATAATCTGTTCTGCTCCTAGTTTTTTCTTTCTGCGGAAATAAAAGTTGGAGCTAATTCGAGCTGAAAAAGCTTCAGTAACTTGCTTGGTTGTGTTGTCCTTCCAATATTCAAAGCTGCAGCGAAAGCATGGGGATTGTTGCTTCTAGAAACACCCCGGTTCTCCTGTCTGCCCTCTGCATGCTGTTGAGCTAAGCCTTATAAATAAGTAAATAAACCACAGCTGCCGCTCCTCCTCTTTCTACTTTCATGTGCTTTGCCCCTCCCCTTTCCCAGGTGATTGGGTTTGGGTGCTGGGTGGGACCAAAAGGTATATGAGCCCCAAGTATGCTGTCAGAGAGCTCCTTCTGCCTGGGCTGCTCTTTGGGGTAAGTGCTTTGTTTTTCCTTCAGTCAGTTGCCGGGTTCTCTAGGCAGGCTGGAGTCTATGGATTTCTGGAATTCTAAGTGCTTGGAATTCACTTAATAGAGGGATATTTAGTAGAGGCTGCTGGCTCACTGTTTTTTGGGATGGTTGGGATACGCTCCTGTGTTTGATCTGTTTTTTATTCTCTAGATGAATCAACCCACTTGTGTAACTCTCCAGAGGACTAAAACCAGCTTGATTACGTGCTAGAAGAGGCTTGACCGCGTTGGTGCATTATTACCAAGAGACTGAGCAGGGTCACCTTTTTCATCTGCAAAGGGTATGTCTGTCATTACCCCTGCCGGGGCTGCTATGCATTCATGGCCTTGTGGCATTTGTGGACTTCATTTTTTTTTTTTTATTTGTCTGGCTCTGGTCTCTGTGTTTGAGTCCTCTGCATGTGCCGCACTGTTTGCGTATCCATTGTGGATGTGACCTTCTCTCTTTGTTTCTTGTAGCTCAGGGCGTAGGCACGGAAGCTTGAACGAAGCATGAGGGTGAGTGGACAGCAGTGGGGGCCCCGAGTTGGTCGGTGGACTGTGTGAGTCTGCTTCAGCTGTCGGGCCGGCTTTGCAAGTGCCTTGCGACAGCAGAGTACGTTTCCTGCCACGTTTCTGACACGTGCCAGACGTCAGCGGTTCCCGTTCCTGAAATGCTGGAGATGCTCAGAGCACAAGAGGAGCTGGGAGCATGATGCATCTCCTTGGGATGTTAGGTGAGCGAAGCGGTGGTACTGGGTTGGAGCACGTGGCTCTGGGGCTTCTTGGCTGTTGCAGCAGGGGAGGAAAGGAGTGGGTATAGACTGTTTTGTGGATTGTCATGTGTGTCTGTTCTTTCTCCCTGGTCTAAGCCCCGTGACCTTGGTTCGGCACACTGAATGGAAGTGCTAAGCCTGGATCGGGAAGGTGAGTGGAGAAAAGTTGGAAAACGGGTATTGTTTTTGGTGTAGAAGTCTCTTGATGTATCTCTGGGTGACTCCTCTCTTTCAGGGACGAAGAAGGTCCTGGGAACATCCTAGCTGGCCTCTGTGGTCCACGTTGATGGTTGATTCTGAGCCCTGAGAATTAAGTCCAGGGGCAAATACTGCATGTTGGGGAGTTGTTTAAAGGGCGTCTATCTGATTTCAGTAGCGGAGCAGGTCAGTTGACTACTGTTTTGTTTCTGAGGAGGTTGTTTCACTGGAAGAAATTTGGCTGGTGTGCTGGTGCCTGATGGCACTTCATTTCTGCAGGTGAAGAGGAGCCTTGTGCCTGAAGCAATGTCCTGGCTAGTCTTTGTGTTCCTTGGTGAGGATGGAACCTGCCTCCCAGCATTCCGAAGCTAAGTTGGGGGGAGGGGCAAGTGCTGTGTTTGAGTTGGGGTTGTGAATGCACCCATAGGGCGAGGGTCTGTGCTTTTAAGTCATTGCTTTGGATGGGGCCTTTCAGGATTGATCAGATCAGGCAGAGAGATTATGTGTGGGGAGTTCTGTCACGTACAGTGTGAACACATTGCAGGCAGGGCAGTCCCAGCTTGTCATCTGTGTTCTGTGTTGTCTGTGCTGTACTGTGCTGTTGCTCTTGGTGCTCAGCAGGCCCTGGCTAAGTCATCCTGAGGGTACTGAACACTTGACATCATTGGAATATTGCTGATGTTCAACTGGGAGCTGAGCACCTCTCGTCTTGCGGTGGGAGCTTAAAGGAATCCCTTCTGTGTGTGTAATACTTGTTTGTATCAAACGTTTCTTGATATGATCAACATATATTTCATGCTCCTCAGGTCTTGATATCCACATTTCCTTCTTCCACTGGACAGATTAGATGGGCAACTTGGTAGCCACACCAAAGTTCCTAAATGCTTGTTTCATCATTGTAGGGCTGATGCAAGCACTTGTCTTGCAGTCACTGCTTGAAGTGCAGATCTGTTTCAGGTCTCGTGCATCATATTCGGTTTGAGATGGCGTCTGTTTCCATCCTCACTCTTGCAGAAGACATCGGGGCCGCATCAGGAGCTCTTGCTTGGGAATTGATTTCCTAAGTGTCGTCTTATGGGGTTTTCAGTCCCCCATCCTTCTGGTCTGTTGTCTTGAAGGCAGGCTTTTTAGGCCTCCATCATCCCAGTTCTGGCAGTTGCTTGCAGTTTCATGTCGTGACATTTGAGTCTCCTCTAGGGTCTGGTGCAGAGCACCTGTTCTGACTTGCTGTTGCCATAGGGCTTCCCTCCGGGGGTCACTTTTTCTTGCGCCTTGTGTTGTGTGCTTTGTTTGTAGTGTTTGTGGCGTTCCTGTGTGTGTATGTGTTTGGTCTGGAGCTGTCCTGCCTGGCAGTTAGTGATGACAGCTAACGTGGTAGTGCATGGGTGTGCTAATACATTGTCTGGAGTGTTTTGGCGAAGACATCCGGTCTGCATCTGGGCACGTACTGAAGGGCAGCAGGCACAGTCATCTCAGTGTTGTTTGTCACATGTTGGGGTGGGGAGAGTATATCTGCTTGTGAGCAGCTGTTTGCATAGTGCTTGAATGGTGTGCTTGAGGAGGTCTGTCGAATCTTGAAAGCTTACAGATATGGGGTTTTTGAAAGTTTTATTTTTATTTCTCTCCTGTCCCCAGTAGAGTGTAAACCTTTGGAGGAACCTGTCGCAGGAAAGAGCTCCTTCTGGAACTGTTCAGCGCTCCGTAGGCAGCTCGGTGACTGGCTTGATCTACTTTTGAGGTGCTGAGGCAAGGGGGCTGCTGTTTAGAAATTATAATATTGTAAATGGGGTTCCTTGTGTTGTTGAGGGATGAGTACTAATGCTGGTAGCTGAATCGTTATCTTGTGACTGTTCTCATTTGTTTAAGGTGAAACAGTGTACAACACAGGACTTGACCAGAGCTGCTTTTGGCAAGGTGAGCGATGAACAGATGTAGCAGGCACTTTAGGGGTGCAGTTGTCACTGCAGTTACTTAACTGCACAAAATACAGTAAAAATCCTGTTTATATTTCAGCGGTGTTGTAGCTGGCCTAAGAGAGCAGATGGAAGCACCTGCCTCGAGGGCAGGTGAGGGAGCAGAGGTTAGGGAGCAGATGAGAGTAACTGTCCTAGCTGTGCTGTGGCTTTGGATGCTGCTTCAGCCTATGCTTTTCTTTTTCTTTCACAGGTGTCTCGCACAGGTTCAGAGGGGCCGAGCTGCACTCTGAAGAGCAGCACGGGAAGGGCGGGCTGTTTGTGAGCTGGATTGGAGCAGAACTGCCAAGTAGCACGAGGTGACTGCGAAGGGTATCCATCTTGCTTTGCAGGTGCCATGGCAGGCTCTCCACAGAAGCAGTTGAGGATTTGAGAAGAAGTTGCAGATCATCGAGGAGTGACATGTGCAGGGATGGCTTGAAAACGGTATGGTCGCTTTCTCTTCTGTTTATCAGGTATCCCAGGCAATGTGGGCTGTGATGTTAGTCTTTAGAATCTGAACAAAGCAGGTGCTGATGGCGGTCGTCTTTGGTAGGCAAAGAGTTGCCCGAAGCCCTGTCCTGTGTAGCTTGAGCATGCCTCCCTGAGGATGAGGCGTCCTTTCTATCAGTTCCCAAAACTGTGTTGAGGCTGAAATGCTGCGTCTGTGTTTGGGTTGGGGTTGCACCTTGGTGAGTGTAGGGATGGGTTTTAAGTGGGTGCAGCGGAGGTCCCGGCCCCAGTGTCCTGTAGTGTGTTTTGACCCATCAGCATAGCCTTTTTGTTCTCAGATAGCCTGCTGATGTAAGTGATTTTTCCTGTGAGTGGAATGGAATTGACTTTTTTTTTGGCGTGTAATCTATTCTGCTCCTAGATTTTTCTTTCTACATAAATAAAAGTTTGAGTTAATTCCAGCAGGAAAAGCTTCAGTTACTTGCTTGGTGGTAATGTCCTTCCAACATTCAAAGCTGCAGCGAAAGCATGGGGATTGTTGCTTCTAGAAACACCCCAGTTCTCCTGTCTGCCCTCTGCATGCTGTTGAGCTAAGCCTTATAAGTAAGTTAATAAAACCACAGCTGCTGCTCCTCCTCTTTCTGCTTTTTTTGTGCTTTCCCCCTGCACTTTCCCAGGTGATTGGCTTCAGGTTCCAGGTTGGACCTAATAGTAACTGAGTTGCAGGTATGCCATGAGAGAGCTCCTTCTGCCTGGGCTGCTCTTTGGGGTAAGTGCTTTGTTTTTCCTTCAGTCAGTTGCAGGGTTCTTTAGGTGGGTCAGAGTCTATGGACTGATGCATTTTCAAGTAGAAACCGGTATGCATGTCTTTTTGAGGTGGCAACTGGCAGGATCTGTCATTGTAAAGCAATCTAGTAGTAGGTGCCTGTATTGCATGGAGCTCTTCCTCAGGTGAGTAATTGTTATATCAGTGTTACGGATAGTATGGTGATGTTATTTTGTGTGTTTGCTTTGTGGTTCTGGGTCCCTTATGATTTTTGCAGAATTACGGGGCTTTTTTTGAGACTTTGCCTTTATGTCAAATCTTATGAAAGTCCCAACCTTGGTGGCAAAGTGATGGAGCGTGGTTTAGGAGAAATGTATCATGGAGGCTCCCTGTGTGAGCATGTATCTGAAAATGGCAGCATTGGGCATATAAGCAGTGGTCTTTCTCAGGGTTAGGGGCGGTTTGTTATATTTCTGGAGCTTTTGCCTGTGTGTTTGCTGTCTGTCGAGTCTTTAGACCATAAAGCCTTCTAGGCTTTATGTGCATGGAATTCACATATTTGAGGTATGTTTATGAGGGGTTGCCAGGTACGTTGTTTTTGGGAAACCGTGGGGTAATGTTTCTTGACCGCATAAGTGCAGTAGTGCCTAGAGAGTGAGCAGGGTCACCTGCTTCATGTCTAAAGAATAAGTCTGTTCGGGCACATTTCGGCGCGGCGCCGCCCGGGCACATTTCGGCGCGGCGCCGCCCGGGCACATTTCGGCGCGGCGCCGCCCGGGCACATTTCGGCGCGGCGCCGCCCGGGCACATTTCGGCGCGGCGCCGCCCGGGCACATTTCGGCGCGGCGCCGCCCGGGCACATTTCGGCGCGGCGCCGCCCGGGCACATTTCGGCGCGGCGCCGCCCGGGCACATTTCGGCGCGGCGCCGCCCGGGCACATTTCGGCGCGGCGCCGCCCGGGCACATTTCGGCGCGGCGCCGCCCGGGCACATTTCGGCGCGGCGCCGCCCGGGCACATTTCGGCGCGGCGCCGCCCGGGCACATTTCGGCGCGGCGCCGCCCGGGCACATTTCGGCGCGGCGCCGCCCGGGCACATTTCGGCGCGGCGCCGCCCGGGCACATTTCGGCGCGGCGCCGCCCGGGCACATTTCGGCGCGGCGCCGCCCGGGCACATTTCGGCGCGGCGCCGCCCGGGCACATTTCGGCGCGGCGCCGCCCGGGCACATTTCGGCGCGGCGCCGCCCGGGCACATTTCGGCGCGGCGCCGCCCGGGCACATTTCGGCGCGGCGCCGCCCGGGCACATTTCGGCGCGGCGCCGCCCGGGCACATTTCGGCGCGGCGCCGCCCGGGCACATTTCGGCGCGGCGCCGCCCGGGCACATTTCGGCGCGGCGCCGCCCGGGCACATTTCGGCGCGGCGCCGCCCGGGCACATTTCGGCGCGGCGCCGCCCGGGCACATTTCGGCGCGGCGCCGCCCGGGCACATTTCGGCGCGGCGCCGCCCGGGCACATTTCTCAGGTGGAGCTACTGAGCAGGTGAGATAAAGGAGTTGGGAACAGAGAGGTATTGCACAACTGTATGTTGCATTAGTAGTAGCGAGCGTTGTGCAGGAGGTGGGTATTAGCTCTGGTGTAGAGGGATGGTTAACTGAGATAGGTCACATAGACATAAAACAGCTGAATCTTCACGATTTGGACAAACATTGCACACAACTTGTCTGAGCCAATCAGACACAAGGACACAATATTCGTTTGCAGTTTGGGAAAGTACCGACTGTGTTATTTCGGTCGAAAGGATGAGGAAGAAGCTGATAAGATAAGGACGTAGGGGGACCAATCATGAGCTTAACTTTTGTAATATGTATGAGCTAATTATATGTTAAGGAATAAAAGGCGTCTGAGCTATCCAATAAATCGAAGCTTGCTGGTCACTCATATTGAGTATCCCTGTCTTCCTTCCGTCGACAACAAATGGCGCCCGAACACGGACCCCGCTGGCGGTGAACCTGCGAGCCACAGATCGACGGAATAAGGGAAGGAAACAGGTCCTGCAATGCAGCTCAGGAGGTGGAAGGGACGAAAATGCTAAATCCTCGCACCCGGGAGCACCTATAGAGGGTCCCGCCGGCCACGTGTCGCCGAGGTCTTGCAAAGGCTGCAACAGTGCTGACGTAAACAAAGGTATGGAGAGACAAGCGACGTATGATCTGCTCAAGTGCTTTTTAGAAAAGCGGAGCATACAGGGTATAGACTGTAAAAAGGAATTGCGGAGGGACGCGGAAAAAGGAATTGCGGAGGGACACGGGAAATTGAAGTAATCGCGGTGCGATGCGGGACATCCGAGATCAGGTTGCTACAGTAGACCAGAGGCATTAGTGGACAACGGCAGCCGACCCTCACTGTGTGGCGAGTCGGCACAGAGCAGAGGGGTGGACATCAGGACCCTGCAGACTGTCTGACGTAACCATGGAAGCAGCGGCGGCTGTGCTGCTTCTCTCTGGCATTCATTTTATAAGAGGTTTATCTTGCAATGCAAAAAAGACTATTCGTCCCCAGATCGGTGTTATAACTATGTTTCTGGATAAGATTCCGTGGGGTTGCCACATTCTATGGATTAGTAATGACGACTTAGCTCTATTGCGGGGCAGGAGTGCAGAGATGCAGATTACGCTGCCAAATGACCACCGGCAGACTTGAGGAGACACTGCTCGGCTGCGGGGATCGGCTGCGGCGTGGACGCCCCTCGGTGTACCCTGAGCGTTTTTGCTCGGAGGGGACTCCACTCTCAGCTGCTCACCACAGGAGCAAAGATCTCCTGAAGCTGCAGACAAACAGTATGTTTTTGGCTGCTGGAGGCATACTAACTGGAGTGTTAATAATTGTATGTGTTATTCTTAAATGTCCAGGTATTTTGTGTTGAAAGTATTTGTGTAAGGGTAAGGTTTTAAAACCAAGTGTTGCAAGTCACTTCACGAGGAACACAATGAGAGACAATACTTGTTTGTTTGGTTATGATTCTAAATTATATTGGCCACACGTATTGTTTGCTTATCATTCTAAATTATATTCTTGTGGTATGATTGAGGTTGTGGTATGATTGAGATTGAGATGTGCCAGAGGCCTCTGGGTGTGCAATTGTGCTGTGTGTGTGCGAGTGTGCTATGTACTGTGTTAGTGAGAGCGTGCTTATTGCCATAGTGCAGGCTGAAATCATAGGAAATTAGTGCCGGCAAAAAAATCATAGGAAAATGAAGGACGAAGTAGCCCTAGATTCATTACAGTGCTTTTTAGAAAAATGGGGAGTCGATTGTAAGCAACTAGCAGGACTAGTTGCGATCGGTCGAGCAAAATCATATTTCACAAGTATGGAGTCAAGGACTGGGGGCTTTGGGAGCTGAAGCAAAATCTAATAACAATCCGATGTGGAATAATGACACTGCAAAGGCTCTGCCACCTGGCATGTTTTTGATTTGCGGGGATCGTGCATGGCAAGGAATACCTGCCAATGCGTTTGGGGGTCCATGTTATCTAGGGCGACTCACATTGTTCGCCCCGGACTTACACAGTCTCCGGAACCAGAGCTTGTCGCAGAGATCCAAACGAGCTCTTAAGACTTTAGGTTCTGACTGTGACGATGGTGTAGAATTATGGGGCGCTGCTGAGAGAATATTTGCTTCATTAGTTCCAGCAGTGGGAACTGCACATGCTTTGGCTAGCATTAATAAGCTTGCTTGTTGGGCTGTTAAGCAATCAAATGTAACAACTGAAATTATTACTGAAATGGCACAAGATATGGATAGTCTTAGGCATGTTGTGTTACAAAATAGGGCTGCAACTGATTTTTTGCTTTTAGCGCAAGGACATGGATGTGAAGATTTTGAAGGAATGTGTTGTTTCAATCTTTCAGATCATGGTCAATCGATTCATGACCAGTTGAAATGGTTGATGGAGCACACAAAGAAAATTACAGTACAACCTAGTTGGCTTGACAATTGGTTGCAGTCCATCTTTGGGGGTCTGTCTAACTGGTTAGTGAGTCTAATCAAAGAGGGATTTCGCTTTCTGCTTATAGTTATATTGATAAAAATAGCTGCGCGAATAATCTTTGGTTGCTTAACTAAGAAGCTTGAACAAGTCACAGATGAACAAGTCACAGAAAAGGTATTAGTAGTCCAAAATAAAAACGGGGGAATTGTAGAGGGATGTATGAGCTAATTATATGTTAAGGAATAAAAGGCGTCTGAGCTATCCAATAAATCGAAGCTTGCTGATCATATCACTCATATTGAGTGTCCCTGTCTTCCTTCCGTCGACAACACTCTGGCATGCTAGTGATTGCTGGTTCTCTGTTTTTGCAAGTGATAATGAACGTGTTTGACGTAATTCCATTTGAAAAAGTTCCAGTTACTTGACTGGTCGTGTTGTTATTTCAATATTAAAAGCTGTAGCAAAAGCATGGGGATTGTTGCTTCTAGAAACACCCCAGGTCTCTTGTCTGTTCTCTGCATGATGTTCAGGTAAAGCAGATTTAAAAAAAAAACACAAATAAACAAACAAAACAAAACAAACAAAAAAAAAAACCAGCTACTGCTCCTCCTGCTCTGCTCCTACTTCCTTGTGCTTTGTCCCTCCCCTTTTCCAGGTGATAGGGTTTGGATATTGGGCGGGGCCAAATGGTATATGAGCCCCAGGCATGACATCAGAGAGCTCCTTCTGCCTGGGCTGCTCTTTGGGGTAAGTGTTTTGTTTTCCTTCAGTCAGTTGCAGGATTCTCTAGGCAGGCTGGAGTCTATGGATTTCTGGATTTCTAAGTGCTTGGAATTCACTTAACAGAGGAATATTTAGTAGAGGTTGCTGGCTCTTTTTTTTTTTTTTTTTTGATGGTGGGATGCTCTTCTTTTTTTGAGCTATATTTTAATCTCTAGATGTATAAACCTACTTGTGTAATTTTCCAGAGGACTAAAACCAGCTTCATTTCATGCTACATGTGGCTTGGCAGTGTAGATGCAGCATTACTAAGAGCCTGAGCAGGGTTGTATCAGAGTCTGCTCTTTCCTCTGCAAAGGGTATGTCTGTGATTACCTCTGCAGGGGCTGCTGTGCGTGCACGTCTTTTTGGCATTTATGGATCTCAGATAGTGTTTTTTTTTTGTGTGTGTGTGTGTATATTCTAAGCTTTTATTTTTTGAGGGGCAAATAGTGTGTGTGCTGAGCGTGGTTGGCAGGAGGAGGTGGGGAGCTGCTCAGGACTGGTAGGTTTGGTTTCTCAGAGTGTGCGGCAGCCTTCCTGTGCGATGCGACTGATTGTTGGGCAGGAATGTTCCAGTTTGTGTGTCTTAGCCATTGTAGCTTGTGTAGTGTGTGTTGTGTGGCCCGGGCAGAGTTTGCTGTGGTGCTGTGAGCGAAGAATCTGAGTTAGAGCTGTTGAGCAGCTGAACTACAGGAGCTGGGAAGAGAGAGGTATTGCAGTAGGTACGCTGTGGCTGTGAGGTGCCTCAGAGTGTGCGTTTCTCTTGTGTCTGCAGGTGCTTTGTGCAGTCGTGGACAGGAAAGGGAAATCCTCATGTCACGAAGCTCTGAGGGAAGGTGAGTGTTGTCAGCCTGGTCATCCCTTATCTGAAGCGAAGGGAAGACGCTCAGGTGTTTCCCTGTGAGGGTCCGAGGTGAGGCTGTGTGGGATAGAGGAGCAGTGTGGCAGGTGTGTGCTTGCAAGCACAGTGGTCATTTTGTCCTTTTGTTTTCCCAGGTGGTGTAGGTGATGCTGGCTGCTCCTTTCAAGCTTGGGCCTAATTTGCAGGTACCGAGGCAAGTGGCCTGCTGTTTTGAAAGGTTAAAACTAAAGATGGGGTCCCTCTTGTTGTTGAGGGATGGGTGCTACTGCTGTCAGCTGAATGTTTATCTTCTGCCTGTGTTTTGCCTTTGTTCAGGGTGAAACGCAGTGCGCAGTGCAGGACGTCTTGACCCGAGCTGCCTCTGCAGTGACTCTGGTGCGTGATGAGCAGAGGTAACTGTTGTTTTTGGGGCGCGGTTGTCACTGCAGTTATTTTCCTACATCCAATAGAGTAAAATTCCAGTTTGCCTTCTAAAGGTGCTATAAGTGGGTAAAGGGAACAGATGGAAGCATCTGCCACGTGGGGCAGGCAAGCGGCTGAGGTACAGGAGGGGATGAGAGTATGTGATTTATTTCTGGGGATGAAATGGAATTAATTTTGTTGGTGTATAATGTGTTCTGCTCCTAGATTTTTCTTTCAATGTAAATAAAAGTTTGAGCTAATTCCAGTTAAGAAAGTTCCAGTTACTTGCTGGGTCGTATTGTCCTTTTAATATTCAAAGCTGCAGCAAAAGCGTGGGGATTGTTGTTTCTAGAAACACCCCGGTTTTCTTGTCTGCACTCTGCATGCTGTTGAGCTAAAGCAGACTAAAAAATAAATAAATAAAGGAAACACACACACACACACACAAAAAACAACAATAACAAAAAAAAACACAACTGGGTGATGTGTTGTGAACGCAACGATCATTTAATCCCTTTGTTTTCCCAGGTGGTGTGGATGACGCTGGCTGCACTGTTGGAGCTTGGACTCGGAGAGGAACACGTGAGCACAATCGTATGTTGCATCAGCAGTGGTCAGCATTGTGGAGAAGGTGAGCAATGGGGCCAGCGTGCTAGTGAATGCTGTTACTCTGTGTTTGCAGCTGATGATGAGCCTGGCAATTGCCTAAGATGACGATCAGTGCCTGTGCATTTCTTGAGGCGGAGGGACTATACCATGCAACAACCTGAGAGCTAAGTTGGGGGGCACCTGGTATTTGCATATCTGGGGTGGCTAATGGGAACTGGGAGCCAGAGGAGCATGGTGCCTGCTGGCTGACTAGACTTGGTTCCACGGTGAGGGTGGTTCAGGCTGGGTCACGTTCAGGCTGCTTGTGGCTGGGTCACCAGGCTAATAGAAGCAGCGGGATTATTTTGTAGCGTGAGTGGGTGAGCCAGGCAGGACAGTTTCCTTCTGTTCGTCTGTCCTGTAGTGCTGCTTCTGCAATGTCTGTTCTGTGCTTCTTAGGTCTTGATATCCTTCTAGCTTTTTACACTGGACTGACCAGACAGGGGACTTGGTAGCGGTGCTGAAGGGCCTCAGTGCTTGTTTTGTCATCGTGGCTCTGATCCGAGCACTTCTTGTCTTGCAGTCGCTGCTTGAAGTGCAGTTCTGTTTCAGGTCTCGTGCATCATATTCGGTTTGAGATGGCGTCTGTTTCCATCCTCACTCTTGCGGAAGTCATCTGGGCCGCATCAGGAGCTCTTGTTGGGAATTGAATTCCTAAGCGTTGTCTTATGGGGTTTTCAGTCCCCATCCTTCTGGTCTGTTGTCTTCAAGGCAGGCTTTTTAGGCCTCCATCATCCCAGTTCTGGCAGTTGCCAGTTGCTTCCAGTCGCGTGTCGTGACATTTGAGTCTCTCCTTGGGTCTGGTGCAGAGCACCTATTCTGACTTGCTGTTGCCATAGAGCTTCCCTATGGGGGGGGTCACCTTTTCTTGCGCCTTGTGTTGTGTGTTTTGTAGTGTTTGTGGCGTGCCTGTGTGTGTATGTGTTTGGTCTGGAGCTGTCCTGCCTGGCAGTTAGTGATTAATGTGGCAGTGCATGGGTGTACTAATACATTGTCTGGACTGTTTTGGCAAAGGCATCCGGTCTGCCTCTGGGCACGTACTGAAAGGCAGCTGGCACAGTCATCTCTGTGGTGTTTGGCAGATGTGGAGGTGGGAGAGTATATCTGCTTGTGAGCAGCTGCTCGCATAAGTGCTTGAACGGTGTGCTTGAGGAGGTCTGTTGAATCTTGAAAGGTTACAGATATGGGGTTTTGAAATGTTTATTCTTATTTCTTTCCTGTCCCCAGTAGAGTGTAAACCTTTGGAACCTGTCACAGGAAAGAGCTCCATCTGGAACTGTTCAGCACTGGGTAGGCAGCTCAGTGACAGGCTTGATCTACTTCTGAGGTGCTGAGGTAATGGGGCTGCTGTTTTGAAACGATGATTTGTAAATGGGGTCCCTGCTGTTGTTGAGGGATGGGTTCTAATGTTGGCCGCTGAATGATTATATTGTGACTGTTTTCATTTGTTAAAGCTGCAACACAGTGTACAACGTGGGACTTGAGCATAGCTGCTTTAGGCAAGGTGAGCGATGAACAGATGTAGCAGGTACTTTAGGGGTGCAGTTGTCACTGCAGTTAGTTAACTACACAAAATACAGTAAAAATCCTGTTTATATTTCAGAGGCGTGTTGTAGCTGGCCTAAGAGAGCAGATGGAAGCATCTGCCTCGAGGGCAGGTGAGGGGGCCGAGGTAAGGGAGCAGATGAGAGTAACTGTCCTAGCTGTGCTGTGGCTTTGGATGCTGCTTAGGCCTATGCTTTTCTTTTTGTTTCACAGGTGTGTCGCACAGGCTCAGAGGGGCTAAGCTGCACTCTAAAGAGCAGCACGAGAAGGGCTGGCTGTTTGTGAGCTGGATTGGAGCAGAACTGCCAAGTAGCACAAGGTGACTGCGAAGGGTATCCATCTTGCTTTGCAGGTGCCATGGCAGGCTCTCCACAGAAGCGGTTGAGGATTTGAGAAGAGGTTGCAGATCATCAAGGAGCAACACGTGCAGGGATGGCTTGAAAACGGTATGGCTGCTTTCTCTTCTGTTTATCAGGTGTCCCAGGCAATGTGGGCTGTGATGTTAGTCTTTAGAATCTGAACAAAGCAGGTGCTGATGGCTGTCTTCTTTGGTAGGCAAAGAGGTGCCCAAAGCCCTGTCCTGTGTAGCCTGAGCACACCTCGCTGAGGATGAGGTGTCCTTTCTATCAGTTCCCAAAACTGTGTTGAAGCTGAAATGCTGCGTCTGTGTTTGGGTTGGGGTTGTACCTTGGTGAGTGTAGGGATGGATTTTAAGTGGGTGCAGCGGAGGGCCTGGACCCAGTGTCCTGTAGTGTGTGTTAACACATCAGCATAGCCTTTTGGTTCTCAGCTTACTGAAGTAAGTGATTTCTCCTGCGAGTGGAATGGAATTGAATTCTTTTTTGGCATGTAATCAGTTCTGCTCCTAGACTTTTCTTTCTATGTAAATAAAAGCTTGAGCTAATTCCAGATGAAAAAAAAAAATTCAGTTACTTGCTTGGTCATTTTGTCCTTTTAATATTCCAAGCTGTAGCAAAAGCATGGGGATTGTTGTGGAGGAATGGTTAAGTGAGGTAGGACACGTGGATGTTGAGCAGTTAGGAGGTCATGGGCTAGGGGAGGTACCGTACTCAACTCATATGAGCCTGGGCACGTGCGCTGCCGGTTGAGAACCAATCAGGCCCAAGGACACGATGCCCTTGTGTGGTTGGGAAAGTCCCTAAGGCGGGACGGTAGCTAAAAGAGGGAGGAACTAACTGACAAGATAGGAAAGTGTTAGCCAATCCTGAGCTTAGTTTTTGCAATATGTATGAGTTGATTATGTTCGAACTAGATAAAAGGCGACTGAGCTATCCATTAAAGTTGAAGTTCACTGTTCACTCATATTGAGCGTCTGTGTCTTCCTTCTGTCGACAACAAATAGCGCCCGAACAGGGACCGATCTGAACGGGATTTGGACACTGCTGGCGGTGATCCTGGGCCACGGTTGGACGGAATAAGGGAGGAACCGGTCCTGCAACGCAGCCCAGGAGGTGGAAGGGACAAGAATCCCCTCACCCGCGTCGGGAAGGTGAAAGGGATGAGGAGTCTCCGCACCCGGGAGAGGATCCCGCCGGTCACGCGTCGCCGAGGTCTGAAAGGTGAAAGGGACGAAAACTTGGAGTCCCCGCACCCACAGCTCGGAAGGTGGAAGGGAGTCCCTGCACCCGGGATGAGCCTATAAAGGGTCCCGCCGGAGAAGCTCCGACGAGGTCTTTGCAAAGGCTGCAACCGACGTATATAAAGGTATGGAGAGACAAGTGGCGTATGCTTTGCTCGAATGCTTTTTAGAAAAGCGGATCACTTCAGATATAGACTGCAAAAAGGATTTACCAGGATTATTAGCATATGGAGTAATGCAGGGTTGTTTTATCAATCCTGATACAGTTTTTGAACAAACAGAGTGGCGTAAATTTGGGGACAAATTGTTTGATGAAGTTATTAATGAAAATAAGGCTGCTAAAAAATTATTGAAGCCTTGGAGAGCAGTCACTAACGCCTTAGTTATACATCAGGCTGAGCAGAGAGTCGTTACTGCTGCTACAGAGCGACTGGGATTGCCGGGAAGTGTGGGAGCTGGGGATTGCCCACTGCCGCCTTCAGTGAGAACGATAACGCTGCCTCAGGGGGCTACGGGGCAGTGGGAGCCTCCCCCCCCCTCAGTCACCACCACGAGCAGTGCTGCACTCGGAGTTCCGCGGAATCAAACGGCAGCTGACCCTCACCGTGTGGCGAGTCGGCACAGAGCAGAGGGACGGACATCAGGACCCTGCAGCCTGTCTGATGTAACCATGGAAGCAGCGGTGGCTGTACTGCTTCTCTCTGGCATTCTTTTTATAAGAGGTTTACCTTGCAATGAAAAAGGGATACTAACTGGAGTGTTAATAATTGTATGTGTTATTCTTAAATGTCCAGGTATTTTGTGTTGAAAGTATTTGTGTAAGGGTAAGGTTTTAAAACCAAGTGTTGCAAGTCACTTCACGAGGAACACAATGAGAGGCAATACTTGTTTGTTTGCTTATCATTCTAAATTATATTCGTGTGGTATGATTGAGGTTGTGGTATGATTGAGAGTGAGATGTGCCAGAGGCCTCTGGGTGTGTGAGTGTGCTGTGTACTGTGTTAGTGAGAGCGCATTTATTGCCATAGTGCAGGCTGAAATCATAGGAAATTAGTACTGATCGAGCAAAATCATGTTTCACAAGTATGGAGTCATTGTGCGAAGTAGCCACTTGGAGAAACTTAAGGGAACGTACTGTTTAAAACTTTTTGATCGTAATGAGTCAATTCACAAATCCATTACTTTCTTGAAAGAGCACATGAGAAAGAGTCAATATGGTATCAATCCTTTCAATCAATGGTTCACTGATTTGTTTGAAACAATGCATAGATGGTTACTGGGATTAGTCAAAGAGGGATTAAGGATTTTGTTCACTGTGGTGTCAATCATCATTGCATGTAGTATTGTGATAAATGTGGTTAAAGAGTTACT
Organism: Netta rufina; assembly: GCF_964035555.1. Classification (NCBI taxonomy): domain Eukaryota; kingdom Metazoa; phylum Chordata; class Aves; order Anseriformes; family Anatidae; genus Netta; species Netta rufina. The sequence goes on along the minus strand of NC_140136.1, from coordinate 10,144 downwards.
TGCAAAAATGTTATAAAATGTTATAGAGATTTTGAAGTGGTGCCAGAAACAGGTACCCAGTGGATCACTGCAAAGTGGACTGAAGCAGCTTTAGAATCTGCACACGCCGAAGACGACCAGGAAGAGGTTCCTGATAATCATTCTGACAATGACATGGGCTGTGACACCTCGACGACTATCAAGAACAGCCTTTGATCACCATCAAGTGATTAGGTTTAAGTGTGTTACTACTAAGTTGTGTTACTTACTATTAATTGTGTTACCATTAAGTGCTTACAGTAATTGTAGTGTTATTAGGGTTAAGTTGTATAGTTGTGTTATGTTATGTACCCTTTCAGAACATGCTTGTTTGGGGTCCCGATAGGGGATCCAAAGGAACTGAGTGAAATGTTAGCACCATACTCTGCCCATATTACTCTGCTTAATGGATCTTTTTCTGACTGTAGGAACTGCACACGCTTTGGCTAGCATAAATAAGCTTGCTTGTTGGGCTGTTCAACAGTCAAATGTAACCACACAAGTTCTTTCTGAAATGTCGCAAGACACGGAAAGCCTAAGGCACGCTGTGCTGCAAAATAGGGCCGCTATTGATTTCTTGTTCTTGGCTCAGGGACATGGGTGTGAAGATGTAGAAGGAATGTGTTGCTTTAATCTTTCCGACCATGGTCAGTCAATTCACGACCAGTTGAAATGGTTAAGGGATCATACACAAAAAATTGTAGTACAAGATAGTTGGTTTGAAGGTTGGCTTAAATCTGTTTTTGGGAACATGGGTGGATGGGTTTTGTTAGTTAAAGAGGGACTTTGCTTTCTACTTATAATTATATTGATTATAATTGCTGCATATGTAACCTTTAACTGCCTAACTAAGAAACTAGAGCAACTCACAGAGAAGGTATTTGTAGCACAAAATAAAAACGGGGGAATTGTGGAGGAATGGTTAAGTGAGGTAGGACACATGGATGTTGAGCAGTTAGGAGGTCATGGGCTAGGGGAGGTACCGTACTCAACTCATATGAGCCTGGGCACGTGCGCAGCCAGTTGAGAACCAATCAGGCCCAAGGACACGATGCCCTTGTGTGGTTGGGAAAGTCCCTAAGGCGGGACGGTAGCTAAAAGAGGGAGGAACTAACTGACAAGATAGGAAAGTGTTAGCCAATCCTGAGCTTAGTTTTTGCAATATGTATGAGTTGATTATGTTCGAACTAGATAAAAGGCGACTGAGCTATCCATTAAAGTTGAAGTTCACTGTTCACTCATATTGAGCATCTGTGTCTTCCTTCCGTCGACAACAGATTGTAGCTTCTAGAAACACCCCAGTTCTCATGTCTGCCCTCTGCATGCTGTTGAGCTAAGCCATATAAATAAGGTAATAAAACCACAGCTGCTGTTCCTCTTCTTTCTGCTTTTTTTGTGCTTTCCCCCTGCACTTTCCCATGTGATTGGCTTCAGGTTCCAGGTGGGACCTAATAGTAACTGAGTTGCAGGTGTGCCATCAGAGAGCTTCTTCTGCCTGGGCTGCTCTTTGGGGTAAGTGCTTTGTTTTTCCTTCAGTCAGTTGCAGGGTTCTTTAGGTGGGTCAGAGTCTATGGACTGATGCATTTTCAAGTAGAAACCGGTACGCATATCTTTTCGAGGTGGCAACATCAAAGGATCTGTCATAGTAAAGCAATCTAAGTAGTAGGTGCCTGTATTGCACGCAGCTCTTCCTCAGGTGAGTAGTTATTACAGCAGTTTTACGGATAGTATGGCGATGTTATTTTGTGTGTTTGCTTTGTGGTTCTGGGTCCCTTATGATTTTTGCAGAATTACGGGGCTTTTTTTGAGACTTTGCCTTTATGTCAAATCCTATGAAAGTCCCAACCTTGGTGGCAAAGTGATGGAGCGTGGTTTAGGAGAAATGTATCATGGAGGCTCCCTGTGTGAGCATGTATCTGAAAATGGCAGCATTGGGCATATAAGCAGTGGTCTTTCTCAGGGTTAGGGGCGGTTTGTTATATTTCTGGAGCTTTTGCCTGTGTGTTTGCTGTCTGTCGAGTCTTTAGACCATAAAGCCTTCTAGGCTTTATGTGCATGGAATTCACGTATTTGAGGTATGTTTATGAGGGGTTGCCAGGTACGTTGTTTTTGGGAAACCGTGGGGTACGGTTTCTTGACCGCATAAGTGCAGTACTGCCAAGAGACTGAGCAGGGTCACCTTCTTCATCACTGAAGAATAAGTCTGTTCGGGCACATTTCAGCGCGGTGCTGCCCGGGCACATTTCTCAGTTGGAGCTACTGAGCAGGTGAGTTAAAGGAACCAGGAACAGAGAGGTATTGCACAATGATATGTTGCATTAGTAGTAGTGAGCGTTGTGCAGGAGGTGGGTATTAGCTCTGGCATGCTAGTGAATGCTGGTTCTCTGTTTTTGCAAGTGATGATGAACCTGTTTGACGTAATTCCATTTGAAAAAGTTCCAGTTACTTGACTGGTTGTGTTGTCCTTTTAATATTAAAAGCTGCAGCAAAAGCATGGGGATTGTTGCTTCTAGAAACACCCCAGGTCTCTTGTCCTCTGCATGTTGTTCAGGTAAAGCAGATTTAAAAAAAAAAAAAAAAAAAGAAAATGAAAATCTGCTGCTCCTGCTCTGCTCCTACTTTCTTTTGCTTTGTCCCTCCCCTTTACAATGTGATTGGGTTTGGGTGCTGGGCAGGGCCAAATGGTATATGAGCCCCAGGCATGGCATCAGAGAGCTCCTTCTGCCTGGGCTGCTCTTTGGGGTAAGTGTTTTGTTTTCCTTCAGTCAGTTGCAGGGTTCTCTAGGCAGGCTGGAGTCTATGGATTTCTGGATTTCTAAGTGCTTGGAATTCACTTAACAGAGGGATATTTAGTAGAGGTTGCTGGCTCACTGTTCTTTGCGATGGTGGGATACGCTTCTGTTTTTTGAGCTATATTTTAATCTCTAGATGTACAAACCTACTTGTGTAATTTTCCAGGGGACTAAAACCAGCTTCATTTCATGCTACATGTGGCTTGGCAGTTTAGATGCAGCGTTACCAAGAGCCTGAGCAGGGTTGTATCAGAGTCTGCTCTTTCCTCTGCAAAGGGTATGTCTGTGATTACCTCTGCAGGGGCTGCTGTGCGTGCACGTCTTTTTGGCATTTATGGATCTCAGATGTTTTTTTTTTTTTTTTTTTGTGTGTGTATGTTCTAAGGTTTTGTTTTTTTGAGGGGCAAATAGTGTGTGTGCTGAGCGTGGTTGGCAGGAGGAGGTGGGGAGCTGCTCAGGACTGGTAGGTTTGGTTTCTCAGAGTGTGCGGCAGCCTTCGGGTGCGATGCGACTGATTGTTGAGTCTCTCCTTGGGTCTGCTGCAGAGCACCTGTTCTGACTTGCTGTTGCCATAGGGCTTCCCTCCGGGGGGTCACTTTTTCTTGTGCCTTGTGTTGTGTGCTTTGTTTGTAGTGTTTGTGGCGTGGCTGTGTGTGTATGTGTTTGGTCTGGAGCTGTCCTGCCTGGCAGTTAGCAATGACAGCTAACGTGGCAGTGCATGGGTGTACTATTACATTGTCCGGACTGTTTTGGCAAATACATCCAGTCTGCCTCTGGGCACGTGCTGAAGGGCAGCTGTCACAGTATATCTGTTTGGGCACAACTGCTTGTTTACCTCTATTCATTTAATAAATTGTAAAATTTAATTGCAATCCAATTTGGGACCCAGTCATGTATGACAACTGGGGGCTTGTCCGGGAGAGCTTTGGTTCCTGAATTCTTACTTTATCTAGGAGAGGCGCCCCACCATTTGGTGGCTGCTGTTCGAGTCAGGTCGGGACTAATGGCATCTTGAACCTGAATAAAGGTAAGCAAAGGTTTTGATTTTTTTTCAGTTCCCTTGCTGGCTGCAGCACTATATTTTGCCCGTAATTCTGCGTGTGAAGATCTGAATGAAGACAATGGAGTCATAAGCGTTTAAAGTGTATACTGTTCTGTTGGGTGGGTTTCGGTTGCCTGTGTGTGTAAGAGTGTGACTGAGACGGAATTCAGTTCCGAAGCGATTGTGGAGGTCTTCTAACCACGGTTCCAATCTCCTGCTAGGGACTTGGCCAGTGAAGGAACGAAGGGATTCCTATAGGATTTGTGGGTGGGTGATAGATCTTAAATCCTCTGTAAGACACTCTTATTAAGGTAACCAAGGGCTGTGGGAATTGCCACAGTAACATTCCTAGATGGGTCAGACAAAATCGAAGACCAGGGATCAGAAGAAAGGGAGCAAATTACCAGGCATACCACCAGAAAGTCCATTAGGAATAACGGTTAGAAATTGGAACGAGAGGGGCCCCAGAAAAGGAAAAAGTAAATAAAAAACGGTCCAGTATTGTGTGATAGAATGGCCAAAGGAGCCTTTAACACCACATATCTTTCAGCCTGCTTTTGGATCCTTTGAAGACTGTATTTGTCAGGCCTTAAATACACATGTTAATTCGAGGGAACCTTTTTGCTGGGAAGAAAGTGATTATGCAGGATTATGGATCAGGAGGACTTCATGTCATTTTCCAGCCTCAATATTTACACTAAAAGCAGATAAGAAATTTGAAGAAGAAGAACAGGAAAAAGAAAAAGATTATAAACGGGAGCCGTTGGATAACCTACCATCTCCCTATCCTAACAATCCACCTCCGGTGGCTGTGGTATCTCCAGCAGTACCACCGTTGCTCCAGCTTTCAACACCATCAGCACCAGAATGAGACCGACCACCTGCTGCATGCACGAGAAGTAGAACTGCCGTATCTGAGAGAGCTCCTCTATATCCCTTAAGGGAGGTAACTGGTGTGTAACTGGGTTGGAGTTTTAACAGGGTTTTAATGGTTTCAGGGTTAGCGTGTTAGGGTTTTAGAGGTTTTTTTTTGGGATGGAGTGTTGCTATGTTTTTTAGGGTTAGGGTCCTAGGGTTTTATTTTTGGTCAGTTACTTAGGGTTAGTGTGTTAAGATCCTTTTTTATTTATTTATTTTTTTTTCAGGTTAGGTTCTCCAGGGTTAGGGTTTTGAGCGTCTTAGTTTTTTGGGTTATGGTGCTGAGCATCCTAATGTTTTGTGTTAGGGCTTTGGGTTTTAAGCATCCTAATTTTTGGGTTAGAGTTTTGTGTGTCTTCATGTTTTCAGTTTGTGCTTAGAGCGTCCTAAAGTTTAGGGTTTTGGTTTGTGTTTTGAGCGTCCTAATGTTTAGAGTTAGGGTTTTGAGCATCCTACTGTTTTGGGGTTAGGGCTTCAAGCGTTCTAATTTTGTTGTTTAGGGCTTTGAGAATCCTAATGTTTTGGGTTTGGGTTTTGAGCATCTTAAGTGTTTGGGTTAGGGCTTTTAGGCATAGTACTTCAGGGGTTTAGTGTGGTAAATAGTTTGGGTTATGCCTGTAGGGGTTTCGAAGTTTTTTAGTGTTAGGGCTTGAGGCTTTTTTGAAAGGCCGGTAAGTGCTTGGGTTACAGTGAGTGCCGGTAAATGTATTTCTCGAACACTCGGCCTGTGATTGGTCAAGCCAGCTGCCTGGGGAATGCTGGTAGGCGTAGTTTTCCGGCACCGGGCTTCCGGGAGGCCATGTTAATTGCCCAGAGTATGCCGGGAGATGTAGTTCTTGGACTCTGGACTTCCGGGAGGCCATGTTGAGTGCCCAAAGCATGGTGGGAGGTGTAGTTTTTGGACTCTCAACTTCCGGGAGGCCATGTTTGGTTCCCAGAGCATACCGGGAAATGAAGTTCTCGGACTCTGGACTTCCGGGAGGCCATGTTGGGTGCCCAGAGCATACCGGGAAATGTAGTTCTCGGGAACTAGGGTTAGGGTTAGTGTTAGTGGTTAGGGTTAGGGTTAGGGTTAGAGGGTTAGGGTTAGGGGTTAGGGGTTAGGGTTAGAGGGTTAGGGTTAGGGTTTGGGCGGGTTAGGGTTAGGGTTAGGGTTTTAGGGTTAGGGTTTTAGGGTTAGGGTTTTAGGGTTAGGGTTTTAGGGTTAGGGTTTTAGGGTTAGGGTTAGGGTTTTAGGGTTAGGGTTAGGGTTTTAGGGTTAGGGTTTTAGGGTTAGGGTTAGGGTTTTAGGGTTAGGGTTTTAGGGTTAGGGTTAGGGTTTTAGGGTTAGGGTTTTAGGGTTAGGGTTAGGGTTAGGGTTGGGTCAGGGTCAGGGTCGTTAGGGTTAGGGTTAGGGTCGTTAGGGTTAGGGTCAGGGTCAGGGTCAGGGTCGGGGTCGGGGTCGGGGTCGGGGTCGGGGTTAGGGGTTAGGGGTTAGGGGTTAGGGGTTAGGGGTTAGGGGTTAGGGGTTAGGGGTTAGGGGTTAGGGGTTAAGGGTTAGGGTTAGGGTTAGGGTTAGGGTTAGGGTTAGGGTTAGGGTTAGGGTTAGGGTTAGGGTTAGGGTTAGGGTTAGGGTTAGGGTTAGGGTTAGGGTTAGGGTTAGGGTTAGGGTTAGGGTTAGGGTTAGGGTTAGGGTTAGGGTTAGGGTTAGGGTTAGGGTTAGGGTTAGGGTTAGGGTTAGGGTTAGGGTTAGGGTTAGGGTTAGGGTTAGGGTTAGGGTTAGGGTTAGGGTTAGGGTTAGGGTTAGGGTTAGGGTTAGGGTTAGGGTTAGGGTTAGGGTTAGGGTTAGGGTTAGGGTTAGGGTTAGGGTTAGGGTTAGGGTTAGGGTTAGGGTTAGGGTTAGGGTTAGGGTTAGGGTTAGGGTTAGGGTTAGGGTTAGGGTTAGGGTTAGGGTTAGGGTTAGGGTTAGGGTTAGGGTTAGGGTTAGGGTTAGGGTTAGGGTTAGGGTTAGGGTTAGGGTTAGGGTTAGGGTTAGGGTTAGGGTTAGGGTTAGGGTTAGGGTTAGGGTTAGGGTTAGGGTTAGGGTTAGGGTTAGGGTTAGGGTTAGGGTTAGGGTTAGGGTTAGGGTTAGGGTTAGGGTTAGGGTTAGGGTTAGGGTTAGGGTTAGGGTTAGGGTTAGGGTTAGGGTTAGGGTTAGGGTTAGGGTTAGGGTTAGGGTTAGGGTTAGGGTTAGGGTTAGGGTTAGGGTTAGGGTTAGGGTTAGGGTTAGGGTTAGGGTTAGGGTTAGGGTTAGGGTTAGGGTTAGGGTTAGGGTTAGGGTTAGGGTTAGGGTTAGGGTTAGGGTTAGGGTTAGGGTTAGGGTTAGGGTTAGGGTTAGGGTTAGGGTTAGGGTTAGGGTTAGGGTTAGGGTTAGGGTTAGGGTTAGGGTTAGGGTTAGGGTTAGGGTTAGGGTTAGGGTTAGGGTTAGGGTTAGGGTTAGGGTTAGGGTTAGGGTTAGGGTTAGGGTTAGGGTTAGGGTTAGGGTTAGGGTTAGGGTTAGGGTTAGGGTTAGGGTTAGGGTTAGGGTTAGGGTTAGGGTTAGGGTTAGGGTTAGGGTTAGGGTTAGGGTTAGGGTTAGGGTTAGGGTTAGGGTTAGGGTTAGGGTTAGGGTTAGGGTTAGGGTTAGGGTTAGGGTTAGGGTTAGGGTTAGGGTTAGGGTTAGGGTTAGGGTTAGGGTTAGGGTTAGGGTTAGGGTTAGGGTTAGGGTTAGGGTTAGGGTTAGGGTTAGGGTTAGGGTTAGGGTTAGGGTTAGGGTTAGGGTTAGGGTTAGGGTTAGGGTTAGGGTTAGGGTTAGGGTTAGGGTTAGGGTTAGGGTTAGGGTTAGGGTTAGGGTTAGGGTTAGGGTTAGGGTTAGGG